>NC_080433.1:7371429-8745808 GCF_028018845.1 Melospiza georgiana
CCCCAGCTCAATTTAATAATATTGCTTGCTATGGTGAGTCTAAAGTATCACCAGAAGGGAGCAGAGTCCACAGGATCTGGGTGGGAGGGGGTCACAGGCTGCTGGAGACAAAAGTGCTGCAGCATCCTGGGCATTCCTGCCCTCATCCATCACCTCTTCCCACCAGTGCCAAGCTGAGCCCCTGACACAAAGCTGCCTTGCAGAGAGTGGGAACTGTGCTTGGGGGGTTAACTGAGGACAGCTCAGCTTTTTGCTTCAGCTCTGCGGGTTAAAAATCAGCTGCCCCTATGACTGATGGGGCTGGATGTGCTGGCAGGCAGGAGGCAGTGGTGGTTGCTCCACCTGGAATTTAGGATTCCAGGCACTGTGTGGCCATTGCCACAGGATCTGCAACCTCAGCCATCTCCAGCAGCATCATCCTCATCCTGCTGTCTCTCAGCACAGGAGCCCATCAGCCTCTTCTGGGTGCTTCTGTCCTCCCTCTTGACAGCTCCATCCCACATCCATCTCTCCCTTTCCTGGTATCAGACTGAAGTGAGTCTTACCCAGCCCCTTCCACAAAATAGAGATTCAAGAATTCCAACAACTCTGTTGAACCTTAAGCTGGCCATTGAAGAGGCAAAGTTTATTATGAGAAAAATTCTGTCAAAATGAGCTTTTCCCTTCAACTCATCCACAATTTACAATTCTGGAAGACACAATCCCATGTGGTTCACGCAGAATTTTTGTTATTCACCCCTTTTTGTTATTCACATCAATGCATCTCTATCCTGCACACAAAATAACATCACCTTCCTTCTCTTCTTCCATCAGCACAACTGGAACCCTGGCACTGCAGCCAAAGGAAAGCCTTGTAAAACAAGGCTTCTCATAAATGTCAACCAGTTACCGCCATGGCAATAAATTGTCTTACGAGAATTTCCTCCAGTAAGAAATGTTATGCAAAAAATAGCTTCTCCTAAGGTCTATTACTTGGTGAGCGAGATTTTTCACTATTAAACAGCTTTCAGCTCAGTTGTAAAAATATGCCAGAGGCTCACAGAAGGGCTTTGCAATGGTTTTTCCTGCTTGGAAGAGTTGTGTGGGTCATGTTCACACAGGCAAGAAGAACCACAAGCTTCCTTCACTGGGCTTCCCCAGCAGATAAAACTCCGAGTGCCTGAGCTGTGCTTTGACATCTCCCTCATCCTCTTACTGTCACATATCCACTGCATCTCCAAGATGAGGAATATGCAGTGATATTCCAGCTTTAATATGAGTTTACCCAAGGCAAGAGATAAAGCAGTGAGTTCATTGTGGCGATGGCAGGGATGGAACACAGTCCTGCTTTCGTGTGTTGTGCTCCATTGGCTATAACAAAGTTGAAATATGAATAAAAGCAGGTGAAAGGGGGAAGAGGGAACATTTTCTGAGATGTCTGACTTTGTGCTGTAGTGTTTCAGCAAAGCACTATGGAGCTTCTTTAGCTCTCTGTACTTTTCCAGCCCGGAGTTTCATAACCCCTTAGTGCTTTCACTGCTAAAAGAAATCCCAAATGCAAACAGCTGGGAACATGAATAAATATCTGAATAAAGCAAAGCTCTGAAATGCAGCACATGATGGCTGACTAATTGAAAGGCCTTTCATGAACATCCCTTGAAGCTCAGCAGGTCCACAGGTTGGAGATCTGCTGCAGCATTTCCTTCCCCCAGCCATGGGGCTTTTCATTTGCCTTAGAAATGAGCAGTGCTTTCCAAGAGAAAAGAAAAGAAGGTAGAGACAGGCTTCCTACTTGATACAAGTTAAAATATGATGGTCCTGCCCTCCCTCCTTTCTGCTTTATTATTCCACCAGGTGTCTGAAGCCCACATTATGTGCTTTTTTGCATTGTTGGATCAATACAAACTCTGCTGGTTCGTCAGAGCACGGAACGGGAGCATTTCAAAGCACAGCAAGAAGGCCCTGATTTAGCACAGCCTGTCTGGGTAAAAGATGCTGCCTCTGACACTGTGCAAATTGGCTGCTCTGCACTATCTGCTGCTCTGCCGTGCATGGGGCTGTGGCTGGCTCCTGCAAAACCAGCCAGGGAATGCTTTCTGCTTCCCTGAGCAATCAGAGAAGGGAAATCAACACCAAAGCCTCATGAATGGGAGCAGGAGGTCACCAAAATGAGCTGAAAGTTTGGATGGAAGGAGGGAGACCACAGGACTGAATTGAGGTTCTCCCTTCCCAAGGCTCTTACCCAGAGAAGGATGGGGAGAACTAAGCGAAGAGGAATTTGAACTAAAGAGGCACCAAGGCATAACTTTTCCTTCACCTTGAAAAAGCAAAATCCCAGCAAAGGCGCAAGAAACAATTGTTGAGCAGACTTCCTGACGAAGAGGGGGACACTCGATGTGGCAGGGAAACGGGGGAGTTCAGTCGTGGTTTTCACAGTGAGCTCAGTGAGATTTCCTGTACCAACACAGTCCCCCACTTTCCTTCTGGAGGTCAAGATCCCTCTTCCCTAACTCCAGAAACCAAAAAGCCAAGTTCAGCCTAACAGCTGAGATGCCCTTGATGCTCAAAGGCAGAGGGAACACTCAAACATCTCAAGTTGAGGCAGCTGCTAGAGGGGTTCCATGGCTATCGCTGCTGCTCACTCAGCTGCAGCTCTGCCAGGATGCTGTATCCACAGCAATCCCTCAGATTTCCAAAGCCTCTCAAGACATGTGAAGAGGTGGGAGTGTGTTACACACTCCTGAGTGCTAACAGTTCACCCATATGGCAGCAAGCTGCACGGGCAGGGTGTGAATATGGGCCATGATCATCTCATGGACCACACTTAACACAAGCTCAGATGGAAAATTTGCGCCAAAATGCAGAACACATTTTTTCCCCACCCAAAACAGCTCGGCAACTCACATTTTTATTCTGAAAAGCTGCCACTTCTTTTAATGCCTACTCATGCAGCATGACCCCCCAAAGAGCTTGAAGAACTGAGCATGAGTGCTTTTAAGAAGCTCTGTCATTTACACATGTGAATATGTAAAGATAATATATCTTCAATACCCAAACACAGATACTGCTTTTAAGGCACATGAAGACCTGAAGCAATGTGTCAGTGTGGCTGAGGAGCTGGAGCAGCCTGCAGGAGGGCTGACTGTACACAAGGCATGCATTCTTTCTCTGCTCCTTGGCTTCTGCACCTTGAGGACAGAAAATCTGATCCTGACCTTTGCAAAACATTTTGAGGTCCATCAGTGACAGCAATTCCTGATATATATGTTTGTTTACTCTAATACAGAGATGCTACAGAAAGGAAATCTGCCTCATGGTTACTCATGGGATCTTCTGAATTGCAGCTGTTTTTCTCAAGGAAAGGACGTTTTAGTTACCTTTATCACAAGACTTTAAATCTCCTTTGGAGGCTTCTACCCAAATATTTACACAACGGGTTTCCTAGGGAAGGCAGGCTGGCGGTTATTTTGCTTTGTGCCATGAAGTGCTCTGATGATTGCCCTCCTCTCTATTCATCTTCACTGTAACTCAAACATTGTCTCAGAGAATCCTGTAAACTGTCTGTGACACAGCCCCAAAACCTCCACAACGCTCAGCTAATCCCTGTACATCCAACACTTTGTCACTAAATTATCACAACTGCCCACAGAGCTGCTCCATCCAACACAAACTGCCAAGGTGATGGGACGAAACAGCTCCAAAGAGAACCTTTCCCTTTCAGAATGAAAAAACCCTCCTGGTGAAAGCACTGTCACACTAAATAACTCAAAGGCACCAAATGCAAATGCTATTTACAATGTCAGTTCTATAAATATCTGTGGCATGTTTCATTAGCCAATGACTGCAGGAATAAAGAGGAATACAGCATTTTCTTCCTTGAATCACATCAGAAATTATAATTGGAGGCAATTACTGTGCTGAATCCACAAAAATCTGTGTCACTATGTCCACTGTTTGGACAGAGCTGCTGAAAGCAGATAGAGAGAGATGACAGCCCACTGATTACAGTAAACTCTTAGATTAAACATCCTGCTCCCACTTGACCACTTCTTACCGCCTTCTCATCCTGGCAACTCCTAAGCTTGTTGAGAGAGAGAGGGAGGAAAAGCAGTGTGTTTTTGATGTCTGCACAGCTTTGCACATGTGGCAGCACTTCACTTTGCTGAACTGGGGCCAGTCTGGCAAGCAGCTGCCTGTAGCACTGACCAGCACTGCCTCTCCATGTGCCTGCGTCCATCTGCTGTCTCCTGGCCTACACTCACACTTCAAGACCCTGGAGGAATGGACTATCTTTATTTTTATGCCATGTGTTTGCAGAGCATCCTTGCTGTTGCTGGTCTGCATCTGCACCTAATGAATGTTACTGAGGGTGGCTGGGATGAGGGCGGCTGTGAGTGCGAAGAGCTGAGCCACAGGGCTGACCCTTGATGGGGACCTGGGAGAGGGGACATGAGGAGGAGGAGGAACCCTGGCTGGGCTCTGCCCTTGGGGCTTGCTTGTTTTTGCAGGCATAGAATCACAGAATCATTAAGGTTGGAAAGACTTCCAAGAACACCAAGCCCAACCAAACACCATCATGCCCATTAAATCATATTGTGCAGCGACACAGCTACTGCTTTTTCAAACACTTCCAGGGCTGGTGACTCCACTTCCCTGGAGAGCCTGTTCCAATGCTTAAATCTGGTCATTTAGGTGTGAATCTACGGGAAAGATACCTAATGAAGAGGAGGAAGATAACTTGGTGCAAATCTGGTTCACCTGTCCCAGCCATGGGACTTGCCCAGTGCCCTGCACTGGTGAGCACATCACCATGGTCTGCAGCACTGCTCATGCCATCCCCTAGTCCAAGCCCAAAGCCCTCACACTCACTTCCCTGCTCTTCCTTTTCACTAAAATGGGCAATATCTGAGGCATCTGTGCCTCAGTGGCTTGAAGCTCTGAGGATGTGAGACAGTCTGAAGAAACTGTTATTTCTCAATACAGTCCTCATTTCCACTATTGATTTCCACAAGTCTTTCCTAGATAAATGATGAATAGTAGTTTGTGTTATTGTTTTTTTTCAAAAAGGTAGAAAAATTATTTTAATTTGGCTCCTTACTCCTGGCTTGTGAGCACAGGTCCACGTAGCCTGTCCTGTCTGCCAACACAGTTCAGAACAGAGCTGAGCTTTCTGAAATAAGCAGTACAGAATCCCAGAATGGTTTGGGTTGGAAGGGACCTTAAAGACCATCTAGTTCTAACCCTTGTGCAACAGGTAGGAATGCCACACACTAGATCAGGTTGCTCAGAGCCCCATCTAACCTGGCCTTGAACACTTCCACAAACTGGGTATGAAGAAGTAGGAACCTGCTAAACACCTTTTGTGTGTGCCCATTAGGCACTTTTTCCTTCAAATTTGTTCATGCTATTATTTCTTATGGGAAAGGCTGTTTGGTACTCTGGAGCAGGTTAGCTGTAAGCCAGTTGTTTTTTCCCCTGGGAAGGGTATCCCAGCTCTATTCTCAGGCATTTGTCACCTTCTAGCAATACTTTGCTATGAAAACCAAGATGTTGCATATTCAAATAAATAGGAACAACCTTTTAAGTATTCCATTTCAAGGGAACTTGGTGGCAAATGGAGCTTTGAAACTGAGAAGAAAGGCCACAGAAATATGCTGTAGAAATGGACGACGGCGATACGAAGAGAAGTAGCCAATGGCTGATGCATAACCAGACCTCACCTTCTAAAGCAGTGTGAGTTTCACTGCTATGGACATGCTTTGAGGTTCTGAAATACATGTACAGTCCATAGCTGGATTGACTGGCCAGAAAACAGCAGCTGACAAAGGTGCAGCACCTCCCATGGGTTTGACAGCACCACAGGAACGTATCGCGTGCGAGGCCTTTGGCTTTCCCTGCCAGCTTCTTTATCCCACTCCTTGAAAAATTAATGTCCTTTCCAAAGGATTAGTGAATGGAGGCAAAATTGTCAAAACCATGGTTACAGATACAGCTCTTAAAGTCCTCTCCTATCCCACATGAAGGGAGTGGTGCTTGGCATTACCCACTGCATGGGGGAACTGCACAGGGATCTGTCTTTCAGAGGGGTGACATCAAGTGATGCGATGATTTCTGCCAATGCTCATTTGTCAGGAGAGAGGAGAACAGCCTCAGTAATTAGAAAGCAAGAGTCCTCCTGGAGAAGGGAGGTGGGACGGTGTCAGCTGGGGTGTCACCCTGTCGGGAGCACCGCTGGGACGGATGGCGCGACCCAGCCATTGTGTGGATGCCGACACCGAGTGATGGGAGAAAAATTAAGGCAAGCTGCAGGCTGAGTGACCTGGTGACTTCCCTGTTTTGTCTTAGGAGCTGACAAAAGAATTCCTGGCCTGCCCAGGGGCTCCTAGCTTCCTTCACACAGCGCTTTTCCAGCCTTGCTCAGGCTCGGCATCACTCAGGGAAATCTGCACAGGTTATTTTTCATGCCTCCCCTAAACAGCACTCAGCAAAAATGCTCTGATTCAGCAAAGCCCATAGCTGTGTCCATAAATCCCCTTTATTTCAGTGTGACATAAGCAAGTGTTTAAGTGGCTTACCGTATCAGGGCTGAAATGAAAAACCGTCTCCTACGGTCCTTAAGTCCATTTACAACATCAAGCAATAACTCTCAGGCGAACTTTAAAGCCGGGAATGCCGGCGTCTTAACCTCAAAACACTTGGTGCTTGAGCTGTGTAGTCAGAATGAAATCTAATTCCAGCACCACGTTTTAAACCGAGCAGGGCATTACCCAGCAGATGTCTGAATTACTGCTCTGAGCGTGGCCAGCCCCAGTGGCCTGCTTGCAGTTATATCCTGAGATAAGAGAGCCCTTTCCTGGACAGACCGGCTTCCTCACCAGAGCGGAGGCTGGGCTGGCTCAGGTCACGTATTGTTTTCTTTCTTGAAAATAATACAGATCTAAATCTGCTCAAATACAAAGGGAAGCAGAAATTCTTGCACCCTCCCTGCCCTGTGATGTTGAGGCAGGAGGAGAGGGCATTCCCAACACAGACTTTTTACTATGTTTGACTCCTCTGCCCCTGTAACTCTGTCCCTTCCCTTTCTTGGCAAGGAAATAAACCATTTGCCACTATAAAAATATACCAGCTTCCAAGAATTATCCCCACTATTTACAAGGCAGGAGTGGAGAGTGCAGGAGTTCTGATATGGTTGGTCAGAGCATCCTCTGAGCTCTGGAGCTGGGGCTGACCACAGGGAGGTTACTCAGTCTTCAGTATTATTTGTTATTTTTAGTCTAGAGTATTCACTGGTCACAGATGTCTTAAACTTGCAGATTTGAAACACCTTCACACAGCAGAAGTGTGTTTTGATAAACCTTGACTCAGCTGCTCAGTTGTGCAGGTGGTTCAACACGGTCACCTGCTTTGGGGACAGCATTTTTTGGTTAAGCACATGCCAGAGCTGTTAAAACTTTGCCTCAAATTGGGATATTGTAGCTGCCTTCTCCACTTTTACTTGGGAAGCCCATGTTGGTCCTACAGCCTTTCTGCATGTGCAGCAAGCTGGCTGCACCCACCAATGGATATAAATAATAAATAATAAATGATAGTGCAAAAGAGGCAGCCCAGCTGCTCCTCCTCCCCCCATCCCGGGGCTCTTCCCTGCTGGCTGCACTGTCAGGCAAATGAGTTTGGAATGAGTCAGGGATGGGGCTTCCATCCTCTCCCAACAGCCTTCCCTGCACAGCCTCATGGACCTGGAATATCAGCTCCTGCTGGAGCCAGCACCAAGCCCTGGTGAGACAGGAAAAGCTGCAGTCCTGCTCAGAACTCCACCACTTCTTACACAGCAGATGATGAGCTGGTCACATTTAGGTCTGGTGAAACCACTGGATCCACATGAAACCACTACAGCCAAAGGGTTGCATCCTATGGGAAGTAGAAGGGGAATGGCAAGGACAGACTCATTCCACCTTACAGACCTAGGCACTGCTCATCCAGACTATGCAATTCCTCTGCAATGCCAAAGGAATGCCCAAAGACTGAAAAACTGCCACTATCACAAGAAGAAAACATTGCAAAAACAGTCCCCCTCATACCTCTGTTAATAAGACAACAGGTAGACAATCCACCTTGCTGCCAACTTCCCAGTTAACACCCAAAATAACTTGCCCTGTACATAAACTTCTCCTGATCCAACTCAGCTCACCCAAACTCTGAGAACATCTTTATTTGGTGATCTTTTCTTTTTGTATTTCCCCCAGGGTGAACTTATTTTCTGGATAATAATCCCTCTAAGGCAAGTTCTGCAGTATCAGCCCATGTTTGAGCATTGCACATGAGAGCTGTGATCCATCATTTGGGTTGCCAGTCCCTAATGCAGCCCAAAGAAATAAATATCAACAGCAGAGCTAAAATGGGAGGCCCAAAAGGAAGGAGGAAAAAGGATCTCTGGTGTCTTTGCACAAGGACAAGCAGAGTGGTCCTGGCACAGGTGCTTCAGCAACTTTTGAGCATAGCTGTGCTTCAAGAAAACGAAGATATGCCTGGGAAAGGTCTTGCTTCCCCTGGAAGAGCTCTGTATTCACTGTTTGCTGTGCACAAAGGACACAAAGAGAAAATTATGTAAATTATCTACGAGGGAAATCCTTTACCAATGAGGGACTTGAAGCCTTTATAACTCACAAAAACTTCTTTGCAGGGACTCCTGGTCACCTTCTGGTTCATTCCTTTCCATATTCTGCAGCAAGCATTGTGAGTCATCATATGATAATGACCATGTGGCAATAAAGTACATGGCAATAGGTGATTATTATTATTATTATTTTTCCCAAAGGTATTATCATGTCTGTTAGTCTCTCCTACATCTGACATGTTAAATTCCTTTTAAATACACATAAAATTTTAATTTTTTGTACAGTTTCACACTTGAAACGTGGCATACTTTCATCAAAATGTTCCAGATATCACTTGTTTGTGCATGCAGACAGGGTGTAATTACATGAGAGCATCCAAGTCTTCTGGGAACACATTCACAAGAGGTTTTGTTTAGTTAGAGAAGAAAACAGGACAATTTATTTGCTATTGAAACTAATGTGATTTGCCAGAGGAAAGAAAAATCAATGTGGGTTCATAGAAAGATGACCAAAGTGACCCAAGGCGGTGGGAGTGATAGTATGTGTGAAATATTTCTAAAGGACAAATGAAGATTTATGGCTTGAAGTGTCCTTTTGGTGCTCATTGGGTGTTTTGTACCTGGTGTGTCACTGAGCCTTGGGAGGTGTGAGGGTGCTGGCCTGATCAGTGGGGCCAAGGCACTGGGCACTGCATCACACAGGTGCTGCAACACAGCAGGTCAAGGGACAGCACTGAGCACTGTTATACACAGCACATAATGGAAAACACACTTACAAAAGCCATTCCAGATGTGAAAGAACTAAAAAAAAAAAAAAAAGGCTAAATGTTAATCTGTGTACAGAGCTGTTGGTTTTGCTGGTTTTTTTTTCCCCCTTCTTGTTTTGAATAACACTCCAAGAACTGATATGCTTCCAGTGGGAAAATATGTCACCGGGTTGTTTCCAGCCACTGCTAATCAGCAGCTCTGACACACTCTTGATGTTGGGAGCCAGGGCTGTGGCTGTGCCCGGGCTGGGCAGCTGCCAGCAGCTCTGCCTGAGCAGCAGCAGCAGCTGACAGGGTCAGAGCAGGGTGGGCAGCAGCCCCCAGAGCTGGGTTTCACAGGCAGGATGGCTGAGATGCAGAGCACATTCAGATGACAAGCAGCTGACTCATCCTCAGAGATGCAGGTGTTTGCAGAAACCAGTCCTGCTTGCAGGAGTCTGGTTTGGTGCTTTCTGCTCCCACTCTGCTCCTGAGTGCACCCATTGCTGAGTGGGGCTGCAGGGCTGGGACATCTCCCAGGGCTCTGCCTGCACCCCTGGATGAGGGGTACACAGGGGTCCAGCCTGCTTTCTCCAGCCCTGATTGTCCATATTTAGCATGCCATCAGATGCTCTGATGCAGAGATGGCCTTGCTGCACCAATAGCCAAAGAATTCTCCATACAGGTGGGGCAATATCCTGGCATTAGTCAGGCTGTGACTGGGGGTACAAACACTTGTGTTTCTGGGGAGGGCTAGGGCTCAGACTGCCCCACTCAGGGTTCAAGCAGGGAAAACTACTTTCAGGACACAGCCTGTGCTTTTATACCCCTATTCACAACCTGACTGTCACTGCTCCACCTATATGGAGAATTCTTTGGCTATTGGTGCAGCAAGACCAGTCATCTCTGCATCATGACATACTAAATATGGACAGTCTGTAACCTCTGCAGAGGAGAGACCTGAAATAAACACTTCAACACAAACCTTTTTTTTTTATATGCCCCTGCTTTTTAAGAGCCAGGGAAGGACGTTCCTTTCTGGAACTAAACTCAGCAGATCTTTAGTACCATGAAGAATCAATGCAGAAGAATTAAGGATGGGAAGAGAACAGGGAACAGCCTGATGCAATGTCTGCAAACTCAGCAGCTGAATCTGATACCCCTGAGCCCTAAGCTCCCAGGATTCAATAGATTCAATATGCATTTTGGAGCAGCCTTCTGCCATGTACACAGTCAGCTGTGCCTGTGACAGGGGGCTGAGAAAGCGAGGACACAGCTCAGCACTGTTGGATGTGCAGATTTCCCTCAGAACTGCCATCAGCACTCCAGAAGGCACATTCCATGGTGCAACACAGAGGCAAAGCTGACTTGGTGCTATCTAGCAGCTCTCCCTGGTCTTGGTGAGGAATAAGTCAGTTTTCCCAATTCCCACCACCTCCTGCAGCACAAGCCCAAGTGACACCTTCATTGACTGCATAACCACCCCAGCAGGGATGCAAAGCATCCCAAGGAGCCCAGGCCACTTCAGATATAACTTTCTTCTCTTTTGGATTTTGCAGTTCAGAGTTGAAGAAGACAGTGGAAGTCACCTCCAGATTTATTTTCCAGCACGCTTCCTAGCTGGGGGAGGATGTGTGTGTGCACAAAGGAAGCACTGTGTTTGATTACACATCCCCTAAATCATCCCTGTCCCCTTGTGTGCCCCATTTCACCAGGAAATGAGTGCGTGAGCACACACGTGGCAGCCACGTGTTGGGATGATGAGTGTCTTCACAAAGCCCTGGCTGGGGGCAGCCAGCACAGACATCCCCCATGCACAGCAAGGACAAAACCATGCTCAAATGTGGAAAAATCCACACTCCCCTCTCTAGGACAGGGGCCACGTTGCAGATTTTGTGCTGCCTTTCCAAGCTGCTCACTCGATGCAGCAGCTTTCCATCCCCTGCTTGTCCTGCACAAACCCAGGGCCAGCCCGTGGCTGCCCCACTGTCTGCAGAGCCCTTTCCTGCCTGAAATGTTTCAGCTGGAAGGATGGGATGCCAGCAGTGCTCACAGAGTGTGTGTGGCACAGCTGCAGCCACGTTCAATCCCACACGGCCAGCAAACCCAAACAAGGGTGGGTTTATTTTGATTGGGAGATCTGCAGACTTCTAAGAAGAAAAATAAATAAATAATCCAAACACTAGAGGCTGAGCCTGGTGGGTTGGCAAGCCCAACAGCCATTGTCAAAATGTTAGGGATCACGTGTGGAAGTGTACATACAAAAGGATTTCTCTAGCCAAAATGGGAATATCAACCTCTTTTTGGTTTGCAGCTTTCCAGGAGATTTTCATTGGACCTTTTTACAGTGAATTTAAGTAACAAGAAGTCAACTTGCCGACCTCTTTTTTTGCCTCAATGACTTTTGCCAAAGATTACTACACTAAATCACACCTCACCCCACCAGTGCAGACAGAGGGTGAAAAGATAATTTACCTACCCACTAATGATCTTTTCTTGAGTGTGGGGACACAGCAACTGTTCCACACTGCATGAAAATGTCCCAGAGAAGCTCAGGACAAAAGCAGAAGTGTTGTCTATCTGTTAGGAAAGGAGCAGAGTGGGCTGTACACAAGAACATTGTTGATGGCACTGGGAATCAGACGGTCCCAGCTCCTGTGGCCTCCTCCCCTTTAAGGCTGGGCAAGGGCTGGGTGGGCACCTCATCCACAGAGAGACACCCAGGGCATCTGGCACCAGACTTGGGGCCTCAGAGGAACATCCCACAGCCATGAAGCAGAGGTGCACTGGGAAGGGGAGGTACATCAAGGTCTTCTATTTTTTCTGGCAGGCATTCTACTAGAGGCAACCACAGGCAAGGAGCAAACCTTCAGGCTGACATCCACTCGTGAGTAGGTGGGGTGCAAAGGTGACTTGGAGCACAGGAGACAAGATCAAAACTTGTGTGCTTGCAATTCATCAGCATGAAAGTGCTCCCAGAAGCTCAGAACTGATCAAATATCTGTCTGGGGTCCCTCCTCGGTGTCAGATCAGAGAGAAAAGCAATCAAAGTCATTTTTGGTCCTTGACAAGGTTCATCCCCTGAAAAGAAGACAGGGGCTCCAGCTCATTGTGCAGCCTCACCAAATTGTGTCTTTCTAGGACATGGCACATATTGAGATTTACAGGAGGGCTAGGGATTAAGTTTTTATAAGTCTGGGAGGGAGCAGAAGAAATATCAGAGGATGTTGCCAGCTGCAGTGGTCCCTGAGGCCATGCTGGGCCATGCACTGCTGGCTTAGGGAACCGGACAGAGGCTGGGACAACCTGGGATTTGGAGCTGGAGGAGGCTTGTAAGCAATTCCATCCCAGCTTAACCTTGCCAGACCTTGCTGCCTGCTGTGCTCTGCTTGCCCTGGGGCTGCAGGGCAATTCTCTCCTCCAGCTGCTGCAAGGAGCAAGCCAGCAAGGATGGCTGGAGATTGGCATTGCTGAGTGGCCTTGGCAGCCAGCTGTGCACCCCAGCCTGTGATGATGAGGCATGGGGATCATCCCAGGGAGATGCAGGTACCTCTCAAATGGCTGACCCCATAGCACATTCCCCAGCTTCCCAAGAGATGGGCATTTTTGGGATGGCTCCCACCTAGATGGAGATTCTGGACAAAGATCAGAGTAGCAGAAACCTCGATTTCCTCAAACACAGAGAATTTTGAGTAAAAGACACCCAAGTTTCCTAAGAGCCGAGCCCAAGTGTGGCCCTGTGCATCACAACAGCCTTTGCTTGTCCCAGCAATCCAGCTCACAAGAAGTGGGTCATACAGAGCCTTTCTGCATCTTCAGGGGACACCACTAAGCTCTGACCCCAAATTTGGTTAATGCTGGATCAACAGGCTCCTTAATACCTTCCCCACGTGTCACCCCCTTTGCAGTGCATGACCCTTCCTTCACAGTGCTGACAGACTGCAGCTTGAGACTTCACTGACTCCCCAGCCCCTTTCCATTCTCCCTAATAAACCATTTTCTCCTTCATCCACACCTGCAGTTTTACTTTGGCTTTGCTGTTAAGCTCAAAACTGATCCAAGCCTTCTGCCATTGCTCACACAGTAACAGCAGCAACCAAGGGGGTCTGTACCACTGCAATTACCCGTGATGTGTGGGGCTAGATTCCATGACTTTGGAAGTCTTCCCCAGGCTTATGTCCCTCTGAACACCATCCAGTGCACTAGCTGAAGCTCCTGACCTGGCTGAACAGTTTGACAGGATCTCTCTGCACCAAGTGATGCTGCAGTGCTGTACGGCCCTGAGCAGCCCAGTGCTGTAAGCACAGGTATCAGCAAATATCAAGTTGCATTTTTAATGCAATAACCAGTTCAGACATGCAACAACAGGACCACCAGAAATAGTCTACAAGGAGACAAGAGTAGCTTGCCCAAAAGGGTTGTGAGCGGCTCACTGGTGCGTCTATGCTCAAGATGAGAGATCTCTTATTTTTAGCCTGGGCATTTAGAACAAAATTCACTGAAGAACAAAATGCTTATTTTTCACATGCATAAATCCTCATGCTCTGCTCCACTGGTGCACTTCTCCCTTCTGTGGAAACTGATCACACAGCATGATGGATGGGCAATGCCAACTCCTTCAGCCTGGTTGGTCCTCTGAGGGACACAGCTGACCTTAGCAGAGGCACAAGGTGGTGCTGAGCTGAAGATCCTCCAAAACATCCCCTCTTGTACCAATGAGCAATAAATCCTTGCCTCCTCATGCTTCTGCCACAGCTCCTTGCTCAGCAGCACAGCTGGGCTGCAGAAACCACCCCTCCTGCAGAGCGTGGCACATACCTGCCTGGCAATGATGCTTAAAACCACCTTCAAATATTAATATTTAGAGGAGAACAGGCTGTCTGTAACTTGTGCCAGGAGGGTCGAGCCCAGCAGCAGCTCTGAGCCACAAGGCTGAGCCTGGCCAGGGTCAGCATCACGGTCCGAGTGAGAGCACAGCCAGCAGCCCCCAGCGGGCTTCTGCCACCACCCAAGGAGAAAGGGACCAGCCAGAGGGGTTGAGCTCCCTCGGGAATTCTCTGGTGCCTGGCAGGCGATTCCAGGCAGGGAAGATGGCACAGACACCCACAGATGGCACAGACACCCACGCCCCTAACAGACCCCTCCATGCATGGGGTGGGGATGTGCATCACCCCCGGGCACCGATCCGGAGGGAAGCGGGTCCGAGACACCCCGATATCCATCTGGAGCTGGGCAGAGCCGGAATCCAGCCCCTCCCGATACCCGAGGCACGGGAAAGCCCGGCTCAGCCGAGCCCATGGATGCAGCGCTCCGGCACAGGCACCACACCCCCTCGGCCGCTGGAAAGGGCGAGCGGGGCCGGGGTTTTTGTTCAGGACAAGGTTTAAAAACCCCAAACCAAACCAGCGAGCTGGGAGTTCAGCTTTCCCTGCGACCTCACTTGCCTGCGAGAGATTTGCTAGATAGCTCCGCATCTGTGTGTGCCGTATTGCTAAACCGCTGCCAGCGCTATTATTAGAAACAATTGTCTCTCCTGGAAATTTTATGGAGAGGTTTGAAACAACTTTTCTGCCGCTCTCCCCAGCAGCCAGCGGTAACAATGCGGCCAAGAACCCTCCTTACGCCGAGCCAGCCTGCAGGGCGTGCAGATGCACTCCCATACGGGCACGGTTTGGAAGCAGAGCTGTGCACATTTGTCTTTTCCAGCCCTGAATCTGGAGCAACTTTTCTATTCCCGACTCACGAAAAGGTGCGCATGGGGGGAAAGGAAAACCAAGCCGGGGGGGCTTTCCCCTCAGCGAAGCCCCCGGCTGTGCATTAAACTTGCTGCAGCCATTTGGGAAGGGAAGGGAAGGGAAGGGAAGGGAAGGAGCAGTCCATCTTGGCCGTCAGTGGGGACAGACAGCCAGACTGCTGGGGAAGGGGGGAAGGAATCACAGCTCCGGCTCCTCTACCCTCACACACACACACACACCCCGTCTCCTCCTTCCCCGCCGCCGCGCTCGGCTCCGCTCCTCGCCCACCGAACCCGAGGGTTTGGGGCTGGGGATGGGTTTTTCTGAAAGGACAGGCAAAGCAGCTGCTGCCCACATTTCTCCCCGTTGGAGGTGAATGGAGGGAGGGGGCGTGGAGCAGCCCGCACACTGCGGCTGGGCTTTCCCCGGGGGCCGGGGCTGCGAGCGGAGAGCCCCGGCCCGCCTCGCCTGGCCTGCCCTCGGCAGACAAAGACCCCGTTACCTTCTCCGCTGCCTCGGCGGCCCCGGCGGCCCCTCAGCTCCGAGCCCGGCACCAGCGCATCCCCTCGGCACGGCGTCTCCAGGCCGCGGCTCTACCGCCCCGCATCCATCGCCGCCGGTGCGCGGGGTGCGCGGCCCTGCCCTCCGCTCCCGCCGCTCCTACGGCCGGCCCATCCTCCCTGCCCGCATGCCGGAACCCTCCGTTCCCCCTGCTGCTCCTTCCCTTTCCCCGCCTGCCGGCCCCCGGCTCCTGCGCGGCTGCTGCGAGGCTGGAGCCGGGGAGGGAGGAGGAGGAGGAGGAGGGGGAGGAAAGAGGAGGAAGGAGGGAGGAGGGCAGCGAGCAGCAGTTGGCGCTGGGTCATGTGAAACAGATGAACCTGGCTCGGGCCTGCCAACATCTGGGCTCCCCCTCGCCTCTGGGAGGAGGATGGAGGGATGGAGGGATGCGGTGTTCACCCCCTGGCCACGCGTGCACACCTTGAGATGATAACGGAGAGGGGCGAGAGCAGCGGGGGTGCTCCGAGCACAACCCCGGGCCCCGAGCACCCGTGGGGCTGGAAACAGCAGCTCCTGCCAGGCTGAAGCCCTGGAAAATAGGGCAGCCTCCCTAATGATGATTTTTCCCCCTGGTCCTGGCTGGGTGAAGGGTGCAGCTTGTGATGGTGTAAAAGAGTGGGGATGCTGCCCAGCAATCTCTACACATTGCAGGAGAGTAACCCTCATGCAAGGGTGTCACTATGAAATAATTAGATCAGTCAAGAAAGACAGTATGGGTGGGCCTGCAAAAAGTGCTGATTTATGGATTTAAAGATGCACAGCATGAAGCACCCACACCATGAAGCAACCACGCCTGTGGTTAAAGCTCTGGCTTGTTCCACTGCTTTGCCCCTCCATCAGTATTTTCTCTCTGGGACTGGGGTTATTCTCACTGGGTAAAACACAGAGCTGTGCCATGCTCTGGAGTAGACTGGCTGGGAGGTGTTTGCTTTGGGAGGGGAGGTGTGGATGTGAGAACTTTTCTTCATTTGTTTGCAGCTGGCTTTCATGCCACCACAAGTTAAGACCATGAGTCTTTATGTGCTCTCTGGACACAAAGGGGCCAGTGGGGTGCAAAATACTTCTGGATACAACAACCAAAGGTAGAGCACGAGCACAATTCCCTCTCCTCATTTTAAGGCATAAACACAGAGCTGTGCCTGCAGCCCAGGCAGGCTCACCCACCCAGCTCACTCCACCCAAGGGGATGGCTTTGATTAAGGGGATAAATACTGAGGCAGTTCTGACCTCTGGCTGCTGAGGGTTAGGATCAAGTAGCTGAGGTGGCCCAGCCCTGCTCTGGAGGCGACCCCAAGGTCAGGAAATAGGGACAAGAAGCAGCAAAGGTGTCCATCCCTGTGCCAGAGAATGCAGGCTGTCCATGGCTCCATTGCAAGGCTAAAGATTGTGGAATTTTGTGTTCATCTCCTCCACGTGTGCATCCAGCTGCTGAAGCAACACTGAGGGGCAAACCACCAGAACACAAACTGCAAAACCTCCTGGAATTTTAAACCTACTAATTTCAGAAAAAGGTAAAACTTAAAGTAGGCTCCCAAATGCTCTTCTGCTCTTTCCTTCAGCAGAGGACGCAACATGTCTCAAGGAGGTTCTGTCTGCAGTGCTGAAGAAGAGCATGAACCTAATCAGCAATTCAGTCCTGACCCTGATTAGAGCTAGCAAGGAAAAATCACCTTCCCACATGAAGTAACATTTGTAATAAAAAACAAGTGGCTTGTCTAGGTGGAGATGGATAAAGGAAATGTAGCAGGAATATCTGCCACTATTGCAGGAAATGTTAACACATCCTTTTGGGTAAGTGTTGCATGTGGGGCCTTGGATGGGTAGGGAAGATAACATCCTCTAGGTACCTGATGGAGTTAACAGTTTAGAACTTAGAAATGGGAGCTGTTCTTATAATGTGGAAAGACAGTGGAGTATTGTATTTGCCAAGAGCTGATTGTGATTACTCAACCACAAAGAGGGGTTTTTCCCCAGAACTGGACAAGGGTTTTGCCCCAGCTCCTCTCATTTATTCACTGCACCCTTCTTTCCTAGAAAAACTGGGCAGATCTGTGTTTCTTCCCTAGTATAAAAGTAATTAATCTCATGCACATTCCTCTCTAAATTTCCCAGTTATGATTCAGCAGCAGCAGAAGTCCTTTTCTTCAAGGAAATTCCATAATCTCACAAAGTCTCTGGAGCTGGCACTACCCAAACAATACACCCTGGCAGCAAACATCCAGTCTGGAGGCAGCAAAGCTGCTGTCATTGCAATGAAGAGAAGCAAGAAATGGCCACATTCCTTCCAAGCTGGTTCCTATCATGGCAAGTCCCAAAAACTGAACAGTAACCCATATATTTAACTTTGACATACACAAAATCCAGCTTCCAGCAAGCAGATGCCTCTGTGCCATAATAAGAACATGCAGATTCCTTTGTCTTGGCTCCTGATAATAAAGCTAGGAGGAAACACCATGGCCTTGTGCTGGAGAATTGCTGTTGACAATTCATTCCCACTCTCGTTAGCAAAGATTAAAGAACCAAAATACTTTACAGGGAACGTGGTGATAGGACTGTGGGTGCCATCAGAATGTGTGAGCTGTTACATGAACATTTCTAGTAGTTTCAGAAAAGCTTAATGAATACTGTCTACCCCCAGAACTGCATTAATTAGCACTAACGGGCTGGAGGAGATGTCATGTCATGGAGTAATATTCACACTTACTCCATGATTTGCATCTGTAAGAGGTGCAGTGCTTTGCAGAAGTCAATGCCATTTCCCCCATATGGCACAGCTGAAAACCCATGGAAGGTGAGGAAAATGCTTTCAAAGATCATTCAGGATTTGCTGAAGGTGTCTAACTGCCTGCCTCCCTGTGGGAGGTGTTCAATGGCCTGACTCTCATTGATTGCACAACTCTTAACTTACAGTATTTGAGTGGCAGTAAAAGGTTAAAAAGCCTGAAAACTTAAAAAGCAACATGGGCCTAAGTAACTTGGGAGCTGAAATCCATTTCCAGAGATGATTTAAGCTGTTAGGCATACAAATTTCACTGTAAATCAATGCAGCTGACTTATTGTAGCCATGACAAGGGTCAGCCAGACCTAGAAAATGCAATGTCAGGTTAGCCTGTGGGTTAATTCACGTGGTCCCTCTGAAATTCGTGGTATAAAATGGTGTTACTGCTCATGAGCTCTGATGTAGTTTGGCTGGAGAAGAAGCAATGGCATCACCTCCTTTCATCTGGAACAATCTGTGTCCTCCACACACTGAATAGGCCTCAGTACTGGGAGGTAGAAAAGACTGATGTGACCCAGTTGGTCACCCAAGCCACCAGGCTGCCCTCATCTTCCATGGACCAGAGCCAGCAAAAAAAGGATGGAGGGTTATGTGTACCACCACCAAGCCTGTCCCCGTCACTCCGTTTTCATCCATAACAAGTTTTGATGAATTGTGACCTTGTGACAATTCGTGCTGAGGCCTTTGGAAACCAGGTGGAAACCACAGGGATCTCATTCAAAAAAGCAAAATGCAATTGCTCAGAGCAGGACTTGACTCATAACTGAGTCTGGACCCCTAAATCATGAGGATAGGGCACATGCAACACCAGCTGCCATGGCACAGCGTGATTCCAACTGGGAAGGTCTCCAGGTTTGCTGGGTGAACCACGAGATGTTTCCAGTTAAACCTTTCATAGAAACACTTCCCTTCTGAGATGAACTGGGGGTGTTATTCCCTTGTCATGCTTTCATTAATTTCCAGGACAATCCCTTAAGTAATTGGGGCACAAAAGGCGGGGGGAAAGGGAGAAGCAGGACTTTAGCTTCGGACAAAATAAGCCTCCAGGGCGTCTGATTAATTTTCACACAGACTGTACTTAAAGGGTCTCAGAGAGCTGAAGAGGGAAGGAAGCAGACCTCGACGTTCCCAGAGAGCTGGTGCAATAAATCCTCCCTTCATTAGGCAAGGGAAGTGCATGCTGGCAGGATTATTAGGCAGGGAAGCAAAGCTGGGTCCCCACGAGGCAGCTGGAAGGGATGGTGGGGACAAGCCAACTCCAGCTGGTTGGTGCCATGACCCTGGGCTGCCAAATCCTGCCTGGGGCTGCTGTGCAAAGGGACAGGAGCCACGTGTAAGTCGCCTGTGTCCCAGTTAGCTCCGGGTAATCCTGGCATCCAAGAGGCCAAACAAAGCAAAAACAGCTCAAGTGTGCATAAGGGACCAAGGAGGAGCCTGGTGTGCCACCAGTCCTTCCAGGGTCGCCCAGGACTCCGTGGAGTGATGCTGGAGACAGCAGACAATCCTGCAGTTCCTTCCTCTTTGCACCCACCTGGGTCTGGGGCTGGGAAGAGGAAGGAAGGAAATCTTCTTGATGGAACGTGCAGTGAGCCATGTCTGTCCTTGCAGAAGGAACAGAAGGGATGAGGGATTCCACTCCTTGATGGAGGTCAAGTCCTCACAAATCCCTTCTCCCCTGGGGTAGAGGGGACACGTGCTTCCCTTTCCTTCAGAGCTGAGCAAAGCTCTGCCTCAGAAACTTCTTCCTATTCTCAAAATATTGCCATTTCCACCTGAAATGGCTTGAAAGCAAAGCAATGCAGGAAGGAGCAGACATGGCAGGGGCCCCTTACACCCATATAAAGGGATTGGTGGTGGTGGAAGATGGAGAGGCCTTTCCCCAGGGGAGGAACAGGAGCTGCAGAAGATGCTCATGGTGCTGTCAGAGAGCACTTTTTGGCTGGGGGACACCTGGGGAGATGCTCTCAGACCACCAGCATGGCTCCAGCGCAGGCAGAAGTAAAATGCTACGAGTGAGAGAAAACCTAAGAGAAAACCTCTTTCATCCAAAGGCAAGTGAACAACCTCATCCATGCAGGGGAACTGCTGAGCAGATGGGGAGTGAATGGCAAAGACCTGAGAACAAGGCTGGAAAAAGGCAAAATTATTCTCCCCCACACTTTCCTCAGGTGCTGCAGAGTGGTGCTGGTGAAGGACAGCCAGAAGCATTCTTAGATGCCAAAAGGCAGCTCAGGTGATTGTGAAGGACATCAAATGAATCAGCTGAGAGAGCCAAGCCCAAAAACGTGCCTCCTGTCAGGCAAAATCTACATGCACTTCTTGCACTGAGCTGCATAATGAAGCACTACTCTCTTTTGCACAGAGGAATAAATCAAACTCATTCTCATTTGTTTGGCTTTTTGTACTAAAATAGCCTTTGTAGTTTGCATGATTTCAGATTTGAAGAATATTTTTGTAGTTTTACACTGCCTTCTACTGAGGATTGTAAAACTTACACCAGTTGGAAAAACTTTCTATTTCACATTTTGCAGAAAATCCTGAGAACGTTTCAAAATGGCATCGAAATAATTATGAAAATATTTTTCTAAACAAATGTAGCAAAAAATAAAAAGCCACTCAGATAATGTTTCAATACATAACTGCAACCTTAAAGAAGAGCTCAGGAGATACTAAAGTGACACAGTAAAATGACAATTTTAGCAATTGAAATAAAAAGTACTGTAAGCTTGCTTTCCCATTTCTGTTCATTTTTGGTTATACTATTTTATTTCTTTAAGTGTTTTTCTCGACTCCATTTCTTGCCCCCCAAACAAACCCAGGGACAGCTCCTGTAGGTGTTAGTAGGGGTTAGCCTGATTTCAGATGCAGGTGTGGTTTTTCAGGTAACCTTTTCTTATTGAAAGTTTTCACTGCCTCTGTGAGGCAAGATCATTACCTCAGCTGAACAGATGGGAAAATGGAGTCGTGGAGAGATCAATTTACCTGGGTAAGATCCTGTACCCAGTTGGGCACAGAGAGAGGGGGAGAGACAGACTTGGGAATAAATCACAGCCCTTGTGACACCAAACCCTTTGTGCTGGCTCGAGACCCCTCTTCTTCCCCAGCTAATGAACCGGTGATTAACAAAGGCTGCTCCGTTTCTGACAGCTTTATCAGTGATTTCTACTTTACACTTTTTTAATCTTTATGAAGCAATCCCCACAAAGAGAGGAAGGGAACAGAAAATAAATCTTGGAGCAAGGAAGGCCTCATGTCATAAAAGTGCAGTGAACAGACCTTGTATGTCAGAAAATATTTATCTGACCAATAATGTTTGCATTTAGACCCAGTCAATAACAAACACCCAAATTACATTTAATATGAAAACATTTTAAAATGGGCTAATCTCTTCTAAATAAACACAGAACCAGCCATAATGGTGCTCTGCTAGAGCAAAGGCTCAGTGTTACTTGATTTATTGTTTAACTTGACTCTGATTGCTGCCTATCTGATGTCTTTGGGAGCATGGGCTCCTATTGCTCATCTGAAAACTATTTCCTTTTCATTACTGAGGCACACCAGGATAAGCCCCAGCTCTCCTGACACCCTGCCCAGGGTGGTCACCACAAACACTGTTAACCCTCAGCTAAGGAGCCTGAAGGGTTTGATTAGTTCACAAAAAGCTGCTCATTTCCTCTCCATGCACAGTGCTGGTCTGGCTTCTGAGCATCCCAGGGTTTGCACCAACCTGGGATGTCCCTGGGATGTCTGACTCTGTTTGCATGGGACACACAGACCCAGGGATGCTGGAGACCAGCCCTGAGAGGGCAGGAGAGCCTGGAAGTGTCCCAGGATGGGACTCAGCAGTCCTTGCTGCTCTTTGGGACACAAGAGTTGGGTATTGATGCCTCTCAGAGGACTCTTTATGCCTTTCACCTAATGACTGTGACAGGCCTTGCAGACATTTGTGAGGCTGTAGGATAAGTGGCAAAGATATTTTTCCCCAAAAATAAGAGATGAGAAACTGAAAATCATATGTCCTGGGGACGTCTCAAACCAAGAGCCTGTGCATTAAAAGGGTGATCTTCTAATCACCCTTTCTTACCCTTGCTGCTGTGGCTTCAAAAATGCTCTCATCACTCAGCCTGTCACCCCCTGCTCCATTTCTGCAGGAAAGGGTGGATCAGTGCTGATTCATAAAACCTCATTATATATCTAAGCCCCACTTTGAGAACATCTGACACAGCCTGGCTGACACTGCCTCAGAGGTGGGATGTGGGACTGGCACTGTAGTAGCACCTTTTCCCCATGACCACCTTGGCAGCTGACAGTAAGAAACAGGAATTATTTTGTTTCTGAACACTGATGGGCTCCACTGAACTTCTCAGCTGGCAAACCCCCAGTACTGGATGGTTACTATAACTGTAGTTTCTGCAGTTCTCTAGTGTTGTTGCAGTCTTTGGGCTAAGGAAAAGTAAGTGCCTCTTTTTCAGATGGAAAAGGTTGTGATTATGGTTGAATTTGTTCTCTCCCACCTATTTCTCAGTGACATTTCATCTTGTATTATCCCTCTCTCTTCACCTATAACCTGAGTTTAATCATAACATGCTTCTCTCTGTCCTAAGTGTGAAGCGTAACTCATTAAACCATGAGAGGTGAATAGAGATTTCAGACATAGCACACAAATCAACTATTGTTAAAGTGATACCTTTTGCAATTACTCTTTGGGCTTGTTTCATTCAAAATATGGTAAAAATTTCTATTCTATATTATATTTCTCTATTTTATTTCTATAATATTAGAATATTAGCATATTCTATATGCTATAGCAGCATATTCCACTGGTCAGAAAGGATACCTGGCAATTAAACTATCCAACAAACTCACTAATATTTGTGGTTTGGCTTTGCAAAACACAGTGATGGTGACTGCACTCTGTTGATAAGAATTTGAGTACATTGAAAACACTTTCATACGAAGTGTGTTGGAAGGGCTGGTATTAAAGCAACTGAACAGGCTTAAACACAGTCATGGTTAGTGAAATACATATTTTCAGGCAAAACAAGAATTTCTGCAGCAATTCTCATGGAAAGCTGGATGGGAGTTGGAGAGGAAATAAAACCCAAATGCTCCACAGTCCCTGATGTTTGCAATCACTGCTTAACTACAACTAAATACAAATAAACTGCACCTCCAAAATTTGGACAAACACCTGCACTGGGAGCTCACGCATTTGTACCTTATCCTTTGCATATTCAAGCTGTAACAAGGGATGGTAAAAGTTTTCCTGTGCTTTGTCTGCAGAGGATTGCTGAGGATCCAGCACCACGGAGGGGACAGGGCTGTGCTGCTCTCTGGGGACCCTGGCTTGATGTCCCCACCTGGTGGGCAGGTGGCTGGAGTGGGGTCGCACATCCCTGTAGGATCTGGACCATCTCAGAGGGGCAGTGATGCTGTTTCCCCACTGTAACTCAGGCTCCTCATTTAGAGCAATGCTAATTTTCCTGTCCCCTGGCTTGCAGTGAGATACTTGTGCCCTCCTCCTCCTCCTCCTCCTCCTCCTCCCAGGGACAGCTGCAGTGACAGTGACCTCACGGTCTGAGAGTGCAAGGCTGCCAAATCTCATGGTAGATGACATTTTTCTGAAAACCTGCTTTTCTGGGCTGAATCCAGGAGGTGAAGGAGAATAGAGCCCAATTCTATGCATTTTATTAATTCCATTATTTTAAATGTTTTTGAACCTTAGTAATTTTGAAAATGGCATGTGCTCTGCTGGTTAGAGTCAAGGGAATTGTCTGATATATTACTATACACTTTTTATTGTATGGTGATGGATATTTGCATATGGAAGACTCTGTCCAAGCTCATTTTATAATGACAGTAACCAGTTTTCATATCATTTTTCTGGTTGCTGTTTCGTGAGGGGGACTGCTGTACTTGGATGCTTCCAAAAGCTCAGCTGCCAGCTTCATGTGAAGGGAGGACTGAAATAAATGGGAAATAAATGAGAGAAAGATGAACAAAGCCAATAGTTAAAGGGTCACAGCAGCTACTTGGTTGCAGGAGGAGAAACATTAATTAAATGTTCTTTGTCCATAACTTGCTTGGAAACACAGACTGAAAAGCTGACATGGGTGGTCTTGTTTCAAAGGAGCTGAAGGAAAGATGTTTTCTTTGTGCAGAGGGACCTGGAGAAATAGGCACAAATTTTTCCTGCCCTGTGTGGCATAAAAGAGTCAAGTGTGGAAATGAGTGCTGGGGAGCAGAGAGGTGGGCAGAAAATGGACAAAATGCTGCCTAGAGAAATGATCCTGGAAATCACCAACCAGGAGGGCAAGCTGTGAGTGAGGGAGGCAGGGCTGGCACTGGGATTTGTGCTGCTGGTGGCACAACACACACAGAGGCTGTGTCCCAGAGCCTGGGCTGGATGAGCCTTCTCCTGAGCAGCACCAACCCAAGTGAGTTAAACTGGGGAGACACTGACATTAACTAAATGCTACCACCATTATTACTCTGAAAAAGAAAAAATAATTGAGAATGGCAAAGTTCCCAACACCTCCCAGTGCTCTCTGTCCCTATTTTGTAGTCACTGCTTTCCCCCTTTTCCCTTTTTATGGCTGTTATTACTGGAATTATTGCTGTGCAAACAGGGTGTCTGTCTATGTGAAACACTGGAGGTACAGTTTCCCTCCTAGATGGCAGTGTAAATTATTACATGGGCTACCCTATAATCTTTGGTCATGTTCCACAGCAAGGTAATTGATTCCCAAGTCACTAAAGCTAACTAACATGGCTGTAAATCTAATGCTTGAGCAGTGTTTGCTATTAAAAAGTCAACATCTACAATAGTTACTACACTGCAATTACTGGAAAAATGCTGATTTTCTCTAGACTTGGAGCAGGGAATAATTGTAGCCTCTCCTGAGACCTGGAGTGTGATAATTGGTGGTGAATGGTGGGTTTTTCCAGTGGTGATCACATAGGTTGTCTCTGTGGTTATTCCCAGAGCCCTTAAAACACAGCTCCTGCAGCTGCCAGGGCTGGGCTGGGTGCTTCCACCAAGGCTAAAATAAATAAACCCTCTAGAAAGAAATAAACCCTCTAGGAAGAGCACACAGACTCAGATTTTGAGCAGACCTACAGCTGAGTCTGAGGATTGTGCCAGCTCCTGAGTCAAGGGAGGGATCTCATGCGCTCTGAGTTCAGGGCTCTGGGCTCCAGCCTACCTAGAAACAGGGAGGGTTTTCAAGTCTTGTCACTAGATTTATAACTTTTAAGGATGATGCCGTGGATCTGTGTGCAGTGTGCTCTAGCCCTTGATTCTCTAGAGCAGCTGGGACAGTGTGCAGCAGCCACTGCTGTTCAACCCCATGGGAAAAGCTCTGGAGATCAGGACCTGGCTGCTCCTTGTGGCTTTCCATGCCCTGTATCCGTGGGAGTGAGAACAATGTTAGAAGGCTCCCCCAAAGAACAGGGATGCCAGTTCTCAACGTTTCAGATGGTTATTTCAGCTAAAATCCAGCCAACACTCAGACCTGGAGAGTGGAGACCCCATAAGAGGCTATTCTATTGCTGTCAGGAATGGGAAGAACAACCCTTAAAAGGAGTTTTTTCAGTAGCAGCTTACTAAATACTTTATGTGGAGCTGTGCAAAATATCTGGAGGGAAATCTGGAAGTCTTCCCTTTTCATGGCTTTCACTAGAAATTATTTTTCCTGCTGGTTTCCTCTCACAGAGAAACAAGCAAGCCCAAGCAAATAAACAAGGCAATGCATAGGAAATGCCCCATTTCCCTCTCATCCTTTTATTCCCTCAAAACAAAATCCTTAAACTGCTGGGTGGCTGAGGACAGCTTGCTGCTTCTGACAAACAGAATCAAGAAGCTGCCACCTGCTTTGATGCTTCACTTGCTTTTTTTCCAAACTAGTGAAGAAAACGGATTTCTGCAGTACCAAGTGACCAGGAACGAAATCACATAAAGGGATGGTGCAGAATTGCAAATGTCATTTTTATACACTCCCTGGCAGGAACAGATAATAGTAGTAATAACAACAACAACAACAACAACAACAACAACAACAACAACAACAACAACTGTGACCATGTTCAGTCACAGTGGTCTCAGGGGTCTCAGGTTGAGGGAAGAGATGAGGATCTGACTCCGTGTTTCAGAAGGCTTGGTTTATTATTTTATGTTATATATTACATTAAAACTACACTAAAAGAATAGAAGAAAGGATTTCCTTAGAAGGCTAGCTAAGAATAGAATAGGAACGATAACAAAGGTTTGTGGCTTGGACTCTCTGTCCTAGCCAGCTGACTGTGATTGGCCATTAATTAGAAACAACCACATGAGACCAATCACAGATGCACCTGTTGCATTCCACAGCAGCAGATAATCAGTGTTTACATTTTGTTCCTGAGGCCTCTCAGTTTCTCAGGAGGAAAAATCCTAAGGAAAGGATTTTTCATAAAAGATGTCTGCGACAAACAACAACAACTTAGAAAAAATAATTTGTTTGAACCTACAGGTGAATATAAATGAGGGCACAAGTTAAACACCAGCATCTTCCTCAGCACTATCACAGCAAGGGTAGAGTTCTGGGCTGCTTTCACTGGGGACACAGGGACACAGACATGGACACAGGCTCCGTGTGGCAGGTCCCTGCCTGCCTGGGGACACCTTCCCTCCTTGCACAGCTTGCACAAACTGGGACAAGTGAAGTTAGAAGTAGGAAAGCAATCTGAGGGAAAAGAATAGAACAGAGGGGGAAAAAACCAATCCAAAAGAAAGCCAGATGTGAGGAATAGTGTTTTAAATGAGTCAGTTTAGCAGTGAGTGTGTTTATATTGCAGCTGAGCATCGTTGTACTTGTGGCTGCTCATACATCATTGTGCTAACGAGGTAATGAGTAACTAGTGTACTGCAGGATGCTTTATTTCCACTGAACAACCCCAACCCTCTCAAAATAAGGTTTGAAACCCAAAACCAAACATCTGGGATGCTTTGGGAATGGTGGTAAGAGAAGGGAAGTGAGCCCAGCATTCAGCCCTGTCCCCTTGGGAGCTGTCTGGGGTTTCACAAAGCACCTTTTCCTGGTTTTCCTGCAGCATGGACATGCACAGGTTCACTCTGCTCCCACTGGGGCAGGAAGAGGCCCCTGCTGACCTTCATGCTGGGAAAAGGAAAAAAATACCTGCATTTACCCCTCAATTATCCTGCAATTGTCTGGGCCCTCATGGGACACCACAACCTGCCTTCTGACAGTGCTGCCCTGCCTGGCTGCCAAAAATCCTCCCTGCACCAAGCCATTCTCACAGAGCCAACAAGGGTCTGGGTGCTTAGGGTGGCACTGACATGTTAAATACCATCTCATTTATTTATGACTTCTTCAGCCTCCTGTAACTACAAGCAATAATTGGATTGTGCTCAGCATAGCTGGATTGATTTGCTACTGGATAATAAAACCAGGTCCTGTGTTTATAATGGCATCCCTAGAAACGAGGAGATGGGGTGAAAAATGCATTAAAGGCACAATGCTAAAGCTGAAAACTCACATGGCTCTGGGTGCAGAGCATGATCCCTGCCAGATGCAAATGTTGGACTGGCCACTGATGAAACATGAACTTTGTGGCCTCCTTGCCTTTCA
Source organism: Melospiza georgiana (assembly GCF_028018845.1). NCBI lineage: Eukaryota > Metazoa > Chordata > Aves > Passeriformes > Passerellidae > Melospiza > Melospiza georgiana. The sequence goes on from NC_080433.1 coordinate 7,399,470, forward strand.
TGGAATATTTACCAACTTTGGTAGGCTGTTATTCAGTGTTTTGACAAAGCACGGTGGACACAGTGCATTTTCCCATAGTTTTCTGAAGGCTGTGGCTAACCCCCAGTGCAATCTGCAGTGGCCTCTGGTTGCCTGCAAGAGATGAGGGACTGAATTACAGAGCAGACCCAGGGAGCTGGCCTGCCCAAACCCCTGTCTCCATCTGAAACAGAGCCTAAAGTTTTTTTTTTTAATTTATTTTTACATAAATATATATTTATTTTTACATAAATATGACAAACCCAGCACCTTCTGCACAGCCCATCTCGAGGGATATCCATGCACACAGGGCTGTGTGCCTCACTGGCAGCTTGAGCAATGGAATGGGAGCAGTGCCTTGTGTCTCACTGTTCCCTTTTCCAACCAAGTGCCCTGGCACCACTGGCAGCAGCTTAAGGACCATAATTGTGGCTACAGCATTGCTGAGGGGTGTTTGAGGATGCCAGCCAGTCTAAAATCATAAATATAACCCAGCTTTCCATGGGCTTTGCCTCTCTTGAGCAACCATGGTGCTCTGACTCTTTCCTGAGCTTGCAGCTGTGGAAAGCACTGGGTACCCAACGCCACCTGAGGCTTCCTGGGTAATGATTTCCTCTGATGGTGTTCACAGGGGCTTTTGGATGAGGGAAGAGATCTGGAGGATCTGACTCCATGTTTCAGAAGGCTTGGTTTATTATTTTATGATATATATTACATTAAAACTATACTAAAAGAATAGAAGAAAGAATTGCATCAGAAGGCTGGCTAAGAATAGAAGAATAGAATGATAACAAAGGTTTGTGGCTTGGCTCTGTGTCCGAGCCAGCTGTGATTGGCCATTAATTAGAAACAACCCCATGAGACCAATCACAGATGCACCTGTTGCATTCCACAGCAGCAGATAACCATTGTTTACATTTTGTTCCTGAGGCCTCACAGCTTCTCAGGAGGAAAAATCCTAAGGAAAGGATTTTTCATAAAAGATGTCTGTGACAGATTCCCCCAAGGATGGCTGCAAAAAATCACTGCAAAAAGTGCTTTTGCCTATGCTTTGCATCCACATTGTCCAGGCAGGAGGAGCTGGCCCTGAATTTTGGGTGCTATGTGGGCACAGAAGATGCTTGTGAAAGGGCAAGTTTCTCCCTGTGCTCCAGACTATTTGCTGGACCCTACTGTTATCACAGAATCTCAGACTCAGTGAGGTTGGAAGAGGCCTCTGAGATCAAGTCCAACCCATGACCAAGCTCCATCCTATCAACCAGACCATGACCCTGAGTGCCACATCCAGGCTTTCCTTGAACACCTTCAGCATGGTGACTCCACCACCTCCCTGGGCAGCCCATTCCAAAGTCTCATCACCTTTTCTGTGAAGGAATTCTTCCCCCTGTCCAACCTGAGCCTTCCCCTAGTACACCTCCCCTAGTACTCCTCCTGTCACTTATTGCCTGGTAGAAGAGTTCATCCTGGCTGCAGCCTCCTGTCAGGTAGTTGTAGAGATAAGATCACCCCTGAGCCTCCTTTCCTACAGGATTAAAGATCTGCAATGTATAAAACAAAAATTCAACCCCCATTTAGGCAGTGACCTGTACTGAGCCTGCTGTTGTGCTCAGTATGGCAGGTGCAAGGTGCTGTCAGCAGAGTCTGTCAAAAACACTTTGCAACAGCATAAATTTAGAGAATGTTTTCATTTCTCTCTCTGTAGTCTCTAGTAACTGATGGCTTACTATTATAATATAATTATGATTTATAATTATCAACAGCTTGATGAGCTAGAAGGGATTAAAGCAAGTTTCTGCTGAACATGGTAGATTTTGGTTGGGAGATGGGGCCTGAATGTCCACCTGTCTAAAAATGCTGCCACATCTCATGTTTGGTGCCTAATGCTGCCCTGGTGCAGGGCTGAGAGACCTTGTGCCAAATGCCACATTTAGGCAAACAGAGATCTTAGTTCAGCTGAAATGGGGACTCAGGGCTGCATTAACTTGAGGCGACTCATTTGGGGTGATGTGCAAGTACATGCTGAATCCTAGGTGCTAAAAACCAACCCCACTTTTTGGAAGTGTTTGAATAGGGGTTTTAGGCTGGTATTTCCATTCCTGGCACAACAAGGACTGTCCTAAATCAGAACCCACCTTTCCCTCTCTGAACAAGCCCACAGAATAAAACCAAAGGTTGCTGCAGGAGGGTTGGCAGTTTGTTTGCCTTAAGGACTCTTCCCCATACACGTGCATATGTTTATGTGCAAAATTGATGGATATTTATTGCTCAGGTGTGGGATGCATCTCAGTGAGCACTAGAGCTAGTGGGTGACCATGCTGAGGGGATTTTGAAGGCAATCCTGAAGGTGCTGTGCATTATGTACCATTGTCATTGAATAAGACTTTATGGATCCAGGATGAATAGAGTTACCCAGCTGCAGGACACTGTGTTTGGGGCATTTGAAGCTGTGTGACTGCTGCCCCACATCCCCACCTTGGTTATCCTCAGTGCTGAAGGAACAAGGGAGAAACCCCCGAGAGAAAAACTCCAGATTATTCACTGAATGAGAGCATGTCACCAAATGAAAGGAGAAAGCATGAAAAGCAGGTCATGCCTGTCATCCCAGTGAGAATCCCCTCTGATGCTGACAGCCCTGGTTTCATGATTTACGCAGCGGGTTCCTCTTCCTTGTGGGATAATTAACAGCCAGGCTGGGCCGTGCCTGACCAGGATCCCTGCCCCAGAGTGGGGCACAGATGTCCTGCCTGTGCTGGAGGAGGAGGACCCTGCCCTGGGGAAGGGTTTCCAGGTGATGCAAGGCTGTCCTGCCATGCACCAGCTTCCCTCTGCTTTGTTGGCCAGGGTGGAAGGAGGTAGGGATGTCAGGCAAAAACACTGCCCCAGTGTTAATAAAACAGGTAAAGCCTTATATCTTGATGTCCACAGCTATGAGTTACGTGCATTTAAACCAGCCCTGCCACTCAATCTCTGATTTTGAGGGATTTAAAGCCAGGCCTAACTGATGCCATGACTGCACATCCTAGAGAAGAAAGGTCTTTTGAAGCAACCTTGAGCTCAGTGAGACTTCCTTCAGAAGCTGTCTTACCTTGCTTTTCATCTTTACACATGGAAACACATCACCCTTGCTCTGAGAGTCAGACTCTGGTGCCCTGCACAAGGCAGGTTTTTCCATGGGGAGTGAGCTGAACTGAATAAGTCTGATCTCCTTTAGTCAGTGGTGCCATTGGTGTGAGAGGACACAGCCCTTTCCTGGTCAGCAGGCACATTTAGTGCTGGCTGCATGACCAGCCCCTCCCTGAGCAAAGGGGCTGCTTGGGTAAACTGGAAAGGTGCTGATGAAAATAGTGTTTTGGCAGAGAAAGTACCCATGAAAAATGCCCTGGAAATTTATGTTTTGCTAAGAGTCATATGTGGTTGTGAAAAAGTGGGAAAGTTCACAACAATTTATTTTGACTTTCCCTACCGATAAAGGGGCATTAATTTGCAATTTTTTTTAAAGCTTAAGAAAAACATGTAATATAAAAACTGCCATAGTCAATATATTTCAATTTTTCCAAACATTGGGTTGTGAATTTTAAAATCTGAAATGCCTTTTATCAGGCAAGGCCCAGGACTGAAACAAGGCAAGAAACCCTCAGAGAATGAGAATTTAATTTCTTCCATATCCTCTTTCCATGGCCTAATCTCATGAGGGTCAGATGTGTTTTGGGCAGACAGCACTGCTCTAGCTGTGTCTTTCCATTCTCAATTACAAATCATCTTGGCCTCAGGGTGATGCACAGCTTCCCCATTGACTGCCCAGCACGGGGCAGCTGGGATAGAAACTCACACAGGCTGAGCCAAGATCAGATTTGTTCTGCAGATTCAAGTATTTCGAAGTATATATTATTTTAATATCTAATATCTATATCTATTATTTCAAATATCTATTATTTTACACATACACATACTCCCTCACTCTGGGCATATTATGTATTATTATCCTTGTATAAGAAGCTGTAACAATATATAAATATAAATATAAATATAAATATAAATATAAATATAAATATATAAATATAAATATAAATATAAATATAAATATAAATATAAATATAAATATAAATATAAATATAAATATAAATATAAATATAATTTATGTAGGAAGAAAACTTAAACTCTGAGCTCCAGGGCTTGATTTTTCAGCTCAGGTAGGAGATGCTGAGGATGATGGATCCAGCAGCAGGCCCTGGCTGTGTTGATGGCTGCCACGACAGGGGTGCCAGCTGCATCATTACAGCCCCCTCTGGCAGCACATCAGCTGCTGCAAGGGTGTACAGGATTAGTAATAAATCAAACACATCCTGTGAACGCTGTTGCAGGATATGATTAATTTCCCTGTATGCCAATAGCACACTGAGCCAGCTCCTCAGTTACTATAAAGCTGCCTAATTCTGGACTTTGGGATTTGGCTTGGTGTTTGCTCACTTGAGACTCACAGCCAGTTTGCCCATATCAGCATGTATTATATTGGCTTCTCTGTTCAAGGTCAGATCCTGGTAAAATCTGCAATTTACAGCTAAGGAAGTTTGCCTTGAAGCAATGGACAGAGATTAATGAGAGTTGCTTTGCATGTGATTGCATTCCAGAAAAATATATATGATTAGTACATCCTGGGGAAAGGGAGCTTGCAGGGGTCCAAGGAAGGAACCTGAGAGCCAGAAGAGACCACAGTGGACAAAGGCACTGTACAAATGCACAGACAGAAGTAAATGACACTGCATTTCCAGTACCTCTTCCCACATGCCAGGGAAAAACTTCATGGAATAGGCTCCTCCACTTCTGCTCCTCACTCTGCTGCCTAGAAGCCCATAAACCCCTGTGCCTGTGGAAGCAGCCAACCTGACCCAGCTCTCCATCAGCCTGGCTGGTATAAATCAGCAGTAAACTCACTCTCATAATTCACATTTACCCTGCAGAATTCAACCTGTTAATATTTTTGCATTTATCATCCCTCCATTCCATCTCCACACGGACTGCAGGCCTGTAAGGGCAGTGGGGTTGGTGCAGCCTAATGTAGCTGGAACATCCAGGGTGGGGAGGGGGGACGTCCCAAAATCTGATGGGGAGACATCCCAAATCCTGGGTGGGGAGGAGGGACATCCCAAAATCTGATGGGGAGACATCCCAAATCCTGGGTGGGGAGGGAGGAGATCCCAAAATCCATCTGCAGAATGGCTGAACAAAGTTGAGGGAAAGAGCCACTCCTTGAGACCTGTGGGGTGGAAAACCTATTGTTTGGGGTGCAACTCAGTTCAGACTGTGTTTTCCTGGTGCTTGGCTTGTAATGACAGGATTATGTCCCTGCTGAATTGTTGGCCTTTACAGTGTTTAGATTTCCTGGTGGCTCCATTGTGAAGGGCCCCATTCACTCAGGAGTGTTTACGCAGCTGCAGGAGCTCCTCCAGAGCTGGACATAGCACCATGGATTGTGGGAAAGAAAAAAGCAATGAGCTCAAGAAGAGTAAGAAAGCTAAGAAGAAATCATGCTGGAAATGCTGTATTTGCTGTGGGGTGGCTGTCTGCATGACAGGCCTCATTCCATGGGTGGCATGGGTGCTCTTACTGGGATCACTGCACGCAGGGGCTTTACATCACCTTTTTCAGGACAAAACCATCTTGGTGGCCCCAACAAATGTGCTAATTTTTTTCTTGCACTCCAGTGATTTAGTAGATTTTAGCAACTGAAAGAAAGGCAGCATTGGTGTTCATGTTCTTATCCAGTCTTTAGTGAAACTCAGGGAAGGGATGTCAGTTTTAGAATGTCATCTCAGCTTGCTTGGTGTGCAAGCAAGAGTCTGTCCATCAACTAGGGAAGATTTAGCTGAGGACCAGGAGAGAGCCTGAATATCCTTTCTCTGGGAGGACAAAAAGGGAGGACAAACAGGCTACCCTAACCTTAACCCTAACCCTGACCCTAACTCTGACCTTACACACACCCACCCTGCCTGCTGACACAGAACACAGAGCACAGAGAGTGGGCCCAGGCTCTTCCACCCCACTGTAATTCACACAAACACTTAGGGCAGAATGTGTGCAGGAGCCCTGCATGTGGATGGAGCCTTGCAGGGAGGTGCAGAGCTCTTGTGCTGCCTCCCACCAGCTCTTGTGCTGCCCACCCACACGTGGAGACTGAGCGGAGCCTTTTAGCCCTGGCTCCAGAACGTGTGTAAATGAGGAGAGGGAATCAAATTCTTTCAAGCACATCTGCTTGGATCATGGGTAAACCTGTGGGCTGGAATGTGGGGAAATTCAACAGAACTGGATTTCTTCGAGTTCACTTTGCTGTATGCAATCCCACCTCTGCCAAAAGGTGACAGAATTCCCATCTCGATGCTGGGCTTGTCTCAGAGAGAGAAACACCACCACTGTACAGTAACTGCTTTCTCTAAAAAGAGAGCAAGGGAGAGGAGCAGCAATAATAATAAAAAAAGGGCAAAGACACACTCAGCCTCTAAGGCTTATAAAAAGCAGCTTAGCCTTCAATAAGCAATTCTTTGAAAAGAAATTAATGGAAAAGGTTACAAGCCGGCTCTTGAGCAGAGCCTGTCACACTGCTCTTTCACATCGTTTCTACAAATGGAACAAGTTTGTGGCATTTCTTTTCATTTCAGATGCCCTGAAAGGCTGCATTACTCACTGGACCCTGCATTTTCCCCTTCCCTGCTTGCAACAATGCACTGAGGAATTCCTCGTGGGTGACTCAGTGGGAGATGCGCGCTGAGCCCAACCTGCATGCCCCACACAGCCAACAAATCAGCACCCACTGCTGCCTCTGGTGGGACACAAGGAACCCTGCCCATCCAACCCCTGCTTTGCAGAAAAGAAACAACGAAAAAGAGGAAAAAATCAGCAGCTGCTGGATTGGTGCTGTCCCCTCACTGCCAGAGATGGTCACGGATGTGGCGCAGTTGGGAAATCGGATTAAGGATGGGATTGGGAAATGGACCCTGAACTTTGCAAACATGGGATTGCCCTTCTCATGCAGCCAGGCTCTGTCACTAGGTGGTACTGTGCATCACAGCTTCCTGCCTTCTCCTAATTCCTCTCTCCTCTGTCCATCCCCTGGGTTAGATGTTTTACTGGTAAATATCATGTTTTGTTGTTCAAGTCCTCTCACTGCTTCTCACTTTACAGGTTTTATTGTTGAATACAATGAAAGAATCTGATTCAGCAAATACTTGGGGTTGGTGCCTGGCTTGAGTTTCTGCTGTCAAACACCACCTGTTTAAGGCTGCCTTTTGAAGCCATTTAGTGGTGGGTTATGAAACCTTTCAGGTACAGATGCTCAGGCTCATGAAAGGGAAGGAAAACACAAAGAAACCAGGAATGATTCTATGAAAACAGGGAAAGAAATAGGATCTCTAATTTTTTTTTGTTTGTTTGTTTGTTTGTTTGTTTGTTTTTGTTTTTTTTTTTTTTTTTTTTTTGTAACAAGACCCCTTATCAGTCCTATCACTGCCTGAAAAAGGACAACAGAGAGATTTGCTGGATTTCCACTGTGCTCCTTTGGTCTTCTGGCAATTATCCAAGTTCAAGGGATTTGAAAGAACCTGGAAAAGGGGATATTTCTTGCTTGTGCAAGAAAATCTGAGCAGCCCAGCATAGCAGGACCACATAATACACCTACCCTTGCTTCCACACCAGGTCCTGCTGTACATGCTAGTTAATCCAGCTCTGCCTCCTGATTTGTGGTCTCAGCTCTGCACAGCACCTTTGCTCCTGTCAGCCCATGGTGTGGAAGCTGTGCCTTGCATTTGCAAGATGAAGGCCCATGACTGCACTGGCTGCATGAATTTGGTGCTGAAGGATGGTGGCCTCTCTCATGAGGAGTTCATTATGCACAGTGCAGCTTTTGTAGCTTGGCTGAAGTCTCTTGTCAAGTGCACTTTTATAAACTCAGATTGTCCCAAAGCAATTCTGGACAACAGAGGAGGAAACAGACACACAGACATCACAGGTCTTGCAAGATCCCAAGATGCTGCAGAGTCCTTGGCAGAGCTGGCTGCAGAGCCCAGTGTCCTTGTCCCAGGCCAGGACAATGGATCAGAGGCAAAATTCCTCCTTTTAAATTAACATTGCTATTCATGTCTTTCCTTCAAATATGAAGCAGCTTATTTATCACTTCCCAGCATTCAGCTGAGAAGCTGAATAAGCCCCAAAATCCACCCTATTCCACAGCAGAACAACTGTTGATTTGAGATCCAGCTTTGTCCCAGTCTGACTCCAGATTCCACATGGCTCTCACAGTACTAATTTAAAACTCCTTTTTTTAAAAAATAGCTATGAAAACTGTCAAATGATAGTGATTCTGCAGATTTCCCAAACTGCCAAACAGCCCAGCAAAATCCTTTTGGAGTATTTTTTCCTGAGTGTGCTTCATTTTGCATGAAGACTTTCTGGGTATTTTGAAATGAAAGGATGAGCATATTGATGGTTGATCAAAATGAGGTCAGTGATGACTAACAGAGGAGCCTTCTTCAAATAGCTGGTCCCATGCTGCACAGCTGCTGCACTACAATGCTCAATCACTGCTCTCACTCCTGGGTGCACCGTGGGCTTGTGAAGCAGCACTTGGCACCCTGAGCTGCATTTGGGTTGTGCCTCAGAGGAGGTTGGGAGCAGTGTCACCTGCAAGCACTTTAATTTGCTTATGAACACGAGATAGGGTGCAGCTCCTGGCAAGAACAGGCAGAGCAAAAAATACTGGAAAGCAAGAGGACAAATAGCAGATCTGCCTGAATCTGTAAGAGGGCAGATATTTGGTATTTCAATGGCACTGCAGCTCTCCAAGGCTGCAGGTTTGTCATCCCTTTGGGTCTGTCACCCTGCTCTGGTCTCATACCTGCTACTCAAACAGCAGCCTGGCTGCACCAAAGCAAATAGTGGCTGAGAATGAAAGAGGAAAGCACATCCCATGAAAAGATGCATGTGAGTAGAAAGGTTTGGAGAAGACCTTTCCTTTGAAAAAACCTTTGGAGAAAATCCCAAGAGGCCATCCAAATATACTCATCCCTAAAACACAACAAACTTGTGAGACACGGGAGCAAATGCCCCACTGAGAAAACTCATGACTACTCTGTATTAATATCAATTAATCCCTGGAGACCTGCAAGGTGTCTGGAGCCCTGTTAGAGGAGATGGGGACTCTTGAATGAATTCCAGGATAATGAGATCCACTGAGAGTTGGGTGAGTGAAATGAAAAGGGATGTGGTAAACCAGCGTTATCAGCTTTGACAGAAATTAACTCTGCCTATCCTTGAGCATTCACAAACCATTTCAGCACTATTCCCTCCTGCACTTCCCTTGGCCAGGTTTCATTTAATTCCAACCCTCCCAAGCCTGATACAAGAGGGAGGGGAAGCTCTAATGGTTATCATGTCTTTCCCATCTACAGCTAATGGTTATGACATTATCCATGTTTACTAATAAATGAGAGACACTGGCCTAGGCTGAAGGTGAAGTGGGTGGAAGATGGTCCTGGGCAATCCTAGACCTCTGCAGGGCAAATGGATTCATCTCTCCTGGTCACCCCCAGCTACTGGTAGGAAAGAGTTTATGTATGAACTACTGTAAGATGAGATGGATCAGAGGAATGAGTTTGTGCTTGTTAAACCATCCGTGGGTAAGGATGTGATTAGCTTTGCTATTGTACATTCTCCCACTCATGATGGCAGTGGATTATTCCTTGGAGCCAGTGTTGATAACCAGCACCCAACAGAATGCCAAGGCTTAATTTCTTCTGGCTGTTTCTGTGGTCACAGGGGGATCATCCTCATGGCTTATCCTTGCAATGCAACTTGAAGGGCAGCACTTGAACCTGAGGCTTTCACATCAAGATCACCCAACCAACCCCTTGTGGGTGTAAGCAGTGCAAGGACAGCATCTCCAGGCTGGGGTGCCTCTGAAGCCTTTTGCTGAGGCTGGATAATGAAAGCCATGGATGGGAAGGGCTTTGGCCAGGATGTCCCTGCACAAAAGGCTCCTCATCCATTCCAGGACATCCAGGCACTGTGGTGTACAACAACATAAGGAAAAAGCCCTGGGTGCAGCCCCCTCCCAGGTTGCACAGACTATGGCTGTTTACACTGGCTCTTTCACAGGAATTTGGGATCTCAGCTCTGTGCTATATTTGGGCTGCAAAACTACTGATATTTTTTTCGTTGTTGGCCTTTGACACACAAGTGTATTTTCTGAGAGAAAAAATTTCAGCTCTTGACTAAGTGGTGGGAAAATACAGCCCCCAGAAATGTTAAATTTTCTAAAACTGGAGCCAGGAGTTAGGAGCTGACAGGGGGAGTTTACATTATAAATACAGTCTGCTGGCTGAGCCAAATGTTTAAGGCAGCCGAGTGTCAGAGACCCACGGTCTGGGCTAGCAGGACTCAGCTGGCTCCTGACACTTGGGACATCCTGATTATTTACATTTCAGCTTTTACCATAAGAGGAAGGAGAGCTGTTAAGAGCTGATTATCGTGGGATGAAGAGGAAAGAAGTTGAAACTGGGACACAGTCCGTTAGTGAAACGTTGTCTGCAAAGCAACAACTTGTGTTTAGAATAAAAAAGAAGAAAAAAGTTCCACTTCCAGATTCCCGGTCTGAGTGTGGATCCAAGGGGAAAAGATTTCTGTGAAAATGGCTTGAATGAAAGAATCCCTTTGTAGGAGGTTATGACTGATAAATTACAAGAATGTTTGTGATATGACATAATAGTGGCAATTAAAAGACATTTCAGATGACGAATGCCTCAGAATATGCGATGCGCTGAACTTCCCAGAACCTCTCTTTTCTGAGATGAACACTAGCTCTATTCTCACTTTAATTAGAAATTACCCAACTCCTGTGCTGTTTATTCTCCTTCCTCCTTCACTACCCCCTCATCCCAGTGGCTGCTCTGATATAATTTGTCTGGCACAAACAGTTCCTCATTTGCAGTCTGGTTTTGAAAAGCCCCCGACTGATCACCTGAGGATTTGCAAAGCCCAGCTCAGCCTGTAGCCCTGATGATGCTCAAAGTTGTTGTCTCAGCTGTGTCTGTGCTCATGAGGACCTGCATGACTCCAGGCTGCCCTGGCTGTGGGGTTCTGAAGAATATTTTAAAAAAATTTTAAAAAAAAAGGAAAAGCAGAGGTCAACCCAAGTACAGCAACTTACAGTAACATAAAGATTCCCAGCCCTCAATCAGGTCTCTCTTCATCATGATCTGCCTCTTTATGGGCATGGAAGCGACAGTACAACTGTGCTAAGCCCCTGAACACAGAGGGGTTAAGATCAGGCCTCATGGAAGTGGAGCAAAGCAGGTTTGCAGTGGCTGTAAACCCCACATTCCTGCCCTCCCGAGCTTTATGAGAGCCCCTCAAACCCCAGTGCTCAGCAGCTCCAGCAGCACAGTGACAGCGAGGTTGGTGAGGAACTGCACACAACATTGCAGGTTATGCAATGCTGTAGGCATGGGGTGACTCCTGCCAGGTCCTGGACAGACTTTAATCCCCATTGGGGGGTAGATGGAAGTTCAGAGCATGGAGGAATTTGACCTTGGATAACTTTTTGTAGCTGGGCCTTAGCACTGGCTGCCATGCAGATCTCTTCTCCAGGAGCAGGGGACAGGACTGGCCTGAAACTGCACTTTGTCAGCTGTTTTGGAGTCTCAGGGGACTCACATGGTTAAAAAAAGGCACCTCCTGGACTGAAAGGAGAGGAAGGAAAAAAGGCAGGGTTTGAAATTCCATGTTTCTCTCCAGCTTGGGCTCATAAGATTCAAATTTAGGAAAACAACAACCCTCCTCTGCTGTGAGCTCACTTGAACACATGCAGTGCATAGGAGATTTAAATGGAGATTCTTATAGACAAATCAAAAGGAGGGGACACTAGAAATCTGAAATTTATATTTAAGCCTAAGAAGTAATTAATGTGCAAATGTTGCCTGTAGCCACTTGTGAGTGTCAAAGGTGCACAGGTTTATCCTCCTCCATCCAACCTGGGAAGGACAGAAGGACAAAGGAAAGGCAAGCCATCCCTCATCTTCAGTGCCCTCTGGTACTTACACTTGGGTGGCATTCAGTGCCTTTGTTCTGTTCTTTTTTTGCTTTCACAAAAGAGTCATCTTTGGATGTTGGAACTCAGCACATCCCTCTGGGTGTCCAGAGTCACTGGACCCCTGCCAGGGGGCTCAGAGACCCTGGCACACAGCCCAGAACACCTGTGGGTTTGATTATGACCCATGGAGCAAATTACCAGCTTTGTATGAAGACCTGAAAGCCACAGAAGTTTAAATAGTGTAATAATAAAATTATCACTAAGTGAAAAAGTACATTTTGGGGTTTTTAGAATAGGGGTTTTGGGGACAAGATGGAGGGACTTGGGCATGTCCAGCCTTTCTTCTTCTTCTTCTCTACCTCCATCTTCTGCTGTGATGTTGGCACTTTGGGATTGGTTTAGAGTAGAAGCTCACTGTCCAACATGGGTGATAGTTATTGGAAAATAATTGTAAACATGTTATACGTAGTTTGTAGTATAAAGAGATAACACCACCCTGGGGTAGGCAGAGTGCTGCTGTGTGTCCTGCTGAGCGCACCTCGGCTGGACAGGAGAAAAATTTTTATAAATAAGATACAATAAACAACCCTGAGACTGAGAAATGAAGAGCTCCAACTCATTCTTCAAACACGCGGGCTGAAACAGAGACTTTGCACATGGTCTTGGGGCTGCAATAAACTGCAAACTCCTGAGATCTGGAGCACCTAATTTGGCCTGTTTTTCCCCCAAAACTCCCATGGCTAAGAGCTCCTGTTTCTCTCTAAACAATTGGGTGCTGTTGGGTGGGTGTGAAGAGCACGGAGGATTCATGGCAGCCTCTTGGGTGCAGCTGCAGACACAGGCAGGGCAGGATGGGCTCAGTGGCCCCAGCCAGCCCCACCTTTGCTCCAGGAGAACATCTGAAGGAAATAGATTCCATTGCACAAGGACTCTGGTGGGGCCTCAAAGGCATGTTGCAGACAGTGAAGGAAAAAGCCTTTTTTCCCCATGATCATCTTCTCTTGTGCAAGAGCAGACACATGTGGAAGCCTGATGGGGCTGGACCTGTTTTGGGGCTGTATGTTCAAGAAGGATTTCTCTTTGAGGCAGAAGGGGTGGAACCAAACAAAAATGCTGCTGGCAAAACTCCCTGCTGTTCTCAATTACTTTAGAGGTTTGAAGTGCTCAAAAATGTCTCTCTGGGGAAGCCAAGCTCTTTACCAAAAGCAGGTTCCTGGGGGCCTGTCCCAGTACAGAGCATGTTGTGTGTGGTAACTCCAGCAGCCAAAGCTTGATGACTCAAGCAGGATTGCTGGGCACTGTCCTGACAGTTGCTGACCTTCCTGCAGGCTTCCAGAATTTTCCACCCAGGCCTTGGATGATGTGTATTTAATCAGAACAGCATGACTGAGCTGCAGGTCACAGGACTGTGGGTGTTTAATGCTTGAGCATGCAGTTGGGTTTAGCAGTCTCAGCTCTTTCTGCTCTCCACACAAAGGGCTTGGTACCTCTAGAGAATGACTTGCACAAGATGCCTATCTTGGAAGGAATCAGCATGGATGAATTACCTAATTTATGAGAAATAAAGAAAGATGCATCCCATCTCATGATTCTAGACACTGAGCAGAAAATAGCTAAGCCTAGGAAGAAGCAGTTCAGACCTGGCCTCTGCAAATCCAGGGGATCAAAAAATGCTTCCCTTGCTTTGCTGCAAGATGTAGGGGAATAGAACATAAGTAAATAAAGGAAGTATAGAATGTAATCTTATCCCCTAAAGAGTTGCAGCTGAGCTAATTATTAAAGATTAGGAGCAGGCCTGATTTTAACAGGCCACACCTGTAACCAATGAGAAGAGTGCTATAAAAGAGTGGATTGGTGGTTGAGGGGAACTGTGAGGATAAGGAAGAGTCAGTGCCTGGAGGAGCTGCCAACAAGAAACATCAAGGCAGTATGAAACTCTAGTAATATGGAACCCTTGTAATGTAATGACACTAGAACTGTTATAATATAGTGACAACAGAAAGATGTGGGGTTTTTTTTAATTATAAGTAGGGTGAACTGCTGGAGATTGTCTCACAGCTGAGACAGTTTGTATTCCCTGTGGAGAGCACAGTTTCCATCCCTTGCAGACTTAAGCAAAGATGGTGCAGGAACACCCAAGTCACTGGTGGTGACTTCAAGAGAGCTCAGCCTTGGGACAGACTCAGATCCAGCCTGGGTACAATTCAGCATTGCTTGTTACTGCTCAAGCTGGTGGCCTCTATAGGCTGCGCAGGCAATTGTAGCTATGATATTTTCTGAAAAATCCTTTCTTTAGGATTTTTTCTCTTGAGAAGCCTGAAGAACAAAATGTAAACAATGATTATCTGCTGCTGTAAAATGCAACAAGTAGATCTGTGATTGGTCTCATGTGGTTGTTTCTAATTAATGGCCAATCACAGTCAGCTGGCTCGGACTCTGTCCGAGACAGAAGCTTTTGTTATCGTTCTATTCTTTTTCTATTCTTAGCTAGCCTCCTGATGAAATCTTTTCTTCAAATCTTTTAGTATAGTTTTATTATTTTATGATATATATCATATTAAACCTTCTGAAACATAGAGTCAGATTCTCATCTCTTCCCTCAACCTGAGACCCCTGTGAACACTGTCACAGGCAATCCTAACCCATTTATTAGTGGGGTGGATTTAACACCATGAAGGGCTTTTCCCATGTCCCAAACAGGGCCAGCCAGACTCCTGTGAACAGCCTGGAATTGGGGTTGAGTGTTTCCCACAGGGAGGCAGGTTGGAGGAATTAACAGCGCAGCAAAGCAAGGCCAAGTACACCTCCTCTTTTGAGACTGCTGTATTTATTGAACAAAATAAAGCTCAGTCATGAGACTGCACCACTCAGTCTCCTCCTATCATCCATAAAAGTTCATGTAAAGGCACATAGGAAGGTCAGTGTTGGTTTAAGGTCCCCCTCATTTTCTAGCAGCACTGGATGATCTGCAGCCCATGGAAAACACCAGAGGGTTGTGTTAATAATTAGTGAGCACAAGCCCCAGCCTGGTGCAGGTCCTCGTTGGCCCCCAAGGGGCTGTGGCAGTGGCACAGATCCTACCAAATTGTCCCAGCCCTTCCCAGCCCACAAAGGCAGGGGAAATCTGCATCAAATGCTGGAGGCAACTTTACAGTGTGCTATAAAAATACCTGGGGGTGGGAATTTATTGAGCACTCTTGTGCTTTTCTCATAGACAACATGAATGGAAATGCCTTGAGGTTTCCCCACAAGCTCTTTTATTTTTTTCCCCTGTCTGTTGGATATGATTTCTGGCAAAAATGAATTGTTAGCATTTGCATTCCCCTCCTCTTGCTGTCTAAACCTCTTTGCTCTGCCTGTAATGAAGATGGGGTGAGAAACTCTGCAAGCCACAAGTTCCAGAGCTGCCTTTGGAAACACAATGAGGCTCATTAGGCCTTTCTGCAGCTCTGGGTGGATGGCTGTTTTCCCCTCTCTTTTTTTTTTTTTGGTGTAATTTTTGTTAGTTGTTAATGCATTGGGTGTTTTCATTGCTCTCCCTTTTATTTTTTTTCCAAAGAGAAGCAGTTCAAATCTCATAAATGCTGAAATATGTAGCAATAAAGTTTGAGAAGTCTCCAGGGCAGCTCCAGAGACTGTGGGCTAGATCAGCAAAGAGTGCTGGGGAAAAGAAGTTGTAGTTGCCTCCCCACAAAAGTGGGAATTGGGCAAACTGGAGGCCTGGAGCCCCCTGAACCCCAGCTGCACTGGGGCAGGACAAAGTGAGGATGGCATGAGAACAGTGGCCAGCAAAGAGCCCTTCGTGCTCGGCTCCATGGGGCACCAGTGCCCACCTCCACCACTGTGCTCATGAATCAGCAGCCCCACTGAAACCCCTCTGCCCAGCACCAGAAGAGAAAGGATCTGGGTTTGCTGTCTTTGAGGGAGTCAGAAACAGCCCTAGGTAGAACCTGAGACCTGAAAAAAGCCCCATGCTCTCTACTTTAGCTAGTTAGCTAACTAAAGTGAATTTTGCTGGCTCTTTTCCCCTGCCCACCCATCACTCCCACATGCCTAATCCCCCATTTCCTCAGCCTTCATCCTGCTGGAGCTGATTAGATTAATGGGAAATGTTAATATGTCAGGCCTGGAAGGAAAGCAAAGAGCTGGTTGTGTTTGAATTCCACATTAATCTACTTGGTGATGAAGCTATAAATCAAAACCTGGAAATTTTGCCAATCTGAAATGATGTGTTTAACATTTCAGCCCTTTCCTTCCTCCCTCTTGCCCAAAATTGCTTTGCACAGCCTTTTACAGCTGCAATGCTGCTTTTCCTCCTGAATCTTTAACTGTGCTTAAATACAAGATGTCTTCAAGGCAACCAGGTGAAGAATGATGCTGAAACAAGAACAGAATTTCCAAACTGCTCCTTTCTGAGGAGGAAGCCCATGTTTGTTCATAAGGTACATGGGGTTGTGGGGATGCCTCAGATCCACCATGAAGTGGAAAGAGTCTGTCCCTGTTGTGATGCCCTACCCAGCAGGGCACCAGGAAAACCCCAGGTGAATGGGGAGAAACCCCAAAACCCTCCAGGTCAACTTCTGAGTGCCCATGGCAGCTGGGGGGAAAAACCATTAGCACCCCATGGCCAGCAGTGTGAATTCTGTGGGAAGCACACCTGAGCTGCTTTCTCCTCAGGAAAAATTATAGGATCTGGACAGTAGAATCACAGAATGGTTTGGGTTGGAAGGAAGCTCACAGATCCTCGAGTTCCAACCCGTCTGCCATGGGCAGGGACACCTCCCACCAGCCCAGGTTGCTCTGAGTCCATCCAGCCTGGCCTCAAACACTTCCAGGGATGGGGCATCCTCAGCTTCTCTGGGCAATCTGTTCCACTGCCTCACTAGTGAAGAATTAATTCCTAATGTACAACAATTTATTCCTAATAGCCAAAATTAAACCTATTGCTAAAGTATAGGATATTCCATGAATTTCCATATCTGCCAGCACAGCAAAAGCTCTTTTCTCTTCCTCATGTTAGATTAGCACCCAGATAATCTACAAAATTTTACAATCCAAAAATCTACAATCCAAAATTCTACATCCCATCTCCTTCCTTAATTCCACTGTCTGTAACTGGACATCTAGGGAGCTGTGAGGAATTGCAGACAATTCTGCACTTGTGCCCATGACCTGAAGGAATTTAATCTGATTCTGCCTCGGTTTCTATAGCAGTAAAATTACTTAACTGTCTTTCCAAGCACTTGGTGGGGAAGAATCAGTGTGTAAAAAGTGCACATTGTCTACAGAGAGTGAGGAATTAAATGACTGTGAGTGGTTTCCTTGAGAGATGGCTCTGCATCCACTGGTCTGCCTCTGACTTGGTAGGAGCAGTTGGTGGGATTTTAAACAGTTGAGACACATGAACACATTTTTACTGTAGATGTAGGTCCTGCACTGCCTAATGTTCTTTGACATTGCACAGGCATAGCTGAGAAACTAAAACATTTGTTGATGGATTTGGAGATTAAATAAATAGTGAATTATCTTCAGGACGTTAAAATGCAGCACTGACTGCTTATCCCATAATAATAAGCCAGCCCTCCCCCAGCACTTCTTGAAATGTGAGTATTTCTGCAAAAGCAGGCACTGTGTTGGTTCACAGGGCCATTTGTTTAGTAGGTCAGAGCAGTCAGACATCTGGGCATTGGTAAAAATGCATCCAGCAGCTCGGTGGCATCTTGCACAACTGACTGTCTGAGAGCCCTGCCTGGAAGTTTATTATTTGTTCATCCTCTTTTTCAAATGAATTCCAATCATGCAGTCAGACAACCACACAGTGGATCACAAAAACCCCAATTAAAATATAGCCAAGCGTTCATTAAAATTAAAATGTAACAACTAGTGAATATTAGCCCCACTGAAAGCAGATCAAGGCAAGAGGTTTGTTTCAGACTGGGCAGACAAATGTGTCCCTGGGAATCACAGCAGACTTGGGGGAGGATTTATTTGCCAGGAGAGAAATGCAGTCTGAGACAGATGATGGTGTTCTTCAGGGTACCAAAGGCCTCCAGCTCTCAGCACTGCTCAGATGGCCTGAGTACCAAAGCATTGCTCACAGGCACTGAAAAATGGAGTCACTCAGCATCCCTGAGACTAATACAGTCTGGAGACCAAGAATGAAGGAACCACTTTTTGATTGTTTTAACCTATTTTGTAACAACTGCTGCCCAGAGTGCAGCTTAAGCAAGTCCAGACTTCCAATTGCTGTGTCAGACTGGATTTGAACACTGAAATGTTTCAGATCCCACTGTAACAACTGCAGCCAGCATCACCCCAAAACTGCTGTTTCACCTAAAGCATTGGTGCTGATTTTCTGAGAGCAAAGTAAAGTCTCTCATCATAAATAAGGGAATTGCACTGATTATGTTGATGCCTGGAGCTTGTTTTGTTTCCAAGAACCCACTGTATTGGTAGTGAATGTCTACACTCTGGACAATATTGTCTTTGTTTTTATGTATTTTGTAGATGGGAGAGTAGAAGGCAATTGGCAAGCTTTGGGATATTTGTATGGTGAAGACAACAGACTAGAGCAAGGACACAAAAAAATTATCTCAGTCAGAGCCATATCTGAACAATCTTGATCCTGGCTGGTGCAGGAGCTGAGCTCTCCCCAGTTTTGGGTGCCCAGAACCTGGCTGTGTGCTGCACTGCTCTGCTGCCCCCAGCCCTGTTTCACCAAAATCAGAGATGCACTGAGATGGGATTAACCCAAATCAAAACACAAACCATACTTTTCAGAGTATGAAAAAGCATGGCTTAATTTTACAAAGTTGACTAATGTTTCTCTTTAATGTTTCTTTTTAGGGTTTTTCTGGTCCTGCTTCCAGGCAGAAGTCCTACACTGCTCTGCCTTGCTCTCAAGGTGCAGCAGCAGCAGGGATTAATATATAGTAACCACAAAAACTAGCACAGTCAAGAGCTTATTTCCTCATCTAAATAATCAGCAGTGGAAGAAGTCTCTATCTCTGGGAAGTGATTAAACTGTCAGGCTTTCTGTCCAAGCAATACTCTGCTAAAACACCCTGCCAGCATTTAAATTGGACGATGCTGGCTACTGGGGGAAATGCTTTTAGGATTAATATCCGTAAGTGTAGAGTTAGCTACCAGCTCATGCTGGCTGCTAATAACAATGCTGCTGGTGGAACTGCACGGTGATGAGCTATGAGATGCCTTTTCCAACAAACCTCCACCCAGCAGCAATTCTCCTGATACCTGACCCAGCATTTCAGATCCTCTCCAAAGAACTGCAAGCTCATGGGCATTGACAAATAAAGTGACGTGGTTTTACTGAGCTTTTGCAGATGTTCACAGATTCTGTCTGAGAAACAAACAACTATCCAAGTCCATCCTGACCTGTGAGTGCATTTCAGGCTGCATTAATGCTTGTTTGGATGGGAAGAGAGGCACCTTTGCTGGTCCCATTCCCTTGGTGACTCTGGCAAAGGGGAATAATATACCAGGATTGTGATGAAATGCCATGGGGAATGTCTCAAGGCATGTGCATTTTGCAATGGAAAAACTGCACTTGTGGATTGGTCAGTGCTCACAGCAACATAAATCTGCTGGGAGAACACCAATCCTAGGAGTCCTCACAGGCAGAGGCACCCCCTGATGCATGGAACAGAGGGTGGGATGCATTATCAGTGATCAGAACCTGGACACGTCTGAAAACCAGCTCCTTAGTTTTTGAGGATGATTTTACATAATGGGGAGTAAAAATGAGGTTCAGCATTGAGCCCTTTTGCTTCTCCCTCCTCTTTCCCAAGCCCATGTGAGCTGATTCGGTTCAGGTTGAGGTTCCTAAGACAAGCTGCAGAGAGAGGGTGGGTCAGCCCCACACCACAGCAGCCTCTGCACACACTGACCCCTGGGTTCAGCTCAGCCAAGAGCCAGCAGAGCCCAGGGAGGGCAGCGTGGTTCACTTGGAGCCATCCCAGTGGGGCATCTCAGGGGGGTTTCAAAGCCAAGCCCTGGGTAATGGGTTTGTGTTACTGGCTGTGGGTATCTTCTGGAACAAATAAATACTTAAAATAAAAATGCTGCCCATGCTTGCTGAACTCCAAAGACCATAAAATCTATTCCTGAAGTCTGCTGAAACCAGAGCATGATTTGAATCTGGTTCAAAGTTTGCTGAAATTACTAAGAGCCCTGCCCTGGTCTCCCTCTTACCAACACACAAAATTTCTACAGGCTTTTAATCTGTTGCCTTCTGTATGACTTGGCTTCACACATGGAGACTTCCAAAGCACAGGAAAAGCAAAATACCAAGTAAATGGGAGTAGCAGAAAATCCATTTTCCAAATGCAAATACCAATCAGTCACTCCCGCGTCCGGCATTAGACAAATCTGTGGAGATGATAAATATCATAATGGGCTTGTCCCCACAGCAGAATAAACCTCTAGCCCCAGTTGTCTAAGGCTGATTTAAAAAGCAGACAAGCTGTTGGGTTTACACTGCAGCCTGGACTCACCTATGGACTGGAATGAGTTGCTTTTCAAAGTGACATTCAGGACTGGTTCCTTCTGTGCTGTGCAGTTTGTTTAACCCAGTTTAATCAGTCTCAGAAACACACACAGTTTATTAGGGCTGTGTCACTATACCTCAAGCTGTAAGCAATTAATGTAACTCTACAGAGAAGCCAGTTGTCCAAGCCCCAAAGCTCTCTGTACCACATAAACCATACATCAAGCAAACCAGAAACTTTAGGCAATCAGATGCCTGGGACTTTGCAAGATGAAGCAGTCAGAAGGCATTGCACAAGTCACTTAGTGGTAATTAGTTATACTACAGTTGAAAACCCTCTGCAAATGCCCATTTTCCACAGATTAGATGCCTTTAGGCACCCTTTCCTCTGGGTAAAATATAAATTATTCCTGTGCAGCTGTAGGGACAGCCTTAGGATGCAGAAAAACTAAGGTTGCACTTATGAACATAAAGTTGAAGGAAAGGGGATATAGCAGATTGAACATTAATTTGCTTTCACTTATTCCCCCCCTGCTCTGTGGGAAGCAGAGTTTGGACCTGTGTTCCACCATAGGAGACCCCATCACCATCCTCCAAACCAAAATATTTCTCCTGCCACACCTCCCCTGCCCACAGCATCCCCTCTGTCCCAGAGCGTTGGCAGGAACAGGACAGGACCCTGTGAGACTCCCAGGGGTTCTCCCCTCTTGCAGCACTGAGGTTTGGGGGTCTGGCCTGCTGTTTGTTCCCCTACCTGATAAAGGTCTCTGGAGATGCACCATGGCTTCAGCATGAGCTGCAGCAGCCTCAGGTTCCCCACGCGGCAGCTGCGCAGCGCGCGGGACGTCAGGCTCCACACCAGGCTGTCCCAGCTGTAGAGCAGATCCTCAAAGCCAAAGAGCACAGCAGCCATGCCAGCTCCCTGGGTGAATCACCCCAGAGCCCCTGCTCGAGGCAACCAGATAATCCCAAGGCGCCTTGTGAGCGGCAGGGTTAAAGAGTCACTGAAATTTCCATCAAAGAAGAAGAACGAAAAGCAAGGAGAACAAAAAAAAAAAAAAACAAAACCAAACCACCAAACCACCAAAGCAAAACGGACAACAAAAACCAGCAGCCAAAATAAACTGTTTGGGGATGTGTCTTTCTCCCTTTGCACACGCCCTTCAGGATGTGGTTTCTCCCTCTGTGGATCTTCTCAGAGCCAGTCCTGCTGCCCCCAAGGATGAGCAGGGAAGAGGTGAAAACACCTCTCCTGCCTTAGGAAGGCATTTGCACATCCCTTGCAAAGGACTTCTTGGTAACACTGCATCACTCCCCAGCTCTCTGCTGCAGACCCGAGAAGCAAACTCGGATCCAAAGTCATCACTTTGCATGCTCAGTCCTGGGACTCCATCCAGAGGGGAGAAAAAAGCTGCTCACTCTCCGTCTGCCAGCATTCCCAAGACATTCCACTATTGGGCTTAACTCTTTCAAACACTCCCAAAGAGCATCTGAGAAGGCAGTTCTGCCACATGCAACATTTCATCCTTTTGTTTTTGTGTGTTAACTCACCCCTGCACAGTTACACTCCACTCTTTTTCCCACCCAGCTGTCTTTTCTGGAGCCTTTTTATGTTTTGAACTCGTAAGGGAACTTAATATTTACATGAGAGTTATGCAACAGTCTGCAAAGCACCTTATTTATCCAAGGGGTGATATTTTTGAAAGTTGATGGCCTTTTAATACCAGTCTGATTCAGCTGATGTGGAGATATTTTTAACCCTTGGTTAGCTCACATTCATAAGGGTGGATCTCATCTGAACAAGCCCAGGAGGAAGTTCCAGAAGAACAGGATGCCAAAACACCCTTTTTGGTCTATGGATACAAAGATTCACTCCTGGCATCCCTTCCTAAAATAAGTGCTGAGACGAGATCTGTTCCCTGCCTGTTTCCCACAGGAGCAGCTTGTCTGGGTGGACACTTCAATTCTGCCAACATCTATGATGGGTTGAGCTGGGGGAAGTGGTCCAGTGAGGACAAAAATACATTATCAGTGTGAGGATTTTGCAGTTCAGGTAAATCACCACAAAATCATGGAGCTAAGTTGCAAGACATTTTCCAACTAAATTCAACCAGTGCTTCTTCTTCCTGTTTAATCACCAGGTGGGGAAACTGAGGTTGGAAATATTTTTATCAAAGGCACAGTGCAAGCCAGCGCCTTTGGAGACAGCTGCCTGTCAGTGCTATTTTCCACTCATTTTACTCTCCCTTCAGAGGAATGTGTGCAAAAAGGCCACAGGATTTGGAGGGAGCAGTCAGGATCAGCTGGAGAATGCCTACATGGAGGCCCTTCCTAGGAGGCACATTTAAAGGGATGGGCAGCACAGCCTGAGCTGAAATCATGAGGGACCTGCATGCACTGAACTCCTAAAACAGCTGGTTTAGCAGAGGTGAGAAGGCATCTCTTCCAAAAAACCTCAATGTCTTCCCTGATTCAACTCCCTGGATAGGGAAGAAGCGGGAATATTAATATCTGCTTGATTTTCTATAGGTTTGTCCCACCCTGACCCCATCCATACTTTGTCCTCTGAGCACTGAAGGACACGAAGTGAGCTGTGCATCACATGGTAACAGCATGAGGATGCTCGTCAGCTCATTGACAGGGCAGGTGGAGGGGCCAGGAAAATACAGCTGCAAAATTCATGTTCTCAGCCTAATTGCTTCTTCAGGACTTCGTTTTTAGAGCAGCTTCATAAAATATGGCAATAAAATTGTAATAATGTTTCCTTTAAACTTGTTAGGAGCTATTCATTCTGCAAAGTGCAGTTTTCCTTCCTCCTCTCCCTGTCCTTGCCTGTTTTCTTGGTTATTTTCCTGCCTTTAAACTCGGTAGCACGCTGCTTCTGTAAGCAGGAATGTAGACAAGGGATCAGGAACATCTCCATTATAAAGCCTTATTTGGAAGAAATTTTATATATATATATATATATAATATTATATATATTATACTATTATATATAATATACAGTATACATTTTATCATATTTTATATATATTATTTTAAATTTTATTTTTATATATGTATGTATATAGATATGTATATACATACATACGTATACATATACATATACACATACATATACATATACACACACACATATATATAAAATTATACAGACAATACTTGCTTCAGGCTACAGCCTGATATTCAAGATCTCTGCCTGGGAGCACAAGAGAGGAAAAGAAAGAAATGTGTTTGATAAAGGAAAACAGAGGGAGAAAAGAAACCACAGCAAGTGATCGCTCTGGGATGTGACCTAACCCCTTTGGTATTCTGGAAAGGGGAGAGGAGGGGAAATGGAGGATATACCACAGTTTTAAAATTAGCTGCTCCATATGTGCATCAAGTCTTTCCTTATGGCTGAGAGGAGATTTTCAGCCCCTGTCCCAACTCAGTAATTACTCAACAGATGAGGGCAGCTCTGAAGGAGCCCTTTCACTTGGCTGATGACATAATCAGACTTTCTGCAAACAGTTCTCCTATGTATTTATTTAACTGATAGACTGGAGCAGTCTCCTTAGGAGTCACTTGAGTCTAGAGAAGGCCCAGGGAACATTTCAGTGGGTAGATTTACTTTCATGATTAGAGCAGATTGTCTGGTTTCCTGAGGAGGTTTTCCTGCCGACCCAACACAAGTGTTTTTTGAGAGGGTAAAAGCTGTCTGAGCACTGAATGCTCAACCCACCTTGCAGGATACAAGGGAATTGCAACCATGGAGGTTTCTCAGGCAAAGATAGCCCATCCCCTCTAGAGCCAAGGGATACTCCACCAAGAGAGCTCCTTTCAAGCAAGACACCACAGAATGTGCTCTTTCTTACCCAAAATGGTCTGAAGAGGTTATTGCTACAGGGAATGCCAGAAGAGAGGAGAAAAAATTACTGAAGATTATTAACTTGGCTCTTCTACTGCTGTACCCTTTGGTGAATTGCTGTAAAATCATCTTATCATTGTACAAAACATGCCCAGCTTCACCTTCACTAAGGTCAGTTAAGGAAAAAAAAACCCCTTTAAGCTCTACAGAGGTCTACAGACATTTGCACGTCTTTTCCTCTCTAATTATGCACTGATTATTCCCCACTGGTTCTGAGAAAATGTCAGCCAAAACATTTACTATGAAACCTCCCACGTTTTACTGACAGTCCAGAGGCTGTTACTAGGGTATAAAAATAGCTCCTTACTTCCCCTGACAAAAAGAAAAAAAATCAAAAAACAAAACAACCCTTGAGCTGCTGTGTTGTTTCATGGGACTGTGCTGGGGCTTGAAGGCTGGGGGAGGATTTCCCATGCCAAACCCTGCAGGCAGCTCCTCCTCTCTGCAGACCCTGCAAATCCCTGCCATGCACAGGTGTGGGTGGGTGCTGCCTTCACCAGGAGCTGGAGAGATGGGTCCATGTTCACCTTTCTGTGTTCTGGCCTTGGAATGAGCAGTTCAGCATCCCTCTCCATCGTGCTCTGGAGCAAACCTCTACCCACAACTCTCTGATAGGTGTGGATGTGTTTGGGTGTGTTGAAAGAAGGACCTGCATGGTGGGAGGCAGTTTCCTTTGAGTTTGCCATAGACACACCAGAAACATCCTGTTTCTGTTCCACACATGGCCCCTGTGGTCCCTGTAGCTCCAGCCCAATGTGGTCTTTTAGGTTCTATTTCAAATTTAGGGCCCTTTTTGATCTTTATTTCTCTACAATGCAAAGAGGAGTAATGTTGTCAGATCCTTGTGCCCAGAGTCCCCCTTTCACGTCACAGCTTCATGCTTTCTTATGTTGAAGATGCTGTTTTGAGATATTTAACTGGTTACAAATTTCTCCTTGTGCCTTCATGGGATATCATTTTAGTGTCTGATAGGATAGGAGCAGTTCAGGGATGTCCTGCTGCCAAGTTATCAAACACAGGGGTGAGGAGCCACCCTTGTCCCTTCACATGTGCCCAGGCAGAGCCAGGGGATGGGGGGACTCACAGCAGTGACCCCCTCCTGTAGCTGCTCTGAAACAGAGAACCCCCCAAGATTTTCATATGGTCATTGTGCACCAAATCCACTTGGGAACCTGAGTTTCTGAGTGCACTGTTTCCACCCAAGCCAAGGTGCTGTCATCCCTCATGCTGACTCATCTGGGCTTCTTTGTCTTTCCCCTGAAATGTGACCTTGTCACCCAGGGAGGGACCATGGTGGGTTTCTGTCTATCCAGGTGGGAGCTTCCTGGAGTGCAAGGACTGCAGTTCGTTGTATTTCTATTATTAGTTGCATTTCTTATACTTTTGTACTTTTTTTGTACAAGGAAAGCTTTGAGAGAAGGGTTTTAAAAGGATCTGGGAATGGCATTTCATTTGAAAAAGCAAATCCTGAGACCTTGACAGCTATTATGCAGCATATATGCTCTAGGAAAATGCTCTAGAGGAAACCCTCCCAAATTTAGGAGGAGTGAAAATAAAGTATAGATGTCATCCATACTGGGTCTGCTGAGAGCTTTGATCAGCTAAGAGTTGGCCCTGCATTAATTGTGGATTGTTGAAAAACTGTGACCTCAGTGTGGCTGGGCCACAGCATCCGGACAATGATCATGCCTGAACCTTTAAAGGCTTGTAGAGGAGGCACAAACACCCCTAGCTCACCTCTCTGTAGCCTCTAGACAAGCAATTGTTCTTGGAAGTGTTGGCCCAAAGATCTGCTGCCCCATGCAAATGTGATGCCTGTGCCTGTTGTGCTTCAGTTACCTCCCAACTCTCACCTTCCCTGTGCTTCCAAAGCCACAGATATGAACAACCCCTCCCTGGCTCCCCTGGTCTGCCACTGCTGACAGCCCTAAAACTTTCCTGCAGAGAAAAATTCCAGAAACTGAAGAGTTCCCTGCTGGTTGCATTTTAGGATGAACATTATGAGTCAGAAATCCTGGCCAATTTCCTCAAGATGTTCTCACGAGTCCATATGGCCTAAAATGTTCCATAATGAAATGAACTGCTGCTTCATAGTAATAACAGAATGAAAATTTACTATTCCAGTCATCCACCTTGATCATAACACTTCTGAAGCTCTTTGAAAATGTGAAGTGCTCTGGTAGTGCTAAGTGTTATCGTTATGCCAACAGCAGCTCTGTCTGTGTGAGGCTGTTCGTGTCCTCACTCCAGAGAGATTTTTATGGATTGACACAGGAGAGTATGTCATCTCCTCAAATCACACACATTTCATTGCCTAAAGTAAGTTCTGTTAGTGATTTAACAAGGTTTAAAAGTAGGTGAATCCTATAAAGCTGGGCTTGTACTTGTCCCTAATATTCCACCAGCTAAAGTGATTTTCACTTCTGCTATGCAGAGACGTGAAAGAGATTGTGCAGAGATTTGCTATTCAATCCTCTTTCTCCATGGATGCTGTGGTGAATGAGTCTGCAGGAGGGGATGTAGGTCAGGACAATGTATTAAGGAAATAGTGCAGAACAGCCACAGAAAGTGAATGGTGAGATCCTAAATACGATTATTCACTTTGGAAACCCAAGCTTATGATTAACTCTGATCCTGCTGGGCACTGTGACCAGGCTCTCCAGTCAAAGCAGCACGTGCTTGCACATGCCCAACACCACAGGGTTCATCTTCACCCTGCTCCCTGCTGTCATGTGGAGAAATGCTCAGGAGAATTGTTTTTGATCAGAAGAAAACAGAAAAATAATCACACCCTGCTTGTGAGGCATGTATGAACAGGGAACAGCCCAGAGCTCATCCAGCAGCTGAGCTGTTTTCCTTCCATGGTACTCACCCATGTCTAAAACAGCCTCTGACAAGGTTCAGGGGTGAAACAATACAAATCTGAGACAAACCTGTGTCTGTGCCCATCAGGGGGGCACTGAATCCCAGGCTGAGGATCAAACATGATCCTGATGCCTGACTGCCCACAGAAGTCACACACTTGTGCAGTTACATCCTTCTTGTTTCAAGCTTTTGCTTGTTCCTTTGGTGACTGGAGCAAGTGTTTGCCTTTGGGGGCTGCAATTAGATGATCACTAAGATCCTTCCTAACCCAAACCTTTCTGTGATTCTTTATGACATTTCTTTATGTTACATCTGAGTTCATATAATTTTGAATTATATATTTACTTTGTGCTTCCCACCCTTTATCAGGTGATGATCAAGCTGTCCCACTGGCCTTGGCTGAGGGCTGTGGTTTGGAAGACACACCTTTTCTCATTGCAGGTGTCTCCTAACTGGCACTATTTGCCTGTGAGATAGGACAAATCTGGTGGCTCAAAAACAGCCAGTCTGCAGTCCTGCCCTATGGCATGGTAGATAATTTAATGAAGGGCAGCCTTGCTGTCCATGCAGAACAAGCCTACACACAGCACAAATGGCCCCTTGCAGCAGAACATTTTCTTGCAACTTATCCTGCAGATATATTTAGGTGTCTGCCTGATTCAGACCCAGTGGTAACACTCACTGCTTTCAATGACTGATACAAAGTCCTTTCTGTTCACAGACAAGGGTGAGAAAAGAGGAGGGCAAAGGGAACATATTTTAGAAAATCAGTGGTCCAGATTTCTCATGTTTGATCTTGCTTATGGGTTAGAAATCCTGTTCCTGCCTAAAATAAAGAATGCATATTTTGTTTATTCCAAAGCTCTTTATAATAAATCGTTACCAGTAAATACTGATATTGCTGGTTAGGATGTAATTGTCACTGGACAGAGAGGAAGATAAGCAGGTTAAATATAAACTTCAGAGTGAAAATGAGGAGGAATCTGGTCCTATTCCAGAAAAGTCATCAGTTTCTTGAGCAACTGAAGAGTCACATAGCTTTATGGGTCTCCATTTCCTCAATAGATTAATTCACTGTCATTTGTCAGGTGATATGAAATCTCAGGGGAACTGTTTCACATTAAATAGTAATTAAGTGTTCTAGAAAGCCAGCCGGTCACGTTCCATGGGAGTTCTGCAGCAAAAATCAGAAATACTTAAGATATCTTGGGTTGATAATATAACCTCTGTGTTGAAAGCTCCTACAACCCTCTGTGTTGAAAGCTCCTATACTGGTTATCAAAATGAGCATAACTGTGGGTAAATAAATGTTCCCTGAGGTGAAGACTGCTTATGTATGAGTGTGCTGCCTGTGGGAGTGGTGCTGTACACATCCAGGTGATGCTCGAGTGTGCAGGGAGGCTGCCATGGAGGAGGGGGTGTCCCAAACCACAACACCCTGAGTGTGCACAGCCTTGCACACTCACTCATGGCATCTGCACTGGGGCTGGATCACAGGGGGCTCCTTGGCTACAGCACAAATCATCTGTAGATGGGAAATACAGGAGCCAACAGAGGGGATTTCTGTACTGGAGCAGATCTTCCTGCTGAGAACATCTCCCCAGCTGGGAGCAGTCTGCCCTTCTCAGTAGAGCATAAGAGTTAACCTCTACCCTGTTTGCTCCCGAAACTCAGACCCCTGTGGCTCCTGCTAATGGAAAATCTCCATTTGTTGCAGGACAGTGCTGGATCCATGCCATCTGCACTGATAATGCATGCACAGTTGACAGAAGAGGATCACTTGCACTTCTGGTGCTGGTTGGTTTGAAACCCTGAGCAAACATCAGCTTCTACTGCAGCTCATGATGCCCTGGGAGGTTTGCACTGTTGAGCTGCCACCAGGGCTGTGACAAACAGGGACAGGAGGGCTGAAGAGTGGGACAGCCCCTCTCAGAGGCTGGCAGTGCTGGCCTTCCTCTTCTCTGACTGCTTTCCACAGCTGCCACCACACCAGCATTTCCAGCTGGGGTTCTGACTTTCAGGAGGTATAAACAGTGGCCCACAGTCCTGCAGAGGTGGAGAGAAGTTAATCAAACTCTCCCATGCTCTGTCTCCCAACCTGATGGTTTGCCATGGGGGATCCTCGCTCACTGCCTGCCTTGTTTGCTCATGCTTCCTGAAAAGAGGATAAAACGGATCGAAGCAGCAAGTCAGTCACTTCATTGTCTCTGTGGACAGAGCAGACTGAGGCTGTTCAGAACTTAAAACAAAGAGGATTTACGCTCTTGATTTAGAAATTTATGACTCATTCCCATTTTGGCCATTAGAAGCGGCTGTCGTTTCCCCTGCCCCCAAAACATCCATGCCATAAAAAATAAAACCCATAAGCTCTTTGCTGTTCTTATCTTGATTCACAAAGAATTCAAATGTTCACTGTTGCTATCTGGAGCTTGACTTCCTGTTATTAAGAAGGACATCCTAGTATTTAACAACATAAGATTTTTATTTTTTTCCCCTTCTTCAAGCCAGGCAGAAAGTCTAATGATTCTGGGGTTTGTTTCCTGCTTGTAATTAAGTAGGTCACAGCTGCAAAGCAAGAGAACAAGAAAATATTCAGATCACACAAAGCCAAGAGCTATTAAATCATTTGCAGCTGAAGGATATGGCAGATTTTCTTTTTTAAAAGAAGTCTAGAGTCTGAGGAAAACAAATATAGGAACTTTTAGGAGAATGATGAACTTGGAAGTTCTGCCCAAGCACCACAGTAGTCAGAAGAAAAGGAGTGATCAAAACCCAGCTAATGTTGTTCACAAGTCGAATAGCTCTATGTGGTTGAAATAAATTCACTACTTCATTGCTTAGAGCCATATATTCTACCCATGCAATCCACTTTGAACCACATGCAAGACTGCCCTCATTTCTTCTGGGCAGTTTCCACCGTGTCAGCCTGGAATGCCACACCATGTCCTCTCCTGTAGGTCCCCCACACCCTCCCCAGCTCCAGATGCAGCTCAGACCTCCTGGCAGCAGAATTTCTACCCAGACATGAAGCTCCCATGGCACCAAAGCGCTTTTGATCTGCACTGATGGTTTGTGTTGTTGTGCTGCCCTGACTTGGCTCCCACTCCAGCTCTGTCCAGTCACAGACATCTTTTATGAAAAATCTTTTCTTTGAGATTTTTTTCCTCCTGAGAAGCTGAGAGGCTTCAGGAACAAAATGTAAACATTGATTATCTGCTGCTGTGGAATGCAACAGGTGCATCTGGGATTGGCCCATGTTGGTTGTTTGTAATTAATGGCCAATCACAGCCCAGCTGGCTTGGAGAGAGAGTCTGAGCCACAAGCCTTTGTTATTCATCCTTCTTTGTTTTCTATTCTTAGCTGGCCTTCTGATGAAATCCTTTCTTCTATTCTTTTAGTATAGTTTTAATATAACATATATAATAAAATAATAAATCAAGCCTTCAGAAACATGGAGTCAGATCCTCATCTCTTCCCTCAGACTCCTGTGAACACGGTCACAGTCCAGGACAAGCTGCCCCTGGTGCCTGCACCACTGCCTGCACCCACAGGCAGCACCAGCAGTGCATGCTCCATTGATAAGCCATGCAGATGTGGGTTGAGCAACAACCTCTGAAGGGCTCTGAGAGCCGTGGTTCAGCCTTATCACAGACAGGAGTCAACTGGCAGAGCCATGTCACAGCCTGGCAAAGCCAGGGAAAACTTCCTGCACAGACCAAGGTGCTGGTCTGGGAGAAACGGGCACTCAAAGCTGGTCCTGATTCACCTCATTTGGTTTATTTCTGCACTCAGGAGAAGCATCAATGACTGCACATTTCTGTTGTGGTGCTTTTGCCTAGACCTCAGTATAAACACTGCTCCAAGCCATTGCTCCACCAAGATGAGGGGACTGTTTTGGGAGATAAACAAAACCTTACAACTTTTGTGAAAGTTGTAAAGCTGGTATGTTTATTACAGCGCTGGATGCATGTGGGAATCGTTCCCCTAACATGACATGCGTACTTCTGGGAACTTCAGGTCCCTTTTTATCTTCTTCTCAAATACATATGCATACAATTTCACAATAGGTTCATACATATTCATTTTTACGAATTTCACGTGACATTTGCCGCTAGTTCTTCTTTATCAGAAAGAATTCTTAGGTCAGCAACCTGCTCTCACACCAGTCTCTCTCTATCACCCTCTGCCTCTCCTCCTCTTTATCTCTGTCTTTCACTGAATAAGTTTCTCTGAGCCTAGGCTTTTTGCAGTCAGACTAAATAGCTATGTTTTCAAACTACAGACTTAACTCAAAGATGTACATTTCACCTAAATCAAAATGGATTTCTACTCTGGAGAATTTCTACTCTGTCTCAGGACAGAGAGCAAGAACCTTCCCCAGGTACAGTACCTGGAACTACTCTGCTCCATCACGAAAAGGAGATGAAAAAGGGTACTCAGCTATGAGAACTGCCCCATTGAGTGTCTGCCTTGGTCTAAAGAGCAATGGAGATGTGTCCCAAATGCACCATTGCTGTAACAATGGGGCTCTTATTCTGTGCACTAAGGAAATGCTCTTTGGGAAGATTTATGTCTGAAGTCAACCAAAATCAACACTGAACACGGCAGTGGTCCAGTCAGACAAGAGTCACTGCCTGGGCAGGGAACACCCTCTGTGAGTCTGTTTGATTTCAGAATAGTGTGTTTGGTTTTGTCAGAGAGTGATTAAGATATGGGTAGAATAGCAAGAATGAAAGCTTATTTCTTCTCCTATGAAAATGTGATCAAGAGAGACATAAATTTCTGCCATTATAAATTGGTGATGACCTAATGTTTATTCAAGCTCTGATTGGGAAACTTGTCATGGGAAAGAAAAGCCCATGTGGATGATATTCTGGGCTCTGTCCCTGTGTGACCAGACGTGGTCAGTTCATTCCAGGATAACAGAACGTGGACCTTTTCATATTGGTATTTCTTGGCTTTGCAAGCTAGGAACTGGGAGAGAGAGTTGGTCACTGCCTGCCCAGTGGGCAATGGTTATGAAACAGAAACAACAGAAGGTTTCTCAGAGGCTGCTGCCCAGGGAATTTGAGGTCAGGCCTGCAGTGTCTCCTTGCAAAGTCCTGACCTCACAGGAGAGGGGCTGAGTGCAAGGCTGAGGTGGTAGGGCTGCACAAGATTCATCTTCACATGATTCAGGGTGTCTGGATTTGTGAGTTTCCATCTGCAATTTCTCTAAAAGGCACTGATTTCAGAAATGTGTGGCTTCCTTCCCTCTAAAATGGGGTTCTTTCACCTGGAGGACTCCTGGGGAAAAGGTGATGATTTCAGAAAAACACTAGTGCTGAGTGCTGTAAGGGATGTTCAGAGACCCCACGGTATCTCTTGGCCTTTGCAGGAAAGCATTTATGCTGCCTACACCCTGGCTCTGCTCTGGATCTTTCAGCAATTTCCCTTCCCGTCTAGGGTGGATAACAGCATCCATGGATTCATATGAAACAAAGTTCAGGAATGAAAAAATTTCAAAATACTTGAGTGACCCAGAGCCTGGCCAGCAGCACAAAGGCTGCTGTGACTGATTGTCAGGAAGAGGGGCCAGGCCATCCACTGGCATCAGTGTGATTATCTTTCCCCAGAAGCCAGAGCCTGGCCCCAAGGACACTTTAACTAGTCTCTGGTGACTGATTGGCTACATTGGAATGCACTAACATAACTGTGCTTTTAAAAATCAGCATCCTCTGGTTTTATGACTCTTCTTGGCCAGGTTCCCACTTGCTTTAACTGAAGCAAACCCTTTTTCTCCTGCAGGAAACTGCCACGATTGGTGCATTTGAAAGTTTACAGGATGATACACAATGCCTGCGTTACAACAAAGTCCAGGATGGAAAAAGGAAGCTTTCCAACATTTCAGAGTGGAAATTATGAAAATTAGAAAGCCTCCTCCCAGTCTCTGGTGTGGTTAGCAGGCATGAGTTGGGTGGAGAGATGCTGGAGAGGGAGGAAGGGGATGTGGATCTGCACTTCCAGCTAAGGGAGCCCTGAGGTTTGATCCTGCATCCAACACTCCCAGATTTGCAGGGTGTTGGCAGCTCACCTTGGCTTGTACCCTGAAAGCTTCTTGGCTGCCAAATGGGAGCAGCAGCACTGGCTGGGTCTTGCAGAGGTCTGCAGAGGATCAGTGTCTGCAGAGCCTTGCAATATGTAAAGTCCAATGTATTATAAGGAGTAATTTTAAATTGTGGTGTAGGGCTGCCAAACTCCCCTCTTACAATAGCCTGTTTATCATATTGGCCTTGACAGGTTTGCTTGGATGATGTTTTCAAGTATTGGGAACTCCAGGCTCTGCCCCCAGGCAACACTAACAGCTTTGAAGTCAGCTCTGAGGAAAGGTGAGCCTGTGAAATATTGGCAATTCACTTTTCTTGGCTTTTATTGTGAAAATATGGACCTTTAATGAGGGTAAACTTCCTGTAGGGTTCTAGCCTTGATCATCCTCCTTCCCCTGTCTGCAGGGGCATTAAGAGAAGACTGAAAGACAGAAAATTATTTGATGCCAACCCCATTGAACTTCTTAAGATGCTCCAAAGCATCATGGATAATATTACAACCCATGCAGGACAAGTCTTGTAGTAAGAGGTGCATTGTGCCTATGGAATCTATAGCAAATGGGTTAATAAAAGCAAGATGTTGGAGAGGTTTTTTTGATTACTGTGGAGGACAAAAAGCACATTGACATTCTCCCCTCTGACTAGAGGCAGTTTGTCATGGATCACATCAGTCAGGGGAGCTCACTGATCTTACCCTGAGCATCCCACAGTGCTCTCACCCAGGCAAACCTCAGCATCTTTTACAGATACATTAAATACAGGTATTTATGCGGAGAAAGTGAAATGAGACACACATCTCTTTGAATGCCAGATTAAATCTATCCTGCAAAGAAGGAGGGGCATTTGGAGAGGGTGCAAGTAGAGGATCCAGTTCCTTTTATACCTCCCCATCTCCTGATAAAGGTGAGGTTTCTGACCCTTTATCAAGCCACTGGTGCTACCTCAGTGATCTACTCCTGGTGCCCACAGCCTGAAAACACATAAATATGGAGCACTATTCCAGAATATGGTCCTGGATCTGTCCTTCAGAGCAGCTTCAGACATTCCTCAGGGTCTCTGAAGACAGATGGATCCAAAAGAAACAGCGAGCACCAGGACACCCCCTTTATCCCCCACCTTCTTTGCCCCCAAAAGACTCCAACAGACTCTACACAACTGTTTGTGTAGACACAGCCTCAAGGACACAGAGAGCTGGCTGGAGCACAGGGCTCTGCTGCTTGGCACCTCCCTGTGCCTGCAGGAGAGTCATGGAATCATTGGGATTGGAAAAGACCTCTAAGATCATCAGGACTAATTGTAAACCCAGAACCACTGTGTTTGCCACAAAACCATGTCCCCAAGTGCCACATCCACAAGTCTTTTAAACACTCCCAGGGATTGTGATTCCCCCATTTCCCTGAGCAGCCTTTTGCAATGCCTGACCAACCTTTCCGTGAAGAAATTTTCCCTGGTATCCAGTCTAAACCTACCCTGGATCAACTTGGTGGACAATGCTGTTGACAAGAGCATACCTATCACCTATGTTATACGGTGAACTTCTATTCTAAACCAATCCCAAAGTGCCACTATCACAGCAGAAGATGGAGGTAGAGAAGGAGAAGAAGAAAGTCTGGACATGCTCAAGTCCCTCCATCTTGTCCCCAAAACCCCTTCTTCTCCTCCAAGGACAAGCAAGAACTCCCCCAGCCATGGCAGTGCAGGGCTTCCCAGGCCGAACCCTGGGCTGGAAACTGAGGATTCATGGGGCTATTTGAGCTGGGTTAGCTCAGATGCCTCCTCAGGAGCTGCTCCCCAGGACTAAACACACAGAGCAGACACTGTGCTTATGTCCTGGAAAGGACAACTCATCCCGTGCAAAATTGTCTCTGAAGATATTGAGATGTGTTGTCACCAAAGACACACATTACTCTATTTTCTTTGACTACTGAAGAGTGTTAAAACAGTAACGAAAATTACTACATGTTTTGTTTCATGATGAAATTGTAGATATAAACTGGATGAAGGTACAGTTGGAAGGAAGCTGACATGAGGAACACACATTAGTAAAAACACCAATCCCTACCTTTAATGTCTCTTAGCTGAGTTTCTCCAAAACTCATCTCATCCTCCCAACTCATCATTGGGAGCTGGCAGGGTGGAAACTCCCTGTGGCAGGAACTTTTGAGTTAAGGCTGATTTGATTTGCACTTGCAGAGATTTCTGTGCTGAACTAAAATAGTAAAACTGTGAGATGGTACTTGTTCTGCACATAGATCCCCAAAGGGTAGATGCTTAGTGCACCAACATTAATTGCAGGTTATCAGTCCTTAGAGTCAACCTAATCTGTGTTCCTGCAAAACTTGGAGAGAAAATAGATATCCATGGTCCCACCCCATCAAGATTGGTGGCTTTTATAGTGCAAATGCTGGAAACGAAAATGATTTTCAATCTCAGCTAAGAAGCTTGCTCACTTATTTCAAAGCATGCACAACCCTAATTGCACCTTCTAAATATGTTCCAGAAATACAGATGGATTATAGAGAGTGTTTGGGTGACTAAATGGCCTCATTTGCAGTCCATTTTCTTGCCAGAAGCTTTTCACGTGGTATCTTTGGCAAGTGGAGACAAATTGCACTTCATGTCTGTGCAATTTGGACAGTGTGAAACTTTGGTAAAAAAAAATAAAATTAAAGTGTAAGAGTCATTTATACCCATTTTCTTGTGGAATGAGAAATCACCATTTCTTTGAAGCCATTAGAAGTTATTGAGACAATGAGGATAATATAAACTTAACCAGGAAAGAAGCTAAACTCAGACAGAAAGTTTGGCCACAAGTTTGGAAACGTGTTGGAAATCTCAATCCAACTTTCTGAACTTGAGTCAGCAAGATAGGAACTGAGTGACTACCTACACAACACATTCCCTCTTGGTCAGAACAGCCTTTTCCATGATTTCCACCAGGCTGGCTGGGGGGCTCTGGAGCTTGTGAGCTTCACTGAAGTCACTGCTGGTGTTTAGGGGCTTGTGTTGGTGTCTGGTCTGCACCAAAGTTTTTAGAGTGAAAATGGAAAAGATCTATGAAGAGTAAATGTGCTGCTCATCCACTGTTTTGTTTTGATTTTTTTTCCTCAAACGCTGTACATTATCCTGAGTTAAATGGATGAAAAGACTGAAGAAGTTAAGAAGTGGAAAAAGGCATGTGTTGAACTTTCTACTTGATGCCCGAAAATTCTGTTAGTTCTGGAAATTGTTGAAGCAACATTCAAGCAATCCCTTGTACAAGGAACTGATAAAGTCTGAAGACTTTCTGTGTCTGGGCTTTAAAACCCAGCTGAAGACATGTCTTATCCAGGGATAATCCTGGCTAGAAGATGATTTAGGACTAGGACTTCAGGTTGGGACAAGTTGGAAGGACAGATAATGCCACTTTGCATTATCTATCACTGGCTCATTTTGCAAGAAACTGTGTCTCAGAACTGAAAAGCCCTTCCAGGAACCTCCAATTAAGGGTGATAAGTTCTTGCCTCCTGGGCTGCAGATCACCACCTTGAGAGAAATTACCCTGGTACTGAACCATCACAGCTCCTTGGTGTGAGCTTGGGGCTGCTGCTGGGCGTGTGACCATGGTATCAGCTACCTGCAAAAGCCATTTGAGTAGGCTTATTAGCCCAAAGGATCCATGAACCAGAGGAGCCTTTCCACCCCCTCTGAAGTTCTATAACTGGATTCACATGATTCCCCCTTCCCTTCACCCAAATCCAAAACATTTGGCTCATTTCTGGATCCTGACCTCTGTCCTTGGGCTTGCCCTTGCTCTGTCCCCTGGCCTTTCTGTCCCAATGCTTGGCCAATGTGAAGGCAACAAATGCCAGTTTGTAATGAAAAAAGCTTTTTATTTTTCTCATCAAAATAAGAATCTGAAGCACTGGAAATTTCAGAGCAGAACCTCTGCTCGTGAGGTCTCCAGGCCTTGAGCGCGTTCGATAATTCAATTAAGCTCCAACCATTTGAAAGCCAATTTGAGCAGTATCCTGGTTCCAAATTCTTCAGAGCTCACCAGTCACTATCCATTAGCCTCTGCCATGCTCTTACCTCTTGCACTGTTAACCTGCCTGCATTTTGGGGGGATGAATTCTGGCACAGCTCCTGATCCGCTTCACAGAGAAGTCTGTTTTGATTTGTTACACCTTTTAGAAGTGTCACAAAATATTATAACTTCCAGACACCTGAGAGGTGCACTAAGCATTTATCTGTCTAGGTAGAGCTCAAATTAAACCAATTCCTCCAAAATACTTGTGAACAGGTCAGAAGAGATAAAGCTCAGATGAAGCAGATAAAATTGATGTTTCGGCAGTCACAAGTGATTATGTCAGAACATTACATATGTGACAGCTTTGCTACTTAAATTAACCTTTCATTAATATATATTTTTTGATACAATTATTTGTCTACAGGGAGGGTGAATAATTTTTTGTCACCTTGAGACCTGAGTAACTTACAGAAAACAAATAAGACAACAGGAGTTCCTTGCTTCAAGGTCTTTCTTCTTTCTTTGGCAAGTTCTGCACTCCAATATCTGCTGTTTGTTTGTTATCTGTGATATCTGAGTAACTCTGCTGTCACCTCAGCAGTCTATCAGATCAGTAGTGATGCTGTCAAGGTAAGACATCCATCCAAAAAATGTCAGGGAGAGTGCTAAGCAAAGGTCTGCAGGACCTGCACGCCAGTGAAGGAGATTTCAAGTAAATAGAGTGAACTGGAAGGATCAGCTTCCCTTGGAGCACTCACTGAGCCGTGGTGTCAGAGCCAGTGCTCACAGCATCACTCACAGAGTTTGCACAAAGGGTCCCACGGGCCAGGATCACTCCCCATGAATGCTGCAAGGTCTGCCTGTTCCACCCCATTGGACCCTGCCCTCCAGCCCTCACTGTGAGAGCTTTCTCACCCCTCTGCTCTTGAATCCTGGCTGGAAAAATGGTTTAGTGTCAAGCGGAATGCTGAATTATGCTTTGTCTACCAGAGAAAGAAAAATCAGTAGCTCAGAATAATAAAAGTAATAAAAAATAAAAGTAATAATAAAAAAATTGTACATCAGCAAGACATACTGGGACTCTTTTTCTGGGTTTGCTTGAAGGCAATCTCCTCTCTTGCCAAAAGCAAGGGTCCCCATAGGCTGCAGAGTAGCGTGGGAAAACCTGCCCTGGAGTTGGCCTGCAGAGCAGCAAGACTGACTTTTATTTCAGCCCTGGGTTCTCTCTTCTCAAGAGAAATTTATTTATAGGAGGAATGACGTTTCCTGCTGCATTCTTAACGTGCTTGCAGCTTGGGATAAGAACATGGGAGCTTTGTCTCCTGCCATCTGTTTTCTATGGCAATAAATATCCATTTAGGGATTTATCTTTGCCTGGTGTGTTTTAAAGTCATGATAGGAGTGAGTGTTCATGGATATCCATTCAGGGAGGAAGTGTCATAGGTGAATAGCAGTCCCAGCTCTGTGCTGGTGTAGATTTACATTTGGGTAATGGACAGTGGAGCTGTGGCTTGGGGCTTTGGCTGCATTTTTAATCTTAACTTATCTTCTTTGGAAGCACAAGAAATAAAAAAGCAATCTGGACTAAATTCCTGCTGAGCTGCAAGCATCCGCTGACACAACTGGGCACGAGGCCTTTAATTTGCCATAGCTGAGAACTGGGACCTAAAGCTGAGGCACAAAACCCAATTTTAAATGGCTTTTCCAGCCAGACCTCTCCCAGCTTGATTAGTTTCTTACAGCACTTCATTTTGCCTGGAGATGGTCTTCCTTTATATACTGTAGAGCCAGGCTTTGAGCCTCAAAGGCAGAGGAGAGGGCAGACTTATTCCTTTTTAATACAAGAAAGCTGCATGTTTTCTCTGGGCTTTCTAACTCAAAAAAACACAATGCGTTGTGTTTGTGGTGAGAAACATTCCCCTGGATGGAAAACAGCCAGTGACTTCTTGAGAGGAGTAAATTGTGCTGTTCCTTGTGAGTGCCTTGAAGCAGCAGAAA
Source organism: Melospiza georgiana (assembly GCF_028018845.1). Taxonomy (NCBI): domain Eukaryota; kingdom Metazoa; phylum Chordata; class Aves; order Passeriformes; family Passerellidae; genus Melospiza; species Melospiza georgiana. The sequence continues at coordinate 7,438,938 of NC_080433.1, forward strand.
GGGGTCTCTGGATGGTGCTAGGCATTTGTTAGACATTAGCAGGACTCCATTCATCTTGCTCTCACACACATCTGCAGCACATGGATATAATAAACATAGCTGGGAGGCACAAACTGCCTCACATCAATAATGCAAAGGGAGAAGGCACTGCGTGTTCAACGTGCTGGGGGAGGAAGACCCAGAGAAGGAAGATCTGGTGGGGAGGGCTCTGTGCTGAGAAATTCTCTGTTAGGGATGGGATTCATGCTTCCTGTTTCTTTGGTTGGTTTTTTTTTTGTTTTTTTTTTTTTTTTTTTTTTTTTTTTTGTGTGTGTGTGGGGGATTGTCTTCTAACCAAGGTGTATGTGCTGGTTAAAGTAGAGCTGGCTCTGCAGTTGAAGGAGTTATTAAATCAGTCAAAAATGTATTCAGGGGTCCTCCTTTGCAGCCCTCCACAGTACTCTGACTGCCTTTGCAGTGATCCCAAAGGCAATCCCAAGTGCTGGTCAGGATGAAAACATCTCATGGACATCAGCATTGAATTAGATGGACCCAAGTCATACCTCAGTCCTGACAGCAGCTGCTGGTGTGCCCTGTGGCACAAAGCTTCATTCTGCCTCAGCTGACATGTCTGGTGTCTCTGTGTCATACCTACTAATATTTAGCAATGCCCCTTTTCACTAAAAGCCTTTGTAAAACCCTGTCTTGTGCCATGCATTGCACAGATCTCTCACATCTCAGGCTTTGCATGTGAAACCTGCTCATTCAGGACTGTATTTCAGGCTCTTTCACTGCTGCTGTGGGATTTTATGGACTCTGAGCTTAGAAACAGATTTTGGGTGGCTGCAGGACCCCAAGTGCAGAGAATCTGCCCTGCCAGCTCTAGTTGGCTCCAGGGAGACAAAACATGATGAACATCCTTCAGCCAGGCTGACCACAACCTCGTGGGCCAGATGCCTGATGAGGACGAGAGAAAAGCAGCAAGGACAGAGGCTCAGGACAAAAAAAGAAGTGATTGCAAAAAGCATCCCATCAAATTCTCTGGCAACCCTTAAAGCAAGGCTCCAGCATTTGCCTGAGAAGTCTAAACTACCTCAACCTTAGGTCAAGAAGTGGGAAGCAGAGAAATAAACTGTGGATGTGAGTGAAAATAAAACAACACAAGCCCTCTGACAGTGTCACTTGGGCTGTGTGTGGAGCTGTTGAGTCTGTACACACTGTTAAAGTCTCCTGCAGTGCTGGCCATCCTTGTGCAGTTGTTCTTGCTTCCTATATAAACTAACATACTCCAACACCTTCTTCTGAAGGTATTTCCATGCTCTGCCTCGCTCCCTGCTAAGGGGTTATACTCTGGAAACACCCTGGGACAGTGCTGGGCATGCATTCAGGACAAAGAAGTCATGGTTTTTACACCTCTCCATCACATGGGCTAAGGCACAGAGCAAGGCAAAGGGCAAGGCACCTGCTGCCAGGCAGGGCAGAATGGATTAGATGTTCTAAAGGGGATATGTGCAGGCATGGAGGAGAGTGGTCTCACATTTTCTGCACTGTTATGGGTCTCTCTAATAGTGATAGAAAAAGGGTGAATGGTTTTAAATTAAAAGAGAAGAGATTTAAGTAAATGTTAGGAAGAAATTCTTTGCTGTGAGGGTGGTGAGGCACTGGCACAGGTCGCCCAGAGAAGCTGTGGATGCCCATCCCTGTAAGTGTTCAGGGCCAGGTTTCCTGAGAAACCTGATGGGGGCATCCTACCCATAATGGGGGGATCAGAATGAGATGTTCTTTGAGGTCCCTTCCAACCCAGACATTCTACAGTTTTATGATTTGTCTCTGCACTGCTCAGCCTCGGGCACAGTCTGCATAAAACCATGAGCCACTCCAGAGAGGGAGGGACCCCCTGTGGCCATCAGCAGCAGAGATGGTGGCCCTAAAGCAGCTGAGAGCTCACTCTGCGTGGAAAATCATCATCATCTGCCACCTTGCAGGGAACCACCTTGGGAGGGGACACCACACACTGGCACGAGCAGATGCCAGCCCTGACCCAGTGTCAGCAATGCCAGGCAGGGAACAGGGACACAATAAAACCCAACCCAATGCAGGTTAAGGCATCAGGGCTGTCTGCCCTGGGCCCCTCAGAGCGAGCATCTTGAACCACAAAGCCCAAATTTACCGGGAGGGACATTTCTGAGTGCTCTCCAAAGCAACAGCCCACAATCAAACAATAGCAGGCCAAAGCTGTGTGAATAATTGATTATCTTTGGTTTGCTTGACGGACTGGAAAGGCAAAGGAAATATTTTTCAGGTTGACACAAAGTTATTCTGCTTTCTCTTCTGGCAAATGGAGGGGAAAGAAAAACAAACAACAAAAAGGATTTGCGTTTAACCAAAACATTTTTTGAACAGCTTTTAATTTTTGAGATTTTTCTCATATTCCTTAAAAAAAAAGAAAGAATTTGTCTAAATGAAATTACACTTTTTGAAAGAAAAAATGCAGAAAAAATTGGTTTGAAATGTGCAAAGCAGATTTTTTTTTTTTTTTGAGTGCAACAGACTTGAAGTAAACTCACAGGTGGCTGCAGCTGCAGCCAGGCTGCTTTCCAGCAAAACAGAAGCCTGAAGCAAAGGCTTTCCTCTGTCCTGGGTGAAAGGACCAACTCTGAGCCACTCTGGGCTTGCAGAGCTTCTGCACTTTGCCCCTTGCCCACCCGTGGGGCACTCAACCCAAACCCCAGTGGGCAGGAATGAGCAGAGGGTGCCTGTTCCCTTGAGCTGAGCACTGCTTTGGGGACATCAGCAGTGACAAGCTGGGCTGTGAGTGTGTGTGTGAGGTGTCCCTGTCCCCTGGGGGCTGTGCTGGCCCTGCCAGCTCTGCCAGAGGCAGCTCAGCAGGCAAAGGCAGCCTGAGAGCACCTGGAGTGTGCCAGGTGTGCGCTCAGCGTGTGCTCTGCGGTGTCTGCGCCCCTGTGCCAGCTGCTGCTCCTTTGCCAGCCCATCAAAGTGCCAGGAGCCCCTGCTTCCCTGGGCACTGCTGCTGGGTGATGTGCTTCCAACTGATCACTATTGCAGCTTTCCTGGGATCCCCTGCTACTCCTGCTGCAGCATTGCCTTGCCTGTCCAGGGACAGCCCTGAGGTGTCACCTCAGCTGGCACCAATTAGAGGGACCCTGAGCACTGCAGAGCCCTCACTGCCACCAGTGCCCACTGAGTATCTCAGCTGGGACAGACACTGCTGGGCATCTCTGCTCACTGACACAGAGCCCTTCCACACCCCACCCTGAGCTTTCCTCAGGTGCCATTATTTTACACTATTTATTATTATTATTATTATTATTATTATTATTATTATTATTATTATTATTATTATTATTATTATTATATAACATCATCATTATTATTATTTCATCATATTATTATCATATTATTATTATTGCTTTTTTTTTTTTTTTTACTCCCCATTGCTACAGGTCAGTGCTGCCATATGCCATCATGCTCTTCTCTCAGTGAGTACTGAATATTTGAAACTACTTTTTTCCCCCCACAAATGATTACCCCAAACTATTGCCACAGAGTCTTTAACTAGTTACATTTGTTGTAGGTTATCTTACAGTTCCTTCTGGCACCAATTTCCACTCTAAGTTACCACACAGCCCCTGACAAGTATTAATTCCCATTCATCAGCTCAGGGGTCCCACCAACAGTAATTCAGTAATTCCTGCCATGGCACACACCAGGAGTAATTTCTGCACACCATGACATAATCCCTGTTAGCTCTGGCCACTAACAGGGCTATCAAAGGTACCCTCCTCATCCTCTGGGCATGCATTCAGGACAAAGAAATCATGGCTTACCCTCTCCACACTGCGTCTCCTCAGTGATCCATACGGAATTTTGAATAAAAGTCTTCGGGTCCTACCCGGAGTCACAGCTGCCTGTACTACCATAGTGCAGAGCTAACTCATCTGTGAGTGTGTGTGTAAGAGAGAGAGAGAACTCACAGCACTCACAGCCTTCCCTTGAAATAACTCACAGCCTCATCTAGATTTCCCAACTATCAAATAGCTGAGTGGGTTTTCACATCAGACCGTATGAGTCAAGATGTGGCTTGTTTGAAAGAAGGAGGGGGGAAACAGGAAAAAAAAAAATTAAAAAAAAAGGAAATCCCAAGCCTTGTAACCTTAACAACATGCTTCAAGCAGCATATCTTTAGCTTCCTTCTGTTTCTTGGTGTGGTTTGCTCAGCAGGATTGCTGTGCCATAGAGGTGGAAGAATTAAGCTTCTGGGGAGAATGTTCCAAAAACGTCAAGCCCGCTTCTTGTTGCTACAGATGGTAACCAGGTCAGTTGTCTAATCAAAGCTCTATCTGAGTTATTCTACGTTTTGCCATGTGACTGCAGACCCCTCTGGTTTGCTGTACAGTAGATCACATGTCCACCTTAAAAAGAATATCTGGTGTATCACCATCTGGTGCAGAGATTAGTGTTAATTCCTGGGTTCAGATATTGCTCCCTCCTGGATGCTGGGAAGCACAGAGCCAGGGCAGAGGGCTCAGGCAGCTCCTCTGGGCTGCTCAGCTGAACTGAGGGCTCACAGGTCCAGGCTCTGTGTGGCACAGAGCAGCACATGCATCGGGACAGGGAACAGGCAGTACCACTCACATCCACATCACTGAAAGCCTGATGGGTCATGCCTGCAGCTTCTGTGTGTACTCACTCACTTAAAAATATGATTATGTTGCAGTCTGTGATTGTGAAGCGTTACTTTCGCAAAGTCACTCTCAATGTCTACACCTTATTTTTTTCTCTCTTATAAAACCACTTTAGAGGCTAGAAAAGTTTGAAACTTTATTTACACTCTAAATCACACACACATGCTTTGGAAAGGGGAGAAATACTTCCCCTTCCCACAGACTTTCCATAAGACCACGAGTTGTCCTAAAGCAGCCAGGTACAAAGCTGTGCTTTTATAGGAAAGTGTTTGGGGTGTTGTGTTCATTTCCCTGTGCTTTTATAGCAAAGTGTTTTGGGTGTTGTGTTCATTTCCATACTCTGTTAGAGGTATTGGCCCACATGCAGTTTAGAGTTAATGTGGGCAAAGTGGGAGATTCTCAACTCAGCAATTCCTGAGTGGTACTCTGAATTTGCCCAGTAAAATGGAAAAGATGTTGGCCCATGTCCTTTTCCCTGAAGCAGTCTAGCTGGGAGAGCAAAAATCTGCTGAGTTGGAGAGCCAATCCCTTCCTCCATGTATTGTTCTCATTTTAATGCAAAACTAAAAATACTTTGTTTTGATCCAAGTCCAAAAGCTGGGATGAAGGTGTTAGGGACATGACATTAAAGCAATCATTTCAAATAAAAAAAGGAGAAACTCTATCTGCTGAGCATATGTACATGCATTAAAACCAGTCAAAGAAAAAAAAAACCTGCAGCTTGATGTGGGAAACTCTAAATATTAAAACAATTGGCCTTTGTTCATAATGAGTTCCATATGTGTCTTGCCAAAGAGAGTAAAAGAGACAGGAAAAGATGGAAATATCGTAAGCATGACTGACTTATATGGGTTCTTTATGTGGAATAGGTGTGCAGTCAGGGTCTCTGCTTCTTGCAGGTTTTTTAATGATTGCTAGTGCCCGCCCTGCTATCTCACAGCCTGCCTGCCTCTGTTTGTCAAGCATGAAGTGGTTGGCATTTCCCATGGGGAGCCTTTGCCTGCACCAGCAGAGCCCCTGGGACTGTCTGCTGGAGAAACAGGGCAAAGGTGGCAGCAATTAGTCCTGCTGGGAGCTTTTCCTGAATAAAACCTGAGTCATGCCTGAGTCAGGGCCTCGGGGTGAGTGTTTCATCAAGAGCAGAGTAGCAAAGGTGTCCCTGCTCACCCCATCCAGCCCTGGGGGGCTCCTGCCCACACCAGCCCCATTCCCCAGGAGCTCTCATATTCCTGCAAACCTCTTCTCCTTCCTGCAGGTCCAGCTCATGGAAATAGCAGCTCTGTAGATGGAAATTTATCCACTAGAGGGGACAAAGAGCCACCAGACACATGGAGATGTGTCTGTGAGCCATCAGGCTCCGGGACCAGGCACAGGCAGTCCAGTGGTACCAGCATGAAACACCACACACTGATAATCTCCACAGGGGAAAGGGGAGCACTCATTCAGTCATTTCCACAAACCTCAAGTGTTCCTGCCTGGATTTTTAGGTCTTACCAATGAAATGCAAATCTGCGCATTGCTCAAGGCAGCTGAATGGTCATAACAATCTTCTTTCAGGAAACATCTTGCACACGTGAAAAGTAGAAGAAATCCATCAATTTTCATGTTACTGGAGCCAATTCCAGTAAGATTCCCATACATCCCACTGGGCCTGACTCCCTGGTCCCTCACTGTGCTGCACCCCAGGCACAACTCTGTGGGTGCCCTGATGTAAAACTGGAGACCTGGACGCAATATGACACTTTCTTCTGTTTCATTCCTCATTTCCCAGGTGATATAAACCTGGAGAAGGAAGCCAAAACCTAATCATCAGGACTGTGGAAACCATCCAGGAGGATAAGATGTTTGCTTCATATTTTTTGTTCAAAGCATATTGGGAGGTAACTGTGTAGGGCAGTCTGCTAGAATTCATTTGATAGGTTGCCTAGAGGTAGTAATGTAAAATATGCTCCCATGACGGTCTTTCTAGCTGTTCCCAGAGGGTGAGTTTGGGTGTTTGTGGCAGGCATAAGCACATCCAAGGGCACTTCACCCATCAAATTCTGAATTTGTCTCTGGAGATCCCCCTTTCCCATTTAGGGGGCTGCAGATGCAGATTGAGATGACCAAGCTCATCACTGAGTCCTCATTTACCTGCACTGTCTGCACAGACCATCTCCAGCTGAACAGCACAGTAGGAAATAAATCCCCAAATATTCAAAGGGAGCATCCTGACCTTGCCCCCACAGACCCTCAGAAGGGACACACTGTATTTACTCACTGCTGAAAGACAAGGCTTTCAAAGAAGTGGGTGCTTTTCAGTTCTAATCGCAGGCTGCCAGGAGCAGGGGGTTGTGGTAACAATGCATCAGAGGAAAGTATAGCCAATGGATTGCTCTTTGGACTAGATTATTTTTGGTCTTTAATGAAAAGGAGAGAGTAACCATTTACTGCTGCAAAGTGTGTCTTATATTTGCAGCACAGGAGTCAAGTTTCAAGTCAGGGTACTCCCAGCAGAGATCAATGAATGGAAACCAGTGACAGCAGAGGCACAGCCTTAAATGCAGTGAGTGGTATCCATCAGATCTATCAATAAGACATTGTATTGTAAAATTGAAAAGTCGCTCACTACAGAAAAATCCACTTAAGTTTGGTATTCCATGAAGACACAAGTATGGCAACAGATTGAGGGGGAAATAAGGATAATTTGCAGCTCCTGGCAGTATTTTCCACCCTGCACAATATCTATGGTTTGTCAGTAGCAAAGCCAAATTCTTCCCTGGAGCCCTGATAGGGAAACCACTTCTATCTGAGCTCTTTAGCAGCTCCTATTAATCTTTGTGGGATTTCTTACTTCCCCACTGTAAGCTATCCTCCCTTGCTATTCTGTTGGAAAGACGAGGAGAACAGAGCTTCCCCAGAGCTTTGGGGCTGCAAACCCTACAGTGACTTAGCTCACATTTTATTGCACTCAGAATCAGCCTGCAAAGGAAATTGCCTTGTTGGGAGTGAAAGATGTGCAGAGGTTGTCATTGCAAATCCAGCTTGCCTTTGATTTAAAAAAAGCTAAACAATTTTCCAGTCTTACACGGTGTTTTACAGAGAAATGTTATGATCACTCTAGCCTGGGGAGGGATGTGGGAAAACACACTGGGTGCAGCTCCATTCCCATGTGAGTCCTTTCCATCAGAGCTGGCAATAACCCAAGAGCTTGCAGGGCTGAGAGAGAGAGAGAGAGGCTTTTTGTGGTAACCAAAGCCACAGAAAGTCTGGGGGCTTCCGCTGTGTGTGGCAGGGCTGTGTCACACCAGGGGCCACTGCACCATCCTGTCCCTGTCTCCCCTGGGCATGGGGCTGCCTTTGCTGTGTGCAATGAGGGTCAGCCCCACACTGGAGCAGAGGTTTGTGCTTTGTTTCTCTCTGTTTTGGTGCTCTGGGTCCTGCAGTGATCAGGGTAGTGCTGGACTGCAGCATGTCCATCCCTTGTACCAGCAAAGGCCATGGGGGATTTGGGCTCCTGTCACAAATTTACACCATGCTGCAGCATGGTTGTTTAACCACCTGCATCTCATGGAAACGTTAGTGGGTCTGACCAGCATAAGCCTAATCAGAAACCCAGAACCAAGCCCTTCTGGACTCATATCTGATGCACATTGCTGTAGGTTGACACAGAATGTTGTATCAGGCGCTCCTAAATGTCCTCATGCACTGGCATTCCATCATGAATATCTGCATGGTTGCCCATGAGCTGCTCTGTGTGCCTCAGCCTTGGGTGTTCATGGCAGAGCAGAGTGTGAAGCCTGGGATGTGTCACCTGCTGAGCCAGGTGACACGCAGCCAAGCTCTCAGACCCATCAGCTGCTGTGCCCACCAAGCCAGCAAGTTCTTGGCTCAGCCCCTGCTGAAAACCATGGCACAGGTGGAGACACCCCAGGAAATATCTTCAGGAAAGAGGACAGAGCAGCCTTCACCTTTCTTCTTCCCCTCCTGCCACCAGGCAGGCTGTCCCAGAGCTGCCTCCATCCCACCTCCAGCTCTCCTCTGCCTCCTCTGACCTCCCTGGTCCCAGTCTTGGAGCACCCAAGGCAGGTGGGCTCCTGGAAAACCCTGTCCAGAACAGCAGCAGATAGCAAGCAGGGCCTCTGCTAGATGGAAGGACATTTCCCTTGGGTTTTAGTGCGCTGGCAGGTCAGTCCTTTTCCCACATAACTCACAGAGACAGTAATTAATTAGGGAGGGAACTGGCCTGACCCCACTGCCCTGGAGACACGCCCCTGTAAACATCAGGGAGGGATGGAAGGGGCCACCTCTGACTTCCAGGGCTAACATAAACAAAGGAGGAGATACTTGGCAACAACAGCACATTCCCACATGGAGGCTGTGCAGCAGAGGAGAGTGTGATGCACACACGAGCTCTTTTTGCTGGGGGTCTGGTCCAAAGCCTTTGCAAATCCTGCTCACTGCAATGAACGTGTGAATACTTGGTGCATCTCAGCATCAAATCTTCAAATGTGAGCAGGCTGTTCCTGTGCAGTGCTCAGCACTGCTGATTTGCTTCAATTCCTGAAGAAATAGGGGCGTGCTCGGCACGGCATGGAAGGTACTCAGCCTTGAGCTTGATTTAAGCCTTAAACAGGATATGTGACATATGGACTGTGTCAAACACTGTGAAGATAAATGCTTCTTTGTTCTGTGCAATTTTCTCTCTTTTAAAACTTCATCCTTGTTGCACTGCTTTGATTTATCTTAATATATTGTGGGAAAGCATATGTGTCTGTGTAAGGGAAGGAGAGGGAGCTGTGTTGCCCCAAGAGAAAGCCACATGAATAGCAGAGAGACCAACATGTCCCTAAAGAAAGGAGGGAAGTGGAAGACCCCTGAGAGATGTTACAAGGGAGTTTTTTAAGCTTTGCCAGACTTGGTAAACAGCTTCTCAGGCAAATTATGTTTTGTAGCTGAGGTCTTGCAGGCATGGAATAATGATGACTTTTCTACAAGTGAGGAGAGGACTGCATCAAGCTGAAAGAGGAGCTGCTAACACTGGCAAAACACAAACCCAACTTGGTTGTATTTTGTGTGTATTTTCTGGGCAGATGAAGAAATGTGAAAAGTTTGACTCTCTGGCTCTTCAGTCTTGGAATCCTGGAGTCTCTCCCTGTAATCCCTATCTGTTCATACAGCCTACCCCAGATGCAGGACACACCTGAAGTGGCATTCACCTCTCCTAACTTTGGTCCCTTTATGTGAGGATGTCACTTGGACTCCTTTTGTCACAGCTGGAAGGAAATGGGCACTTGCAATGTTTGAGGCACCAGACCTGCTTTAGCTGCTTATTTTACTGGGGGTTGAATGGAACCTGAAAGTGTCAATGTCTCCCCACCAATTACCAAACAAACATGACAACTGGCCACTCTTTGTCTGCCTTGGCAGCTCTCAGAGGCTCTCCTCTGTCTCTTGGTGGCTGTAATTTAATTACCCTGTGTTTGCTAACATCCCTTTTGGCACTCACCCTCCCAGTTCTTCGTTCTCACTGTCTCGTGTCTGTGTGTTGTTCAGCATGGCTGGCCAAGCCTAGGCTGCTCCACAGAGCTCTTCTGTTCCACAGAGGCTCTCTGAGGGTCAGCAGCACGACCTGACTCTGCTGGGAGTGAGGTGGGAGCTCTCTGCAGCTGATGGCACCGTGTCCAGGGCAGCAGCACAGCACTTTGGCTTTTCCTCTGCTCCAGGACTGTCCATGGCAGCTGCATCCCTGGGCTGGCTCAAAAAATGACTCAACAAACTCATTAAAGGACAGCTACTGTGGGTGCTAAATTTGAAGGTGCTACTTGTGGGTCATGAAAGCTTGAGAAAAAGAAACTAGTTGTTGAAAGGCAACTGTGGAGGTTCTGGTTATGCATTTACCCTCTTTTAGAGCTGTCTGTAGGGACCTGATGTCATCTGCTGCTCAAGACATGGAGCTGGACTACATCACTCACTGGGAATACCTGATGTGATTATTTTTCATTTCTCAGTTTCAGAAGTGTCTAAACAAAACCTGAGGCAAGCTGCCTAATTAGATCTCTTTAATGGCACAATCCTGCTAAGCAACCTCAGCTTTTCCTGCAGGTCAAGGGGCTGATTCTGCTTCTCCTCTCTGCCCTGCCATAACTCATGCTGACTCCTATGTTGGAACGTGAAGCTTTAAATCTCCTGCAAACTGGAAACTGAGGAAAAACTGGGGGACGCTGTTGTTGCCAGAGAAAAAGTCATTAGGAGCTGCTTCAAATAACCAATTTCTCAGATAAATAAACACATGGAAATACCCATTATATTGCAGGGGGTGAGGTTAGCACCCACACTTCTGCATTATGCATGATTTGTGACTGCTCTGGGTACAAACTTGCTTCTTGCTCTTCGATTAGCAAGCCCTGGCAGCCTGGCAAAGCCACAAAATTTATTGCTGCTGCAGAGGTTAATGGATCACTTTACATGTTGATGGTGTCTTATTATTACAATGGTTATTAAGAAAAATGTGAGACAGACACCAGGAGTCGATGGCAACTGCAAGAATGTTTGTTTGATTACTGCAGGGAGGGGACTGCTGCTTGCAGGACTCATAGTGAAAATGGTGTTTGAGTTCATCACAACCATCTTCCTGCACCCCTCCAGAGTGTCCCCAGCCCAGCCATGAGGATGGCCACTGTTTACTAGGGCTGATGGCATGAGAAAATGGGAAGGTTAATGGTATAATTGCCCAAAGAATGGACAATTTTCACAGCTACCTTTGCCAGAGCATGCTAGGACTAGATCCAAAGTCACACTTCATGCTTGGCATCAGAGATCTGTGAGACATTGATAGTTGGATTATTCTGCAATAATGTGGAGTTTTGTACTCTGGAGGGAACAAATCACCAAACTGAGGTTCTGGAAGTTGTATTTCTACTCCTTCCTAAGTGGGAAGATGGAGGAGAAGGCTGCTTAAATGGCTCCATGTCCCTCTGTCTCACCTTCTCTATCTGTAACATGAAAAATTATCAGTGCTGATTTTATTGTTGTTTCAGTATTACTAATAAAGACCCAGGTGAACTAAATGCCCCTCCCTTCACAGCTTAGTTTTAAGAGCTGGAGTCTGTGGGTGTTGGTAGCCACCACTCCAGGTCCTTACTGGGACATGATGGCCTTGTCCCCCTCATAGTGCCACCCCCACTGCCAAATCCACCAGGGAGCTCTGTCTCCTGTGGTGCCACTGGCCAACAGACCTGCCCCTCATTTCAGACCCTTCCCTCTTAGCATTTGAGTCCCTCTCTTTCAAATATTTGAAATCTGTCTGGATACAGGAATTTGACTCCCACCTTAATTCCAGTTCATCCCAGCTAATTTCTTCTGACTGAGTTTCATACTCTTGGTGCCTTGGTCTTGACTCTGCCAGAACCTGACACCATGGGGAGGGAGAAGAGCAGCTGTTTCTGTGAGTGATGGAGGAGGCTGGAGCATGGCAAATCTGGGTTGCTGCATCCACCCAGGGCAGAGCAATCACAGCCCCTCCCCATGCCAGAAAGCCCTCACAAATTTAATTTCATAAGCTATTCTCATATATATACATGTATAGGCTCTATTTGTAGATATAGATATTTAAAAATATATTTTAAATATTTTATAGGTACATATATAGACATGTATACATATACCACAAGTATATATTTTTCTGTGGAGTGTGGTGAGAAGAAGCCTGAAGAGCCAGCTGTGAAAATAGATGTCTGCAGGAATGTAGAAAGAGCTATGGAGTGTACTGTGGATATGACAGGATGTGTTTGGATGGGCTCTAAGACCCCAGGAACCATTGGAGATAAATTCCCTGTTGTATTCCAGGTGATACCTGGAGTGGGCCAGCACACAGGGTTCATGGTTTAAAGACTTCATCTGAAGGGATTTTTTTCTCTCCTGGGATAACCACTACAGCTCCATCATGTCCATCCTCAGTCTCCTTTTGATGCCAACTGATGTTTGACTACCTCAGGCTCACTTTCCTGACAGGATTATTATCCCTTAGCTTGTTTGCTTGAAAGTCTGTTTTTAACAGGTCTAAAGTCAGATCCACAATGCAAGGAAAAGCATCCCTCAGTGGGGCAGGCTCCAGAACCCCTCTCACTTTCAACCCCTTCCAGACATCCCATGCATGCTGGGCATGGTGTACCCTGGATGTTTGCTCTGCCTGTGCCTAAGGCACGGCCTGGAAGGCAGCAAGGTTCATCCTGAGGTCTGGAGTTTAGTTGTTAATTGCAGCCCCAAAATGTGCCAAAGGTCTCTGTTTCGGCCTGTGCGTCCACAGAACGAGTCAGAGTTCTTCAGTTTTTTGTCTTGAAGTTGTTTATTGTATCTTATGTATAAAATCTTCTCTCTGCCCAGCCAAGGTCTGCTCAGCAGGGCAGCCAGCAGCACTCTGACCGCCCCCGAGGCAGTGTTGTCCTTTTATACTACAAACTACATATAACATATTTACAATTACTTTCCAATACCTATCACCCATGTTAGACAGTGCACTTCTATTCTAAACCAATCCCAAAGTGCCAACATCACAGCAGAAAATGAAGAAGAAGAAGAAGAAGAAGAAGAAGAAGAAGAAGAAGAAGAAGAAGAAGAAAGGCTGGACACGCCTAGATTCCTCCATCTTGTCCCCAAACCCCTCTTCTAAGAACCCCAAAATCTACATTTTCACTTTGTGATAATTTTATTATTACACTACTTAAACTTCTGTGGCTTTCAGGTCTTCATACCAAGATGGTAATTTGCTCCATGGGTCATAATCAAACCCACAGGTGTTCTGGGCTGTGTGCCAGGGTCTCTGAGCCCCCTGGCAGGGGTCCCGGCAACTCTGGACACCCGGAGGGATGTGCTGAGTTCTGACACTGAGGTTTCCCTCAAAGGTCTGAAAGGTCTCAGACTGCTCAAGAATACTCAGTGTATCCAGATGCAAGGAGGGTTTGGATCAGGGATGCCTTTTTCAAGCTATGAAACCAGGATTCAGAGGCTGCATTTCATATCCAGACTCCCTGGATATGAAATGCTGAGCTTGTCCCTGCACTCCCCCCTACTTTGGTCCCTGTCTGTCTGTCTGTCTAGCTCTCTCCAGGCAGCCAAGCCCCAGCTGATGGAGCAGCATCCCGCCGGTGATGACAGCTAATTATGAAATGTCATGTCAGAGGCTTCCCTTTTATCTCGTCTCATCCAGCCCAGCAAAGCTCTCCAGTGCCCTTTGGAAGCAGGGGAAGGAAGTGTCAGAGCAGCACCAGCTGCTTCTCTGATAGCAGGATGACAGCGTGGCCAGAACAGCCTGTCCTGGAAGGAAGTGGCAGCTCGTGCCATGTAGATGCTAATCTCTGGTCTCCACAAAAAGAAAGAAAAAAATATGTTTAAAAAGGTGTTCTCATGTAATACTAGCTTTCCAGAGGAAGTGTTTAACACATCTGCTTGTGAGGCTTGCCATCACCCCTGCAAAACAATTAAATTCACTCCAGGTGAGTTCCTGCAGGAGAATTTAGCTGAAAACTTGTCCAGAGAAAAACTGGCCCGATCCTATAGTTTTTCTTCAGTCTTCATTACTGCAGAAGCCAAATTACATCAAGGTGTGTTGGTCTGAGCTGAGCTATGGCTCAGTTTTTGTTAGAAACTGGTGGTTGCTTCTCATTTGTTGTCTGCTACAACCTTTTACACTGTGACAAAATGGGCTTGATAGTTTGGTACAAGCTATTAAAGTGAGCTTTGTCAGGGTCCACTGATCCAGGAATGGGTTACTGCCCCTAAGGTCCAAGAAGCATTACAACTAAGTTTCTTTGGAAGGAAAAAAAGATAACTCAAGGCTCCACAGACCACAATTTCCCAATTTTGTAAGTAATCACCTGGTTTGGAGCAGTGGAGGGCACCGAAGAATTGGAAGAGGAGCATTACGGTGACAGATGGCTCCGCTCTTTCAGCAATAAACCTGACACAGATGAAGATGCATGGCTTGGAGCAGACTTCAAGATCATTCCCAGGAGGGTCCTGTCACCTCCCAGTCTGCCCACAGCCCATCCAGCCTGACCAGTCTGGCCCCATGCTCCTCCCCAAAACACTCATCCTGCTGCAGGAAAACACTTGGTCGTGGATCAATGACCTTGCACAAATCTGGCAGCTGGAATGCTCTGTAACAGCCAGAGCCTGATGTTTTGCCCTTCTTTAATATTTACTTTTCTGTATCCAGTATATCCAGAGGTTATTTTTAGCATTGCTAAGTGAATAGGTGGTTGAAGATCAAACACAGCAGCAAGGCAAGGTGATGTACGAGTAAAGCCTGAAAATTGCGCCTGATAGTGGGGATTCTGCACATGGCATTTGATCTAGATTATCCAAAATTCTTCCTGCCTTAATTCCTAGGTAGGTTTTAGAAGAGCCTAGCTAGCTTCAAACATAGCTGCTCACAAGGGAAAAGCCTTTTCCCTGATTTGCATAGAGGCTAGACTGGATTCCCAGCCCTGAGGTGAGGTGTGAAGCCTGGACACGCTGCCCCAGGCTGTGCAGAGCTGTGACACTGCTGCAGTGTGCCCTGCACAATGCTGCTCACACAGCCCAGCTCCTGCAGAGCCAGCTGTGCCCAGGGGTGGCACAGCATGGCACTGCACAGACACCTCCCTGCATCACAATTTCAGCTCTGACTGCACTGCCCCAGCTGGGGGTGCTTCACTGGGTTTCTAGAACTGCAAATTCGAGAGACCAGTTCAAAACACAACCTGAGGAGAGTCTCATTGGTTTCACAAACTGAGAGGTCACCTGCACCTCTGGAGAATCTGGCCCACATTTGATTTGGCCAGCTCTCACTCTCATTGCAAAAATTACCAAACATCAAACCCAGAAACTCAGGAGGACAGGCATTTGGATGGAATCAAGGCATGGACATTAAAATAGACAATGGGACATGAAGAGCCAAGAAGGTATGATTCCCTACTTCCCTGTCTTGTGGGCTGTGTGGTTCCCAGCAAGACAGGAGGCTTTTCATGCCCTTCAAACACAACCAGACACATGGAGAATTGGTCAGCCTCAGTCAATCCTGATTTCTAGATGTGTCAGTCTCTGAGATTCTGCTTGGAGCTACCCTGTGCCAAAGGGCTTTAACACCCACTGCTCAATGTCACCTGTGCCAGGAGGGTCTCAGTCCCCCAGGTGCCAAACACCCAAATCAGTGAAGCAACACTGAGCTATGAATAGACCAAGAGGAATTGTGGTGCCAAGTTTATCCTACAACACTTGCAAATACTCCAAAGAAAGCACTGTCTCCTTCCCACACAGAATAACTCTCACAGTGTGCTGTGGTGGTGAGAGGCAGATGTTACATCTTTGCTTGTCATGGGGACTGAAATCCTCAGGGATTTTCTCTGGGATTCACAGTGCTGAGAGCTGGGAAAAGGAGTTGAACCCAGAGCAGCAAATTATCATTGGGCTGATTCAGATATTATAGCCCAAAGAGTATATTTCAGGATTTTGTGCCCTGTGTAGAGGCTTTCACAGGGCAGCCTCCAATAATGTTCATCTACCCCAATCTCATCAGCCTGGGAAAGGGGTAAAGGCACTTTCCAAAGTACTGAGAGAAGATGCCAGCACAGAGAAACTTGAATCCATTTCACAGCACAGATGGACATCTCAATAACTGGACCACAGGCTAGAAATCTGGCAAGATCTCCTGTTTTTCACTTTTGTGGTTGATGCCTAAGATTCCTCATCACTAGACCCTGAAATCCAAAATATTCCATTTAAGGGATGCCAAAAACTCTTCTGAAAATTCAGAAGGTCACTTGCCATCTTCAGCCTGAATTCAGAGAGTACAGATCACCTTGGCATGACTTTTTTTCACTAAGTCAAATGAATTGGCAATGCCTCACTATTACCTTCCATCCCCTCCCACCACAAAACGTTCCAAAACATGAATATCTCTGACCTTTAGGTGAAATCCATCAAGCTATGTCGGAAAAGGCAAGAATATATTTGGAAATGCTTTGATATTTTTAAGAAACTCTAACATGAGATGATAAAAACAGATTCTTATCTCAGATGTGTAGAATCAGATCATACATTGCTTCACTGAGCTTTGATGATTCCAAGGAAGTAAACCCAGATTTACACTGGTTTAAAGAATTTGATAGATCCAGGAGTCATAAACTGGATTCTCTTGAAAACACAACTGTTTTGCTTTTTCCTACATCTCTTACAAAATAACCCAAGAGTCACAATTGTAATCTAATAGCTGTCAAAATCCTAAAGTCAAGGACACTTAATGTCAAGCAATGCACAATTTCAATCTCTGTCAATACAATAGTTTTACAGAGATGTGTCTCAAACTGACCAAATCTCTCCTCCTTTTCACATCACATTTGTACAAAACCAGTTCAAAATCTGTCCTGTCTTGGATCTCACACTGTTCCAGTTTTGCAGTTATTGCTTGCAGGAGATGCCTAAACCAGAGCATATTGGTAGAGTTGGATTGCACAGAGTTTATCAGGAAATGTAAAGAAATTAAGTCAATGTAACACTTTGGATATGCCATAAAACTTGTATACTGCCTTCTGGATTATTGGCATTGCAATTTAAAAAGGAAATGGTGGCTTACTTACAAACACATCCATTAGTAGGTGCTCCAGCGTCACTTCAATATCCTCTAGTTTAGCTGCTAAAGTCATTGTGAAGTCAAACAGAGCAAAGCTGTCAGAAGCCGCAATCCAAAGCGTCTGTGGCCAAATCTAGTTCTCAGACTGTCACAAATGAGTTTCTCACAGATAAGGAAAATCCAAGAAATCAGAAGTTAACATCAGAGTCGGGATGCTGCCTGGACTGGGCGCCGGCTGCCAGCCCTGCTTGCAGGACTGAGGATCATTCCATGTGTCAGGATGGGAGCAGAGGCTGCAGCGTGTGTGCTGCCTTCCCTTCAGAGCTCCCCAGCCAGAAGCATGGAGTTATATCTGGGAAGCCACAACAGAGGGAGGCAGAGACACACACAGAGGGAGAGAGAGGGGAAGAATGGAATAAACTGCCTTTGACTATGACTGATATTTATAGGACTGCTTGTTTTTGACTCCAGTCCATTTCTCTGTTCATTTCTGACCTTTCACAAATGGCCCAGCACACTGGAGCACATTGTACAAGAGGGGCAGTGGGTCCCACAGAAGTTGGCTGTGACCAGTGCTGGGCCAATTCACACAAGCACTCCATCAATGGCTCTTTGTCACAGCATGCCAGGCTCTGCGCTCCAGCAGTGACAGAGGAGAGCACAGACGTGTAAAAAACAAGGAAACAAAAGTTGTTTGGGTACTAATTCATTCCTAAGAGTATAAATAGATCCCCTCACCCACTCCTCAAGGCACTGGCGTGCAGTGGTGACTGCTGGGGTTATGTATGGAGGGGAATAACCCCAAAAAACACTGCAGGGACCGACTCTGCAAACTGCTTTGGCACATGCTCCCACCACTCAACCCCTTCAGCTCTGCAGCATCCTCATCCCCTGAGCACTTCTCAGGACCAGACCTTTCCATTTGCTGTATTTATGGGAAGTTTAAAGCACGAGCCCAAGTGCCTGCTGTTCCTCCACACATCTGCTCCCACTTAATGGAGAAAAAGTTTCTGCTTGCTCAGCACTTTGTAGCTCTCACAGCTCCACATGGAATGGGAAGGTATTGATGGACATGACCCAAGCAAAGCAAAACCCAGTGGAGGTTCCCTTCAAGGATTTTTCCATAATGTTGACTGGAACCAACTGGAAAGGAAACTGAGGCACAAAAAGGAGAAATACTGAAAGTCTTGATGTGGCCAGGAATGGTGTCAAAGTCTTCTGCATCCTAGACAGTGCAAGGTTCATCAAACTGCCTTTCATGATGTTCATATTGCTCAGCCAAATTACTTTTTATTTATTTGACATGTACCCACATAGTTTGAAATCTGAGAGTGAAATCTTGCATGTGATGTTTTCCAGACACTGGGCAAAAAATATCCATGAGGCTGCTCTGAAGGCCTCAGAAACTGAAGAGCAGCATTGTTTATAAAGGTGTGAGATGGATAGAGTTGATGGAGCTTAGGAAGATCTCTAGTCATAAATTCCTAGTAAATATTGTCAGAGTTATAGCTGAAATCACATTTTCAGACATGTACCCATTAGCATCTGAACAGGAGCTGCCTCTGATGGCCGAGTTTTACCAGACAACAACATGATGGATCATTTGGGACATGTTGTGATGGATGGCTTCAACAGCAGAGAAGGACATGTCATTCATTTTCCAGCTGGACCAACTCTCATCCACACATGGCTCTACATCAGATAATGGGCTGACTGCTCCAGAAATAAACCCAGCATGGGAAGCTTGTCTACTGCAAAAAATCCTGTTAATCATTCACATGCTGCCCTTTGATTAAAGATTTGACAAAGTGTCTGTCTTCACCAGAGTGAGTGGAGGGGTGTTTTAATGAGTGTGGACCAAGACAAGGAGGAATACATTTGGAGGGAAGGTGGTGGAAACCCAGGGAACCAGAATGCAGTGAGGCAATGAGTGAGCTGGTGTGCATGGCTCACCACAGGAAGGATTTCACCTGTTCTCTCTCTAGGAAGTATTTGCAGAAGAAGATCTGATTGCTGATAAGGTCTTCATCCTCTCCAGCATGCGTGGAAATTCAGGGATTCCAGGAATCTGTGGTTTCTACACAGCCAGGCTGGGTACAGGGACGCATGGCTGGCCTCCTGCAGGTCCCTGGCCCCAGAGATCAGTGTTTGGGCTGTGTCAGATGGGCCAGCAGTGCTCCAGCCAGACTGAATCATGCATTTGTCCACCTCTAACTGACCCAACCACTGTCCAAGCAGTCTGACCACAACAAGAAATTCACTGGAATCAAACATGTGATCCATTCTGTCCTCCCCACCCCATTAATTGCACAAAGGCTAAGTGTTGAATACTGAAACACAAAATTAAAGATTCCTTTCTGTAGGCTCCCTCTGTGCAGTAGAACAGGGCAAGCATGTCACTTGTGCCCCTTGACTGTCCCTGTAGCTGCATTGTGTTGGTTACAGAGATAAACAACAGGAGACATCTTCCAGGGTCAGAAAGCAGTGTCCACGTGACAGAGTCTTTGACTCCAACACAGGCTCATTTTTGTCTTCACAAAGATGCATTTCAAGATTATTTCAAAACTGATGGAGAAAATAGTATCAGGCACAAGAAAATGGCTTAGAGGAACACATAATGCCTTTTCTGGTGCCACTCAAGAAACACCTGGCACTGAAAACACCACGTGCTCCGCTGGCAATGGCAAGGAGGATGGATGAATTCCTGGGTTCTCACCCAGGCTCAGCTCTACATGGCCTGGGATTCCCTTATTACAACAATATATATTGATACAGAGGTCTTAGGCCCTTGCAGTTGCAATATTCAGCTGAGAAATTCTCCTGTTGATCAATATTAACTGTCTGTAGAGATGGTCAGAAGTTTGGGTAAAAATCCTGTTTCTGGGAAAAGTTGCTCTGCTGAAAGTCCTGTGGAATTTTCCTGACTCCCAGAGTGCAGGGCATTTTGTACTCAAGGGTATAACTCTTTCCTTTTTTTTTTGTTCAAATTGCAATAAAATTTCAGATTCAAAGCAAAGCACAATGGGAAAAAATGTAAATTATAGAAAATGTGCAGAAGAGAAAAAAGAATCATGATGTTCTAGTGATAACTGAAGCAGTTAGTGTGGCTGTGGTAAATTATACTGATGGTGAAAAAAAAGGGCACCAAAGTGTAGATTTCTACTTTTTCTTAAGCTAAAGTGTAGAAAGCTGTTTCACTCAACCCCTTAAAAAGGAGATAGCGGAAATCAGAACAAAGCAGAAGTATTTCTTCAAATATGTAAAAGCTCTGAATCTATCCCATTGGATCTCTTTAAGCTCTTGCTTCAACTTTCCTTACCCCAAGTGACCTCTTTTTATGGAGATAGCCACTCAACTAGAGTAAACAAGAAAGAATTTCTCTGAGTTCCCCAGGGATTTTTGTCAAAAGCTCTATTCCTGTGCTTTACAGGTGCACAAAGAAATGAGATCACATGTGACAATGAGAAGCTCTAACCCGGTTAATTCTTTAACACAGTAGGTCCAAACATGATTCTTTATTAAATCATCATTTCCATATTTGCTAATTTCTGAGAATGTATTACTTTGGCCTTTGCAAGCATGAGACCTCTTCTATTTAAAGCAGAGCATCCATCTGACAACACACCAGGGTATTTGTGCAGAACAGGATGTTCTTCTACACCCACATTTTCTCCTCACTTCCTTCCTAGTTTTCTTCTACCATTTGGGAATAAGATACCAGAAAAGAGCTCAAAAGGGGAGACTACTGTAGCATTTTTGCCAAAATGAGATTTCAGCAAAATATGCTGTTTTTCAAAAGCTGAAGTGTTATTTGGGGACACACTGGGTCCCAGAATTGTTTTTTTAGGAGAGTTCCAGGGGTGAAGGTGGTTGGTGGTGGTAGTAAAGAGCTGCCTTGCAAGCACAGGCTTACAAAGATAGGGGTGTAAAATCAGAGCAAAAAGTTTACTATGTAAGGCCAAAAGCTGACAATAAAGGGTTAATGAGCTTATCTGAGTTTAATTAGTCACAGGATGTTATGTTTGGGCCAGCGCAGCTTGCAAAGTTGGGAGATGAGGAGTCCAGGGAGGATGGAAGGCTGTTTGTCCACGAGGCAAAAAACATTCCTGGGTCATGGAACCCACTAGGAAAAGCATCCTGGCCCTCCTCCAGTGCCCCAGCCAGGGGACCAAGGCTTCAGTCGTGAATCTGCGTGACAAATATGCGTAAAAGTCCATTTGGGGCAGTGCTTTGTCATCCCACAGATGTGGGTCACGCTCCAATTCAGCTGTGGCAAGTTGGACTGTCCTACACAACTGGCAGAGAACCTTTATGAACTTTCTTGCTTGAGATAATCAAAGTGAGGATTTGAAGATTAATCTTTTTTATCTCCTGCCCAGGTTTTCCTACGCTTTCTGCTCTCAACAAAGAGTTGTTCTCTTTGGGGAAGGTGAAGAGGGACGTCCCCTACTCTTGATAAACTTGGATGGCAGAGAACCATCAGCTTCCAAAACATTCCTTCCATCTCCAATTTCCCTTTCCACACAAAAACCTGGGCACAGGAACTGATCAACCTGACACCTCCAGGCTGGACTGTGGCAATTCACCGGACCTGGAGCTGAGTGTGAAGCCTGTCAGGATCCAGCTGGCCCAGGCTCAGCCATCTGCCTTTACCTTGGTTCATGGTGCTGGAAGTCAGCCCCATCCTGCAGTAACTTTCAATGTCACCTGAAGGCCTTGGTGATAATTTTTCAATGAATTAATTAAACTAATGCTGCAGCAAAGGCTGGGCATCAGCCTATGGCTCCACCTCAAATCTCTGATCCAGAATGAAATGCAACAGCCTCATCTGATGAAGGCATCCAGCTGTGATATATCTCCAGAGAAGGAACCTTGCAAACCTTGAGTTCATGCAGTCAAGGCAATGAGCAGGGAGATGATTTTGAGTTTTCTCCAGGGATCTGAGTGAGGACACACATTGCTCTACCTATTAACAGGCAGTCTGAAAGAGGGAGAGCAGTGAGGGAGCAGTTTCCAGGTGACACTGAGGTATTCAGGCTAGTGAGAACAAGGGCCTGCCGAAAGATATGATGAGACTAAGTAAATGAGCAATAAAACAGCTAATTAAATTTAATGTCGCCAAATGTGAAGTAATGTTCATGGCAGGAAAAATGTTCTGAACTTCACATATAAGATTATGGGCTCTGGACTCACTCAGGAGTAAGATATTTGGATTATAATAATTCTATGAAACATCAGTTCATTGCTCAGTAGTGGTTGAATAAGCAAATAAAATATTAACATTTACCAAGGGGCAAATAAAAGAGAATATTAATATGCCACTGAATCAAACCAGGGTTCACTTACATACATCTTGAATACTGTCTTTTGATCCTTTTATCTCCAGAAAAGACATAAAGATGAGGGGCAGGATTCAAGGAAAGGCAATGAAGATGATTAAATGTAAGAAAAATGGCTTCTATAAAGAAATGACTGAATAAGCAAAATGGACTCTTTGGTCCAGGGGGAAAAATAAGGAGAAAGAGACTTGCAGAATGATGGTGAGTAACTTGGAAAGGATGAAACATTCCTTTCCTTCAAGCCTGCAGGTACACAGTGCACAAGCAAGGCTACAACACATCTGGGGCTGCCCAATGGGCCAGCTGAGGTCCCACGTGTCCGTCAGTCCTCTCACTGGGACTGAGCAGCCACTCTTCCATCCCAGGGGTTTGCCAGGCTGGGGCTGGCTGTGCTGCCAGATGAGGAATGAGCGTGGGAGTCCCATTCCTGACCTCCTGCCCGCAGTGGGACTGACACAGCTCCACAAGGGAGGGAAAATGCCGCTTCCACACGACAACAACACAAACGTTTTCATAAGGAAGTCTCTGGATGGAAGATGCCAGCAGCTCTGAGGTATTGCAGGGAGGGAAGGCAGTGACCAGAGTGCTGGCAGGTTTAGCACCAAGGCCAAGGCTTGTCCCAGCCCTTTTACAGCCTCTAACTGGGACATTCCTGTTTTCTTTATGAAGTGAGCTTAGAAGTCAGCAAAATAGAGCCCTGGATCATCCTGCCTCTGAGGAGTCCCAGGTGTCGCAGACATCTTTTATGAAAAATCCTTTCCTTAGGATTTTTCCTCCTGAGAAGCTGGGAGGCCTCAGGAACAAGTGGAAACATTGATTATCTGCTGCTGTAAAATGCAACAGGTGGATCTTTGATTGGCCCATGTTGGTTGTTTCTAATTAATGGCCAATCACAGTGAGCTGGCTCAGACAGAGAGTCCGAGCCACAAACTTTTGTTATCATTCCTATTCTATTCTTAGCTAGCCTTCTGATAAAATCCTTTCTTCTATTCTTTTCATATAGTTTAATATAATATATATCATAAAATAATAAATCAAGCCTTCTGAAACATGGAGTCAGATCCTCGCCTCTTTCCTCAGCCTGAGACCCCTGTGAACACTGTCACACCCAGATGCTGCAGAGCACTCAGCTTTCAATTTAAAAAAATGTGGCTATAATTTCTATTTTATTGTCACTATATTCAACCAACATCTCATCTTCTTCCTGGGCATAGCTGCTGCTGGCTGACTTTTTTCACTGTCCCCATTTCATTGCTTTTCATGGGTGGTCCCTCTCTCCTTGATGGCTTCCCACTGCTCTCTGTAGCTAAGGAATTGCTGTATTTTATGAATTTAACTGAGTGTCCTAAGAGCCACCCTTTGGCTAAAGGCATTTGTCTACTGTCCCTCTCACATGCGCTTTCATTTAAAGGCCACTCTGGGCAAGGGAAGGGAAACCTCAAGTTTTCTTTCTTCCAGACTTCCCCCAAGGCCAAAAAGCCACCCAAGGATGAAGGAGTCATTTTGGCACAAATAAACGGAGTGGGTGTTGCTTAGAGGGGTTTTGTCTCTTTCAAGTGGAGAGAGGGGCCTGTGGTCATGGAGAATGTGGAGAACATGAAGGAATCAGGCTCCTAGTCTGGCTGTGCGCGCCCAAATCTGCCTTGCACGGAATGGCAGCAACCTGCATCACATCCATCTGCCCAAATCTCAGCAATAGAAATGCACCTTTTAAATGCTGCTGATAAACCCTCCCCTGTGACAGTGTTCACAGGGGTTCTTGGATGAGGGAAGAGACGAGAATGTTGACTCCGTGTTCAGAAGGCTTGATTTATTATTTTATGATATATATATATATATATATATATTACATTATAACTATACTAAAAAGAATAGAAGGAAAGGTTTCTTCAGAAGGCTAGCTAAGAATAGAAAAGAATGAATAACAAAGATCTGTGGCTCGGACAGAGAGTCCAAGCTCTCTGGTCTGTGGTTGGCCATTAATGGTAAACATTTAAGATGGCCCAATCAAAAATCCACCTGATGCATTCTACAGCAGCAGATAACCATTGTTTAGATTTTGTTTTTGAGGCTTCAGCTTCTCAGAAGGGAAAAAAATCCCAAGAAAGGATTTTTAGTGAAAAGATGTCTGCGACACTCCCCTTTCCTAATGCCACAATTCAATGGCCCACTGACTTCTTCCCTTGCTTTCCTACAGCATCATCCATTGGTCCCTGGGGTGTTCCGTGTCTCAGGGTGACCTGCTGGGCAGGGCTGCTGCAGTGACACCATTTCCCTGAGAGATGGCTGAGCCATGCACACTCCCAGAGATGTCCAGATGCCACTGAGCCACATGAGCCCATTATTACCTCGCCATGAGGGACCCCACTTCAGCTTCCCTCCTTGATGTAGCAAATCAGCTGCATTATTAAAATGATTTAAAATAGACTGAGCTCGCCTGAGTCTGCATCTATAATGGATCAATTGCTTTTTATACATTTTTTGGCTCCCTACAGTGCTGCTTTGTCATGTTGCTTTCACTTGGTGGGTGAGATCTTGAAATAATAGGCACATTCAGTAGATATAAATATAGCTGTTTATTGCCTTAAACTAGGTCTGCAAACAAATCACAGTCCCAGCTTCAGGTACTTGGAAATTAAATCTTCCTCTCTGTCCCTTCTCTTTTGGATTGGAGTCAAACACTGGATTCAGCATCTTGGCAGCTGCTTTATCTTACTTTATCTAAAGCTATAGGCCCTAGTTCTGCTGAACAAAATTCAAACCCTCATAGGCTGTTGATTTAAGAAGCCCTTGATGCCAGTCTGGATTTGATTCCAGTAAGAAATAATGTGGAGTCCCCATTGAAGGGCTGCAGCACAGTGAAATAAAAATAAATGCACTGCATTGTGTAGCTTAACGGGGTGCTAATTGCTTGGGAGCGCATAAATAGGAGGCACAGAGCACATCTGTTTGCTGGGAAAGTGCAGGGGAAATTTGGAGCTCTGTCACAGGGACAGGCTGAACTTTGTTCCCATGTCTCACAGAACTGCACAAAGTCTCCTCTGTAGAATTGCCAGTTAATTAAAAATGATATTTACGGTACCCTGGAGATGCATGCTCATAATTCTGCTTTTAGCATTTCTACAAAGTCTGGCAGAGCAAGAGAGCTGAGGCCCTGGCCATGCAAGCAGCCACTCCTCTTGTGCTACCCCTGTGGCTGGAGTCCTCACAGAGGGGCTTTGGGCTGGCAAGGCATTTCCATCCCTCTGTTTTTGCTGAGGAGTTTTATCAGCCATCAGTGAACGTGGGACACCCCTCCACCTGAGGCTGAGCATCCCAGGTGTGCTGGAAGCAGCAGTGAATCCCCCTGCCTGTGGCAGGTACCCTGCTCTCACTCACAAGTGCCACTCACAGCGAGATGCACAGAGGCACAGAGCAACCCCACACATCCAGAGGTACCAAAATAACAATCTGTGCTCAAACCACTGAACTCCCATCACCTTCCTCCTCTAGCTCACATCCTCACTGCTCACAGAAATTATCCTCAGGCATTTCCAGGGTATTTCCCTGGCGCTCTTTGTACAGGCAAGCATTTAGAAATACTTGCAGTGTTTCCTGCTATGTGACGAATGGGCTTTTGGAGAGCAGCTTGATGACTCAAGGAGAAGCAATGTCCTGAAACTCCAAACATGCACAGGACAAAATAATGCTGTAGAGGTCATGGAGGACAGGGGGAGCAGGGAGATCTTCAGAGATTTTAACCCCTCAGGAAAGGACACTGGTCTGCCAAGAATCAGTGAGAGAGAGAGGTTTCTCTAGGGGCAGATTGGAGCACAAACCTGTGCCTCTGACCACGGATGGGGATTAGGGAAGATGTTTTTCAACCTGCTCCCAGCTGACCACTCTCAGAGGCCTTGCAGCCTCTTCTTGCCCTTCTAGCCTGAATTTGAAGAGACTTTATGCAGGGAAGCACTTCACCTGGACAAAGGGCACCATCCCACAGAGAAGAAATCCTCACCTTCCCATCTCACGCTATACCCCTCCCTTCCCCATCTTCAGAAATTTCATATTCAAAAGACTCCTACAGAAGTCCATAATGAATCTTTACGCCCCCATGCCATCCCTCCACACCTCCACACCCCCTGGCACCGCCCTGGTGCCAGCAGCTCACCTTTGGCAGGGGGGTGCAGACCCTGAGCTCGGCCGGCGCCCGCGGCGGGGCTCGGCACAGCCGCGGCAGCTTGTGCCTCATCCGCGCGTATTTTTTCATATCCTTTTTTTTTGGTAGAGATAAAGCTCCTCTTATGGTGTATGTCCGGCTTCAGGCAGCATGTACTGATAGCTGTTAATATGTCCTAAAGGCTGGACACTGAGAGTGTGCTGCAGTGAGTTGTTAGAAGCTTGCTAAAATCAAGTTTCTGTAGTTGAATATTTAGCTGTTGTTATATGCATAAAGGTTCTATGCTGATATCACTGAAAACAATAATAAAAATCTCATTAACATTTTATTACCAAGCCCTTCCCTCTATTCCTTTTTACACACTGCCAGTCAGTTCAAAAAGGATGGTGTCTGCTGATGGGAAAAAAAAAGATGATGAAAGCTAAAGAAACTCCTTGACACACTCCTTTTGGCTTTACGTATTTCACTTTGAATTAGGATGCCAAACCAGGAGAATGACACTGCAGACTTCTGAGGAATTAAAAAAACATGAATCAAACCTCAGCATGATTTTATTTGCTAAAAATAAATAAATAAAATCCTCCAACTATGGAACCCAAAGAATAGAATGCTGTTTTGGCTGTTTCTTATGGGCTCCTAGGGTTTTTTTAATACTTCATTGTACTTTAATGCTCCTCCCCAGGACAATGAAATGTAAAAAAATCTTGTTTATGAGGTCTGTTGAGGCCTAAGATAATCTCTTGGTTGAAGTAGTCTAGGCTTTAGGAAGGGTCCAGGAAATGTGAGGATCTCAGAGGAACACCATTCTCTGTGACCTGACATCCAGTTCCCCCAAGTTCGTTTCTCCCTGCAGAGGGGATCTCTTGGTTTGTGTGCCCAAACCCCACCAACATTCAACTGCAAGTAAGGCTGGAAACCATGGCAGAAAGCACCAATGCATTGCCAGTGCTCCCACACAACCAAAAGATTTCCCAGCTGGTTCCAGGGAGCAGACTGGAAGACAAACCAGGTGAGGGTGAAACACCTGACAATATGACTGGGGGAAATGACTTTCCAACCCCAAATCTGGAGTGTGGCTCACCTCTGAGGGTGCAATCAGCTCACACAAATTGGAGACACTGCAGCACCTCAGTCAGTGCCACTGCTGTCTTACATCCTGTCCCACCCCAGCATGACCCCAAAGTGGCCTGACCCCCAGGGCTCAGTGGCTGACCAAAGAGGAATGGAGTTCTTACTTGCTGTCCCAGAAATTAAACCCTGGCTTAGCATGACATAAAAATAGCTTGAAGAGGCCATGGTCTCATCTATCACAGTGCTTTTCCTCAGCCATGGAACAGAGATGACAAATCTGTCACTGATTACACGCCCTTACATTCTTGCAAGATTTCCTGTGGCATGCAGAATCTTTGCTCTGGTTTTTAAAGGATTTTAGGTAAAACAGCCAACAGCTCTGACAGCACCAGCCTGGTGCTCTGATCCATTCCTAGCTCTGCCCTTTGGATGTACAAAGGTGTAGGAGATGGAGAAATCACTGGTTTTCTGCATCATGAGGGCATTTATCAGGAAAATACCTGTTAAAAGTATCTGGAAATTATTGCAACTCTGTGATGGCCCCAATGAGGGGAGAGAATGATACATCTGACTCCATGGATATCAGAAGGCTAATCAATTATTTTATTATACTATATTATTCCATACTATATTACATCTAAACTGAATCTGCCAAGCACTCAACTGCACAGAATCTCGTGATTGTCACCTGACAGTCCCCCCCCCCACACACACACACACATATTTGGCCCTGATGGGCCAAGGAAACAAAACACCATCACTCTGGGTAAACAACCTCCATATTGCATTCTACTTTGGCACAAGCACAGGCACAGCAAATGAGATAAGAATTGTTTTTCCTTTCTCTGAGGTTCAGAGAACGTGAAAGCCAGAAATGTTCTTGGGAAGAATTGTGCCTTGCTTTTCTCTGTGAAGAGAAATGTGGGGCTACAGGTACCTGATCTCTTAGCAGGATCCTTACTGCCAAAACAAGCTCTGGTACATACAACAGTGGGACCCAGACCCTGTGGATCAGTGGGTGCCTGGCTGGGGATGTGGTGCTGGGAGAGCAGAGCAGAGATGAACCCAGAGACACCAAAACAGCCCTAGGAAACCAAAGGGACTGCAATAGCTGCCTGCATGGGTAAATTTACAGTAGTAACACAAGTCAGCTCCCACCTCTGAAGAGCATCTGTGAAGCAGGACTGCCTGAAAACCACCCACAGGCAGTGCTGGAAAGAAAAATAGTTTCAGAGAATTCGTTGCTTATGGTACAGGAGCCTCACAATCCTTAACAAACTTGCTTCCTGTGAATGAAAAATTGAAAAATACAAAAACCTCCTGTCTGCCCCTTCTTTCTCCTTCTCCCTCTTTCAAACAGGCTTTTGGAGCTTAGCAGGTTGCACGTCACATGTTTCTCAGCAGCTTTCTGCCTGCCTTTCCTGTTTCCCACGTGAAGCAGCACTCAGCCATCCCCAAAGGCTCCCACTGAGGCTTTCTGCCCAAAAACCCTGTGCTCAGAGCTGCTCACTCTGCTCTTTCTCTCTCAAATTCAGCCAGAGCCTGAGAAAAGCCTGTGCTTTCCTCAGTGAGTTCAAGAGGGGACACAGAAAATGCTTCCAGGGATGCTGGAGATGAAGCTAATGGTCGCTGCGGGGAGTGACAGGTTTGCTCTTGTGGGATGCTCTGACAGAGCCATCAGGAGGCACTTAAAACCCTGAGATCTCTGGGAGAGAACCCCTGTCCTCCCTCTGTGTTTAAGCTGCTCTGAATTGCCTAGTTAATGCAAGAGAAAAAAAGAGGGAAGGTAATGGGCCTCTTTAGAGGGGTTTTAGGCACTTAGTGGGAAGCAGAAAGCCAGGGCCTGTATAATTAAATTGCTAATCTCTCACCAGATCTGGCAGGCTACATACTCTTATTAAAAACAGGTTTAAGCCCCACAGCAATTTTTGTTTCAGCTCTGGGTACAAGCCAGCTGCTTAATTCCTTCAGCCCCAAAATGCTTCTAACCCTGTCCTTCATCAGAGCACTGTGCTCTAGCAAAGCCCAGACACCAGACAGCTTCAACATGACCCTCCTCCTCCTTAAAAAAATATTATTAATAAGGTGAAGGTGGGTATGTTCTTTGCTGAGGCACAGTCCCTCCTGAGGCTCCTCTCTCAGCAATGTACAATTCGTTATTTTTCTCTTTCCATATCTAAGAAATCACATTAGAGACCCCATTGACCCCAGAAGTGCATTCCCTGGGTGTGAGGTGCCCCATGAACAGCCATGGAAGGGTTTTCTGGGTGGGTGCCTCTGTACCTTTGCAGTCTTTATAAACCATAAAATAAGTACAGAGTCCTGTAGGGGGATACAATATAAGAAAGTGAAGGTAGTATAGCAAATAATTTTACCCCATTAAGGAGTTGCAGCTGAGCTAATTATTACAGATTAGAAGCAGGCCTGATGTTAACAGGCCGCAGCTACAGCTACAATAAGAAGAGTGTTATAAAAGAGTGGATTGGTGGGAACTGGAGTCAGTTGGCTGCTGCAAGAAGAAGGAACAGTCAGTGCCTAGAGGAGCTGCCTACAAGAAACATCCAGGAGCTACAAAACTCTAGCAATATGGAACCCTTGCAATGTAAAGACAATAGAACTCTTGCACTATAATGACAATGGAGTCCCAAATGTCATTCTGGCCCAGTCTGAAGAAATGGAGAAGGTTTGGGTGGCACTGGAACAATGTTGGAGCTGTAACACCTTCCTCACAGATGCATCTCTTATCTTCCAGCAATCATATCAAACAAGCAGACAGACACACATTTCTGGCAGACTGCTCCTGTACTGCTGAGGAGAACAGGCAGGTGCAGAGGTGTCAGATGGGCTCATTCATCACCTTAAGGGAAGCCACCAAAACTAAAAGGGAGTGTCCCCATCCTTTCCACCATCCTGGCCAGATACTTCAGTCATTGTCATTGTCTCTCCTGTCTGGAGGTGGGGCAGAGGGTGTTCTGAGGAGCACAGTGTCACTCACAGCCACCCCCCAGCTCAGCTCCCTCGAGAGCAGCTTGGCTCTGGTGAGCCCTCATTAGGTGGAAGCAAGCAGCAGTAGCATGAAGGGAAGGGGAAAAATTATCCAGGAGGCAAAATCAGCCTGGAAATCAGCTGTCCATGGGGGATGTCCCCAACAGTTACAGAGGGCCATGTGTCCCCTGTCACTGATGGGCATGGCAGGGAAAGGGCTCCGATCAAAGGCCTTGGAGGGGAGAGGATTGGCAGCATGGTGTGCTGAGAGACCTCTAAAGATTAAAAAGCACACAGCACAGAGATGTCACACGCACTAAAAGGCAAGAGGAAAACACTCAAAGAAGCAGCCTAATGGCTGGGACCACATGCCTGGGGATCCCTGCTGCTCTGGGCTTGTATGGAAAAGCCTGGCACACCACTTGAGCAATCAGCTGAAGTGTGTGAAAATACCACTTAACATCTGTGCAGGATGGTTGGGGTCATGGTAAAACTGCTTCCCCTTTCTGGAAGGTGCATGAGACCCTCCAAGGATATGATTTGGGCTAGATTTCACCAGCACATCTGAATTTCTGCATTTCACCAGATTATCTGAACTGATCCTGGACCTGGATGGTGGAAAGCTCAAGGAGCATTTAACCCCAAGGGAAGAAGATCTGTTTGCCCTTTGAAACATCTTTCTGATGTTTGCAGGCATTAAAATATATGTTCCACTTAATTTCAAAATGATATCTTGGTGTGCTCTGACTCAAGCATCAAGGACATGCAAATTTTATTTATGTCACTGCAGCAGTCACCTGTCAGTGGTTAAAGCATCATTGAATATTTCTGCTTTTCCCTCAAGAAAGGAGATGCACTGCAAGAGCAGAAGTTATCATGGCTTAACAGATTGCTAGTCACCAGCTTGAAGATGTTTTCATGCTTCCAGCACATTATAATATAAAGCATATTAATTTGAACTAACATTAATAAGCAGCTAATGTATGATAATTCAGTCACTTGCAGCATATGCACAGCCTTGGTTTCTGTGATCACTCTCACTGGGTTGAGGGAATGGGGAGACATTCACACAAAAGGAACACTTCCCTTAGCAGATCACCCAAAAAAATATTTTTATGATGTTTTCAAATACACCTATTGAACAAAAAGAAGATTCACAATTTTAGGATGACTAGTTAAATTTGACAAACTTGTGGTGGGGTGGTTTCTATGACCAATGGCAGAAATTTTTCTTCTAAAACAAGAGAGAAATCAGTGCTCGGCAAATGGAGGAGAACAGCAGCAGAAATCCTGAATAAGGCTCTCCCACTTCCCCAGGACAGTCTGCCACTTGCTTCTCATCTATTGTAATTCATAATTTTTTCTTGTTCTGCCTTTTTCATGTGTTTTCTCCCGAGTTTGGAAAAGGTTTTGGCTTTCCTTCTAGTGTGAAAAATGAATAGGGATGGGGAAAGGCATCATGCAGGATTGCTGAAGAAAGGTGAAAATTCACTTTCTGAGAAGAACACCTGAGCACAGCTGAACGAGAAGCACACCCAGACTTTGATGTGGTTGCCAACCCTTGGTTATTTTGACTCTCTCATTTACATTTGGACTGATCATGATAAATGTGGAGAATCCACATTTCTCTAGGGCCTCTCTGGGAACTGGGACTAAGCACACCGTGGACTGAGGTCTGAGTGCATTGCAGTAGCTTCTGATCCACACAACCTTTAAGAAAAAAACCCCCAAGATCTGGGGGCTTCTCCTAAAAGATTTGCAGACTTTTTTTGTGGTCTGTGAATCCCAGAGAAGCCACATTTGTGTGTCCTAAGGACAGTGTATTTGAACAGGTCTGTTATTACTCTTGCCTCACACATTTCCTCCTCAGAGGCAGCTGAGTTCAGCTCTGCCCATCCCATTCCCTGTCAGCCTTGGCACTGGGCACAGTCCAGTGCCTGCTGTGTGTCATTTCAAAGGTATCTGTACTTCAGTTTTGGGCAAGGGGAATGCCTCCTCACTGCCTGATGCAGCAACCCACACTGAGCTTTAATCACAGGCTCCCTGCACAGGTAGGGAGCAATTTCTCGTACAGTGGGATTCAATGGATAAGGAGTGTTCAGGCTGGGAAAGATAACAGAGGGGAGATATGATCAAAGTGTATAAAATCATGAAGGGGAAACACATGGTGAGTAGAGAAGGATAATTTTCTTTTTAGTTTTTTTTTTTTTTTTATATGATTACAGCAGGCCAAAGAACTGTGCACGGACATGGTGAGGCTGCAGATTCAGAACAAGAGAAATCTCTTATTTGAATAGCTTGTGGTAAAAGTAGGGAAAGCATCACATAGAAAGCTTCATAAAGGGCTGTTAAACCTGGTGAAGTCAGGCAGAGGCTGAACTGGTGACTCCTGGGCAGTGGGAGGATGTACAGTGGAAGCATCTCTCCGGCCTTGCCTTGTTTCACACTTCTCCCAGGTGTTTGTGCCTGGCTGCTGTGTGTTTGGGGCAGATGGACCTTGCTTTGAGCCAGCAAAGCTGTGGTGTTATCTCACAGCTCCTGTTATCTCACAGGGGGTTCCTCCCAGGTGTGATTTAGCTCAGGACTGAGCTGCAGCTTTGCCTCCCCTCCCTCCCTCACCCTGCCTGGCCTGCAGAGCAGCTCAGGGACATCACAGCCTGTTTAATCACATGTGTTTAACACCTGAAATTGCTCATGTTAAATGTCCCCATTTCTGGGAATGATTTGCAAAAACCAATAGCAAGTGAGGTGTCTAAACCCCACTGCTTTTAAGAAGGCTTAGGTGTGCCTAATCTGCTTAGATGTTTTTAATAATCACTGCAGGCATCACCATGAAACCTCTGTGAAAATCAGCTCTAGATTGATTTCTTCCCTTTTATCTTCTGACGTTCAGGTAATACTTGAAAAACGCCTTGTGACCCATTGATAGAGGCTATAGTTCCTCCACAATTTGCAATCCTTATTAATGAGGCTTTTCAAGTGTTAGATTGCCTGGGAAAAAAAAAAACATATTTTATCTGTTTGCAAGAAGTATTTCAGCAAGTTTTCAGACAGGGGGAACACATTTGGTGCAACGGGACCCACTGGTGCTGCCTCCATCCATCTCTGACCTTCCAGGGTGATTTTTATGCCTCTTACCTGCCCTGCCTTGCACAGGCAAGTAGAGAAAAGAGAAGCTTTCAAGCTTGGCTGGGCAGATTGCACATAACCATGCCAGGCTCCAAACAGAACCAAAGTGCTGGGGACATAAATCAGGTCTGTAACATGAGGCTGCTGGAGGAGAACTCTTATTTTGTGAACTCGACCTGTATGAGGGTTCATTTCAGCATGACCCTGGTGTAACTGGCTTTATCAGCTGTAAAGACAAGCTCACCAGCTGCACATTATGTTCACACTCCAAAGCCATTGGAGAAAGCAAGCAAAGCCCCAGAGCAGGCCTGTGGGAACAGAATAAAAAAAAAAAAAAACCCTTTAAAATTATTTGCTTTTCCTGCTATAAAACATAAAGGATTTATCTGGGGTGGATATAAAATAAAACAATTCATTTCAAAGTAAAGAAGTAAAATGGTTTTCAAAGTAAAGAAATAAAATCAAGCTGAAGTCTAAGATGGAGTGAGTTTTTTTATGTTTTAAATTTTTCACATTGAAACGCTAAAATAAACCTTCTCTGGTTTGTCAAGAAAAATGGGGTTCCCCTTTTTCTAGCAGAAAGCATTAGCTGAATTCAGCCTGTGTCTGTGAATAGTTTCAGTCAGCCTGAACAGCATTTATTAGCTAATAAACTATCCACCTGAAAAATGCTATCTAGTTGTACCCCAAGTGTTCTTCCCATTGCTTAAAAATGCCCTATTTATAGACAAAGCTATTGTTGAGTGTAGATTTAAGCTGTTGTGTTCATTGTCTGGCACAGCATCTCCTTGGGAAAGCAAACCAATTAAGCTATTCCATTTTGCAGCCTCAGTGCCTGTTTGTGCAGTTGCTCTGTCTTATAAGGAACCACAGTCTTACAGCATTTGACAGATATGACTGCAATTCTTGTAAGCAAGTATTCTGTTCTCAGGAGCTTTGAGGTATAAAATGGTCACAAAACAGCTTAGGAAGGCAGGAATAGCCAAGATCAATGGAGCATCATGTAGGCAGGTCTCTGCCAACACCCTGTACCTAAAGCTCCCCCCCAAAAAACCTGCCAGGCAGTAAAATAAAAGCAAAATAAAATTGTTCCTAACCCCTCAATAAGAGGTAGCTTCTGGGCTGAAGCATGGGGAACTATGTCCTTTTCAAAACTGCCATTATACAGCCAAACAAAAAAAAAAAGGGAAAAAAGAGAAATGGAGATAAGAAAAAAGACATTAAAAGGTGCAGCTTGAACGGGGATGGATAATTTTCATTATTTTCAGGATTGTCTAGAGGTCCAATTGCTTGCTTTGGCATTTGACGTTTTCTGTCTTTTGGTGAAATAGGTACAGCAGAGATAAAATGAGCCACACCTGCCTTGCCAAGGTGTCTCAGCCTTCTGTTACAGCAGGCAGAACCCTGTGCAATGTTTGTCTGCACTGAGCTGGTGCAAGCAGGGCTGGAGGGGCACTTCCCACTGTGACAAGGACTGAGCTCTGCTGCAGGCTGCCCAGAGAAGTTGTGGAGTCTCCATCCTTGGAGAGACTCAAAACTCACCTGGACATGGCTGCTGTATGGAGGTGACCCTGCTCTGGTCAGGTGGTTGGGTGGGATCATCTCCCAGGTCTTTTCCAACCTGATTTTGTGATGTGAGCATGTGTCCTGACTCATCCTGGTGCTGTGCTCTGTGACCCTGCTACGTCCAGTGCAGGCTGTGTAACAAATCCCTGCTCACAAAGCTGCTCCTACCCTCACAGGGCTGGCACCTTTTTCTTTAACAACCAACAGGCTCAATCTATTGATTTATTTTATATTTATTATGCCAAGCAGGCAAAAATTCACTGTTTCAATTTCACTGACTCAGTTTCACTGAGTCACTGCTTTTCCTCTCCCCAGCTAGGCAGATGGGCCAGGTTCACCCGGGTTCACCAAGGTTCATCCAGGTTCATCCAAGTTCACAGCTTGTGCCCCTGGGTGACCAAAATTGGTATTCTTTCCTGCATCTCGCTGCTACTAACTCAGAGAGGACACAGCCTGGTGCCCTGCATCCAGCTCTGGGGCTCACAACATGAAAAGGATGTGGCTGTGCCAGAGTGGGTCCAGAGGAGAGCAGCAAAGAGGGTTGGAGCACCTCTCCTATGTGAGAGAGTTGGGGCTGCTCAGCTTGGAGAAGAAAAGGCTCCAGGGAGGCCTTGCTGTGGTTTCTCAATACCAAAAAGGGGTTTGTAAGAAAGATGGGGATAAACCTTTCAGCAGAGCCTGTTGAGATAGGACAATAGGTGATGGTTTTAAACTAAAAGAGGGTTGATTCAGATTAGGCATAAAATAGAAGTTTTTTTCCATTGAGGGGGGTTAAATCTGGCATAGGTTTCCCAGAGTGGTGGTGGATGCCTCATCCCTGGGAACATTCACAGTCTGGTTGGGCAGGGCTCTGAACAATCTGATCCAATGGAAAATGTCCCTGCTCACTGCAGGGGGTTTAAATTAGATAAGGTTTACAGGTCCCTTCCAACTCAAACCACTCTATGATTCTATGAGTAAATAACAAACTTCACATTTTTTTACCAGTCTTCTCCATGTCAGGGCCATTTTTCAGCCATCAGCTTGGGGATCAGGTTAAAATGTCAGGCACAAGAGCAGAGCTTTCTAAATATTACATTTGCATATAAATTATTTGGTTAGCTGTGGTGGGGAAAGGGCTGCTGGACACTGAATCCCTGGCTCTCAAGAGCTGGTCCAGCCCTGCCTATACTGGGTCCTGGGGGAGATACCACTATTTATAACCTGCAAATTATTCATGGAGCTCACATTTTCTCATCTTTCTGAGATCCACAACACTCCTCCTGTGGCTCTGAAGCCATGTGAGGTTTGCAGTGATGGAGAAGCACACACAGACGTGGTGGGGCTACAGCCAGACCCAAGAGTGTGAGCTGGCACTGGCTGCTACTTGCAAAAGCCATTTCTCTCCAAACTGGCAGCTTAACAACAGCATGGCCTCGTGTTTGTCAGGTGCAGGAGAAATGCACAGAATGGTCTTTGAAGTGCCTCAGCAGCTGCAACAGCTCCCTGCTAAATTAAAGAAAAATGCTTAAAGCTCCTGTGTGCTGCTCAAATGCACACACAGCAATGAATATCACAGAGCTGGAACTGCCCCCACTGGTTCCATGTGTTCTCTGAAAAGCCTTGGGAGGCACAAGCCACACTTTACAGTGGCAGCACAAAGAAACTCTTCTCTGGGAGCAGAGTTTTCTTTACTGTGCAGAGGAAACAAAGCTGATAAATCACTCATTTGAAGGTCCTTCCCTACTGAGACATGGGATAACACTGCAGCAGTTTGCTGAATGCTCAGCCCTCGGATAGAGTGAATTCAAATGTTCCACACACTTAGAGCAGAACAAGAGAGTCAGAGAGCCACCTCCTCCCCATGCCCAGGTGGATTAATTCATGCCTCATGTCAGAACATGGTTGAGTTTGTATCCTCAGACAACTCCAACTTCATTTTTCCTGTCTTGATAGGAATAGCAGCAAGGCTAATAAACTCTGAACTGTTGCTGATACTCATCATTCCTTCCCTATAAAGTGAGGCATTATCTCACATTTTAGCACAGGACTTCGGTCCCCTATAAAAAACTGCCCTACTCGTTTGCCTGTGTGCTCAAGGCATTTCATGCAGAAAATGCAATTAATTTCCTTGCAAGAACACCCAAACAGTGTGATAAAAGCTAACCCACAGCACAAAAAGATCCCTCGATGCCTGTGAGAAACGTGCAAGCAGCACAGCCCTGCTGCACAGGAATTTAGGGAAACAGCACGACCTAGTGTTCCCTCTGCTCCTCACTGATGGCTCCTGGTGAAATCCTTGCAAGTACCACCCCTACCAGGCTCCCATGAATACAGGGTTTCATCTCTAACTCCAGTTTCTTTTCTTCTCCCCAGTGAGGTTTCCCCCCCGCCAGAGGTTTTTATGTCCCTGCCTTTGGCACATTTTGCCATTTTGCCGCATTTGGCACATTTTGCACTTTTTGCTTTGTGTGAAGGGGGATGATGTGACACAATCCTGTGGAGCAAGAAGCTGTTCAAAAGCAGCATGGGCTTGGGAAGGAGGCTGCTTCACAGCCACCCTGCAAAGCATTTTGGTGGATTTCCCACTCTGGGCACTTATCAGGTTTCCATGAACACCAAATGCAGGAGGTGTAGGGAATGTTGGCACTCTAGGTCCTCTCTGCATCCTCTCTGCATGACATGTGGTGGTGTTTGCAGGGGTCCCAGGATGAGGGAAGAGATGAGAATCTTGACTCCATGTTTCAGAAGGCTGATTTATTATTTTATTTTATATATATTATATTAAAATGATATATTAAAACTATACTAAAAGAATAGAAGAAAGGATTTCATCAGAAGGCTAGCAAGGAAAGGAATGGAATCATAATAAAATCTTGTGACTGACCAGAGAGTACAAGACAGCTGGACTGTGATTGGCCATTAATTAAAAACAACAACATGAGACCAATCACAGATGCACCTGTTGCATTCCACAGCAGCAGATAATCAATGTTTACATTTTGTTCCTGAGGCCTCTCAGCGTCTCAGGAGAAAAAATCCTAAGGAAAGGATTTTTCATAAAAGATGTCTGCGACATGACCCATAAAGAAAGGCTCCACCACAGGTGCCCTAGCATGAACACCCAAGAGTCTGGGTCTGCTCTGGCATCACCAACACAGCCAGAAAAATTGTGGGTAGCAAAGTCAGCAGCTTCTGATTACTGAGTTTCAGACAGACCTTTTGACAGATATCTACTTTTGACCAGCCCTGTTATTCATCCACTTTCTGTCCTTCTAAGATACATCTGCACTGTAAAATCCTGCCACTGTCTGTGGGAGGCTTAGGACTGTGTGCTTGGAAAGAAAGGCCCTGGAATTGCAAAGCAGCCCTGGCCTGTGCAATGCTGCCCTGAGGAGCAGAGTGTTTTCCTGACCCCAGGCTTGATTGCCTTGTCTCCTGGAGGCTGGGGATGCCTGAGAGAATTTTGTTGCAGCTGTAATTGCAAATGCTAGTGCTGTTCAGGTAATGCAGCAACAGAGGATACTCCTTCCACACACTCCTCAATAAAGGTCTTGATCTGGTGCACCATTAACCAAAGTCAAACCTGCACAAAATTGCATACACAGGGAGCTGTGAAAGACCATTTGTGACATTCTCTGTCAGAGAAGGGGCAAATTGCAGCTTCTCTGGGCAAATTACAGCTTTGTGTGTGGACACTGGCAGACCTGGAAAGGAAAGGCAGATTGGTTTGGTCATGGCAGTGGTCAGATGACCCCTGTGTCTGATGCTGGCTGAATGAACAAGCAGTGGTGGAGCTGATCTTTGGGCAGGGCTTCCACATGTTCCATGCAGGGCCACAGGTTTGGCAAAGCTCATCCCTGCTGCATCCAGAGTTACTCAGCAGGGTGTGGGACCCATGTGTGGGGCAGCCAGGTTATCCAGCGTTCCAGATTGCAATGCAAGATGTTTTCCATTACCACCTGTATGGCAGATTATCTTTGTCAAGTGGGCAGTTTGCCTTATCTCTCTCTTTGAGTGACCACATTCACACCTCCCTCGGGAGGGGACATCTGCTGATAACAGCTATTGAATGTCACAGCATGACTGATAAGAACTGTAAGATCCCATTGTGAGATGCTCCGCCCAGGGGGAGGAGCCAAGCATTGCTACCCAGATATAATCCAGAGGTTTTGAGACACCAGCATGGCTTCTCCATGGGATTCCCCAGAGGAACAGCAGCTGCCTCTTCTCCCACTGGATCTTCAGAGGAAGAATACATCCTTCTCTACAGATGCCCCTTGCTCCAACAGAACCACCCCTGACACTGCAGGAGGGCTGCAGCCACATTTCCAATGGGACTGCCACCAACACCCTGACCCACAGGGTGTCAGGTTGGGTTCTGACTCTGTCAGTGTTGTTCTAGTGTACTGCATTGTTTATTTTATCATTTTATTTTTTTCCTTTTCCCTATTGAAGAACTGTTATTTCCTGCTCCCATATTTTTGCCTGAGAGCCCCTTAAATTAAAATTTATAGCAATTCAGAGGGGTGGGGAGGGTTTACATTCTGCATTTCAGGGGAGGCTCCTGCCTTCCTTAGCTGACTCCTGTCATTCCAAACCAAGACATCCAGCCTCGGGCTGCCAGCTGTGATCCTCCAGAGAGGGGTGTCAGCCCATCTTCACCTTGGCAAGAGCTTCCTCTCTGTTGTATCAAGACAAAAGCAAATAACCAAACCTCAAAACAAGCCATGGCTTGCCTAGCCTTGCATGCAGGCTGGAAGCAGCACTGCCCTGCCAGCTCCAGGGGCACAGAGCCCTGCATGTTGACAGAATCTGAGTCAGCCACAGAACTGGCTGAACGGATGGCCTGGCAGCAGATAAAAGGGACAGCTCCTTATCTATCGCCCACACCATCTGGGAGCCTCACTCCTTGCCTTCCCAACCCTAATTATTTTTACTGCTTGATCTCAAGAGGTGTTTCTGGCACAACCCATAACCGAGTGAGCCTGCTGCTCCTCTCTCTCTCTCACTGGCAGTTTGCTTTTCAGCCACTTTATTACCATCTTCACCTGTGCATCAGATAATGGCTTATGTGATCCCACAGCATTAGTCCCGCTTGTGTTGTCACAAGCTTTTGGACATTCCAATTTTCAGGGGATTATATGCAAAGCAGACAAACATCAGCCGTGCCTTTCATGCTTTCCCCAAGTCTTTCTTTTCCCTGGGGACAGCTCTTTTATCTCAGGGAGCCTTACAGAGAAATCAGCAATTCAATTGCTCTATTTTTTTGGCCTTTAATTCCAGATACTTATGCCTGTTTGATCACGTCATGCAGCAGCTCACAGGAAAAGAATGAAATTGCTCCTGGTTGCAGATGCTAGTTGCTTGCTAAAGCAGACTGCATTCTTTTGTATATTCTGACCTTATTTTGTGCAGTCTTTTAACCTGTCAGTCTTGAGGTCTGTTTCTGTGAGACACAGGCTTTAAGTTGTTTTAGGTGTGAGCTAATCAGGCTTAACTTTAAGCTCATTTTGAGGTCCTGCTGATGAACTCCAGTGAAAGGAAAGGGTAAGTCCAGGGTGCAGCTCCAGCTTGGCTCCAAGCACCTGCCCTGCAGGAGAGGTTCCTGAAGCAGACCTTTCCTCACACAGCCCATGCAGGAGTGAGGCTGCAGCACTGTCGTGTTGTAGGGCAGATTAGCTGATCCTAATGATCCCTCCTGAACAGATAATCTATAGATTTACAGTAAATCAACACACTGTGTTAGACACTTACAAGCCAGCTCAAACTTGCCTGCAGCCCAAGGTGCTAACCAGCATGGATCTGTGCCATTATCCTGTAATCACATCCTTCTGGGATGGACACTGCATCCCAGTGTCTGGATGCATGCCTGACATTGCTGAGGTGAGGAGATGCCTTCCAGCCCTCCTGTGTGGGTCTGGCTGTGCAGAGTAAAGGCTGAGGTGTGGCTGAATGAGTCCTCCCAGCCCACAGAGCAGAGGCAGAGGAGAGCATCCCTCTTGTCACCTGCCCTCATCCACTTGGGGGGAGCCAGACCTCACCAAAACCCTGTGCTGAATCAGGGTCCTGATGGCAAAAAGCAGTACAAGTTTGTTAATTACTGCACTTGCAAATCCTTAACTGAACTGAAAATTGTAAGGCAAGTAATTTATTTTATGCACAGATTGTATCTATTTTAATAAGATCCAAAAATAGAGCTTTAACATGGTGGCTTTAAGCTCTGACATTGCACAGGGTTTTTTTTTAATGTGAAATTTTCCTGGCTGTTTAATGAAGCTGTGTTTTCCTAGAGTGTAAGGATTGTGTTTTGTGCACATAAGGGACCCATGGGCTCTGAGTCCCACCTGACTGGCCAGCCAGGGGCTTGGGTTGCTTTCCATGGCTCCTCTAATTCAGGGTCTAATCCTGCCTTGCTAGGCAAAGGGGTTGTCTCACGGTCTGAGGCAATTCCAGCTCCATCAGTTTTTATTCTGTGTGAGACATCCCCATGCCAATCCCCTGTCCAAACTTTGAGATGGTAAAACACAGTTTGTTTTATTTTCTATCTCCAGGTGCCTTGGAGGTCTCCTCTGAGACTGTGCTGTGCCACTTGGCTGAACCAGTGATGCTCTGTCAGTCTGCAGGAGTTTTCCCAGTTCTTACTGGTGCAGGAGACTCAATGTTGTCACCTTGCAGTTCATCCAAGGGGCCCCAGATGTGTATTTAATGTGAGGGACAAAACCCATTGCTGCCAAGAGTTACTGGAGAGGATGAAGATGAGCATTTGGGGGATTGGTTCAGCTTCTCCTGGGTTTGCTCTCCAGGAGCTGAAATGACCCTTCTGTTATGAAAGCCATGGTCACTGGCAAAGGGGCTGACACAGTCAGGGATGCTGTGAGCTCACAGATATCCCAGTGGGCATTCCCCACACTGCTTCGTTAATATAATCAAGGCCAGGGCTTATTCAGTGCTCATCCAGTCACAGCCATTGCAAGGGG
This sequence comes from Melospiza georgiana, assembly GCF_028018845.1. Classification (NCBI taxonomy): domain Eukaryota; kingdom Metazoa; phylum Chordata; class Aves; order Passeriformes; family Passerellidae; genus Melospiza; species Melospiza georgiana. The sequence goes on from NC_080433.1 coordinate 7,481,420, forward strand.
ACTGATTATAGGCTGCTCTCCTGGGCACTGTTTCAGTCTGGGACCTCCTGGAGGAGCATAAATAGCAGCTGCACCAAGGAGGTATTCCTGTGTGACAGAGAAGCTGAGCCCCACGTCAAGGCCCTGCTAATTGCTCAAATTATTGCTGCTGTTAACAGGGCAGCAAATTATGTCAGGCAGCCTTTTAGTAGTCATATTACTCCATCTACAAATGATAAACACTCCTGAATTAAGGCTGACAAACAGTAATAAAAAGGAGTGGAATTAATAAAAGCTGAACGCTGAGAATAAACATCAAATTTAAAGCAAACAACAGCTGAAATATTGACTTTGGCAAAATAAAGTGATACTGAGAGAAATAGGAAAATGTTGTGGAGAGAAGATTAAGAGCACAATTATGGCTCAGGACAAGTTTTACCCAGCACTTTGAAAATGCTGCTCAGATATGTCTGTGTGCAGCCAAGCTTTGGTCTGCACTGATGCAGCTGCAAATGCCCTCTCCTGTCAGAGGTTATTGGAACCATGAGAAATGATCCCAAAAGCCAAGACCCCAAGGCTTCAGTGCTGAGATTATCCTTTCTTCTGATGCTACTGGAATATTAAATATCATCACTCCAAATGCTTCTCCTCTTTGGGTGGAATTGCTCCCCATTGTGATGTCAATGGGCACAGCAGAGCAGGGATGTGCACTCTGAGCAACACAGACACTCTCCTGTGGAGAAGGATGATGGCCCCATCTTATTATCAGGAAACTGAAACTGAGAGATAGGGACAGCTGTGCCTGAGGAGATCAGAGGTGTCAGTAGGAATAGGATCTGTGAAACCTTAGCTCTTCTTTCTCATGGGAAAGCCCCCTTTTCCTCTGAGTCCAAGCAATGCTGGATTTAGACCCCTGTACCCACCACACACGCAAAGGCCCTGGCTAATCTCTCATTTACAGCAGTGAAAGGTAGGACTGAGCTACCCAAATCACTGACTTCACTGTTTTAGGTCCAATCCACAGGGCGACCCAGCTCCACATTTGCAGCTGTCTATCCCTTTAAGCTGGAAGATCTAACTCTTCATGTTTCATGCCAGGGGTTCTGACCTGAGAGAGGAGCCTTCTCCTCAGATTTCCCATCATTATAGCTGCTATAAGGAATTCAATTCACCAGAAATTCTTTAACTGTTTTTTTTTTTTTTTTTTTTAATAACACTATTTTCTTCCTTACATCATCAGAGACTCTCAGCATACAAGATTCCAGCACCATCTTCCTCCCCTCAAGCGCAGAAATGTGTAGATGTCACTCAACTTTGAGCAAACTGATAAAACACCTTGGATTCCTGAGGCTGAGGAACCTCTGCTGTTTTTGTCACAAAATTAATTATTTGAAGTCTTTTTAAGAGGGGTTTTCTTGGTGGATTTGTTTGTTTGTGGTTTGTTGGGGGTTTTTTTGCGAGGGATGGGTTGCAGGGAATTCTGGGTTTGATTTACTCAAAATTTAGGCTTGCCCTACCTAAAATAAGGCTTAGTGCCATGGTCTTTGTGCTCTCTCCTCCTCTGGGTGATGTCATCCCATGAAACAAGTGGCAATTAATACATTCTCAAGAGTATTTATGAATAAATAGCTGTGGTTGGCTGCAGTGGGATGAGGAGTTTGGAGGCATCCTTGGTGTGTGCAGGAGGTTTTCCAGCAGGGGGATGGACACTGTTATGACAGTAAGAACTGTGTAAGAGCTCACCTTTAATCACCCCTCCCCAGTTTTCTCAGTCCTCTACTGAAAGGGGATTTTTGGTCTCTCTGGAGGGCATTAGAGCCTGTAATCTCATTAGCAGTAGCAAGCTGCATTTCCATCTTCCTATGTGACAACCCAAAAGCTTTTAGAAAACAGCAGCTTGTAAGGACAGCACCTAAGAATGCAAGGAAAATGACAGTGCTACAGTGCTATCGATTTCTTGGTTGTATTCTCATCTCTCTGCTAGTTTTCCATGAACTCTTTTTTAACTGGAATGCTAAAATGCACCCCTTGTCTCTCTGCTTCCCAAACCAGTGCAATCAAAGCTGACACAATCCCTGCAGCAGAGACTTCGAAATAATTAACAGCAGAGCCTTGCCAAGCATGCAACAGCCCAGTGCTTGCAGTAACCTCCCTTTAATGTGTTTAATCTTCTTAGGGAGGTGTAGGTTACATCACCTCAAACCAGCCTTGAAAGCTCCTGATCAGCCACATCAATACCACGAGCGCTGATTTGGTGTCCCAGCCCCACTGAGCTCTGGAGTAGCAAATTAACACAGCACAGCTGCTGCTTCCACAGGCTTCACATCCTGAGTAACTGAGACAGATCTGGAATCCCTGATGGCTTATGAGCAGGAGATGACTCTTCATTCCCAGGGTAGGAGAGGCTGATATTATCAACATCAGTGTTATCACTGAAACTTCATTTTTGCCTCTGATTTTAAACAAATCCAAGCACTGGTGTTGATGCTTGCAGTAATTTCAAGAGGCTTAATAGCAATGAGATTGAAAGATTGCTGAGACTTCCTGGGACAACAGCTTGTGGGTTCATGACAAGTGTGCATAAGAAATAGCTGGGTTTAATATCTTTATTTCATTATAGCAACTCCATTCTAAGTGGGCATGAGGAGCAAAAGGGAGTAAAGCTCTGGAAAGTCAAGGCAGTGTCATCCTTGATGCCAGTGAGGCTGCATGGATCTTCCACAGCCAACCCTCAGGGATAGCCAAGATGCATCTGGGAGCTCTTATCACCCATTAAAGTAAGGTTGATTTTTTTGTGACTGAAAATGGCATTGCACTGTTCATCTGCAGAACACTTCAATGTCCTGCAGGAAAGAAAGCCTACAAAAAGGTGAGAAAATCTCTGCAGAGTGTTGCCCAACTTGTAAATCCATCCAAGCAGCAAATATTTCATTTAAAGCCACACTTTAGAAAGGATTTTCAATTCAAAATAATTATTTAGGGCTATAACAAAACTGGGGAGAATTGGATTCTGGAAGGCTATTTCTGTTTGTAAGAGAGATTGATATGAGACATACAGCCTTGGGATTTGGGGCCCTTCTGTCTCACTCAGGCACTGCATTACTGAAATGTGACATGATTAGCCATAAGCAGGTCATCCAGATCTCCTAAAATAAGAGTCTAAGTTTCCCCAATAGCCAACAGAAGGAGGGAGAGCCTTCCAGAGACCACTGCAGGCAACATTCTTCACCTAAACTCCCATCTCCTGATTTATTCACCTTCCACCAATTACAGACACAGGCTGTGAGGTTGGGAGACTGGGATTTTGGGATTTTAGGGCTTCTTGGGGGGATGTTGCAGCTGATTCTATTCCATGAGGAATGTCCCTCATGGTAGCTCAGATCCCCTTCTTGTCCTCTGCTCCAGTGAGCTTTGTGTTGACACAGTCCTCACTCACTGCAAACATTTCTCTCGTTTTTCACCTCCACGCCAAAATGTGAAATGGTGTTCAAGCTTTGTGTTTGCACCAGGGCACCCTGTGCTTCTCCTGGGTCTGACAGGGAGTTGGGTCCTTTTACTCTTCATGCACAGGGAACGTGGTTCATTGTGCTCCATTGTGCAGACTGAGATGAGAGACTGAGAGAAAAAAATCCTCAGATTCCCTTCTGAGCACAAAAGGTTTTGGATAGGAAGGGGTCTTGAAAATAATTAGGTTCCAACCCCCCTGCCATGGACAGAGACCTTCCACTAGAAGGTTTTCTAGGGAATTTAAATTTGGGGTTGTTGCATTTTTTTCAGGAAACAAAACTTGAGAGGCTTCTGGAGCTTCTCATAGGAGCTTGGAGAAGGAGGTGTCCCTGTGCGAGCACTGAAAGTCCTGCCTGGGACAGGGGCTTGAGGACAATGTGACACAGTGATTGGTGACCCTGACACACTCCTTCCCACTGCTGCCCTGGGGAGTCTCCTGCAAAAGCTTTTATTAAAACAAACCAATTTGCACAATTTTTTGACAGTCTCTCATTTCTGACAGCACTTCCCACTGTGGCTCTTCCCTGGCTAGCCTGAGCCTGCTTTGGCAATATCTACAGGGAACCTGCAAGGGAAAGCCTTGTGGCATCAATTGGCATCTTCTAGTCCATGTCAGTGAGTGGCTGCATTGCTCTGTGATATCCCTGCACATCTGAGGCAGCACTGCAGCCCCCAGACTGTGTGTGGGGCAGGACATGCCACCACTGCCACCAGGGAATAAGAGGAAAGGCACAAAGCCAGGTGCCCAGCCTCAAATCAAAGGGTTATTGAGTTGATAAAATAATATGAGTTGATAAAATAATAAATGAGCTGAAAAATTCCCCCTTGAACCACATGGCAGGTTCTGAGCATCTAACTTCAGCAGGGAAACCAAACTACTCTGAGTGTCCTGCTGAATGTCCTGAGGGTGAGCACTGAAGTCTTCCAGGTTACTTGGCATGAACTGACCCTCTGAGGTTGTTTTGGGGTTACAGAGGAGCTGGACCCCCAAGGAAATGATGTGATGAGCTGACATGGCAGAGGGAGAAGCTGCGAGGAAAATGCAAATTTCAGTATCCCTGCAGAGCAGCTGGTGAAGGCAGGAGTTTTCCAGCACAGTCTCCTGACCATGGAAGCTTTCACAGAGACTGAAGAGAAGTTAATTCTAAATAAATCATGATGCCTTTTACAGAGGTGCCACTTCAAAGGAGCAGTCTCTTGTTTTTGGGGTGAAATGCCAAGTTAGCAGCTGTCTTTGAGGTTTTACCAAGTCCTTCGAAAATAGGGTTTCTCCCTCATTTCCCTCAGCTTACTGCCATCTAGTGAAACTTGCTGGGATGGCGATTAAGCCCCTTCCATCCCCCCGCCCTCCTTGTACCCCAAAACTCATCAAAAGGAGAAGGAGGAGGACGAGGATGAGGAGGATGAAGAGGATGGGGATATCCTTTCAGGCAGCAGTTGTTCCAGGCACATCACTGTGCAGCAGGCGAGGGACAGACAGATAGGAATATGCTTTGTACTTGATGATCCCATTTCTGAAAGGTTTACTGGCTCTGCAGAGAAGATTTTAGATCAAAGAGAGCTGCCCTGCATGACTTTTGCTCATGTGATAATCCCTGTGGATCCCCCTGAAACAGGCAACACCATGGATCCTTTACCTTAGCTGGAGAGGAGAGAGCCTCATGTGGGGCTGCAGCAGTGAAGGGGAGTTTCCACAGTGGTTTGTTTCCTTAAAACGGGTTGGTAAGAAGGGCTGGGCTCCCTTTTCCTGTTCTTAATCTCTAGAATACAATTATGGATGCCAGTGTGATCAGAAGGTGGAGATCTGGATGAGGGCTGTGGGCAGGTACAAGAGACATGTGCTGAGATAACAGCCAGCCCTAAAACATGGAATTGCAGTTTAGGAACAAGAGTGCAGGGAAGGGAGCAGGGAAAAGTCTCCTGGCTTTACCAGGGGAACCTCAGCTTCTCAAACACATAATCAAATGTTTTCTATGCAGAACTCCCATTCAGAAAGTTTTTATTATAGAGAAGAGCTTAGTGAGCTGCATTTAAACATGGCCAATGTGTTTCTTTCTGACATATAAAAAGCTATTTATTTCCCATATCAAATAAGAAAGAGCTAATTGCTGAAGAAGTATGGCCTTTCTAACCAGCACTTGCACTGAATTTAATGCTTCCTGAAAATTAAGCTGCAAGTGGCCAATTCTCCTCATTCTGTGTGCTCCATGAAGAGCCCTGGGGCACCTCAGATCCCACCCTGCCTTCCAGCAAGGAAACAACCAGGGGTTAATCTGTTTGAAAAATGTACAGACAGTAACAATGCTCCACAAACATAGATCAGTTTTATGTCCTGCATGTTGTGCCACAGTCCTGACTGCAGCTATTTGGGATATTTTATCCCAAAGCAGTGGGACAGATGAACTTCACAACGATGAAGAAGCCAGACAGGAACAGCCCAGCCCTTAAATATCAAGATAAAGATGAAGATACTGAGGACATTTCAGGAGATGTTTACATGGCTAGATCATGTCAGACCAGATTAGGAGTCAGTAAAAACTACATAGGAGGTTAGGGAGGGGATGTAGCCTTCACTCAGCTCTCAGGTTGGAAGAAATGCCCATGTCTGAAGGTCTTAATATTGAAGGTTTGGAGGACAAACTTTTCACTCAGGTCAAAAGAAGGAGTGACTGTTGAGGTGTGAGGGTTGAAAGACTTGCTGTGGATGTCTTACCAGCTGAGGAATGTTGGACTGGAGGTCTCTCAAGATTTATTTGCTAATTTGGGGTTGTTTTTTTTAAGCAAAGCCAGCGATATTAAGTGGGCTGTCTTCATACATGAGTACAGAGATGAATGTGATGAGTGTGTGATAATCAAGTACTTGCAATGCCAAGTTCTTTTTGAAGCAAGGAAGGATAATTTTTTTGTGCATCTAACACCTATCAGAGCCATCATCAGATGGTGGGAGGGTTTTGCATGCTTACTCTACACTGACACACACAAAGCTGAGCCACAGCCCAGTGCCTGCACCACGGCTGAGACATAACTCAGTCTTCAAGTGACCTGACCTAGTGGAAGGCATCCCTGACCATTGGAATTAGAGGAGGTTTAAGGTCATTTCCAACCCAAACCAATCCCAATCTAGGATGCTGGGGCTGGGGTTTATTTGCACATTGCAGAATCTCTCAGGATTGAGTATTTACCATAGTATGGGTACCAGCAGAGACTCTGGGAAAAGCAAATTAATTCTTCAGACTTGGAGCTTTGTTTTAGTAGCAACCCAAACATTTGCAGTCCCATTTTGTGTGAAGACTAACTCAGTGTGTGCATACCAAACACTACTCATGTATGTGAAGTCTCCAGCACCAGATCTTTCATTACAGCTGACTTTATTCCAGTGGTTGAAGATATTCCACCTAAAAGCACCAAAGGGAGCTGCAGGAGCCAGAGCTTCATCACTATCAATATACAGGGGAAGCATAATGTGATTATTGGTGGATTAAATTGGAGGCAGTAGGAATATCATGATGTATTTGAGATGTGGGATCTTTTGCCATGAGGAAGACAGAAGGAAAAAACACAGTGTGGTAAAATTGCTTTTGAGACAGGAAGAATGTCTGCATTACTGGGATACCTTGAGGATATTTTTCATAGAATATTAAGGCTACAGTTTGGCAATTTTCAGCCTGACCTGAAAACACTAGGTCATAGAATTTCACCTCATCATTCTCTCTTTCAAATCTATTTATTTTTTCTCATTAATTCAGTGGCAGAACCACAGATTTTCCTATTCACAAGAAAACACTTTGAAGTCTTCTTTTAGGAAATATTTTCTAAAAACTTTCCAAGACATTTTGTATTTCAGAAACACTCAATGTATGACCTTTTTGTAAAACTATCCTGGAAGTAAAATAACAACAGTTATTGATTAAACATCTCTGAAAAATAACCAAATTATTTGAAGCTTTGGATACAGTTGAATTAGTAGATTTATCTCCAGAAAAGGGAAAAAGGATGATACAAAGTTTTTCCATTTCATTTTGAATTGTGGTAAAAAATTGGGAAATGTTTTCAATCAAATTAACCATTTTTGAACTAGAAGCTGAGATCTGACTGTGATTTACCACAACCCATATGAGTGCCTGACACATCCCTTGAAGCCAAATATTACTTCAGCTTTTCTTTGCAAGCAGTATTTACTTTTTGTCTCACTACTTCCTCCACCAGATATTTTAATAACTTCATGGTGTTCCATTACATGAAAGTTGTTATAATATTTGGAATCACCATCTTTATATAAATTGAAGGCTGTTATATCTTCCAATCTGCCAAAAGTTTTTCAAAACACTCAATTTTAAGTCAAGGCCAGAATGTTTCTTTTGACCTGACTAGGCTTTTGTGTCATATACTTTGAGTTGATGTCACCAGTGGACTTAATTGTGCCTAAGAGCAAAATATTTTTTTTCTGAAATACATTTATTAACAAATAGTGGCTGACTTTACTTGTTATCCTCTTACATTATCACCTCTGGATTTCTTGTGTTGGTGTTATTTTTGTGTTGGCGTTAAGCTCTAAAGCAACAAACATAATGAGTTCACAGCTTTATTTTATATTATTTGGAGCTATTCTGGAAGGCTTTTTGTCTTTCTAATTCTCTGAAGAAATGTCTCTGCCTTGTCTCAACCTCTTTTTGGCAAGCCACAGCGTTTCTGACAGAAGGAGCTGACCCCACTGACCCTTGCAGGTCTGCTGGGGGCTTGGGGCAGGAGGGAAAGTCAGAATTTCATAGATCATGGTGAGCCAAATGGCTTCATCAGTGCCATAGTCATCTCCCATCATTTGCTTCTGGAAACACTGCTGTGGGGTGCAGAGCCTGACATCTTGTGTTGCAGCTGATCTCCATCACCTTCTGCTCCTCTGCCTCCCCTGGGAGTGGATCTGTGTCTCTGCTAACCTTGGGAAAGCCGACTCAGCACAACTTGTCCACGTTCATTTCACTGAGAATCAGGCAAGCCCAAACACAGATAATAGCCCCTTTATGTTGACTCGTGTTTTCCCACCTTGTAAACACCCTCTGAATTTATATTCCCATCATCCCTGCTACAATACTGTTCCCTAAGCCATAAAAAGAATAATTCTAAGCTTCTTGACAGCTAATATTTCTGTTGAGCCATATTAATGCATTGCAAGTCTGACCTCAGTACTGATGCATCATGGCCTGATCCTGCTCAGTGCTGAGTTCCCTCTGTGCCTTTTGATGTGCCCTGAAGCTGGTGGAAGGTGGAGGAGCTCAGCAATCTGTACAATTGCACTCCAAAGCAGGAGTAAAGGCACAAAGCAGAGCTAAGATTCTCACTGTCACTCTAATGTAAAGGTGAGAGACATATTTGCAGGAGCTAAACTCTGCTGGGAAGGATTTCTGTAAGAAATGGTATCCCCTTGGGATAGATAGCAGCAAGAAAATAAAAAGCTTTACATCTCCATGCTGCTGTGGGCAAAAACAGCACTTGTGTGTGAGTTCTGTGAGTGTGTATTTCTAACTAGACACCAATGGTTCACAAGCAGAGCACGTTTGTTTGAGCAAAGTTGAGCTTTGGGTTTCTTTAGCTGTCAAATTAATTTTTATGTTAATCATTGCATCTGGAAGAGTAATGTTTTCAATAACTTTGTGTCATTCACCCTACATGGAAGCTATGAAGGCACTTGGAAGCACAGTCTGCTTAAAGAGCAAGAGACATCTATTAAAAACCCTACTGTCATGAGCTATAGGCACACATGCACCTCCACACAGGCTGCATCACATCCATTTCTGCCAGGCAGTCAAGAGCCATCCTGAAAATATACAAAAACTATACCAGAAACTATAATTTGTACAAAAAACCCCATCCCAATCTGGGTTCACCTCAGTGCTCCTGGGATCAGAAAGGTCAAAAATCCTTCAGCAATAAAACCAGGGAGCTCTCTTGGCTGAGCTGATGTACATGATATGCCCTGATTCTTGCTTCACTCATTTCCATGTAAAGATGTTTCTGAGTGCTTCCTGTGTTGTGTTCTGGTCTGCAGTCTATGATTCTGGAGAAGCCAAACCAAAAACATCCTGAAATTATTTCCCCTTCCTCCTAAAGGACCTTAACACAACCAGAGCTGTTTGAAGTAGCTTTTTTTCTGGTTACTGCAGCTCTGACTGACAAAATTCTTGAGATAAAGAGAAGCTCATCCAAATGGGATTTCCAGCTGTGCTGTATTCTGGGAAGGCTGGCTCTGCTCTGCACACTGCAAAGCTTGCCCACAAGGCTGGGGAGGCTGCTGGGTGCACCCCAAATTCTGCAGGGGGGAAGCTGATAATGAAGATTAAACCCTGCATGTTCTGCAATAAACTCCTGGGTTGTTTTCCTCGTCATCTCACATTTGAGGTAGCACCCAAATTGGGTCCCTGGGCAATTATTCGAAGCTGAAAGCTGGAGCCAAAGATTGACATATTTGGGTACTTCGGTGGAATTAATGGATTAACTCCCAGTCAAAACCACTTTAGCATTCTCCCTTCATAGTCTGCAAAGTTAAATTACTCTGGGCAGTGAGATAGAGCTACCAGCTTTTACAAAACCAGAAACTCAGCTATAATTTTTTCAAGCCGCCAACATGGAAGGATAAGGTTTCTGCTCACATAGCATTTCACAGTGGCATCTCTGTAAACCATGCAGGAGCTGTGAGGAGTTGGGGAACACAACGTGTGTGTCAGGAGCACAACCCACCAATGTCTGCAGGGAGGAAAGGCTCAGAATGGGGGAGAGCTGATCCAGCAGCTGGGAATGGCAGTCAGAGAGCATCAGACTGGGAACATGGCACTCATTTCTGACTGGGAGAGATGCTGGCTGTGGGAATGGATCCTCCATGGTCATAGCATGGGTTTGCCAGCACTTGAGGCTGAAGAATTTTGTTTTTACTTTTAACAGAGATTGCTGAAGCTTCCCCTAGAGAAAAGAGCTTGATCTTTTCTCAGAAAGATGATGGGGAAGGGGATGGTTGTTCCTGAGCTACACAGGGACGTAGATTAAAGTCTTCACTGGCCTTAATCTGTCCTTGGTGAGTAAGAAACACTGGGGAAATACCCTCTCCTCTTTGCCCATTAACCCCAAGCACTGCAATGCCTACTGCCTGCTGCTGGCAAACTGCAGGGCCACGGCTTGATTTTCAAAACAGACCTTACAGCCTTAAAGATCCATGGTGGGAAGGAGAAGCAAAGGGAAAGGCTGGCTGAAACATCTGCTCTTGCACCTGTGACAGCTTGATGGGTTTCACATCAGCACTGGCACTCAGGCACGGTGTCCTGGGCATTGCCACAGGCAGGTGACCAAAAGCAAGTCAAAGCAAGAAGGGAATGAGCTGTAGTCAAAGCAAGAAGGGAATGAGCTGTAGTGTCTCTCATTTTGTCACACCCTCACACACAGAAATGAAAGTTCATGCTTGCATCCTATGGGTGTCTTAGGCCAGAAACTTATCATCAGCGTCAGAAACCATTTGACTGGCAAATGCTTGCACATGTGGTTTAGGTGGAAAAAATTATGCCCACTATCAGAATGAATTTCTGAGTATCTGACTTACGCAAAAGACTTTCTTTCAATGTCTATCAAGCGCTCTGAAATATATTTGTGCCAATGCCTGCCCTTGTTCTTCTGAATCTGGAGATTTTTTCTGCTTGGACTTTTTTTCCTTTTCCCTGGAATGCCCTGGATCACAGCAGCTACATTTGTCTGCAGCACTCTCTGCTGTCACTGCTTGCTCTCTGGGACCTTCAGCTGAGATGTAGAGTTTATATCATTATTATGGCAGGGAAAACTTTCAGTGCTGCAACATCAACTGCTGTACATCTCTGCAAGTTAAGTGCTTGGTTAAACACATCCAGGTCTCTGAGTTTTGTTCCTCTAGGAATTGTGCAAGGCTTTGCTGTCCTGAAACAACACAGAGCATTTTGGTATCTACCTTGTACCTTAAGCCACATGTGTCCTATGCTAGGCAATGTGATCCTCAGACCTCTCCCTCTCCCAGGGCCAGGAAGAGATGTCCCATTTATTCCTCACATTATAGGAACAAGGATGTCAGTGCTGACTAGTGTCTTGTACATCCTGGATAGGAAAATTAGGTGGGTTTTTTAACACAAAGATAACTCCATTATAATGCCTTATTTGCATGTGTGCTGAAGCACTTTTGCATCATTTTCCTAGATAGAAACAGTCATATGTGCAATGATGATACTCAGATATTAAAGATTTTTGTTGTAAAAAAGTGCATAAGGGTATCCCTGTCCATATGATACCATAGTAAATCCAGCAGAAAAACACAGAGGCCTTTGGTTTGGTAGTTATATCTGGAAATGCAGGTCATAGAAAGAAAGAGACAGAATGAGAAAGGTGAGGAGCAGGGAGAGGAGATGTGGCTGAAACTCTTCATTGGGCACACTGTGGAGACACTGTGTCCTGCACTCAACTGAAAAGCTCACTTCAAGTTTTCCAGGCACCATGTTAGAAAATTAAGCTGTCAGATCTGCTTACAGGCAACATGCTAACCCATGAAACACATTTTCTCTGTTCACTGGCGCAGTGCACTTCAGCAAATCTTCTTTCTGTTATTCCCTCAACATTACTGTCATTTCTAGAGTAAAAACCCTCTTCCCTGCATGAGGTGTGGAGAGCAGAGTCTCAAGGTGCTCTCAGTTGATAGATAGCGATAGTGTTGTAAGTTTGAAAGATACCAAGGACCTACATCAAAGTTTCATGCCAGATCTCAGTCTCAAGTTGAGCAGAAATATGTTTAAAAAGGAGCACTTGTGACATTCAGGCTGACTTGGTGTGCCTGTCTCTCCATGGGCTATGCAAGCAGCCTGGGGCAGGCTGCACTTCTCAGGCAGGAGTTTCAGATTGCAGCAGCTCTGATCAGTCCAGAATGCAGCTTTCTGATGCTCTTTGTGAGCTGAGCACAGAAATTTGTCCCCTCTCCACCGCAGGGCATGGCTGTAGACACAGCAGGACAGATCCACTGCCGTGGGTTGTGTCTCTCCCTCAGCCACAGCAGAGCCAGTTCTGCATTTGTATGAGCAGGAAAAGGTCTAACTTGTGTCACTCTACCACAGCAAAATACATTTAGCTCATGCTATTGTACTGCAGGTATGATTTTGTTTCATTTCAACAACTTGCACTAAAATCTGTCTGTTTTATCACTCCAAAGAAATTAAAATTACTGGGCCGATATCTTCCTTCTTACCAGCAATGAAATTAGACATCCCAAGCTGTAATGAGCAAAGAAGAACATAAATGAGCAATGAAGAACATAAAACACATTTTGCCTGAAAGGATTTTGATGCCAAAGGGAATAACTGAAGGAGCAGACTGGATTGCAGGTAAATAAACTGAAGGATTTGTTATCAGATTACTCTTTCTGCTAATTTTTTCCAAGATCTAACAAATGCTTGCGAATGTGTTGAATATCTAAGAGCTTTGAAGAAGTTTAGCATGAATAATTCTGCAAGTCACTTGCTTTTTGCTATTCTCCTTTTCAAAAGGGGAAAATAGAAGAACATTGCAGCAAATCAGGGATGTCAGCATTTTGAGGGAAGGTCTTCCCCTGGTGTGAAATAGCTGAGTCTCCTCTGGCTGCAGTGGGATCTGCGATGGGAGTGAGGCAGCTTAGAAACAAGTGGCCAGCTGAATTTTGTCAGCACGAATTTTGGGAATAACTGGGTGGAAGTGATGAATGACTGCAGGGAAGGGCAGTCCATGGTGCCCTGGTCATGGCAGAAGGTGAATGGGGATCTCTGTGTGAGGTCTGGCACCAGGAACGTGTGGGAGGTGCTGGACAGAGCTCAGATCAGTCAGTGTGGGCCTCCCTGCCTGCCCTGCACACACCAAGCTCAGGTAAAAATCCAGTTATGGGGTGATGCTTTCTCTGCTAATGGACAAAGCTGGGAAGAAGAGTTCATCTAATTTCTTCTTTCAATATAAATGCTTACACCTAAATAATATTTGGAATGAACGGCACTGAGCGCCATTGAAAATTCTGGACTCCTCTTACTCCTGATGTGAGTTTTTAACTGGCCAAGGGAAGCACAGACTCAAAGAAGGAGGGCAGGGGGCCTGCTGGACCACTTTGCTGTTAAGAGATGATTCCTCCCAGGAAAATGTTTCAAGACCTTACACTAGGAATGTGCAGATAGGCCCATGAGCAACCGGTGGACTTGGAGAAGACATAATTTTCACACAAAACTTGCAGAGCATTATTAAAGGCTGTGAGCTTGGTTTTCTGGGTATTCCTACTAGAAAAATAATCTTGAAAGGAAATGATGCTTTTTATCAACTTCTAGTTATCCCAAAATAATATTTCAAATGAACAGCACTGAGCACCACTGATAATTTTGGACCCCTCTTACTCCTGATGGGACTTTTTAACTGGCCAAGGGAAGCACAAACTCAAAGAAGGAGGGCAGGGGGCCTGCTGGACCATTTTGCTGTAAAGATATGAGTCCTCCCAGGAGAATGTTTCAACACCTTACACTAGGAATGTGCAGATAGGCTTATGAACACCCAGTGGACTTGGAGAAAAGATAATTTTTGCACAGAACTTGTCGAGCATTATTAATTTTAAAGGCTGTGAGCTTGGTTTTCTGGGTATTCCTACTAGGAAAATAATCTTGAAAGGAAATTATGCTTTTTATCAACTTCTGTGGCTCAAATGCCAGAGCTGCTGAAATGTATCTTGCAGAGAAGTGTGTAATGAACTGGGGGACTGCTGGCTGATTTTAATGCCTGTGGGCACATGACTGCCCTTGCACTCCAGGCTTTTATTCTTATCTGCCATCCTTTGCAGAGCTGTCTCTGCCAAGAAGTATGTACAGTGTGTTGGTGATACATGAGCAGCTACTAAAAAGGAAAAAAATTATACTAAAAATTTATTTTGGGGAGCAAGCATTAGATTTTAGCCACCACTGACTCAGCCAGAGGATGACTGCTTACAGCTCCTACTGTCTATGCACATGATCCAAGGCTTTCTGCATTCTGCATCTCTAAATATTCCCAGGATGTGACTGGGAGATGGGTCAGTCCTTGGGATTGCTCACAAAGAACTTTGTGCACTGCAGTAGCCTGCACCTGGAATTACCCAGCCAAATCTGAGTGAGGAATTGGTTCAAATTTACATTTTACACCACAAAGACATCCTGTAGGATACCCCTGTTTTGTGCTCAGGCATTGGTGTAATTATAATCATTATGTGGCACACACAAAGGGGTTATTAAATAGCTGTACTCTTTAAGTATGTACTAATTATATAAAGCACAGTACAAGGACAGCACAGAATGCCTCCTAATAAGAGTAGCCTACATCTCTGGCATCCATCTAAATTAAAAATCGTCTCAAAATAATAACCTTAAGTAACTATGCACTTCAGAGGCAGCTGCAAAAGAGTTAGAGCTAACTCAATCAACTAAATTATGTGTAGATGGCTCCATTTTTATTAGTGGTCTCCAATATATACAAATTTCAGTAGCACAGCAGGCACAACAAATGGATTACTACATTATCTATTATAATCCCTTTCCTTTCTGTCCAAACATTTCTTTCACCCTAAAGACTAGCTTATAAACTAAAAAAAAATTAATAAAACCAAGCAAACAACAGCAGCAACAGAAAAACAATGAGGAAAAAACGTCCCTGCTTAAAATTCCATCTCTTGGTTGGTTTTGCTGAAGATAAAAGATGCACTCTGCTGAGATGCTTGAAAGCACTGTGGAGGGGAAAGCAAAAGGCCATTTTTACCAGGCACTCTTTGGTAAAAGCACTCCAGGCAATTATGATGCCTGTAAATGCAACCTACTCCAAACACTGCTTGGACAAAAAAAATACATGAGAAACAGAAATCTGCCATCAGCTGCTCATCTCTCTCTCAAACACAGGCTCCCAACAGCAGAGAAGGGTCAGCAGGAAAGAAACTCTGGTTCAACAGCAGGGATGGGACAGCAGCTGTTGGACAGAGCTGCCAGGTGAGGCTCTCTGCAGCCAGGGATGGGGAGCAGTGGGACCCAGGGCCCAGGAGGGGACTCTGTGCCACAGTGGAGGGGTTGGATGTGCTCTCAAGAGACATTTGCTGCAATGAGAGGCAGAATATCATTGAAGAGAGTGAATGCATGATGGGTCTAAATTTTTTTTTTTTTTAATTGAGATGAGAGAAGAAGAAAGATGTCTGTCAAATTGAGTAATAAAATTTAGCCTAATTTCAATAAACAGTTTCCCAAAACAGAGGCTGGTCTCACAGCATTCACAGTATTATGCTTTTCACAGCATAATACTGTGAAAGCCATTGCCTTGAGTAGATAAAGGCTTTCAAGACAAGACAAACCACTCTGAAGCACTGAGAAGGACCCATGCCCAGCCAAAGTAAAAGGACAGCATTTCTTTTCATATTTCATGTCTGAAAGGCCAAATTTAACTCCGGAAAACCCAAGTGTGTCTCCCACCATGCAGAGGATGCATAGGCACAGCCATGGTTTTTGACATGAAGTTATTCAGTGCTTCCAAGAGAAACTCATTTGGGTGTCCCAGAGAGGGGTCTGGGATGTAGAAAAGCAGCCACAGTTCAGTTCCCTGGGCACACATGTGCTTGTAATGGAAGATGACATAATCATCCCTGAATAAATAAACGTCTTATGGCTCATTCTGCACCTAATGAGGGGATTTCAGGATCTCTGCCTGGAAGAACACCTTTGCATACCCTGAAGTACATTCATTGCTGTTGCCCCCACACCTGGCAGTGCCAGCTAAGGTCAAGGGCTTGAAGTTGTCAGTGAAAGCAGCCTGGGGAAAGCCAGTACAGGAATTAGGTTCCAGTTCTTGGTAGACCTGATATGTTGCATTTGCAAGTGCTTTGGTCTTATTTTCATAACATGTCACTCCCTTGGAGCTGCCTATTATCCAACACAACAGAAAAGTGCCAAGAGTAAAGCAAGGCAGAAGCTACTGTTTAGCTCAGCAAGACAGAGTATTGTCACTATATTGCAAGAGTTTATTATCATTATATTACAAAGGTTCAATATTGCTAGGGTTTTGTACCTTCTTGATGTTTCGTGCAGGCAGCTCCTCCAGGCACTGACTCTCCCTTGTCCTCACAGCAGCCAACTGACTCCAGTTCCCACCAACCCACTCTTTTATAACACTCTTCTTATTGTCAACAGCTGTGGCCTGTTAACATCAGGCCTGCTCCTAATCCTTAACAATTGGCTCAGGTGCAACTCCTTAGGGGATAAGATTACATTCTACACCACCTTCATTTACCCATCCTGTATTCCCCTACAACAGAGGGGCAGCTGAGCAAAGAGTACTGGTCATGTTTCATACCAAGGATACGTATGGAAGGATGAGGGAGAAAGAAAACCAAAGACACAGAAAATCAGTTGGGAATGGAGCCAGTTTTGCTATGCCCCAGCTGAGCATCTAGGACTGTACATCTTGCAGTTTTACTGCAGAAACCCCAGGGTAGATGCACTCTGCTGAACTTCATCAGATAAAATAATGGGGAGGTCCTGGGAGAAGACCTCTCCTGCTCTGGAATGCTTCCTTTCTCCCCAGGAAAATGTGGTGGGAAGGCCTCACTAGGGTTGGTGGAGAGTGGGTATCCATTCCAAGGACACCTCTGGATATACTCCTGGGAGAGGAGCAGGGAAGCTGTGACACCTCCTGACAGAGATGGAAACTGAGCCTGGCCCCCTCCTGTCTTAGCAGAGAATGGTGTGAGAAAAGAAGGAAGATTCTTTCACCTCTGTAATATTTCTATGCAAGTGTTCCCTGGTCAATTTTCTGAAGGGAAGTTTGGAGACACTTAAATATCAAATGTCAGGGTGTAAATTCCATTTTCTTCATCGTCTCTTGGCTAGCTGCAGGTGATCACACATTGGGGACCACCCAGGGCCCCTAGTAGCTCTTATGAACCAGGAATTTGGATAACCTGGACTCAAATATAAAAAAAACCCAAAACATTAGGAACGTATAGGTGGGATATGTGATGTGCAAATATTGCTCTGAAAGTATTTTGTGCAGTTTCCAACTCTCATCATTTCTGCTCTGATTTTTCCCAGTCTCCCCACACACAGAATAACAGATTCTCAGTACCCAAAGCAGCAACACCTTCCTCTCAAAACAACCCCTCTCAGATCTGGATCTTAGTCACAAGACAATTTATTCTGAAACTTGACCTATAAATAACATTATAAAGAGATGAGGGTGTATCCTCCAAAGCTGGGGGTGAATGAATGGGGGTGAATCAGCAAAACCCTGCAGAGGGGGCCCTTGGTGCTGATCTCCACCTGTAAAATACAGATTATAACTCTTCCTGTATGGTACATCATAGGGCTGTTGTGATGCTTAATTAAAGCATTTAGAAAGTCTTTCAGCAGCATCAGTCTATAAATGTTAAAGGAGGTTGTACTTCTTCTTCTCCCATGGTTACCATCAATTGTTTTATTGATCTAGTCCATTACAGACTCAGGAAAAGAATTGTTTATTATTGCAGTGAGAACTTGGAGTAGAAATATTTCTTTTCTCCTCACTACACTCAGAACTTGCTTCCACAGATGTTTTTAATAATCAAAAATGTTGTCTTCAGCCTACAAAAAGCATCAGGAAAATACTGGATATCATTCCCCACTAACTAAAAGCCTTTTTTCTGATCTTTCCATAACAACTCACATGTTCAGTTTATTGGCATCTATTGGGACTTTCATATGAAAGAACTTCAGCAGAAAAAAATATCTCTGCTTTTCACTTATGGCTGGATGAAAAAGTAGTTGATATCAAACAGAGGCTCCCCACTGTTCCACAATGTTTTAAATCAGATTATTAATGTACTGCAAGCTGATGGTACATAAAAATCTCAAATGATTTCTCTGAGAGTTTGCATGCAAAGAGACTGCAAAATCTGTTCCCAGCATTTAAATGCTTTTAGAAAAACTGAATTGATGTCAGTGGAGAGAAATGATTAATGGCAAATGATAATTTAGCTATGAGCGCTGTTAAATTTTATTCCTCATTATATGAACATGTAGTCATGCTAAAAATCCAAAACATATTGTAGTAGCTCCATTCAGGAGCAGCATTTTTAAGGTGTCAAAGTCTCCTGGAAGTCCAATTATTACTCATAGAATCCCGAGAAATCCTCTGTACTTACATTATATTTTTAATTAGTTCACAAGTTAGGCAACAGTTGATAACATAACACTTAACATTTCAGGGAAAGCTCAGCAATAAACAGGTGCTTTGTTACTGCACTCCCTTCTTTTTCAATTACAGGGAGAATAATGTTTTTACAAGGAATCAAACAAAGGTTAATTTGCAATTAGAATTTTATGATGGGAAGAGGCTCTGTTGCTGTGTTCTGTGACTCACAAGTCCATCCCTGAGATGCAGAAAGAAAGGGAGGTCAAAAAAATACTCCACAGAGATGTTCAGATGCTTGTCCATTGGACAGCAGTTCCCAGCTCAAATTATCCTGAATTAATGAGGACAGTGAAATGAAAATTTACCCACACAGAGATTAGAAGGAAAAGGAAATTGGAGTTTTTCTATTCTTTGTAGGAATGGCAGACTGGGAGTGTCGCAGACATGTTTTCATGACAAATCCTTTCCTTAGGATTTTTCCTCCTGAGAAGCTGAGAAGCCTCAGGAACAAAATGTAAACAATGATTATCTGCTGCTGTGGAATGCAACAGGTGCATCTGTGATTGGTCTCATGTGGTTGTTTCTAATTAATGGCCAATCATAGTCAGCTGGCTTGGGCTCTCTGTCTGAGCCAGAAACCTTTGTTATCATTCCTTTTTATTCTCAGCTTAGCTAGCCTTCTGATCAGAATCTTTTCTTCTATTCTTTTAGTATAGTTTTAATATAATATATGTCATAAAATAATAAATCAAGCCTTCTGAAACACGGAGTCAGATCCTCATCTCTTCCCTCATCCTAAGACCCCTGTGAACACGGTCACACTGGGAGATTAGGGGAGTTGCCAAAAATTGCAGCCAGAATAAGCAGAGAACTCCTATCCCTTGGCTCCTAGCTTGGTGCCTCACTATAAGGTAAATTCTGATTTTATATTCATTCTTCTCTTGTGCCACATGAATCTCTGCAGTCTGGATGGGGCTTGAATTCACAGGATGGGATTAAATCTACAGAAACAGCCCATGGCCCCTTGCTGTGGAGGGATGAAGAAATCAAGAAATTCAAGGAGGAGTGGAGGAGAACCTATATCCAGGTGTCTGCTGGAGCCACCTCTTGCTTGCCCACACCTGCACTGGCCACACTGCTGCCTGAGTGGCATCTGAATTGCTCTGCACGTTTTTGGGTCCTGAAGCTCTGCTCTGGCAGCTTCAGTTTAACAACACAGCACTAATGACTAATTATATCCCAAAAATGGGGTGTGTGCAGGGGAAAAGGGAAGATTCTACTTAGAAAGGAAAAGCCTAAAATAAATCAAGGTGTAGTAAAGCTCCAGGAGCTGTTTGCAGTGGGGTTCTGAGGTCTGCAGTGCCCTTGGCTGGCTTGATCCACCCTTCCCTGACCATCTAATGGGAGGACAAGGGCACCTTACTCAGTACCAGGACACCAATGAGAGGGGACCTCTAGCCCTGCCTAGAAAGGAAAATAATCCTTGCCCTCCTGGCAGACAGGACACACGTCCTGCTGCTGCTAAAGCCATGCCTGGAGATTGGCCCAGGGGGTAAATTTAATGTGCAGGATGCTGCCATGGCCAAGGAGGGTGAGGCTCTTGCCTTTTCTCCAGGAGCAGGAATCTGTGAGTGAAACGAGCTGTGTTTGAGACTTTAGGCTTGTCCCTGTTCTGCTGCCCAGGGCCAGAACAAGGATTGGGACTCTAATTAGTCACCAATTTCCTCATCCTAAAATAATAACTCAT
Source organism: Melospiza georgiana (assembly GCF_028018845.1). NCBI lineage: Eukaryota > Metazoa > Chordata > Aves > Passeriformes > Passerellidae > Melospiza > Melospiza georgiana. The sequence goes on from NC_080433.1 coordinate 7,501,827, forward strand.
CTATAAGACTTCCTTGCTATTCAGCTATAGTTCTTCAACTGAGATTAATTTATAAAGGCAATGTATTTATTTATACATTTATCTTCAGTGCAGCACAGGCAAATCTGGACATTGATTTTGTACTTTTTTCTAACTAGCTCTTGAAATGGATGAACAACGATTTGCAGATTTTGGCAGAGTGACTGCCAGGTATGGCCGCACAGCGGCAAGCAAAGCAATTAAGCAAGATGAGGATATACTATCTAAGCGACGAGAAGTTTCTGCCATGAAAAAATCATGTGTAAGTGTTCCAGCTACCTTGGGTCAGTTGTTTATGAATATTTCTAAATATCCTAAGTCATCGATATTCACCATAAATCAGAAAAAAATAGTACATGAAAAATAAAATTTCAGGTTTGTATATGTTATCTGACTTTTAAGCCTTTGGGTTTTTAATAATCCTTTGGGTTTTACCCTTAAGCTGCTTGTAGCAATCATAAAGCTAAATTGTGCTTTAAAATGAAATCTGGCAACTTCCAGTAAAACTTGATTTCAGGAGCTAAGGATCTAAAAGCCATTCTGATAACATCAGATTAATTCTAAAACTATTCTAAAACTGTTGGAGTTGACACCTGCAGTCTGATAAACTGGTGCTTCCCAAGTCCTAAGCAGAAGGTGAGGGAAAAAAACGGAAGAAACCAGTCTGTAGCCAGCTTGGAGCTTACATCCATCTACATCTACATCCATCTACATCTTCCTGACACCCTTGTTCAAGTGGGCAAGGGAAGAGGAAGATTTGGGGTGACTCAATTGTGTCCTTCCAGTTTGTAAAGGGAGCCTACAGGAAAGATGGAGAGAGGCTTTTTACAAGAGCCTGGAGGGACAGGATAAGGGAATGGATTCAGACTGGAGGAGGGTAAGCTTAGATTGGATATTAGAAAGTTCTTTACTGGGAGGGTGGTGAGGCACTGCAGCAGGCATCCCAGAGAAGCTGTGGTTACCCCATCCTTGGAAGTTCACAAGGCCAGGTTGGATGGAGCTGACCACCCTGGTCTAGTGAAAGATGTCCCTGCCCATGGCAGGGGGCTGGAATGAGATGATCTTTAATGTCCCTTTCAACCCAGACCATTCTGTATTCTATGAAGAGTAGCCAAGCAATGTAAGATGCTTTATTATCCATGCATGTTTATGATTTTCACTCCAGAATCCCAGCTGTGTCACTGTCATATTTTCTGGAAAAATCCCTTTGCCAGGATTTCTTCTCCTGGGAAGCTGAGAAGCCTCAGAAAAAAATGAAAACAACAATTATCTGATTGCTTCTCCTGTGTTTTACTGCTTTGGAATGTGGTTGGAAATTTTTTATCCAACATGTGAATTGTTTTAACTTAATGACCAATCACAGTCAAGCTGTGTCAGGACTCTAGAGTGTCATGGGTTTTTCATTAGTATCTTGTTAAGTCTTCTGTAAGTATCCTTTCTGTATTCTTTAGTATAGTTTTAGTACAGCATTCTTTAATATAATACAGATCATGCAATAATAAATTAGCCTTCTGAGAACATGGAGTCACATTCATAATTTCCCTCCTGCCACGGGGGACCCCAAGAAAATACCACACAGCTCTGGGTTTTTCCTAGACATTTAAAGGAGGTAGGAAATAACTCCTGCTTGGATGTGTGCTTCAGCAGGTATGATCAACCTTGTGGCATGGCAAACTACCTGGGTAGTTTGTGATTGTGCATGTTGGAAACTTGCGTGCATTTCAGAGGTAACTCCATGGTGCAGTAGGGTTGAGCTAAGGCACCACCCAGCACTCCCCACTCCTTCCCAGAAGATGCTCCCAGAAAAGGAACCTCAACAGTCTCAGTGAGGCAACTTCTCTTTGGCTTCTCTGCATTCAGATGCTCCCCTGCTATTTAGCTTGTGCTCTCACTTGGTGGGTTTCAAACTCCATGAAGAAATTTGGAGAAGTAGCCCTGGAGGAGCCTAAAGCAGATCATGGAGTGTCCCAAACTCCAGGCCCTCCTCAGCAGAAGGCAGGAGCATCCCTTGCCATGATCAATGGCCTGGTGCTGGGGCCAGGCACTGTGTGCTCTGGAGGGGTCATCACCACACAACACCTTAAATCAACCTGTCTTCCCTCACATTTAAAACTTCCCTTGATTAATGGTGCTGAAAACCTGATAAACGAGAATCAGCCAAGTTGTGCATACAGATATCTAGGCAGATTAAATAATTAATCATCCTGTAATTAATAAAGACAGATACTGGCTTTTTCTGAACTTTCCCTCCTCCTCTTCTCACGCAGACTTTCAAAAGGTTTTTGACAAAAATAACTGCAGACACCAGGCACTAATCCTGCTTTCTGGGGGAGGGGGCCCCACTGCTTTATTAACGTGGCAAAATCTGTGCATACATTTTAGCAGTAATGAGATCTCCAGGGCAAAGCATGACATCTGCTCCAGAACTTCTAAAATACAGGTTAATTTACACCAACCAAACCTCTTTGAAGCCAGGAGGTTTGATTTTCACTTGTAGACTTAATGTAGTAGTGTCTGACAAGCATCCAGCCCTCAAAGGCCTTGCCATTACTTAGCTCCCAGTAAACGAGGCTATCAAAGCACTTTATGAATAATACAACCAAATAATCTGTTGGCACAGGACCAGCTGTGTCCTTGGGCACCATCATGTGAGTGGTCACTTGCCCCAGAGGTGGCCATGCCTGCAGGGATGGACCAAATGCTCTCAAACTCACCATTATTTCTGCTGTAGAAATCAGGAAATTCAAGCCCCCAAGGATAAGACAAATGGATCTAACAGAAAAGTTAGAGTTTGTTTTTTCAGAGGAGACCAAGCTACTTATTTCCCTTTTCCGGTCAAACACTACATTTTTTGTTTCTTCTGTTGTTTTGTTGTTGTTGTTTTGTCTGTTTGGGTTTTTTCTTTTTGCTTGTTTGGAGCTTGGTTTTGTTTTGTTTTGGATTTTTAAAGAGAGGAAAAAACCAGCCAAGGTATTACAATAAAATTATCAATATAGTTAATTTTTAAAAATACATCTGAAAGGCAGGGACCGTTTGTGGTGGGTGATGGTGGAATTGGGCCATTTTTTCAAGAGCTGTACAGAAATTCTTCCAAGTGATGGTCCCTCCAGCCCTTTGCACCTTCTTGTCAGAGCAGATTCATTTGGGACCCTTCAGTTCAGATCCTCATGGAATTAAAAATGGTCCTTAGGACAAACACAGTATTTTTCTTAGGAGAAAACCAATATTCTAGGTGTCTAACATGAGTTCCAACACCGGTGCCTAACAGAACCTTTCACTTTCATTAAACCAATTTACTAAATTGGTTTATCCTTTGAAAAGTTTATTGAGAGCTCAATTACACCCTATTAGCATTTGCAGGAGGAGATTTTGTACAGGACTCAGTTCTTCAAGCTGAAGTAAAGTTCATAATGAACTCTCAGGGACAACAGTTGAGGCTGAGCAAATTTAGACTGCAAATAAGGATCTCACCTTTGCCCTTCTTTCATTTTTTAGGTTATTTTTTATGTTATTAAGAAGAAGGTTTGCTAATATCTACAACAACCTACTAGGGGAATATAGCAGTATATTGACCAGCTGCAGATTTCCAAGCAACTCTTTCAAAAATATATGCCACTTGCTTTTCAAAATTTATGGACTTGGATACAGAAATCACTGAATTATTTTCTGATGCAGAAAGCTACCAATGTTTTCTGGCCCTTGAAATCCATGAAGTCACAAATTTGAATAAGATAAAGCAATTGAAGAACAAAGGCCACTAGGACAGAGAATGAGTCAGGTGCAGATATGTCTTAGACAAATCAATTTCTTTTCCCTTGTCTGAAAGGCCCTTCCGACAAATTATTTAATGAGATTATCCTAAATCTTTCTCACAGAAGTCAGCCTTAAATCTGATTTTAGAGATTACCTGCTGCAATAATCCAGACCTAATTCCTAAAATGCACTCAGGAATGCTGGGTCCAGTGCAGGACACATTTAGGCTACAGAAGAGCTGCAAATACCCTGAGAAGCCCTGGGAGCTTGGGAAAAGGTACTGCCTGTTTTCCACACTTGCCAAACACAAATCAAATATATTAAAAATAAATAAAAAAAAAAAGAGAGCAAAATTAATGGAGCTTTATGGACATTATCAGGAATGCAGCAGGAAGTAATCAAGCACAAGATCACGTTGCTTGTGTGACTGTTGCCATGACATTCAAAAAGCACTTAGTGTTATCATAGACTATGAATATTCTGTTGGCTGATTGATAGTCTGTGGCTTTTTTTCCTTGTAAGCAAATGCAATGACAATATTAAGCAATTACTGATAATGTCACCCAGCTGCTTTCCTGCTGCCTGGGTGACAGGAGTTCTGAGCTGCAGAAAAAACAAATTTATTAAAGGATGGAGCATCACCCTCTGCTCGCTGGCGTTGTGTTTGACCAGGCACTGCAGAAGGGTTCATTTTCAGCAAATGAAAGGAACACATCCTCAGTAAACTTTACTAGGGGAAGTACCATGGGGCTTATTTAGCCCTGATTAGATCAATGAGACTCTCTAAACACAGCAATTAAAAATACAATTGGTAGCAATGTAGCCTGCTTTAAGCATCTGCACGCCTGAGAAGTTCATACAGGAATAAACTTGTTAAAGTACATTTCCTGATTAGTGAATAATCAATATGCAAGGTGCTTGCTAGCTTCACATGGAGCAATGATAAGGGCCAAATTTTCCTCAGCTAAGTGTTTCAGCAGCCTGCTGCCAAGAGCCATTGCATAGGGCTTAATTTATGGGTTATTTACCAGATTGTGTCCATCTTTTCCCTTAATTATCCAGCAAGGACTATATGTCCCAGCATGCAATGTCTGACTGTGAGCCAAGCAGAATTTTGGGCTTGGATCAAGGACTAAATGTTGGCTCCTGCTGCTGCTGGGTGTGATGGAGTCACTGGAAGCATAATGGGAAGATCTGCAGTGAAGCTTGGGATTTGGGATTGGAGCCTTCGGATCTGATGGCCAGGACTAAAATATCAGCACCTTATGAAACTGCTTTCAACACTGAGGAATTGGCAGATTCCTCCACTATTTCATTCTTGAAACTGGGGGAGTTTTAGCTGCACTTCTGTGCCAAGGTTTTATTACTTGTCCCAGAAAAGAGGAATCAGGTCACACTTCAGAGATGCAGAGAGGTCATCTCCTCCCACCACTCGTGCTGCTCCCTCCTGAGGTTCTCAGGGCAAAAAGATCTTGCCCAAAGTGTGCAGAGTCTCAGTTTTATGGCTTGCTGGGGAGGTTAAAGGCTGGATTCTTGCTTGCTGTGAATCATTGCTACACGTGGAGTCAAAGCAAATATCTTTACACATGATAAAGATTCAGCCCTAAATTCATAGGGATTATAGTCTCTCTAGACCCTATAAAAACAGAGGTGAATATCCTGCTCATGAGCTTTTAAAGCATTTTATGTTAGGGCTTTTATTTTATTTTACATTAATTTTTATAGAGGGGTTAAAGTAAAACTGTAGCAATAATAGCATTTTCTCTTATATTTTACAACACTTTGCCAATAAAAATTGACATTTTGGTATGTGCAGAGAGAAAAATACCAGAGGCTGACAAATTAGAAAAAATGTGAGAGGCTTCACAACAAAAACAGGCAGTAGCTTACCAGCTGGGTAAATCTTCATGACATGTAAAAGATAATTTCAAAAATAGTGTTTTGAATCCCAAAGTGCACATGAATCAAGAACGAAATGCTGTATTACAACAACAACAACAACACAACAACAACAACAATAATTATGTATATATATATTTAAAGGCAGATCTCATCTGAGGGATGAGTTCAGGATGTAGATGAAAGGAGATGTAGGACACACAGATTGTGTCCACATTTGCACATCACCTTCTAATAAAGTATTGGACAATTTCTGGAAGACAACAGTGGGAATGATTATGGTATAGAAAACATGACCAGTGAAGAAAGGTTGAGTGATGCAGGTTTCTGTGGTCCAGAAAAGAAAGAGAAGCCTGAGGGGCTGTGAAACAGATTGGGATGGAAAGGTGCAAGAAAGGGCAGGGATTAATTACAAGAGAAGGACAATCTGGTTTACTCTGCAGGAAGAAATGAAGTGGGCTTAGAAAAACTCCTTTAAGGTAAGACTAGATGAGCACTGAGAGAGGAGCTGGTTACCTGAGAGTCAAATCTCCTCTTTGAAATATTGGGAATAGTTTGTGCATACTCCTACAGTGAACAGAGCAAATGTGCCTGTTTTCTGCCCAAGCCTGAGAGACTTCCAAGCCTAATTTTTAAATAAATTTTACTATATACTGAGATAGTTTGGCATACGCTGTTTCCTGAGCAGTTTACAAACAGACAGAGCTTCAGAATACTCTTTTGAAAGGTGTGTGGGAGGGCAGGTATTACAACTTCAGTGTAGAAAACTGGGGGGGAGATAAACATAGGTTAAGTAATCTCCCTGAGGCCAAAGAAGCAACAAGCATGTCAGACAAGGTTCAGCTACAGCATTTCTGCATCCTGCAATCCTCAGAAGCCCACACCCACCCTTTCCATCTCAGAGCATCTACCTTTCAGGGCTCACTTTTCATCTGGCTCTATTTTCATATACCTGCCTGGCAGCTTCCTTGTTTTTTCCTCCTGAGCACTTTGCTGGTCCCCACATCAATAATGGCACATTTTGATTTTGTGGCTGCCTTGTGACAGGTGAACACAGCTCCTAAGCAGCCTTGAAACCCTTCCACCAAAGCTCTGCTGAGCTGCCTAAAGCAGAGGAGTGGCCCAGGATTTTGTCCCAGTGAGCAAAATGCCACCAATGACAGCACCAAACCTCCAGGAACAAGAGCTGGATCAGACTGGAGGAGATTTCTCCTTCTTGCCTGGAAGATGGGCAGCACATGGCAAGAGGCAGGTAGCAGTGCTCATTGATTGCCCAGCCTATTCCCTTAAACAAATTCCAAGGAAAATCTCCTAGCCAGCTCAGAATGCCACTTTCAGAGGGGAATAAGCAATATTTGGGATTTGATCAGCTTTTATGTGGCATTGGGATAACGTGAGGGTGTGGGAATCCACAAAATCAGAGGGTTTTGGGAAAGCTGCAAAAGGCAGCCTCAGAGACAGCAGAACTGTCATTAGAGCTAAGCAGCAGCCATGAGATTGGTCAGCAGAAAAATTATTTAAAAAGTAGAAGAGTAGGGACAAACAGAACAATGGTCTGTGTATTAACGCTTGTCTAGAATAACTCCCAAAGCTACAGAAAAGTTTATCTAGCAAGATATTAGGAAGTTTGAAGCTTAATAAAGGAGCTCTGAGCATTGTGTTTTAACGCTTACAAGCTGGTATTGTAATCAAAATAAGCAAGCATTGTTTAACCAAAGGTACCTGTGTTGATAGTGGTTAGAACTACTCTACTGTTATAGTGGATAGAACTACTGTCAATGTGCTTTTGCTTTATGTGATTGGTCAAAAAACTTATAAAGTGAGTTGTAACATTAAGTTCTTTGTCTGCTGCCTGGGATGTGAGCTGGTGGCATCTTCCCATTGTCATACCCATGTAATGAGACTGATGCTGGAAAATAGAACAGCTCAAGGCCCGTTCCTCAGCAGTCCCATCCCATTTGTGATTTGTACAGAGACCCTGGCCAGCGATATGAGGGCTGGTGTTCTGTGAGCTCTTGACAAAGGAGGTTGCTTTCTTTGAGCACACCACAAACTCACTTAAAGATGAGAGCTCTGTCTGCCAAAGCACACAAAACAGTGGTATCACTTCAGATTGACAGCCATTGCTTTTTTCTTTATTCCCTTCATTGTTTCTCAATTCACTTAGAAGGCAGCCATGGCCTTGAGGGACTAGGAACAATCACATTTAGAATAGTACAGATGTAATTCAATAATTCTCCTTTTTTTTCCTCACTGAGACTCGCTCATTCACCAAAATATCCTTCCACTTTCTTCTGCCTTTATACATAAGGTAGGGAATACCCTAACACTATGTTGGGTATTAATTAATCTCTCATAATCAGCTGGCTGGAGAACCCCGTTATCACCACAGGTTCTTTTAGAGTCAAGCCATAAAATCTTTATATCTTGTGTTGGAGGATTGATGCCAAGCCATGGCTGATCCTGTGTGGAATTACCTCGTGGATGTGCCACAGCAGCAGCACAGCCCTTCCTGGGCAGCCCCAGCCCCGTGAGCCCCAGCAGCCACAGCCAATTTGTGCATATGCTGCCATTGGATGGGTGCCACGCAATTAGGAGGGTGCCCTGGAGGCATTGACATTCCTCATCTCACAGTGAGGGCACTGGGGGAAGGCAGCAGAAGTTTATGGGGTGTTATCCATGGGAGTGTGTTATTTCAACAGCGTTTGAAGAAATCTGTGAGTCTCGGGTTTTCTGTGGTTGAAATGGCTCCCGAGGTATTAAAAGTCTTTTTTCCCAGCCCCACGACAGAAGAAGAAGTTGAGATTCCTGGGCTCTGCTTTTCAAGGTTATTTTCCCTTATCTATGACATTCTCTCTCTGACCTGCTGAGATCTGTCTGGCAGGTCAGTTTGAGGCACACTGACCGCCCTTGGGGCTGTGTTAGTTTTTTATACTAAAAACTACATGTACTTTATTTACAATAGTTTTCATATACGTATCACCTATGTTAGACAGTCTGTCTCTAAACCAATCCAAATGTGTCACCATCACAGCAGAAGATAGAGGACAAGAAGAAGATGAAGAAGAAGATGAAGAAGAAGAAGATGAAGAAGAAGAAGAAGAAGAAGAAGAAAAAGAAAAAGAAGAAGAAGAAGAAGATGAAGAAGATGATGAAAGAAGAAAGAAGAAGAAGAAGAAGAAGAAGAAGAAGAAGAAGAAGAAGAAGGAGAAGAAGAAGGAGAAGAAGAAGAAGATTATCATTCTACTCAAACTCTTGTGGCTTGTAAATCTTCACACAAAGTTGGTAATTGTTTCCATGGACTAGAATCAATGGCACAGGTGTTTTTGACTCTGTGCCAAGGTCTCTGAGCCCCCTGCCAGGGTCTCGAATCACCCAGGGCAGCCAGAGGAATGTCCTGGCTTCTGACAGCAAGGATGATTCAGGGCAGGGACCCAACACAAAGAGGGTTCTGAGGCCTGTGTGGAAACTCTGAAAGTCCCTGTTTGCTGAAGAAGATGGTGATGAGGCAGCATGGGGTGGTGCTGGACTGCAAAATGCTGATTTCACTTCTGATCTGTTCTGTAAGGGACCTGGAGACCTGGGGTTAACCCACACTCTTTAGGGTGTTTGTAACCCCTACTCCCAGTAAAAGGCCCATCAGCTAGATCCCTGTGAAGCCCTGACAACAAAAAGGGTATCAAAGTCTTCACCCCTTCTGAGGAAGAACTGAGACACTGAACAGCAAGGATGTTGTGCTCTTCAGGGCCTTGGTATCAAACCAAAGGACCTAAAAGTTCCAAAGGACCAGAGCCAAGATCTTGCCATGACAAAGATGTCAAGATCCATCTCCTTTCCACCAGAGAACTTCTGGGGTGCAGGGCCCCTGTGGGTGAGTTCATTTGGGCTATCACAGAGCCCCTGGTCCTGGGGAATCCATCAGCTGAGTGCTCTGAGCTCCTGCTGCAGCCTTGACTTAGACTGAGAGAAATGCTCATGCTTTGACCAAGACATCTTGGAAGCAAGCAGGCTGGGAAAGCTTTGACAGGGAAATTTTAAGCCAAATTTCCACCCTGTGCTGCTCTTAGAGACTCAGTGAGTCTCATTACTGTCTGGCAGAAGGACCTTGGCTCCATGGTCCATCCCAAGCTGTGTCCACATGGTCCATCTCTAGGACTACCTAGGAATGGTAAAAATCTTTGCTTTTTCAAGTCTGGCATGGACAGGACTGTGTCTATCCTCTTTGTCAACATATTATAGGGAGGAAAGCACTTGGTGTCACTCCTCCCTGCCTCACTCATGCATTTAAAAAGCCACAAAATATATAGAATAAATTAATTTAAAATACTCCACTTTCAGCTGCACTGATTTTGGGAGAGTTATATTCTCTCCCACCATTAGGGCATTTATCCCCCAGTGCTAAAATGTGTACACTGAGGCTTCAGCACTGCTGGCTAATTTAGGAGTGCTGCCATCATCATAAAAGGAAGAAAATCGATTCAAATCAAAACCCCACAAACAATCTATGACCTTATTCAAATTAAAAAAAAAAACAAACCAACCCAATCCCAGCCTCTAACAGCTGTGGTAGGATGCCAGAGAAGCTGAGAAGCCCCACAAGATGCACAGCATTGATTACTGTGTAATAATGATTTCCTTCAGCCCGCAGACCCCACTGTATCCTTCTTTCAGAATTCCAGATCACATCTCTGAGCATCATAGGGGCTGGAAAGTAAAACACACCAGACCTCTCTGGGGGTTGCAGGTTAAGTATTGCACTTAGGTTTTATGGAGCAGAAGAGTAGATAAATTCTGTCAAATTAATGTAAATGCTCAGCAATAATTTTTTGCTTCTGAGAGTCTTTAAGTGCTTTTTTAGGGTTTGGAAATATTTCTGTGTTTTTCATTTTGTGAATAGGCATGAATTTCTCCTTGGTCCTGACATTCAGTTTGTTTTGGTTTGTCGAATTTATCAGTTATTTGCTGGAAATTGGAGTTTTAAATAATTCCTTGTTCTTGGTCCTTGTTTTGCACTTTCTGGAGCATCATACAGACAAAGGAGTGGCCATACTCTTGGCTGAATACAAACTGGCACAGCTCCTACAGGAACAGCTCCCTCAAGGGTGGTGGTACAACACAAGTTTGCATCACTGACTCTCTGCCCTGCATTTCACTCCCTTTGGGTTTCATTTTTTGACACTAATTCTTTTACAATGTACGTAATAGGCAACGTAGCTTTATTTCATCTCCCTGTTTGTTCTGTGGGTGATATCTCCCAGGGAAGATTAATGACTTAAGCTGATTTAATGCTGTGCATACTTTCCACAGGGAAAAAAAAAAAAAAAAAAAGAAAAAGAGAAAAGAAAATAAAAAGAAGCCCCTTTTCTTTTTCTGCCCAGATTGAAAAATGTTATCTTCTCTTGAGTTTTTGGGGGTTTTTTCCTCCATTGATATTTGTTGTTTTCCAGTCTTTGATAGCCTCCTAAACTATTTTACCATCTTTCTGTACATCTGTGATGTTCCCATATTAATGTGAGTCATTCCCACCAAAAAGTCTGGGACTGGGCTGAGTGCATGAGAACATAGAATTTATCTCTACTGAGTTTCAGGAGTTTTGGCAGGAAAGACTCTGACCCTACACTATTATAGTGTCATTCACCTGCTTGTTCTGCCACCTTTCCCTTTTCTTCTTGCTCTATCCAGGAGAAAAGCCAGCTCACTTGGCAAAAGAGGTTTGTTATGTCTGTGGGAGAGATTTGAAATATGTGGCTGATGTTTCCCCTTGCCTTTGCTAAGGCACCAGAACACTGTTACCACACATTTAAAACAATCTTCAAAAAATCCTCAAACCCAGACACATGTGACAAAACTGTGGTCAAAGCCAAAAATAGAACAAAAGTACTTAGAACTTGTAAAGAGCTGGTTGGAGGTTAAAGAAATGCCAAAAATTACTTTTTTGTTAAATTTTTTCTTCTCAATCTACCTGACAGTCTACTTTAATAGTAACACGGTGTTTACTAACTAGAAAATTTTCACTCAACAAGAATGCAAAAATCATTAGTATAAAATAGGGTAACTACTGGCATATGCAGACACATATTTCTAAAAATGAGTTGCAAAACATCATAAAAGTCACACCCATTTCACAAAGCTTTCTCTACTGCCCTGTCAAAAGGGGGGAAGAAATCAGATCCGGCTTTCATGTGGACAGAGACATTTATTCCGGGCAAAGATGGCTTACAGAGAGATGCAAATGGGAGCACACAAATTCCCTCTCCACCCTCAGCACATGGTTTTCCTCTGTGCTGTGTTTGGGTTTGTGCATTCAAAGCTGCCCAGCATTTCCATACAGTCAGTTCAGCCCTGCTCACACCTACTCCCACAGCTGTCTGTTTTGTCAGCCTGGCTTACTCCAAAAAGGTGCAATGAGAAATTATTAAACTGCAGTCAATTTATGTGGAGTTCTTAGAGGGAATGAATAACATTAGCTTAAGTAAAAAATAGCCAGGTGACAGCAGTCATGTGCTTGCTGGTATTATACACTGCATTGGGTGGATATCAGGGTGAAAATTTAGAAAAGGCCAGGCATGAGTGGATGTCTCATGATGCAATTTTTAATTGCATGATCAGATGCTCCTTTCACCCTAACCTCTGCACCCATATTTTCTTTCTTCCTTGTGTGGGGTGGAGCTGCCTTAAGGATGAATCAGGGGAGGTGTCTGCTCTCTAAAGGGCTCCTTGGCATTTGTGGCAGACAGAAAGTGCACAAGGAATGAAGCTGGGGAATGCTGCAGAAGGTGGAGAAGTCTTTGGGTGAAGATACATGGTGATGAGTGACTCATATATCCCAAACTTTTACTAATAATCCTTGACATCTAAGCTTTATTTTTGGGTTTCTGAGAGACACTCCTAGCACATGACTTGAAGAAAGCCTGGGCTCTACCAGAGAGACCAATGAACACAGAAAGTACTGTATGATGTTGAGGATACAGAGAAGTCAGAAATGGCCCAAAACTGAGAGACCTTAAATGATTCCTTCATGGCTCAATTCTACATCAGTTAAACAGAGGCAAACAAGAGTATGATTACAGGTTTTGATGAACTTTGATACTGTTGTAATTAATGTTTCAGAAAAATAATGCAAAAAACAAACAAACAAAAAAAACCCCACCTGTTTTCAGGACAATATTGAGTAAATAAGACCTAGGGTTATTTGGTAGAAAATGAGGAAAATACAAAAGGAATAGCTTCTCATTATCTGAGCACTGTCTGTCTTATGAAGGAGACAAGAAGAAACCCATGAAAAAACCATTTGTGGTACTGCATTGTTAAGAGTCCCTTGCTCCAGTATTTCCCAAATTTGCATTTTGCTGGTATTCCCTCTTTAAAAAGCAGCTTTACAGGTGTCATTTCACCACCCACATCCAGCTGGGACAGGGGTTTGGGCTGAAGGGGGTTTCCATGCCATGGGCAAAAGTGCTCCACCTCATCTCTGTCCCTCTACCCCTGCCTCCACAACTTATCTGTTTAGTCCTGGTTGCCTCTTCTCAAACTCCTTTCTCCTGTCCTAATCCTTGTCCGCATCCTCTCCTCCTCCTAGACTGTTTATTCCAGCTAGGATTGTGCTTCTCCTCCACTTGAGCCTCATTTTCCACACTACTGCAGGTGTCAGCCAGGATCCCAGGGATGCAGCACAGCCTTCCTGTCCTACACATTGGGAGTCTCCAGTTTTACAGAGACAAGAGCAGATCCTGGCTTAGAGCCCAGATGAGCAGGTTCCAGCCTAGGTATTTCTCAGCCATCCCTACCAGGGTGCCATCAGCAGCAGCAGCAGCAAGTGACACCCAAATTCCAGTGGAGCACTGAGGCCCTGGTGCCATGGATGGGTATCTGATGTTATGAAAACACATTTAATCTCTCATCTCACTTGATCTCTCTCTAAAGACCACAATACATTAGGGGAGGGTTTGTGCCAGCCCTAATGAGACTAAATATTGCCTTATTTGTGCCATATAATTCTTTGGCCTGATCATGGAATATTTGCTGAAGAGATTAGTTTTATAAGTAATTAGTCTTTCTGGAAAAGAATATGAGTGGTACCAGATAATACTCTAACTCCCTCTATCCAAAACAATTTAATCTCTTCTAAATGAAATCCATTTTTCTAAAGAAAAATTACTTCCACAGTATTATTGGGAACCTGGCCATGGAGAGATCCAACTTTAGATGAAGCAGTAATAATTTCACCTAATTTCGTATTTCAGCTCCTGAGCTACTGGAATTAATTGAGCGTGTAATTAAGGAAGGGTTTTCTTACCAATATGCTCATGCCTATAATTAAAATCTCACACAAATGTGTGTGTGCAAGAATAGGGCAGGGCAGAGAAGAGACCAAAGTGTCTGACAGGTTTACATCAAAGGACCTGAGCTCCTGCAGCTCTGAGCCAGAGGGAGGGGAGGAAGGGGAGACAGGACTGGCTGATAACTCACTTGATATATTGTTTTTGACCTCCTGTCTTCAAAGCCCCAAGTGGTTTGAGTGCTGTCTACCCAGGAGATGTCTTCTACCTTTAATATTCCTCCAGCACAGCCAAGCTTTGCAAGTGTTTGTGCCACCAAGAGCAGAAGAGTGATGGTATCTGCCTCTTTTCAGAGGGACTGGATGGGTTTGGGTTTGGCTGCTGCTTTGGGCTGTGCCTCATCAGTGCTGTGGCCCAGGGGACCCTGTGTCATGTCCTGAGAGCCACCACTTTCCTCTGGTGTTTGCTGCATGGGATAACCATGAATAAGATTTTGTAAGGAAAAAAAAAAAGGGGAGGTGTATTTTTACTGCTGATGTATATACTGCATTTACTACTAAATCAGCCTTAAATCTGCATTTACTACTACTACTGCATTTACTACTAAATCAACCTGTTGTGTAGGACCCAGGTCAATGGCTCTGCCTCAGGACAGCTGCATTTGGGGAGATTTTCCTGTTCTGAACAAGGGGAGATGTTGAGTGCTGGGAAGCTGCAACAGCGCTGCCACAACAGCTGAGCTCCTGCACAAAAGGAACAAGGGCTTTCCCTAAAAAAACCCAAACAAATCACCGAAATGGGGACTTGGACTTGAAGAGAAGAAGGGATTGAGACACTCAGCTGGTCTGCCATGTGTTGTGATACCCTGTGACTGTATCCTCATAGGATAACCAAGCCAAGGACCAAGACACCAAGGAAAACCAGGTGTGGATGAATGTTGCATGAAAGAAGCCACCCTGAAGAGGGAAGCTGCTCTCTCATTTTTTAATATCTGCTGTGGTCAGGGAAACAGGACTCTGTATGCTTATTGATATTGTAATGTGCTTATAAATCACACCAAAAAGACACCTGCATGTGTCCTCTGCTCTCCTCTGAACTGGAGCAATCTGAAGGGCTGGAGATTTTTGTCTTGCTGGTTGAATTCCAAATAGGGTCAGAGCTTTGGTCTCACAGATTGATAGGGTTTATACTGCAATGTAGATAAAGGAGGCATGCAGGGAAAGCTAAGGTACATTGGGTGTGTGTTCTCAGGAAGAGAGCCCACACGCCCAGCTGCACACACATTTTACATTTATTTAAATCCAGTAAAATACTATAAGAAATAGCTGACCATTACTGAAGTCCATGCTAGGGTGCTAAGAGCTATGCTGGCATGCACTTGTTATGCAGCAGACATTTTTTACATGAACTGTGCATCATGCAAGAGCTTTGTTTCCTTCCATCGAGTCCCAAACACTCAACACATGCATTCCCTACCATCACTGCCTTCAGAATGACCTAATACACCAGGCAGACATGCAGGAGAGCTGTTATCCTCCACAGATAACTACCAGGCTGGCATTTTGGGGCAACCATCATTTTTTGCTTCATAATCATCTCACTAATATCTTTCTCATTTTTTCAGCTTTCCCATATTTGCAGCAGTTAAGGCTCTGTGACCTTCCCCAGGGAATACAACCTGTGATTCACAGCTAAAGAGTGGGTGTCTCTGTCTGAGCTCTGCTTCTGAAAAGGGTGGCAAATTGCCTCGACAATAGCTGCCATTAAGGAAAATAATGAAATGACTGGGAAAATGAGTGTTCACCGGTGTATTTTCTCTGCACTTCCTAAAAATGCCCATGATCCACACACTGAGCTAGCAAGCTTTATGCTCTTAGTGCCACTATCATCAGTTTCCTTCCCTCCAGTCTGTGCCTTGCCATACTGCATTTTAAACATTATTATTATGTTGGTGTTGATGTTGATGTTGGTGTTGTTGTTGTTGTTGTTGTTGTTGATATGATTGTTATTACTAATTTCATTTTGGTACCTCTGTGGTCTCTGCATAGCCCCCCAGTGTGTTTTTCAGTGAGGTCCCAGGGAAGCCAAGAGGTTTTTTTGGCACTTTCAGGCAACCTCAGCCACAGGAAGGTTTAAGGAATGTCAGACCTTCCTGGGCACCTCTGCTACAGCCTGGTTTTGCACAGGCTGAGCAAGACATGGACAATTGAGGCCAGGGTGCAGGATGGTTTCAGCTGGATGGTATCTAGGCACTGGGAGGTGAACAGGGCGCGTGCGAGCAGTTCCTATTTCCATTCCCTGAAAGGATCCAGTGGTGTTTGATACACCATGGGACTGCTTAACTGCACCTCCCAGTGATGTGGTCCTGATGCTGAGCTGGTGGTGGCAGAGAGGGGATCAAGCTGTCTGTGAAAGACAAAGCAATCCCAGCATTGTGATTGTCCTGGTTCATCTCAGGCTGTCTGATAGTCATGGGAGAGCTCAGCAAGAGCTGAACCCACTGAGCCTGGTGTGCAGCCAAGGGCAGCTCCTAGGACAGGGTGGCCTGGACCCAGCTGTGCTCCTGAGGATGCTGAGAATGAGCAGCACCCCTCAGGCTTTGGATCCTGTATGAAATACCAGAATCTGAACTGCAGTCCTCCCTCCTTAAAAACTGAGGCAAAATGCTCCTGTTTCCTCCTAACCTTTAGTAGGGAGCATCTGGGGACAGGGATTGTGTTCTCATGATCCAAGTCCCTGTGCTGGATTTTGGTGCTCTGCAATGCAATTCCCATTAGCAGAGCAGTGTCCAGCCCAGGGTACACAGAGTTTCCCCTCCCTGGAGAGTGAATAACCCACCCCTGGTGTGACTGGGCACCAGTGCAGGGCTCAGTCAGGCATGGAGCTCACTGCTCTGCTGCAAAGCACAGCCGGGGAGGAAAAATAACCTTTCAGTTTTATGTTCAGTGATATATCGCCTTTAAATCTGAATGGGTTTAGGAAATGTTACAGAACAAAAACTGCTCTGCTTTTCCAGAGGCATAATGTTATGGTACACTTGTTCCAAAGCCAAACTCTGCTCTGAGTTATGCCCCTACATCCTCTCTCCCAGGTATTTATTAAATTATGATCAACAGTAGCCGACATAGAGCTTCATTATTTCCTGAATTGCCTTTCTTTTTAACTATCTACAAGCTCAGAGAATTACATATGGCCTCATTAACCCGTGTCAAACTGATAATAAGGCAGGGAAGGAGCAAGGGCCCTGTGGAAGAGCTGCTGGGGGAACACCAGCACTCCCCAGTCCATGCTGTGAGCTCCCTGTGTCTGTGGGAACCTGAAATATTGTGTTTGGGTTTGTGTTTGTGTTTGTGTGCTCACTGCCGTGTGAGGTAATTTCATAGGGGAGAGGCCCCAGAATAAATAAATAAAAATAGGAATAAATGGCTTTGGAAATCTCACTCTGTAAGCATCATTAGCACCTGTGTGTGTCTATCATGGTGGGATACTCAAAATGAGAGTGAAATACACAATTGTATCAAAGCAGGGATCTTAGACTCCATAGAAGTAACATGAATGCTTTTGGAGGGATGGGGGCAACTTCAGTCCTTTGGTATTCCCAAAAATACCAGGACAGGTTTCACAACATACACAAAGGAATTATTCTGCCTTTTGGCTTCTACAAGAGTGCTGTAAAGTGATTTTAATATTCATAGCTGTCCAGACAGTGCAGGATTCTAATCTCAACTTCTGCAGGACAGCTTGTGAGATTAAAGTTTTGAGTCTGTTCAAATGCTTTGCTGCATGCAGCTGCACAAAGAAACTGCTTATATAAACTTCTTTTCAGTGCCATTCAAGAAGGGTGAAAAACTACAGGTGTAACCCAGACTCCAGACTTCGCTTTCCCAGGGGTAATTTCCCCTCCTGACTTCCTCCCCAGCAATCTAAAAGGCCAGCTGTCACAGCCTTTGCTATTTAGGATTCTCAGGGTATAGTGTACTTTCCAAAGTTTCTCTGCTTTGAGCCACTGTGAACTTCTCAAAGTAAGGCACAAGGACAACTCAACCATTCTTTGTGAGAGATCCAGTGGTCAAAAACTAAGTGGCTTTGAAAGCAGAGCCAACAGGGCTTAACAAACCAACAGTAACACCATGGGAGTTTGCTAATCCCCAAAATCTACAATAAACAGATAAAGTTAATAAGATTCAATAAACGAGAACAGCCCCATTAATGCTTAAAGAGCACTATCTAAATACTACACACTTTATTTACTGAGTTCCCTTGCTGAATTTGCTGTACACAGGAACACTCAAAATTCATTATCTTTGGATGCAAAGCTTAGTAAATTCGACAGTAATTAATCTCCATTTACCCTCCGCGTGTGTTTCTGAACAGACGAAAAGTTCATTGAGAAAGTTCTTTCAGCCTCTCTGAAAGAGAAGCAGTGCTTTGATAAACAAAAAAGCACCAAACACAGGCTTCTGAAAGGAAAATAGAGCAGTAGCCAGTTCTGCGTGGTTCGAGCCAGGTGCTCATTGCAAATTCAGTTGCATGCACTGGCAAGTGTCAGCAGCAGAGAAACTAAAATTACTGAAATTCTTATGCCAGGGTAATTTGCTGAAGGCGATGCACTGAGGGTTAAGGCAAATTGTGCATGTGTTGAGGATTATAAAACAAATTAAAATGGAGGCTAACAAAAGGACTGCAATATTTATGCATTTCTTCATTCTTTTCACTTTGTGGTACTCAATCAACTTCACAGTCTCTTAAGGTGGCATGGGGACATTGCTATTGTGTACATTTATTTGCTCTGAAAACAGGGGCTCAGACATCCTAGGCTACAGAATTTAACTGGTTCTGGTCATATTTATAAGTACCTCTATTAACCTACCAAACATTTACAACCCAGCCATTACTTCTAATCCAGTGAAATTTAATCATTGACACAAAAAAATGCAGCAACTTTGCTGTTCAGTGCATTCTACTTATCTGCTTCAATTTTGATATGCCAGCCCATTTTAGCGTGTATCCCTTTCCTTTCCCTAGAATTCCTGCATCTGTGCACCCTGGTTATACAAAAGCAGAAATGTTTTAACCACCCACAGCTTGCTGTAGTGGAGTCCATTACAGGGTGTAATGTGCTTAGTGTTTAATACCCAATTTACCAAATATTTTAAGGAATTTTTAAAGTATCCACTGTATGATCACCCAGCACGGCCCAGAAACCAAATGGGTTATTACCCTGTGATATAAGAAATAAGAAACAAGTCCTCTATGAAATAGGCTCCTGGTTGGACATTCCCAGCCATCTGCTGTCAATTCCTGCCATGGAGCTGGTTGGAGAAGTGAGGACTTGGTGTCCATGTCTCTGTCCAGTGCCTCAGCTCCAGCCCTCCTGCACAATAAACTGGATTTCTTTAGCCAAGATGCGCCCACCTGTCCCTCTGTCAGTGGAGTGACAACCTCTGTGAACAATAGGGACCAAAGAGCTGACAGCAATCTTATTTTCAAGTGCCACTATGAGATTCACCCAAGCCCACCTGCAGGGATTTAGAGCTCATTTTAATTCCAGGGGCCCTTGCATTTGGCTATCAGAGGCAGATGTAGGCTCTCCTCACTTGCTGGTGACAGACTGTGAGAAGTGCCTGCAGAGTCAGCTCCTGCCCCTATTTACCCATGGAAACAAAGAAAATTCTTTGGTTTTGGTTTTCTGTCCAGATCTGAGCAGGCTAAACAGAGCTGCTTGGGACTCTAAGGATAAAATGGAGCCTTTATTTGCATTTCACTGTGGCAGGGAGATGTTTTCACACAGGTTCAACTCTTGGAGCTCCCAGATGCTCCGGGCTCTTTCCAGGCAGCTCTGCCAGAAATGACCAGAAGCCCACTGTCCTTCATGTCACTGTACAAACCAAAGGACAAAACAACTTCTAACTAGCCCCCAACAGTTTCAGCCTTGGTGTAAAACAAGTGACAACAGATGGGATCAGACAGACGGGGGAATAGAGGAGGAAAACGAGGCAGTATCAGGGAGTGGAACAGGCAGGGGTCTCAGCACGTTGGCAGCCTCACTGTTGTCAAGTTTTTTTGTGTAATCATCACATATTAAGGTTGTATTTGGGGATTTAATAGATTTTACACTTGATTTTCTGCTAGGGAGCACAGAGCCACTGCCAGCCATGAAGCATCTTGGAAATGAGATAAGTTTTCAAATCTATTTAAGTGATCTATGCATTGTTGTTTCTCTGAAAGGTAAAGATGTAAGGGCCAAATCCTGACCTTTATTTCACAGAGTCTGTTTGAATATCTCCATCAGCTGCCAGGGAGCTACTCTGGATTAACAGCAACGTAACACCAACGTCAGGGTCTGGATCTTCCAGAGAATCCCACTGATCTTACATCACTGCAATAGCTGATTTAAAATCACATTTCTTTGCCTTGAGAAGCTTTTCCCACACACAAAGGAGATCAGAATCTCTCCCTTTCTCTAATATTAAGGCAGATTGTGATCCAAAGGATCATGTCTATACTCCCAAGCATGCTCTTCTATAGGATCAATAAATTACTTGACAGTGGCAATTTAGATTACACTTTATGGATGGTGTTAGTGGGATTTACACTCCAGCTACGAAGCAGATCAGATGAACAAACAGAATACCCAGTCCTGGACCACTTCCCTTACTCTGTCATTTTTATAGCTTCACACATGCTGCAGGTGCTGATACTACACAGGTCTGACTGTGATCCACACATCAGCCTGAGCTCACCAGTCCTGGGGGAGACTGCCTTCAGCAGTCCTTTCAAGCCTGGTTAGAGGACCAGAATGGAAACATCAGCTAAAGCAATGAAAGTTATGTTTTCTAATAATGGAAATGAGATGGAAATGTTGGACAGCTGCTAGAGGTTTCCTCTATTATCTGATTTTTTAAAAAATAGTACTGGGAAATGCCTTGCAAAGCCTAACATTAATGCATGAATTCCTCAGTAATGAGAGATATGAATGGCTGGGTCTATAATCCCTTATAAATCTTTCATTCTAAAAACTGCCCATAGCATTGTTCTTGGTAATGGAGAGCTATATGAAGTTGGCAGGTTCTTTTTTAAATTATCAACTTACTGCTCAAGACAAAAAAACCTGAATTAAAGTGGAAAAAAATTACTCCCCTGGAGAATTGC
The DNA here is from genome assembly GCF_028018845.1 of Melospiza georgiana. NCBI lineage: Eukaryota > Metazoa > Chordata > Aves > Passeriformes > Passerellidae > Melospiza > Melospiza georgiana. The sequence goes on from NC_080433.1 coordinate 7,522,928, forward strand.
AGTGCAGACATTTGCTGGCAAATTATTTTTATTTAAATCACTTTTCTTGGTTTTAATATTGAAAAGACTTTAAATCATTGAAGAGCCTTTAATTTAGGGTAGTGAATGGCAGGGATGTAATTGAGGAAACCAGACTAGCTGATCTGCTTCAGCACAGGGGCTGGACCAGACAATTTCTCAGAATTTTTTCAAGTCTGGCATTTATAGAAAGCAAGTCTTGTCTGACTGCCCCTTCTAAACTGTTTGCATCTAAGACATACAAAGACACCCTGTTGCCAGCAAGAATTGCCACTGAATTCCAATTCTTCCAGTCTTGAGACACAATACAACAGAGTTGGACGGAATGTGGTGATGGAGTGAAATCAGAAGGATTTACCCAAGGCAGTTACCACATGGGATGGAGGCAGTGACTAAATAAAATGCAATCAGGATTCAGTCTATCCCCCAGGACCACAAAGAAATAATGGCATGGGGAGAAATTTTACCAACTAAACCATCACTGTTTTTCCTCTGTCTTTTCCCTGCTGGAATTCAAGTTTCTCTAATACTGAGGGTTCCTGTCAAACCTTTAAAGAGAGTTGAGAGTGTGAGAAGGCAGCAGACAAGTGCAGCAATCCCTCAGCTCTGCACACTCCCTCTCTGTTACAGCTTTCTGCTCTGGGTCCACAACAAGAGGTCTGGCACCCTGGCAGGGTGTTTGGGCACAAAATCACCCACTCTGCCTGCCCGTGCCCCCCTTGGTGCTGCCAACACCTGCTGGGCTATCCCGGTGTCCCCATCCATCCATCCATCCATCCATCCATCCCTGTGCCGCAGGGAAGGTCCGCGTCCCCTGGGGAGCCCGCACAGACACACAGACACAATGAGAGCCTCCAAGTGGAAATTCAAACAAAAATATGGCTGTCTACTCCAAAAGGCAAACTCATTTACAAAGGTCATCTCTGTCGAGGAGGAGTGATGCGTTACTCCCCTCTCGGAGGCAACTGCTGGCGCTGCTCTGCCGAGTTACATTCGCCAGCGTAGTTTTGAAAAATAAGAAAGAAAGAAAAAAAAAAGCGGCAGGAAAGAAAAGAGACAAAAGCCCGGCAAGCCCCCTATTCACAGAGCTCGCCCCGGAACTCCCCTTCCCCTCGCCGGGTAAATTGAGCTTCAAAAGACACGAACATCTTTCCCTACCTTCGTTCTCATCGGAGACAGAAGCCCTTCCATGTTGCTCCGATCCTCATGCCAGTCCGGGCGCCCCAAGTTAGAATCTCGTCTCAAGCATCCCGCACGAAGCAGAGCGTGTCAGGGACACCGTCCAGGGGAGCCCAGCCCGCTGCCCAGCCGCGATCCTCAGCGGCGGGGAGGGAGCCCCGCTCCCGGAGACACCTTCCTGCCCGTGCCTCCTCCTCTCTGACTCTCTGTGCATAATCTGCCCGCAGCTATGTTTGTACCATCGCGCCTGACAAACGATCCCTGCCTTACGTAATGCATCCAGCCCAGGACGGGCGATCGCAGCCCCTTCCCGCGGGGCTGGAGGGTGCGGGACCCTTCCCGCAGGGATGGAAGATGCGGGACCCTGCCCTGCCTATTGTGCCGCTGATGCTGCTCCGCTCTCCCTGCGAGCCAGGGAAGCACCGAGGAAAAACTTCGTCACCGAGGCAGATCGTGGATTCCCCGGCACTGACTTAAAAGGGTGTAATCCTCATGGCAAGCCTCAGCCTTGCAGGAGGTTTTCCCTGCTCGGGAAACGCCAACAGTTGGAGCATTTTCTGCTGGGCGCGTTCGCTGCCAGTGAGTGACCAAACCCACGCTGAAAGGGAGTTCCTGTCAATTGTCAGCCGGGAATTCAGGGAGAGAAAGGAGGAAAAGCGCACTAAACAAAAGGAATATACTCCTGCAAAGTTGGCCAGCAAAGGATACTCCCTGAATGCATTTCTATTAGCATTTTAATTCAGATCAGAGGGTGTCTTTGTGGAAAATTCCCTGATTGCTCCTGCTTTATGCGTTTTGTTTTCCATCATGAAGTGATGCTAGGACTGAAGCTCTTTCACAGAAAAATTGAACTGAAAAAGGAGATTCACACCTACAAACACACCGGTGTTCAGTCCACAGGACCAGACCAGACCAGTCCAAGGTAAAACCCTTTTTGAAATGCCATCAAATGAGCAAGCACAGCTGCCCATCACTGCCCTGAAGGTCAGCTCCCCAGGGGCCACCCCACTTCCTAACACAAACACAAAAAGGATTCCCTTCCTCAAGGTTACCTCAAGGGGGTAACCTTGCACATACCAGTACCCAATTGCTGTCCAAAAGCAAAATTAAAAACCCTGTTATACCATCAGAACTCGATTTTCAGTGTTAGAGAAATCACAGTCAGGCTGGCTGGAGCACATTACAGGTGGAAATTTCTAATGCCCTTAAACACCAACTCTTGCTACGTGCTGCAAGCTACATGCTCAGGGACTGCTGCTGTCTGATTCATGCACTGAACTGGGTCTGGTTAACTCCTGAAAATACCACATGTTCTCTGGATGATGATGGGGGTTCACCTCTATTAGCTTTCACCGTCTAAAACTCCGCATTCTGGTCCAGGCCAGCCACTGAGGCTCCTGCAGAACCAAAAAGAGAGACCAGTTCTTTCTCAAAGAGATTGGCTGCTCACACCAGGGACCATCTCTGACCCCACCTATCCTTCATGGTCAGCCCAGGCTCCTGGAGGCTACACTGAGAAGGAGCAATGGAAAATGTTCATGGTTGGTTCAGGGTATCCCAGGGTGCACAGCCTGGCATGAACCCAGAGACAGTAAAAACTGCTGCCCTTCAAGCCCCAGCAGAAGTGCTCCCAGACAGTGACATACACGAGGGTGTTCAACCCCACACATCCCTTTTCTTCTCTATCTCTTCCAGACCTTTAGACCATGTAGATATTGCAGTTTAAGGCAATTTTTCTTATTATTCTTTATGGGGTAAAAACAGGTACCCCCTACAGTGATTAATATTAATTTCAAACAGAATTAAGTGTTCTCAGCCAAAGTCAGGTTCTTATCAAACCAGAACGAATCTGATCATATCACACTGAAGGCTGAGATAAGTTTTCCAGTGCTAAAGAGACTGTAGAATGCTGGCAGGCTCATCCATTTCTTGCTGGCTGTATATAAATGTGTTTTGCTATTGGTATTTCCAAGACTTTAATAAGACTTTGAATAAATGGCAGCAGGAATTCCAGACTCCAGTAAGACAAGGCTGTTGTGATATTTCTGCTGTAAAGCTTCATGCTAGGCTCTGAGGAAAGGTTTACAAGTCTGTCTGCATCTGTGAAGCATCATCTCGTCCAAATTGTCAGGGGAATTTGACTGCCCACAGCCTCAAGAGGAACATAAAGGGAGAGGAGCTTTTGGGTATTTTGGAGATGTCAGGTCAGGTGGTCCAGGTTTAATGCAATATGATAATGTGAGTGATGCACCCATGGCAGTGGATGAACACCAAGTTCTCTTAAAGCTCAGCTCTGCTTTGAACTCAGCTCAGCTACACCACAGTGCCTCATGAGCTTCCCTATGTTATCTCTGTTTACAGGCAAAAAAAAAAAAAAAAAAAAAAAAGGCATTTCTCCTAAAGTCCAAAAGAATAATTCAGTCTGGGACCAGAAAAGCAAGCTGGGGCCTTTCTGGTTCAGCAGCACTCAAAGCCTCTCTGATCTGAATGGATTGGGAATTGTGCTGATACTGCATGAGTCAGAGCAGAGCCCAGCTCAGCAGGATGAGCAGGACTGGGAAAGAGTATGGTGCTGTTTGAGCAGCACCAGTGGCTGTGAGCCAGCAGTGAGTCTCCCCATCCAGGGAGCTGAGACCCCCAGCTGCATCCCAAGGATGCTCTGGGTCCCTGGTTATCAGTTATCAGCTCCTGCATGGCTTTACCATGAGCCACAGCTGAAGTGGTGTGTGTGACAGCCTGGTCTGTTCACATCCCCCCTCACCAGTGGGGCCGGGGGACCCCAGGGGTTCTGGCTGAGTGTAGTTTTGTCCTGGCTCCTTGGATGGGTATTGTCCTGGCTCCTGGGTGGATGGGTATCGTGCATCACATCATCCTCCTCTCAAACCACAGGCACCAGGTGGGACTGGAGCTGTACCAGCACCTTGGCAGATGCTCTGCTTTAGCCTGTGCAGCCACCAGCCGGCCCTCCTTGTGCTACAGGAGCAGGATGAACACTTGGTGTGCTCCAGACGGCTTGTAACCCCTCCTTCACGTTCAGAGCAGCAATTTTACAACTAAAATTGTAGGAGCGAGCCAAGGAAGTTCATCTAAAATTGTGGGAGCCAAGGAAGTTTATCTTGACTTCAAAATGAGAGCTTTGGTTGCTGTAGCTGGGGGAGCAGTGCCCCAGCAGTGTGTGCCATGGTCTGACATCTTGTTCCTCTGCTGGGCTGCCACTCACAGCAATGCTCAAATTACTGCAGACTCGTTCTGCAGCCTCTGCTCCTGCCATCTCACATCAAAGGCTCTGCACAGGCAAAAGGAGCATGTGAACACTTGCATCCTCATTCTATTTCTGGAGAGGGGAGCAGCATTTGACTCAGATCCTGGGCAGCTACACCCAGCGTATCTCAGGCTCTCCATCTGTAGAAGAAGGGACCCACTTGTCTGGTTTGGACAGGTGTTGTAGAGGTTCATCCTGCCATGGATTCAAACCATCATATCCTGGAATATATGGGAATATAATTACCCTTAACTAGTCATGGGAGTGAGAAACCTTGCAATCCCCTCTGTCGCAGACATCTTTTAATGAAAAATCCTTTCCTTAGGTCTTTTCCTCCTGAGAGGCTGAGAGGCCTCAGGAACAAAATGTAAACAATGATTGTCTGCTGCTGTGGAATGCAACAGGTGCATCTGGGATTGGTCTCATGCAGTTGTTTCTAATTAATGGCCAATCACAGTCAGCTGGCTAGGACTCTCTGTCCGAGACAGAAGCCTTTGTTATCATTCTTTGCCTTTCTATTCTTAGCTTAGCTAGCCTTCTGATGAAACCTTTTCTTCTATTCTTTTAGTATAGTTTTAATGTAATATATATAATAATAAATCAAGCCTTCTGAAACATGGAGTCAGATCCTCGTCTCTTCCCTCATCCAAGAACCCCTGTGAACACCATTAAACTCCTCTTATATTGTCATAATTTAAATATCTGCTGGACTCTAGATAGCAGACCAAGGCAGATGTCTATGTGGAACCTGGTATGTCCTACCTGGCTCCAGCCTTGGAGCTCCATCTCTTTCTAGGCTCTGCTGACTACCTTGACAAACCTCCATGGACCAGAAAGAGAGAAGAGATTCTCCTGATATTTAGTCAGGTAGATAGATGCCTGTATCCAGAGCTTAATCTTGCCCTAGGAAAAATGGCTCCAAAAATCATTATGGCCCCAAAAATCCTGATGTTCACTGTCAGACTACTGGCTGAGGGTCCTTGAAAGAGCTGAACTCTTTGGTATGTATTTGAGCCCTCAGTTTTCTTCTTGTTCACCCCTTATGGGTGCATCCAGGCTGGGATAAAATTCGGTAAGCTGAACACTTTCTAACCTTCGGGGTGGGGATGCCAGCCCAGATCCAAGTTGTGCTGCCTGTACCAGCCCTGAAAAACGGGAGGGGATTTGGGTTTGGACCCTGTCTCCGCTGCTGTGTGATGCAAAGAGCTTCCAGCTCCTCCTGCCTCCTGGCCCAGCCCTGCCTGTGACAGGGACAATGGCAGCTCAGCCTGCCCTGCCCGTGTGCCCCCGGCCGACCTCGGCTCCGGTCACTCCATTCATTCATCCAACAAAAGGTGGCATCGCGCTGTTGCCATGGCGACGCCCCGCCAGCTGAGAGGCTGCAGCATCCTACAGGGGAGGGGACACATCCCAGGCACACACCAGGGCTGGGCTGAAACCTATCTTATATTTAGAACAGGCGGTGCGGGGAATACTAATGAATATTTAACACCCGGAGTGCCTTTCATGCTTGGTGGTTTTTTGTTTGTTTTTTTTTTTTTTTTTTTTTTTTTTTTTTTTTTTTTTGTTGCATACTCTCATAAGCACAACATTTGCTTCCAAATGGTTTGAATATTATTGCTGCTGTGCTTCTCTCATCACTGCTTCGCCAGGTTTTCTTTGCTTTTCATGAAAGCAAACTTTTCATGGGTTACCTAAAAAAGGGAAAGATTTGCTCATGCTCTGCAAGAACCTGTTCCTTTTAGGGCTTTTTTTTGGTCCCCACTCATTAAAAGTACCTGCTTTCAACAATTCATTCCCTGTGCTGCAGAAAATTAATTAATTAATCAATCAATCTAACTTTCATTCATTCATTCAGGAAAAATACACACCTGAAAACATCCTGAAAATCCTTTCTTCTGTCCTTTTCCCCTAAATTGTCAGGAGTGAAAGAAAGGGGTCTAACCACCCAAAAGCCCAAGCTGTTAATAATTTAATCCTTTATTTTATGACACATATTTTAATACTTTTTTTTATGACACATTTTTTAAAAAGCAAATGTGCTGGACATGGTGGTGAATCCCACCTGCTACTGCCCAGGCTGTGCAGGGAGATTTGGCACCTCCTGGTGATGAACAAACTGATTTTTTTTTTTTTTTGAGGATGGCAAAGAGAAGTGAGAACAGCACTGGCTGGGGTGGCAGGGGGAAGAGGTGCCCACCTGTGTGGGTGCAGCTCCCAGCACTGCCAGCCTGGGTTCGCCCATCTCCAGAGGTGCCAGGAGGATGCAGCCTGGCACAGCCTGTGGGCAGATATTGCAATGCTGATGGCTGGGTGCATCCTTTCTGGGATGTCACTTCCTCTTCAATCTCCTCTTTAGCTACAGATTAAGTTATAAACAAGGTTAAAAAATGTGATGTGTCAGATCCCAATCTGAAGCAATCTCCTGGCACATATAAAGCTTTGTTCTCAGAAAGGCCAGAATTGTGGCAAGGATTTAAAGAGTGAAATGTGCCCTTTTTAGTAGCCAGTAGCAAGGCACTGGGCTCTTTTTTGAGCTTAGCAGCCCTCCAAAAGCTGTTGGGATCCCAAGAGCTTATCTGTGTGCTTCCTGCTTGGTACCAGGCCAAGGCACCAAGGATAGAGGCAGAATTCAGCTGGCAGCTTTGTCAGTGATGCAAAGGGAGGAGCAGTGCTGTACTGGGTGTGTTGCTTTGGCAGCACTGACAAACTGGAACTGTGTTTATTTGTTGCTGGTTGTAGGGCGTATTTTCAAAATGGAGAAAGGTTTTCCCCTCCAAGATTGCCAGTGCCGCCCTTTGAGATCTGCTCTGTGTGTTCTCAGGGAGAGCGACTTGCCTCTGAGGAGGTTCAGAGGGGACACACCCCTGCTCTGTGCAAGCTGTTCCATGATGCAGCATTTGCATGAGTAAGTGCTTTCAGAATGATTTGCCACTTAGCCTTGCATGGCACCAATTCCAGCAAGGGCTAGAAACTCGAGCTGTTTTACTGGAGTTTGTCTTTAAGGCTCTAGTGACCTGCTTTTTTCCAGAAAAGCAAAAACAGTATGATGAATATTAAAATCTTGAGGTATTAATAAGGCTGACTTAGCTGCCTCCCAAATCTGGATGGCAGACATAAAAAGTCATTTCTGAGGATCATAGGTCATTGTACAAGTCTGAGAGGACTGGGTTACCCAAAATCTTGGCAGGACCATCAGGGTCTGTCCATCCTCTTCCAATAACTGGAAGGCATTTATCTCTATGACACATCAGTGATCTCAGCCATTGTTATCATGATTCCTGCTAAGCCAGTGTGGCAGTTTGGGACAGTAAAGCTGCCTCTCTCACATAAATGAACCACCTCAGCAGAGATGGGGACTGCTGTGTTTGAAGCAGCAGATTCCTAGGATCAGCCTCTGGCTCGGTGGCTTGGGCAAGGCTCTGTCTGCCTTCTTTTTTCTTGCCTTCATCCTGGCTCACTGGGAGGATCTATAGATGATTTGAGGATCTACAGATGAAAAATGGGAGTTGTAGAGATGGGGGTCACAGACTCAAATTGAGAATTACTATGCAAAATCTTTGCCCCAGCAGAGAAAATGGCCTCTGGCAGTCCTGGCTCCCAGCAGGTACAACCATGAGGCTGAGCATCCTTCTCAGTCTTCTGACAAAACATGTGCTGGAAATATGAAGAATTCCTTCCCTAAATAGCAACTGAGCTATATTTTCCTTTTGCTGCTTGGTGTATTTGCTGTTCTGGACGTTAACAGTCAAAACACACACAAAGGCTTTCAGTAGAGCATTAGGTCTGTGTGTGCAGTTTCAACAGTCAGATGATTTATTCATCCACTTCAGTAACCATTCAAACAGGGCATGATGTAGAAAGCAACAAACACTGAGTGTTTGTGTTTGGTTTGCAGGAAGAAATCAACAGAACAGGGTAAGAGAAGCTGCTTTTCCAATGTAAAGGGCTCCAATCCCATCCCTGTCAATATCTCAGTCAAATAAAACACCATTTCCCAAAGCTACAGCTCTGCTAAAGCACAGATATTATGCTCTCAGTTAGAAACCTGATTAGAGCCACCTCATGTCTGTAAGATCACAAGCTCTGATGCAAAGTGACTCCCAGATACTCTGCAAAAGCTCATAAATGCACTTGGTGCTCTCTGGACACATCTCTGTGTGTGATGGAAGAGAAGACCAGCTCTCACAGGGCAGACAGACAAGGCATTAAGAGAAAAAAAGCCATCTTTCAGAATTGTAATACTGTTACAAGTGTGCAAGTCCTGGACTGTGGTATTTTGGCCTGGGTAAGAGGAGGAAAGGAGGGAATGAACAGAAAAGCTCAGCATGAGGCAAAAATTAAAGATGGAGCAAGGGTAAGAAAGGAATTGAGAAAGTCAAGTAATAATAATTATAATAAATAATAATAATCTGGGGTTGCCCAAAAGGAGTCCTATAAAATATTATTTCACACAGAGATTTTTTTAATCCTTAAATGTTGGGTTAGTTTTGATGCAAACCAGAACCCCAAATGAAAAGACCCACCAGAGACCATCTCTTCTCCAAAGTGTGTGTGCAGTTTTGATCCCTCTGAGGGTGAAGGCTGGGGCAGAATTTTGCAGTCTCAGAAGGTATTTCTGCATGTAAAACACCCTGTAGGCAGGAGGATCCCCTGGATGACAGAGTCTGAGGTAGATCTTGCACTCCCCTTGTTTGATGGATGCTTCACAGGACATAATCAGAAGCCAGAGCACAGGACCAAGGGAAACATGATACTGTTTTTCTTCGTGAACATTTTTTTCATTTTTGGCATTTTTCTATTCGTCTGTCCATCCCTAACGAGTCCCACCCTCTAGAACCCAAGAACTGCCTGAAACTCAGAGCCATCCCTATCCCTTAGATTTACCTACTGGGTTAGGAGCCAGACATCCCTTTCCTTTCCCATCTGGGGGTCCCATCACTGCACCAAATAAAGGTGATGTTGGTAGCATGTTCCTTATGCTGTAGTGGATATTTCCAGCTGTGCCCGTGGCTGCTTCAGCCCCTCCTTGGGTCCTCTCTGTGCTCCAAGCTCCCCTGGTGGTGCCTTTGGCCACCCAGCTATTGGTCACTGCATGTCACAGATGTGGTTGTTTCTAACCAAGGCTTCCCTGACACTGGAAAGAAAACAAGAGCTAAAAAAATCAGAGCTTTTTTAGAATCCATTCAGCTCATTCAAACTTTTGGTCCTCTCAAACCCTTTCAAAAATTCCCAGATTCAGTTCCTTAGGACAGGGGTAATGGGACATTTATGCATCTCCCAGGATGTCAATAAGGGTAGAAAATTAAGATGCCAGCACAGCATCCCTAGCAAGGCACAGGAGAGCTTCTAAATGTAATGAATATATATCATCAGCCTGTTTTCAGCCTGATTTAAACAACAATCCCCACTTGCATAAAAGCCTCATTTGAATTAATATCCAATGCTGGATTTTATGGCACTATTAGATGTTGTTAAAATTCAGGGACCCCAGTCTTTCTTTATCTGGCAACAACATGAAAACTCACCAAGACATGTCAAAGGTGGGATTCATCTCAGTCAACTTCAAATATCTGCAGCTTAGCTGTCCATTATAATTTTGTTATAATAAGTGGCATGAACTGGCACTTCTAAGGCTCAGTTCCCTTGACCTGTGCTAGGAAAAGGTGACATGTGCCTTAAATGCCTGAGAAAAATGTAATTTTTTGTGTGTTTTTTGTGCCACAATCCTGGCAGAAATAAGGATGACAGCATCTCATTAAGGTTTCTGCTCATTATCCTAACACCCTGATTGCCCATCTGAAATATCTTGCATGCAATAAGAAAAGCAATCACTGTGATGATGGAGCTGAACTTTTTAAAATAATGGTAGGTGCTCTACAGTATGTGACAAAAACCTGAAATCTGCCCAAAACCTTTTTTGGGGGACATTTGCAAAGGTCATTAACTTTGCAAAGTTCAATAAATTAAACAGTTAATTAACACTACACTGAAGTCTCAGCATCACCTGGATGTAATGACTGCTAGGCACCCAACTTTCCTCCAAGTTTCCTGTAAAGTGTTTCTTCACCTGTTTTTGTGATTATATGACCACTTCCCTCTTTATCTTACTTTGCTTATTAAAAACAATCTAAAAGGCATCATCATTTTGTAAAAACACAGGTAGAAGTCAATTTAGCCAAGGAAGGAATCCCTGGCATGGGGGGCTTGTGTGCTGTTGATCCAAAGGCAGCTGATGCTTGTCTTCTGTGAGTCCTTACAAGAGTTATGCACAGCATGTAACAGGTGACAGCCACCCACAGCTTCCAGAGGGATGAAGTTCAGCCCTGGGAATGGAGGATGGAGTGGAGGATCACCCCAAGAGTAGTAGCCAGGGCTGTTACACACATTGATCTCCAAAGCATCAGCGCGATCGATGCGGTCGCTGCCGCTGTGTGGATATTGAGCTGGGACAGCTAAAAATAAACCCAGCCAATGATGGGGGCTGTGGCATCTGTCCAGGAGCAGTGGCCTGACTTGCACCTCAGGGCTCACATGAGTGGGACAAGAGCAGCTCCACACTTCATGCTCTGGGCAGACCCACAAATCCCTGCTGAAGTTTTTGGGCAGTGGTGAGGAGCACTGGGTGTAGCCTGGTGGTTTGCTGCTTGTGGAGCATGACTTGCTGTGTGTCTCCATGGGAAAAAGGAACCCACCCTGGGGGTGCAAAGGAGGGGCCCAGGTCTACTCTGTTCTCTGCCTTGTAATCCCTTGAGGGTTTAGGGTAAGTTCCATCTCAAACCCCAATGCACTTGGGTTTATCACTATGAAACTGAAGATAATCTATACCTCAGAGGAACATTGCATGGATAAGTCAATTAACTGTGAAATCACAGATGGAAGATGCAAAGAAATGCAAAGGATTCGTTTTGCAGATCAACCCTGCCAGGCACAAATACATTTTTAGATCCTTTCTATTCCCCCTCACTAAAAATAACCAGCAAGCTGCTCCTTGTAGTCCTGCTTAATGTGTTAATGGGGCATCCCCACCAGTACCAGGCACAGGAAAAGGGGAAAGGGGAGAGTGAGGCCACCTGGGCTCAACACCCTGACCTGGGCAGCCCTTGGCCCCTGCTTGGCCCTTGCCTGGGAAATGCTGCATGCCCAAGGGAGCAGCAGCCTCTCCTTGTCTGTGTCATAGACAAAGACCTAAACCTGTTGGTCTTTAGGGTTTTTTTGGCTGTCAGAGCTGACCCCTACTGAGTTGCCATAGTTTCACTTCAAGACACGTTTTAATTCCTGCAAGGCCTCACATAGATTTGGGAATCTATTAAAGGATGCTTTTCTAATTTTAATGCAATTAAAAAACATCCTTAACATCTTGTGCTTTGAAAAAATATATAGAATTTCTTTTTCTCTGAATCAGTGTCCTATAGATAATTAAGTGGTCTTCACTTTAAAAGGTCACTTAGAAACATCACTGGATTTATTACCCACTGGTGATTACCACCTGGGAGGTAAAACTGTCTCACCCAAGGAAAGCTCATACTGCAGGCTCCAAGCACCAGTGTCAGACAAGCAGTCCAGGATATCAGGGGATGATTTATCTAAGCAGCAGCAAGTGAAGGGGCTCCTATCCTTCCTCACCCTGTCCAAACCCAAATCCATTCCCCAGTCCCCAAAACTTGTGTGCCCATTCATGTGGGAGATGTTGGATTAGAAACAGAACCCCAGGTAAAAGAAAGAAAAACATGCAAGGTAAAAAAAAATAAAAGTGAATTAATGAGACTTATATTATGTGCCCTGTGAAGAGCAGTAAGTTACAGCAGAAAGAGCAAACACCCATGAGAAGGGGGAGACTTTCATCTGCTGCTAGAGAAAGTCTAACACAGGACTCCTGCTTCTGCTTGCAGTGTCATTTTCCAGATCATTGGTGAGAAGTAACTTACTGTATTTTGTTCTTTGCTTGGTTGTGCTTTGTTGTTTTTTTTTTTTTGTTTGTTTTTTTTTTTAAATCAGTTTTTCTTATGCAGGCAAAGTCCTTAGGCACACTTGGGCTAGCAAAATAATGCTTTAGCTGGTAATCTATTTTGTTAAAAAACTTCAGTGAAGTACATTACACAAAGGCCTCTTTTGCCCTGGGCTGCCCAACCCAGGAGGGTTGGGCTGTAGATCAAACCTTTACCAATAAGCCTTCAAGAATGCAGAATAGGCTATTGTGTAGATCAACTGCTTTCTCGAGTTTCACATAGAAAAGAAAAATGTTTAACAGCCTTTACTGTAGCCTCAGGTATCTAAAGTTTCAGTATCACTACATCTAAAATACAGGGCCAGATATTGCATTGGCTGACATTGAAAAAGCTCACAGTGGCTGTGTGCTGAGCACATATTTCATAAATACAGCTGCAGTGAGAAAATAGGAAAATATTTCAAACTGAATAGCATGCAGACTGGCCTCCTATCTACTTGTCTGTCTTAGTTTGTTGGCCACATTTCCAGCTGATGTGAACAGCCCCCTCTAATCCAAGTGACATTAACTTAAGACCTGATGGTGACATTTCTAGAGCAAAAGTACTTTCTATCACTATTTGCTTATCTCACACATTTTGTTACAATGACAGACAAAGTGTGACTGTGCTCCAGAGAAGAGAACATCCTCCTTTTTTTGGTGCTATATTTCTTGGAGCTTTGTCTGGGATCTGCTGGATTTAGGGCAGTGGGACAAAGACCTTCTGGCCCCCAGGGCAGCACTCCTGTAGCTGGGCTGGCTGAGCTGGGTGTGTGATGACTTTTCTCTCTGCTTTAAGGGCAGCCCAGAAAAATCTCCAAAAGGGAACTTGCTTTGCATGCTGTAACTATTGGTAAGAAATGCAAACGTGGACACCTTTGCAAACCTAATCCTCCATCCTGAACACATTGTTTCCTCCTTCCTGGCAAACCTTCTTCCCTTTGCTCTCTTCCCCAGGGCTTCAAGGAGACAAAAGTCTGGGCCAAGTCTGTGTATGGCCACCACTTTGTCAAATCTGAATATTCAGCATTCTTGGCCCTTTCTGGACAGCAAAACTCTTGGTCCTGCCTGTAAAGGGGTTGGGTTATGAAACAATTCCTTGAACTGAAAGGTGCAAACTCCAGCAGAAATGACAACACACCACATATTGAAACCTTTCAGGGGGATCTATGTCTACCATTGCAGTTGCTCTGCCTCCAGGATAGCTGCAAGGCTGACACTCAATTTCCATCCATCAATTTCATTCCCAGCTTGGTTTTCTAAGCACTTGCTTATGGCACTGAACACTATTTGGTTTCAGAGCAAAGAGCTTTTCACTGAAGCATCCCATCTTACCAAGAGTTTTGCTCCCCCCTTCCTCTCCTGTTATGTTGGTACTTCAGTCATGCCAATAGGTGTTCTCTAAAATCATGGCTGCCTCAAGCCATGAGGAGGGTTTTTTTACACAAAAAAGGGCTTATGAGGACAGGAAAAAAAGTGGCTGATCCACAGTTGAGCATCTCAAAAGATGTTTGCCAGAAGCCAAATGATCAGATACATATATTAATCCTAATTGTGTATCAACTTCACTTGGAAAGCACCTATGGCCCAACTCTGCATATTTCAGTACTTTTCTGGTCCCTTGTGTCCTGTGGATAGATAAGGATTGGCTGCAATTATGTATTAGAGAAAAAAAATGCCCATGCCTCTAAAGAAATACATCATTAGTGTGGCAGAACTTGTATTATTTAAAAGCAACACCTTTTTGCCCATAATTTTTGATAATCACATTAAAAAAAATTAAAACCTGCATATTTTCCTACATATGGGTATTGTTGAGACTGTCACACCTAATAAGAGCAAGAAAAGACAGATGAAAATACTGGGCTCATTTCTGAGCAGCTGGGAATGGCACTGAGAAAAGCACAGCAATTGAGATTAAGACAGAGTCTTCACAGTGCAAGATAACCCAGCTGCCTGGAAAATCAAATCTATTGAACACACAGATTTCATGCAACAAAACAATGCCTTGCTGATAAAGGAAAATAACTGCTCACGCAGAGTTCTGCGGTCTTTGATTCAGTTTGGAGATAAATGGGCAGTCCTGTACTTTTCCTCTTTAGAAAAAGCCAGAGTTACCTTTCCAATTGTGACTATTCATTGCCTCTTTTTGCCAACTCAGAAAAACCAACTTGGAGGTTTTCATTTGATAATAACATACCCCACAATTTACTGCAAAGGGCACCTGCATAGGGAACTAGGACGTGCAGGTCTCATTCCTCACACTGGATTTAAAAACCTCCTTCAGCTCTCCTTCTCAGTCTTCCTGTGGTGAGGAGACATCAGTGCCTTTGGGAAATGTTTTGACATCTCTAGAAGAAAAGTGTTATACCACTATCCTATAATTTCCTTACTCAGAGCTGATTCATGCTAAGAAGTCAGGAATAGTAGGGCCTACAAAGCTGATCAGAAAATGTTTTTCCCTCTGATGTAAGCTGTGTACATCATAAAATTCCACTATTTCCTCTGAAAATTACTATCTGGGCTCAAATGTTTTAGCTTTTTGAGAAAACTGGGTATTTTCTCATGGGAAGTGATACTTGTTCATAATCTTTAAATCTTAGCTGGAATCTGCTTTTCCATTGAAAAATGGTTTTATGTGATCAATTTTGATCAGCTGTGTAACAGCAAGCTGCTCTGTTGGGATTTTAAATTTTCATTGCTATCCAAAAATATAACATTGTATCTACTGTGAGGTTTTGGTCCAGGCAGAAAGTGTTGATTATTCCCATCCATTCTCCATTCTCCTTTTTTGCACTGTGTAAACTGAACACAAAAATGCTTTTCCAACACCAAGATCCAACTCTTCTTCCTAGACTCAAAAAATACATCTGGACAGGACAGTATAAAACCCAACTCTTTCCTTCCTTCAAGGCACCATATTTTCAGTAACCTTTTAATAACCTTTGAATATGTACAATATTAATTGAGAAAAGCAATACTTCTGGAGTTTTCATTTGATATAAAAGAAATATAATAGTCTTAATTCCTCTAAATGAAACCTTTTATTTATGCATGAAAAGATGGTTAATATGTTCCCTGTGATAGCCTTTTGTTATGTGTTTGGCATTGTAATAACTAACTAGTCATTCCTGCTCTGGTTTTATGTTCTGGCCAGTTTTTTAATCAATGGCACAATACTTTACCTTTCACCAAATGCTCTGGTTTCCTTGAGAGCCTTTGTAATAAAATTCATCAAAGCATTTGTAAAGTCCACAGGAATCATTGTTGACTAGTTTTCTTTCAAGTCATTATTGTATTGATGCTCAAGACTTCAGCCAGGCTGAGGGAAGGATATCACATTCCTGAAAATAGATTATTTAACTTAGAACTCGAGTCCCCAGCAAAAAGCTACCAAAGGTGCCACAGCTGGAGTTCCTCCCTGCTCCTGCTTAGACCAGCAGTAATATATATTACAACTTGTAGCCTTGAAATTACCCTCTTGGGATGAATTCCTAGCACCACAAGCCCTTTCTTGAGAGGATATAATTAACAATGTTTTCATTCTCCCTCCCTTCTTCCAGGCAAATCTGGACTCCAGCCCTTACATCTTTGCCTTGGTATCCTCCAGCCCTTGTGAAAACGATGTGAGTTTTGGCCTTAATAACAAGCCATGTAAAATCTACATAATTGACCCCTTTTCTGAAAATATTTCAAAGCTTTCTCTTTAGCCTTTGAATATGGATGTGCAGAAGGGATGCCCTCATTTCAGCAGACCCCTGTTGCATACAGCAGCCTTCTTGCTGCCATACAGAAAAAACAACCAGCGAGTTGTAAGAAATGGGGTTTTTCCTCCCAGATGCCCTACTTTTCCTTTCTGTGTGATTTTATGCAAAAGAGCTCAAATCCTTTACTTCTGTGCCAGGCATCTGTGGCATTACTGCACACAGTATAATCCATATATATCCATGGGATACCAGAGTTGTGGGCTCCAGTGTTGAGGTCCACATGTCCAGGGTGATCTTGAGCCTTGCATGAACAGTCCAAAGTAATTTTGCAGGGCAGAAACCTTTCTATGGCTGCCAGCCTGGACAGAGAGGTATCCCAAGCAAGTCTCAGAGTTGAGAGCTGGATCCTTACCCCAAAGAACTGGAATTTGCTCATCAAGAAATGGGAAGTGTTCAGGCACTTCTTCCTTAGTTCAAGCAATAATGGCAACATGATCATTTCCCATTGTGTCTCACTTTACTGATTTCAGTGCTCCCAACTCCTAAATTGTGAGCCTGATTCAAAGTCCACTGAGTCCATGGCATATCTCCATTTATCCTGAGGGGACCTGAGGGTGTGGATCAAAACCAGGTGTTTGGTTTTGAGTTTGGGGTTTATTTTTAATTACTTATAAGCATTATGGCCTCATTGTGAGCTCTTTTTTCCTGATCTAAACTTTATTTTTCCCTTTAACATTTCAGTATCATTCAGATGGCCACCTCCTCTGAACCATGATTTGTTCACCACTTGCTTACATTGCTCTGTTCATTGTCGCCCTTCCTCCACCAATCCATCTAAATTTTTTAAAAAATTTTTCATTCAATTGCAAAGCCTGTAGTTCTTTATTTCCAACAGGACTGAGAAAAAGGATGATGGAAGCAGACCTCGATTTCATATCTATGACTAAAACCTGCCTTACCCAGCTCCAGAGGGGGACTGACACTTTTCCATCCTTTGGATTCAGTCAGTCCTTCCACTTGGGAAGAGAGAGCCCCTCCAAGTCAATAATACTCACGCGTTTATTCAAAATCAATACTGCTTATCACAGCCTCTGCAAGTGTGTCTCACTGTCACCTACTTAGCTCACAACCCTCCTGGCAGACTCCCAGGTTGCTGTGAAGTTGCAAGATTGAAGAAAAGAGAAAGTCAGGCAGACACAGAGACCTGCTGACATGGGATGTCACACAGGACAGATTGCCAAGAATTCCTTCATCTGCTTCTCCTTCCCTGCACTCAGACACACATGACCAGGTGAGAGACAGTCATGATCTTTGAAATCTCTGTGTTACTCTCGTTTTCTGCTTTGCCTCCTGAAAAACAGAAGGCCACAAAGATGATCAGAGGGCTCAAGCACCTTCTCTGTGAAGACTGGCTGAGCAAGGGTGGTGTTCAGCCTGGAGAAGAGAAGGCTCCTGAGATACCTTAAGAGCACCTTCCAGTACCAAAAGGGACTACAAGATTGCTGGAGAGGGACTTTGGACAAGGGCATGTGGTGATAGGACAAGGATTAATGGCTTTAAGCTGAAAAAGGGCAGATTTAGATTGGATATTAGGAAAACTTTACGGGGAGGGTGGTGAGACATTGAAATAGGCTGACCAGAGAAGTTGTGGATGCCCCATCTCTGAAGTGTTCAAGGCCAGTTTGAGAGGGGCTTTGAGCAACCTGGTGCAGTGGAAGGTGTCCCTGCCCATGGCAGGGGTGTTGGACCAAGGTGATCTCTAAAGTCCTTTCAATTCCTTTGGTTCTACAATTCTGTGATTCCTCACACCTAGTTCAGGTCGCAGCAAGGATCAGCCAGTGCTCAGGCAAAACCATAATCCAAACAGTGTGCAGTGTTTTTATACCTTGCTGCTGCCCCTGCTGAAGCAGATGGCAAGCTCCCATTGACTTTAATGAGGCCATAAAAAGCCTGTGATGCTCATGCAATATGGAGCAGCTCTTGTTTCAGCCACGCACAGTCAGTGCCACTTTTCCTTTGTTTGCTCCACAGATTAAGAAAGCCTCCACTGACCCCTGTGGAATCCCCACCTCCTATGCAGAGAGCTGGAGAAGGGTGGAGGCAAATTCACACCACAGCAGTGTCTTTGCTTGCATCTCTGCTACCCCTTAAGCTCCTCCTACCCAACCCCAGAAAGGATGGGCTCTCAAGAGCCACAGCTCACAGGTGACACAAATCACCCAGGAAAGCCAATTCCAGAGCAAGAGGGGCTGTGGGAGGATCTCAGGGCACTGGATTATACAGCAGTAAAAGGGCAGATGGTATTCAGTGCCTATTAGTGCAAAGAGACTTGTGAGGGAGAAAATAAACCCTCCTATGTGTGTGTAGGGCTGCTTTTACAGTGCTGATAGCAGTCATGAGAGAGATGCTGGAGACACTGGAGAGTTTTCTGAAAGCTTTGGGTCATACTAAGTGGTGGTGAGAAAGACAAAATGAACGTTAGAAAATCTAAGGTAAAGGGTTGAGAATAAAATACAGACTTCATTATTCCACTGTAGAAAACTCTGTGCACCCTCATTTTGAAGACTCTGTGTTGTTCTGATGACTTTGTCTTGAAAAAATAGAGAAGAGAGACAGACAAGATGCAGAGATGATCAAAGGTTTAGCAGGACTTCCACAAAATGGAGGAAATAAAATAGAGAACTTTTGGGCTTGGAAGAGTGCTGAAGTGAAACAAAAGGTTTTTAAAATCACAAACAAAGTGCAACAAAGTGGAATAGAAGAATAGTACTGGTTTGTTTCTCATAAAATAGGGACTACTGGACATGCAGCAATGTTACTGATCATTTCAAATGAACCTCACAGCACACTTTTCTGATGCTATGTCAATAAACTGAAACCTATTGCAAAAGGATACTCTGTAAGTGATTCAAAAGTAAATAGATAAAAAGAATTTAACAATTTTAGAGTAGTGAAGTCCTTCCATGACTGATAGACACAAGGGTACACCTGCAACTTTTAGCTTAGGAAGAAAATTTACTTATTGCTGGATGATCCACACCCTTATTCCCCCCTGTAAGCACTCATGGTGGACCCTGGGATTTCTGGCTCTGCCCCACAGTTGTGGGGTGCCTCATACAGGTGTTACTGACCCTATTCTGTGAGGGCAGCACAACTGCACAGCTGAGTTCTCTGTGATGGTAAAATAAAGTCTGGCACAGAAAAGCAGCCCTTGTGTCAGAAACAGAGCTGCTGATCCCCTCTACAAGATGAGGTCTTGGCTCATGGGTGGCCCATGAAATAAATGTTTTTTGTGGTTGTTTCCAGTGAAGACCCCCACCTCCTGTGCCTGCAAAAGGCAGGAACATATACATTTATTTGTAACCTTTCAGGCTTTGAGACTCATTTTTCCATTGATTACCTTAAAAAACAGGGGCTATTTATACACATTACGGTCTATAACTGTCAGCCCTGTGACAAATCACCCACCCAGTGCCTTGTCAATGATGTGGAAAATAGTGGCCATATAAACAGATCAAATGAAGTGGAAGTTAGAGAGCACAATGGCATCAGGCTGTAGCCTTTAACCTTTAAAGGCCAGAGGTCAAATCTGTCTGCACTGAGGAGTTGAAACAACCTGGGGAGTGAGTTCACCCTGGTACCCAGGGAGTGATGAACCAGCATCTTTCCTTGGGACAGGGGCAGAGTTGGCAGAGGTAAAGCCTGGGGTGCATGTGAACTTTTGCATCATGCAAAACTCTAATGGAAACTCTAATTAGGGAAGCTTCCTGTGGTGTCACCACAGCACCTGACCAGGAAGAAAGTAAATACTACTGGGAAATGTGAATCTCTGGGAGAAGTCATAGAATCATAGAAGACTAATCCATAGTCACAGGGGTTTGTGGAGAAAAGCTGCTCCTGTCTGAGGCATGTTTCAGTCAGGGGACAGTGGGTAGCAGCACTCAGAGCAGCAGCCAAGAGAGTTTCCTTTGCTGTTTGTTCGCAGCAGTTTGGGTTTATGCAGTTCCTGTGGTTCACAGCACAATGAGCAGTCTTAGGCCGAGTCACCTCACTACTACTTTACATGTGTTTTTCTACAGAATGAAACACCCTTGTATATTGGGTGAAAAATAGGTTATTTTCAGACCAACAAAAGCAATGGCTTTTCCATCCCACCTGGGGGGGGCCATCCTGCTTATTTATTTTTATTGACTCACTCTGCTTTTCCCATTTGAGTTACAATTTGACAATTGCCATTAACTGCACCTTTAACAGTTTCTCCTGGCTGCTGCCAACACATGAAAGTTAAATAGTGGGACAAGAAATTCATCAAAATCCATTGCATTGTTAAACCCTGGCAGGCTTTCTTTTGTGCAAGCCTACTAGGCCTCAATCATAACATTTTCACCTTTTGCAATTGATGAAAATGTATTGACAGGCATGCTGTGCAGGGCTTGCTGTACAGGAGGTGAGAAGGTGGGAAAGGCAGCAGAGACCTCTCCCTCCTGTGCTGCTGCTTCCCTGGGACAGCACCAAGCCTCAGCTGTGGATGGAGCATCAGGGGTGCCAAGCAACTCTGGATTCTCCAGTCCTGACTGTCCTAGGGTGACATTATGATGCTTGTATCCCCATTTGTGTGTGCTGTTAATGCTGGATATTTTGTTCTGTGCCTTCAAGACTGGCTCTGAAGAGTGAAAGTTTTGTTTTGGTTTCTTATCAGCAGCTCCCCCACAGCTGGTGGGACACACAGACATGGTGCTGCTTTTGCTTTTTGCTTGGCTTTTCACTTTGCTCTTGCTTCTGCTTTGCTTCTGCTTGCTCTTGCTTCTGCTCATTAGTTAGCTTAGCTAAACAGTCCAAATTTCTTCCTGGACTGTTTTTCCTTTCCTTTTTTTGGACCTACTCAAACCTGCTCTGGCCTGGGACCTAGGAACACGGAGAGTTTGCACCCTGTGGCCCAGCGGGGCCTACTCTGGGCAGCAGCTGCCCCAACGCCAGAGGGACTGAGAACAGAGCGACCACCCCCAGAGAGACTTTCTGAATTTGTCATCTTTTTCAGAGCAGTGACAGAGTGGTGTCATCCAGTATTGTTCATTTTGTGTGCTGGGGGGTGCTGTGCCTGTTAAATAAACAGGTTCTTTCCACTTCTCTCCGAGGAATCCTTCCTGAGCCGGCTGGGGGAAGGGGCCGTGTAGGTTTGCTTTCTGGAGGGGCCCCCTTTTAAAGATTATCTCCCAAATTTGCCCTAAACCAGGACAACCACTCAAGGGACCTCAGAAGACCCTGCACTATGGGAGAAGCTAAAGGATAAGAAATGCCATTTTTTTGGATTCCAGCCTCTTGTCCTTCTGCCTGACAGCAGGCCACCTGCTCTGCTCCACACAGGGAATCATCAGCGGCAGTGATGCGCTTTCACTGTCGGGGATTCATTCCCTGCAGCCACGGGAGCTCAAGCTCAGCAGCCAGGCACAGCTGCTGCCTGACTTGTCATCTCTGCTGACCAGGTGGGAAGTCCACAGCCTTTGATGATGGCCCAGGAGCACCCAGCAAACTGTTTTTGATGGTGGAGTTGATTTTGCTGCCAGCACAGAGTGGCATTGAGCCATGTGGATCTACAGATGCAGTGGGGCAGAAAGGAACCCCTCACAGCACACAAGGGCCCCAAAGTTGATTGGAGGAGAAACCTACCTTTATATGGGACCCTGACAACTTTCCAGATCCTTGCCTCTGCCCCACAACTCCAGTGGGACAGCAGGGAAAATCCACAAACTTTCTCTTCCCCTAACTCCATCCAAAAGAAAGGGACTGTCATCACCTGGCTCTGAAAAACCCCAAATCCTAACATGCTCAGAAAAGAATTCAAACATCACAGACACAGCTTTCCCAAGTCCAGCCTGAAGGTGTGAGCTAGGCTTACACCTAAGGTTTCCACCCTAATGGAAGGGTTTTTCTCATCCAAACTCAGACATGTCAAAATCAGATGTCTAATTTAAGTTAGTCACCTCACACTATGTTTTCTTCTAGCCACAGGTGTCCAGAGGCCACTTCTCTGATTTTAGATGCCAATTTTGGGATGACATGAACTACCTGTTGGAGACACCTACTACTTTTCATCAACTATAGGGAGACAGGAGAGTGAGTACCCCAGAATTAGATGTCTAATTTTAAAGAGTCCTGAATTAGGTCAGGAAGATCACCTCCTGTCCTTATTGGCAGGGCTGAGCTGCTTGGGCCAATGCTGAGAGACATGAGCAGAACCAAAGTGGGTGGTATCTGGGTGAAGGGAAGGACAAGAGTGCCCTGAGTGAGGTGAAGGAGAACCAAACCTAAATGAATCTTGGTGATGGAGTCAGAGTGTATAATCAAATATATTATATATGATATATAATCAAATGGGGTGCACCAGTCCGAGGCTCTTTCCAATAAAAGCAACCACAAGATGACAGAGCACCAAGAGTGGATAATGAAGCAGAAGAGAAGCCACTAGGGATAATCTAAATGCAGGGTCATGGTCTTTTATTTCTTTCCACCTGCTCTTACCAGCTTTGCACCTATGTTGTCATCCATGGGTTTTGTAAAGAAATTATTTTATCTATTTGCAGGTTAACAAATAGTTAAAGGCATTTTGGGGCAAATGGATAAAAATAAAGGAATTCATTACTTTGAGGTAACACAATGGTATTCAAGGTCAGGATTAAGGCATGATTAGCATTGTCTTTAGTATATATTATCTTGTTTATAAAATAGATCCATATTTCAACCTCAGCACCTTGGTGACCAGCAGTGGTAGGTGTGGGAAGAGCAGTGATCACTGTCAGCTTGTCAATCTCTCCAGAGACTGGGAAGAGAATGGGGAACAAAGCTCAACACCTCCTGTTTCAAAAAGGGCTTGGCCACAGCCGTGGGGCAAGTGGCTGTATCATGAGCAGAGTGAAGAGGGACTCACAGGACTACATTAATCTACTCTTTCCAATCAATTGCTTCAGTGAGATTATCACAAACATGATGGATTGGATCACTTAATCCAGTTAGACAGGAGCTCAGGAGGGTGGATAAATAAGGGGGGCAGCAGTCTTGTGGCCTCCAGTGACCCGGAGCAGCCGCCAGTCAAGCTCTCAGTGCCCTCCTTGACCTCTTTCTTGGGGCTGACAGTGCTAACCAAACACAGGCAAGTGACACAAGGGCTCTGCAAGTGCAGGCAGAGTGTTTGCCATCAGAAGGAAACATGGTGGAAACGGCACAAGGGTCTGTTTCTTCCTTGCCTTGTGCACCCCTAAGAGTGAACAAAAGGTTTGTCACTCACAAAAACAGCAACAACAACAAAGAGGAAAAAAGATAAAGCTTGACAGTGCATTTAGATATCCCTGTGAGATTTCCAGGGTTTTGAATCCTGGGTAAATGGCACATAAGGCTGGAAATGGCACCACTGGATTTTGGAGGGGGATGCAGCACAGCTGAGCTGTGTTTAATGAGGGTGCTCTGGCAGCACTACATCTGCACAGCAGCCAGTCTCTTGTCAACAAAATGCAGCCATTCCTGCCTTGTGTTATTTGATATTAACCAGCACAGTTGCTAAAAATTTAACACCTGAATTAGAGAGATTTTGATCATTAATGGCTGCATGCAATGCTACACTCAGCATGAGCCATCAGACAGGCATCTTCATTTTGTCTACACAAACCCTGAAGCTGGAAAAGGCAGCATTTGAGTTTGTTTTTGAAAAGGCTGAAATAATTCCACTCTTTACCTTTAATAACAACAGCAAAAAGTCTGCTAAATTTTCTCCCCTTTCTAAGAAAGAAAAAAGAAAAGGATGCTCACAGTGAGATAAAAGCAAGAGTGTGTTAACATAATATATGTGATTCATTATTGGCTGATCAATGATTAGATGTGGCATTTAACCTCTTGCAAAGTTTTATTAGATGGAAGAATTAGTGCCTGGACTGGCAAAGAGGGGAGGGTAGAGATCCAGAATCCTGTATATTTATACTGAGTAAGCAGACATCAAAGGATTCTCAAGCAGTTTGTGGGTGAGGATTTTGTTTTGGGAGGGTGAGAACAAATCTTCCTTCAAAAGCTCAAAAATGCAGAGAAAAATTCTGCATTTCACTGACACCAAACATTGAACTGCTGCAGTCAGAAAATGCAACCAGAGCCAAAAAAGGGTAAGAAACAGCAGAAATGAGTAGCAGAAGTCCATTCTCCTTGAATAATCACCACATACATGGACATGTTAATACACAAATACACATTGAAATATATTTAGCTTACAGATGTTTTCAAAACTTTTAAAATAAATAACAGGTTTTTATAGTCTGGCAAACCCTGTATTTTGAGGTAATTAAGGCTGATTGCTTTCAGAGCAGTCTGTTAATAGGTTTTCCTTATTTATCAAGGGTCATTTAACATTTGCAGTACACAAAACATTCCTCCAAATCATCAAGCCATTTTCCATGAGCAAGCCTGATTAAATACATGACATGATGGGTCTCACACTGGATCTCTCTGTGGCTCACAGTGCTCTATTTACCCAGCAGTTTCCATCCCAAACAGAAACAGCATCTCATTACTGGTTCCTCGAGCTGCCTTTCCCTTAAAGCTGCCCACATGGGGATTTTTCCCTTCTGAGGTCTTCAAATCTTGCTCAAGGCTGTTGTCTTACCTCTGTATAGAGATACTACAATTGCAGAGTCTTTGGGTAATATGAGCAAAAACCTCACAGTCAATTCCAATGGCATGAAACAAAACTTGGGATCTCCCTGGGGTCCCCTCTCTCTAAATTTTGCCTCCAAGCCATCAGAGGAGCAACACCATCCCTTCAGGATCTGAAGGAGAAGCCAGTAACCAACCCCTGGGTCCCTGCTGATCCCACCCAAGGCTCATGGACCTCTCAGAGTGCCCTTGGAAGGTTTGCAAGAGCAAATTGCTGACCATTGGCAGAGCAGAGGTTGATCTGAACATGAAGAATTGCAGAATGTCCTGGTCTCTAGGGAGAGCAGGGGCAGAACTGGGCTCAGATCCACTGGAGTGACGTGATCAGAGGGGGCTGCACCGTGCAGCTCCCCAGGAGCAGCCAGGCTGGAGGAAACAGGAAGCAGCTGTTTTGTGCAATTATTTCCTCACAATGGATGTATTGTAGGAGAGGGCAGGAAGATGTGTATTTCTGTGAAGAACCTCTCTTGTGAATAGGTAATCAGCAGTAATTGAAAACTCCAGACAGCTTCTTGTGGGGGGGAATCCAAATCATACAGTGACAGAAATGTGAGTGAGACAATTTGCTTCCTCTCCCACAACCACAGCTTGTCTCTGACAATCTGGCAATACTGGCTGAAAAGGCATGCATGGCCTTCAGTGGGTTTTGTCTGAAAACCACACAGAATCCTGGCTGTTTTCTGGAATCAACTCTCATCTTTAGTACCTTAATTTACCAGATCTGCTCTGCTCTATATTTTGATTGCATTTGTCAAGTGGAGAGCAAAATGTCACAGGAAAACTAGGAAAAAACATAGAAAATGCCTGACTCTCAGGGAGGGCAGTAGATGAGTAGAAGATACAGAAGAATGAGACTAAACTAAACAAATTTCAAACTATTTGGGAACTGCCAGCTTCCATTATTGTACTGCAAATCTTACAGCATTTGTTGTTTTTTTTTCCAAAAGCCCCAGAGAATATAAGGCTCACTTTTATAGACATAAATGCCTTGCTTTTACAAAGAAAACAATGAAAATAAGCAAAAATATAAGCCCCAAACAAATGGAACATGGCAAACAAACAGACCTAACCCCCACCCAACTCCTTTCCTATCTACATTGATCTTCCCTTATAATGTATGTGTGGAATAGACAGCTTGCAATACATGACAGCACAATTAAAATGATAGCTTTGCTCTCTGTGGAAAGATGGCATTTATGGCAAACTGAACTTTTTCAGCATTTTTGCATACACATTCAAGAAAGTTGGAGAACATTTATTTAGTTTGGTTAAAATGCCAAAGTCTGAAAGCCAAACCAACTGATGAAAGATACTCAGCTTTTACAGTATGCAAAAACTAACCCAAAGAAACATAATCATGTTTTATTTAAAAGCACACACCATACACACTCTCTGATGAATAATATGAGCTGAGTGAAAATCACTTACTCTTGCTACAACACCCTGAACTCAAGGACTTGGTGACGCAGTTGCCAATCCCTCGTTCTCAAGGACCATCTGCTCCTGAATCTCATCTCAAATGCTTGCAGACACATTTTTAGCATTTTTGAACATGTACATTTACTGGTGCTTCCCTCACACACCTCTTGGAAACCCACAGCCCCAGAATGGCTGTATTTCTCTGTTAAAGGACAGGTAGAAATATAAGTGCCATTAAGTTTCAGAGTTAAAATCCCCCTGAGTTAAAGGGGTCAAACTGCCTCTTCCATGATGCTGCCTCTCTCTTTGGTGTGGGAACACATGAGATCAAATCTCATCCAGTTTTCTTCATAAGGAGGCAGACATGGCATCTTTGAAAGAAAGATAATTCTTAGAGGACTGATGAGGTTACTAAAGAAACACTGACACGGTGCATTAACGAGGGCCAGTCTGATCTGACCTCTGCCTGAGCCACTGAATATTGTGGGATTGCTTTTAATATTGACTGTTCTTCAGGGAGCAGGAGGTCATGAGCTGCATGTTTCATATGGTGTGTGAGTGGTTTGTGGATGACTGATGCCTGCTGGTCTTTGGGGCTGCATGGATCACTTGCAGTCAGAGGCACCACGTGTGATTAAAAATAACTCTGGGCTCACTCAGGATTGCTGTGGGGCAAAAGGTTATTAAACCTGGCTGAGTTCATAACAAGATGATCCAGAGGCATTCACAAGATCTCTTAAGGCAACTGAGATTGTGGGTTAGGGTCTAACATCATAAAGGGCATTTTAAAATTGGTCATATTACATCTGTGAGAATGCATCCACCTTGGACGTAGGAAAGCAGCCATGCAATAATCAGCCTTCTCCTTTTATTTCAGGAAAATCACTCCCAAACTCAGAATGTTCATGTCATATGACTCTTAGTTTATCCCAGTGCTGCATCTTGAAGGGTTCATTTTGCAAATCCTGTCCTTAACAATCTTTAATGTCCATAACATTAGGACTCATACTCCTATAAAACCCTGACAAAAGTCTATTCATTTACAGTATGATCAGGGAAAAAAACATATTTGCAAACCAGATTACAGCAAACCTCTTTCCACCAGCCAGTAAATTTTACTCAGGAATGCAAAAAGCCTAAGAAGCTTTTTGAAATCACACCACTTGAAGGACCACAATGGCTATTGAGAACTGTGCTAGGCAGTGCTAAGATGTATACAACATCTGCAGGGGATGTAGAGAGATGTTCATCCAGGAGCTGAAACTCCAAAGCAGCCTGAAGGTGTTTCCAACAAACCAGGTCACCCACAATGACCTTGGTCTTTATGATTTTATGTCTTACACCCCTTGGCTGATGTCAACGTCACAGCCAGAGGAGAGGATGAAGCTCATGGACTTTGTCAATTGGGACAGCTGATCAAAGTTGTTTCTCCTAAGTTTGTTTTGACTCCCTGTTCATTTCTAGCCCATACTGGGGCTTTTTCTAAGTCCCTGAGTGACCTTATTCTTAGTGAGATTTGTAAGACTGTTGATTAGTGATGCTCTGCTCTATCAACTCTCACCTGTGAGGCCATGAACTCAGCTCATGAGGCCATGAACTCACCTCATGAGGCCCAGCTCATGACAGATCCAGAGGAGGGGACTGCAGCCTTCCCAGCCAACCTGAGGACCACAAGCACAACCCTTGTAGCTCTACCAGACAGCACAAACATGGAGCTAATCCTCTCTGCCCAGACCAAGGAGTGTGTGTAAAGCCATGTGCTATTTCACATGGGGAATGCTCTTTTGGACTGAATCTTCTGGTTTGTCTCAAATGATGTGTGGCTCACCTCACAAAGTGGTCTTGAAGGACATGAGCTAGGTTCCTTCCAGGTAAACCCCAACTGAAATATGATGCAGAAGCATTGCAGGAACACAGCTAATGTGCTCCAAACAGTGATGGACCAGACAGTTTATAGGATGTGGATGAAGCTTGCCTGGAGTAAATGCCTGGAAATTGGTGCAAAAGAGATCCTTGGCACCGACTGTTTCACTTCCCAGACCTGCTGCTGTTGGGTCACACTTCTTCCCAAGGAAACCTGGCCAAAGGCTCCAAACACTGGGACTGTACCATAAAACTCATCCATTGGATGATGGGGTGACATTAGGAAATGTTCTGATTACAAGCCCATTTTCCCCTTGTAAAGAGAAGAGGATCTCACCTCTTTCAAGTCAAAACACAGATGACATAATATCAGTAAAGCCTCTGCACTAACTCAGCCTAAGTGGCACATGAGAGATATGAGAGATGCTCATGAGCTTAGCAAGAGAGGGACCCCTAAGTCATAAGCTGGAAAATGCTAAACCATTTGTTATTGCATCTTCTCTGCTCTTTTTTTAACTCACTTATCATGGAAGTGGCGAACTATTGTTCCACCCTGTTTGTTTTTTTCTTTTTGTTTTGTTTTGTTTTGTTTTGTTTTGCTTTTGCAAAGCATTTGAAGTTGTCAAGGACCTTCCTAAGTTTTCAGAGGTCCCATTAGAAAATCAGGTCTGGTTGAAGTGCTCTTGAGTGATGAATATGATAGAAAATGCTGATTTCAGTAACTGAAGAAGAACGGGCTGGGAAATAAGGCTTGGGGTAAAAATATGTGATAGACCAAAGTTCATTATGGAGCTGAGAGCTCTCCTGCCTCTGAGACAGCTCCATACAGTCTGTTAGGGAACAGCATTGGATAAACAGAACATGGACTATATACAGCTGACATCAGGTATTTTCTTTGGTGAAATTTACAGCAGGATGGAATTCCCTGCATTTTAAACACAGAATCCTTACCCTTCGGCTCTGTGCTTCATCTTTTTGAAGACCAGACAACATGGAATTAAACTTTCCAACCCTTGTTCTTGAGGAATAAACTCTCAAATGTGGAATTCCAAAATGCAGATGAAAAATATAAATTAAAAAGTACACATATCAACAAAACACAACCTTTCTGTTAATATGGTTTTTAAGCCAATACCATCAGGGAAGGAAAATTACTCATGATTTTAACTGTAGGATCTGTCACTCTATTATAACACAGAATTTAAATGAGCCTTTTCTCATACACTGCTTCATCTGTGTGTGAGTTGAAGTGCAGTTAACATACACGTGGTGTTGGACTCTGTGTGGCACTTGGGAAAAGCACAACTTGAACGCAATTGAGACCTGTATAAAAATAAGAAAGGGAAAATTCAGGAGGAAGAATTCAATTTCACTTTGTGGTTCAGATCTGACCTGAGGTGTCAAACAGGCCACAACAATTCAACAGACTCTATAGATAGAATGGGTCCACAGTGGAGAGAGATTGAAAAATTAATTCCATCCACCTGTCACTGAGTTAGGAAAAAACAGAGGAGGGATCTCTCTGTACACAGTCTGACCTGTGCACATCAGGACAAGGAACACAAACAGACGTATCAAGATCTTTCCTTCTCTCTGAGTAAGAACATGTTTTGTAAACAAATGCACAGCATCTTGCATACACTTTAATTTAGATGCTGTCAGTTTTCTTATCACAAAGCCCTCCTTTCTTGTGGCTTTTAATGACGTCTTTTGTAAACTGCTTGGACACCCCCTCCCAGGCTGAGCAGCTGGAGCAGGCTGGCTCACTCCAAGAGTTGGGAACAGAAGATTTCTTCTCTCTGTTGAGCATAATCCATGTGGGATTGCAGAGTGCCTTCTAGCCGTGCATCAGAGAACCACAGAATAGGGAACCCACTCACAGAATAGAATTGGGTTAGAAGGCACCTTTAAAAATCTTTTGGTTCCAACCCAGGTTGCTCAAAGCCCTATGCAAGCTGTCATGAGCACTTCCAGGGATGGGGCATCCACAGCTTCTCTGGGCAACCTGTGCCAGGGCCTCAACACTCTCCCAGTAATGAATTTCTTGCTAGTATCTAATCTAAAGCTGCCCTCTCTCAGTTTAAAGCCATCCTATCCTCTTTCAGTTTAAAACCATTCCCCCTTTTCCTGTCACTTCATGCCCTGCCAAAGGCCCCTCTTCATCTCCCTTGTAGATCCCCTCCAGGTCCTGGAAGGTGGTCCAAGGTCATCTTGACACCTTCTCCTCTCCAGGCATCCTCAGCCCAGCTCTGTATGCCCAGCAGTGCTGTATCCATGTCCAGAGCAGAGCCCAAGAGCAAACCACCCAGAGAAAAATCAAACATCAAATGCAGGGGTGGGAGGCTGAGCTGGCTGCACCCCCAATTGCAGCATCCTGCACCTCCCTCTAGAGACATCCAAAGGCACCTTCCTCTCTTTGCCAGCACAGGGATTCTCAGCCCCACCTCCCAGGACTGAGTTGCTAGGCACTTAAATTATAGATACAAATTGGGACCCTAAATTAGGCAGGCTCAATCCCACACCTGGTACTTATATATTATGAAACAGCCTTTCATTATACCATCATGTATTTTCTTTTTGTTCTCCCTGAAGGATTGTTGCTTCATTTGGGATGCAGGATGGCCAATTGCTGGCAATGTATCCTGGCTGAGTTACTTAGGAAGGTGATGCCCACAGACTTGCTGAGTCTGGGAAGTGTGCAAAAAACTTGGCAGAAAGGTACAGGAAGAAAAAGAAGTGGGCTTAGGCTTAACACAGTGCAGATAGTTCAATAGACAGCTGAACAGGGGCTCCTGTCTCACACAGGCTCAAAACTGGGATGGAAAGATAAGTCCCTGGGAAGTTCTGCTGTCTGGTAATTCAAACACTCCTTCCTTCCCCTGAACACAGCAGTCACTATTTCAGTATAAACTTGGACTTTAACAGACTGGTAATGCTGAAAAATTGCCAAGCAAAAGAAAATCAGCTCCCAGTGCAGAAGCTATTAATCTGAAAATGTCACCAATGGCTATTTCAGCCACTTACATATTCCCTCAGCTCCCTTCCAAATGTAGAAATTTCTCTACATCATCTTTTTTCCACAAAACCCCCAGTTTTCTCTAAACATAATTTTTCTGACCATGACAGACATTCTCACTGATGTTAAGTTTTCCTGGTCAGGTATTGTTGGACACCCTGGGAGAGACCTGGACTTTGGCCCTTCCATTGCTTGGCACCAGGCACTTCACTCAATCTGCAGCTCTCACCTTTCTCCAGGCTAAAATCAGAAGTAAATCCTGGAATTAGGTCTGAAATAATACTGAATACTGAAGTCTGTCTTGGCAGCATTTCAACTGTATACTGTGTTCTGTAATGCTTTGAAAAATAAAGTTCTAGGTGTTTCCAATAATGTAGCTAAATTGAGTGGACATTTTTGACCTTAAAATCTCTTGTACTGCAGCTCCTCATCTGTAAAATGGTGGTAAAAGCATCTTGTCTCCTCACAGATGTGTTTATAAAACTGACATTTGTGAAGGTCCCTGATAATATATAGTAGGGAGAACATTAAAAGCACCCGTGAGGCAATTTATAATTCTGCCTTCAAAGCAGTATTTCAATAGTGCTCAGTAATAGTGTGCAGCACTTTATACACGGGTTTTTTGGTTGCAATTCATATTTGATTTTTCGGTGTCAGTCAAACAAGAAAGTATAAAAGTTTTTCTTAGTGACATCTTTCTATATTCAAATGAGAACCAAACTAGCAAGGAAATTACATGATTCTAATTATGCTTTGTGCATATAAATCAGCTGTGAAATAATTTGAAACTCTTGTGTGTTTGGGATCTTTATCAATGAGGCAGAATAATTACCAACAAACCTCCATTAAGCCTCACTTTAAAAAGAAATGGTTATTAAATATGAACACAATTCTACACTTCAAAGTCAAAATGACTCCCCAGTGGACTGGGCAGATATCAAGGCTTGTATGCATCAATGTGCATATCTCCCAAAAAATTAAATTGTAATTATTTTCCATTTAAAATAGGAATTCCCCCCTTTACCTTTTATCGGGGCAAGAGATTGCTGTGACCTAGAAACAAAGTTAAACTTGATCAAATGCAACATGGCAGTCAAATAGCCAGTCTAAATGCAATGTCAATAAACATAAACCAAGCATTGATACAATTCTCAATAATGCAGATTCTCAATAAGCATAGAATATTTTATTCTCCCAAGTAGCAAACCATGTATGGATCAAGCAATAAAAGACATCAGTTTCTCTCTTCGATCTGGTCCAGTGAACACTGATAATAGATCTTGCAAGATAGGCTGAAAAAAGTTTATTGCTGAACATCAGCAACAAAATAATAAATTAAAAATTCCCATAAACAGCTCTGAAAGGTAAATAATGTCCTCTTGCACTGCTTTGTCCAACAAAGAAACTCACTTCCCTTTTCAAAGAAGGCAAACAGCCTACTCCTGAATTTACATTGATGAAACAAGTACCTGGGGGTGAAGCTGTTTGTCCCAGCCTGGTCAGGGAGCTCCCTCACTGCTGCACACCTGTGTGCATGTGTTGGTCATAATCCACTGTGGGTCACCCCACAGTGTCCCCACACAGGGACACAAGTGCCCTTCGCTGCTGGGACACCCTGCAAGACCTGCTCCCAGGCAGAAGTTTGAAAGGTGTTTTGATCTGATTCCCTCTGAAGGTCTTATAATCAGTCACCCATTTCCTAGGTGAGCAGCAGAGTCCCAAAAGCCCTGCAGATGAGATGGCACTCCAGCAAATCTTCCTCCTGCCTTTGAGGAGGGATGGTCCCTGTGGCTTCTGCAGGGGGGCTGTCCCCACATTCACAGCAGCAACATCAAGTCTGGGCTCTGCAGAAGGATTTACTGCCCTGGGAAGGCAGAGCTGCAGGTGCAGGACACACACAGCTCCTGCAGGGGCACCTGGGGCGCTCCTGGCACAGGGAGCCGGGAATTCCTCTGGGAAAGCCCTGCCACAGCTCCCTCTGCGGGCCCTGCCCTCCCGTGGCCCACAGCATCCTCCCCTCCCAGCCTGCACGCCCAGAAACAGAGGCTGAGCAGGGCTGGAGACAGTGCTGGATGTGGGGGTTCATAGGCATGCAGACCCCATGATGTGCCTGGGAAAACAAGGTTGAAGGATAATCACATTTGGTGCAGTGAAGTTCTAGGATTTATCACTTGGTGAGGAATAAGTAGTTCACTTCCAGGATGGAACCCGATTACAGCAAGATGGGAAAGGCGACTTGGAAAAATGTTTAACCCTTCCACTGAACCTCTTACTCAAATGATTATTCAGTGTTTTCCTCCCCACTGGAGCAGTTTGATCCCTCCTGGCCTGCTGGGGAGGCACCTGCCACATCTTGGCCCTGGAGGATTTGGGACAAATCCAGCCCTTGTTCCAAACACAAACCATGCTGCTCATGCAGGAATTACAGCATATCTGGGGGCTCCCCAGCAAACACAAGTCATTGTATCACCTTACTGTGCCCTTCCCTGTGCCACAACCATCTCCTGCTCTCACCTGTATTGCAAATGGATGTCTGCTCCAGTTCCCATGAGGGAAAGTCTCCCCAAAACCACCTTGGGGTATTTTCAGAGGCCAAGCAGCATGGATGGCTGCAAACAGAGCTTCTTATCAGAACTGGCTGATAAAAGGAAGATTTCAACAACAGAACTTTTTTAGTTTTTTTTGCATGAGATTATTGCTCAGGTCTGATAATAAAAACATGCATGATTGCCTACAACAGAGGTGTTCTCACAAAAAACATCATGCTCATGCTTCCTATGGAAAAGAACATAACTATTGTGAAGGTGAAAAATGGAAGCAGCTATAAATGTATATTTGAAATCAAATACAGGTGCAGGTTAACACTTCTTGCAGACAAACTCCACCTCACATTCTCCAGCTATCCCTGCACATCCATTTGAAGGGATGGGAGAAAGACAAGACACATTGTCAAGCTAAAGCCACCAGAGCCAGGATGTCACCTTTCTGCTGCAGTGTGATGTGTGCATCAGAGGAATCCAAGGTGGTCTCATTCTCTTTAGACCAAACTCTCACCAAGTTTGGTGAGAAACTTTCTGTGCAGACACACTCCACAGCAGTGACAGCCTCCCACAGCAGTGACAGCTCTGCCCCTGCCTGTGGCCCTGCTCCTGTGACACATGCCAGCTCCCCAGCCAGCCCAGCAGACAAGGAGGGATTCAGTGCAGACAGCCTCAAACAGCCCCAGGCAGCCTCGCCCGGCTCTGGGGTGCCGGGTCTGCTGAGGACAAGGACCCTGGACCCTGGATGCTGGATCCTGGATGCTGGATGCTGGGTGCTGGACCCTGGATGCTGGGTGCTGAATCCTGGACCTTGGACCCTGGATCCTGGATTCTGGCTCAGCCTCTCCTGCTGTGACACACACTGGCTGACAGGGCTCCCTCTGAAGCTTAGCCCACACGTGATCATGAAACCTCTGCACAGCTGAGCTTTAAAGACTTTCAGTTCAGGGGTATCTTAACATTCCAAATGCAAAGAAGGTCCTGCTGCTCTGGCACTGGCAACACTTCCATTTCAAGCATTTAATTTCATTACTGAGCCTAGCCCAAAGGGCTTCTCGTCTGTATTCTCGGCCTTGCAAGGATTGATTTGAGATCTACCTTCCTATCTTCTAGTAAATGTAATTGAGGTTTGAAACAACCAGGTTTCAAACTATTAGAAGCATTAATGTTCTGTGAGGATGGAAGCTCCATTACTTTACAGCTGAAATTCCCTTGTAGCTGTTTATTGACCTATAAAGACGTGACATAAATGCATCCTTGACATGAAGAAAATGGTGAGGCAGGTATGACATTTCTCCCTCAGGCAGTTACTGCAGCTCCAATTATCTTATCTGCAGGAAAAGTGGCTACAGAAACCTAATCACTGCTTCATTTACTTATAGCCAGCCAAAACCAGACCACTCAGCAACTCTACCTGGCTCCCTATCCCTGAACACTTCCCCACCAAGGGCTGTAAGTGATTTAGCACCACTAAGAAGCGAATAATCAGGTTGCATGGTCATTTCTGACAAACTGGTAGAATTTTCTAACCAAGAAACTGTGCTACAAAATAAAACATTTGGGGAAAAGACCCACACCACCACTGCCACCAAAACCACTGGCCCTAGAAAATCAATGTTTCTTTTGGACCTGAATTAACTTGCAATCTAATACACTATACAAACCCTGACATGAATGCAGAGATTATATTGATCAGCCAAATTGGAAAGGGTAAGAGAAACAGGGGAATTAACATTTGGGCAGTAGTTAAAGCAAAGAGCTGTAGGAGAAAGAAGAGACATAGAGACATGCTCCCTCCCCCTTACATATCCCTCTTCTAATTACATTTAGCTAATCCGTTCAATTAACATTGATGAATTTTATGATGAAAAGCATAATGAATCCATTAAACACAAAACAAGTATTGGCATAAATCCTTTTCACCCCAGGAAGTGAATTATATCAGAAGAGCTACAGTAATTTACTAATAAAGTGATCTAATGATGAAAAGGAGCCATTCATTTTGTGGCCAGTTAAGATCCAGGCTGGCAGGGGCTGGATCCTCTGGATCAGATGGTGATGCTGAAGGACTTGCTCCACTCCCAAGCTGCAGTGATTGGAAGCAGAATTGGGCCAACTGCCCACGTCACTCGCTGCTACCTAATAATAATAATAATAATAATAATAATAATAATAATAATAATAATAATAATAGATGTTACACCGACACTGTCAGGATTTTTCATCTCCCCGCTCCTGCTAGACTCTTATATAAATAGCCAATTTGTTAAGCAGTTAGTCACTGCTTTATAATTCATAGACTCTCATGGAAGTTTTAATGAGAAACCACAAAAGCAGTAAGAGGGAAGTAGGGGCTGAGACAACTATTTATAAAGCAGCAAATATCCTGCTAGAACAGTCTCATCGTGTGACGTGTGCGTTACATTTCTATCGTGTGCATGCTAAATTTATATGTCATGCATTCCCTTAACAAGACTATTCATACAACTATGATAAATAGGGCCATAATCTGTGGCCGTTTCCATCCTTCTGTATGCCAGCAGAAGTCTCTTAGCAACCGTTGTTAGGGGCAACGCCAGCATCCAGCATCTTTTCGTGGAATTCAGCAGCAACCAAGCTTCCACTGGCTTACGATGGAGGCTCCAGCTATACCTCAGAGAAAACAGAGCCTCCCTTCCCCCTCCCACAAATCCATCCTACTGAGAGACACTCACTGCACAGAGTGAGGCTCAGCAATTATTAGAAATTATCAATTTAGCAAAATCCGAGTGGCCGTTCTGGACATGACGTGCATCTCTTCTCCTTTCGCACTACAAGGCTCTTAGCTTGTTCTCCAGGATCACAACAGCCTTGTCCTCTCCCCAGCCTGCTTAAAATTCACATCATAGCCTTTAAATGAGGCTAGGGAACCTCTGAAATGTGCTACAAAGAAATCCCTTTACTAGTCCCCTGTTGAGATGTGTCAGGGATGCACTTCCAGAGCCATGTGCCATGTGTCTGCCTGTAAGGTTGCAGCCATGATCTTAATGCTCCTTTAATATTTTATTCTGACTGTAGCCTAATGCCATCTAATTGCTGAGCATCCCCCGCAAGAGGAGTTGCTGCAATTCATCTGTTTTTCCAGGATGCCGTTTTTATTTTCAGTGGGAACACAGACAATCTTTCTGAATCAGGAGTCTCCAGATGGTGCCAGAATGCTGAAGGGTCTTCTGGATTAAAGGAGAAAAAACCCCAAATGGGTAAAATCCAACCAAAAAAGTGATGGGGGTTTTATGCCAATCAAGCCAAAGTGTGTTTTGAGCACCGCCAGCTTTAATGATGACATCTGTGATATGGGCTGAGAAGGGCATTGGGCTGCCTCTTCCCTGGGGATTATATGAATATTTCATCTCAAATCAATTACTGAGATCTATTCCCACTGCTCCCCTTAAGGCTGTCAGCCAACTCACGTTAAACCTCCTGTTCTGAGGCAGTTGACATCTCAGCCTCAAAGCAAATCCAAAAAACCACATATACAAAGCCCTCTCTGGTCTGAAATTTGGCATCAGAAGGGCTTATCCTGAAATGACATCATAATGTTTTGATGAATGGAAAACTTTTATTTTTAAAAAAAATTCCCAGCAATTTTCACATATACCTTTTCCCTCATTTGCATTTAAATTACTTCATTAGATGCTGTGCCATTTTCCTTGTGTTTTATTTGTCTTCCAGGAATACTTTCTTCCCTCTCCCTTTCAAACCTGAAAATTTGGCAAGTTTCACCCAAGCTCCATGTTGGAGCAATATTTAGATTCAAACCAAAAGAGCCAGGACTGTCAAAGTTGTGGGCAACATTCTCTTCATTGCAAGCAGTTGTACAGCTGTCAGATCAGCACAACAGTTGAAATATTATTTGCCATAATACTTACGCACCACTGGTTGATTTATGGATCTTATGTCAGATTTAGATTTGAATTTCCTTGTTTATCCTACAGTTGAATCATTGCCTTGTTGCTCCCTCCCATGAGAA
The DNA here is from genome assembly GCF_028018845.1 of Melospiza georgiana. Classification (NCBI taxonomy): domain Eukaryota; kingdom Metazoa; phylum Chordata; class Aves; order Passeriformes; family Passerellidae; genus Melospiza; species Melospiza georgiana. Next base: position 7,560,619 of record NC_080433.1, read on the forward strand.
CTGGTCAGGAATTTCAAGCTTATATTTGCCAGGTAAGGAATTATTCTGCTCTGCTTGGAATTAGCATCACTTTCTCAGCCTTGTTTGATTAAATATCCTTCTGTATCTCTTAGCCTTCAGCCCTGATCAGATCCTTGGGATACAGCAGGAAGCCAAAAATTCCCTTTTCACAGATTTCAGAGACTTTTTGGCAAGAAAATTTCTCAACTAGTTTTAGAGCCTTGTAACACAGACACTATGGACTAACCCTGAGCCAGTTCCTTGACCCTTACTCATAACCAGAAAAACAAATTAGAGCCACCACTCACCCTTGGGATGAGTTGGATTTGAAGGGGCATTCTGACATTCAGGTGTCAAAATTCAGACAAAACTCTCCCCCTTTACTGCTAAGAGGAAAAGGAAGACTGTGAAGAAGAAGAAAGAAGAAAAAGAAGGAGAAGGAGAAGGAGAAGGAGAAGGAGAAGGAGGAGGAGGAGGAGGAGGAGGAGGAGAAGGAGGAGGAGGAGGAGGAGGAGGAGAAGGAGGAGAAGGAGAAGGAGAAGGAGAAGGAGAAAAGGAGAAGAAGGAGAAGGAGAAGAAGAAGAAGAAGAAGAAGAAGAAGAAGAAGAAGAAGAAGAAGAAGAAGAAGAAGAAGAAGAAGAAGAAGAAGAAGAAGAAGAAGAATCATCATCTCAGGTGTACTGTGACATTATACAAGAAATTTCATGTCAGACACAGCTATCTGGAAAATGGGCCAGTCCTTTTTTTCTTACAGCCATTTGCTTCACTTAAAAATCCCAAATCTTTTGGGATGTCCCTGCACATCCCATCCCTGGGCAGATCTCCCCTGGAAAGGATTTCCATATAATGCTCTAACAAGCCCTTGGGCTAAGCTCAGCCCCCCACAGTAAGGCAGGCCCCTGTGCAAAGGAGGGCAAGGAATTACCCAAGAAAAAACATATTGTTTCAGCAAAACACTAAAAACATCAGATTTTGAGGTGATGGGAATAGCAGAAGCATTAACCTTTTTTCTTCTGAACACCATGAGCAAGTGAAAGGAGCAGGGAAAAGCATGGTGTTCACCTCAGAGAGATCTGACACCTGGTTATTTACAGGGTGATCACAGATTTGTGCAGCCTTAATTGCAAGGTAATTCAACTCTTGTGGAAAGAATGCAGCGGAAAAAAGGGGAAAAAATCAAGAAGGGAGAGAAGAGTGAAAAAGGAAAAAAAAGTAGGTCTAAGAAAGACTACAGTTCATGAAAAAATATCACTTATCAACACTATGACATATTGAAAGACAGAGATAATACATGGCAAAGGAACTCAGCACAGAAAGAGGCATTTAACCAACTTTGCAGTGTGGTGCCCTGTCTCAGTTGGATGAGGCTGCTTCATCCCAGCATGCAGGTCACAGAACCTTGTCTCTGGATGTCAACAAGATCCTCAGGGTCCTTTAATTTCATTTACTTTTAATTGCTCTTGGCAATTAGGCACACCTACAGATTGAATTAAACTTTAAGGATGGTTTCTCTGATGTATCATAAGTTTGATAAGACAGTAATTAATAGAGCAAATATTAGACTTACAAGTGCCCTCAGTGCTAACTGACAGCACCTCTGGCACCTTTTTAATGTGAATGTTCATTTTACAAGGCCATGCACGCTCACAGATGTATTTGAATTCTTGCATTGGACAGGAAGAAGCAGCCTTCAGGAAAATCCTAGTTGTAGGTTTGCATTAGCTGGAGAACAGATACAATTTCTTTTGTGACTGGAACTAATGCAATCTGCAAGAAAATCAATGCAGGTTCACAGGGAAATAACCAGAGAGTTAGCAGAGCATAGTGCAGCCTGACAGAGACATGCTCTGCTAACACTGAATCATGCTCAGCAGTCATGCTTTTGATCTTGCTTCCTTCATATTACAGCCAAGCCTTCCAGACTACCAGGAGTGCATCACACAGCTTCCAAACATATCAATCTTGCACTCACTTCTACTGCCTGCCCTGGTATTTGCATTATGAAGACTGATCTGATTATTCAGTGCTGGTTCCAGCAGTGAGTGTTCTCCACGCTCACTTGGATTACCAATGTGAAAAACATAGTGGCAGGACTAGAGACTAATTATTTTTAAATGGATTTATTTTTTTCACTTTTACAAAGGTGCTGGCCCTATTTACTCCATGCCTCTGATCAAAGATGCATTAAAGCATCTTCCTATCTGCAAATGAGAACTTCATTCAGGCATGGTGTTTGTGTGTGAGCCCTAGTGCTTTTTTTTCTACTCATTTCTAATGCAGTATTGAGTTGTTTGGGTTTTTGTTTGGGGGATTTTATTTTATTTTATTTTATTTTATTTTATTTTATTTTATTTTATTTTATTTTATTTTATTTTATTTTATTTTATTTTATTTTTATTTCTAAAAAGGCTCTAAAGCAATCATGCTTTGTGATGCCAAATCTGTTTGGAAGGAAGAAAAACTAACAGGTCCTGAATCATCAGGGCAATTCTAGAGGAAATTTATGTCCCAGAAGAGGATAAAAAAAAAAAGTGAAAATAAATAGTGAAGGAATTTATTTACATACATCATTGCAGAGCTAAACACAGTGCTGCAAAGATGTAAAAATGGAGCAATACACAGAGAGGAAGATGGACTGTACCCAGGAAAACAAAAGTATATCTGACACAAAGGGATTCCATTGCATATGGGGCCATGTGGCTGTTGGTGTGAAAAGCCCAGAAGTAGAAAATTCATCACTTTCAAAATGCTTATATTTGTGCTAATCTGTAGAACACAATATGTGAAAATCTGCTGCTTTATTTGGTGAATGAAGAAGCAACAGCAAACATTTGATATAAAGGGACACTTGCAGGTCAGGAATAGTTTTTACCTAGGACCACAATAGAAATATGCATTATTAAGGGTTAGATATACACATTATTAAGGGTGTTGTCCCCCTCTCAGCTGGAAAACCCTTTCCACCCTGCTCATGATTTTATTGGGATTTACAATTCAGGCTGAAATTTTCATTCTGGATGATTATTCCTTTCTCCTCCTCAATTCAGGCAAAAGCTGGAGCTGTTCATTATAGTAAGATTGTTAGGCAGTGAGGGAGGTGGAGTGAAGGCATTTTCCAACCCTTGGAGAGCTGTACAAACCCAAGCCCATGTGGCACCTACTTGAGAGTTATCATCAAGGATCATCTGTGCACCATAATCTCACTGCAGAGTTTTGCTCTCCCATGGAGAACTGCCCACCTAGTTAAACTGTGAATGCTTATATATGCAATATATATATACATATGTATGTATATTATATATATATTATATACAACACATATATATATATGTATGTTGTAAAAATACATATATATGTATATATATGTGTACATATATATATAGACACACATATATGTATATATATACACATATATATATATTTTATATATGTGTATATATATACAATATACATATATATATACAATATACATATACATGTACATATACATATACATATAAAATATATATTTTATATATATATAATGCTTGTAAATATAACATTTCCCTGGCATGGGCCTCCCATGGGTCACTGCTGGCTTTGGGCACAGCCCTGCTCTCTGTGGCTCCTCCAGGGCTGTGGATGGATCTCTGCCCTGGCACCTGGAGCAGCTCCTGCCCCTCCTGCTCTGACCTGGGGGTCTGCAGGGCTGTTCCTTTCACATATTCTCACTCCCCAGTCCAGCTGCAGTTACTTTCCCCCTTTCCCCCATGATGTGCCATAGGTGCTGTCTCTGTTGCTGATGGGCTGAGCTTTGGCCAAAGTTGGGTTCATCTTGGAGCTGGCTGACTTTGGCTCTGTTGGACATAGGGAAATCTTCCAGCAACTTCTCACAAAGCCACCCCTGTGCCCCTGCTACCAAAACCTTGCCATACAGACCCAGCACAGAGGCAAACATCCCAGGGCAGTGTGACAGCAGGACACAACCGTGCAGGCTGGCTGCTGCAATTGAACAAAGAAGCTCAAAGAATTTTCTAAGTGAATGACTGTGCTGCTTAATAATATTCATTCCTTTTTTTTCTTTTCCCTTCTTCCTAATTGCTTTATTAAAAGTCAAAGAGCAAGGGAGTTTCTTGAGGCAATAGGAAAATCTCTCAGAGAAATCTCCTAGGATTTGCTGTGGGAAGCTGTATTTAATACTGTGATTGCTGATGTGGGATAAAGGGTCAAGAGCAGGGCAAGAACCACTGAACGTGGCTCCTGGTGCAGGGGACTTGCTGCCCTGTGCCTGTGCTCACATTTGGCGGCTGGGACAGATGGCAGCAGCAGATTTGAGCAGGAATTTGATGGTGTGGGTGTTCTACAATATCCACTGAGCCCAAAGCTCCTTGGCTTGCTGAGACAGCCACAGCAACGAGGGCTGATCCAAAGGGCTCTCAGCAGCCATATCCCTGCAGCACCAAGTGATGGCTCTGGATTTCTCAAAAACACAAAACATGAGGGGTTTCTTTAACTGTGAAACACTTGACAAGATTTGCACGAAGTACAAGTGGAGTCTAACGCAGAAACCAACTCCCCTTATCCCCTGAGGTCTGACTACCAAGGTGCAAAGTGGAGGAGCCTTTATCCTGTGAGAGCAGAACATGACAGGCTGATCAATTCCTCAGCAGCCACAAGAACTGCAGTGAAGATGAAGCTGACACTGAACACTGTAATACCAAAAAAAAACCCCAAAAACCCAGTTGCTTTTTCCCTCCAGTTGGAACTACAGTTGAATAAGCAGTTTGTGAAGTAAAATAAAACAAGAACTGAGGTCCATCAGACCTCACCAGAGCAGTCTGCTCCAGGATATTTGGATTATGGACACTGCATAGCAGATTCACTGTCAGCTCAGCATCCCCTCAGGCTTGACACATGTATGAACAAGTGGTCAGTGTGCAGATATCTTCTGCCATCTTTCTGATTTTGGGCACCAGCCACGATCAATAGTGATGTATTGAGGGCATGTGGAGTTCTCTGGGTGTGCAGAAGTGTCAGATTTGAGTCCCAAACAGGATAAATTTCCTCTCACAGAATTACCTGAGAAAACTTTAAACCAGGGACAGATGGAAGATGATATCAGCAAGGCCAGTTGCATAAATATCTACCAGATCTATAACTGGGAGGGATTTATGCCTCCCAGGAGATCCCACAGTCTCATTATTATCAGTACAAAACCGGTCAGCACCAGCCAGTCAAGCTTTGAACTTGACCTGCATTACACCTTGCACAGCAGAGCAGCCATAACCTTCAACCAGCAACACCTGGGCTTAGGGGAAAGGGAAAAATAACTGATTTTAACTTTAACCCATGGGGAAAAAACCTGATTTTAACTTTAACCCACTAAAGCAGATAAAAAATCACAAGCCCCATGAACAAACAGGTACAGGAGCAAGCACATACAGATGTCCTTTATTGGCCACAGTATTTTGAGTAAATCTGTCTGCACAGCTGACACTGCAGCCTGAAGATGGTGGCAGCTGCCAGTTTGGGTCCTGGTCACCAAACTGGGAGCCTTCATCCCCAAGGAAAGAAGCAAAACCTGTTTTCTGTGTTACACAGGCACAGTCTCCTTGCCAACAGCACGGCCAGGCAGCAGGGCTGTGCTGAAGGGTCTCATCCTGCTGGACACAGCCTGGATGGGAATGCAGGCAGCTCCTGCCATCCCAGGAGCTCCCAACAAACACACACACACACATCTGTCTCCCTGGCTGAGGCCGTAAATTCTGCCATGAAATACAGATGACCTTTAGCAAATGTGTCTTCTCTGTATCCATAACGTCAGTCACAGGAATCCTCTGCTGGGTTGTGGGATCGTGTTGGTCTCCAGCTATTACAGTAATAAACGTGATTAATTGCAGCTATAAAAAGCAATTTCATTCTGGCTGCTAACCTCATAAAAGAAAAAAAATTAAATAAACCAAAGGATGAACTGCAGTATGACATTTTTACATCCTATTGGTTTATCTCCTGGCTTTGGACTGTGACTCTGATGGCTTGTGATGGGAGTGACATTTGCTTTGCATGGTCAGTGTTTGCCATCACTGCTCTGCAGGATGGAGTGCCACAGGTACTTTCTTTTACAAGGAACAGGGAACTGCTGCATCTCTCTAAGACTCTTTTAGCCACCAAATATTGGTGGCTTAACCATTTTGTCATGTACCAGGGAAAACAGGAGTCCTATGCCAAATCATGTAAAAGCCACTTCAGGTGATAAGCAATCTCTGCTGAATAAGTGGAGATGTATGTCAGGGCTGAAATTAATCCCAAATTTACTTCATTTGAAACACAGGCTTTTTAGAGGAGCCTGTTGCTGAGGCTCAGAGTATATAATGTCATGACAATACAACTGATAGAAACTTCTTTGAGAACACAGCCCTGTGTAAAGTCCTATTGCCAGAAAACTTTAGCTAAACTGAACATCAAAAATGTTCATGCTATTTTTTCCTTTGTAGCCTTTTAATCATCACAGAACATGATTTATCTCTTTGATCATCTTGAAGAATTCACTTAACATAAATGATTTTACTCAAGGGTTTTTTGATTTAGCAGAAATTGCTGTAACAATATCCAGTGGCTGAAAGCTGAGGCTTGCAACATAAATCGAGATGAATATTTTTAACAAGAATAATTAGCTATTGGAGCAATATGCCCAAGGATGAAGTGGCTTCACCAATATCTGTGGCCTTTAAACAGCATTTGATTTTTCTGAAGGATTTGACACTTCAATGTCCAATGTTCAGAGTGAAGACACGATCTGGATGCTAATGTGTATGGGTCTATGCTGGAGTAATTTCCCATGCCCTATGTGTCTTTTCACTGAAAACAGAATTTTCCCCATACTTTTTGTAGTTTTTATAGCTCCATTTACCAAATCCTGTATTGCATTCTTTTAACTTTCTAAACAAAGCTGTATTTATCATGTCTTAAATTAAAGGGAAACTTCAATAGATACTTCATACAAATATTCACAGCTGCATAAATCAACTCAAAGAGATGATTGGGTGTTTATCAGCAAGAAAACATAAGCTGTAGGAGCATGCTTTGTACCTTCATTTCTTTGTGCTTCTCTTGTAAAACATTAAGGATGTCCTAGGATGTGAAGTAATTAGGCAGATAGTTTATTACAGCCAAGTAAATGCCACATACTCCTTCCTCTCTGGACAGCTTGTAACTCACCATTTATTTCCTCACTACAATGGGTTTAGCTGCAAAAGCTGCATTGCCCTGATATGGAAGTTGTAAAAATATTTAAATATCAGAATTTATGTTGATTCTGGGTCTTTGAGCATTGTGCCTCCCCAGCCTGGAGCTGTGGTCTGTGCTCAGCCCTGCACACAGCCCCAGCTCCAGTGAGAGGGGTCTCACACTTCTGCTCCATCCCACACTGATCCCTTTTCTCTCTCATCCTTCTCTCGACGGCCCTGAAGGGTTTTCAAAGCCTCCAAGAACATCACTCAAAGAGCTCAAAGTCTATGGAAATAGCTAATCATCCTTAGGGAAACTTTTTTTTTTAGCAATAATTTGGCCCCCTAAAAAACATCTTTAAAAACAAAAACTCCTAAAACAAAACCCCAAAAGAAACAAAGAACTATTTCAAGGAGTCTTCCAAATCACTGTAGTCCAAAATGTGTTTTTTTTTTGTTTTGTTTTTTTTTTTTTTAATGTAGACTTTCCCATTTCATCCCCCCAAGTGCTTAGAAATTCAAAACCAATGTGCCAAGGTGGTTTCCTATTTTCACGCTTTCTTATATCCCTGTTTTAGGCTGTGCTGCTATTTGACTCCTTCAGCCTTTACCTCTGCTTGTCAGCTTGTGAGCATTAGAAACAGCTCTGAGCACAGAATGACCTGTTCTTCACAATCTATGACAACTCCTGCATTACATCCCTGCAGTAAAACAGCTGTACTATAACAGCTGGATTGTGGGCTTCTCTTTTTATCTCAGTCTCCTCAGGGTAACTGAGAAGTGGAGTCAATTAAGACACAGGGCTAAGATGGATGTTGATTTTGGACCCTGTTTATATCAGAGTGACCTCACACGTCAATTATTTATCTGTGTTATCACAGTATTTAGGAGCAGCTGGCATGGAGCAGCTGCCATGCTGCTACAACACCAGGAAGACTCCTTTTTTGTGTGAAAGGATTTACAGCCTGAGACAGACAGACAGACAGACAGACAGGCAGGCAGAGTGGAGGAAGCAGGAGGCAGATAAGCCATTTTCCAGCAGTGAGCTGCCAGAGCTGCCAGCTGTCCTGTGTCAGCCCACAGCACAAGTCCCAGCTCAGCTGGCACTGCCAGGTCACCAAGGCAGCTGAGTGTGAGCATCCACCTCCACCAGGCACAGCCACTGCCTCCAGAGCACCTTGGTGAACTGCCAGGATGTTTTGCCAACAGAATGAGAGCTTTCAGACCTGGAGGCTGTTTCTTCTCACTAGGAAAAGCAAGGACACAGCTTCCTAATCCCCCACCTGGGTACCTGAGGTGTCCCTCCTGCAGCCAGGTGATGGGAGGGCTGCTCTCCACCAGCCTGTGCCACCTCTGTGCTGCGGAGAATCAGGGAACCCCAGAATGCTGGGAAGGACACCTGGGACAGATCTAGGATCTCCACTGCTCTTCAGGCAGCAGGGAGGATGAGGTCAGGCTCATCCTTAACCTCAACTCCCCAGGCTGAGCTGGAAGGAGCAGCCAAGCTTTGGTCTTTCCAAATCCAGATGTGAACATTTCTCTGTAGGAAGTGAATTTGTTCCTCTTGTTTTATGGGGGATGGTGAGCACAAAGCAGGTGTACACAATGGTGAATATATGAATATTTCTCCCCCTCTTTCCAGGCAGCTGAAGTGGAGCACACGGAGAATTGCTGTGTTAGAGTCTCTGTAAAGTGTCAGTCACTGCTTGGGAAAGGTCACTGTCACTGAGGCAGTTGGTTGGATCCCCTGCACGGCTGTGGTGCTCTGCATGGAGCCACAAAGAAGGAATTGCACTTTCCAAGGCCTTTCCAATGTTGAGCTGCTCATCATTTTCCTTGTCAATACCTGCCTTTGCAATTTACTCCACACAGGATCACTGCCAGCCTCATTTTCTCTACTTTTACACCTGGGAAAACAGCTTCGGTACAAAAGGCAACTGTGTAAAGACAGAATAGAAAGGCTACTAAAGGCAAGAGCAGACTTTGAATAGGCTCCACCTTAGAAACCTTTCTGGCTGTATTGCTGGAATATTGCTGCATTTATTTTTTTCAAAGATTCCTTTTTTCCACCCAATTTATTCCACCTGAATTCTGATCAGGTTGTGCTTGCTCTAATGCAAACTAATAAGGAAGGTCTCAGTCTCTGTAGCAGAACAATTTGGCAGTAGGGGACAGGGCAGGTTGCTCTGACAGATGCAAATATTTACACCAGACAGCAAACATGTCACAGGGTCGAGCAGCAGAGCAGCTGCCACCCCAGCATAAAGCCACATAATGTTCTCTTTGGCTCCAGGTTCACATAATTGATTGAATCAGCAGATAATCAGTTACACTAAACACCCACTAAATCTTCTCTTTGTCAGCGAAGATGCAGCTTCTTATGGAGAGGGGCATTTGAAGGATGAGACAAAGCTATTTCCCAGAGTCATGTGTAAACACAAATGTAATTATTTAAAATGTGCATTGCACACATTTAAACCAGCCCCTGTGGCCTGTGGCATCACCCAGGGTACTTACAGCTCAATTTCCTCCACAAATTTCATTGAAGAGAAGACAATTTTGTAGCACAAGGTTGGAAAAGGATGTTCCCAGCTGGGACTCCTCATCCAAACTGGCTGCCTGGGCTCCCTGTTCTCTTAATGGAAACGGGAGTGCTGAGGTCATGAACCACCCTGTCCTATTTTAGCTAAATTGGGAGGAGATGAGTCAGGTCCATGAAACATCTGTTTCTCTCCTCTGGTAATACAAGGTGTTGAGACAAATAGCACACATGCAAGCACATACACTGTAGAGACTACACAAGGTCAGATGTTTTCCCTGCTCAGCATCCAAATGAGCCTCCCCAGGCACAGGTAACAAAAACCTACCAAGTTGCCAGCTTTGTTCAGAATACTGAGGTTTTGTAGAAATCTGTCTTCCTTCTTAACTCGTTTTCCAAGCTTTCCAAGTCTCATCCCACCTGGTTGTCCAAGTTTCTGCTCTTGTCTAGCCCACATTTCTGCTAAAAAATATCACCCCCATTCTCAACCCCTGAATGTATTTCATGAGCCTTCATCCTGGCTTACATATCCACAAAAATTCATTCCTGCCATGCTGTCCATAGCAATACTTGTTGATTTCTCAGGGGAAAAAAAAAATCCTTTTCATTGTTGTTTTTTCTTTCCTGACAGCTGCCAAGCAGCAGACAACTCGTGGTCCTGTGGTATGAGATTCCTAGGGCACAAACCAGTACTTAAGGGACACCTGGAAGGCTTTCAAGAACCTTATAACACAGAGAAAACATATGTTAATAACCAGCCCAAGGCTTACTGTAATGCTGATGAATCCAGAGCAGTTTCCAGAAGGTTGTACAGACACCTGCTGCAGCAGTTTTGGGAGATGCTTCTTCAGAAGAAGGCATTGAGTGAAATGGCACATTTGGGGCACTCCCAGACAAAGATACCCCATCTCTTCCAGCTCTGGAGCTTACTTAAATGCTGGGATTTTGTTTCACCTCCTGAAATAGCTCTGCCTAAATTGTAAAAATGGAGCACAGAAAACTCCTTCCAAATGAACAGGAAGGACTGCTGAGAGGACTGTGGGACTCTTCCAGGCTGGAGAAGGGTGCTGAATTTGAACTTTGAATGCTGATCAAGGAGATCACATCCATGCAGAGCCATGCACTTGTACCCATAAGCTTTTCTTTATATTCATGCAAATATCCCAGCCTTCACTCCTCTTCAATGTTTGTCTCTGTCTGTCAAAGAGAAATATTCCTCTGAAAGCCAATATCAGTGTGAGCTCAGATGGGAGGAAAAGGGGATGAAAGACTCACATTTTGCAAGTTCACAGATAACAGGAGGCCTAAAAGTGGCTTTGAACCTGTATCTCTGTCTCCACAACTGTTTGCCTTCCCTGAAAAGTCCCCTACAGTGAGAGAAACACACTGAGATCAGCTGAGGGCATTTCAGTGATGCTGAGGCAAATCTGTGGTTAGAGTTTGGAGGACAGCTTTGCAGGATGCTGTTCCCCTTTAAAATACAACAGCCTGCCCATTTTTGATGAAAATTTCCTCCTTGGAGAGCTAAGGGATGAAAAGCAATCCAAACTGTGCAGTCCCTTGCGGTGCTTCAGTGGGAGAGAGTGGCAGCTGATTGTGGCCCATGGTTTCCTTTTGCTGCTTAATCATTTGAGAGTTTCCAGTAGGAACAATAGTGTAAAAGGACACCATGCTTAAAAAAAGATAAACCCCAGAGTTTAAACATAAATTAGTCACAAACAAAGAGCTTATTTCTAATTCATAGAGAAGTAAATGAAAGGGGCAAAATCTGCCTTTATGCAATAGCTTCACATCTGTCTCAGGTGTAAAACCCCAGTGAGTTCAATGGAATTGCAGCAGGGACAGATTTGGTCCCATGTATTGGCCCCAAAGAAATAGGCTGTCCTTGGGGAAGTGATAACAGCTCTGATGTGCATAGTGGGGAAGGTTGGTACTTTCTGTGTGAATGAACCAAGTAACATGATGTATTAAAGGTGCAGGAGACAGCTCTCCAAGAGGCAGGTTCACAGAGGGATGCTCCATTTCAGAGAAGCACTTGGCATTCAACACCAGCTGAGAGCTTCTCCCCTTACCTGCCTCTCTGTTCCTCCTGCACCTGGAGATGAGACAAAGACACCTAAAACTGAACAGTCTGCAAAACAGTCTGGGGCTCAAATGATTCCAACTTCTGCTCCAGGTCTGCTCCTGGCGGGAGACCCCACTGGGACCACAGAGCTGGGAGAGCATTGAGTAAGGCCAGACTTCCAGTGTTTTTCCAGAGCAATTTGACTGCTCACTCACTTTCTCTGTATTGTCACCCACCTTTCACATGCTCATCCTTTTCTGCTGCTTTTTCCTTCACTTTACAAAACTCCCCTTGTCTTGTTTGGTTATTCCCTTTGGGGGTGTCCAAGACACAGAAGGCAATTTTAGCTTTCAGTTTCAGTACTTGATGTGTAAGGATTTAGTGAGAGCTTTAGTTGTAGCTGACCAAGGCATTTTAGGGGAAATGGTCAAGGCAAATGTGTAATGTGTATTTTGCAGCAAACAGAAGCTACAGCTGGGATATTTGTCTACAGGATCCATGCAGAGGAGAGAGCAACTGTTTCTGCAACAGGCTGGCAAAATAAGCTAACAAATGCTGAGAAATAAAGAAACAACTGATGTAAATCAGACAAAGACCATACAGGCATTCAGTGGCAGAAGCAGGATACAAGCCCCATTCCTGCATCCTCAGCACCAGATCATCCCTTTCCAGCAGGATCCTCACATAAAGCTTTGCTGATCTTGTAGCTCTGTCTAGAATTGCAAGTCTAAGTGGCAAACCACAGAATTGCAAACAACCACACTGCCAAAAGTAATCTTCTGGTGAGTCTAGGTCTGAAGTTCATCAGATGGTATCAGATAACAGAAGGAAAAAGCTAGTTCTTGTTGGGAAATGTACTATAGACTGAGGGGTTTGGAAAAATAGAAACCTCCTGTATAGCAGAAGAAGGATTTGGGTACTGGGTTTAGGCTCTGAATAAGTAAAATTGCCATCCAGGAGAATTAAAGCTGGGGTGTCTTTCCATTTCACCTTCTAAAACTCCTCTGACTCCATTTCACTGCTTGGAAGGAGTTAAGGCATTACTTAGCTCATAATGAAAACCACAGATGAGAGAGGGAAAAGGATTAGAAACCTATACTTATTTCCCTACTATATTAAGGACTGAAAGAATTGTGTAAAGTGATGCATCTAAATCTGTTTGAAGAGTGGAATCAACAACAACAAAATGAGAGGTGAGAGCAGAAATGCTACCCAGGCAAAACAAAAAATGGTTTGCACAGTGATTACCTGGTGATAACACAGCAAGTTGAATTAAATTGTTGCTGCCCCTCAGAAGAGTACCTTTGTCTCCATAAAAACATTGAACTACTTTAATGGTATTGATTTCAGCAGAAGTGTACAAGCCCACCAATGTGGAGACACTTACGTTGCTGTTAAGAGGCTTTATTTCAAAAGCAGGAATCTGAAAAGGAGAGTAAGTAACTTTCCTGTATAGATATATTTGGTCTGGAGATTATATTGGTATCAAGATTTAGGTTAAGCTTCTCTTATCCAAAAATAAGAAGAGTGAGTGAGAGAGAGAGAAAGAGAGGAAAAAGCAGCCAACCAAAAGTAGCTAAAAAAAAAATAAACTGCAGAATTAGGACTAAATACAGACTTTAAATTAAAAAAAAAATCTTGCCTTGTCAATTCTACAAGCACAAAGATGAAGTTTTCAAACTATGCTAATTCAAGAGGAAATCTATTTTCCATCTAGGTGTCCCAGTGGGAGTCTCACAATTCCTCACCAAAATCCCTGCTGATGTAGCAGCCACACCAACTGCTGGTTGCCCACATTTACCCCTGGGAATGGGACCCTTCTGTTCAGAAGAGACTTTAAAGATTGATTTCAAGAAGAAAGGTATTCCTTGTTTTCCAGATGAAGAGAATAGGGAACCCCCATTTTAACTCAATCTTTTCCTTTGGCTTTGTCCTGTATCTCTCGCTCAAACAAGGGGTTTGTCCCATCTTAGTGAAAGCCAAACCTATCTGTAAGAGAACAACAGCTGGGCCAGGTTCCAGCATCTTTACAGAAGGAGGTTAGTGCTTAACAAGTAAGGGCATATCATTGAGACTTGGGAAAAATAAAATAAATAATACATCCTTGAACCAAAATCTCATTTTCAACCCAGGAACTACTAAACTGTTTCATAAGACTCTCTAGGATTATACAAGAATGATTCAGAATACATCCCAGGGACTCTTTCTTGCAAATAAATAAGCCAGACGAACACACTGTGCCACACTCCAACTCATAAAGGGAACCAGAGGGCAGACTGCAAACAGAAGGAAATTGCAAGAAGGCCAATAAAATGCAATTGGGATCTCATGCCATCAGCTGGACTAGGCAAGAGGGATAAATAAAGTCACAGAGTTCTCCCATATTTGTGGTTCCTTATTGTTGTGGAGCTCTCCTCAGAACAAAAACGGCTCTGGAAGGGAGGCAGCCGTGCTCCTTTTGAATGGCAATGTTTAAGAAAGGAGAACCATATGGTTTTCAGTGGGCTCAATTGTGGCAGCCAGGAAACTAATCCACAGATTTATTGGAGCTGGCATACGTAACAGAGTGGCAATGTTCCTTTCATTTGCTGCCAAGAAACCCTCTGTGGTGCAGAGCTTTACCTTGAGCAGCAATTGCTTACTGGGCATATGGGCCTTATTTCTGCAAATGGGAGTGGAAGAGAGTCAATTTGCAAATCAAATTGGAATTCTCTTCCCCCTGCTGCTCCAATTTACTATGCAGACTTCATTCCTAGTTAAAGGAGCCTGAATTTCTGCCTCTTTTTTTTTTTTTTTTTTTTTTTTCCCTCTTGAACTTGTTCTATTGATGTGGGACATTCAAATGAGAGGAATATGATGAGGAGATAACAGACCATTTAAACCCTTGTCACTGACCAGATAGAAGTTATTGCAGTAACTATTTTACCTAATAGCCCACTTGCTGGAAGACCCCAAGCTATTATCATCAGAGTTCCTGACATCCTGATTTTTCTTGAAAAGGTCATATGGAAATGGGGAATGGCAAATCAGAGTCAGTAATCTGTCTAAAGTGTATATATAATAATATTTTAGATTTTTAAAAAATTATTTTACTGGTGAAGCACAATAAAAAAATCCCAAGTATCCTTTGGGCATATTCATAGAAGGGTTTTCAGAGCTCCCATGGGCTTACTTGGAAAAAGGTATCAAAAGCTTGACTTCTGAAGAGAGACAAGGTGGCAGGGGGTGATTGATAGATGAACTGCCAACCCTTACAAGTGCAAATGGAAATATGATCAGGGTTTGGAATCAGCCCCCTTCACCTGGGGAACAGGCAAGGCTGCATCTGAGGTCTGCAGCAAGGCACAGAGAATTTCAGGGGGAGACAGATGCTACAGCAGTGTTAAATGTTTCAAAGATTTCCCATAAGCTAGTGCTACAGACAAAGAAATTTATATAATTTTTTTGAGAGGCTATACCTGAAAACCTTGTTATCTTTTTTTTTTGGGGAGGGGGGGTAGGTAGAGTGCTGTTTTCTTTACTTCAGCAAAAGTAGAGAATAACAAAGGAAACTGGGAATTGTTAAGATCATCCATCGATCATACCACAAACCCATTGTGTTCAGTGTGCTGGGTGCCAGACACATCAGAGAAAGGCAGGAATGCCCATTCATGGGCAATTCTATAATTCAGCTCTGCCAACCTTATCTTTGAGCCCAATTTCCAAGGAGATGTGTCTAGGAACATCAGTGAATCCAGTAGCAGAAACGACCTATGAATAGAGCAGCTCCATGAGCTCAGGATGATAAGCAGAAGTCTGCAACGAATTAGTGGAATAAATCATTATGATTTTAAAGGTTAACATTTGCCATCTTCCTCTGGAAAATGGTTCCTCCGTGAAATTAAACACTGCTCTCAACACAAAAATATTATTGAAGAAGTTAAATTGTCTTTTGAAGATTAAGTTAAATCTGAAGATGGCATTCAAATCAATAAAGTATGAGTTCAAAGCAGCCAACAAAGACAGTCCAACCTACAGGGACTCCCATAGGTCATCCAAGCCTGCTGCGACCTTATTTCAATACTTCTCTTATAAAATGGGTCAACAGCACTTCTCTTCAGCAAGTGACTCAGATAGCCACAGTTCTGTCCTTCCATTAATTGTTACAGGTAAAAACCCATAAATACATCACGTGATCTAAACTCAGAGAAATAAAAAATTGATCATATTTATGTATCATCACATATATATATAAAATATATATTACATATATATATCTCATATATACTAACAAACAAAGAGGGCCTTGGGAGTTGAGGAGCTCAGTGTTCAAGCAGGTGTAAAGGGGGGCTTTGATTTTTGTCTGCCAAAGCCTTATCATTCAGCATATGCAACAATACAGAACTAATTGCAGAGAAATATCCTGGGTTTCGTTCTCTTCCTTGTGAAAAACTGATTTTGGGCTGACACCTCAGCAGAAGTCAGTTCCCATTTGTGTGACAGGGAGTGAGAAAGAAGAGAGATGAATTTTCATACCTGAAAAGTCTCATTACTGTGTTGAATTGCCCATAGGTAAAACTGTGTACATTTTTTGTTCTGCCTAGTGAAGAGGCAATAAAGCACATATATGCATGTACAGCAATGAAAAATTAATTACAAGCGAATAATTCTCTGTTTTACAGCCCTAACATATTGCTTTGGTACAGTTGGCAGTAAAAAATTCCTCACTTTGAAATAAGCATGTACACACACACAAATATATTAGTCTATATATTTGCACCATTGAACTAAAGCGCCATAAAGGAAGAATTCCATCATCCAGCTCATGAAATTAATATCTCTTTGACCACATAACTGATTTTATTTCAAGAGGTATTTTTTGAAAACAAGTATCAATAACAGTCATAAGCCATGTGTGCCTGAATTTGTCTGCAATTTCTACTATGAACTTTATAAACACTGAATGGAAAAAAAAAATCAGGTATCTGTCAAAATAACTCTGCTCATTGTGCAGAAAAAGGGAAGAAAAAACAGTTATATCTGTACCACACCATTGAAAAGCAGCACATGAGCAAAGACTGGCCCACAGCAGCCATAATACCATGGGCTCATCTCAAAGATAGAGGACAAAACCAGTGTGATAAATCCACAATAAAAGGGCCTCTATTCACTAGTGAGAGAATCCAAATGGTGCCACATGTCCTTTGACACTGCTCACAGAATGATGTGGACAAGAAACCATCACATTCCCAAGTACCAGCTCATGAACCTTCCCCTTCCAAACCAATCCATTAAATAATTCAGAATTCAAAACTTCTACATAAAATAAGATCACCACCTAATGAAAGGAAGAAATTGCCTTGCACATGCACCTGGTGGGGCTCTGATTCACCCTGCTATAGAATGGTCTTTAACAGAGCCTGTCCTACCCCTGCCCTGCCAACACCTGGGGTGAAGGAACCCCTTCCTTCTACATGGCTCAGTCAGGGAATGCCCTTCACTGCCCGTGCCTGGCCTTTGGCTCCAGGGCCAGGAGTTGGGATTGGTGATCCCTGTGGGCCCTTTCCAAGCCAGGACACTGCATGGTTCCATGACTCTAATAGGATTCTTGCTGCCCACACCACTCCTGCGGGTGATTCTACTCTGCCTGCTGAGAAATCCATCAGTTGTGGGGAATATTGAGCTATTGGGAATGCCCCGCCCCAGTACCTGAAAATGAGGGTCTGGGGTTTATATATGGCCAGTTTTCCATCAGGACTGGACAACACAGGTTTCCATCAGGAATGGACATTAGTGAGATGAAGAGGAGGATGAAGGCTTGTGTGCTCAGCTCCAGCGCTGCCTCTTGCATTGGTAATCATTGATCTGCAAAACCCCAGGGGCTTCACATTTAAGCAGGCATGGCATTATTCCAGCATACACAGCTAGAAACTGCTTCTGCTAACTATTATTTTACGAACAGCTAAGCAAGAAATATTTCGTGTCAGAGACACAAAATACGTTATTTTAATTTCAACCTTTAGTACTCTCAAAAGATGTTGAGTGCTGCTCTTTCAAATGTTACAGTAAGCACTTTGGTTTGCAGCAAGGAGAAACTATTTTGATATTTCACGTAAACAGGTCTTTTTTACAAAGGGGCTCGTGTGTCAATATTTTAAAATTAAAGATGCTTGCAAAAAAAATAAAATCAAACCAAAACAAGAAAAAAACAATTCAGACACAAGAAAACAAAACAAAACCTTAAGTTTCTAAAGCTTTGTCTCCACTTTTTAGACCATGTTTAAAATGAAACAGCTTAGTTCTGTCCACAGAATCTGCATTTCACTCTGTCAGTACAAGAAAACACTTCCTCACAGTACCTTCCAAAGATGTCTTCCGCTGCTGGTTGTAATCCATAATCAAAATGAATGACAGATCACACAGCAGGAATTTTGTTCGCAAATCTCTGAAATCAGTGAATGTATCTTAACACCTCTCATCTGTATCACTTTGTCCCCAGACCTATTTGCTTGTTCCAAACAGGCCTGAACACCCTGATTTAACAGATTGCTGAGCTCTCCTGCTCACTTCCCTGTTCATTAATCTTCATAAAATAATCTGGCAATGAAAATTGCTGGAGTCCTACCTGCACTACCTGCTGCACGCTGGGCTCCAGTGAATAAATGTAGAGTATCTAATATGTGGAGAGAAAGGTTTAACTCTGTATTCTTTCATGCATTGGAATGTCTCCAGCCTCTGTCCCTGTGGAATGGAAAGCTCTGCACAGCCTGATTTGCTATGCAGGGCACACTCAGCAGGACCAGCTGAAGGCACATTGTGGAGGAGTTAAAACAATAAGGAAAGTTACAGGTAGCATGGTGCTGGGTGGCATAAATCAACCCCTGCCACAGGGTGAAATCCTGCTTTTTCTTGGAAATAGTTGTATTAAACACATTTCCAAAGGGACTCTCAAAAGCTATTAATTTTAAGTCAATGAAAAGAGTATTTCATGCAGGCTTTTGCTACAGCAAAGGCATGTGCAGACTGCAAAGCTTGATTTGAACAAGATTTCAGGTTTGTTCTGTGGTGCATTTGACATGCATGGAGAGTTTCACCCACTGCTTCCATATGAAGCTCAGAAGGAATCAGATCTCCTGACTTTGGGCCCCACAGCTCAGAGGGACAGAACTGCCCAAGCAAGCCCCAGAAAGATGCTCTAGAAAGGGAACCACAGCATCAGCACAGCCCTCAGCAGGCAGGCACAGCTGCCACGCCACCTTGTCACCTTAGCTCATTGTAGAACAGGATGTTTAAGGTGGGACAACTCCAAAAATCACACCATGGGCCTGTTCAAACACTTTTCAAACAAGAGCGTTGTTCAAACACTTTTTAAACTCTGTCAGGCTCAGTGCTGTGACCACATTCCTGAAGAGCCTCTTCCAGTGCCCAGCCACCCTCTGGGTGAAGAACCTTTTCCTAAAATCCAGCCTAAACCTCCCCTGACACAGCTCCCTGCTGTTCCAGGCCACCATGGAGAAGGGACCAGTGCCTGCCCCTCTGCTTCAATCCATGAGCCCAAAATACTCAGATTAGGCCAGTAAAATGTGGCAATACTGGAGATGTAGAGAATGTTCCACCAATATATTATTGCTAAAACTGGCATGTCTTTTGTCCTGGTTTACAGAGAGCAGCCCTCATAGGCTGAGTCAGATACAGATTTTTTTCACACAGGAAATATTGCTCTGGGACATAAATTCTATTGACTCTCCATATTGACAGGAGGTAACAAGAGACTTGAAAAAGCACTGACTGGGAGCTCCTAGCTCAAGAGAAATTACATATCGAACGATATTGGACACGTCCTGGATGGTAGGGAGACAAAGACAACTTGCATGCTATCCATCAGGCCACTCACACAGGGAAATGGCTGTTATTTATCTTCCCTTTTAACTAGAAATACAACTTCTAATTCATTTTGCCCTAAAAAAAACCACATAAAATGACTGACTCGTGCTCCAAAGCTGTGTCTGTCTGTAAAGGGCAGCCAGAGAGGCTTGGTCAGGGGGAGACAACTGAGAATAGAAAGGCTGAGACTTCTCCAAGCACTGCAAAACACAACAGCTCTGGTGCAGCATGAATGAGAAGAGTGAAAGAGAACAGAGGGAAAAGAAGAAATGCAATCAAAACTGCCCCTTCCTTGAACATGGAGCAGACAACATGGTTTGGTTCTTACACCTTTCCTATGAACTGCTTTGATGTGAAATTGCTGATCAATAATAACATCATCACAGGAAACAGGACCTTTCCTACTGGTGCTCGTTGTGGAAGGTGATATAAAGTCATTCAGTTTGCTTTTGTCAACACAGATCTTACATCTGCGCCCAGGATGAAATCCAGACATCCCATGGTTTCAACTTTTCATGGTAAACAAAGCTGAGATTCTCCTGCTTGTTCAGGGCAGATCTTAGGCCCATTGATATGGGGACATTTTGCATTTCAAAGTGTTTTGCAAATTTTCTTGTTGTTGTTGCCTTTTAAATAGATCACAAGAAACAAATAATTATCATATTCCTGACTATTATTCCTTCCCAACACTTTCTCCCTATAAAGCCCACATTTATTCAGCACCTTCTTCAGGGTACACCTTGCCTGTTTGAACAAATTTAATTAGCAAATGTCAATAAGTATAGATGTGCTCGCTGCAATAATGCATAATCATTGTGATTTCCTTGGAGCATTTTTGTGTTGGTATGAGAAGAATAAAAAGTTTTATTCTCTTAAATGTGAAGATTTTGGGAATGAATCCATTAAAAATGGATAAATTACAGGATACACAAAAATTTTCTTTCTAGGAAAATAGCTTTATGAAATTTGTCTACTTTAGTCTTGATATTCTTTTATTGCAAAGATCTTGTGTAATTTTACATTCAGATTAGCACAGCATTTAGCTTCTGGGCTGTGCTGAGACCAGACCAACAACAAGCATTTTTGGAGGGACCTACATGTGGGAGAAGTAGTTATTGTGTTCTTTCCCCCACGCTGTGAAGCAACAGAAATTCATCATGTAGAAAAAAACAACAGAGAAAACAGAAGGACTTGCAAGAGAAGAAAGCAATAGCAGAGACACACAAAGCTCTGAGCAGAAGAGGGATGAAATAAGCTATTTTGCAGCTAAAGGTAGATTGGAGAGGACTGTACTTGAGGTTCAAATTAAGATGCACATGCAAAAAGCTCCTGGGCCACCAAAGAGGACCCCACAAACTGCCCAATGAAGGAAAGAGGGGAGTCAATGAAACATGTGAAAGGTT
Source organism: Melospiza georgiana (assembly GCF_028018845.1). Taxonomy (NCBI): domain Eukaryota; kingdom Metazoa; phylum Chordata; class Aves; order Passeriformes; family Passerellidae; genus Melospiza; species Melospiza georgiana. The sequence goes on from NC_080433.1 coordinate 7,581,694, forward strand.
TCTCTCTCTACATCCAGGCTCTCCTGTGCCTCTGTCTGCTGGGTACAACAGAGGGGTGGTTGTGGACTCCTGGAAGCAATGGCAAGCACAGTGCATTAATCTTTGCATGAATGCCTCTCACATTTTCTGCAAGAATTTTTTTGCTACCCAGACCAGCAGAGACTTCTCAACCAGATCTCAATGCCACCTTTTATGAACAGATGCTGACAGAGGGTATCTGCCCCCTGAAAACAGAATGATCCCACATGTCAAATAATGCACCACATTGGGGTATTTAAAATTCCTTCTTTTCACCCATTTAACACCCATCAGAACCTTGCAGTAGATGGAGAGGGTTAACAGGCTGCCAGACAGGTTTGTCTCTGGGCATGGACTAAAGCAAGCAGAGCCCCAGATGGGTGACTTGTGCATTTGTGATGCTCTGTCAACAAAAACACCTGCATGTGCCTTGTCCCCAAAGCAGGGCTTGGGCATTCCACGTTCTGAGTCTGGGGGAGGAAAAAAGCAAAGGCTGAGGGTATGAATGAGAGCTGCATTTCAACAAAAGCTCTTTGATATCAAATATCACATATCAGGGGAAATAAAAAAAAAAATTGAAAAAGAGAGAAAAGGACATAGCAGGGAGGGCAGAAGGAAGTCGGGGAAGAGGTGAAGTGAATTTTACGACTGAAAAGCATCTTTAAGGGGCTTGCATGACCTGCCATTTATTAGGCAGCATGAGGCAGGGCAACAGAACCTGCTCCTGCTGCTTTAGCCTGCACCCACTGCCCAGGGAATGCACCTCATGTCAAAGGTTGTTGGCAAATGCCAAATCCATCTCTGAGAGAGGCCACTTGGTTTCAGGAGAATATCAGCAGCATGGAGCCAGTTCAGACCCTCTCAGAGGGACCCTAATCCTCCTCTCATGGGGTCTGATGCCCTGTCTCTTGGACCACGGCCTGCATATTTCATCCTTGCTGCTTTAGAACAAGTACTGCAGCAGCAGCACGGCCCCTCATCGAGCTGATGAACCTTAGGGACATTTCATCCATTGCACAGAAAACAGAAAATACTTCTTCCAGTAAAAAAACCATTGATTTAACACTAAAACTGCAGCACCTCACCCTTCAAACAACAGCCTGAAACTGTACCCCCTATGCCTTCATCCCTGTCCTGGGTTTATTGCAGTTAAGATGGTCAAAATGCTGCAGGCTGTCCTGTGATTTCCAGAATTTTTCAGATGAAAAACTAAAAAATCCCAAATTTCTTCACTTAATTGTAGGGAGAGGAGATCAGAATATGGTCACTTTACATTCATAAAGAAATAACAAAATCAGAACTTTCCCAAGAAATGCTCCTACTAATACTGCTCATCTCTCCCATAGGTCACAGGCAAGTCTGGACTGTGTATTTATTTATTTTTCATGTTTATTACCAGTATCCCAGGCAAGCTTCACTTGCAGGATTGAAAAACAGGTAAGTAGAGGAGAAACACTTATTAAATAAAAGTACAGCATTTGAGAATTTGCCAGAAGACTTCGCTGTTTGCAAAAAAGGAAGTTGTATTTTCATCTATTTTCTGAATAAAAATTACTCATTTTTCTAGTTGAATATTGATAAAACTTTGGTATTTCCTGCAATCAAAATTATTGGGTTTTTTTCCTCCTCTACTAAAATCAAAGACTTTTTGCTGTAGTTGACAGAGGGCTCTCTTTCTTGGTGAGAAATCAGCTCTTAGTTCCAGCAGTAACAAGGTCAGAAGTCCTGTCAGGTGCATATCAAGAGTTGCATAAGATGGAAAGTACTTATGCTGCAGTATGGTAGCTGAGGACAAGAATTAAATCCTTGAAGGGGAAAAAATTACACTTTGAAATTGCAGCAATGATATACTCAAGCTGTCTATAAATTAAGACACCTTCTCGCAAATCACAAATAGAACAAATCTTTTAACAAGTGTTAAAAATTAATAAGGAGAGGAGAGAAGGAGATCAAAGCTAAGGTAGATGCTTCAGAAAACTGTCAAGGCATCGACAGAAGAAATCTTTCAGCTTTAGTTCATAAGAAGAGAACAGAAAAGCATGTCCCCTTTGGTGGAATGAAATGGCTTTAAATCAAATGGAAGAGAATCTGAAATGAAATGTGTCTAAGGAAAGCAGTCTTTTAGTTCTCCTTCTGGGGAAAACTCACTTGACCTGAAATCAAAAGTTGTAAACTGATGATTCACTTCCTCACCCAAACTCACAGAATCAGGGAGTGGTTTGGTTGGAAGGGATGTTAAAGCCCATCCACTTCCAAGCCCTCTGCCATGGTCAGGGGCACCTTCCACTAGACCAGCTTGTTTAAAGTCCCAACCCATTTGGCCTCAAACTATCAGGGATGGGGCGTCTGCAACTGCTCTGGGAAACCTCTTGCAGTGTTTCAGCACAGTGAATAAATTCTTCCTAATATCCAATCTAACCTCTCTTTTTTCAGCTTAAAGCCATTCTGCCTTGTCCTATCACTGCATACCTTTATAAACAGCCCAGATTTCCTGTAGACCCCCTTTGGATGCTGGAAGGTGCTCTAAGTTCTCCCCAGAGATTTATTTTCTGTAGGCTGAACAGTCCCAACTGAGTCTTTTCTCAATATATTCTTTAAGATGCACCCACTTCCATGCAGAACATGCACTTACAGCAGAATTCTATCACTAGGCTCACATGATTGTGGTAAGAAGCTGTTCTACCTGCTTCTTACCCACCTTCCAGGCTCCTCAAAGCAGATTTTCACTATGTTTATTGCAAAATAATCTTTGTGCCACAGATTGGCCATGTGTTTGCTGTTACTCATCTTGATTTATTTGGCTCATGACACAGTTGGGTGATGGGCACCATAAGCCATCCCCTGACATACCATCCCTGTTGCTGGAAAAAGTTCCTTTCATGGCACTTTTAAAGAGAGTGGCTCTGCTCAAAAATTCATGGAGACAAGGACTGACTGTTGCCACAAAGTGCTTTGAATGGTCTTCAGAAGTAAGGGAGGAAGAGGGAGGAATCCTTCACACCTTCAAAGCTCATCTCCAACAACCCTCAGAAACACAAGTGACGCAGACATCTTTTTGTGAAAATCCTTTTCTTTAGGATTTTCCCTTCTGAGAAGCTGAGGCCTCAGAAACAAGATGTAAACAATGGTTATCTGCTGCTGTGGGATGCATCAGGTTTTGTCTGTGATTGGGCCATCTTGGATGTTTACAATTAATGGCCAACCACAGACCAGAGAGCTTGGACTCTCTGTCTGAGCCACAGATCTTTGTTATTCATTCTTTTCTGTTCTTAGCTTAGCTAGCTTCTGAGAGAAAACCTTTCCTTCTATTTCTTTTTAGTATAGTTCTAATGCAATATATATATCATAAAATAATAAATCAAACCTTCTGAACATGAAGTCAACATTCTCATCTCTTCCCTCATCCAAGAACCCTTGTTAACACTTTCACACACAAGGATGTGCAAAAAAACCTTGACTTTGCACCTCCGTGTCATGTAACACCAAACACAGAGAGACATCTTGGTGACAACTGTGGAGACTTCAGAGATTGAATCTTGCTCAGACAGGGATTAACACAGAGCTCAGACACGCTCACAGTCCCACAAATTCCAGATGTTTGGTGTCAGTCTGAGCTTCAGAAAAGTGTCTAAGGTACCAGCCTAAGGTAGCCAGCTGGGCTCACAGTGGAGCTGGAGAGAATCAGATGTCCCTATTGGGAAGTTAGACCTTTGTCTAAAAATGGGACAAAAACAGTGAATCAGTCTCCCTCTCTCACTCTCCCCCTCCAAGAATCCTCCACCAAACTGAAGTTTTAACTACAGAGAGCCTGACACTGGGAGAGAGGAATCTCACCCCACACAAACTGCTTGCCCAAGGTCACACCAGCAGCTCATTGCAAAGACCCAAAATTCGAGTTTAGCTCAGACATTTCTTCATCACTGTTCCCTGGCAACGAGATAGGACCCAGAGCTTGCATTTCCCCCTGCAGCCTGTGCATGCACAGCTAGAGAGACCCACGCAGCCTGTGACAAGCCTTGCAGTACACAGACAAGCCAGAGAAAGATAAGGGCAGGTCACAGAACATATCTATAATTGCTTCAAGGGAAAAAGAAAAAAGTAAAAAAAGAAAAAAGTTGGTTCATCTAAATCTTTCACAGCTGTCAGTACAGCAGCTAGATTTTATTTTAGGTCCATCCTGCCAACAAGTATCATTTTGATTTCTGTGAGCAGAATGAAGATAATTAAGCTTCCAAAAAGCCAGTATTTGGTAAAAATAGCCATGGCTTTACTTAGCAGCATACAGTATTTTAAAAGAAAATCTTCAGCTTCTATCTTCCAGCCAAAAGGCACTTTTTCCATTTTTTTCTACCTGAGTTACAGGCTCTTCTCTATTTTGAGATCACTAGAGAAAAGCAAAGGACAGGGAGCTAAGGGTTGTCCGACACCTTTCAAGATGTACTGAGGAAATAAGAGTTGCTGTCTCTCTCCATGCCAGTACCAGAATATACTGCACTGCCCATGCCTCCTGGACAGCTTGACACACTCTAGTTCCACTGAACCACTTCTGATTTACACCAGCACTAAAAAGGGAGGGGGAGAGGGAACTCAGACATCGTAAATCTTTTCCCTGAATGACATTTTGAAGGGCTCGTACATCACTTTGAAACTAAGGTTTGCAATCACAATATAGATGACCTGAAGAATGGCTTCTATGCCCCAAAGCCTCTTCTCTTTCCCTCAGATATCATTTGCTGTAGTAGAAGACATCAACTCTTCCTACAAAGCTGGTATCAATGGACTCACAAATGCATTTAGAAGCCAAAGTGCCATTGACTGCAAGGCTAACACCTCCAGGATATTTACTTAATACAGCCAGCTAATGTCAAAGGGACAATATTTTCATGAGTTATGCAGTGATTTAACAGCCGATTTTTCTTTGAGCTACAAGGGAATAAAGTTTTAAATCATTTGTGAAAGCATCAGCCTTTTTAGTTTATTATTTATGCTGCATGAAAGCAGCAAGCTGGCAGTCCATGATCTGGCCCTGCAAAGACACAGCTGTGGGCATGAAGAGTGATGTTCATTGTCACCCACCCTGTGGCTCTGCCAGGGTCCCTGGGCAAGGGACAAGACAAAGCTGTGCTTTACTCAGTGCAGGATATCCCCAGTTCTCATTGTGTTGGAGGCAGAGTAATAAAACAGGTGTTATTCCAGCTTGCCCTAGCACAGGTTTTTCATACTATATCAGGTTTTCTGCCCATTTACCACAAACACCTTCCCTGCTGCTCATACTGAGCAGAAAGTGAAGGAAGGGGCAACACCTCAGCTAAGTGGATTTTCCAGATCTCCATTTCCCAGCTTGAGACACTTGTGTGAGTCTCACTGGGCTGCAGTAAAGTTGTTGAGCACCCCGCTCAGAATCACACCCAGCAGCACTATTAGACCTCAAGTCTGAATATGCTTTGGGGCAGAATTCAAAGCCTTCTTTAGACTGAGCCTTTGGCATCCAGACAGGTCATATGGATACTGTTATGGAAAAACAGAATTATGCAGAAACTCTTTCAACAGAACACAACATAAAGCAGTGCAGTGATAATGTCCCATTTTAATGAGGTAATGGGGGAGAAGGAGCTTCCAATCTGGTAATCCTATCAATGGCAGGATCTCTGTCACCTAAGATTACAATCCACAGCAAAGGGCTGAGAATCTAAACAAATTCTCTGAGATTCCCATCATGACCTTTGAAGTCTAGTTAACAGAATTTAGGGTGCAACTCATCTAGTCAAACCTTGACTGCACTGATGAGAGTCTGTATTTAAATAGCTCTATTTCCATTATAAAGGGCTCCTAGGCTTACTTAGATTTCCATTCTATCAGCACTGCAGTATTTCAGACAATTCCCAACCAAGTGCCCCAAATAGCTAAAGTGTGACAATGTTCACAGGGGTTCTTGGATTGGGGAAGAGACGAGGATCTGACCCCATATTTCAGAAGGCTTGATTTATTATTTTATGATATATGTTACATTAAAACTATACTAAAAGGATAGAAGAAAAGGTTTCATCAGGAGGCCAGCCAAGAACAGAATAGCAAAGAATGATAAGAAAGGCTTGTGGCTCAGCTCTCTGTCTGAGCCAGCTGGGCTGTGATTGGGCATTAATTAGAAACAACCACATGAGACCAATCCCAGATGCACCTGTTGCATTCCACAGCAGCAGATAATCAATGTTTACATTTTGTTCCTGAGGCCTCTCAGCTTCTCAGGAGGAAAAATCCTAAGGAAAGGATTTTTCATAAAAGATGTCTGCGACACTAAAGATTGATTTATTTCTTTGTAAAGAAAAGAATTAGACTTATCCAGCTAGAGTAGCCCAGCATACTATCAAGGTGAGGAAAATGTGAAGTCCTCAATCACAGCAGACTTCAGCTACACCATCAGCACAAAAAAAAGCCAGGAAAATCCACCAGCCCACAAACACCCCACCATGAGCACCAGACAGCACAGCAATATATTCCCACACAAGCACTCGGACTGGTGGGGTTGAAATGAGGCTGGAAGTATCCATTATCCCTGACTCAGACAGGAGGCTGACACACTATACCTGACCAGATGTCATATGCACGCTCAGGGGTTTTATCAAGTGCTGGTGATAAAACCACTGATCTGCTGGTGACAACTTTATGGGCCCTTTAAATTGCATTAGCCATTACCCTACTGAAATATAAAAGCTAATAGTTTCAGCTCCAACACAACACAGCACGATATGGTAATTCAGAGACTGAAAGCATAACTAATTATAGACTGAATTTTGCAGCAGCTACATTGGCTTGAGACAGCATTTCAAGGCAGGTGTGGGCAGTTACAAAATACTTCCAGAAACCTGAAGAAAGACTTTTGCAGAGGATTATAAAACTAAGTCTTTGAAGAGCAGAAGTAGCATGTTAGCTGTGTCCTGTCCTCAAACCATATTACTACCTTGTCACTTACTTAGCAATGGATTAAAGTGCTTTGTCCTGGAATCCTATTAGGGGCTCGCACCAACGCAACACAAATTCTGTCTTGGAGGTGCAGTGGTGCAGCTCTGTCCTACTTGTAGCATTGGCAGAGATGGCAGGGGAAAATGGTTTAAAAACTATAGTAAAGTTAGATCAGCTCAGCACAATTATTAAAGCATGTGATATTTTCCTGCCACTTTTTCTTGTTACCGATAACCTCTGTTTTCAAAGCTAATAAACATGAACACATCTGAAAGTGTCAATAATGCTAGGAGAGAGCAGTGAGGGTAACTTGTACACGTTCATGTTGTCATCTTATTGCAAGGGTTCCATACTGTTGTCTTCTTATCACAAAAGTTTCATACCTTCTTGGTGTTTTCTCATGGGTTGCTCCTCCAAGCACTGCCTCTTTCTTCTTCACAAAGCAGCCAACTGACTCCAGTTCCCTTTTCAACCAGCCACTCCACTCTTTTATAGCATCTTCTTCTCATTGGTTACAACTGTGGCCTGTTAAAGTCAGGCCTGCTCCTAATCTTTGATAATTGGCCCAGCTGCAACTCCTTAGGGATAAGATTGCTTTTTACACTATCTTAATTTTATTACATTCTATCCCCCTACATGTTCACCAAGGCTGGGTTGTGTCTTTGGATACAAGCTCCATCCATTCTCCACAGTGATGGGTTGGCATTCAGCTGCCCTGCTCTAGTGGGGGATTAAGCCTTAGAAACACCACTTCATCCACTGCCTTTTCTCTTAGGTATAAATTGCTTCCTTTTTCCCCTCATTCCATAATTTCCCACCCTACTCACTTCTACGCAGAGTAGAATGAGAAAACACTGAAAAAGCTGTCTTTATTCCCTAAGTCTAACGTGTGGCAGACCCCTCCCTGTGTGGCTGCACAGAACCAGGATACAATCCTCTCCTGAGTTATTACAAGGATTTAGAGATGTGCATCAATACTGATCTGTCAGAATGGTTCTGGTATCTTGCCCTGGACCCAAGGAGGCAGACTTAACCCTCAGCCCAGACTGCAAGTCAAGGCTGGCACAGAAATGCACCTACAGAACCACCACTGCCTGGGCAAATGTGAATTAGAGCCAGCTAACTCACACCTTGTAAGATGCCCTCAAAGCTTGTGGGTTTATGGTTAAGAGCAAGTCTGAGGTTTCTCCACTTCCCTTTGACCAGACAATAACTCTCTGAACACAGCCCACGTGCCCACACACAGGGATGTAGATCCATTTGAGCTGCCCTTTAGAACCTTACAGCTGCCCCTCCAGAGGTGCAGAGGTGCCCTTCTGGTCCTGGGTCACAACCACCTGACAAAAGGGAATGGAGACCTTGGATATCTTAAAGCATTTCAAGTGGATCTGGGTGCCCATGACCAGGTTGCTGACTCTCTCTCACTGCACATCAATTACACCATCAGTGGGGTCCAGTTCTGCCTACAGAAGTTGTCTCCTGCTTGGAGCATCTCTCAGCTCCACTAAATCCCCACTGCTGGTGGTAACATGAAGCTGTGCTGCACATGCAAGTATCCTGATGGAGAGTCTGGAACTGTGAGCTGCCTCTTAGGAGACATGGATCCCAGCCTTAGTGACTTAAAGGGATCACTGACAACTGATCTTTCCATTTTCTTTAGATTTTTGTATTCTGCAGAAGCAGATATACTTTGAGGTTGGCCTAACTTGCAGTCATTTTTTTCCCCCCAGTTGTTCACACTCTCTTTAAATAACATTAAATGTAATGCAAACCAGAGGTGTGTCCAGGTTGTCCAAGATGTTTTTTCTTACAGAACTGTCCAAATTAATCCATACACTGCAGCAGCTGCACAGCAAGTGCCTCTGCAGTGGGCTGGCAGCTCACCTGACCATGCACTTCCAGAGTCAGGGGCACATCCACCTACAAATCCAAACCAGGCCCTTCTTCCAAGGATGCCTCAAGAGGAACAGAAGGGTGAAGTCCTCCACATCTCAGCATGTTAATTCCTCCAAAACAGGGTGAACTTTTTCCTCTACTAAAGAAAAACAGCACCTTTTCTATGGCAAAGTGGTGCATCTTGCTGGCTGTCACTAAAACATGTATCTTACCAAGGTTGCCTATGGATCCTAACTCCTTTGAGAGTTTCTATATAAAAATCCTGCTTAAAATTACTGAAGAAATGCTATTCTGCATTCCTTGTTTGCACTGCTGGTATTATCTCTCTGATTCATATTTGCCAAGAAAGATTAAAAAAAAAAAAAGCCCCCAAGATTCATGTCAATCCTGATGGTGTTTCCTATCTGCAGACACTCTGATTACTGTTTAATTTTAGCCAGAAAATAGTTTATACAGTACCTTTCTCAGCATCATTGTGTAAGAGTCAAAGCAGACAATCTTTTGTAACTTGGCTGTCTGCCATGACAACTTTCCTGATCCAGTTTCCATTTATTAATATTTATTGTTGCAGTTTTTTAGCATTTTCACAGCAAAATACAGTGTTACAAAGATATTGAAAGTGTCATAGGAGACAAAGGTAACATTATGAAGTGCAAAGCATTTCTAAATTTCCAAGCAGAATTCTGTTTTGTACATAGCACAAAACTGATGTAGTTGCATTTCTCAAGTAATAGCATCAGTACTTAAAGTCCCAAGTGTCATCTTTTTATTTCAGCTGTAGAATATTGTTTGTAGAGATTCTAAAGAAGACTATCTGGGGATAAACTTTCCCTCTGTTTGTCTGATTATATAAACTTCAAATTGGCTGGACCTAGCTGAATCATCAAGATCTGCTGATCAGTGTTGTCGAGCTTTTTCTCTACTTTTTAAAATGCTCATTTTTATCTCAATGAAATTTCTTCTAATTCTAATTATTCATTGAGCCATCATCTTACTGTGCAAGTACCCACCCACCAGACTAGCCAGGTTCCTTGTAAACCAGAGACATGATGAAGTCTGAGGACACATTTTGGATAGATGACATCTTTGTGACCAGTAAATAATGGAGTTACCAATCAGACTCTCAACTGCCTAAATTATCCATAAAGCCAAACTGCATTGCTGTACTGCTGCTGAACCTGGTACTCCAGGAAGAAATGCTAGAAATGAGACAGTGCTGCAAGTGCAGTTTGTGTTTCTGTAGGATCATGCCTCTACAAAAACCGGTCTGAAGAGATCAGGAACTGAACCTCGACATTGGCAAGGTTGGACCCATCTCTTCTGGATTTAACCCAGATCCCTACATTCCCTTTATGGTGAATGAAAGGGAAGTGGATACTTCAAAGCAACAATCTGTCCAGTTTCAGTTACTTTCTCCAAAACAGTTCAGTGCCTCAGACATAGAAATTTTCTTTTTATGGCTTTCATTGGAAAGCAGATGACCAGACCAGATTAATTCAACCCTATGAACAACTTCCCTATACAGAGTCAAGTGATGTTCCATTGTCTGGAAAGCAATTGAAGAGGAAAAAAAAAATCCCTTTTGTTTTCTTCCCCTTTGTAACAACTTTTGAGGATTTTTTTCAATGTCAGGGGCTTGGTATCTTGTTTTTCATGCTCATGAGGTGTCTGGTTGCAAGGATAGGTAGCAAAGGTAATTCACACCATAAATTTATAGTGGAAAACTTGCTCCAGGAGGTGGAAAACTTGCTCCAGGAATGAGTTTTTAGAGGTGGGCAATGGCTGGGTTGATCTTGTAACATGAATAAATAATAAAAATCTGTGACAACCATGCAGTAAAATTCAGGACAGGAGTTCATGACTAAATGTGCATGTTTATTGTTTACTCTAAGTCATAATTCTGTTTAAAAATTAAAGCCTATCTCATTAGCTGGTAAATCACATTTCATTTCCACCTAATTTATGAGTCCTGAGGTGTTTGGACAGGGCTTAATGTGACCAAAAAAATGCAGCATGCAACATCCTTTCATTTGCTTTTGGTGTGGTACATGAAATAGTCTCTTTATTTTAGAAAGCCTTTTCTTCGTGAATCAACATCATTAGCAATCAAAGAAACAGCTATGAGCATTAAATGCAAATGTTTGAACTTCTATAATTTGCATATCATTAATAAGCAGGCTGGCAGTGTATGGCCATAAAGTTGACTTTGAAAGTTCCCACTGCTGTTATAGACTGAGTCATGGTAGCAACAGTGAGAGCCTCAATTCCAACTAATTAATGGTTTTAGGGAGCCAGGAGTCCCATCTCCCATGGTGAGTGGCAGCCTGGGGCTCCCTCACTGTGGAATGAACCTCTGCTCACACAAGTCTGCCTTGGGAAGGAGGCAGAGTTTGAATCCAGCCCTGCAAGATCTCCCTTATTTCTGGCTTTATGTTCATCTTCGTGCATGGGTCAGTTACCTTTATTTCTCCTCTTTCTCATTACTGAATAAATGGTCTGCCAAAACACCTGGCACACTGGAGACGGCAAAGTGGTCCTGCAAAAAGGACATTGAGCCCTTTTGCAAAACCACGAATATTCTGAGAAGTGAAGGAGACTGCCCAGGGGCATACAGAAAATGCATGCCAGTACTTGAAAACAGGTCCTCAAAATTCAAGTCTGGTATCCAGAAGCTTAAAAAGCAAAGAGAAAGATTGGGGAGCTGTCATTGAATTATTGGTATATTGCCTTGGGGAAGCCAAAGTAAAATACCTCAAAGAATGCAGAGACAGAAAAAATCAAGCATCATATCAAATAAATCTGGTTACCTTGGCTAGTCAGGTTTCCTATTCTAAACTTCATGATCTGGATGGTTATTTTCATCATCTCAGTAAGCTGCAATAATCAGCAGCCTGATACTAACTAAACTGACACCAGGGGAAAATAACTCTGATCTCTTTGATTAAAAATAACCATGAATGCAGCAGTGAAAGGCTTCCTGCAGGGAAGGGCTGGTGACCCAGAGAGCACAGAGGAGAAGGCCAAGGGAGGGAAGAGCAGAGCAGCTCTCCCTGCTCTCCAGCAGGCACAGTGGGGACACGGCTGTGGCTCGCAGGCAGGCAGGCAATAACGCTGCCAGATATTGCAATCTATAACTCACTGACCCCAAATGATTACTGCACCCCTCGCATGCATTCAGTCATTTTCTCCCCTGATTCAGCAGGATTCAAGTAGGCAAGCTGAAAGAAACTAAACTCTTTAGCCCTGCTGGAAATAACTATCAAAAAGGTGTAATCACAGCCCCCAGCATCCCCTCTCTGGTTTTTAATGTCATGTTGGAGAATTTGTTTAAAAACCTTCTTCAGATCTAGCCAAAAGTGTGTCCATATCACTGGTGCATTGTGAAATGGCATAATCATTAAGAGAGCAGTTTTGAGACAACATCCAAACAAACCTGCAGATTTGTACCCCAGCTCAGAAAGGTGCTGAGGGTCAGGCTGAGCCTCTGGGACACTGTTGTTCCCACAGTTTCCAGAAGCCCTAAAATCGCTGCTGCAGTCAAACAATTATAATGACATTAAAACAAAGACTTTTCTTCAAAGACAATAAACCCACAAAAGAACCATGAGTCACAGGAATCTGCACAGGCGAAATTTTTCTCAAAATTGTCTCTTATTCTATGACTACATGTCCTTGTAAGAAGTTCCTCTCCAGGTCTCTTGTAGACTCCAAAATTTATGACTTGATTTGACTCATTTCAATCGATGAATTGTTCTTAACCAATGGGTTTTCTCACTTTTACCCTTCCAGTTCTCCCCCCAGTCCAACTGGGAGGAAGTGAGAGAGTGGCTGTGTAGAGTTGAGTTGTTGGCTGGGGTTAAGCCAGACAGTCCTCTAGGCTTGCTGGTCCTCCCATCTGTTCCAGCATGATCCCACAGGTACCATTCAGCTGGCAGCCTACAACCACCACCATCCTCAAGCCAGCCCCTCAGCTTAGCCCAAGGCCAGAAAGCAACAGTGAACAGATTTTTAATTGTTCAAATATTCACTGCATGAAGGAAAGTTTTATATATTTGTTTCATACAGGCAATTTTCAAGTTTGTCGCTACTCTTCACTGAATCTGCTCTATCCAGAAGGTGTCATCCATGCTGGCCACTAGAAATGATGAAAATAATGCTGGTCTCTTCCCAACACAAGGTTGATGGTTTATGTGCAGTTTAATATTATCATCTCCTGTTTTTACTGTCGGCAGCAGCATTCTCTGTTGTTGAGACTGCAAACCAGATGAGTTCTAACTCTGTCCAGCTACACAAACGCGTGCACACGTTCCTCCAGTAGTCAGCAACAAAAGCAAAACAGGATCAACTTCTATAAGCATCAAACATAGCCTGCCTACCCAAGGTACATAAAAATGTTTGGCACAGTTCAAAAATTTATAGCAACCCTTCTAGTGCGAGATGCATCACAGCAAAATCTTGATTTGACTAAGTGTTTGATATCCTTATGCAGCCATTACTGCTAACAGGATTCATAAGTCACATTCCTTTAACATATGCTACTTTAAAGGGGACCATTCACTTCTTATTTAAATCTTCCCATAAATTTCCCTAGAGGAAAACCTGCAATGGAGCAGCTATCCTTACCAGCTAAGGGAGACAAATGTCCAATTTACAGTGATCTAAAAGATTTGGAATCAAGGATGAAGAGGAAATAATAATTTTTACTATGCTTGCAAAGTTCTGTCAGAATAAAGTTCCTGCCTCTAACAAGAGCCCAGGTGTGCCAACACAGTAGCAGGGGGATAATATAGAGGTGCATAATTGTGGGTGAGGGATAAGTTTTAGATTATCCCAGCTGATATTGGGATGTGGAAGGGAGAAAGCAGTGAATTCCTGGCAGGAGGAGTAAATTCACCTACCACTGCCAGTGATCCCTCATCCTCTGCTAAAAAATTAGGTATACCTTCAAAACATGACATTTCTGGGTTTTTCTAATAGTGCAATGGGGAATGATAAGACCACCTTAACTGCTGGATTTGAAGCAGCTGAGGTTACTGTTCTCCAGATGACACCCAGCAGTTAAATTTCATCTGCTGCAAAGCAAAGGAAAATCAATTCACACAGACTGTCAGAGAGGAGCATTGAGAGCAGAAGGGAGCATCCACACAGCCAGAGACCTCATCTCAGCTGGGATGAAGGGAACACCTAACTGGCCTGATCCCTTGATGGCAAAGATCATCCCACAGAATCTCATTCCAATACCCTGCAAGCTTAATTTTCAGCTACAGTTATCTTGACTGTCCTGTGAAGGATTTTCTCCCCCACAACTAGAAGAGATTATTTTTAAGAAGGACAGGAACCAGCTAGGACAAGTGAGCCATCGATTTCTACTTCTCACCAAAGCCCTTCAAACTCCTGAGGGAAAACCCTGATGGGAAACCTTCCCCAAAACTTGGGAACAGAATATTAATGTGTAGAAGTGAAAATAAAATTTGTTTCAACTGTGTGGCCTGTGTCTTGAGACATGTTGCATTAGGTTTTAGATGAGAGTATTGACAAAACCCAACAAAACCCAAGGAGGGATTTAAAGATCTAATCGTACCTCTCTTGTACTCCCCAATTTAGATCTCAGTACAGCTTGTACTTGATGCTTACCAGCAGGACACCTCCAGATAATTTGATTCTGGCAATAAGACAGCCCTTTTTCTAATCACTGCAGACTCCCCCAGCAGATGCTGTGCTCGGGAGCCCTCGCTGTGGTTTCTCACCGCGTGGTGCCTCTGTGCACGCTGCAGCTCCACAGGACAAAAATTAAGACACTTTATGTGAAGTTTTGAACGCTTCTCTGAGGGGAAGCTGCCTTCTTATTTAGACTGACAGGAGCAGAATTGACTTGAACTGTAGAAGAAGAGGTTTGGAGGAGAGAAAATTTGTTTCTTCCCACAAGGAGGTCCTTCCAGCCCACTGCCTGGGGACCCAGGCACTATTCCCCTAGGGTGGCTCACATCATTTTGGAGGTCCAATGGGAATCACAAGCTGCAGTTGGCTAGCACACAAAACAGACTCAGCAGTGCTGCAGAGGGCCAAAAAAACTTTAAAGGTTTCTGATGGATGTGTGTTGTCACTTGCATGTGATGTCTTCAAGGGAACGAGGAGTCACCAGAGCTGCTGATGGGCAGCTGCTCTTTGGAGAGCTGGTAGGGGGTCATTAACCTGCCAAACATCTCCCCACACACTGCTTTGTGTGATATTTTGCCCCCAAAGACAGAAATCACCATCACTGGCTCTCCTAAGCCTGTAGAGATGTGAGCTCCCAGGAGGGCCCCATATTGAGGTGTCCCAGAGCACGTCCCCCTCACCTGCCAGGACCCCAAGGAAAGGAAGGATCCAAAAGGCAAATCAAACCAGAATTTCTGCTTTTCCATAAACCTTCACCTGGTTTGGGAAGCACCCAGCTGGGTGACAGGAGTCCTGTGCTCTACACCTCTGCTCCAAGGATGAGTTCTCCACTTTTCCTGCCACCTATCCTATACAAACACAAATATGCTGCAGGAGCTGCAATCAGCACCCTCCCTGAATTCCCATTTCCAAATGGATACTGCAGCTCTCTCCTCCACTGCTATAGTCTCTTAGTCATTCATGCTACTGAAAAGAAAGCAGTCCTGTATATTCAAGTCATTTTTAGGAATGGAAAACCTGGTAAGTAACCAGTGAAGGTTAATTTTTATCTTTTGATCTTAATAAAAGCTTAAATTTTTCTTTGGAATTTCATTTTGAAGCATGTGAATTAAACGGTGATAGAATACTCATTTTGTTGACACTTTGTGTTAACAGGACCTGAGCACTTCATCCAGCCAGTGACTAATATGCAGAACCAATTTCTCCATGTCTGATTTATTTATATGTAGTACAGTGCAATTAAGAGAATAAGCCACACTTCATCTCCAAGAGCAAGACAGTGGCATTGCTGAGCTAGCACAGGGACGTGCTCAACCTACTGTTCACAAGATCTGGGATCCCAGTTTCATGGTGCCACTGTATCTCTGCAAGTTTCAGCTCTGTTTAATCACAGCCCAGCCCACTCTGCATTACCTTCTTTACCATAATGTCTCTTAATTTCTTGTGTCCTTAACCCAAGCCTTCCATCTGCTGTGAGCCTGCAACCTCCCCTCCAGGAGTGACCTTCTCAGTAGCTATAAACCAAACCTGAAGATGAACCTTTGTGCAATAAAAATAGCCAAAAGCTTGAGAGAATGAGAGAAAGATACTAGATTTTAAAATATAATAAATTCCTCAAGACCACAAGAGCAACAGTCTGAAATGTCTTGCCTTCACATCTTGTCATCTCTCTATGATGAAGAGCACAGTTAGACCTCAGCAAGAAGAAACATGGGTAAAATTACCCATACATTGTGCTGTAGCTGGATTTCTGTTTGTGTTTATCCCAGAGCACCCATCAAGCCTGTGGGTAAAGGATTTGTGGAAAGAAGCAGTTCCTCTCCCTCCTGCAAATGTTCAACAGCATTAACATAGTCAGATTGTTCTGCATTGTATCTCTGGTTCCCTTTAACTTGGTGGATTCCCGCAGACAGCAACAGAGATATGAGAGAAAACTTGAACAGAACTGTGACCATGTTCACAGGGGTCCGAGGAAGAGGGAAGAGATGAGGATCTGACTCCATGTTTCAGAAGGCTTGATTTATTATTTTATGATATATTATATTAAAACTATACTAAAAGAATAGAAGAAAGGATTTCATCAGAAGGCTAGCTAATAATAGAAAAGAAGAATGATAACAAAGGCTTGTGGCTCAGAGAGTCCGAGCCAGCTGACTGTGATTGGCCATTAATTAGAAACAACCACATGAGACCAATCCCAGATGCACCTGTTGCATTCCACAGCAGCAGATAATCATTGTTTACATTTTGTTCCTGAGGCCTCCCAGCTTCTCAGGAGGAAAAATCCTAAGGAAAGGATTTTTCATAGAATGTGTCTGTGACACAGAGCTAGGTTGAGCTGCAGTGTAGTGCACCTCACTTGCTTGGGTTTGACTCCACCTGCCCTCCCCAAACCATCCTCTGCCTCCCCTGTGCTTTCCTCCTGCTGCACCCTCAGCCCCTCGCTGGGTCCTTTGCCCAGGCTGCCCCAGGAGTGACTGTAACCATCAGCATGATGTCCTTTATCTGCACAGATACCACTGGAGACGCTGAAATACGAGAGCAAACGTTCAGCCTTGGGAAAGCACAAGGGATCCGTCTGGGTTACAATGAGCAATCAGCCAACAGCCAATGCCTCACAAAAAGGGAACAAGTTGCATCAAGATGGGCTTTGGTTTCTCTGAGCTGATTCTTCTTGGGAGTCATGCATGGGTTTAAGAAAAGATAACTCAAAATGTCACTTGCAGCAAAGCCAGTCTCACGTTCTATATCACCAATTTTTCTTTCCTTTGGAGCCGAATGCAAAGCCCTGGGCAATCATTGCCACTTCATAGTGAGTTTAGCTAATGTGCTTAAAAGCCACTGTTGTCAAAAAGAAGGGCAGCAATATAAAATAGAGCCACTAACCTCCTGCCATGGAGGTGACTGGTCACATTGTGCATTTATTTCAGTGTGAACAGATCCAGGTCTAGAGTATTCTCAGAAGAAGAACCTTCGAAACCAGTCATAGGGTAAAATTAACACCTGCTGATTGATCAAGATTTTAGTGATTGAATTTTAAACTGGAAAAACAGTGCATATAAAAAAAATAAAGAAGAAAGAAAAAGTAGCATATCTCTGTTTTCCCGTCTGCTCAGAATATACTGCTGTGGTTTCTATCTCTGTTTTTTATTAAGTAGTCTTTGCCCTAGAGAAAATAGTTCTTTTGATGTTACAGTTGACCTTTTGGTTTTACTCTACATAAAATTTTTCCCCTGAAGAGAGTTTCTATCTCTGCAAAAAAGGAGAGGAAAATAAAACAACTCTATTTTTATTTTTTTGTTATTCCTAGCTACAACTTGCATTGGAATCAGTGTACAAAGGTAACCAGATTTTGCATCAGCATTTTACATTTTCCCAACAAGCTCTCCTATATTAAAACATGGTCCTATGGGAATAATCCACTCCTTTTGAAAACTTGTTTTTCACTTACTCACTAGATTTCTGTAAGATTTTAGCGTAGCTATCTGCAAATTATCTTTTAATGAATCCATCTCATGAGTATTGAGGATGGTAGTGATATTTCTGTCAGGAACACGTGAGGAGGAAAATTCTCACATGGGTATTCAGGATCATACTGTATAAACAATTACAGCATTCAATGTCTGCAGAAAATCAAGAGGCAAATCAGCAGTGAATATCAATTATACATCTGCTGCATCACAGAGGCAGATGGCACTTTAATTGTACATCCGAAACATTATGGACAATTTTCCCCAACCCAACCTCATTGAAATAGTGGCTTTAGCACCTAAAAATATCAAGACAGGGTATGCGTGCAATGACTCATCTAAGAACTCATTTCAGTTTGAAGATAAATATTCCACCAGTAAACCAATAACAATCTTCAAGATGCATAGCTCAAACGTGCTGTCTTGATCTAGGTACAAACTTTTATTGATGAAAAGCAATGGGGCGACTGAACAGCTCACACCAGTCAGCTCAGAGTGTGAAATTGTCAAGGAGTTTGAAGATCAATGAGACAAATTCTTTTGATTGCATCTGTAGAAATTGGAAATGTCATGGAGATAAGTAGAATAATATGGATTTACACTCTTTTCCCAGCATGATCCTAAGAGAAGAAAGCTCAAATCCTTCTCCCTCAGACACGAATGGTTTTGTGCAATGAGGGAAGTTTTATGGAACTTAAACAGACTCAACTACAGCTACTGACCATGGAAAATCAATTGACACCAGCTTGCATACGAAAGAATGACACTGACTACCCAGAGACTGTTGTGCTAATGCCCAAATACCAAACGTGTTGTTAATGCTTACTTAATTAAAGATTATTAAAAATTAAAACTGACTCTCATAAGAGATTACTATATTATTCAATTTGCAAAAGCTTTGGCAATTAAGCCACCCCTGCTTTATTATAGTCAGTGATGCAGATTTCCAATAGAACTTGTTCCTTACTCCCATCATGTACAAAACTGCTGTTTTTTCAATTTGTCTACGTGGTCATACAGTCTTAAAATATTCAGTAACTCTGCAGTCAGTTTACATTTCATCATGCAAGTGCATAGCACTCATCTCCTCCTCTCTCCCTCAAATATATTCATGGTTAGCCACAGCAGACACATTTTATTTGCAATGTGAGCACACAAGCATTTTCTTGGAAGAAATTTTGGAAGTTAATCTTAAAGCCTGTATTTGGAAGGGGTAATCCCTAACAGGAACAAAACAAACAAAAACATTCAAAACAGGATCCATGTCCAAAACCAGGTACATCTGGGCTTTACAGCTAAGGTTTAACTTCTACTGGTGCATTAAAGTGTTCACAGGAACTTCACATGGATGATTCTTTATTTAGAACTTCGGATTTAAGCAGTACATCCAAAAATCAGAAACTCCCTAAACTGACCTAAGCCCTGCCTGACCAAAGAAGTCTAGTAGCACAGCTTTGATGGAAGAATAGCTAAAACATTCCCACAATACAAGAACATTTGTGTTGGAACCAATGTAAGCAGCATGGTTAGTTTATTATTTCTTCCAAGACAGTGAATGATATTAGATCCAGAGGAAGAGAGCTGAAGAGAGGCATTCCATCAGCAGGGGACTCTGAACAAGTAAACCTTTGCTTACATAAGGATGGTGACAAAAGAAGTTTCTGTATTGATCAAGAGGGTAAAATAGGTCTCTTCATATAATTTATTTAACTCCTGACTCCAAACCAAAATTTCTAAGTGGGGAAGTAAAAAGCAAAACACTGCTAGGAACATCAGAGATTACAAAACCCCCCCATCCTTTTTCTTGTGCCATCACTGTCTATTCTGCAGTCTGTAATTTTGTCTATTTAGAGCTGAAGTGCTTCCTCACAATGTCATTTGAGCCAGCAGCCTCATAATATTGATTCAAGGACTTTGGTTTCAGCAAAATACTCACTCCATTTTAAACACATGATTAGAGAAAACAGCATTCAACATAAAAATGTTTAACTGCTTTTAAGGTAGTAAATAAGTGCTATTGTTACTAATATCTTGTTAAAGCAAAGTGCTAAAAAATGTTTCTCATTATTTTTTTGTTCTGTTAGCACTTTGTCTTGAGCGATAAAAACAACAAAAAGGAATTCTCTACTACACCAGGGGAGGAAATAAATTAACCCTCACAACTGTGTTTTTTAACTTCAGTTTTCAGTGACAATATCATTCTGCTGCTTTGGGGACTCTGACCTACAGAACAACTTGAGGGACAGCACAAACACAAATTTCCCTATAGCGTCTACTTGATCTGGGATTTGAAAGCCCTTCCAGAGGTGATAAGATAAGCAAAATAAAGAAAAGAAAAAGGAAGGCTGTTTCACATGAGAAGGATTTTGGTCCATCACCAAAACCTTGGAAAAACCCAATCCAAAGCAGAAATATCAGGACACAAACACCAGAGGCTCCACATGGTGTAACAACTGCCCCATTTGCCCCACAGCCAGCCACCCAGAGTCTGTGCCTTGCTGCTGAAGAAGCCAACACAAGAGACTGGTTTTCCATCCCCCTGGGATTGACAGCACAAACCTGTGTCAATCTTTTGGGAAGGCCAACATTTCAGGCCACATAAAGCTAAAGGAGCAACCTCACAAACACTCCAATTAGATGATTTCTGTTTTTATGAAAGTGGGCAAACTCTAATCTTCCGAAAATAAATGTAAATGCAGACTAATTGGGAACAGCCTTTGCACCCAGATCTCTGAAATGAGACCAGAACAGGGAAAATGGGTTCCTCAAAAGCTCATGCCAAGTCTTTTTTATTACAATAGCTTCTATAGCAGCAGTAATAATGACCTTCACTAGACATTTCCTCGAGTACTAACGACCTGGGGTTAATGGCCCGAGGCATTGTTTTATGCAGCCAACTATTGCAGCCAGCAATTAATTACCAGGAAATACAATGTGCTCTGACCACTACGGCTCAATTAGCCTCATATTATTGAAAAATGAAAAACTTGTCAATCTTATTTACTGTGAAGGTGTCCTGGATTTTATTTTTGTATATTAGACTAAAAAACCCCTTGAACCTATATTAAGCCAAACATATGTTCTACAACACTCCTCCATTAAGTTCGCTCAAATTACGGGGAGCCAAAGCCGAGCGTCTCGCAATACCAGGATTATCACAGCCTGCCCACAGACAGAAAAATGCTGTGGAGCAAGGATCTGTCTGAATCCTGCTTCTGCACTAGAAAAGCCTCCCTAAAAATAATTTTCATCTCTCTGGTGGTTGTAAATGGATAGAGAGGAGGGAGAACAGTGAGGGGCACACTGCAGAGAACATCCCTTCACTGCCAAGAGTGTGAGCTGGAGTAAGGACAGGAAGAGGAAGGGCTATCCTGCTTTCAAGCAAGTTTTGTGGTGCCCCAATATCCCTCCAACAGATTTACAAAGATATTGGGGTAGGTTATTTTCGCACCCAGGTTTGTGCTCTCCCAGTTTATGTTCATTCATTGCATTTTATTGTTTCAGCAAGGCTTTTGCAAAATGCCCTGAAAACCAAGCACTGTGGGCTCAAGTGCCATTGGTCCTGGTCAGTTGTTTGTGTTTCAGCACAATCACTAGGTTTGTGGGACCTTAAAAGCTAAGGTCAGGCACTAGAGCTAGATGTAGAAGTTGTTTGCTTTAATTTAGGAATTACCAGCTTCAGTCCCATGAAGGATGCAAAAAGCGGATCAGGTTGTGCCTGTAGATCCATTCCCCTAAATATGTTTCTGGTGCTCACTGGGGCTTTTATTTCCATGAAATACAGACACTCTGTGGGTGTCTTTGCACCAGGAGGCTTCTCAGGGAACACTGGTATCTCAGTGCTTTCCATCAAGACCTGGTCTCAGGCATTGCTGCTGGACAAGTGCAAGCTAACAGGGCTCTGAGCACGACTCCTTCATATGATAAGACCCTTCAAAAAAGCAAGCAGGAACTTTGATCACGTGCTTTAAGAGTTGCAGTTTCAGGCCAGCACAAGACCTCATTTAAACAAGAAAATTCATATATCTTGAAATGGATGATGGGTTCAGCTTAGTTTGATCCTCAGTGCCATTAAAATCTCTTTGTGAAATGGCCGATTTCAAACGCACTTCTGCAAGTTTCTGTGCTTGCTGATAGCTAAAAGCAGAAAGCATTGAAACACGTGGGGCCAAAATGTATGTGTCTGTCTGGAGGAGCACAGGGAGGTATTTACCAAGGTTTGCCAGTGATGGCAAAGGTGGAAACAGACATTCCCTGGCAGCCTTTGTGGTGGTTTCGGAGAGCTGGGAACAGTGTGCTGGCTGGTGAAAGCCTAAAATTCCATCCAGTCTCTCTGACTGACCCCCCCCAAACCAGATTTTGGTTGGGGGTCAGCCACCAGCTGTGCTGGCTCTTGTTTTCAGCAAGACACACAACACAAGGCAGCCATCACCAGGGTTGGCAGGACCAGCCACCTGAGCACAGCAGCTTTAGGTGCCACATCACAAAATCTGCATTTCCATGGGGTGTACTGAGGAAGGATCCACATGGGACTTCTGTACATATCTCAGTCCTGATGTGCTAACCACGCTAGCCTGTCAGCAGGCTGGATCATTGCCATGCTGAGAAATTATGAGTACAGTAATTACAGAAGTACGACATTCATAACCAGAAGGCGAAGAATGGGAAAAATTGCAATTGTCCAATGTCACAAGTCCTTCTCATGTATTAATAGCTATTCATAACCTTGCATCTTATTAGGGCAATTATAGGATTTTTAACATTTTATTTTAGTTTAGGGATATCAGTCAAGCTTTCCAATGCATTTTATTTATGAAAAGCCAAACTGGTATTATTCTTTTATATATTGTCAAAAGGAGTTGACTTATTTAGAGATCTTTTCAACTCGTTAGTATGTTACTTTTCTTCTAATTGTAGAAATGCTCCAATTAATCATAATGATCATTTACTCAAGTGCCCACTAATTCTCTTCTACAAATAGCAATGCTCTATAGCATTGGAAAAAAAAATGAAATCAATGGCCACATCCCTGATGAGATAATTTTATCAGTCATTCAGAATTCAGCTACAATATAAAGCAAAAGCCATATACATAAGGAAAAAAAAAAGATAAACCAGTAATCCCTCTTACTCTTTTTTTAAGGCATAGTTATAAATATGAGAATTCAGATGAGCAAACATTATGGTCGGCTTCTTCAATGGCATGCTTGAGCAGAGGGACAGGGAAAATAAAATTGATGGCATGCACTAGAGCAGAATGGAAGGATAACAATTTTACAGCCGTGCAGCTCAGATGGCTAAAAGGTGACATCCACCACGGGGAAGCCAAGAGTAATCCCAGGGAGTGTTTAATCTCATTTAGCTGAATTAAATCACTGTGTTTGAAGACTTACTGCAAGTTTACAAAGGCAAATAGTAAAGTTCAGAAATAATTCAGTGCTACAGGGGAAATTATCAACAAGAAATGGCCAAATTCCCAGTCCACGGTCGCAAGCAGCCACGCAGCACCAAGCAGGAATTTGCTTCTCTCATCCCATCCTCTAAAAGAGCAACCAGCACAGCTCAGCTACTGCTGCTGGTGGAGCCCATTAGCAAATTACTGCCTGGCTGGAGCAAGGGCAGAGCCAGGGAGGGAGGGAGATTCCTGCCAGCACGGATCCTCCCCAGGGAGCTCCGGGTGCCGTGGCACATTATCATCTCCTGCCCAGACCTTCTGGCAAGGCTGCGGGTAGAGCCCACACACCTGCACGGTGGAAATATCCGTGAAAGCAGCATGGGGAGGGCTGCATAATCACCTCCCCTCGCTGTGCAAGTGTCCCCACAGACCTCATTTTGGGCACGAAGCTGAAGAGGGCCAGATGTCAGCGGCGCAGCGGGGTCCTGGGGGAAGACGCTATCCATCCCGAGCAGCGCTGCTCACACCCAGAGCAGTGTGTGCCAGTCACACACTGTGACACGTCACCCTGTCACCCTGCCTCAGCATCAGCTGGAGCTGCATTAACCTCCTCGCCACGCCACGGGAAGCAATGAGTGGGTTTTGTTTTGGTGGAAAGAGCGTGCCAAGCACTGACCTCCCAGGGCAGCGCGGCCTAGAGATGTGGTTGCAGCAAGGAGGTTTGCATGTCGAGGGCTTTTGCACGCTGTCAACACAGAAATAATTTAATCCTGAGATGAGAGAGGCAGAAAATGACCTCATCCTTCCACTGTAACCTTGCTGCTCCCAAAGGTTTTAATATGATCCTCCAAGCTGAGCTGTGCTGCTGCAATCTGTCTGGAGGTCTGAGGGGGACAGAGCACACAGCTTTATGGGGGGAGGGGGCAGTCCTAGGTCTAAATGGGGCTTGGAAGCTCTCTGTCATTTTAGTTACCAAATTTGTCTTCTCAAGGGCAGACTTCAGACATAAAACATAGCAGTTAAACGTATGAAATAATTTATGGAATACCTGGAATGTTGTCAAGTCCAACTGAGCAGGGCATGGCCCTCACAGGGTTTAGTAAGGATACAGTTAAATCTTGGAGTGTGCTTTAAGAGCAGTTCTGAAGACTTCATTGCTACACTCCAGAAAAATTATCAGATCAAGGAGATTCACATTGTTTTGAGGACTCCAGTGTAGCTTTCCTTGAGGGATAGAAGGATGATTAAAGAGAGCCCTCTTAAAAAGGAGGGCTGGAATCACATCAGAAATCTGGGATTTTCAGCGGACAATGGCTCAGATGCCAATTATTTCTGATGCATTTAGCAGTTTTCACGTCTTCCTGGGGCAGGTGTCTGCCTCCCAGCAGAACAAGGAAACACCAAGGTCAGCACCCTTGATACTGCACTGGCCACCCAATACCTCCCTCTTTACCCTGGGCATTGTGAACATCACAGAATTAATGCTCCAAAATCCCTGCTGGCCTTTTTCTCCTTGAACTGTAGAGATAACCAATGTCCACATAATGAAGGTCACTTAGGAAATCTCACATGCACCTCTATTCCAGCCTCAGCTTGGATGTAAGTCAAATCCAAAATAATGAAATTCACCACATGAAAGCATCACACAGACTCCTGAAAATAATTGTGCTCCTACAAACACAAGCAATTACCATTAATTTACAAATGTATTTATTTTCTAATGCTATACTATTTCTTCAAGGAAAGTATTGTATATACAGATGAGAAAGAGTAAAGCTGGATTATAAATAGGGGAAAAACTTCATCTTGATGGAGAGGGTGAGAGCAGCTAGATGAAGCTAGAATCTGGAGCTTTACTGCAAACAGAGAACCATGCTTCTCTTCCCTACCATTTCAAGATTAGATTAATTGGTAAACACTGAGCTACAGATGTTGCTCATTGAAACCTCTGTTGTCACTTAACACAGATTAATTAGTGTTAGTGTCATGACCTAGAATAGTTTGGAAGTCAAGTCCCTGAGATGTATTTTCAGGAGATGCAGTAATGCAGTCTCAGGAGACACCAGGTATCGTAACTTATTGTGCTGTTAAAATATGTGCAGTCAATATGTCTGCAGCTTTAAAATTTTACAATATACTAATAAGACAGACATAAAAACTTATTAGTATCACTCCCATCAGTATTAATGATCCTAACACAGCAGGTGTTATCAGTCCTAACAAGACATGGAATTTGCTATTTCATGCTTAGGTGCTTCTCTCTCTTGACTCCCAGAAACTGAGGAAGCTCTGATTTAATGATTTGATAATGCTACAGGCAGAGTCACTTTGGGCACAGTTCTGCCCAACTTCCTTCATGGTGTACCAGGCAACATCCCTCATCTCCTGTGATTTCTGGAGCAAGGCAGAGGCAGGAGTCCTGCAGAGCAGGCACATTCCAGAGGCATTTGTAGCACAAGATATTTACCAGAGTGGACAAGTTGCAGTTATATTTGCAGACTGCAGTTTTTGTACAAAAGCAATATCTTTATTTTGGGAAAATATATGTTTAAGACTGAAATTCTCCTTCACTGAGCCTTTTCCCTGGTCTGGGAGGAAAAAAAAAAAGAAATAATCACTATAAACAAAGGGGAAAAACACATCAGAGTATTGAACTAGCTAGAGAGCAATATAAATTTTTTAAAAATCAATTTAGATTAATTAATTATATAGCCAATATTTTTTTCACTAAAGAGAAGTGTGATCTGTCCACCTAAGACTGCAGGTGTAATGAGATAATGGATGCACAAGAAATGTGCAACTGGGAGCTGCTCTGGGCCACTCCAACACTGTGTCCTGGGTAGCATTTACTGGACACAGGTAAGTCCTGAGCTGTCAGCACAGCTGGCACCCCAAAGTGCCATCTGGTCCCCTGAGCAGCTCTCTGCTGGGGCACACTGGGGCTGGATATCCATGTCCTGTGAATGGTCCTTCTGCAGGAAAGAAGCCCCACAGCCCAGAGATGTCCATCTTTCTTCATCGACCAGAAACGATTTTGGGATGAGAAAACTCCTGATTTGGATCACTCACTCAGTGCATCAAATGCCAGGAAAGGCAATTAATGGCTCTGTACCTTGGTTTCTTTATTTGCAGCACAAAGTGCTCTGAGGTACCCCATGGAGAAGAAGATATTTTCAGAGTATGATGCAGCACTGTCAAATGCTGCTGCTGATTATGCCTTATGAAAAGTGGATGGCTGGATGCACATTCTGCATCCTATTGCAGGGGAAATGCAGTACTGAAATGCTTCTCACTGCTGAAAGAACACTCTCTCACTGGAGAATTCTCACTGAAGTATTAAAATCTACTTCTGTGGACTTCCCAAAGACATCTAATCTTTGAATCTCTGGAGGGTGGCAGTTTTAGAAGAGATGCCATTATAGCTGCTAATTGTGGGATGAATTATGCAAGAATTTATTATTGATTCAAGGGTAGCCTGCTCAGCCATGCAATCAAAGCCAAGGCAGAGCAGAGGGGAAAGGATGAGGTTTCTATAATTAACTAACTAAGCTGATTCACAACCCAACGAAAAACCCAAGGCAAAAGAAGTAGTTTGCAAAGTGGAGCATTTTCCATAACAAATTACCTTTTCCACACCCATAACCAAACTACAGTACCAGAGCAGAGCCCACTGTGACATTAACCCGTTCTCAGCCCAGAAATGGATCTCCATCCCCCAGCCATCCACAGGGTCCAAGGCAGGAGCCCCTCTGGCTGTGGACCCCCAACCCAACCCAGCCCATCCCATCCACTGGGGCTGTGCCCAACGTGAAGAGAGCCAAGGAGTCCTGGATACAGGCCAGAGCTGTGGAAATGCCCTAAAAATAACAACAGGGCAAGGCTGTGTAGCCACAGAAAGCCACATTCTAGAAGGGAAAATTTGCTGACAGCTTGGCACTGCACTGAAGTTTGACAAGGTCTGTTCAAGGAGTACAGAGATTGAGGAAAGAGAGGTTTAACTCCAGAATTCAGAGGGTACTGAAACTAAAAGCATTTAGAGCCCAAACAATGACATAGGGGTTACGGACACTCATCAATTTATTTTTGAAAGAGAAATTATAAAGAGGTCGTTTAAAAAGCCAGGAAGGCCAGAGGTAAGCAAGAGGAAATAAAATGAGCTTGCACAGCAAGTCAGTCACTGACAAATATAAAACAAACCATGCAGAGGTTTAATAGCATGTTTAGCATTTCGAGTAATGGACATAAAATTTGCTTTTCTCAACTTGACCTTTGTTAACAACCTTAGGCACTGCAGGGCTCTTATGCTGCAGCATTCCTTTTACTAAACTCATCATGTCTCTGAGGGCTAGAGACCATTTCCTAATGCAATCAGAAGAGATCAGTGGTAATGACAATAATTATATAAATATGTATATAATGCCTATGTATCTATGCATTCTCACGCACATGTGCACACACACACATGCTACTTACAACAACTCTCCAGCAGAAATGTTACAGTGACATTTAGATAGAAAAACATCCAGCAGAGATCTTACATTAAAATCATCTCTGATGCTGCTGCACAGAAAATGGCAACAGAAGTACCAGAGAGAGGAAAAAAAAATAATAAAATCAGTAAAGCTAAGCAACTCTCTAATACCCCACCAAAAGGGCTTACTTTAATTGCAGCAGGACACTGGCACGTTTCTAGAGTCAGCCACGTGTTCTAAATAATCTTCTTTAAAATATTATAAATATGCAGAACTTTCAGAAGTAGGTCAGTGGCTCAACATGTTGTAGCAAACAGCTCGGATAAACACCAGTCATTACCCTGTGCTCTGCAGTCAGGAGGAGATCTGACACTCTGCAGAAGGGGAATGGCGATTCACTGCATCAGAGGAGCATTCCCCAGGTGATACCACAGCTCAGCCTGGTCACAGCTGACAACATGCCTCCCAAACAGCATAGAAATCAAGCTCTCCCTCTCATCTTTTAAGTTGTCTCACAGTCAAGCAAGGGCAAAAGCAGGAGAACGTGAGAATTTGAAACATTGATTTAATGAGCAAAATGTAATCTGCTGCTCAGGATAAACCCCGAACACAAGCGCCAGAAAGGTGACTTCAAAATCCTGCCTTGAGCATCGGTCCAGATGTGCCAAAACCCATCGTGGGAGGAATGCCTCCATGCAAGCCCCAGATGAGCCTTTTGCAAAGTTCCCTGGGACCTGTAAAAGCCAAGCACCGGCTCACACAAAATCCCCCCGTGGATTTGGAGCCCTGAATCCGTGCGGTGCAGCTCCCCTCGCCCACCCCCCCTTTCCCAAATGGATTTCAGCGGGCACTTACCATCAGCAAGCTCAGAGCAGATTCGGGAGCACGCTGCACAGCCATCTCCTCTCTTCCTACATACAAATCCTCCCCACGACTTGGTCAGCCCTCGGCCCTCCGTCACAGCAAAGCATCCACAGAGCCCACGGCTCACTGCAGGGAGAGAAACCCCAAATCAGGGTCGGAGAGCATTTGCAAGAGGAGGAGAGGAGGGATGAGGGGGTGGGGAGGAGAGGAGGGAAAGAAATAACCTTCACAGCCAGGGAAAGAAGCTTAAGCTAGGCCAAATTTTACACTAGAGAGAAGAGGAAAATGAAACAGAGAGCCGGCTGGAGAAACAAGATATCGGGAACTGCAGGATATTTAAAGCTCAGGCGCACGCCACCACAGAAATCAGCAGCAGCAACAGCACAGGACATGTATCAAACACCTACATGACAGGTTAGGTCCAAGCCATCCTCCCCCTGCCCCAGCTCGCAGACTGTCATTAATTGTTCTTAATTGCCATGGTCCCTTACTGCACCTAAATAAATCCTGGGCAGCACAGAAGTGCCGTGCCCCTGACTCTGCATCTTCCTGCCTGCCCTGGTGATGCTGGCGCAGAAACCACGTCAAACCCCGCCACGTACCGCTCCCAACAGGGTCAAAGCTCTCCTCTCTTCTCGCCTGCTCGGCAGAGCAGACGCCTGCATAGCACAGACATGAGCAGTGAGAGCAGCCAGAGCCACCCGGTGCTCACTTGAGAGTAACAATTACCTTTATCCTATTCCAGCCAGAGCTGGGTTACTCACTGACCCTTTTCACCTTATCCCCCCCCTCAAAGAAAGTCTCTTCCTCCTCCTCCTCCTCCCCTCCAAATGGACTCAGCTCCCCATGGAGCTAACACACTTTGCAGAAACATGTAATTACACAGGCTGTTGTGTTAGCGCTCTGATCACGCTGCCTGTACCGCATGGAAACGGCAGCCAGGCAGCCCCCCCCCTTCCCTTCTTTCCCTTCTCATTCCTTCCCTTCTCTCCCTTCCTTTCTCATCCCTTCCCTTCCCTTCTCATCCCATCCCTTCTCAAGGGGAGACTGCTGCAAACCCCCCGAGCTCCCTGGCTAATCATCAAAATGTACCCGCTTAAGGCGCAGAGACAAATTAACCCTGAAAATAAGCCCCTTGTGTAAATGCTAGGTGCAAATGGAAGGTGGCTCTTGAAAGCCTTTAAAAAATAAACAGAGCATCCCTGGTAGGAAGGCCGGTCCTCTAAAGCAGGTGTGCCCTGGCAGACCTGGCAGAGCCCTGTTTTGTGGGGCTCAGAAGCCTCCTGGATTTCAGTGTGTCAACATTCATATCTCCCCTCTGAAAAAGCAGAATTTTGGCTTCGTTTCCTAAAATGTTAGGCTCCATCTAATGACAATGTCTGTTCATCTTCCAACTCCCACGTGCACACTCCCCTCCCTCCCCCCCAATGATTTTGGAACCCAATTAAAAGTTTCAGACAAATTCAGCCAGAGTTGAATTCTCTGACACATGTCATTCCTGCAAGTTTTACAGAAATTGGCACCAGGATAGAAAAGAGAATCAAATTACTGTCTCCATGAAGGCAGCAGAAATCATTCCTTGTGTTCTGGAAGTTACATCTGGCAGGTCAGCTCTGGCATGTACAGCTCTGGAGGACTTGTTTGCCCAAATTCTCTGATAACCTTTCACTCTGCTTTAACAAAGGGAACACAGTGACCTGGGGGGGAACACAGTGACCAATGTCCTGCAGACATTGACAGGAAGGTCACCCAGGACATCTGTGGCACAGCCATTCCTTCCCTTTCCTATGGGGCATGTGACTTCTTCTCCCTCTGTATTGTAAGAAAGGGAAACTTGGTTTGTTTAATTTAAATCCACAGATCATGGAAATCCATTCCCCTCCCCACAAGCTGTGTCACCAAGTCTGGGTGGTGAAGGCAAGGGCTTCCCTCTGCCAGCAAGTTTTCCACCAAGAAATGTGGGAGGTGAAGCCACTCATGCACAAAGGGGTCACTTCTCACTCGTGTACACAGAAGGCAGCATTTTCTGGGATGGTCTCTCCTTGGTTTTGGGTCACAGACACCAACAACACTCAAGGATAGTCCCTTGTCCTACACCTGGAGGTGGCATTTACTGATTTGTTTGTGAGAGCTGACCTTTTTCCCTGCAGTGAATGCAGCTGCTGTGCTCACACATGTGCTTGTCACCACTCCCTGTGTATAAGTCATCTCCGCTGGGAGAGAGCAGGAGCCCTTCCTTAACTCCACAAAGTTACCCCAGCACAGGGAGCTCTGCCCCTCATCCAGTTGCTTCAATCCACCAAAGAGCTGAGACAGGTTCAAGGTGTTTTTTAATCACAGGGCCCATTGTGGCTGTCTGCAGAGGGTCACCCTTTCCTCACAACCATCTGAAACTCTGAGCTGTCACACAATGTGATCTGCTCCTACCCTCCTAAGAGATTTCTCTTCAGAGATGAGGACAAGTCTGTTGCAAGGAGTGGAGAAACAGGCTACTTAAAAGTCTCTTGAAAGGGGAAAATATGCATAATAAAAGATTAAGGTAAGTTTTAAAATATGTCTCAAAATGTCTCAAGGCATCAGATTATAAAATATGCAACTAAATCTGTTTCAACAGCACCATGACAAATATCCCAAGGCTATTTCATTTTCCCCCTACACTAACCCAATCTGAAGTTCTATAAGGAGGGGATTGCAGAAATGACGTGTTCAGTAGCTCTCAAATTCAACGAGCAAGGTTTCTCCTTTGCCAGGAAATTTTAAGGAAACAGCCTATTCCTACATTTTTGGACTCAACTGAAATGAAGAATCTGCAAGTGTGGATGGTTCTTCCATCTCTAGCTCCTGAATTTACTCCACAGTTGAGCTTGGTAAAATTTGTCAAACACCAGGAGCTAGTTATGATTTGTGGTGTCCTTGAGAAAATTCTAGGTTTTTCCTGAGCTCTGCAAGTCTCAGAGTAATGATCATCTGTAGGGAGCCATCTGTGTACAAGTATATGATCTATGGCTTCAAGGTATATTTGCAAACTTACCTACGACTTAGCCATTTTCTACTATTTACCTGAATAAATTTCGTAGCATAAGAGGAAAAACATAGATCATTATTCACTGCAGGCTCGCAGGAGACAAGAAGAAAAATTTTTCAAAGGAACTTGTTGGATAGACAGGTAAAACTACAGACTTGTGGTTTTGTTTCAGGGCCTAAAGCTGCGACATGGAGGCCACACCTTGAGGGCTGTGCTCAGTTCTGGGTCCCTCAGCTCAGGAGGGACCCTGAGGTGCTGGAGGGGGTTCAGGGAAGGGAAGTGGACATGGAGAAGGGTCTGAAGCACAGGTCCCATGAGGAGCAGCTGAGGGAGCTGGGATTGTTCATCCTGGAGAAAAGGAGGCCCAGGCCCTACAGCTCCCTGACAGGAGGGTGCAGCCTTGTGCAGGTCGGGCTCTGCTCCTGGCTGACCTGCCACAGGGTGAGAGGACATGGCCTCAAGGAGCACCAGGGGAGTTTATATTGAACATGAGGAAGAATTTATTCTCAGAAAGGATGATTAGACATGGGAAGAGGCTCCCCAGGGAGATGGTGGAGTCACCATCCTGGAGGTGTCTAAGGAAACCTGGATGTGGCACTCAGTGCCATGGTCTGGTTGATAGGGTGATGTTTGGTCACAGGTTGGACTTGATGATCTCAGAGGTCTTTTCCAACCTCATCAATTTTATGTTTCTCTGCTCCATGATTCTGAGACCTTAGCAAAATAATTGATTAGGTGTCTTGTTTTTCTCCCCCTGTATTTTAAGATAAATAGCTCCTACAATTGGTAAACAAAGTAACTGCTTACACTCACTCAAAGAAAAAATATTATGGCAAACTGTGGATTAATTTAATATATTTTATATTACATATATTTAATTATAGAAATATATATCATATATATTTAATTATATAAATATATATTTTATATTATATATTTAATTATATTACAAAAATATATTTTATATTTATATTACATATTTTAATTAATTTTCCTAATAATAGGAAAATTGATACCAGTAAAAAGACACAAAGCCCTTGCAGCCCTTGCTTTATATATAGACACGTCCTCCAATTCCAGTGTTACCACTGGTAGAAATTTGACAGGGATAAATAAGCATAGATATGCAATATCAATGTAAAATGGGTCACCTTTGTTGGAGCTGGTGGTTGCTTGGCACATAATTTGAGGTTCTGTTAATGCAATGTGGTAGGAAAACCCTGTGCTAGAAACACATTTGCTGCCTGTTCATGGATATCCAGACACTGATGGGCTCCTGCTGTCCTCAACAGGAGACTGAGAAGAAGGTGTTACTATAGGTATGAATAAAGGCAAGACAGAGCTCAGAGTTAATTGCAAGACTTGATTCCATCTGGTACAGAGCTTATATTTCTTATTATTTCCTGGGCTTTTTCTTTTCTTCAACAAGCAAATAGGAGCTCTGTTTTTCAGTGGAAGTAAATTTTTTAAGCACTGCTACCATATATGTTTAACCACTCAAAGTCAAAGTTGTCCCTCCAGTCAGCTGTGACATTTGTGAGAGAACATATTCCTGTCATGAATTTTGATTTGCCTTCTTGCATCACAGATCTGTGTTTGAGTGAAATGTTGTCTAGTTATATGACAAGTGCCAGGAGGCCACTTATTTCAGCAAAGGCATATAAAGAAAAAATTATTTTATCAAGAGGAGTAAAAGCCATTACCCCAATTTATAAGGAGTTAATGAAGCAAGTCCTGCCACTGCTTTCACACGAAAATATACATTAAGGTTGAGGATACTACCATAAGCAATGGCATGACCAGAATCACACCCATTTACAAGACAATTACAAATCCAAGGAATCAATGGAAGGCCCAACAAGCACTGGACCTTGAGATATATCAAAGTTCATGCTATGCTTGTAAATATTTAATATTAAATTTAAAGAACTATGAGCTTTCAGTGGTGTGAAAAGAATATATGGTGTAAGAATAGGACAAGCCGTCTGAGTCTATTTAATTCTCTGTACCCATTCATGTGTTTCTCATGCATCTAAACTATTTACTGGAACTTCAGTGATTATTGTCAAGTGTGTGTTAGTAACAGAAATCAAATTTGCATGATGAATGGCCATGGCAGAAGTGCTTCTTCTTTAATCCACAAAGGAGGAAACCATTTCATACAACGTTGTACAAGAAAGTAACAAAGCTGGAAGTCTAAGATGCTTAACCAAGCTGTAGAAAATTACACAAAAAAATACTCATATAATTCAAACAGACAAATGTGAGGACCTACATTCTGCTTGTAGCATATCCCCAAAGAAGATAAAAGCCTGATGCCAACAAGTAAATTATTCATTGTGAATAATTCACTCAGCTTTAAAAAATATTTTGAAAGAACTTACTGAATTTGCTTTTCTTCTCACCTTCCTATGCTCCCTTCCATCAACCCAATTGCTCTAAAAGTCACTTGTCATGCCCCACAAACAGATCTCAGCAGGGCTAGGACTGTTTCTTCTGAAAACCCTTTTAGAATCTTTTGATAATTATAAATGCAGTGATAAGGATGACTCTCCAGGCTGCCAAATAAATACCAAACAGGAAGAGAAATGTCATTTCCTGGAGCCAGCAGACTGCCAGATGAAGCCACCATGTGTAGATATCTACAGGGGAAGGTCCCTGGTCAGCCTCTTCCTCCACTGCCATTCTTTAGGGTGAACTTAGTGAAGGGTCCCCTATCAAGTGTTTGAGAAAATACTTTCCTCCCTCAATGAGGAGATATTGCAGAAAATATTGTTAGAAGTCTATCCAGGTTAGGTGGATACCTAGAATATGACTCAGGCTAGGAGAAGGATTGATTTCAAACTCATCTCTAATTTGCTGATTGGCACATTTCCTTTGCCTTGCTTTTTTTGGCAACTGTTCACTGAGAAAGAAAAAGTGCAACTCATGAGTGATATAAACCAGAGGCTCTGGCTCCATCCAAGTGCTGAAAGCTTCCCTGATTGAACTCTCTGAATCATTTGTCTGTAGAGCTGTGCAAGCAACCCACAGGCTCCTTGCTGAGCAGTCTCACTCTCCAGATGATTTATGTGTGAGCACTAATTAGCTTTAACAGACACTGCTTTGGAATAAGAAGAGTCCTGGAAATATCATTTATTGAATGGACAAGAGTGAGATTGCACAAAACTTTCCTTATGTACCACCACAGAGGCAGAGACATTTCTTGGACCTTCTGAAGATACTTCTTCACGATGGTGACTATCACCAGAGTACAAAAATCCTTGCAAAAAAATTGCACTCTTCCACAAGTGTGAGGGTGATACCTGGCAAAACAAAAATAACAACAATACCAGGCCAGAGTCCCCTTGCAGAAGCTGCCTGGGCTGGGAAGAGAATTGAGGCTTCTTGTCACGTCTATGCCAACCACGAGGCATTGTCCAGCCTTTCAAGAAAATGCCCACTTTCAAGAAACCTCAAAAGGCCAGGAAAAGCTCTTGTGGGTAAGTATGGGAACTGGAGTGCCCAGAGAGGTAAGCAGTAGTAAGGATTCTGGTTTACAGCAGCAGGCCATGTTCACATATGAGAAATATGAGTGGGAAGTGGGGACGGGTTCCCACCAGCAGCAGTGAGTGGACTCTCAGCTGACCAACTGCCCGAGCACAGGAACATCTGTCACAGTGCTACTGCTGTCTCAGTTTTGAGGTGAGGTTGCCCTACTTTCTTCTGCCTCTCAACATGAGAAAGACTCCTGTCTTCCACATTCCCCTGTGCAAGATTTCAGGAATCCTGGCAGCTTGCACCTGATATTTGGCAGCTGAGCTCCTGGAATCTCCTGCAGAGCTCTGGCCAGTGGGGGCTGACACCCAGCAGCACTGTCACAGACATCTTTTATGAAAAATCCTTTATTTGGGATTTTTCCTCCTGAGAAGCTGAGAGGCCTCAGGAACAAAATGTAAACATTGATTATCTGCTGCAGTGGAATGCAACAGGTGGATCTGTGATTGGTCTCATGTGGTTGTTTCTAATTAATGGCCAATCACAGTCAGCTGGCTAGGACAGAGAGTCCGAGCCACAAACCTTTGTTATGGATTCCTTCTTTTTCTATTCTTAGCTGGCCTTCTGATGAAATCCTTTCTTCTATTCTTTTTGTATAGTTTTAATGTAATATATATCATAAAATAATAAATCAAGCCTTCTGAAACATGGAGCCAGATCCTCGTCTCTTCCTAAGATCCCTGTGAACATGGTCACACAGCACCTCCTGCATCTCCCATCCATCAGTTCCACACTTGTGCTCTGAGCTCAGCAGGGACTGGGCGGCCTTGGGCAAGAGCTGCTTCTGTCCTAAATAGGGAAATTTTAACCAGATGGGGCATTTCCCATTCCCCAGTACATCCCCACACAATTATCTCACGCCACACCAAGCAAGCCAGGAGAAGAGTCCAGTTCCCAGAGAAACTCCAAACTCCCTCTACTTCATGAAGCAGCCTGTGGCATTTAAACCTCTGGCAAGAAAAGATGCAGATTAAAGAAAAACCTAACACTAAAGTATTCAGAAAGCTGACCTCCTATGTTCTTCCAGCTGATATTCTATTTAATTTAGCATGCAAGAACTTAACACTAATGGTGCGCTGGGACAATCCTAATTTAAAAAACCCTGAAGGTTAATAACTAGAAAAATAAACATGTCGTAACTCGAAGTATGACTTAATAGAGGCATAGTAATTAACATTCAATAACCATCTTACTCAATTTGAAAGGTCTGGGCTTCATATTATGATTGTTTAATATTAATTTGACATTTACAAGATTATGGCCTCAGTAGACTCAGATATCATGAGTCCAGCTGAACACAGAGTCCCAATGGAGGGTGTGGAGTCTGCAAATGTGTATCACTGCTGCAGTTGTATTTGTTTTCTGGGAATGCATTCCTCAGTGCTGCTGCATGATCTGTTGAGCTCTACTTGTGCTACTTGACATAATGTGCACCTGTGCAGGTGAATTTAGTGAAATTAAGAACTTTTCAACCAACTCAGTTTTTTTTCTTTTTATTATAGTATTCATTTAAAAGAGCCTTGGGTATCTGGAGTTATCTCTCATCCACAAGGCTAGTTCTATAGTCAAGCTCTGTGTAGCTGTGCTAAAAAACTTTTCAGATTTTGTTTTACTGTGCATTTTTAACTTCCAATCTACATCTATTGATAACTAGTGGTTAGTTTTTGTGCTGACAATATATTTCAATGAAGTAGCTATGGCTCCTAATGACTTACCTCCAGATGCATTTGAGATAACCAAATTTCTTCTGAGCTTTTGTTTTGCACTCTGTGAATTTTCCAGCAGCCTGCCAAGAAAAAGACTGTCTCTTTCCATTAGAAACCCTTTGCTACCCACATCAGCTAGGATTTATCTTCCCTGAACAGCACTGACCAGCTGCCTCTACATTATTTCAGATGAGATCTGACACCTTTGCTACACTATGCCCCATATTTCTACAGATCATGCAATTTCCTTTTTCTCTAGGAAAGACATGAGCATTCAAATTATTTTTTTACTCAGTGCATCTCATTATGCATTCAATCAGCTCTTAAATATATTTTCAGGCTAATATATTGCAGGCATAAAGATGGCCACCCAAGTCTGATTAAAAAATCATGATACAAACAGGGATAAGTGCTTTTGTACAGGACTATAAGTAAGTGGTAGGGATTATGGAGGATCTGGGAATTCCAATTTTTGCCCCATGCACTGCCCTTAGGTCTGAAAAGTGTAGTTGACCTTTTGACACTTTAGTAAGAACCTCAGGACATCAAGTGGACCAGTTTTCAATGCTTGGAAAGGTTTGAAGGTTTTGAACTCAAGCACTGTGGGTCCTTTCAGGGCAGCACTCTAAGTGTTGCCTCCATCCTCAGGGCCAGTCTGTGATTCAGCAAGGAGCTGTATGTCCATTTCTTCAGGCCCATCTATATCCCCCTGTGAAAACTCTCTGTTCTCCTGCCCGAGCCTCAGCCTCAGAACAGCTTCTGCGTGGTGTGGACTTCATTCTGGTTTCTGGCTGGATGTTAAGTAAAGTGACTTCTGCTGCATAGAGCTTTAGGGCAGACAGTCAGACAAGTAAAATCAAATAATATGTACCTGAATGCAAGTGGCACTGAGAGCTGTCTATTCTTAGCTCCTGTCCTCAGACCAGGAGTCACCTAACCTAGTAAAAACAATTTATGAACAAAGACATCCAGCCAAAGATAACCCATTAGAGCTTCCTCATCAGTCAATGGACTAACACATGCAGCTCCAGAGGGGAGGTTACACACCCTATTAATCTTCAAATGGGATGACTGTTCTCTGGAGAGACTGGGCTCTCTCCACTGGCTACTGCAGAATCTTAAATGACCATTTCAACATTGTCAGCAAATCTCAGCTTGAGCACCAGCACTGGGAGCTGCCCTCAATTGCCTGGTAGTACATGCTGTGAGATCAGGAAGCACCACTGCAGAGCTACCTGTGCCTTTGAGGGTGCATGCAAACCACAGGCCCAGGTCCTGGAGGCTGCTGACTACTCAGGGCGCTGCCATTTGTTTGCTTGAGACAAACCCAGAAGGAGACAGAAGTGATTATGGGGAAGGTTCCCTTAGAAAAACAAGAAAACCATGCCAAGAGTGCCAAGGATGGGATATACAAAGAGGTTTGTCATCCCCCTTGGGCTGAGGAAGAAAAATAGCACAGGCTAAAAATACAGCATCTACTCTTGGTCTGTCAAAACTATTTGTTTGTACCACAGCTGCTTATCTTGGATTTCCATCAGAGACGTAGCTGACCCTGTGGTGTTAGACACGGTGCACACACCTTACTAGACCTGGGGTGACCCTTCACTTCTGAGCAAGGTGTGGGCTCAGGGGACAGGAAAGTGATGAACGCTTTGCCAACCTGTTCACCTGGCTTCCAGCCCTGCACTGTAACCTCCCAAGCTACCACAGCTTATTCAGCAGTGACTGCTGTGGCATGACCTAAGTGAGATGCATTGCTCACACTGAGCAGCTGACAGTCCACAATGAGATGGAAGAAACAGTGGTTTAAGATGGAAAGAAAAATAAATTACACTCAGAGGTTTTTTGCATGTAGAATATTTACAGCAGTCAGGATGTTGGTGTTTGCCAGAGGGAGTTATCAGAGCGTTAAGGGTTTATCATTCAGCTGCTGTTTCATAATGTACTCAGGGTAACAATGACATATTTCACTGAAGCAAATTTTGAAATAAAAAGGAAAATTAGTTTTATTCATTTCTGAATTACTGGTACAAGTTACTAATTTATAGGAGCAGTAATAAAACCAGAACTGTGTTCACAAGGTAACATCTACAGTTCCAGAGGAGCACGGCCATTAATAAACAGAAGTGAGTGCAGAATTTTAAGTACCCTTCCTTAGTCCAGAAATATGTTCTGTGAAAACCTCACATAAGGGAGTGAGCAATTCAGCTCAGCCCATTAATTGCCTTAAATATCATGGCTGGTAATCTGCAAATTAGATTATAAAACTTCATTGCATATAAACAAATGCCAAGATGGATTACCTCTTCTTTCTTGGCAATTAGTTTGCAGAATAGTTACTGTATTTTATTTTTAACAGTATTAAAGAGCCAACAGTGATTTCACAGTAAAGCAACTTCATAATGAATATTGGTTTTATGAATCCTAAGTCCAGTCTTTTATGGTTGCCCATCTAACTCAATTTTGAAAGACACTTTTATTCTCCACCTGATCTAATCAGGTTCTTTTTAAAACACCTCTGGGCTCCCAGGGCCTGGTCTTCAGGCCTATATAGGGACATTATGTGTCCAGTTTTCCACAGATGTGGTTTTTTTTCTATTTTCCTATTTTTTCCCCCTTGCCAGGAACCAAAATTGGTGGGATATTGAGAAGTTGTCACATCAGCCAGAGATTTTTGGATGTCTGCTGTCTCTGGATAATGATGTAGACAGATAAGGCTCTGTCAAGGATGCTCTACACCTAGAAATCAGGGGTTGCCATAGAGCATATTAAGCACAGTAGCTTTTATATAATGGGGAAAGGAAGAGCAAATGTGTTTAATTGTTGGTCTAGAC
Organism: Melospiza georgiana; assembly: GCF_028018845.1. NCBI lineage: Eukaryota > Metazoa > Chordata > Aves > Passeriformes > Passerellidae > Melospiza > Melospiza georgiana. Next base: position 7,621,529 of record NC_080433.1, read on the forward strand.
CACAGCAATTAACAGGTGTGTCCACAGAGTGACCACCCCTCAGATCTGTGGGTGTGAGGGCAGTGACACAGGTCTGTGCACAAAACTATTCCTCACCACTGCTCATCTGTTGGTTGTGAGTGTGGTATCAGACCTGAAGAAATTAATCTCTTTTTCAGGAAACCAACTTTAAACCATTGGGGAAACTGTTACTTGTCTCAGTTTGCACCTGGGAAGGTGGCTTACCAACCCTCCTCAGCTTATTAGGGGAAACACTGGTTTTCCCCATCCCTCCTGGGGTTTGCCTTAAAGCACCTTATCAAGCGCCTTATCAAGCCTCTGTTCAGCACTGTGATGACCCCAGAGAGCTCCACAGCTCAAATCCCACAAGCACAAGGGACAAGAAGATGTGTTTAAGCTCTTTCCCAAGACCCTGAGACTTCCAGATGCAGGGCCAGCACTCTCCACAGCCCTGAGCAGTGAGGAGGTGGAAAGCTCCATCTCCTTCTCCTCAGATTTTGGCATCCAACCAACCTGAAGTGATAAAAGGAGTCTGAAATCTAAAAGGCCCTGCTGGGCTCAGGCCAGGCTCTATTAGGAGCCCAGAAAGTGGAGGAAGGTACAGATGAGGAATACACAAAAGACAATTTCCTAATTCAAGCATCAGGAGGCTGTAACATCCCCAAACACTGTGGGACACCAGATACTGATGCCCACAGTGGGCCAAGGGAGTGAATTCAAACTCTTATGATTGTGTTAACCCAGCTGTCTGCTAAGCCACCCACAGACACCTCCCTCTGCCTTGCAGAGCACATGTGCATGGCCTCACAGGTGGAATTCCAGGGGTCTCTTCTGGATTTCAAGATCTGCAGAACAGCAAGTCTTCATCATCTTCATCATATCTCCAGTCTTATTCATTCCAGAGAAGCAGCTCATACCAAATATTTTGTCTGAGGCGCTGCAGAGGGTTTTCTTTAGAAGAAATCTTCTACATTATTGGAGTGTGTTCTGGGTGGTACCTCCCACTGAGTTTCAATAAAACATTTAACACCAACAACAGGGTGGAGTTGGCAGAATTGCCCTGCATCCTTCTAAAGCAAAAATTTGAGAGATGCTGATGACACACTTGGCTCCACACACATAAATAACCCTTTTGTTTTGTAGTGTCATTCTGTTGCATTTTTGTTTCCTTAATTTTCCAGATTTAAATATGATGTTAATGCCCTTTCTCCCCTCCCTGCCTCCCCATCAGGCACAGATGTTTAAATCCTGTCTGCCTTGCACCAGCAGTTTAAATATGCCATTTCACTTACACAGGCAGCTGAAAAAACACACTTCACTCCTTCCAAAGCAAATACATGTGAAATAATATTTTACTCTGCATTTTCAGCTACACTGGGTGCCTAAATTAGAGTCCGCTGAGCTCAATACATTTGCCTACTGAGGATTTACATCAGATTCTCACTGAGAAAATAAATTCCATCTCTTCTAGGTACACACAGATAGCTGGTAGCTCAGGGATGTGCATTTTACTTGGAGTACCTTCCCTTGGATAAAGCAAATGCCAGTTAATTTCCTCAAGATGCTGCCACTGGGTGAAGTGCATGAGGAGGGCGACGCTGACATTGCACAGTCCCAGGGCTACAACGTCTGAGTGCCCAGATATGCAAAGGCCCTGCTGAGATGGAATATTCAGACCATGAATTTTGCACCACTATCACAACCTGAATGCTCTCGTGTCCCCGGTGTCCTCAGCAGAACGTGGAGTGGCACAGGTAGGAGTGTGGGAGAGCAGTGCCTTTAGAGTGGTTGTTAACAAAACACAGAGTCAAAGCTTAAAAAAAATTAGTGTTAGCTTGGGCCTGTGCCTCCAGGGAATGGCACACCATTTGCATGACTAATACAGGGAGTTTTAGAAGAGAACAGGAATAGTTATCATTGCATTTCCTTGGGATCCTAAGGAAATAGTACTTCAGCACAGGATCTCTGCTGTGGCTCAGAGACTCTCTGGACTCCAAGATCAGAAGTGCTCCTGCTCACCTTCTCAGTGGAGATCAACACCACTGCTCTTGTGTTCTACACATCCCTGAGGGCCCCACTCTCCTCCTGATTCACATGATGCATGAGGCCATCCAGGCTAAATCCAGAGCCGTGGTGAACATCCCCATCCACCAAACCCCCCTGACCAGAGCATGTCTCCATTCCCTCAAGGCAGAGGCGTCCTGATTACCCTGCTTGGGTTTAGTGCAGAGTCACTCCTGGCCAGTCCTGCCTGTTAACCTGAGCAGATGGTGCACAAGTCATGGATGGCTACATTTGGTCTGTTGGAGTAAGGTAGAAAAATCACAAAGAAAGCCTTCATAAAACCAAGCCTGCTCTCCTGGAATCAGTGGCTGGCCTTGTCAAAGCCAGCATTTTGCAAGTTCCCATGTGAAGGCAATCCTGTTGTGAGCAATTTGTTAACCTAACAAGCTGCTCCTGGTTGAAAAACAACTTACACATGCATAAACTGGTTTTGGACTGTTATATAGAAAAATGAAAACTATCTCTACAAACAACTGTCCCTGCACATACACACCAACGGTTTGAGTGACCAATCAATACAGAAAAACAGCTTGTTAGTAACCAATAAGGTAATTGGCAAGAAACTGGTAACCAACTGAGTCACACACAAGGTCTGTAAAACTGTATAAAAAGGAGTTATGTGAATAAAGAATGGCCTTTTTCCATCATGAAGAAAAGAAAAGAAAAGAAAAGAAAAGAAAAGAAAAGAAAAGAAAAGAAAAGAAAAGAAAAGAAAAGAAAAGAAAAGAAAAGAAAAGAAAAGAAAAGAAAAGAAAAGAAAAGAAAAGAAAAGAAAAGAAAAGAAAAGAAAAGAGAGCCTTTTTCCATCATGGAGTCCTGTGTGATTTACTCCCATATTGGTCTTCCCCTCTTTGAGCTCCTCATGGCTGCATGCAGGAGCCACCAAAGAGACAAGATGTCATGGGAGTCCATCTAAGTGTAACAGACATATTTCCATAACCTGCTTGAAACCCAAAAAAACAAACAGCCAAAACCCACACACTAAGTTCAGTTGACCTAACTTCACTTTCCTTGGCTGGTGGGTTTGACTGCCCATCACAAACTGGATGGCCTTGGGAAGGAAGAGCCAAACCCAGCATCTGGAAATCAGAAATCAAGCAGCTGAAATTCATCCACAAAGCCTATATCTCCCCTCTCCTGGGCAGGTGTGGGAAATGGGTGTGTAGAGAGTTCTACATGCATCTTGAGTATACAAACTTTGCAAACTTTGAGATAAGAAGTATGCAAACCTTGAGATAAGAAATGCTGACTTAGAAATGCATGGAAGAGGATGGATATTGTTGAGAGAGAAATGGAGCTAGAAAAAAGTTTCAAACGTGGCCTTGCAAATAAGAGTAGATACTTTGGAGAAATAAAACTATGAAAGATGCATTGTGGTGGAACCTACAAGGGGTAGCTTTAGATTATTGGCTTTAAGGCATTTACAGCATGGTGTGGCAAAAAGTTATGCCAAGAAATGCTTATAGTGCATTGTAATTAGGAAATAGCTGCCTGTGATTGTGATGGCATGAATTATAACATCTGCATTGTCTCACCCTTCTAATGGGACTGAAAATGGAATAAAAAGTTTTTAAAGAACCTCTCAGTTGCCCCATCTCTGGGTCAGGTAAAAGGGTATTGTCCTGCAAATTGGTGCTCCTGTGTCAGGAACAGATAACTCAGCTAAACTGTCCAACAGACAGGGAAATGCTCATATTCTGTAACCCACTCAGCTACTTCCTTCGGGGTATTTGATTTTCCATACAAACATAATATTGGGAACATATACCAAAACAAAGCTGCTGTCCAAGGCCAACGAGATGATTGCCACTCCCCTCATAATAACTCTCATAACAACTCTTCTTTCCCAGAAACCACCCCAAGTAGCTCTGCCCACCCCTCTTATTCCTTCATGTGGAATCTTCAAAGGACCTTCCTGTGGATCAGTCTCACCTGGGACACGCCTGAACAAGCTCAGCTGCAGCTCTGTCCAAACACCACTGATGCACCAGAGCTCAACAAGGGACAGGAAAAGTCAATGAAGAGAGTCAGGAACCTTTCTGCTTTGCACCACCAAACAAATTGGACCAAAAAGGGACATTGTTTCAAGGTAAGTACAAGTGAATTCCCACACTACCCTGGTGGGATAAAGAAAAATGTATGTGTTCTATTTGGGAAAAAAATATTGTTTAATTTTAGTTGAAAAAACAAATTAATAAATATGAAAATATTACTTTTGTCTTATGTTGACCTAAATGCTCTTTCTACTTCTAAATTTAATCAAAACAGACAATTATATGCTAAGCCTTGTGAGCCTTGACACACACAGAAACAGGTGAATGAACTCCAGCATCACAGTTTGCCTTTCCTTCCCTCCTTGCTTCAGAGACAAAGAACATGACTGTCTTAATTAAAATACAGTTAAATATACCAATTCTGCTAATGCAAGTCATTCCAAGTGTTTTGAGTAATTTGAGGAGGTCTGCTTAGAAGTATGTGACCTTTTACAGCGCTGGATCTAAGCAAAATGAAAACAGTTTTTTTACAGTCATTCAGAACAGCTTCTGGTGAATTAGATAATGACAATTTCCTTTAAAATGTCAGATTAACTTACAATCAATTTAGGGCTCCCAGCTTTCTTTATGACTCAAGTGTTCTTAGGAAAGTTTTTATCCAGACATCATATTTAATGCTATGTTTACTGCAAATGGCATAAATAAAAGCCTGTATAGCTCAGATTAGGCAGTGATGTTTGTTAAACAATGATGTGATGTAGTTGTTTCATGTTCTGGGAATACATCTAGGAAGCAATTTGTAGCCTCAATATTACCAATGACTGAGTGATTGCTGCATCAGGGTAAGTGCTGTGTGCCTTTTCACATATAATGAGCCAGAATGACTTTATTGCTTTCCTAATTAATACAAAGTTTAGTTTAGGGCTTCAGCTTAGCTTAATATGTCATGTTTTTCTTTAGCACAAGAATGCCTGAGTTTCCCTTATTGAGTTGTAAAGAGAGGGATATAATTCCTACAGCTTTTCAAGTATACTCTGTGGAAATCAATAGCTTGGGTAAAATTTTCTGTTTTGTTTTATCAGAGACTGCAAAATGCTAGAAGTCAAATGGGGGGGGGTCATGTACTTGCCATTGCTATTAGAGCCATTTAATAAGGCCAACAACAATACCTCACAAGGACAAAAGAAAGTAAAAAAATCAGAAAGGAGGAGACAAAGAAAAATCAGATAGAAATACATAAAAGAAAATTTGACAACACTTTCTCAAAAGAGTGAAAAAAAGCCATTGAAAGAACAAAGGGTGACAAGAGATTTTAGCCAAAAGACAAAATAGATTTTGACTGTTGTTTTATCAAGAAGCTCCCTTTGAAATCAGTTGCACCAGTAACTCACTCTGAGCTCAGCTGACTCCAGCATGGTCTGAAGGAGTTAGAACAACCTAGGTGTTTGTGAGACAGAGAAGTAATAACAGCAACACAAATAAAAATAAAATGAACTCTAGGAGATCAATAAAATGTAACCCTTTGACCCTGTAGATGATCACTATCCATTTTTTAGTTGGGTGATAAAATCAGCACAGTATAAGGTTTTAATCTGGCCATTACTGCTATCTTACATCTGTGAACTTGAGCATTAATTTGCCACACAGATCTATTTTTAAAGGTAGATATAGTGCCTCTAGAGAAGAAACCAGATTCCAAATTGGTATTAAAACTGGCTTTGGTAAGATTAACATTTCTACTCAAACTGTTACAGTTCTCAAATCTTATCTCAGGCAAAGAGAGGGCTCTGTCTTTTCTGCTATAGAAAAAAAAAAAGAAAAAAAAGGCAAGATAACAAGCAATGGAGCAGATGGAGTAAATTTTGAGAGCTGCGTGTGGGAGTCAAGCATTCAGATCCCATTAACTAATATTGGAGTTGGAGGATCAGACTCCTACTCACCAGGCTTCAAAAACAACAGGTTCACATTTCTCCAGTTTCTCTTGTTTCTTACGTGTCCCTGACGCCATCCTGGCTCCTCTCTGCCAGGCTGACATTTACACAACAGCATGGGGCCAAATGTGCCTTTACACCAGGGCAGGGCTCCTCATCCAGCAAACAGAAATGGAAATATGCAAAGAACAGATCTGAGATTATGTCTGGAGCACAAGTGCTTATGCATGTGGGATGAAAAAGGACCAGAAATGTGCAGTGGCTTCAGACCACAGCTGTTGAGTTTGGTGGGGCCCCTAGGATGAGGTGAGAGATGAGAATCTGACTCCATGTTCTCAGGAGGTTGATTTCCTATTCTATTCTATTCTATTCTATTCTATTCTATTCTATTCTATTCTATTCTATTCTATTCTATTCTATTCTATTCTATTCTAACAAGAGAAAGGATACAGACAGAAGGCTTAACAAGATTGATAATGAAAACTTCTGACTCCTCACAGTGTGACACAGCTGATGGTGATTGGTCATTAAGTAAAAACAATTCACATGAAACCAATCAAACAATGACCAGTTGGTAAACAATGTCCAGACCACATTCCAAAGCAGCAAACACAGAAGAAACAATCAGATAATTATTGTTTTCATTTCTCTCTGAGGCTTCTCAGCTTCCCAGGAGAAGAAATCCTGGCAAAGGGATTTTTCCAGAAAATATGACAGTGACACACAACCAAAACAGAATCTGTATTTTAGTAAAGACACTCCTAAGATTCATACTTAACTGTTTTAGGACACACGAAGGGTGAAAAGCAGTAGATACCCTCAGCACAGATATTCAGTGTTCAGATCTCTTCCATAGTGTCTGGCTGTACACAGCAGCCCTGCAACCCCTGAGCCATGAGAAATGCACTGTTCAGGCTGGTGCAAAGGCCTCTGTGAGTAAATACACCTTGTACCAGCCTCCTGCACCAGAGCAGCCAACAGGCACAGCTGTCTCCATTTCCATCCCTCTCCATGATGTGGCAAGAGCCCCACACATCCAGCTGGGATGAGCACATTGTCCAGGATTTGTCTCCTCCCCTGGGTCATCTCCACAGTGTTCTATTTTGGGGCCAAACATTCTCTTCTGCAAAATCAGGTTCTCTGTCCCGGATAGCTGTGGGAAACCACCATCTTCAGCTCCACTGTGTTTTATCACAGTAGCTTTATTTTTAACTGGCTTTAATCACCCAATCATTAAGAGTGACACAGCACTTACACCCTATCATTGCAATCTAATTAATTCCTGATCCCATAAATCATCCTTGTGCATCAAGGATGTGGTATCTATGGGCTGAATCTCTTATTTGCTCCACAGGGACACTCAGCAGCATCAGTTATGTGCAAATGTAGTAGAGAAGGAGAAAAAAGCAGTTCCTGAAGAGGACATGGAAGCACTGCCTTCCTTCCTTCCCTCCTGCGAACCTTGAAACTCCTGCAGAGGGGCAGCAAAGTCTCAATGGCCTGATTGCTGCCCCAAAACACTGCACCTCCCACAGAGATCTGGGGAAAGCAGGAAGATTCCTGGGACTGCTGTTCATTGCTGTCTATTTCCCCATTTCTCTGCATGTAGAGGATTCAGCAAAGCTGACACAGACTCAGATTTTGGTGACCAAAGGGGCTGTGACACATCTCAGAGCCAGGTGTGTGCCTGGTGCTGCTCCTCTTCAGTCTGAACTGGGATGGGACCTTTACAAGACACTCCAACAGGATCCTCAGAAGCAATGTCTTAGCAAAGTAACATCTTAGAATCTTTGAGCAGCATCTTAGAAGTCCTGCAAACCAGCAGGACTATAAAAATACAAATCTGCACATGATTTTGGGAAGACTGTTGGAGGAGACATCATGGGGACACTCTGGGTCCAATCTGCTTCCCCAGCTCTTCTGGACAACTCTGGTTATCAGAAGAAACTTCTTATTTTTCTTCCTGACCACAGAGGAGCTGTGTGCAAGGGAGGTCTTGTCACTTTACCTGCAACCAGAAATCTCCTTTAACTTTTATTCACGTAAAATGAAAACAAAAATATTTATTTAAACACCTAAAATAAAAACAAACCAACAAACCCAATTATAAATATCAATTCTCACAAAATACATAGATTAAAGAAATGAAAGAACATACTTGAATAGTCTGGTCATAGGGAGGTTAATTCTGCCTGGTCTTTCTGTCTTACAGCATCCCAACTGCACAAACCATCCCAACACACCCTTTGTCAGGGCTCCAGTCTGAGCTTCATCCTTCAGAGAACCAATGACACTAGATTTTATAGATAATTTCCTTTTTAGAGCCCTCAGGAGCATCTGGTCAGATTTACTTCTTCCTGTTCAAAGGCATTTATTTCTAATGCCTTCAGAAGGAAAAGACTGATGTGTCTTTAATAACAACAAGAATTGCTCCACTTGTTTGAAGATGCCAGCACAGCCTTGCTAGTGCAATGGTCACATCCTTGCCAGTCCAATGTCCCATCCGTGCCAGTCCTGGGCTCTGGGAGGGAAAATTTCCCCTCCCTTCTCTCTGTATGAAATCTATCCATGTTCCAAACTTTATTTTTGTATTCGTCTGCACAATAACACACATAGTACCAACATTTAAATGCAGTGACAAAGGTGCCTGACTACAAATATTCTTTTAGGACCGTGGGAGTGGTCAACAATCCCTGAATCAAAGCATGGGCAGTGGAAATGCCCATGCTTTGACTCAGCCTGGCAAGGCAAGCACATGTCTGTGGGGTTCCACTGAAGCTGTGTCTCCAACACAATCACTGGGCTGGTGTGGTGGTGTTTGCAGGGGTCCCAGGATGAGGGAAGAGATGAGAATCTTGACTCCATGTTTCAGAAGGCTGGTTTGTTATTTTATGATATATATATTATATTAAAAGAAAATGATATATTAAAACTATACTAAAAGAATAGAAGAAAGGATTTCAACAGAAGGCTGGCAAGGAATTGAAAGTAATGGGATGATAACAAAAGCTCGTGACTCAGAGACTCTGAGCCAGCTCACTGTGATTGGCCATTAATTAGAAATAACCAACATGGGCTAATCACAGATCCACCTGTTGCATTGCACAGCAGCAGATAATCACTGTTTTTCTTTTCCCCTGAGGAAGCTTTCAGCTTTCAGCTTAGAAGCTTTCAGCTTCTCAGAAGCAAAAATCCTAACAAAAAGATTTTTCATAAAATATATCCATGACAGGCTGTGACCTCAGCCCAGGAGGAAGATGATCACCTGAAGCTGCCAGAAGAGCACAAACAGCAGGCAGGAAACCCTCCTGAGGAGCAATAAACACTGCTCTGTGCCCTGCGTGCCCACAGCCTCAGCCTGCAGTGGTGCAAGGGCCCCCATCACTCCCTGCAGCACGGCAATGCAACCAGGGCCCCCTGTGTCAGCCCAGGGTGCCTGTGCTGCTGCAAACTCGCTCACTCCAGTCACATCCAATGAAATATGATGGTCTTGGAGAGATTTATTTTGCTTCCCTTGACTGGCTGATCAGTGCTTCTAGCAAATCTGACAGCTTCAACCATCATCAATTACGCTTTCACTATGCAGTGACTCTTGCAGTGCCACACTTTTTATCACAGAGACCTTTGAAATCTACTGTGTTTAAAATTGGTAGAACTAAACCAGGAAAGTTCAAAGTAATTCACTTTTTCAAATCAGTCTCCTACTAAAAATATTGCACCTCAATAATAGGAACCCAACAAGAGCCTCACCTGATGTGGGAATTCTTCTTCACAAAGCTGGCAGGCTGCCTGCTGCAGAGCTATTCCTGGGAATGCAAGGCCATTATCCATGTCATTTTGTTCTTTATAGCTCTGGGTTCACTGCTGAGCAGGGTGAGGCCACCACAGCAACTTCATTGCCTGCAGAAATGCCCAACCTGGTGGTGCCTGTGGAGAATTGTTCCCCTGTTCCCTGGGTCCCTCCACAGCAGGTCCTGGCGCTGCTCGTCCCAAGGACAGAGGTTTTGGGAGATGACTCAGTGTGAACAGGCTGCCAGGCAGGATGCCAGTGAGAACACAGTGCTACAGCTCCATCCTGCAGTCCAGAGGGAAGGGCTGTGCAGGGGGATAGAATGTAAGTAAATAAAGGTGGTATAGAAAGTAATCTTGCCCCCTAAAAAGTTGCAGCTGGGTTATTTACTAAGGATTAGGAGCAGGCCTGATGTTAACAGGCCACAGGTGTAGCCAGTAAGAAGAGTGTTATAAAAGAGTGGATTGGGTGGTTGAAGGGAACTGCAGTCAGTTGGCTGCTGTGAGGACAAGGAACAGTCAGTGCCTGGAGGAGCTGCCTGCAAGAAGCATCAAGGAGGTTCAAAGCTCTAGCAATATGGAACCCTTGTAATGTACTGACAATAGAACTCTTGCACTATAATGACAACAGGGCTGGCAGTGCTCCATCTCTCCACCAGGCAGGGTCACCTTCCCAGGAAGGAGAACAAAACCTTTGCTGTGAGCACTGCACTGAGGTAAGAGACAATTGAAGGGCTGATTTTGCCCAGGCTGTGTCTGAGGGACTTGGCCATTTCTCTCTTCTCCATATCTCCATTCCAGGAAGGAGCAACCACTGCAAATAACTGTGGTGGCAAGGCTAGTGATTGTGCCAAGGATGAGGCAAACCAGAAGGGAGAAAAATCACCCTGAGAGGATGCTATGCTGTCAGGCAGCAGCATGGCAGGATCATCTGCCATCACAATTGTTATGTGGAAAGAAAAAGAGCTTCACTCTTGGGAAATAAACATTTTCTCATTTCAAACAAACAACAACAATAACAAAAAAAAAAATCAATGAAAACATTAAATTGGAGTATATATGGAGATCAGGATTCTCAGCTATCAGGCTAAGCTCATGCGGTTTCAGAAGACCTGAGCTCCATTTCTGGTCCCTGAGTGAGAGGGGAACAGGTTGATTTTCTGCACTGTGCCTCAATTTCTCCTTCTGTGAAATGGAGCCAGTCAGCACTTACAGATTAAGTGTAAGTAAATTATAGATACAGATTTCTTGTAAGATCTATTGGTGAAAAATCTGACATAAGAACTGGTACTCATTATTTTTCCCCACCCAAACACAAGCTGTGATGCTTTTTCCAAATATCCTTAGCAATAAATAAAAATATCATCTTGCTCCATGAGTGTAGGTCTGTATAAAAGCATTTCATGACAGTTTTTCTTCAGGGTGATCCAAAGCATTGGGGTCTTTTTGAAGGGATGTGGTTTCCCTACTTAATAATTTCCTGTTTAAGGATTCTTCACAGCAGCATTGTTACGTTTCCCTGTATACAAAAATGAGCTACCAGCTACCTCAGTCAGAGGGATCTTTCATTTCTTAGCAGGAGGAACAAAATAAAAGTCAGCAAGGAGTCTCCACCAGGCAGGACCTTGTGTGTCACAGCTCTCAGCAAAACTGGAGCTTCCTCCCAGCAAAAGAAGGGAAGCCCACAACACCCTTCATGCAAGGGAAAAAAAAAAAAAGGAGAAAGACACAAAAAAAATATTTCACAGTGTTTCATTCAGCTCATGAAAGATGCAGATGAGGAAACTAAAATTTGTAGCACTCCCCATGGAAGCGTCTTTTACTGGGATTATCCACAGGTCACACCTAGATCCATACCTACACCTTCAGGGATGCTGAATGCTGTCATCAAGGATGGTGGTAAGTTTTGCACTGGGACCATCTCAAAACATTGCAAACTCTCTAATTAGTCAAACACAAACTTTGGGGTGCTCAGAGACCCAAATCTGTCTAAGTCCAAGTTGCCACTTTCTGCCACTGGAGGTTACAAGAAAAACACCCCAAAGATGCCTCTTTTCCCTGCTGCATGCAGAGCAGACATCCCTGCATGAGTCCCAGGGCTTCAGCTTGTCCCCAAGTCTCCATAAAAACCAATCACAGTGCAATATTATCCCAGTTGTCAACAGATTGGGAGGAATTGACAGAACCTGGTTTAACTGTTTCACTCTGCCAGGGGTAATAAGTTCTCTCATGCATTAAATTAAAAATGACACTTGAAAATAAGTACATTATGGACCAAATACAGCACACAAATGGGGGGCAAAGATTTAAACTGCTGCCTGGTGGAGAATTGACAGTGAAGCAATAAGCATCTCATTATCCAGACTTTCTCTGGCCACATCCACCAAGAGAGCCTTTTGCATACGGATGCATTTGCTGTGGGCAACTGCCTGCTATCAGCCTGGACAAACATAACTGTTTTATTTTCCATTGTAACAGTGTTTGAGCTAAAAAAACTGCCAGGGGCTCCTGGTGGTGGGCAAACTCTGGACAAGGCTGTCCCTGCTCAACCTCAGCCCCTCATTGCTGCCTTGCAGCCCATTGTCTGTTGGCAAAACTCTCCTTTCCTTTTGCTGCCATGTGACAAGCAAGGCAAAACACTGACCTGACTAGATTTATGTGCTAGAATAGCATAGGATAAGGAATAACATTATTAAAGACCATTTCTCCTTGTTAGTGGAATGATTCCTTCCAGAGAGAAGGAAATTTCTTTAGAAGTTTTGGGTTTGATAGTCTTGAGTTGTGCCATCTCCTTTCACTGTCTGGGGAGTCTCTTTCTCTTGCAGCAGTGTCCCCCTGCAATTTCATGCACAGATACACAGATACACACCTCTGTTCTCTCCTGGCACTGGAGCATGTGGCCAACCCATTGTTGGGACTTTGGGGTGGGTTCTGGGCCTCTCAATTTAAAAAATATGAGTTGGTCCCCTTGACAGTCAATGGGGAGTTAGAGGAATTCAAAAGGAAGAATTCACACAGTCTTTCTGAACAAAATTAATTAGTCAGCCAATAAATATGTCTTACAAGCTGACTCGCTCCAGATTTTTCCAGGTTGCCAAGCAGTGGTAGGAAGGAAGACTGCAACAGAAAAAAGTGCTGACAGTCGAGCCAGCTGGCTCAGGGTTAGTCATCATTTCTGCAGACATCTCAACTTAGGCCACAGGAATCCCCCACAAAAGTTATGTGAGAAGTTAAGTGAGAAGACACCTCAGAAGGGAAATGTTGGGTGAAGAACATGTGAAGTGCTCAGGGCCTTTAATATGAGCTGAAAAGTGGGAGGTAAGAGGAGATGTGATGTGGTGAAGTGTGACCGTGTTCAAAGGGGTCTTAGGATGAGGGAAGAGATGAGGATCTGACTCCATGTTTCAGAAGGCTTGATTTATTATTTTATGATATATATTATATTAAAACTATACAAAAAGAATAGAAGAAAGGATTTCATCAGAAGGCCAGCTAACAATAGAAAAAGAAAGAATGATAACAAAAGCTTGTGTTCTTGGACAGAGTCCGAGCCAGCTGACTGTGATTGGCCATTAATTAGAAACAACCACATGAGACCAATCACAGATGCACCTGTTGCATTCCACAGCAGCAGATAATCATTGTTTACATTTTGTTCCTGAGGCCTTTCAGCTTCTCAGGAGGAAAAAATCCTAAGGAAAGGATTTTTCATAGAAGATGTCTGTGACAGTGAAGGCTCAGGTTTGCCAAATGCTGAGAGCCAGGGTGGAGCTGGGAGCAGGCAAGGACCAGCCTGCACAGCGGGGCTGGCAGCTGTGACAGCTGGCAGAGATATTTCTGTACCTTCCAGGGCAGGAGAGAGGTGTGCTGAATTGCCTGGGCACTGAGGGTTTGCAGAGCAAAGCCCTGCAGGCAGGTGTGAGGGTGGATCCAAGCAGCCCCAGTTAAAGGTTGGCTCTGTGCTGTGCCCATCTGTTCCAGGAGGAGAGGAAAATAAACCCCAACAAGTCATTCTTGCAATTGCTGCTGATTTTAAACCTTCCCATAATAGCTTCGAATCTTGCATGCCCTTTGAGAAACAGTCACAATTGCTAAAAGGCTGCAAACTGATTATACAAATTCTATTGAAAATCTACCCTCTGGGAGAGGATATTGAAAATTTTTACTGAAAATGTGTTCTCTATTAAGAGGTGGAGATTTGTAGAGTAAAATTGTTATTGATTGGACAGTCTTTCAGCTCAATGAGGAATATAAAAGGAATTATCTTAATGAAAGCAATCCCAATTAAAGCCCCCATTACACTGAGGTTGCAGGGAAATATTGGGGTGTTTCCCTTGACCAAATGCCCACTGAAAGTAGGAGATATATATGAGGATTTTTGGGTTAGACCCTGCACATAATTTCAGGGGTGTGAAGATACCCTAGAAGATATTGAAAATATCTTCTAGAAGATAGTGAAGATATTTCTAGAAGAAATAAAGACATTTATTTGCAGCTATTGAAGGATAGGATTTTTTTTACAAAATTGATATCAGGGTCCAGATTCTGGGTTTGGAAGTGTCCTCCTGAGACTTCCTGTAAAAAACAAAACAAGATAGAACATGGAAAGAGGAAAAGCAACAAAAGCAAGGTTAAATGCCAAACTAAGCAAGCTCTGCTGGAGGCTTGTTTTCCTGTCATTCCCCAAGTCTTACTACCAGGGCAGTGAATGTTTAGGACAAAGCAGTGAGTGGTTCCACTTATTTTGCCAAAGTGCTCTGAAAACAGATTCCTCTCACTCCAGAAACCAAGGGGGACACTGCACTGCCCCTCTCACAGCTGGACCATCACTTTATTTTCCCCAAACTTGTTCCCACTCCTGGCAGAGCATCCCTGTGTCTGGTGCTACAGGCTCCATCCATGGGCTGAGCCAGAGGGACCCAGAGGCAGCCTGACGGTCTGGTGGGACCTGGCTGAGCAAGAACTCCCTGAGAGGGACCCTCACCTGCTGTGGCTGAAGGGGAGAAACCAAAATAATCAAAATCAAGCAGCCCCTGTGTGTTTTATCTCAGCTCACTGGTGCCGTGCCAGGCCCCTCCAACAATGCCTCAGGTGCAAACAAAATTCTCAGCAATCCTTCCCTGGATTACCCAGAGACATTCATATTCATTAGGAGTTATCAGCACGCCAGCAAGGCTCACATTAATTAAATATCTTTGGCATTTGGGAATTGAGGGGTTCGGTCTTGTTTAAGTTTGCTTACTTATTAGAAGTATTAACTTGCTCTGACCTAACTTTCTCTGAATTGTTTTCCCAGTTACAAGAGTACAGGTTTATAAGCTACATAGTTGAAAATGCATCCACAAAGATGCAAAAAGAGTAAAAGAAACTCTGTACACAAAAACTCTGACCTCCATTTTTTAAAGCTTCTCTTTAGGCATCAAATGAGAAAAACACGGGGGAAATTCTTCCCCCTTGACTCTTTCTCAAGAAATCTTTGTACCAAGGATGCTAATTAACTTTGCATCTAAATTAATCTCTTCCACTACCAAAATAATTTAGATAAATATAACTATTCCCATTTCTTTGGAAATCTGTTCACAGTGCTAACGCTGTGATGGAGGCACTGGACCCCTGTAACCAAAGCAGCGCAAGTTTGACAGCCTCCACAGGAGCTAAAGGACTCAGCCCTTTCAGGCATGTGTTGTGATTTTTGGGGTGTCAGGCACAGGGCCAGGAGTTGGACTCAGTGATCCTGATGGATGCTTTTCTCTTGGGAGTTTGCAGTTTATTGCAGCCCCGAGACCATGTGAAAAGTCTCTGTTTCGGTCGCAGTTCTTCAGTTCTCGGTCTCAGGGTTGTTTATTGTATCTTATCTATAAAAATTTTCCTCCTGTCCAGCCGAGGTCTGCTCAGCAGGACAGACAGAGGCACTCTGCCTGCCCCAGGGTGGTGTTATCTCTTTATACTACAAACGACATATAACATGTTTACAATTATTTTCCAATACCTATCACCCATGTTGGACAGTGAGTTTCTACTCTAAACCAATCCCACAGTGCCAACATCACAGCAGAAGACGGAGGCCAAGAAGAAGAAAGGCTGGACACGCCCAAGTCCCTCCATCTTGTCCCCAAAACCCCTATTCTAAAAAACCCCAAAATCTACTTTTTCACCCTGTGATAATTTTATTATTACACTACTTAAACTTCTGTGGCTTTCAGGTCTTCATACAAAGCTGGTAATTTGCTCCACGGGTCATAATCAAACCCACAGGTGTTCTGGGCTGTGTGCCAGGGTCTCTGAGCCCCCTGGCAGGGGTCCCAGCAACTCTGGACACCCGGAGGGATGTGCTGAGTTCCAACACTTTCCAGCTCAGCAATTTCTTAGATTCCATTATTCCAGGAGTAATATTCAGGTTAAAAACTCCTCCAGGAAACCCAGAGAGGGGCAAAGTGACCCAGTGAGCATCGATGCACATGAGCTGGGAACACTGGGCATGCATTTGACACATGAACTGCAGTGATTCCAAGACTCATTTGTCAGGGAGCAAGGCAGCTTGTGGGTACAAGGAGTCTCACGCCCTTCCCAGAGTGGGCAATCTGACTTTGATTCAACCATTTTATCCCATAAATATGAGAGCCTGAGAGAGCCCTCTTTGAGATTTCCCTTCCTGGCAGTGTGGCTGTGTGCTGGTGATCTCCCCTTGAGCTGGGACAGCCTCAAAAGTTGTTCCTTGAGGCAGAGACCTTTTCTCAACAACACATTCTTGGATAAAGCCAGCTCAAGCTCTATGTCAGTTTCAATTGCACTGCACACCATGTCTCTCAAGATGTCTCTCAAGGTTTGATATTCTTTACCTGAGAGGCCCTTCCTTTCCCAAGGTGAAGACACCTCTCATTCACAGTACACTCAGAAAACTGCTGATAGCAGGCCAAATCAGTGCTGATAAAATCTGTGTAGTTAATTCCTTTAGATATAAACCATTGCCCACGTCTGATACTGAGACTGATATTCAACCTAAGCTCCATCAGGAGTTCTGGAAAGAAGGGGAGGCTCTGTGAGCCCCGTGGCTCAACAGGAAGGTCTAACTCATCCTTTTGTACCCCTGGTCTCCATATAAATCACTCAAAATTGATTCCAAGTCACTTTTCCTTTGTATGTTCTACCTGTATAATAACTGACACTGTGAACCTTGCCATCAAATTTTGTGAAGTCACCCTTTGATAAATTTATATATAAAACATCTTGCCAATACCTTTGGTGATGATTCTTTGAGCGACCCTGAATTTCTCATTCGTGGCAAACACACCTGGCAGTTCACAGCATTGCAGTGAATCTCTTTTAGATCTGCTGGAAAAAAGTGAATCTCCTTACAGATCTACTGTAAGAAAGTGATGCTTAAAACCATCATTTTCATGAGGTTTTATTGCCTGGTTTTGGTTTGGTTTTTTTTAAAGCATTGCTCTTCTTGTTGCTTAACACAATACCATTACCTAGCTGGCCTGCAGGGTCCCATTTCAGCAATAATCCTGCAGTGGCTGCACCTTGGCATTGATTTATGCTTGCATATTTGTAAGAAAAGAAAACCTTTCTATCACAACACTTTCCTTGCTTACTGAAGGGCAGAAAAAACAGCTAAATTATTTCAAAAGCATGAAGCAATTTGTAACAGGTGGTACTTTAGTGATATGAAACAAATGCTCTAATGGGGAATAAATTGCTGAAATATTAGCTGTTGTGCAACTCTCCATCACAAAGGAACCACTGCAGGAATCTTTTCTGCAGAAAAAGGCTGGAGCCTTTCTCATCAATGAGGTCACACCTGGGTCATTGTAATCCCTCACCTCCTGCAGCCTGAGCTCCTGGAGGGGCTGAGGATTTGAGACAAGGGCTGATATTTGCAGTTAAGGGTGACAAAATGACACAGAAAAAGTCTCCCAGTGCTGAGGAAAGGACATCCACAGCAGATGATGGGAGATGAGCGGAAAAGAATAAACATGTCTCAGTCCCAAAAGGAAGAGCAGATGATTTGGACCATGGAAAATCACTGCTTTTTCCCTGCTCTTTTTTCACTCATACCTTTTCCTGCTGCTCCTATATTAACATCGCATGACACTTCCCTCTAAGCCATGAGAGTTACAGATGTTTTATACATGTATTCATAATGAGGTGGAATTTTTATTAAACTAGTCTGTAGAAGCTATTGTGGAGCCTGAAATTTATTTACTACAGTGTAATAAATTTCCCAAGCAGTGGTGACACCATGGTAACAATATTGCTAATGTAATTATTCCTGCCTCAAAAATAGAGTCAAGTCTTTGTCACATGCAGAACTGCTATACAATAATTGAATGCAGTTAGGTTTCCTTTCTTCTAAGCAGGAGGTGAGGAACTGAAAATACACTTCTCCATGGCAATTTGAATCAGCAATTATTTGCAGAAATCAGTGGGGGGAATTACCCATTCACACCCATATTCTTCCGTTTGGCTGTTTTCCCCTAAAATAACTAACACTGAATGGAGGGGTTTGGAAAGAGGCATCCTAGTAATTCAGGAGGAATATGGCTTATTCAGGTGTGTGCACACACTTGGGGAATCATAGCTTCTGTGAATTTGCAAATTTTTGCAGCACTAATCAAATAAAACCTTTTTTGAAAGTTTACATTTTTAACATTGTGTGGCAAATTTCTGGAATATAACCAGACAGAAGCACAACCTTATTCCTACACTAAGATGAAGTGTAGCTCCTTAGCTTCCCTGCCAAATTTAACCTTCACATGGAAATACTTAATAAAATTTTATAAGGATTCTTATCAGTTCTAGGACAAATGTGGGGATGAGGAAGATCCATGAAATATCACCAAAAAATTTGATCTGTAAAATAAAAAATATCAACACAATATTTAGAAATCAGTGGGGATTTTTTACTGTCTTCTTTATATCAGTTTAACATGTATCTCTGTTCCTGTGATATAAAGGAGACAGAATAAATGGGCACATGAGCCCCTCAAAAAACATGATCTTTATAAAAATGCATTTACATATGCAGCTACTAAATTAACTCTGGAGTTTCTGTGCTGGATAAACATTGACGTAGCTTAGCTGAAACTGATTAAACTGATTAAACTCCACTACAGTCTGCACCAGAAGATGCATCTCTGTCATGCCCTTTGCTAATGAGAAGAGAGAAGTCTTTCTGAAATTACCCATGCTGAAATTCAGTTTCCTTGTTTAGTTTCCCCTATACAGAGAGAATTTATTTGATGGAGTGGAATGGAAAATCTCATGGAAAAGGGGCCACCTGTGGATTTCATAATGTTCTGTGCACATTCACTGAACTTAGACCTCGCCTTGGAAACAGTAGGAAAACAAGAATATTTTAAGGACTGTGATTAGAGGGAAAATCTGTATTGCATGTGGCAGTATCTTAGGCCCCTGAGTGTGGCAAAGGAATTGGGTGCATTTTAAAAGGTGCATTCAGTGGTCACCTTTGACCACATCCTTCATAAAAACTACTGAATATTTGGCAAACCCATGGAAATGTGGTCTGGAAACACCTGAAGGGAGGCAATAAAGGGACTTTTATCAAAGGAAAATACTTTTCCAAATGCCCATTGCAGTCAGCAGCATTATTTGCAAGCTTAACATTAAACATGCATTGAAGTGGTTTGCTGGACAGAGGCCAGATGACTCAATGCTCTACAAAACTGAGCTCTACCAAAGCCTCACTGGGGTCTGACTGTCCTTCAGCATGGTTGTCTTGGCCTTATCTCACAGCTAGCCTCTAGAAACCAAATGCAGATCTACTTCTCATTTATGTTGTCTCAGAAATGACCCTTTGCTGTTGTGATCATGGATCCTCTAGAAATTCACACAGCAAATGGATATAAGTAATGTGTTTGTTAAGAGAGTGTTATTTTGGAGCTATTTCAGCTTCTAATTCAGTTGCCAGACATTGCAGAGGCTGCACTGCAGATGCAGTTATGGGGCACTGCAGTTCTCTCTGCAATGTGTTTGGTGGGTTGGGGCTCAGTCTCAAAAAGAGGAAGGGATTGGAGCAAAAAGCTCCCTGTGGGTGGACAATGCAAAGAGTGAGCGCAGAAGTTCTTCCAGGCCTTCCAGCAGAAAGCTCCATCTTTGAACCCAGACTGGTACAGTTTCTTGAGCCTAGCAGGTCTCTATTTCTCACAAGAACTGAGCACATCCCCATTTTTGCTTTTTGAAACACATCGTGTGATTTCCATCCTCCTGCCTCTCACTCCTTGGCCAGCCTGGGCTGTAGGAGGCTTCCAGTAATTGTGTGTGTGCCACAGAAAACCCATGAAATGGCCCCAAAGACAGGGTCAGAGCAATGTCAGCTCCACCCTGCTGCAGTCAGCAAAGGATGCCAGTCTGAGGCAGAGAGCTGCGCTCAAGACCAGCCAGGAGCAGATTGTATTTGCTGGGAAATGCCCCAACAAATGCTGGAATGATGATTCCATGTTCTCAGAAGGCTAATTTATTATTTTATGATACTATATTATATTAAAGAATACTGTACTAAACTATACTAAAGAATACAGAAAGGTTACTTACAGAATGCTAAAATTATAATAATGAAAATTCATTACTCTCTCCAGAGCCTCAACACAGCTTGGCCCCAATTGGCCAACAAGTGAAAACACTCACAGCAGAATCCAATGAAACAATCACCTGTGGGTAAGCAATCTCCAAACTCATTCCACATGAACACAACAAAGGAGAAGCAAATGAGATAAGAATTGTTTTCCTTTTCTCTGAGGCTTTTCAGCTTCCCAGGAGAGAAATCCTGGGCGAAGGGATTTTTCCAGAGAATGTGAATGCCACAGGAGCAAGCAGCACTCAGCAAGCAGCAGGACATCAGCCTGGGGCTGACAAGTCAGGGACATTCCTGGGTTTTGTTTCATGTGAAACACAGAAAAGGTGCTAAGCACTGAAAACCATCCCAGAACTGCCCTTTTTCAGACAGATGTGCTAATTGCCAAGCTGAGTTTTTGTTAGCATTGTGTGATCCTTTGCTTTTTTGAACAGAGGCCCCGGATTGCTTTCATTCAGATCCCAGCTGATGAACTGCAGCAAGGCTGCAGTGCAGCTGATATTGAGTATGATTTCCTGGACCTAGCCAGAAGATAAAATTTCAGGAGTTCAAGTGCAGGTGAAGGGAAATGAGTCCCTTACACAACATTTTGTACCAAGAAAAAAAAAAAAAGAAGGGTCAAATAAAGGCTTGGTTTCAGCTGAAATTAAAAAAGAATGTTATTGTTTCTTACCTTAGAACCCTGTCACTTTATTTCCAGTCCTATTGGTGGGGTGATTCAGACAAGGGCTGTCTGATGACAAAGATAAGGATGGATGTGATGACAGCTCTGTAGGGTGATATACACTTTATTGTCAGGCTGGGTGCTGTGTGAAGTCAATAAACCTCATAGCTATTGATCATGCTGGAAAAGGAAATTAATGCAGACATGGCTTGCTTTTGCAATATGATAGGTATGTCTGCACATCATCACCTGACAGCCTCGAGCTGTTTGTGCTTGTCTGAGTTGGAGGGGAGGCACTTATCCAAAATCTCAGTAAATAATAAAAATCAGTGGTGACCTTTGTGAAATTTCAGTGTCATAATCAAAATATTGAGAGAGGCAGCTGGGAAGTGACTTATAGGATCCTTTTTGTTCAACATGGCATATTAATTGGAATTGGAATAAGCACAGTTAGAAGGGCTCCAGCTGTCCATCTGAGCTCTTCTTCAAAATATCTACAGAATACCCTAAATTCATCAATTCATATTCATTCTGGTCATAATTATAAATCATAACAATATCCCACTCCTACCAAATATCACACAGATCAGTGGTTTTATTCACAAGCAGATTTATAGATACCAAAGTTTTCTGGGGGCATAAAATTTGTGAGACTTTTCCTTTACTTTGGTCATGGTTCTTTTATCAAAAATACTACAGATATTATAATAAATTTCCTTGCTGTTTTCACACTTTGGTAGATTCCTCCAGTAATCTATCTCTAGCTATGTCAGGGAAAAACCCACAAAACTTAATCAAGTGGAAGTAGTTTGCTTTCCAATGGAAGAAATTCTCCCTTATCTCAAGTGCATTATGAATTTTCCAGCCCCTGCAGACAGACAGAATGGTATTTGACTCGCAGTGAGAAATGGAGTTGCATGGTTGGATGAAAGCAGGAAATACAATCAAGTGCCTTGCTGAGGATGTGGCTCCAGCTCTCCAGGAACTGCTATGAGTTTTGCTGCATCAAATGAAGGAAGACACTTTGGAAAAACCACTGAGCAGAAAAGTCTCAACTCTGCACAGAATTCTGGTCTTCTTTGGTAGGTAATTTAGGCCCAAAAAAGTCTTCTTCCAATCTTTTGGTCTACTAGCTTGCAGTTTCTGGCTGGTATCACACAATCTGTACAGAATCAGCACATACACACCCAGACCAGACCAAAACCAGCGCGTGGTTGTGCCAGTGCTTGGTGTTTCTCTTGCTGATGCTTACAGCAGTGGAGATGGCATTAGCAAAGCCAGCAGTGGTAAAGGACACAGTTACTGCTCTTTGCAATCTCCCTGCTGCCACGAGGCAGGAATTGTGATCCCGTTTATCTGCTTTCACAGCCCTGACAAGTGCCATGCCCGCAGTGGTTCTCTGCAGATGTGTGCTTGTCCCACAGCCTGCCCTGCCCTTGGGTGACCAGGCACTTGTCAGAGACAGCAAACACAAACCATCAGGATTTGTCTTTCTTGGAGCAGAGAACCTGTTCCCAGTGCTGCAGACAGGGGAGCTGGGCTGGAGTCATCGTGTGCCGATAATTCTCATTTACAGCCTTTGTAGCAAGCTTTAATCTTTTCTAAACAGCTCTCTATGGCTCCAAAGGGACACATCTGAATAGCCCTAATAGGTTGTCATCATTTCACTAATGGGGGTTTATTGCCTGACTTATGGACAGACCTAATTCCACTCCAGAAAGTGGAGGGGCTGCTTCATCCCTCCCTGCTTCATCCCCTCTGCCAAGAGGGGTCATTCTGATGACCTTAGGAAGGACTTCAGGTGAAGAACCAAATCCCTTCCACAGTTTAACTAAGCAGAGGACTTTGACCTTCAAAGATTTTAGTGGAGATGTGTGGGAGGAAAAATGAAATCTTTCCATGACCAGATCCATGCAGTATTTCTATTATTTTCTTCAGTACCACTTCAGAGCCACATAAAAGCCATCTGCAGTGTGATGTCCAGCTTCTCATGAGGAGCAGACACACAATGACAGCAGGCACAATGAGAGGTTAAAGTTATTTTTTAAAAGCACTCTGGGTGGCTGCTGTACAGAGAGATTCCACAGGGAGAGAGAGTGTACTGGACTCTTGAGCAAGTCTCTCTTGAAAATTTGTTCCTTATTCCCTGCAGGTCACAAATAGCTGGAAACCTTTCACTGGCATCACTGTTGTGTCTGTGGCTATTTTCTGTGGTTTTTAAGAGCCTTCCATAGGAAGAGACACCAACATTTTCTGGCATTAAGGAACAAAAATATTTCCAGGCTCCAGCTGCCAAAACCTCCATTCAGGGCTCCAAGAGAGCACATTTGCTGCAGGATGACTTAGGGCTGTGGCTAATATTGGACCAGACACCCTTTTGCCTCAGACTCCTTTGTTGCTAACTCTCCAACTACTTACAAGAGAGCTTTTATCCCATTTCTCCATAGATGTTTCAAGGAAGGTGTTGGCAAGTTGAGGACACGAGTTCCAGTCTCTATTGGCAAAGATATAGGTGAGACAGGATGCTCTGCCTGGAATGGGTTAAAAAACCTTGAGAAATGCCCCATTTTGCAAGGCTACCAGTGGTGAACTGAGGAGGAATCATGCTGCTCTTGGTGTTCAATTATGCTAAAACCAGTGTGACTCATCAGCCCCAAAGTTAAACATCCTGATTGTGAGACAAAACCTCAAGGTCGCTGCTTGAAGCTGAGTAAGAGATTTGCCCACAGTTGTTAGTATGGGTAACATAAATCTCTACTTAATAATTGAGGGATTTTTTGCTTTAAAACAATTGCTTTGATGCATAGTGTATACAAGGTTAGTAGTTTTTAGCTTCTATACTGTGTAGCAAATAATCCTACTTAAAATATTTTAATCTGATAATTTATCATAATAAATCATTTTTCTGTACATTTATCTGGTTTGGCATCCTTAATCCTGAGGGACAAAGTTGTACAAAACTTTGATCACACTTTTTGAATCTTACATTTAATTAAGATAAAATAATTTAATCTTAGATTTAATCATTAGATTTAAAACGCTGGAAAAATCTGGGCCTCAGATTGGATCCAGGCACACCCAGAGATATTTCCATGAGGTGTTTAGAAAACAGGAGGGCTTCTCTAATAAACTTTGTCTGAAGCTCCCACTCCACCCACAAATCAGCAAAACCCAGTTTAGTCCCCAGACTGAATCTTTGATTGCTCTTTATTTTAGAGGATGTGTCTTATCCCTCAAGCAAAAGCTGGAACTGCACTGCATTTCCTGTCAAGAAAAAAGGTGGGAACACTGCAAACATTAGTAAATGGAAGGGCTGTGGGTGTTTGTCACAGTTTCAATGGCAGCACACTCCTCAGCAGGCACTAATTGACCCAGTTTTTCAGCATCATGTGACAGAATAAATTACCCTGAATAAAGAGCCCTGGCCTCACACCTTCTGCTGGAAAATAAGTCCTACATCAAGCCCACATCCTGGCCTGGGTTCACCAGGGGCTCTTAGAAAAGCGCAAACATATTAATGCTAATGTTAAACAATGCCAATGCACGTATGTTAACCCAGCAGCAGGGATCAGCTCCTGGAAAGTGAATCCAGAGCAGGAGCTGCAATTACCAAGCCTTGCCCACGCCTCTGATTATCCCAGCTCAAGCCATTCTCTCAGCTTCCACCTGTAATTTCCCCCCAGGTTTCCCAGCTCTGTCTTTTGCAGCAAAAATGTGATAGGCTGTGATAGAGGCAGGGGATGGGTTTGGGGGCTGCAGTTATCCTGCATCCACCCTTATGGACTGAAATTGGTTTTGCTCCCTGCTCCACCACCCTGCAGTTTTAGTTCACTGTGTCATGTTTTTCTACTGTGAGTGCTGTGGAGTGTTGGGTTTGATTGCTGGAAAAGTGCATCTATTTTCTTTAATACCCCATCCACATAACACATGTATCAGTAAAGAATGCAATTTCACCATAAAATCTATGTGTTTCATTATGTGCTCAGTATGATCTATATATTCTATCATGAAATGTTGCCCTCTCTTTGCTACTTCATGTTACATTTCTCAGGAGGTTCTCTTGAATTTCATGTGGCTTCTATACTACTTTTCTTTTTTTTTTATGTCCACATAACCTTTTAAGATGTACATGATTTTTCTTACATGTACAAAGAGTTAGGTTCACATATTGCAGCTTTTATTAGTGCTCACAGAGAGGTCTCATTACCCTGAAAAAAACCAATATTACCTGCTTTAAGGCAAGACTTTATCTTTTCAATGGCCATAGAGTTTCCTATTGTCTGCAGAGTAAATTTCTTTTCCCCTTTTGGTGCTGGAACAGGAAATGTGCAGTGAAAAAATGGCCTGTTCTCTATTGACTTCACACATCCTTTTTGAAATCATTTCAAGGGAGGTAAACCATTGCAAAGGCAGCCTTCACATCGATAGTGGGAGCAGCATGTCAGACAGATAGCAGTCCTGAGACTTTGCTGCTGAAAAATCAATTCTGGTCCATTGGAGTCAAGAGCCTACAAAGGCATAAATGAGGGAAGCAACTGACCTATTTCCTTAGTACAACTTTTCTAACATGACTAATTAATTGGCTTGTGGACACCCTTTGGAATCACAGCCCCTTGTTTCCCTTCACCTTGCCCCAGTTTCAAACTGTTACACCACCAAAGTCACTGCAGCTAAAATGGGAGCGAGGAAATGCTGGAAAACTGATGCCAACTCCACAACACAGGCATGGATGTGTGGGCCAAGCAGAGACACAGTTTCCTTGGCACTGTACAAAGGTGTGACCAAACCTGATTTCCTCAGCGGGCTGTGCATTGATTAACATGCACTGGGGAATGAAAGGAGATTCCCACAAAACCTGTGGGATAGTGGGCAGGCCTGTTGGGAAGGATGAAAGTTTGACAAGAAAGTCTCAAAGGTATGTATGCTTAGCAGAAAGATTTTTAAATGTAGAGGCTGATTAAGGAATAGAGATGGAAGCAAGTTTTGACATAGAAGAAAAGAATTGCTGAGCCAGCCTTACTGGATAACCAATGAGGCAAAGGGTGTGTTAGTTAGAAGGGGTTTTTATGGCTTAGAGCAAAGGATAAACCCACCCCAAAAAAGATGTTTTTACCAAGCAGAAAGATAGCACAGGCAAACAAGTCAGCAAATGGTGCAAGTAGAAAAAAGGTCTCAGAATTTTCCATTGCAAGAAAACTGAAAATCAACTTCTAGCTTAATCTGTAATATGCTAACTTCTAGTGATTGGAGAATAGTAACATGAATGTGGTAATTACAGTAGTTATGACAGGCTATAGATAATAGTTAAGGTATAGATTGGTTCTACTGTATTAAGATGCTCAGCAAAGAAAATTATATAATGCATTGTAACCAAAACCAAAGGGTCTGGAGCTGACAGCTGTTGCCCATGGTCCTGGACTGCTGTAACTCTTGGATGGAATAAACTACATTTTGGAGAGCCCCTGGAGTCCCACACCCCTCATTTCTGCCCTTACACACCCCCTTTTTACAAACAGCTCATGAGCAATCTTTCTGTCTGACAGGGGATTTCAGGGAGCAAAAGCATTCTGGCCAGAGTGGGATTGCAATGTGAGAAGCTGGCAAGGTGTTTGAACCCATGATGTGTAGGCATTGTGTATATTATTTCCATCCTGGTAGTTTTTTACAGTTTTTCTTCTTATCTGAGGTGAGAGCCCCACTAAATCAGCCACTTTGTTCACTTTGTAGTTACCAGAAAGAGAAATGCATCCAGGGGGCAATCCAGGCCTGGTGGAAGGTTAATTTCCTCGTGGAACTGTCTCAGCAGGGAGCAGACCTCAGTGGCATTCAGTAAATGTCATTAATCAAGTGCAATTATTCTGATCCACTTTCCTCAAAGTCAAACATGGAACATGGGGTAAAAATAATGGGCCAGAACAGAAGTTTTCAGTCTATGTCTTGTCAGCAAAGGGTGGAATCCATGTTAGATAATGCAGGCATCTATAGTGCACTTGGATTTTCAGTACCAGTTAGGCTGTTATGTTAAATTAAGTGCCCATATACTGTTGATGAAAGGAAACCAAAATCTCTGGATTAATACAAGAAAAATGTTTTTCTCTTTGATCTCTATCTCTCCACTCTCCCAGGATTCCTAACCATGCAGGTTTTGTCATAGGACCACAGGATCAGGCTGTGGGATGAGTGATCTGAGCTCTGCTGTGCAACATCCAATGACTAAAGCCAGATTCAGGGGGAAGGCAAAGCAGGTTTGATTCTCATCCAAAACTTTTGACTTTCAGCAAGTCTTTTTTATTCCTTCTGCACCCCATTCCCCTGCTAGTGTAGTAGAAATTGTATTTGTCAAACTCAGAGGATTGGTTGTGGGTAGTAGAAGCACTATTTGTGAGATGTTCAAGCACCATTCTGAGAAGCTCCACAAAGGTTATATGGAAAAGCTCCCTATTTCCAGTGCAAGGGAATTGTGGATTTAATTTTTAATTGAGGCATAAATGCACTGAATTTCATGCAACGAATGGAGAAGATGTGGAGAAATTCAAAACTGCTACACTGCACACTGAGAGCACGTTTTTAAAAAGATAGTGAGAGTGGATGTGTGAAAAGGGGCAGAGTTTGTATTAACCAAGTTATCCTCATTTTGCCATGTATCAACTCCTGGGCTCGGTGTTAAGCTTGCCTGCTCTGGTAAGTGGAAGAGCTTTGCCAGGAATGTTGATAGGAAACACCATTTGTTTTTCTCTTTATTTGCATGCAACTTCTACCAATATGAATTGGACTCAAAGAAACAAATACAGGAAGGGAATGAGGAAGAGGAAGATAAAGAGGGAAGGGCAAGGACAAGAGAAGAGCAAGGAATTTTGGTATTCAAATATTGCCTTTCAGTCATGGAATTTAAAAAGTGAACTGTATTTGCAGTGCCCTTGGCTCAAACTGAGCCTGGCACCCCTGATCTTCCCTTGCCTTTCACCTGGTACCCTTCCTGCACAGCCATGGAAACATTCTTATTCTCCCAAGATGTTTCATGTTCATTTCATAGGAATCACCTACCAGAGAAGATGGAGAAATAGAACAAAGCCTTTAGGATTAAGAACAGGATTCACATCTCCAGGGTGATGCTTCCCTGCAGAAAGAGTTCAGCCCTTAAAACCAAATAATAACCATTCATAACCAAAATACTGACAGCAGTTGAAAGTTCACATTGCTGAAAATGCCTTTTGTACAAAATTCCTACCATGTATTTACAAACCTCTGCCCCTGCTAGATAATAGCAGATTACAAATTACAAATGAATGCAGCTGTATTTCATTATTAATTGTTACAAGTTCCCAAGCTGTTCAGTCTCATGGTCTGCTGCTCATGCCTGACCCACAAATGGAACTCTGCAGCACAATAAAATTTCACACACTCTCGGTGTCCTTTCTAATTAGGGGATGAGTCATGCCCTATATCTGCAGAGCAGAGCTGCCCTTCCTTTTCTGAGAGCATCTATGGATTGCTGTGCAGATGTCAATTCAGGCTGCATTGCACTGTGACCATGTTCACAGGGTCCGAGGATGAGGGAAGAGACGAGGATCTGACTCCATGTTTCAGAAGGCTGATTTATTATTTTATTATATATATTATATTAAAACTATACTAAAAGAATAGAAGAAAGGATTTCATCAGAAGGCTGGCTAAGAATAGAATAAGAAGGAATGATAACAAAGGTTTGTGGCTCGGACAGAGAGTCCGAGCCAGCTGACTGTGATTGGCCATTAATTAGAAACAAGAACATGAGCCAGTCACAGATCCACCTGTTGCATTCCACAGCAGCAGATAATCATTGTTTACATTTTGTTCCTGAGGCCTCTCAGATTTTCAGGAGGAAAAATCCTAAGGAAAGGATTTTTCAGAAAATATCATGGCTGCATTGCACAACACAATTTCAGGGAGGAGCAGCAGACTGGGGGAAAAAAGTTTTATCCCAAAGCAGACAGAACTGCCACAAGTCTGGGCTTGGAGATGAATCCTTCAAAATCTGCTTTGGGATTTGATTTTATCTTGTTATGTTTGGTACTCTTGGAAGGTTTGGGTGAGCCTGAGCACTCAGGCTGATTCTGTGCTTGTCCTTTTGCTTGTGTGTGACAGTGAAGCATCCTGGACCTGCAAGGGGCTGCAAGGATGCTACTTCTGGGGCTGCGAGGATGCTGTTACTTCTGGGGCTGCAGGGATGCTGTTTTTGGGGCTGCAGGGATGCTGTTTGTGGGGCTGCAGGGATGCTGTTTCTGGGGGTACTCTGCAGGCAGCACCACCAATATGTTGTGATGCACAAATGCTGCCCCAGCTAAAGGGCTCTGTGCTGACAGCCAGGCTCACTCTGTGACTCAAAGGCTCCCTGCCAAACAGTTCCACTGTTCAGGAAAAAGAATAGGCTAGTTTGAATGGGGTCATTAAGTCACTTGGCCAAATCCCTACCCTAGGCACTTATCCTATATGTCTCCTCCAATTCCACAGCACAGTTGTTAATTGAGAGCTGGATTTTGCCTGAGAGTAATACAAATCTCACTGTGCTGAGCTCTCTGAACCACCAGGGAATGTGTAAATCTCAAATGGCAATGGAGGCCACAGTGACCCTTTCCCATACCCTGGGGAATTGCCTCAATGCCCATGGCACAGACCAACCTCCCTGGACAACATCATGCACAGCAAGTCAGGAGTCTCCCATGGAATTACTCCAGCAAAAGCCAAACTGCCTCCTGTAGCAAAACCTTGCAGCTGGATTCCACCTGATAACTGGTGAGAAGGAATGATGCGTGTCTGAGCAGCTGTCTGTCCTTCCTTCCTTCCTTCCCATGGTTTGGAGGAGAGAGGCAAGGGCACAGCAGAAAGGGAAAGCAACCCTAGGTGATGGATTCACTCCAGATTTATCTGAATTGCTGGACAACAGAAGCTAAATTTTCCAAGTTTTCAAAAGACAGAGAAATTCTCAATGCTCTTGAGAGCAGCATCAGCTGAACACAAACAGCACCACTCCACTGGGTGCTGAATTTTACTGCTGGCCACTCCCCAAGCTCTGTGAGAGCTCATGAACCACCTTCCTCTGGGCAGAGGTCTAGGACCACCCAGCACCTTCATTTTCTTGGCCAAATGGATGGCCTGCCCATTGCCAAAACTTCCTGTAACTTCCAAGAACCCAGCTGTTTTGCTCTGAAGTTACTTGAATTTATTATCCCTGGGTCATCCCATGGACATAATTATCACAGAAATACACACATTGGCATACTGAGGGTATGCAAAGAGAGATGGAAATTAGGCTATCTAGGATTTTAATGGCACTAGCATAATTTAAAATGTTATTTTTCTATCAGTCATTTTCATTATGCATTATTTTTTTCTATTAGATGTCTTCTAAAATTACATCCTAATTTAGTTGTGTTTCTCTCAGTAAATTTCCCTGGTGGAATTACTATTCTCATTATTATCAGCAAGTGCAGGCTGAAAGAATGAGAATGAAAGGAAAATACACATAATTCATGCATGAGACTGAGGTGAGCTCTCACACCAGGTTACCAAGCACAATGATGGGCCATAAAGAGAATCACAGAATGGTTTGGGTTGGAAGAGAACTTAAAAATCATGTCATTCCAAACCCCTGCCATGGGCAGGGACACCTTCCACTAGACCAGGTTGCTCAAAGCCCTGTCCAGCCTGGCCTTGAACACAAATAGGGCACAAATCACAGAGTATCCTGTAGCCTGTGCAGGTTGTATGGGTGCTGGCTGGACTGATGGACAGCAAGGAATGGGATCTTGCTGTGAAAGGACAATATTTGGGCTCTCCACTCATCTGAGTCACCATCTGTCCTTGCTCTTCTCATCTCAGAACTTCCTGAGAGTTCATATAAATATATATTAATCTTCCTGATTCATACAAATATAAATAAATGCTTTAAAAAGTCATCTCTATATGACTTAGAGTTACATACAAGGGATGTCCCACATCAGTGCTGTCTATATCTCCTGCTAGTGAGAGATTCCAATGGGGACTTTCCTAATGTCATCAGGGGAGGAAAAAAAAGGAAAATCCATAAATATTTTCACATTACATGGGCTAAAATGCTTTACTAAGACACCCACATAGACTGACTACCCATTTTCTCAGCCTCACACAATTTCCTTGGCACTACCACAGGGAAATGGCTGGTTCCCATCATGAAGAGGGACGAACAGAGCAAAACTAGAGTTAATTACACCATGGTAGACTCTAGGGCTGCAGTGATTCAGGTCTGCCAAATATAAATAGACACATCTCAAAATATCTGCCTGGAAGGAATCATCTCTTGCTGCTTCTGGCAGGTAGAAAGAACCCAACCAAACCCTACTGTCCTAACACCCCACTCATAAATTAGGCCACCAGGTTGAGCACATAGGAGCTCTGTAGGATGGATAATCCCTCCAAAACTAATACCAATGCTAATTTTTTAATATTGCAATAATTCTACAAAGACTGTGCAGAATTTGGTATAAATTTGGACAATCCTGGAAAAACTACTCCATAAAATAAATTGGAATTCACTCCCCAATGCCACAGGACAGAACCAGTAGCCACAGCTGCCTTCTGATAATTTGTAGCAGTTAATGAGGCAAGTCCATTAATAACTTCATCATTTCCCACTTTAAAATTATTTTCCAACATCAAAAGGATGCAAAAATAGCTCAGGTACTTCTCTCTGCCCCAAAGGGGCTTCTTCTCTCAGTTCTGGTTGAAGGAGTGATTCTGTGTAGGGAAGGCTTGCATGAAGCCACTGCTGCAGCTGCAAATCAATCACACTCCTATCTAAAGGCTAAAGGGGGCTGAAACTAATTTCCCTTTTATGAGAAAAGGTTGACACAAGTCCCTCATTTTTCTAATGAAATAATAACTCTGCCACACACCGCCAGGAGCTGTGAGGCATAATAGGCATCTTAAGGTACTTAGTTATTCTGGCAGCCAGAACCATCTGTATGTGAGAAACCAGCATCACGTGGATGGAGTGAGCTTTGGAACTCTCCAAGAACCTTCCCCCACCCACCCTGTGATCACTGCACCCCTGAGGAGGGTCTGGCCTTGGCCTCCATTCCAGCCCAGCCAAGTGTCACAAAGCTGCTGTCACACCTTGCTTCTCCCTTGGGTGATGTTTGTCACCTTTGCTTTTCTCTTCCAAGTTAACCAAGACCAGTTCCTGTTGGGAAGGATGAAAGTTTGACAAGAAAGTCTCGCAGATGTGTGTGCTTAGCAGAAAGATTTTTGGATGTAGAATCTGAAGAAGGAACAGAAATGAAAGCAAGTTTTGATATAGAAGAAAAGAATTGCTGAGCCAGTCTTACTGCATAACCAAGAAGCCAAGGGGTCTGTTAGTTGGAAAGGGTTTTTATGACTTTGAGCAAAGGATAAACCCACCTCAAAAAAGATGTTTTTACCAAGCAGAAAGATAGCACAGGCAAACAAGTCAGCAAAGTTGCAAGTAGAAAAAAGAATTTTCTCAGAATTCTCAGAATTTTCCACTGCAAGAAAACTGAAAATCAACTTCTAGCTTAAACTGTAATGTACTAACTTTTAGTGATTGGAGAGCAGTAACATGAATGTGGTAATTACAGTAGTTATGACAGGCTATAGATAAAAGTTAAGGTATAGATTGGTTCTACTGTATTAAGATGCTCAGCAAAGAAAAGTTTAGAATGCATTGTAACCAAAACCAAAGGGTCTGGAGCTGACAGCTGCAGGCACAGCTCTGTCACCCATGACCCTGGACTGCTGTAACTCTTGGATGTAGTAAACTGCATTTTGGAGAGTCCCACACCCCTCATTTTGGCTCTTACAAGTTCCCTTTGCCAGCTGTTGGCCTTTCTGAAAAAAAAAAAAAATAAAAAGGTGGAAAACGTAGCAGTTTACCAGTTTAGCAGTTTTTCACTGCCAGCTCAAAGTACTGGAAAGCCAAAGTACAAGCCAGCCTTGGCCCAAGTGGTTGAATTAAAGGTTGTGGCCAGGGCATTCCAGAGATTTTCTCAATAGTGCTTGGTAATACATGATGGCACATTTGATGGATTTTTAATAGTTTTTAGTGACTTTCTTGAGCAAGTTCTCTGTTTCAGGAAGGATCCTAAGAGATGTCAAAGAGGAACATCTCCAGCCAATGGACCTTCTCCTGAAACTCAGCTGTTTGGACTTGAAACAGTGAGCATTCTTTGCATGGTTGTTTGGTTTTCTTGTAAACCTTGTTTTAGTGATATGACAGAAGTTGATGTTCTATGGGTAAAGAATCTCCTTGATCCCTCCACATCAGCACTTGATTGAGGTTTTGATTGCCAATGGATGAACCTCTCAAGATCTGTTTGTTCTCCCTTCTGCAAGGGCCCAGCAGAAGAATTGCAAACAGAACTCCTTTTCTTTTTATTATAGTAAGCAGGGGGAAATGTGGTATTCACATGCCCTCTGAACAGAGAGAAGCAGAGAAAGGAATGATCAAAACAATGCTCATCTCATTTGCTGCTCCTGTGTTTTTGAACATGTGGAATGTGCTGGAAGGTTGTTTACCCAAGGTGATGGCTTGATTGGATTCTGGTGGACATTGTTTATGTTAATTGGCCTATCAGGCCCAAGCTGTGTCCACTGTCTGGTCAGCAGACAGTCATGAGTTTCTTCAGGTTAGCACAGTTCTTGTTAGTGTAATACAGCGTAAATTAGTTATAGTATAATATAGTATTATAAAGTAATTAATCAGCCTTCTGATATCATGGAGTTCTGCAAATCATTCTTCCCTGCATTGGGGGATCTTCATAAATACAATATTTGCCTCTCTATATCCCAACCATCCCAGTGTCCCTCTGGCCCTCTCCAGTTTAGCAATAAATGCTTTCCTTGTGTAGAAATGCAAAGCTCCTCCACCCAGCCCAGACATCACACCAGAGCTGCCATACAATTGTGTGGTAAGAAATAATTTAAGTTATTTCATCAGCTTCTGACTGTATTAGCTATATATGTTTCTATTTTAATCTTCTTAAGGCACGTCATTTGGACACCTGGCTTTACAGATGGTCAGACAGTAAAAATATAAAAATATTCTTGGTGCATCTGTTTAAACATTTGCAAAATGGCATCTCCTTAAAACTTATAGCCTGTGCAGTTAATTGCTAATATCCCAAAGGTATAATAATTTCCAAAGGCTCCACACAGTCAGGGGTGCTGCTTTCTTTGTACTGCACTTCCCTGCAGGAGGAAACTAAGCTATCTCAAAGAGCTCAGCCAAAACAGTTTGCAAACTGGGCTGCACAAATTGCTGGAGAAGTCACAGAAGAGGGAAATGGAATATGCTGGTCACAGAAATCTTCATCTGAAGACTCAGAAATAAGACTCAGAGATCACTCTTCTGTAGTCCTGCCCTTTTCCTTTTGCCCATCTACAAGAGTTAATTGGGTCATCTGGAATGACACTCACAGAAGGCCTCTGAATTCTTCAGCTTTTGCAAGAATTATGAAACATGAAGCGGCCAATTTCTGATTTATTCATTTTCATTCTCTCCCTCATGTTTGCTTCTGCTGTGGATTCCTTCCCAGTAGTGTCTTTGTGCAAGGGCCAATGCTGAACACCATAATGCTACCCCAAACTCCTGCATTTTGAACTTAATGGGGAAAACACGTTCCTGGATTAATTTTATGCACATAAATAAAGGCAATATTGCTGACCTTCAGAATGATACTTTCCTATTGGCACAGCAGCCTGTGAGGCTGAAAGGGATTTCAGAATTCAGTGGGAAAGTATCAGCACCCAAAGCCCTCAAGTGGATGGAACACAAGGCAGAGGGACCCTGTCAGCAGGGTCTGAAAGCAGAGTTTGCTCTGATGGAAAATGGTGCCCCATAATCTCATTCAAAGGTTTGAATTTTTTCTCTCTCTTCCTTTGCTCTGTATTTGGCAACCAACTTAGGTGAAGGAAGGAAGAGTGCAGGAGCCAGAGGCTCACACAGGACGACTGCGCATCAATAGCAGGACTGTGCAGCCCTCTCCTGTGCCTGTCTGGATGATAAACCAGTCACTTGTCCCTTGACATACTCAAGGAGCCTGCTATTTATAGCACAGCAGTCCCCCCATCCCCTCTTCACATAATCTCTTCATCCCCTGAGGAAGTCTGACATATTTAATCTAAATGCAGCTTTTCCATGCAGGGGAGTGCTCAAATGCAGGTGGCTGCTCGGATGTACATGGTCTGCTGGTGTTCCAAGGGTGTGAGTTAATAATTTCCCTGCATCTCCTGACATTCATTCTCCTTTCACACAGGTCCCACTCGCTGTAGTTACTGCTGCCCCTCCATGGTGAATTGTCCTGTCTCCTTGCACCAGGAGCCCAGCAGTAATTAGAAAATCAGCTATAAACAGTGGCAGCTCTTAAAAACAAGTGTCAGGTTGGGAGAGACCTGCTCAGCCTGGTGTATTTTAATAACCCTCTCTCCTACCCGTGGCACCTGCCATTGAAATTCAACCACTTTAATGGGAAAGCAAACCACAGGCAGAATGAGGAGGGACCAGAGAAACAAATCTCTTTAATATATAAAATAAAGCTTTTGATATTGTGATGCCAAATGGATTATCCAGGAGGATGTGCTGAAAGGAAACAAGCATCTCCCCATTCAATATTTATATATCCCTAGATAACAGCCTTCATTGAGATGGATTTGTCAGAGTTACAGAACTGAGCATCCTTTTATGGTTAGTTTCTCAATTTTATGCCTGACAATAAATGGCAGCAATGCTTTCTATTAGGAATAGAACAACAGCTGGATTTGGCATGAAGTTCAGAACCTGATTCCAAAAATGGCAGCAATTTATGAAGCTTTGACAAAAAAACATAAATGCAATAAGAAAACATTGATTCTTCTGACTTCTGCTCCACGGATTTGACACGTGCACTTATGGCTCAATATAAATGAATAATAACAACAGTAAGAATGATTCATTTCCTTAACTCCTTTCAGACTTCACCTTTGAAACTCTGCATGGTGTTTTCTTCCCTCCATTACTGTTCAAATTCCCTCACATTAATCTTTCTTTTAATACTCTTGGTTATATTGCAACATCTCCAGAGGTTGCAGCAGCTTAAGGCTTCAGTGTAAAAAAATGGAACCTATTTGTTCTGTTGCCAACAGATACAATCCCAAACTGAAGAGTTAATGACCTCATAACAGGTGAGACAAAAGTAGTCAAACATATACAGCATGATAACCTCTCCTATTGTCTGTTGTATTCTGCTTTAATCCCTCATTTCTCTGTTTTATTCCTCATTCCATAGATAGATGGGATGTCCTCCCATTGTCTGTGTACAAGATCTGTATCAGCACAGTCCAGACCTTATTTTAAAGCACAGCTCTTTGGGAAGCTCCTCACTGCCAGCTCACCAGAGGGAGAATTCCCCCTGGCACAAACGTAATTTTAAATTTGGATGGACCCTGAGCACCCACCCAGGCACAGCTCATGGGGCTGGCATCAATCCCAACATCACAGCTCACCTGGACACCAATCTGTTTGCTCCAAAAATGAGGTGTGAGATAAAATTGACCAGACCTGCTGATAACAATCCCTGCTTTTTGTACCAACAGTTTGCTTTGAATTAAAATTTTGGAGTTACAGGAATTCGCATTATTTTTCCAGTGACGTTCAAAACACTTTACCCTGAGTGAGAACTTCTGATCACTTGAAGAAAAATGAGTTTCCACAGTTGACAGCCCAGATCAAAGGAGGATGCTCAGTGCAGTGAGTTTATGCACAGAAGCCAAATCAAGGAGGTGCAGTTTAAACTCCTTGTCTTCCAATTTATTATTTTATTATTTTTTAAATCCTCATAGTTCTTGGGCCTCTTTGATGTTTCTATAAGGGCATAGATGTCACAGCATGAGAGTTCAGATTCTTGGTCTGGAAATCTAAAGGACTTTAGAAAACCTGGGATTTGCCATGACTTGTGTTGGGTTGGAGACTGCACAGAAACAATGTCCCACTGGATGTTCTTGACCAGTGCTGAAACTGGGGAAGTCCATGGACATTCCCAGGAGAATTAATTAAAAAGAGGCCATGGACCCCTTTTCCAACCACAGTTAAAGAGTTTAGAATAAAGTCTTGTCTTTTTTAGCTAGGAATTATCCTCTTAAAACTTGCATTTTATTAAAAAGTCTTTCAAATACTAGAAAATTGGCATAAAAGAAAGGGTAAATTAAATGCCTAAGAGGAGAGAAGACTTTAGGGGTTTTTTTAAACTACCAATATACAGAACACAAATATTGCCACCAGCCTCAGGATTTCTGCCTTGTTTTAATGTGTGATTCCATTAATTATCTTTTTACTTCTCAGGGGGAAATTACTCAGGAAAAGCCTTTGATGGAATGACATTATATCCCTGCTTTTTTAATAAATGCTGAGTCACTCTCCAAAATCAAAGCACTTTCTTAATACATGAAAAGGCAAAAAAAAAGGCTTTTTTTGATGACAAGCACTACAAAAGCACTTCAGGATTTCTCTATATGCATGTAGAGAAGTGAACCAGGGATGGGGAAATCCTGGCCACTTTCATCCTTTGTGAATTAACTTCAGGTGCTGCAGAATGTTATGGGAATAAATTACATGGAACTCCATTTTCTTCATGGTGGAAAAAGGCCATTATTTATTCACATAACTCCATTTTATACAGTTTTACAGACCTTGTGTGTGACTCAACTGGTTAGTAGTTTTCTTGCCAATTACTTTTATTGGTTACTAACAAGGTGTTATTCTGTATTGGTTGGTCATTCAAACCCTGGTGTGTACATGCAGGAAAGTTGTTTGTGAGAGATATTTTCATTTTTCCATATATAGAAAAAAATATATATGTTATATGTTATATATATATATATATATATATATATATATATATATATATATATATAAGAAAAATATATATTTTTCTAATTTTTCTATATAGAGAAAATTATTCTATATAATAAATATATATTATCAATATAATATATTTATAATATAGAATATAATTATAAATCTATATATAAATATAAATTTATATGTAGAGAAAAAATTTTCTATATATAGAAAAATTAGAAAAAAATTAGATTTTTGATAT
Source organism: Melospiza georgiana (assembly GCF_028018845.1). Taxonomy (NCBI): domain Eukaryota; kingdom Metazoa; phylum Chordata; class Aves; order Passeriformes; family Passerellidae; genus Melospiza; species Melospiza georgiana. The sequence continues at coordinate 7,659,676 of NC_080433.1, forward strand.
AGAAAAAATCTATATAGAAAAAAAAATCTATATAATGGTATAAAAACCATTTATACAGGTGCAAGTTGTTGGGGTTTTTTTACCCAGGAATAGATTGTTATGTCAACAAACTGCTCACACCACGATTGCTTTCACATGGGAACTTGCAAAGGGCTAGCTTGACTTAGAAGAAATGGCACACTAGCCAGAGCAGGACTGATTTTATAAAGTTTTCTTTATAATTTTTCTACCTTACTGCAACAGAATGTCGCTGCTGAGCCAGAGGTGACAGCTTTGCGCCACGTCTGGTCCTCTCTGGGGATGTCAGAGTTTTCTCTCTGCTCAGGAAAGGCAGGAGGGAACAGGAGCCCAGCCCTGCACGGAACTGCTGGGGTCTCTGGGTGCAGTTTGAAGCTGTCCCCATCCATTTCAGAGCCAATCTATTGATTCCGTGCCTGGGTATTATTTGCAAAGTGCTTTGAGCTCCTCCACTGAAACTGCTTCTGGAGTGCATAAAATTACTGCATAAAATTCCTGCATTGACTGCTGAGGGCAGATGACTGTGAAAATCTATGTTTTAAACTATGGTTTTAAAAAGGGAGAGAGAGAGAGAACAACAAGCATCTGACAGCTATGTTAATCATACAACTTGCAGCAACAGGGTTTTTTTTTTAATGCATCAGGTCTTTGTGAATATTTCTGATGGATCAGTCTATTCATTGGTATTCTGGAGGGGCTCTACAGGAATTCAACTCATATTTCTTCCTCCAACACGTTTTCTCAGCAACTTCTTAGCATGTCTGACGTAAAATGAATATATTGTGGAATGAAAAATATATCAGGAGTGAGACATACACTTCTGACACTTGCCATATAAACTGAAGGTGTTTTACTCTCATAGGAATCCCAGCATCCTTCTGAGAAATGTCACTCATAAGAAAAGAGAACCCTCCACCTTCCCTACCAAGCCTTTTAAATATCAAATATAGCACTTAAACATGTAATTAATTTCCTCTCAGTGCCAGTAGCTCATATAATGCTTCTTTTAATTAGCAAAATGTATTATTTTGCTTTATTAATGAGTTTGCAGTGCTGCAAATATGAACACCACAAAATCTTGTTGCCGTTCAGTTCTATTTCCATATCACCACTTTCTACAGAGATGAACCCCAGAAAGACCATGGACTTTTCCTCTATAAATTTTTATGGGGAAATAAAGGTTTTAAAGCAAATTTTTTCTGTGCTTTCCATGGAAATAAAATTACTTCTTAGAACTTAGTGAATTTCCTACTGAAAAACCTGCATGTTGTCAACACACCCTCACAGATTAGGGAGCAGCAGGGATGGAAGCAGGAGTTAAATGTGATTGCCTGGGTAAAATCTCTTTATAGAAATGCTGAATATGCTGGCTTTCTAATGCAGTAGCATCTTCATAAATCTAAGGTATTTTAAAGATAGGCTTCCTCTGCTACAAGATCTGGTTTAGATCTTGCTGTCAAGTGATTACAGATTTTTGTGCAGCTTGAAGAAATGTCTTTGGCTTGCTCGGGGAAAAATTGCTGAAGGTGTTTCAGGCTCAGTTTGAACAAAATTTCCTTTGTGAAGGGAGAATGCTGTGCACTGAGTGCTTCAAAGGCAAGCTGGATGGAGGAGGCTGGGCCTGTATCAGCTGGAGAGGTGACTTATCTCAGCAGTTCAGCTTAAACTGAAGGCTCAGGCTTCCACCAACACCAGGTTTACCTCGTTCAGGGAGTCAGTCATCCCCAGAGAGCTGTACCTGTGCCAGTGCATCATTCCACACCTCATACCTGGGCTGGAGCCCTTCCTCTGAGTGATAAAAGCTTGGAGCTGATAAAAGTCTCCATGGGCCCCTGCAGCAATGAGGGCAACGATAACATTCTTTAATGTGAAATGCAAAAATGTATATTTTTACAACAGATAACGCTGGGTATTAAGAGAGGAGATAGGAAACTGAATTTTCCTTGCCTCCACACCACCAGCAGCACAGTCACTTCCAATCTCTCAATGCCTCTGGGGCATCTTGTCTAATAGCCCAGGATGGATTTATTTGCCATGGATCTGTCCAGTTTGTTTTCAAACACAGTTTAACTTTGGATTCGCTGATAACTTGTGTAACTGCCAGAGTTTCAGCAGTGTTTTAAGAGTATTTATTTCCATTGATCATTTAAGATATTCTTCTTATTCACTTTGAAGGTGACCCCTGAGCACTGTGCAATAAAAGCATGGGGTGGATGCAGGAGCCAAGGCCAAAGGAGAGTCCATGAGTTTTCCATGGAAGAGGAGAAGGACAGGACACTGAGAGGGTTATAAACCACCCCTGAGTCCTTTACCCAGACCCAGAAATATGAAACTTAAAGGCTTCCTAACTCTATTATACAGTTTTTATGCAATTTTTCTTCCATCAACTTGTTTACTGTCTCTTTGAACCCTTGAAAATTTTCAAGATCATCCCGTGGCAAGGATTCTGACAATTTAAATCTCTGCTGTGTGAAAGAACAGCTCAGTCCCTCCAGTGCATTTTGCTGCTGCTCACTCTTACTGCAGTGGGTTTTTGTGTGTCCTTCAGCTTGCTTTCAAAAGCCTGGAACCTGCAGGAGTCTTTTGGTGCAATGCTTGCCCCCCAAAGAGAAAGCAGCTGTGCCTCAGGCACCTTCTTCTTTCCATTGGGTCACCACAGCTTTGCTCACTCCTCTGCCCCCACAGACACCACTCTTCCAGCTAAGAACACTCAGTAATTCTGTACCTAAACACACCTAAAAAGAGCTCTGACACACTTGTGGTGAATGATTTCTCTCTACAAAAGTCATGCCTGTTCCCTTGATATAGCTGTCTTTGTGTCCACTGATTATTTTATATTATAGCTGTAAATTATTTTCCCGGTGTGGAAGTCAAACACACTCATAAGGTACACTAGCAAACAAAGATATTTGCACTGGTATAGCATACAGCTGTTTCAGGCCAAGGAATGGTTCTCTGGACTCCCTCGAGTCCTTTTTAACGTAGAACTGATTTTTAACAGAATTTCTCTGCTGTATCCCTGCTGTAACCAGTGATGGGTTACACACGCCTGCAGGGAGTTCAGCAATTTGCTATCGAAATTCCTTTTAAGTGAAAACTTCCTTTGGCTCTCTTCCATCCACATACCCTTCAGAGGGGCTGTAAACCAGGAATTTGGGGCTCACTGAGGGTGAGCTTGTGCAAATCACAAATCCTTTCTGTTTCTGGACACAATCAGTGATGGTGGCAGAGCTTGTGTGTCCTCCAAAAGGAACCGAAACTGTGCACACCAAACCCTGTATGAAAAATGCAAATTCTGCATGGGGGCTGCTGCTGGAGGATTCACTTCCAAATCTCACCAAGGCTTGGGAGCAAATGGGCAATGAAGTTGAAGCTTTAGACTACATAATTTTGAAAGAAAAGTTTCAACTTACCAAAGCAAAGCTCTGACCCTTGCTAGGGTCTCTCCATGCTACTTTGGTACATTTTAAAATATTGAAAATGCCCCTGTGTCCTTTGGAAGCAATGCACATGTCCAGTTTGATTCTGTTGATGTAAACTAAAATAGGAATAACTCAATTTCGTTCCCCAAAAAGGGCTACTGGATCTGTCAGGCTGGAGGTTTAGGGGTTTCTTCAGCTGCTTGTAGGAACATTCCCAAGGCTCCCGCCTTTCAGAAGCCATTGCACAATATCTCCTTTTTTCTGCCCAGAGCAGTGTGAGTGCTCTTACAGGGTGTCTGTGTCTCCCATGTCCCTCCTGTCTGGAAGCTGCTCCTGGTGGGTGGCTGCTCCTTTGCTGGCTGGGAAAGGCAGTGGAGACTCCCTGGAGAAATGGCTTTGGAAAGGAAGCTGGAGAGACAGCAGGGCACAGCCCTGCCCTGCCCTGCAGCTCAGCAGCACTGGGGAGAGTCAGAAACCCAGCTCTGTTCTTCCCCAAGGGCTGTGCTCCTGCAGCTGTGCCATCTGGGTGGCCCTGGGCTCCCTTGTGCAGGGAGAAATGGGCTCAGCCCATGGCCAGGATGGCTCCTCATGGCTGGCAGATGTCAGGAGTTCCCTATTCCTCTCTTTTGGCCAGGCAGGAGGCTTGGGGCAGCAGACGCTGCAAACCCAAACAGGAACATGAATGGAAGCAGGCTTTTTGTCAGATCTCTTTTGTCCCTACAGATGGGGATGTTTATAACAGACTAAACTGTGACCGTGTTCACAGGGGTTTGAGGATGAGGGAAGAGACGAAGATCTGACTCCGTGTTTCAGAAGGCTTGATTTATTATTTTATGATATATATTACATTAAAACTATACGAAAAGAATAGAAGAAAAGGTTTCATCAGAAGGCTTAGCTAAGAATACAAAAGAAAGAATGATAACAAAGGCAGCTGTCTCAGACTCTCTGTCTGAGCCAGCTGGGCTGTGATTGGACATTAATTATAAACAAGCCAACATGTGCCAATCACCCAGATCCACCTGTTGCATTCCACAGCAGCAGATAATCATTGTTTACATTTTGTTCCTGAGGTCTCTCAGCTTCTCAGGAGGAAAAATCCTAAGGGAAGGATTTTTCATAAAAGATGTCTGCGACACTAAACAGAGCCACAGTTTCCTCAGGGGGCATCCTGGGAAGAGGGACATGTGTGCCACCACCTATCATCGAACCCCTCACACAAGGGACACATGGGATACAGCTCTGAAGGGCTGCATTTGGCTCCTTTAGCCACTGGATTAAACCCCATTTGCTACTTTTGCAATCACCCATGGCTGCAGCCAGCAAGGCAGGGTACCATGAGCCTCACTCCTCACTCTGCATGGAAATGATAACCAATAACACAAGAAATAATTACATAAGTAATGATTACATCTACACATGTGGAAAAGATCAGATTGGTTTGTACCACCAACCCTGCCCTCTCCTAGTTTGAAGTACCCAAAATAATGTTCCAAATCTTTATTTGATATGTGTGGGAGCCAGATATTCACACACCCATCATTGTGCCTCTCAAGGGAATAAGTCTCTGTGTGTGTCAGACACTCGGACACTGTCTGGGGTCACACAGATGCCACACACTGACCCCTCCCTCTGCTTTGGAGAAATGCCCTCGTCAGGGAAGGAGTGCTGACAATCACCAAGGTCAAAGCAGCTCTGCTGCCTCCTTCAGACCCCACACCACACCTTTGTCCTCCTAAGAGCGAGACATTTGCAGATGACAAATAGGTGAGCGAGAAAGGGAGCATAATGAGGGGAGGAGGTGTGTGTGGGGGGAAAAGCAAGCAGCAGTGCTCATTAGAGGCACGGGGAAATGATGCCTTTCATACCTGCTTCTCTCCCTTTTGCTCCCTCCATCCTTCAGACAGATGAGAGACCCTCGGCGCACGCAGCGCGTGTCCTCAATTATTAATGGCAGCTGCTTTGTTTTATTTAATGCCGTGGTTTTGATTAGTTTGTTCTCCAGGGATAGGCTCTTCCTTCTCCCTGTTTCCTCCTCCTTTCTCTGATCCACCTCCATTCCATCATTTTCCCCCCCACAGGAATGATGCTGCTTTTGCCAGGTGCTGTGCTCACCTGTGAGGCAGGCAGGCACAAAGGGCCAGGCACTGCCACAGCCCCTTCTTGGGAGAGGCTGAGCCTTGCTGGAAAATAATGAGAACTGGCAGGTCTGATGATCCAAAGCCGAGAAACATATGCCTGGGCTGCCTCTTTCATCTCTGTAATTGGGTTTTTCTACTGCTGTCAATTAGGGCCTTTTTCCTCTTCCTCCTGGCCTGTGAGTCTCCTTGCTCAGTGTGAGTGTCTGAATGGCTGATCACAGGGGTGGCCCTGGGGTAGCAGGCACCAGGGGGATGCACAGGGGTTTGTGCAGCATCACAGCATCCCACTGGAAAATCCTACAGCTACTTTGACACAAGGGGGAGGACTATTTCTGCCAGAGAGAGATTAAACACCTCTGGGCTCAAAGAAGGTGCAGGCCTTTCTTCTTATCTCCAGAACAGCCAGCGTGCTACAAAGACAAGTAAATGGGTTTTTTTCCTTCTTCCACTTCCAGCTGTGAAGTTTACCTCCAGTGGAGCATTTACAGAGGATTACTCTTAGCTACAGCAAAGCCCACTGCTCCTGCACTGATGGTCAGAGGCTGGTTTGAAGGAGGCAGCATCTGTTCTGGGACAGCAGTGTCTGCAGGGGATGGCTCCTCACCTGCCCTCAGTGTCTGCAGGGGATGGCTCCTTACCCTCCTCGTTTGACCTGGCACCTTTTCTCAAACCCTGGCCCCATCTCTGGACACCTGGGCCATGAGGCTGCAGACAGCAGGCCAGAGCCAGGGAATTCTCCTGGTGGGAAAATGTCAAACTCAACAGCTCAGGACTTGGTGAAAAAAGTGAGGGCTAAGTTTTAAATTCTGCCAAATTCATCACATTCATTTTGTCCTGCTCATCATCTCGTTGTTGAGCAGGACAAAACCTCATGGCTTTTATTTCCAGCACAAACAGCAGCCCATTTCCAAGGGGAATGCAGGGCTGAGAACTTGGGCTGTCAGGCTGGGGGCAGTGACTCTGTGTCAGCATTCCCCCCTGTGACCACCAGCACAGTCACCAGGCTGCACAAGCTGGAAAACTCTGAGAATTTTTTCCATTAAGTGGATTTGAAGATAACTTTGTCCCACAAAAGAAAAAGAGGCAAAAGCAATAATTTTGTAAATACTTTGAATCTCACGTTGCTTAAGACAACCTTCCTCCCCATTTTTGTTGTAAAGGTGAAGTGAAAAAAAAATTTGTTTTTATTGGCAACTGCAAACAAGATTCAAAAAGGGTTACTTGAACATCAGTGTATGCAAAAACTCCTGTTATAAATACAGGTGCAGAAAGCTGATAAAGCCCTTCCTTCCTCTTGCTCTCTCCTTGTACTTTTTGATCCAGTGCTCAGAATTCTGCTGAAAGTACCTGATATTTTGTGATTCAGGATAGATGTGAGCAGAGAGCAAATGCTCCAGGACCATCCTGGACTCTGCATTTCATACCTGTTTGCAGAAATGGAACAGCTTTCCAATTGGAAGGACACTGATTTTCCAGAGAATCTATATTACTACAGATTACAGACACTGCAACTAAAGCTCTCCTCTCTTAACCATACACAGTGGAGTTGCCAATTAGACATAAAAGATTGCTTTTTGTGTATATATATATATATACACAAATATATATATGTATATATAATATAAAATGCGTTATATATGTATTATATAATATATATAATAAAATCTATATACTATATAATATATAGTATAGATACACATATTTATATTTATAATATTATAAATATATATTTATAATATATAATTATATATTATAATATATATTAAATTATAGTATATATATATATATATATATATATATATATATATATATATATATATATATATATATATATAAAAATCTGCATGAATTTTCCAGCCAGGCTATTCCCAAAAGGGACACATGGGGTAGGTGGCTGTGCATGTCTGTGCATGCAGGAACATGCAGGAACATGAGGCACATGCTCTTTATCCTTCAAAAAAATAATGCAGTGATCAAGCACTGCTGTATTTCATACAATACCGATCTTTGCACAACCAAATAGGTTTATCTGAGTAGCTGTCAGCAGCAGACATCTGGGGGTAGTTATACATCAGCCTTGCTGTTTAAAAAAAATAATAAAATGTGGTCAGATTCAGAGAAGACAAATGATTTCACAAGCCTCAACACCAATTAAATGTGTATTTCATTTTCATATGATGTATTGCAGGTGTCTGGGGGCCTGCTGTGGCTGTCTCCCTGTCTGTGCAGGCAGGGAGATGCAGCAGAGGAGCTCAGGTCCCTGCCCAGCCTGGATGGTTTTCCAGCCATCCTGGGCCCTGGGGAGAGGAGGAACCATTTGGAGCACATGGGAAAGGAGCTTCCCAGAATGAAGCACTGGAGTAATTAATGCTGCTGAAGAGTGAACTCCAAGGAGTCTGTGACGAGAACAGAGATGCACTGATGTGTCTGCTCAATCAGGGCACAGTAATGAGCAGATCCACAGAGTCTGCATGGATCAAATCCCTCTCAGATGCTGTGACTGAAATTACACCAGGCTCTGCTGAATATTGAGGAATTATTCTAATTTAAGACAAAGTGCCCTGCCTGCAGGGGACTGACACCTCTCCAAATCTCACAGGAGCAGATGAAAATGAGAGAAGAAAACTGAATACCGCACCTGAAGTCTTCTAATGACACGCAACATATAGTTAAGATAAAATCTTTAAAGCTACATCAAAGTAAATATGCTGCTGCTGCTCTTGCTGACCACCATGCTGTGGTATTTTTGGGGTCCCCCATTGTGGGGAGGAAAGATGAATCAGACTCCATGTTCTTATAAGGCTAAATTATTATTTTATTATATTATATTAAAGAATGCTATACTAAAACTATACTAAAGAATAGAGAAAGGATACAGACAGAAGGCTTAACAAGATACTCATGAAAAACTCATGACTCTCCAGAGCCCTGACACAGCTGATGGTGATTGGTCATTAAGTCAAAACAATTCACATGAAACCAATCAATGACCAGTTGGTAAACAATATCCAAACCACATTCCAAAGCAGCAAAACACAGGAGAAGCAAATCAGATAATTATTGTTTTCATTTTTTCTGAGGCTTCTCTGCTTCTCACGAAAAGAATCCTGGCAAAGGGATTTTTCAGAAAATGTGACAGTGACACCCTTCCTAGCTACAAGGAACCCAAGGAGCAAGCCATAAAATCAGCTTTTAACCTGGGCCTCTGTATCTGTCAGAGGACAGTGGCCTGAATAATAAGCTCAGCCTTAAAGCTCTAGCTGGTCTCATACTGCCAACCCATTCATCACAAAGTGATGATCTGCATAATTGTTTTTGAAGAATGGCAACAAAGCAGGCTATGTAATTTTAAAATTTAGCCCTGAAATCTCTTTAATAATAAATGAGGGCATAATTTTAACTTTTGACCCTTTAAATTGTTTATACCTTTTAAAACAAATGCAGTATTTTTATAATGTTTTATGTTTTTTGCCCCTCCCAAGCTTTCTCATTTATTTCCTCTTCTTCCATCATCTCAATTACCACAGAAAGTGGATAAATGCCAGTGAGGACAGACACAGCTTGGACATCTCTGAGTGCCCAGGAGGAATGCAGGTCCCTGGGGGGGCAGGAGCCTGAGTTCAATGCAAATTTCAGACAAAGCAGAGGAGGGACCGGCACCTGGCTCCTTCACACTCCAGAGAATGATCTAATTGCTGGCTATTAGTCCTCTATGTGACTCAAAAACCTGCCTGTGCCTCTTGCTGAATCTTAACCCAGGACACGATCGCTGGGAATTGGAATTAGATGCTGAAATGATTTGGTGCTGCAAAACTGGCAGTAGGCAGAGGCAGGGAAAAAAATGTCTTTTATCTGTAGATTGGTTGCCTACAGGCAGCACAGTGACACAGCTTAAGCTTGTTTGGGCACAACAGTTTCATGATTTTTTGCCTCAGTTTTCAGGCACCTCAGATTCTGCTTTGGCAAGTAGACCTGTTATCCAGAAGAGTCACTGTTACTCCAGAAATGCAAACATCAGTTTCAGAATTAGATTCCTGCTTCTCAAGGCTGTGATGCTTTTCTGAGAAGTGTCCCCAGGTGCCCAGGGCACATCCTGTTCTTTTAGCCAATCTCAAACAGCTCCCTTGATCTCACTTGTCTGAGTGTGGACCCTAAAACAAATTCTGACTCCTAGGAACCACCTTTATTGAAATGAAGGACATAAAACCACAGAACATACAGCTTTTGTAGGAATTAAGGGCTTTGCCATCTCCTGCAACCTCCACCAACTCTTGCTGAATAATACTCAACGTTCTGTAGCCATAGAAAACAGCAGAGACGTTGATTTCCCACTGTAGCTCTTTTTTTTTTTTCTTTTTAAATCTTTCCAGCTTGTCTGAAATCCTCTGATCTGCTTCACTACATCCTGACAGCTCCAGCCTGTCGGTGGCAGGAGAAGGAGCCTGCTGAGAAACAGCTGATCCCTCCCTGTGTCCAAGGCTGCTCTCCCAGGTCCCCAGTGCCACCTGGTGTGTCCCATCTGGCTGGGGACACGGGGCAGCTGTGCTGGGGAAGGGCAGCAGGTGCCTGAGCAGAGCCAAGGGCTCAGCCTGGCCTGGGCCAGCAGCCTGGGGCACAGTCCTATGGCTGTGGTGGCAGGGTGCTGGTCAGAGCTGCCACCTTCCTGAAAAAGTGTCCTTAGGAAGATCCTGGGGGCACAGGAATGTCCTTAGGAAGATGTTCTGGGGGCACAGGCATGTCCTTAGAAAGATGTTCTGGGGACACAGGAATGTCCTTAGGAAGATGTTCTGGGGACACAGGAATGTCCTTAGAAAGACATCCTGGGGGCACAGGCACACCCTTAGAAAGGGTCCTGGGTGTTCAGGCACATCCTTAGGAAGTGTCCTGGGGGCACAGGAATGTCCTTAGAAAGATCCTAGATGCATAGGCATGTCCTTAGTAAGAGTCCTGGGGGCACAGGCATGTCCTCAAGAAGAGTCCTGGGGGTACAGGCACGTCCACACTCTCCCTGGGTGATTTCAGCTCCTTTAGGATCTGCATTACACAGAAGAAGAGACAAGGTCTTCATGTGGAGATCCAAGGAAAGGATCCCTCGTTATTGAGCCTCTTCTTCCAAGGGGGTCCAGGGATGAAGAGCCAAACAGGCAGGGAAACCAGGGGTTTATGTGGCATTGACATTCCCTGAACATGATTCCTTCGCCCAGGGTTTTTCTCCTGGGAAGCTGAAAGGCAGAGAGAGAAGCCTCAGAGAAAAGGGAAACCATTCTTATCTCATTTGCTTCTCCTGTGTTGTGCTCATGTGGAATGTGTTTGGAGATTGTTTACCCACGGGTGATTGTTTCACTGGATTCTGGTGTGAGTTGTTTTGACCCATTTGCCAATCAGGGCCAAGCTGTGTCAAGACTGTGGAAAGAGTCATGAGTTTTCATTATTATTTCTTTAGCATTCAGTAAGTATCTTTTCTGTATTCTTTAGTATAGTATAGTATTCTTCAATATAATATAGTATAATAAAGTAATAAATCAACCTTCTGATGGAGTCAGATGCATCATTCCCTCCCCTCTTGGTGGACCTGCAGTTGCAATAGGTTTATATAGGGATAGTGAGGGGCAGGGCAGAGAGCTGGGACAAATGGGATGAGGGCACAGGGGTGGGACAAAGGGGAAAGGACCAATGGGGTACAAAAAAATCAGCACAGGGTCACAGAGCATCCTGGGGAAAATCCATTTGCTCACCATAGCCTGGAGGTCATGGCTTAAGGGTTGGTTCACCAAGGGCGTGTGGCAAGCTTGTCGTTATAGGACACAAAATAAAATGACATGGACACTGCAACCTTCAAGGAAAAAGAAGGGCAGTTTAATTTCTGACTCCAACACTTTCAAAAGTGACAGTGGATTGGAGGATGACAGTGCCACCTCTCCAGTGACGCTGGACAAACCAACAGTCCATCAAATTTCTCCTCCTCCAGAAAAGAAAGCAAAACAATAATTATTTACAGAAAAGCGCGTGAGAAAGTTCATTACAAGAATGTAAACATCAGAAGGCTTAGAAGAACTTAGAAGAAGAAGGTGACATGTCTTCAGCAGGTTTTGAGGCCTCCACCCATGGCCAGGCTGCTCCCCTTTACCTGCTCTCTGTTGTGCTCCCTTGAGAGGGAGATTCCTCTTTCATCCCAAATAAACATGAGAGTTCATGCTGTGCTGGTGGCAGCAAGTTAAATGGAGCACTGGTGTTCCAAAACTGAGAGATGTGGAGTCACAGGAGGCAGCAGGGAAGGAATGGCTTTGAAGTTTAGCTTCAGTGCATCCCTCGGGGGTTTTTCGGTTTCTTTTTTCTCCTTACGCTCATTTTTTGCTTTTAAATATATGTATTTTAAATGGTTATGTAAATAAATGAGGATCTGGGAGGGGATCTGCCACAGCACAGCAAGGAAGGAAGTTTCTGTGCACCAGACAAAGAAATAAAAGATGAGAGAAATAAAAGCTGAGGTGCAGCCCCTTCTCTTGGTAGCAGTCATTAACAATACCAGGCTGCTGCATTGGATGTTCACACCTTTCTATGGTGCACCCTTGTGTGTTTGCTATTTGCAGCTCATAATTGAAAATTTTCTCTTCCTTAAAAGCCCCAGGAAGGAAATATTAAAAATGGAAAAAATCTCCAAATTGCTACCAATCCCAAATTCATGGGGAAGCCACCAAAACCCTTCCAGTCCTTCCTGTGAGATGTAGGGTGAAACATAAAGTGTTCCTCCAGGATCTGGAGTCCAGGCAGTCATAGATACTCTGCAGTAATTTGTCATAAAATAAAAATAATAAGGAAGAAAAGCAGTGAAAGAGAAGGGAAGAGGTTCTTGCTCTAATTCCATAAGATTATACTTGTTTCCTAACTGAATTGAAAATCAAAGCAGAATATATTTTCTTCAAATGAAAGCAATTTTTAAAAGTTATCTTTTCAAATTTGTGTGCATTTAAAAAAAATCAAAACAAAGAAAAGGAAAGTGTTAAATTGCTTAAAACAAACTGAGCAAGGTGTGGCTGAGATCACTCAGTGCTATGGTAGGCACAGTACTTATTCTTTTATATCTTCTTCTTTCAGACTGGAGACCAGAGAAGGAATAAAACATACTCATTAGATGATGAAGAGCAAATCAGAACTGCTTCAACACTGGAGCTCAACACATTCTGAGAGATTTTAAGGTTATCTTGCTAGACAGAAAAGGAAATGATTACAGGAAATATTACACTTCATGCTTCTGCAGCTGGATTAAGTGTTTTATTACTTACCACCGAGGACACTTCTGTTTGACACAAATATATTTGTTAGAGTATTTTATTAAATTACAGCAAACATCTGAATTCAGAGTGGGGCTATTGAGAAGCTAAATGTAAGAAGAATTGGCATTACAGTGTCTCAGCAGCAGTAAAGCTGTAATCAGTGTTGACAGATATTACTCATGTGCTTCAGGCTCAACAAGAAGCTGTTCAGATACCACCATGGAGGAGAAAAGGATGAATTATCAGGAGTTCCCTAGGAGCACAGCACCATGGAGAAAGGCTCTCCAGAGACACTTCTCCCCATTTTTCACCAAGAGCTCTGCAAAACTGAGGGCTGTATGTAAGTAATTGGTAAATCAGAAAGATTTGGCATATTTGTTAATAGTTCTGCCTCCTTTCCATCCATGACTGCATAGACAGCTTATCCATCACTTTCCAAGTGTCTGGCCCCTGGAGCTGTAGACAAATTGTAGGCAGAAAATGAAACTATCCCACTGAGTCTTTTCCAAGCAAATTTTTAAAGCTTGTTTCATGAATTTTTTAATTACTATTTAATTTTTTTTTAATGTTTGGAAACAGACATTTTAGGTCATTGATTTTGCTGCTCCTCGCAGGGGGATTAGATTAGGAAGGGCTGGTTGCTGGTGTGTGCTATGCCCTAAGACATCCTGCAGCAGCCTGGCAGGACCAAATCCCACGTCAGGGCAGCTGAAGGGCAGCAAGCCATTCCTTCTTTCTGCCTTGGACATGGGAGGCAGGAAGAGAGGTATAAAACAGTATCAACAGTGGGGGATCCCCAGTGGGATCCTCTTATTTAAGTAATTTCTAATTCCAGACTGGAAGGAAATTCTATTCAGCAACAATTAAACCGGTGTTCTGTAACAATGTGGGTGCAATGTGACCCATTTTTTTTGTTAGCTGTCACACAAGAAAACTGCTGTGCAGGGAGCATTTTTCACTTCTCCAATATTTTAGAGGCATTTTCAAAGGGTTAAAGGCCTCTTGTTCATCACAGGGCAATGAATTTCCCAGAGGAACATTTTTAGGTTTATCCCTCATTTCTTTCACTCTGCTTTGTAGTCCTGGGAGTCATTAGTGCACAGGTACATCTCGAGACATTTTTGAAATACCTTAGGAATTGCACAACTGAGATTGCTTCCTCTCTCCAGCATGCAAATCATCCCTAAAAGGGTTTTCCTGGAAAACAATTCCTTACATTCTTTCCCAGGGGTATGTGTTCTTTTATTTGTCAGGGATCAAAATGCTTATGTGGGGATGCACAGGAGATATTTAAACCCAGAGTACTTTGACGTGGCAGCAGCTTTTTCTTCCCTTCATTTTTTCTCATTCTTTTTCCCATTTATCTGCTGAGCCAGAAGCTCAGGAAAAAAAAACCCAAACCACATTTAAATGGTTATTCAGTGCCTTAATGTGCTGAAACTAGCCAGTTTCTCTGCAAAATTCACTTAGACATCAGATGTTTATCTGTTAATTCTTGTTGTGGACAAGTTTTTTTCCTTTATAGTGCGATAGATGAGTAATGCAATGATTGACTTTCACAATTAACAGACAAATATGATGTATATAGGTTAAGAATGTTTTACAGATTTATAGTTATGTTGTACCCCTCACATGGGGGTCACCTGGCTTGTCACCATGGAACACCTGACTCCAGTCAGGGTTTGAGGAAGAGATCTCCACCCCTGGACAGAAAAGAAGGGGTGGATGGACACAACTTTGGGAGGGGTTAAAGGGTTAAAAAAGGAAAAATTCCATTGTGAGGGGGCCGAGCACATGGCAGGGAAAATCCTTTGCTCTCTTTTTTCTCTGTTCAGTCTTCTTGTATTTTTGATAAGGTTTAATAAACCTTCCCAAACTATGAAAAGTGAGGAGCTGTTTCTCACAATGGACTCACTGGACTTTGATTTTCCTTTCTCAAAGTTTGCATGCAGTCAGGAGTGCCTCTTGCAGGGAGCTCCATCCCATGCAGGTCAGTGGGGCAGGATTACCCTCAGGGGTCTGCAGAACTTCTGCTCAATTTTTGACCACAACAATCCTGTCCTTTAAGTCTCCAGCCTGTAATGAGCAGCAGGTGCCACGTGTATGAAACAAGGTACTACATATCTGCTCCTAATTAAAAAATCCTCATGAAGTATCCAAATCCCTCAAGGATGAAACCCAACTGAGGACCCTCATTTAATTGCATCTCCCTGCAGACAGACACAGGCAGTCTGTCCCAAACTTCAGTGTCCTGGGTGGTGATGTTGGATGCATGCTCACGTTCCAGGGATTTTGTTAGGAATTAAAAGCGAAGACGCCCAGGTCACTGATAAATTGCAGTTTGGCCATTCACATCAGGACTGAGATTTACACAGTTGGGCAAGAGCTTTGGTGACCAACACAGAGCATTTCAAAGTCTCCAGCAGTTTATGAGTTCAGACAGACCACCAGCTCTCTGGGCTGGTCTGTGCCAGAGCAGAGGGAGCTGCTCCATTGACTGACTCCACAGGAATCCTTCCTCCAGACTCTGTTCTGCTGCTTCACAAAAATAAAACAGTTACAGCTGAGGTGGGATTTCTAGTTCCTGGAAGTCTCCCTCACAATGAAGCTGGCTGATAGAATCCTGGGTTGTTTTTTCCTGGTGTTAGCAACCCTGAGACAAAGCCACTGGAAATGATAGCACCATGTAGAGAAGTTCAAGGGTCTAATGCAACAAAGGACCTGTGTGTTCAGCTCTTTTTCTCCTTTGCTGGAGAAAAGTCTCTTTCTTTTTTAGTTTCCTCTCTGGAGAGAGCTTTATTTAAAATTCTGTTTGTACATCCTTTTTTTTTTTCTTCAGTGCCTTTGGGCCTTGAGAAGTCTGGAAGCTCAAGAATTCAAACTTCAAGGAGGTTGTTTAGAAAAAAACCTTCAGTGTGCTACAGCATTTTGTAAGCCCCAGATGGAGGCTGGTGCCTTTGATTATTCATACATGCCATTCAGGCTCTGCCTCTGTCAAATATTTTTTATTTCCACACTATTGGATGAAAAATTCCCCATGCAGCAGTTGCCTTGTGAAGCAGAAAATGTTAATGTTTGTGTCTATTGCAATGCACCTCTGGCAGGAAAAACAGAGGCTCTGTGCAGGGAAATCTTAGTGCTGTCAACCCCTCCTTTTCAGGTAGAATGTGCACCTGTGTCATATTTTCATATAAATGCTGTAGGTTGGTCTCAGCAGAGAACAAAGAGCTTAAATTTATGGCTTGCCTGGCTGTGGTTGTCCCCTGCAGCTCATTTGACAATTCATCATCAGCCCTTGGTGCAGCTCAGGATGTCACCTATCAGAGGATAAACCCTTTGGTCATGTCATAAATTTAACATTACACATTACATATCTGTATTATTATAATACTGACATAAGATGTTTTACATGTATTAAATCATTAGAACTCCATACAAAGAGATTTTGACTGTCATATCCTCTTCAGGCTGTAGCTCCAGTAATTACACAATATTCCTCTCATAATGGACCAGAGTTTTAAGAGCCAAAATTAATGCAACACCATTGCAGCTCTGCAAAGTCACACCAAGATGGACTGGCATCATCTTCCTCCCCTTCATCCCGTGTCCATGTCATTTTATATATTGCAAGAGCTCTATATCTATTATAGCACAAGGATTCCATATTGCCAGAATTTCAGACCTCCTTGATGTTTCTCACAGTCAGCTCCTCTAAGCACTGACTGCTCCTGGTCCTCACAGCAGCCATCTGACTCCAGTTCCCACCAATCCACTCTTTTATAACACTGTTCTTATTGGCTACAGGTGTGGCCTGTTAACGTCAGGCCTGTTCCCAATCTTTAGTAATTGGCTCAGCTGCAACTCTTTAGGGGATAAGATTACACTCTACACCATCTTCATTTACCCATACTGTATCCCCCTACATTATTATAATACTGCCATAAGATGTTTTACATGTATTAAATCTTTAGAACTCCATACAAAGAGATTTTGACTGTCATGTCCTCCCCAGGCTGCAGCTCCAGTAATTACACAATTTCTGGTCCATTCCTCTCATAATGGAACAGAGTTTCAAAAGCCAAAATTAATGCAACACCATTGCAGCTCTGCCAAGTCACACCATGATGGACTCCAGCACCTTCCTCCCCTTCATCCCTTGTGCAGCTCTGCAGGGACTGAGCCCAGCTCAGCTTTTCCTTGGCCTTGGGCAGCACAGCTCATCAGGCAGGGCAGGGAGGGTTGATCCTTGCTGGGCTTACAATGGTTGGGCTCCACAGACAGCATGGAGGTCTCCACCAGGAATATTTTCATGGCTTGGGCTGCAATATCATTCCAGCTGTGCCCGTTTCTGCTCCCCAGGCAGCCCTGGGAAGGTGACGTTCCCCACTGGCACTCAAAATGGGTCCAGACAGCAATGTCCAGCCAGCTAAAATCTGCTGATGCCCTTGCCTAAGCAAGCCCAAAAGGAGGAACACAGGAAAACAAGAGAGGTACCCAGCTGAAGGGTGAGGAATGTGCTGAGTCACTGGAACAGGCTGATCTGAGAGCAGTGAAATCTCCTCCATGGAGATCACAGAATATCCTGCAGCAGAATGGGCCCAGAGTGATCACTGAGTCCAACAACAGAAACTCAGCTGGAGGAGGCTGTGAGTGACCTCTCCTAAGGTGGCCTCGTTTTTGGGGTGCATCAGAGACATCCAGATGTTCCTCCCAACCTGAATTATGCTACCAGCTCTAACAGATGGGATAAGATGAGGCCCACAGGACAGACAAATAAAATTGTTGTTGCCAACAAAACCTCTGGCTCTTGTCCCTCCAAAGGACAGGGGAGAGGGATTTGCACCTCAGCCAGAGTCATGTTATGGCTTGATTTTCCAGAGAGGAAACACAGCTTGAGAACAAGTGTATTTATTTGATTTTCATTAGCTAGGCACAAAAATAACCCTGTGTGTCAGCTGAACTCTCCTCGTGCTTTTCAGTTTTACAGATTTTTCTCAGAAAGCTTCCAAAATTTAGAAATATTCCCAGGCAACCTTCCAAAATTCAGAAAGCACTGAATATTGAACACTACTTTCCTCCTTCTAGACTGCCTCATTAATTTTAATCAGCAGGGAATACATTTTCAAAGTGGCACTTAGAGGCAGACAAATCACGTTAAAAAGTGAGGGTATTTCCATCCCTAAATCACCATGACCAGCTTTAAATCATACCTGAAGGCAGCTCATTATCCTGCCCAGGCACAGAGTGAGGCAGAGGGAAAACTCTGGGTGCCAGAACAAGCCTGAGGAGTTTTCCTTGAGGAACCTGCTCTCTTTGCACATGCCTAGGAAGGATCCAGGAGCAGGATCCCCATCCCTGGGACCTGTGTCTCACAGGAGCTCTGTGCAATCTTCTTTTTGCTGGCCACTCCACAGAGCATCTCAGAGTCTCTGGTTTTTAACAGGGTGAAAGAACAGATGTTAACTCCACAGGTCTACACCCATTTGAGCAATACATCAGCAGAATTGGCATCTCAATCCTTGTCTTCTCTCTCCACAGACAAGATGTCAGGTTAATTGGTGCTCTGGACTTGTGTTCGCACGCTGCATTTTTGTTTTAATTACACCTCATTAATTTTCACCTTCTGAGCTTACAGAGAGCAGTGAGAAACCCAAATACCCACTCCCATTTTTCCTGCACCTTCATTTCTTTCCATTCTGGGTATGTGACATGCACAACACACTGGCACCAGAATTTAAGGCCCAAGCACAAAAGCATTTATTCTGTCACTTGCTGAGCTCAGTGGGATGCTCAGGGTCTCACCAGGAGCAAAGAGCAGCAATGCTTGGCTGAACTGGAGCCCTGAGGAGGAGGCCAGGACCACACAGTGAATTAGGAAGTGCTCCAAGAATAAAACCCAGGAGCTCCCTGGCTCTGTGGTGCCCATTCAGGACACAGGGTCAGCCTTCCTCTCTGCACTGATTTCATGTAAGAGCACATGCATGATTTGGGGATGGCCTGTGCATCTCCGCAGTCACTCATGTTCCAGGTAACCAAGACAGGAAATATTTGAGGAGAGGGATGTGACAAATCTGAACACACATAATTGAGACAAAAAAACCCTGCACAAATAACTGGCTTGAAAGCCAAGATTAAAAATAATTTTTAAACATAGGTCTTAATTTTTTAAATAAAGACAGGTTTAAATATTTAAATTATTAATTTATATATATATAAAAATTAATAAATTAAATTAATATATATAATCAATTATATATATAATTAAATAATTGTTTAATTATTGATTTATTTTTTAAAAGAAGATATGTTTTAATTTTTTAATAAAAAATTTAAAAGATAGGTCACAGTATTATCTGCTACAGTGATAGGTGATGAAAACAATGGACTTCAGGGAATGTGACATTTGTAGATTTTCAAGCTTTGAATAAGGCTCAACACCACGTTTCCTCAACCCTCCTTACAAAAAAGTAATGCTAAAGCACATAAAAAGGAACACTCAATTTTTTATATAAGGAACAGTTAAAGTGGCCCTTCGTGACACAAAGCCGCTCATTAAAGCTTTTCTTTAGCACAAAGGAAAAGAACAAACCACACACACGAGATGACCCCAACAGCTGCCTCTGCCTTGTTTTGTTTGATGAGTTATCCCGGGGCAGTTTCCCCCTGGCACAGACACAGAACCTCACCCTGCACCAGCTCTGCCCCTGCTGCACATTGGAACAGAGTCCTGGAGCTCCTGCTCTGCACAGCACCCTCTGCAAACACCCCCAGCACCGCTCCCAGCCCCTCCGGGACACCTCTGGCATTCACAGGCCTGCAATGCAAACAGCTCCGAACTCAAACATCAGCCGAGACATCCCTGAGCTGCCCTCGGTGCTCTTCCCATGGGGTAACCCCACCAAAACAGAGCTGAGCACAATCGCCAGTCAGTCATGGATGCAGGAAGGATCAAGCAGGTCTGCTGGTCCCCTCCTTCCCATGTTTGAGATAATCATGACATTTTGAAGACAATGAGTGATTTTTGAAACTTCCTTGGCTGAATGCTGGCCTTTATGAAGACAGCTGCTTTGAGGGAGCTGCGCATAAAAAATGCCTTTGCTGAATAGCATCATTAAACTATGCAGGCATTTTCTTAGATTATTTCCTCTTATTTGGAAGCTATTCCAAATATCTTCAATTTTATATTAGCTTAAGTTTAGGGATGTCATCATTGCTGCATATTAACTCACAGGCAAAAAAAATCCAATTACAAACTCAGCCTGGAATCCAGAATGAAATGCAGCAGATAGAACTAAAATCTTTAGGAATTAGAATAACTGCTGATAAAAAAGCCATTATCTTTTCCTGAATGCTTGGTTGCACAAATCCAACTCAAGGTGAGAACAAACAAGTTTTGGAGAACTTCTTTGGCACAAACTTGTTGACCAGGGCCTATAAAAACAGCTTTTCAGAAGCAATGCTCAGTCTGAAATCTTGCAGCAAGAGGATGAAAAAGCCATTCCAGCTACTGAGCCTTAATTCCCTCATGCTTCTCTATGCACAACCCCGTGCACCTGGATGACTTAAAAGCTGGGAATGGGGGAATGGAAAAAATACTGAGAAAATCACAACTTAGCATAGCCTGGCAGGGTTGAACTGCCCTTGAAATGGCAGGTGGAATGTTGGAACCCAGGAAATTCCTCTGGCTGCCCTGGAGGGCTCGAGCCCCTGCCCAGGGGCTCAGAGACCTTGGCACAAAGCCCAAGTCCCCTGTGCCTTTGATTTAGCCCTCGGAAAAAACAATTACCAACCTTTATATGAAGAATTACAAGTCAAAAGAGTTTAAGTAGAATAATAGTTGGTTTGTCATGGGGTGAGAAATGGATTTTTGGAGTTTTTAGAATGGAGGTTCAGGGCGCAAGATGAAGGAATTGGGGCGTGTCCAGCCTTTCTCCTTCTTCTTCTTGGCCTCAATTTTCTGGGTGATGTTGGCACTTTGCGATTGGTTTAGAGCAGAAGCTCACTGTCTAACATAGGTGATAGGTATTGGGAAGTTATGGTAAATATTGTATATGCAGTTTTAGTATAAAAAGACAACATTGCCCTGGGGGCAGTCAGAGTGCCTCTGTCTGTCCTGCTGAGCGGATCTCGGCTGGACAGGAGAAAGAATTTTATAGATAAGATACAATAAACAACCTTGAGACTGAGAAATGAAGAGCTCTGACTCCTTCTTCAAGAGCTGGGCTGGGAAAAGAAACTTTCTGATGTATCTTGGGATCATTCTGACCAGCTAGAGCCCTGAGAGTGGAAAGCCAGGATCCCTCACCCATTCCTATTTGGATGGGATCAATGAAAGAGTGATGCTTTCCCTGGAGGAAATAGGGGATGCAGGATCTCTGGTACCAAGGTGATTTGCTACTGGAATTTCTTTGATTTCTCTGGATAAGTCAGCTTGGGTCAAGGGCTGTGGGCATGCCATGTCACTGCTGGGCAGCTGCTCCTGTCCCTGTCTCTGGAGCCTCCCCACACTGAGGAAGGCACCACTGGAGGTGGAGATTGGGCTGGGAAGCAGCAGGGTCCTCAGCCAAGGTGAGGATAAGAATATTGTATTACAGGACAACCCCAGTGTCTGGGGAGAATGATGAGGAGGACTCCAAAATATCAGAAGGCTAATTAATTACTTTATTATACTATATTATTCTATATTCTATTACACTACATTTCATCTAAACTGAAAATGCACAAGCACTCAACTCAACCAAATCTCATGACTCTGCTGAGAGTCCCAACACACACACGTGGATGCAATTGGTCACCTTGGGTAAAAACAATCTCCAGAGCACATTCCAGATGAGCACAAAGAGGGCCAGTAATTGAGATAAGAATTGTTTTTCCTTTCTCTGAGGTTCCTCGCTGCAATTCCAGAAATATCCTTGGGAAGCTGTGCCTTGCTTTTCTCTGTGAAGAGAAATGCGGCCACGTGTCACAGACATATTTTCTGAAAAATCCTTTTGCCAGGATTTTATCTCCTGAGAAGCTGAGAGGCCTCAGAAATGAAATGTGAACAATTATTATCTGCTGCTGTGGAATGTGGCAGGTGCATCTTTGATTGGTCTCATGTGATTGTTTTTATTTGATGACCAATCACAGTCCAGCTGTATCAGACTCTGGTCAATCACAAGATTTTATGATCATTCTTTTCTGGCTTTCTGATGTCTCCTTTCTCTTTCTTTAGTATAGTTTTAGTATATAATTTTCTTTTAGTGTAATATATATCATAAAATAATGAATGAGCCTTCTGAAACATGGAGTCAAGGTTCTCATCTCTCCCCTCCTCCTGGGGACCCACAAACACCACCACAGCCACACAAGAACATCTGGGCCTGCTGTGGAGGTTCCAGTTGAGCCTGCACAGGGTACAGGCAAAAAAAGGGCAGCTGGGAGTCTCTACTTACTGGAGCAAACCTCTCTTTGCTAAGAGAACCCACAACATTCACCAGCTTCATTAAAGATTTCCTCACTGCTTCCTGGGAGGGTGGAAAGCTCAGCACAAAGGGGCACTGTCCCCTGGGGTCACAGGAAGAACATATGCGTGTCTCCTCCTGATGGAAGAGTGGCAGTGGCAGCTCAGATTTGTCTTCTGGAGCCTTTTCCCAATTATCAAAACCAGGTTGTGTGAAAAGCCCATCTGGACACCCAGCCAAAAACATTTTGCACCTAAAAGTAATTTTAAAAAAGAAGAGATCCATAGCTCTAGAGTAAGGGAGCTCTTGAACCCAGAAGTCCAAGATGAACTGAAAGAACAGGTTTTTAGTCAAATGCTCCATATATAAAGAAGTAAATTTATATTGCTGTTGAGGCCACAAAAGCTCCCAAAATTAACAGTAGCAGATATGTAGTTCCAGCTGCAGCCAAGAGTGCAAAAACAGTTCACTGATAAAAAGAGCAGAAATTGCCATAAGTATTCTGAAGAGCTTTCCAATTTCCTGGGTTTGAAGTGATTTCACTCCAGTCAGTGAGGGTGAGATATAAATGCCAAGGGGCTGGAGAATTTAAAAATGCACACAAAGGTACTTTTAGGGAACAAGCTCCCAGCACTCTTTGGCCATGTACCTTGCTTGGCAAACAAAAAATGTTGGAGAAAAACAGTCCCTCAATCTCGCCAGCCCACTCACTAGAGGAGGCAGCACTGTTTAATACATTTTGGGAAAACCCCAGAGTTCCCCTGGCCTCCACCTAGGAATGGAAAATGGAAAATGGAAAATGTTACAGGTAAAGCAACAGCTCGAGCTGTCCTGAGGTGAGAAGAGGCAGAGGATATAGGATCATTCAGGCTGGAAAGGACCTTTAACATCATCGAATCCAAATGTTAACCCATGGACAAGTCCACCAGGAAACCATGTCCCATCTACACATCCTTTCAATGCCTCCAGGGATGGTGACTCCCTGGGCAGCTTGTTCCAATGCTGCCAAACCCTTCTAGTAAAGAAATTTTTCCTAATGTCTGATCTGAGCCTCCCCTGGTGCAACTTGGGGCCATTTCCTCCTGTTCTACACCTGGAAGAAGAGCCCGACCCCCACCTGGCTATTACCTAATAAATTGTAGTGATAGAATCCCTCCTTGAGCCTCCTTTTCTTCATCCTCCACCCCCTCAGCTGCTCCTCTTCAGCCTTGTGCTCCAGCCCCAGCCCCATTGCCCTTCTCTGGGCACTCTCCAGCCCCTCGATGCCCTTCCTGAGCTGAGGGCACAGCACTCGAGGGTGCTTCTTGGTGTCCCTCCAGTCTGGCATCATCTCATGAGGCTGTCCTAGGTTTTTTTTTTTTTTAATCAGGGAGTTAAGAAATCCTTGTGGTGAGCCCTGGGACAGCAGCTGGCCCAAGAAAAGGGCAGCAGAGATGCAGCTCAGGATGAGGAGCCTTGTGCTGCACTGTAAGAGCCTAAATGAGGCAGGACTCCGGGGCTCTCCAAAATGCAGTTTATTCCATCCAAGGGGTTACAGCAGTCCAGGGTTGCGGGTTGTTGCAGACGTTTTTTCACAGAAATCCTTTCTTTGGGATTTGTGCATCTTCTGGGAAGTAAAGGCCCCAGAAGAAGAATGTAAACAATTGTTATCGTGCTGTGAAATGTAGCAGGTGCTCCTGTGATTGGATCATGTTCCGTGTTTACAATTGGGGGCCAATCACAGGAGCAGCTCGGGGACAGATTCCCTGGACACAGAACTTTGTTATGCATTCTTGGCTATTCTATTCTTAGCTTAGCAGCTCTGCAACTTCTCTCTTTATTCTTTTTAGTATAGTAAAAATGTATTATATATCATATATCAATAAATCCAGCCTTCTGATCATCAAACAAGATTCTCCACTTCTCTCACCCCAGTGACCTCCTCAGGTCGCTGTAATAGCGGGTGGCAGAGCTGTGCCTGCAGCTGTCAGCTCCAGACCCTTTGGATTTGGTTACATTGCATTATATCATTTTCTTTGCTGAGCATCTTAATGCAGTAGAACCAATCTGTACCTTGGCTATTATCTACAGCCTGTCATAACTACTGTAATTACCACATTCATGTTACTGTTCTCCAATCACTAAAAGTTAGTACATTACACTTTAAGCTAGAAGTTGTTTTTCAGTTTTCTTGCAGTGGAAAATTCTGAGACCTTTTTTCTACTTGCAACTTTGCTGACTTGTTTGCCTGTGCTATCTTTCTGCTTGGTAAAAACATCTTTTTTGAGGTGGATTTATCCTTTGCTCAAAGTCATAAAAAACCCTTCTAACTAACACACCCTTTGCCTCCTTGGTTATCCAGTAAGATTGGCTCAGCAATTCTTTTCTTCTATATCAAAACTTGCTTCCATCTCTATTCCTTCATCAGACTCTACATTTAAAAATCTTTCTGCTAAGCACACATATCTGTGAGAATTTCTTGTCAAACTCTCATCCTTCCCAACACCACACTCTCAGTGACAGAGAGGAACTCACCATTTCCACCTGCACCTTCCATTCTGCTGCTGCCAGCCCAGACAGGCTGGGGGAAATCAGTTTTAAATGGAGCTCACGATCAAGGGTGGAAAAGCCACCATGGATGTCTGCTAGGAGGGCCCTCAAGCACCTCAGGGCTTGTTTCCCTGCCGTCTGCAGGATCAGCAAGCTGTGCCTACAGCACCCTTGCAGTGACAGAGAGGCTTTACACAGCACCAGTGGTACTGCCTGGGTTGGATGTGTGGCTCAGGCCACAGGGCAGAGACACCCTGAGTCTCTAGGAAAAAAATTCCTTCCCCTGCACCTTTGTGCTAGACACAGCTTCCAGCTTTCAGACCAGCCAGGTGTTGAAGATTGCAATGCAAGATGTTTTCCATTACCATCTGTATGGCAGATTACCTTTGTCAAGTGGGCAGTTTGCTTTATCTCTCTCTTTGAGTGACCACATTCACACCTCCCTTGGAAGGGGAAGTCTGCTGATAACAGCTATTGAATGTCACTGCATGGCTGATAAGAACTATAAGATCCCATTGTGAGATGTGAGCCCAGGGGGAGGAGCCAAGCATTGCTACCCAGATATAATCCAGAGGTTTTCAGACACCAGCACGGCTTCTCCATGGGATTCCCCAGAGGAACAGCAGCTGCCTCTTCTCCCACTGGATCTTCAGAGGAAGAATACATCCTTCTCTACAGATGCCCCTTGCTCCAACAGAACCACCCCTGACACTGCAGGAGGGCTGCAGCCACATTTCCAATGGGACTGCTGCCAACAGCCTGACCCACAGGGTGTCAGGTTGGGTTCTGACTCTGTCAGTGTTGTTCTAGTGTACTGCATTGTTTATTTTATCCTTTTATTTTTTTTCTTTTTCCTAGTAAAAAAATGTTATTCCTGCTCCCATATTTTTGCCTGAGAGCCCCTTAATTTAAAATTTATAGCAATTCAGAAGGATGAGGAAGGTTCACATTCTCCATTTCAGGACAGGCTCCCGCCTTCCTTAGCTGACTCACAGAATCACAGAATTTTTTAGGTTGGAAGAGACCTTTAAGATCATCGAGTCCAACACATACTTCAAGGAAAGACTCCTATCTTTCCAAACCAAGACACCAGGATACAACCCTGGGCATATATTTTCTGTATTTCAAGCAAGTCTCCCCATTCCCATTCACAATTTAATCTGCACACGGGGTTTATGAGGCACAAGGGTGGTGTTTTATCTCAGAGGGTGTGTGGGACAGTCAGTGTGGCCCAGCTCACATGTGTGGACCCAGCTGGGGGGGCTGCAAAGCATGCACAGAGGGGAAAGGAGGCACATGGGGGGTGCAGAGGGCTCCAAAGGGAGCAATCTCCCCCTTGCAGGCAGATGGCAAAGGCTCGAGGAAGGAGAGAGTGTGTTCAAGTGTGTTCACACCTAGGGGGATGATTTGGATGCAGGCAGGGAAATGTGGCAGGGTCTGGCTGATTTGGCTGGGCTGCTGCTCGTTGTTATAGCAACAGGAGGAGCCTGCTGCCAGTGAGGATGGAGCTGAGGATGGGGAACATTTTTAGAAAGCAAAGAGAGAGTTTGAATGGGTACAGAGAGAGAAGTTGTAGGTATGGAAACCAGCATGGCAAACGCAGGCAGATGAGTGGGATGTGTGGGAATGGGGGATTCTCCCCACCTGCATTCTCATGGTCCCATTGCTCCTTCCCTGGGGCAGGGGGAGGCTCTGGCTGGGCTGTCCCTGCTGCTGGGAAGGGCTGCCAGGCCACAGAGGGCACATCAGTGCTCTCTGGGGTGACAGCAGGATGAACACCCTGCTGGCGGTGCAGGCAGTGGGAGGGGGCACAGGGGGATGGCACAGGGATGGGATTGCTGATGGGATTGCAGCAGGAGGTGAATCCTCTGCAGGACCCCAGACTGCAGCAGTGGTGGCTGTCACCACATAAAGCAAAGGAGCAGCTGCTGGAGAAGGCTGCTCCAAACACAACCCTGGCACATTTGGGCTTATCACATCTCCAACCTGTGCTGAGAACACCTGGGATCTCTTCAGGGACCTGCCTGTGGATAGCCCCAGAGACTCCACAGGAGCCACCAGAGATCTCTCCGTGGTGAACCCTCATGCTTTAGCACAGGACACCAAACACCCCTCTGTGAATCCAGCTCCTGAACTCTTGAAACACACTCAGTCAAGGCTTTTAAATGCGGGAAATCAGCGATGTCTTAGCGGAAATGTTGATGACATTTGCACAGAAAAATCACGAAATAATAACGCATTTCCCCGAGGAAGCAGCAGTCATCACTCTCGACAGCTCAGCGCTGCCGTGTTTTTAGAGGAAAGCTCTGGAGAGAAGGAAAGGCAAGCCCTGGATCCCTGCTTTGCCCAGGAGAGGGCAGCAGGCGGTGGGAGTTGAGCGGGGGCTGCGGGAGCATCCCCGAGCATCCCTGAGCATCCGGCCCTGGCATCCCTGAGCATCCTGCCCTGGCATCCCTGAGCATCCCTGAGCATCCCCAAACATCCCAGCAGCGGCCTCAGGACCCGGGCAAGGACACGCCTGCACGGCAAATCCTTCCAAGAGGCTTTTCATGGCTTTAAGGAGGGCAAGGTGAGTTTGCCCTCACATTGCTTCTATGTATTTTGGGCTTCTTGCTAATCACAGAATGGCTTGGGTTGGAAGGGAATTTATTGATCATGTATTTCCAACCCCCTGCCACAGACAGGGATGCACCCCTAGACCAGGCTGCTCAGGGCTCCATCCAGCCTGGCCTCAAACACTTTCAGGGATGGAGCATCCACAGCTTCTCTGGGCAACCTGTTCTAGTGATTCACCACCCTGCGAATAAAGAACTTCCAACATCTAACCTAAGTCTCTCCTCTTTTAGTTTAAAACCATCCCCCCTTGTCCTGTGACTGTCTGCCCACATAGAAAGTTGCTCCCCCTCAATTTTGTAGGATCCCTTCAGGTACTGGAAGGCCACAATGAGTTTTCCTCAGAGCTTTCTCTTCTCCAGGCTGAACAAACCCAGCTCTCTCAGCCTGTCTTCCTAGGAGAGAATGAGGAGAAAAGCTCCTGCCCTCGGATCATCTTTGTGGTCTTGTCTGCACCCACTGTGACAGCTCCATGTGCTCCTGGTGCTGGGACCCCAGGGCTGGATGCAGCATTCCTGCTGGGGTCTCTCCAGGTCAGGGGCAGTGGAGATGGAATCAAGGAACAAACTTTTGGCACTCTCCTTTTCACGCCCGTAGGGTTTTTGTCATCATGGTCCTTTTTGAGTAGGGCTCTGAGATACAAGCTTTGAGATGTCTTTATTAGTTTCTCATTTATGATCTGTCAGAGTTTTTATCCCCACCTGCTCCTGGTCCCTGCACACCCAGTATTTCCCATCTCCACTCCCCACAAACCAAGGGCTCAGGCTGGGTTTCCCTCCAAGCTGCAGCAGTCAGCCTCAAACACCCATTTCAGGATCCATCCCAAGGATTCTTTGTTAATTAAATGCCTTTCATTACAAACCAGCCCTGGGAAATAATCCAAAGGCAAGGAGGCCTGAATAGGCAGGAAGAGCTTGGGGTGAAAGGAGACAATAGGAAAGGAATCAAAAACACAGTGAGACTTCAGGGGAAATAAAAAGGCACAGGGTACATTAGATGTGAACACAGATGCAGGCTGAGTGCATCATCCTCAGAACTGCTGTTTAACCTTGGCTACAAGGTGGAAACCTTCATCACTCAGGCTCTTGCCTTCCCACTGTCTGTTCCTCCTTTTTCCTCCCCAGACAGCAACCTTGCTTTCCAGCATGACTGAGTGGCTCTAACTGCAGAGGGGCCTGTAGCAAGTTTGCAGCTCACCTCTTGTCTGGTTATCATAACAATTTCCTAATACACAGGGAATAGAGTTCCTGGTACTCCTGCAACTCCCTTGCAACAAGAAAATTATAAAAATTGCAAGATCTTTGTTTGAAGAGAATTTACTCCTTGGTATTTAAGAAGTTAATTCTATCAGTACTAGAAGTGAGAGTAAAATTTCCCCAACAAACCAGAGGTTGTGATGTTTGGGGCCCACTGGGTTTAGCAAATTCCCCAAATCCACTTTGTTGCTGAGCTCAGCTCATGAAGGTGGTTCCCTGAAATTGTATGGAGCAGAATTCGCTGAAAGGATTAGCACCAAAACAAAGCTGGATGAAGACAAGAGCTCAAATTGTACATTAGAGAAATCACCCCTTATGACCCACAACCACAGTGATGAAGGATGTTTCAGGTTTAACAATGTAAATTTAAGGGGTCTCTCTCTTTTTCTCCTGCTACTGATGAAAGCAAAATCCTCATCAGCTTTTCATCAGACAATCTTTTAGGCTTCATTTACCAAAGGAAGAGAGAAAGGACAGATAACCAGATGGACACAACCCCTCCTTCAGGGAGACCATTTCAGATGGGCTGGGTTGCCATGTCCTGACTCCACAGGCAGCTCCCTTTGCCTTTCTGTACCAAGCAGCACTTACCTTAAATGAACCCCACTCAGGGGCTCAGGCTTTCTGGGTACTCTTAATTTTTGAGCACAATAAAGTAAACCTGGCATTTCGATTGCATTATTAAAGGTTTGTTTCCGAATAGTTGAAGAGGGGGAAAGAAACATGTTTCTCCTTCCCATCTAATCAGGCTGAAGTTTCCATGTGCCACCTTCAATCTGTGTTAAACTGCTCGTGCTGTCCAACTGAGAGATTAGACTTGGGTGCATAATGGAAGTTAATTTCCAAAATGATTACTTAGATAATTAAGTACTGTGGCTGTAGCAGTGGGTGATTCTGGCTGTGGGAGGTGCTTCCCATCCTCCTCCTTCCCTCACAGCATTGTGGAGATGCCACCTCCCCTCCTGCTGCTCAGTGATGAACCACACAGACATGAAGGGCCAAATCTACTGAAGGCATCCACTGCCTGATCCGTCCTGGGGCACAAAACTCCATGAAAAAGAGAGGGGTGGTTTGGAGGTGGCATTTGAATTCCTGGCTTCAGAATGCTTGCAAGGTAGGCAGTGTTCCCTGCCAGTCAGGCATTGTGGGCTCCTGCACAGTCAAAGGAAGGCAACACGCTCCACAGGGCTGATTGCTCTGCTCTGATAGCAAGGAAAAGTGGATGATTAGCTCAAATGCAGGTACTTGAGTTGAGCAAAATCAGCCCAGAGAACAGAAGCAGTCCCTGCTAAGCTCAGAGAGGCCCTGCAGGCCATGGGAGGGACCCAGTGCAGCCCTCCCCTAGGTCTGAAGCAATGCAAAATCTGTGGAACACAAGCACTGGAGTGACAGTGAGGTCATCTGTGCTTTGTTACCATCACCAAACACTTCCTGTGGCCACAGTTTCCACCACTTCCATTGAGGAGAGTCATCCTTAATATTGACAGCAGCACAACAAACCTTTACTCTGACAGATGGAAGATTTCAAACGGTTTAAACTGGCAGGGGGAGGGAAAAAGCATCTTGTATTTCCCCTCCTCAAATCTCAAGTGTTTGTGCTCTTCCTATTGCAAAGCCTTGAGAACTCAACTTGCCCTCCCATTCTTCCCTCTATAAACATCAGTTCTGATCCTATGGAAATTGCACAGCAGCAGCTCTTTGGTCTCCAGTTATTTTCTTAACTGGTCACTGCAAGTGCCACCAGGCACTTCAGGTCACAGACACTACCCACAGACCCTCTAAGAGCAGCTGAGGGACCTCGAGGTGCTTCTTTCCACACAGCTATGGCATGGCACAACCCATCTGCCCATGGCCACAGGAGCACAGGCAAAGCCCCCAGTGGATTGGTGCTTGCAAAGCCACGTGCCAGAACCTATTAGCTCAATGCAGTCCAAAAAAGCAGACAAAAGGAGGATCATTTGTAATTCTGGACAAGCTACAAAAGCAGGTCACGTGCCCTCACCATTTTCCTTGTGGAGCTGGAGTGAAATATTGAAGGATAATTCAGAACACATTTGGCTAGACTTGAGGAAGGAGAGCACAGGGCAGTGTCTCCAGCAGGCCACAGGAACTCACCCCTTATTAACTCTGTTCTCTTTTACCTCCCCCTCATCTGAGAGCTCCGGGAGCGGCTCCAGCACCATTGCATCAGCAGAGCTGCCAGGACCCATTCCACATGCTGAGCACTTTCTGAGGGAAAAAACCATTTCCTGACATCTGTTCTGAATTCACTGCTCTCCTCCTCCCCCAGCTCATTTCACCCCATGCTCCTCTCAGCTCCCCCTCCACTGTCACCTGCCCAGCTCACAGGGCTCCCCAGTGTGAGCTTTATGCAGAGCTGATGGCACACAGCTCTTCAGCCCTGTCCATCCCCTGCCACCTTCCCTCTCTGCTGCTGGCACAGCATTTTGCTCTTTGCACTGAGCTGTCTGACCCTAACCCAGCAAATCCTTTGTGCCTGCACCTTCTTTCTCATGCCCAAGTCTTTCCTACTAGAACCATACCTTGGAGCACTGGCTAAATTAAAAGGAGCATTGTAGGACTTGAATGAGGACCAGGCTTGTTACTCTCTTCTCACTCCCATTTGAAATGGAGCTATTGCAATGCTGATAATTCCAAGGATTGACAGGGAATGATTTCCACAATTACTTGTCTCCCATCAGAAGTTTTCCTTCATGCTCTGCCTCACCTTGCATTACCTGAACAGCTGCACAGTCCTGTTAAAAATTTCCTGCATCTCATTTATTTGAAGGATAACACTGTTCAGAGACACAGCAAAGTCTTTCTGTCAACTTTTGCACACATAAAGAGGGATGCAGGGTTTTAAGGAACCAAGAATCATCATGATCTTGATATTTCCCCCCACACTGCAGAATGTGAAACAATCTGGATATCTCAGTGCAGCCCCCAAAGTTTTGTTTTTGGCAGGATATGACAGACACCACCACATACACCAAGCATGTAGTAGATTTTATTAAGCATAGCTTTGGTTCTAAGTAATCCACCCTCATTCTTGTAATACCTTTAGTTAAAAACAATTATACAAGAGCAAATACAAAAAATATTAAATTATGAAAACAAATCCATTAAGGCTCCCTTTTTATATTTATATATATTTATATATGTACACTCAAACAAGTGCAGATATTAACAGAATGTTAAAGCCACAAAAATGCTAAAAAATTTACTACTATACTATCAAAAAGCAAGAGTTTTTAAAAAAGTACAAAGTGGTAAGTGAGCAATTTTCAGATCACTGAAGGATTCACTGGATTGCTTCAAAACCCACAGAGCTGAAGGGCAGAGCAGGAATTGCTTATGCTCACTGCAAGCAGTTTCTTACTTGAGTAGCTGCACAGGACACTTGTGGTGTGACTGACTGGCCACCCATTGAAGGGTTGCTCAATCCTGACTTCAAATCAAGCTTTTTCCTGTCAAAATTGATATGAAGGTGGCTGGGGTTCCTAGGACTAGCAGGACTCAAAGATGTTCTAACACACACGTTGATGTTCTGTTCACACAGAGAGTTAATTCCAATGAAAAACAAAAATAAAACCACTTCATGCTGTATGTACAAGGGAGTTTCCTGGCCTCCTGTGCTTCAGAAAGAGAAACTCTACCCTGAATCACAGGCTAACCTGGGGGTGAAAGCAGGCTGCCCTTAGTCTTGAGGGCCTGATCCAGCACAGCCACTGAAGCCACACAGGGGGTCTTTGTCCCCCACCACTCCCAGTGCCACTGACTCCATTTCACTGTAAATGTGTGGGAGGATTGCCATGGTCACCAAGGGGAAATGGCTAACACCAAGTGGTCTGCTCAAACCAGAGGAAGGTTTCCTCACTCACTTGTAGACTTCTCCATACTGAGCAGAAGGTTGATGTGGAGCTGGAAGCAAGAGGCAGGATGTTTGAATTCTGGGAACAGCTAAGATGAAACATGAGCGGGGTGTGGAAGTGTCAGACATAGTGCGTGTCTCAACACAGAATCAGGGCAAGCGTTGGAATGATGTATTGCCAGAAAAGATCCTCTCTTGCCAGGAGAAGGGAAGAAGAGAGGGAAGTACCTGCAGCATTCAGGGTGCTCCTTTGTTGAGATAATACATGGAAGAGTCTTACATTTGGCCTTTGTCTTTTGTATGTCCATAATCTGAACAGTGTTAGACCATCTTCACGTTTAATGCTCTAGGCGTGAGTCACACTGCAAGTCTAAATCAATGGCAATATGCTTATCACAATTCAATTTACCCTCAATCTGATTATGTCCTCACAAAAAATGCCTGTATCTTAACAAATTAAAGTCTGTGTCTAGGAAACATTTCTAATTGTGAGTGTATTGTCCCCAGTGCTAATCTGAAATTGTATTTAAAATGTCCAATACTCATAGGAAAGGCAAAAGGAACTATAAAAAAACCAAGCAAACAACCCTCCACCACACCTTTACAATACAAACATGCCACTGCTGATATTAATAAAAAGTGTTCTCAAACAGTTATGTCCAATGTAATTACAAAGTAGAAATTGTTGTGTTTAGCATCCTAAGGCAAAGGCTAGGGATTAGATCCTCAGCAGGTATGTGTGAACACAGTTTCAGTGAGAGCTAGGACTGCTCTGAGCAAGGAAGATCAGAGTTTGTCCCCACATTGTGAAGATACATCTGCACCCAATCACACCAGGTAAGAATCCAATTCTATAATCCTACATGAGCAATCTGTTCCCCACTCCTCATCCCAGGCTTTCCTGGATAACTAGTAGTCATAAGCATGAAGGATCAGATTCTGTCATCCCTGTGCAAGCTAAGCAGTATTTTATGTAATGGCAAATCACAGGGGCAACTTGTGGAAAGGCAGAAGATGACAGAATTGGACCCAAAGTCTCAATGGTAACAAACTTCCTTCTTGAGGCTGAATGAAGGATGGGGTAAAATGAATTTCATTTTATGCCTCACTTTAGGGTAAAAAAATTCATTTCAGTAGATTTCAGTAATTGGTTTGGTCTGGTTTAAACACTTCTCTACTGCAGAAACAGCAAAGTGTCTGCAAGCAGAGTAGGAACTGATGGTAGATCAGTTCCAGCAAATGAGTTCAAACACTACCAAGTGATGTGTTAACACTGTACTCTGTTCAGCATGTCCTTGGAGGAGAAAGGCCACAACACTAAAGTAAGCAGGATTTCAAAACATGAGAAGTAGAAGACAGATAATTTTGCTTTGAGAGGTAAATTCACAGGTAGCACTTCACAGACCTGTACACAACAGTGTAACTTTCCAGACAGAGACAAATCAGTCTCTGGAGTCTCCCTGTGAAAGGATCATCACATTTTCATTCTTTCATAGCCCAAACTCTACATGCCAAACAGCAAGAAATGGGCTTTAAGGCTGCTTAACTTTTCACTGCTGGTGAATTTTAAGCATTCTCATCTTGCCCACACCTACCTATCTTAGTGGGGATGGGCATATTCTCCTAGATTTAATAAAAATTCCAACTAAACACACATTATTGTGGGATATACACAAGCTGTAGGTCTAGATGGAGGACATCTACCTGCTTAGCAAAGCTTGATATAAAAGGAGGACTTTTTTTCTGTTTTAAAGCAAAATATAATCTGTGTATCTCCACTAAACGAGGATCACAAGAGTTAAAGCAGTGCAACACTGAAGGAGTTTCTCTATATCCCTGGTTAAAATCTCTGAGAAAGCATGTCAGCCTGGTCCATGACACTGAACTGACAAAGACACTCCTTATCCATTGATCTCAGGACTGTATTTGGCAATCGATCTGTTTACGATATTGTCTTTTTAATCCACACGTCCCAGGAATTAAAAATCTCGTCTTCAGTAAGTGTCAGCTGATGCTGTTATTTTGCCTCTTGAGGGGCAAATGTGAGACAACTTGCAAAAGCCTCTCTCTGCAGGAAAGCTGGAAGTCTAAGCAGGCTCTGGCTCTAGGAGTCTGGTGCTTCTGTTGCTTCCTGGACCGTCCTCCTCAAGTTGCCCTTGACTTTGACAAATTCAGGAGCGTTTTCCTGCTCTTCCTGTATCTTCTGCTTCTCCAGTTCCAGCTTAAAAGGGAATCACACGTTAAAAAAAGTTTAGAAAACACATCATTGAAATACAAGACAAAAAACGAAAGGTTTCAATAACGGACCATGCCAAACTCTTTAAATTGCTTCCTTTCTTTGTCTCATGGAAAAGATAAAATTGCTTTTCTTTGGGAGTATCTGTTCTCATAAACAATAAATCTTTTCAAATCCTTGGCTCTAGCTTGTTCCAGATGTCCACCTTTGCCAGACAGACAAAAACTCTGCAAGCCCAGTACAAGAACAAGATGAAGCATTTTTTAAGAAATTCTTGGACATCTTCATTAAAGAAACAACAGTAATTCCCTTCTCTGGCTTTTACAACAGAACAAGGAAGAATGTGCCTCGTGGGAGAACACGTGAACAGCTACTACTGAGCACACCTGCAGAACTGATTTCTGAAAGTTTAGCTATGAAGTTCTGTATCTAACTTGAGCCTCTTTAAGAGTATCTGGTTTGTCTATCACAAAAAGCAATAAAAATCCAAAAATCTTCATTGGCCCTAAGCCATTCATTTCTGAGAGGCCATTCACTGCCTTTTTTAACCAAGCTGGAGCTCCTGCCCATGCAGACACTTGAAATTTCCATGTGAGGAATGGAAATGCTCTGTGTGAGAAGGCTCTGCAGTGCCCACAGAATATGGACTGCTTACCCATCCTTAGGGAAGGCAGATCAGTTGGCAGAAAGGGAGGAAAAAACCCTTTAGAAAACTAACAAAAGTACCTGAAATGAGCTTTTTTTTTTCCCTTTTTCATCAGACCAAGGTCTCCCTGATTAATGGGGACCACGTACAGCACACCTTAATAATCTCTGCTTTGTTTCTGGCTCACTGACAAGGGACATGCCTTGTTTCTATAAATCAGAACAATGTCCCTCCATGAGTCATGTTGTCAATTAATGCCATTCCTGTGATGTTTACGAAGTCACAGCACTGTTTGCATGGGCAGGCTTTTCCTCTTCTAACAGAATTTTCTGATCTACATAATCTATGTTGGATGGCTCAGTTTCAAATCAAATCTTCCCACAAGCTGGGCCCTTAAGAGAAATAAGAAAAATGACAGGATGATACACTTAAAAATACAATAGCTTTCTCCAAAAATATTTCTAAACCTAATTAAAACAAAAAACCCTCAACCTATAATAAAACCCTAAAACCTATAATGATTGGATTACATGTAATTTTTAACAGCAATTATTTGGCTTAATTGTTTTCTTTTGAGAAACACGGGAGGTACTGTTTTAAAGCACTTATTTATAGCATTAATTTATTTTAAAATTGCTCGATGCACAGTGACTTCTCTGATGAGCTGTTTCACTGCAGGGATATTTTCTCTCAGGCACATGAAGTGCTTCCAGAGCCACAGAGACATTTGGCTCATCCTGTGCCTGGCAAAAAGCTTCACCACAAGGAACTCCAACTCCACATCAGCTCCATGCACAGGGCTGGAGGACTTTTTCTTTCACTTAAAAACACCAATGGGCTCACACATTTTAAGACAACATAAGATCTTTTAAAAATTATCTAATTTCTTACATAACCCAAGAGAATCAATTGGTTTTGATTAATTAAATGTAATTTTGAGGTACTACAGCCTAATAGCCATTCTTAGTGGATCATAGTTAGACTACAAAAATTGAGTAAAACACCACAGCTTCATCAGTGCTCCACACACATTCCTGCTGGCTGAAGCAGGATTCATTTGACCAAAGGCAGACCCCATAAGCAGTTCCTGTACAGTAAGTGACAACAGGTAATTAAAGAGCATGATTTGATTTATCCTAAGAGATACCTGAATTTAACCAGAGAAAATATGACAAAAATTGGCTGCTGCTTCTTTTCTGTCTAGAAAGGGAGCCTCAGGTGAGTAGCTCAGATGGAGATGTGTAAATGTCTGTAATTCCTTATCTTACCTGCTCCAGTTTCTGCTGCCGTTTCAGTAATTCTATTTCCAGGTCTGACTTCTTCTTCTGGGCTTCCTCTTCTTTCTGTTGTTTAATAACCTGATCTCGTTTCCTTTTCTCCATCACCTTCTGCAGCTCTGGTTTGTTCTGAGGTGCAAGACCCCTGCAAGTTACATGAGGGGGGAGAAAAGAGAGATCCATTTCAATTAGCTGGAATTCACACAGAATTGCAGGCAGCTTTACTAAAATCAAGTAGTTGCCTATTTAGATATAAATAAATGCCTATTGGGATATAAATAAATAAATTAAAAAAAAAAAAAACATGCAGACATTTGCCTGATTTCTAACCAGCACCCTAAGCTAGAATTTAAGCCTTTAAGACATTTCCCTTGAATGTGCATGGTAGCATTTCTCCTGTATACTTCATTAACTTTCATCTTTAGCCTTCAGTGTATTACCTTGATTCCAGAAGAATGGACTGAAAAAACCATCACAAATGAAGACATTATCAGAACTAGAAACAAATTTTGGACAAGAAGAATTTGCTTGGTGCCTGATAACTCTGAAGGACTGGGCTCAGACAGCCCTGTGCAGGCTATTCTGTTCACAGAAGTCTGTATGGACAAAACTAAAAAGCGGTCTGTCACACTGCTCCTGGAAATCATGGATTCTCTCCTTGCCTTGAAAATGTGACAGCTTTACCCATGCCTGGTTGTGAAGCTATTTCCAGTCAGAGCTCCCAGGCTACATCACAAAGAGCCCAAGACAACAAAAATCCAGAATAAAAAAGTTGCCATCACCTTGGAGACCAGACAAAGCCTGGAGGATTCCCCCTCTGAGAAGCCTTTAGGTGCTACATGAACTGAATGTTTTGAGCCTGTTCAGCACAAATTGCTTTCCAAGCCAGCTACTCTGGAATGAGAAAGCTCCCTCCTTGGGAAGATGCATGACATTATTTATACAGGCACACACATGGATACTCACTTCTACTTATTTTTGTGACTTCAGCTGTTTCTTTTATCTCTGTTACGCTGTGATGGTTTCAAAATTTGTTATAAGATTCAAAGCTCTCCCTGTTATTCAGGT
Organism: Melospiza georgiana; assembly: GCF_028018845.1. NCBI lineage: Eukaryota > Metazoa > Chordata > Aves > Passeriformes > Passerellidae > Melospiza > Melospiza georgiana. The sequence goes on from NC_080433.1 coordinate 7,697,473, forward strand.
ATTAGCATCACTTACAGCAGAGCAGGGAGATCTGAAATTTGTCTTTGTTACTGTTGTCTTTCCTGGGAAGACAATTATGTGAAAGCATCCAGCGTTAAGTTTAACATCAACCATTTTTTATTTCAACTTTAAGAAATTCAATAACCTGAATAAGCTTTCAGGAAGAGTGTTTTTATCCTTCCTACTTGCTATACATCTGTGGTTTCCTAATTATTCATTAATATGCATATCTGACAGCATGTCCAATAAAACATTAAAATGCCATTTTATGGTGGCATCTAGGAATGACTCCATATATTATGCAACACTCTCTCCCTGTAGATACCCTGACAGCAAAATCAAATATTTAGCAACACCAAATGCTGTTCCCTATTTCTCATAATAGATCTCATGGCCTGAGTGCAACAGAAGCTACAAGGCTGTGCTCATATTTTATGTTTCATGCTATTTTAATCACATTTTAACACATAAAACTGAAGTCAGGCAGGAAAAACTGGAGTCATTCTTCACTACTACTACCACTACAACTACTACTACTACTACTGGATTGGTGAGAGCAGAGTCAGTGGAAGCTTCCACACTGGCAATCAGGAGTGAAAACAGCCACAAACCAGGGAGCAGCTGCTGAGCAACATCACTGTTGCTGCTTTTCTCACTGAGGATGCACCATAACAAAGCAGAGGCACTGACTGGTTCAGATGTGCTGTAACAAAGGGAACACAAGAAGCTACAAGAAAATAAACCCCTCAGTCCAACCAGGTGGGGGTGGCAGGTCTGTAACAGAGCTATAAAGTCAATCCTGTTCCCACTGTTAGGAAAAAAGGAAAAGCAACAAACTGGTGGGTACTGGACTAACTGGGGTCTGGTATCCCCTCCTGGTGACTGTTCTGGTTAAATCACAAATCCTAAGGCTTTGACATACAGCAAGCAAAGTGTGTTACAACACAAGTGAGAGCTGACAGGGCTAAAACCTCTGGAAGGGACAGCACCAATATTCTGCAGAGCTGAGGTCTACTCCTAATAAGGAAAAACAATTTAAGTGACCAATGCCTTGAGGTAGGCACCACCTGAATCCCTTTTTTCCCCTCCCTTAAACAATTACCCTTTCTGCAAGTAAATAACTACACCACTTCTAGACCTGACAGACACTCCTCACAGTGGAGAATGACTGGACCAGTACCAACATCTTCCAACATCCATTTCTGGCTGTTCAGAGCTGATGGGTCCACAAAATGAAGCTGCTGATGTCTGCACTGAGTCTTTGCAACAAAATAAGCAGCATGTTTAGCAGACTTCTATAAGAGCACTGAAAGTCCTCCTTACACTTGAAAATTTTCTGTAACAAAGCAGAACAGAGCCTAATATCTACATTACTGAAAAGCCTCCTATCAGAGCTCCTACAGTGACACAAAGCACAGAAGACTAACCCTCCTCTAAAGGATACCAATTTTTCTGCTGGTGAAAATCCTCACAGTGTTTATTTCTGCAGCAATAAATAAGAATCTAAAATTACCAGCTGCAGCTAATCAAAATTACAATAAGAGAAGAAAGGGTATTGAGGTCTGCACAACTTTTCTGAGTAATAGGATATTTTCCTAGAAGAAAAGAACTCCATACTATTTTAAAGTGCTTTATGCTTTCATAAACTTAAAAGAAAAAAATAATAGTCTTAATTTATTGCAGCCTCCACATCCTCTAGATTAAGATCATCAGGAAACTTCAACTATTTCTCTTTCAATGACTATAAACTCCTTGGTGCCAGGAACTGACTTTGATGTTTAATCCCATTAATGAAAAATAGGACAAACACCTATTTAGGCCAGTTTCTTCCAATTCAGTTGGCATTCTGTAAAATATCTCTCCTTCTTCATCACTAAAGAAATGCTATATTGTGTATGCAATTCATTTAGAATTAAGTCTCTAAGCCCAGCATTTGTGAGGATTTTGCTACTACATATAAAAAGACCCCTTCTCCTCTCAAATACTACAATGCTAAAGGATTAAAAAACAAGAGAGAGAAAAACTGCCATAATGTGACTCTTCCTGCCAAATACACAAATCCACCTCTGCTGGAGTAGCCAAATTCATGGGTTTTTTACTCTTCTTTATCAAAGTCCGAGGTCTCAAAAAGTCAGATTGGCTGCTACCACCAGCTTTCTGCCCAAATGCACTCTGAAATACAGTTATTCCACTTCTATTTTATAGATCCCCACATTTTGCCTTTGTAAAGTCCATTTTGGATGTCTTCAATGCAACAAATCACCAACTGATATCATAGCTGGTTTCTGTTGGTTTAAACAAAGCAGCATCAACAGATTTTCTGCCTTTTCCTCCACCAGGTGGTCTGGTGGCTATTTTCTTAATGTGCTTTCTAAGTGAGTTCTCTGTTGCTGAAGAGATTTATTAACAGAACTTCAGCTATGTCTGGGCCAGGTGCTTGTGTCTCTGAAGTTGATGAGATGAAGGCATGGTTTGTATCTCTAAAAGCAATATACAGAGCAACAGCTGTGCATCCCATCCCAGAGAGGGGCAGGCAGCATTTGCAAAAACACACAAAGAAACACTTGTGCAGCAGCAGAGCAGGCTCCAGACTATCACACTGCATTGTAAGACAGATCAAGTAAGTGGAGAACAGTTGCATGTGAAATAAATTATGATTTCTCTGATTTAAGAGAAATGGCCTCATAAACTGAGTGCACTGGTGAAAGCTCACAGATTTTATCATCCGACGCTTAACAGCAAAATTTTGTCAAATATTTGATAACATTAAGAGTACAAGATAAATTACAGTGGCCAAGTAACTCATATGAAATGTAACAGAGGAGAACTGAACTGCTTCCTCTCAAAACTGACCCTCTGAGTATTTACAAAAACAAAATGAGAAGCCTTCTAAGGCAAGCTTTTGCACTGAAACTCAAACAGAAATAAATGCCATGGTTAAGAATCAGAGTCTTTCAATTTACAAGACCTGACCCAACAAAAAGTGCCTGCTGGGTACTTAGCTTCATTTTGATGAAACTAAAATTCCAGTTGTGTGTTTGGGGTGGGAGAGTGGCACAAGTGATTTTTAGACTCTTACCTTTTCTGATTCATAAGCAGCTCTCGATGGAGATCTTGATGATTCCGGGATGACTTCACAGGATTAATTAATTTCTGAGGTCTAATTAATTCAGGATTGTCATCATCTATGTAGTCTGGTTCAGCCATAATCTTTCTTGGAATGGGAAATGGATCTTTGGGTTCAGTGTCCTTGTTCACAGTATCTGTAAAATGGGAAAAACTGTAGTGAATCTACACTGAAAGGCCTTTTAAAGATGTCCTAAACAACAAAGTCAGCATATTACACTGGCAGCAGTCATGCTTTTGCTGGATTAGTTTTTTCTGTAGAAAGTAAAGGCTCTCAGAGAAAACATCAGTAGCATTTTTTAAATGGGCAGCAATTCTATAACAATGGCATCTCCAACAGCCTTCATCCAGTGACTTGGAGACAAGTTTCCCCCTTTTTGAGAAGAACTTGACAAATAATTTAGTTTAAGTGTGTGAAGACCCTTATTGATTTTAATAAGCCGATTCAGATGAAGCATTTTTTGATCAGTACTACTGAGACCCTAAAGACATTTTAAATGCTGTCTATATTAAATGCTGTGAATGTGTATCAAAAGCAAAGTCTCATTTTGTGCTGTCAGTGTCACGTCAGCTGTGGGGAAAATGCCTCTGTGGATAAGCAAGCCCTGAACTGTATCGAGCAAAGCTTCCATGTGGAAATGGCCAGATCTGCAATTTTTGTGATGGGGGACTGACTTCTGAGTGGCAAAGCTGAGGAGAAAAAAGTTAGGTGAGGTTGTTCTTTAAAGGCTGTATTCCACCCAGTGAAAATCCACAGAAATCCACTGACCTGAAGACAATGAATTATGATTTATTTAATTTGGAAAAGTGGCACTTTGCTATCCTACTATAGAAAACTTATCTACTCATCAAATCACAACGTTTTAAATCAACAGCTGACAAGTAAATGATGGCTTTTCAAATAATTCCTATGTGACCATTGATACCCCTTTCCATTAAAAAGCACAAGATAACCAGCATCCAAAACACGTTCAGGGAAATTCTGTCTCTCTTCACTGTTGTGAAAACCTGTACGCAGAATTTGCAATTGTCAGTTTGATGAAATGTTGGCCCCTCAAAAATAATCTCACAGCATGTGGGTTTACAGACATGCATCAATGGGACAGGAAAGAAAAGGCAAGAGCCTTCCATTCTCCTGACTAGCAGAACAGCTGAATGCTGCACACTGTACCCACAGGGCTAAGGGACAACCCAGAGAATCACTGGGATTTGCCGTGCTCTTTCCAGCAAAAGCTGAATATGGGCTTTAATTCACATCCCATTGTTACCAGCCCTTCCCTCCCTGTCTCACCCCATGGGCTACAAAATCTATGTTCAGCTGCAGTTTAATCCCTGAGCTATTTTCTTTCAGTAGGAATCTCATACTGCTGCTCAGGTCTGACCAAATCCACTTGATATGGCAGAAAGATTTTCACTTAATACTTCAGGAGATTAAAACTGAACAGTACCACCATCACCCAGCTGCAGCTGCTTGCAGGTGAGGAAGCAAAACACCATGGAAGTTCTCAGCAGATGCAAGAAGGTCATTCAAGATGTGAATGTGTCCAGCAGACTTGGCAAAGCTCTTTCAGCTTCTTTTTTTTAGAATGGATGATGTGAACTGTGTGTTAGTGGTGTTACATCTCACACACCAAATTTCTGTGGAGCAACTTCAATGAGAAACAGCTCACCAGTGTGAGCTGCTCTCAGGGTGGCTCCTTCATGGGTTCTTCAAGTTCATATAAAGAATTTTTGAGTTTTGTGAGGGTGTCAGGTCTCACAGGGACCTCTGAAACTACTATAAAAGTTGTGCACAGTTCAAAGCTATGGAAATGTATTGCTGTACATGGCAGAAACCTCTTAGTGACACTGATCATGCAAAAAGAAAACCTCTCCTGTCACCCCTTCAGAGTCCTTGCTTCAAATCAAGCAACCAGCTATCACCACACATGGCAAATACACAGGATCACTGGAAAATGGGCCACAAGAAGCTTGGAAGACTTCTAATTCAGCCTCCTCCTGAGAGCAGGAGCAGCTTTGAGATCAGAGCAGCTTGCTCAGGACATTTCCCAGCAGGACCCTGAAGATCCCCAAGGCTGCACAGCCTCTGTGGATGCCTCCCCTCACACCCACAGCTGAACCTCTTGTTTCAGCTCCAGCCTGCAGCCTCTCTTGCCCCAGCCATGCACTCTGGTGAGGAGCCTGGGTCACTCTCCTTGGAAAGCACCTTGGAAAGGCACAGGGGCTGCTGCTGGTCCTGCCAAACCTCTGCTCTGCCTGAGCCAGCCCAGCTCCCTCAGCCTCCACCACAGCTCATCTTGGGGGCCCTTGGCAAAATCACATCTCAGATCTCTCACTGCTCCACAGCATGCCATATAAAAACCAAAAACAGCCCCCAAAATCCCTCAACACCACTCAGCATCAGGCTGTTAACATCTGTGGACGTCTATTCTCTTTAGCACAGACAGTGAGTAAACCAGCTGCAGTTCTTTTCTTACATAATGATCATTCTTAAGGGCATTTCATTCTTCCTCAGTGTTCACATCAAGCTTATCACATCTAAATAACTCAAATATTACATACCCAACCTCCACCCAAAATAAACCTTCTCTGTAAATATTTGTTTTGCTTCACTCCTCTATCAGTTCTGTTGCACTGATGGACCTGTGAGTCTTGTGGAAGCTATTTATCATCAACAGCTCTCTTTTAAAGTAAATCCAAAAATAACCTGCTGCTTCTTCAAAATAATTCTTGTTTTCTTAGGTGGAGATGAAAAACACAGAATTACTCTACAACTGCCATAAACAATGTACAATTTTCTTGACACAAGCCCCAGAAAAACAATTTGATTCAACCATTTCTCAAAGTGTGGTGCTGTAATTTGCAGCACATCGATTTGGTTTGAGCAAGCCCTTAAAGGGAAGTTTATTTATTCTTCCTTCTTCTGTCCCATCACTATTTTTAAAACACGTATTCAACTCAGAGGTCAGGAACCGTGGTTTCCCACTGTAACATGAACTCTACTAGCAGCAAACATGAATGAATAAAAACTCTCCTGGGAAGAGAAGAGTTTTTCCATGTGTGATTTAGCTGCAAATGACTTCAACTAGGATTTCCAAATAGAGCCAGCAACACAGGGCACCCAGTTCCCACTCTGTGAATTCTCTCACACCCCTGGCAAACCTCAGCCTGGCTGGTGGCCACTGACAAAGGCCTGCACAGTCACTGTGTAATATTATATGCAAACAATACAATTAAGATAAGGTGATCTCTACCCACACCCTGTCAAAGCTAACATTTACAAAGCACAGGCAAGTTGCACATAAAAAGGAAACTGAGGCACAAAGGATTCACCACTCCAAGAGCAGACAGGAACAGAGCAGTTTATCCCCAGAGTTTCATTCTGAGGTTCAGCCTCACACCAATAAACTAGTCAAGCTCAATGACAGAATCCCTTAAAAGTCCTTAAACAAGTTTAATCAATGTTCAAGCAATAACAATTAAATCATTATTAATTCCATGAGTCTCTAGTGCTCATAACCACAAAAGTCACAGCCCATAAAGCTGCTTTCAGATCATCACTAGGTGCTACAGTGGGACATTAATAATCCAAATAATCACTTAGCAGGGATATGCTGCCTGAAGAGCATCCGAGAGGCTCCTTTTAACCATCTGCTGCTCCATGATCGACTGAGAATGCACAATCCATGGCTGTGTTTGCTTGTTACCTCACTCCAAATAAAGGAGATTTGGATGCAGGGGATGTTTTAGCTGAGCTTGGCTCAAGTTTAATACACCCACTAATTTGGCAGGTGCTTTCCCAGTGCATGTGCTGAATTAGCTGTTGCTGCACAAGCAGCACAAAAGCATTTATCTACCTTAATTTGTTGTGCCTGAGTAACCAACACAGCCCTTGTCCACCACTTCTTTGGTGTATGTGGATTTTGATCCACAGAGAGAAAGAATAAACTGGGGATCCTGCATGGAAGAGGAATTTTAACTCCTCAGACAACTGCAAGGCAATTTCAACATCCCACTGGACAAAGAAAATGCATCTGTAGAAAAACTGCTTCAGGTATTGTCCCAGACAGAAGTTTAAAGTTTCCAGACAAAAAGATGCTCCTGGAGTAACCAATAAGTATCTCAGCCTTGAAGAGCCAAGACCAAGTGGACACATACTTGCAACTCTCATTTTCATTTCCTTGGAGCACGAGTGGGTCCAGGGAAAACAGAACAGACCCTTCAAAAATTGGTCCTGCTGAAGAGATACAACCAAACCAGGGCATGCCAGAAGTGTGAGTCACATCTGGGGGAACATGTCCAGCAGATACCTTTGCTTCCAATATTATTTACTTTTTATTCTATCTACAGAGGGCTTTTTTCCAGCAAAAGTCCCTTAATGGTAGTAACACTGGAAACATGTGTACAGAGAGAACTACACACAGATACCAGTGTTGTTAACAGATATCTCAACAATGCCAGGTTAAGGATTCAGCAGCTGCCAGTTTTTGCTACAACAGGGCTCCCATGGCTTCCACAGGAGAAAGAAATTCACAAAAAATCAAAACCAAACAAAAAAACAAAACAAAAAAAAAAAACCCTAACCCTGTCATGGTTATATGGCATTCAGGGAATTGCATTTATTTTCTATCTGATATTTTTCATACCAGAAATCACTTTCTACATATGGAATCTGAATATAAAAATTCCTGTGAGAGACCATATATTTATATTATTACACGTATATATGGCATTTTCACCCTTCAAATGATTCCCACAATTATTTCCAGCTGTGAAAGCAGAGGTAGAGTTGAGGCCCCTTAAAAAGCAGATAAATAAATGCCTAAAAATACCAACAGACATGAAAATAATAGACTATACTAGATCCAAAACTTACATTAAGCCTAAATTCACGTGATTTCCTTTTTACCTTAATAAATTCTTGAACTAATATCTTCCACAGGAGCACTAGCTCAAACACTGAATACCTCCTGAAAATTTTATTCTTGAAAAAGCTTTAACATCTGTTCTGGGCTGTACTGTAAACCATCAAACACTTTGTTTTAAGACTTACATTTTTAGCTTTTTAAACTACTGTGCAGACTTGCAGTTTGCTACAAGTAACCCAAAGGCATTCTTGGGGAAAAAAAAAAATCTTGTTTTACTCTTCCCCTTCCAATTTCAAGAGGAATTGAAATAAAAATTCTTCAGCACGTTTCTGCTCAGATGTTACATGACCAAGCACCACCTTGCATCAGCCAGTTTGGGTAGAAAGCAAAAGAGCTGCTTAAATGCAGGGTGTGCTTTGCAGGCAGCACCTCAGCACTGTTTGAACATGAAAGCTCACACTGCTATCTCCTTTATCTGTATGCTCTCAGTGCAGTAAGAGGCACTCCACTAGAGAGATTTACTTGATTAATCCTTGATTATAGATATCATTAATAATTTCCCACAGTTCACCCTTTAGTTCAAAGGAAGAGTTCCTGAAAACAGAATACAAAATACTTTTCCCCAGCCGAGATGCTCAAGCCAGACACCAACAAAGGAATTTGACTCTTACTCATACTGTCTTTTGTGGCTGAAAGGGAGGATGGAGTTTGGGCCGTGGCAAAACACAGCTACACTGCCTGAGGAGGGAGAGGGGAGGACCAGAGAGGTCCTGGTGGCTGCAACTCCTCCCAGCCCCTCGTTCTTTGTTCAAAAGGCTGCCACCTCCCAGTGGAAGATCTGAAGAGTATTGTCTTCACCTGCCTCCAAATCAAACACGTGCAGGGCAGCATGAACCTGGGATTGCCCACTGAGCACTGTATTACTACCAGGTTACTTCCTACATTACTGCTCTTCAAAATTAACATCATGGAGCTTTTAAATCCTTTAGCAGACATCTGGCTTTTGTTTATAGCTCCGGAGAGGAGAGGAGAGGAGAGGAGAGGAGAGGAGAGGAGAGGAGAGGAGAGGAGAGGAGAGGAGAGGAGAGGAGAGGAGAGGAGAGGAGAGGAGAGGAGAGGAGAGGAGAGGAGAGGAGAGGAGAGGAGAGGAGAGGAGAGGAGAGGAGAGGAGAGGAGAGGAGAGGAGAGGAGAGGAGAGGAGAGGAGAGGAGAGGAGAGGAGAGGAGAGGAGAGGAGAGGAGAGGGAGAAGAGAAGAATCTTAGAAATTACCACGTGTTTCTGCAAGGCCAATCTCACTGCTTCTTGTGCACTTCAAAATCTCACGTCCCATTCCAAAGCTGACAAAGTTCTGTCCATGCCATGCCAGGACAGTTTAATTTACAGCACTCCCCTGACACGAGGTATCATGGCTTCATTAGTTCCACAGCTGCCAAAAGACTGGCAGACCACATAGAATTCTCTCAGGAGCAAGGCTCACTTGATTAGGGCAGCCCAAAGCAATCTCAGTGATGTCAAGGATATGGAAAGAAGCAGAGCTGGCTGGCTCCTGAAGCTGTTCCTGTTGTCATTTTAGACGATATTAAAATGACCTAACCCACTCAAAATCTGAAGGAAATCCAGTTAACACTCATTTTCTTCCCTTAAGTACTGCTGAGAGTAACATCAACAAAGCACAGATAAAACATCCAATAAATGAGAAACCAGAAGAAAGAGGGTCATTTTAAAGATGTTTGCATTGGCACTGACACCTAAAGGAAGACAGAGTGCAAGATCTGGGTCAGTGTTACAATTCTCTCAAATGCAGAGAGCTGCTCATGGCTCTTATTCAATTTAAACAGCACCAGGCAATCTCTGATCCAGGGCTTTGAAGTTCAGTCAAGTCTTGGGTGTGGAGGGAACAGCCTTGACCCCCAGAGAGGCAAAGGCCTGGAGAGCAGTGCTGGTGAGGACAAACTGGCTCCTTCCTCTTGGTGTATAGTTTACTTGGGAATGAGATGCAAGACACAAACAGCCTTAAGAATGGCCTCACACCTTCCACTAAAAACCTCAATGGGAAGAATTTGTATTAATCCTACAGAAATTTTCCTCAGGCTGCAAGATCTGCAAGGAAGAATGCAAGAAAGAAATGCAACTACTTAGAGCTGATCCTTTCAGCAGGTTTGAAAGCCTCTGCCATTGGCTTTCAAACCAGCTGAAAGGCTCAGCTCTGAATAGCTGCATTTCTTTCTTCACTTGTTTGGTTAAAACACTGAAGAGGTGTCAGGACTTCACTGTGTAATGAGAGGCAGAAGACAGAAAGAAAGAAAGAGCCTCTCCCCTCCTGCTGCAAGAAGAGGTCTGCACACAAGGTGCTTTAAGAATACTGAGAGAGGAAAAGATGGAGACCTTCCAAAAGGTCCCCTTTTTGTCAGACACAGGCAAAACTCAGATGGTGACTGTCACTGCAACAAACTACTTAATCTAATTTGTAACACAGGCAGTAGAAAAGACAGACACAGGATGAAGAGCAGCACACTGAACAGCACTTATCTTCCCTAAATCCTGGTGTGTGATCCACCCACTGTAACACCGTGGTTCAGTCTGGGACTAACAGCAGATAACACACACTGTGCATCTTACATCACTTGTCTTTCCTAAATTCTCTACATATTTCTTAAGGACTTTATATTCCCCATACTCATTTTTCTCAGGATCCTGTGATTATCTAAATCCCAAGACTGGGATTTTAGGGCTGGGCATGTGGAAAGCCATTCTGATGGAGACCCAGGGGTTTGGACACCAAAAGGCCCTAAGTGACTACAGTGCTTTTGCCCTGCAGAACAATAGCATTTTTGCACACCCTGCTGTCCTCTCATCTATGTCAGTCCTTTGCAAGGAATAAATCATGACTGACAAAGGCACACGACTGAATATACACATAACTTCCACCAAAACACTACACAGGTAATTATAGCACAGTAACATGATTTTCAGGAGATGGTAATTGAAATTATGCCTCTTAGGAAAGGCACTCAGCAGCACAGTTTGCCACTAGATTAATCCCCAAAGGTAAGAAGCAATTTATTTATACATGGGTCAACAGTGTTCACATGCAATTCTGGAATGACACATTTTTAAAAGAGATTTTAAGAGCAGAAAAGCAAACAAGATCAGTTTATACTCCCTGCAGCTACAGTGCACTATCAGTGCTGCAGACCCATCAATGTGGACCACTAAAATAAAATCAGGGCAACTTTGTTTGAATCAAATTTTCCTACATTGAAACATGGGATGCTGCATGAAAACTGAGCTTTGATTTAAAATGAGGAGTCCAAAGAGCAAGGGGAGAGTTTCTTCAGGGCTTGACTGAAGCAAATGTTAAGAGCTATCAAACAGTGGCACCCAGTGGTAAAGGACTTCCTGCAAACAGGAACATGATGGAAAATCTCGGGAGGGAGAAGGGGGAAGAGTGACCCAAATCCATGTTTATATACAAAAATGCTGAACTGAAAGAGCAAACATACCAAATCCCCCACAATTTCAGCAGCCTAAGACATTCTATTTCTGCAAACATCAGCATTAGAGAATAGTGATTCTTCAGATACAAAAGGCTTAACATTAAACAGGTATTTCTGAGGGAGAGGGGGAAATCCAGAGCAGCCAACAGCCCCTTATCAATTGGGAGACTGCAAACATTTCAAACATCTGACTTGAGATACCTAAAAGGAGAGTGGTGAACCTCAAACAAATGCTGTTAAAATCTAGTTCAGCAGCATTCCTCCAGGGAAGAGAGAGACATGTTGGTAGTGGTTGTTTTTCCACTTGTTCTGTATTTTCTTCACATGATCTAGAGAGAAAGATTAAAGACTAATGAGTGTCCCAGTGAGGTAAACAATGCCCAGGACCAAAGGGTGTAGGACATTCTCCTGGAACAGGAATCCTCTTCTGGATGCTGTTATGATAGTGAGGATGGTGATGATGGAGGGTCCTAGCAAATATCCAACCAGGCAGGAGTTTATATCAGACACAAGCCAAAAAGGTTAAAATTACCTTTTATATGTGGGAGAAAATTTGGAGCAAGAGAAGAGGCAGGGTACTTAGCAACCCTGTGAACATGACAAACAACAGCAAACAAACTGCACAGCAAACAAAGTTTTCTTTGTTAAAAAGAAATTAGGAAGTTAAAAAGCAAATGGAAGAGGAACATCTGTAAATGGGAGAATGTGTCCCATATTGAGGCTGTTCTAACAGCTCTGCTCATGTGGTTTTTAAGAAGTGAAGATTAATAACATCTCAATAATTGTATAAGCAACAAGTCTGACAATGCTTTGAGAAATTTTGATGACTGGGTTTTGAGGCTAGAAAACAAATCACTAAAATAAAGAGTACTCATTTAAAGTGAGGGGAGTAAAGACAGTGATTTAGTAAAAGATTTGTGTTCAGCTGCACGGAGAGACCAAATTACAGGATTATAATTATCCCTTCTAGTTCTACAAATTTAAAATCTATGAGTGCAATTAATAAGTGTTTGCAAGGGGGTCAGAAGATTAAAATCTCTGCATTAATCAGGTAGTTATGCATTCAGGAGCTACAGCATCAAAATGAGACCAAGAAGCAAAGTGTTTCTCATGCTGCCTCAGTTACTCCAGTGCTGTAAATCCCCAAATCCTGCCAAAGGAGCACGGCAGGGATGCTGAGCCAGATTCTGCTCCTCAGGGCACAGCAGCATCCTGCCCGGAGTTAGGGCACAGCACGATCTGCTGAGCTGTCACAGCTCCCCTCCCCTCTGGGCCTTTCTGAATGACAACTTAAAAGGAATTCTAACCACCCATAAAAGAAGGCCATTTGCAACAAGTTTAAATACACTGACATAATGAAAACCACACAGTTCACTGCAGCTTGGCAGCCTCCTAAACAGACTCGTAGGTAGTTATGTAAAAGTTAAGTATTTCTTCAGACCGGGCAGATATGTATCAATTACCTGCCAACTCAATAACTCAAGCTCTTTTCATTTTCTAGGAAGAAACCCTTTTCCTAGGAGGAAAAAAAATAAAATCAGAACTAGCAAAGATTACTTTTTTCCCTTCTCTTTGGTGACAAATGGCTCAGAGCAAGAATTCAGCCTCTGTTTTGATTTCTTAACACAGGGAGATTTCCTAGAAACAGACAAAAGGAAACAAAAAGAAATCATTTCCTTAAACCTACTGCTACTCCAAACACACACACTCCCAGCTTAATCACAGGAAAGAAATAAAACCTTCACCTCAAGGAGTTAGTTTTGGCTCAGGGAACTACATCCACATTCCAGCCTGCACTGTGTCCACAAAGAACACCTTTCCTTGCCCAGACCTGTTTTATTCACTCTCAGCTGGCACAGATAAATTTCAGTATGAGGCTCTGCACTGCAACTCTGTGGAAAAAGAAACCACTGCAAAGGAGGGAAAACAGAGCCTGAAGGAAAAAGCAGAAATGAGGACACCAGTGAAACTGATGACCAATCTTCTAAAAGTGAGGTAGAGTAAGAAATTTTTCAAAAAGGCTGTTCCACACCCTATTCATGACCTTAACCAAGAGCACGATGCTCTAATGGTTTGAAAGGATGGAGTGGGTGTAAGAATGCATGGTAGCCAGCACAAGCCTCCTGCAAACTAAAAGTGGGCTTAGAACAGCCAAGCCCAATACACAAGGCTTAAAATACAACAGTGAACAACACAACATGCCACAGGGCATGGAGAGGAACATCATCTGCTCACTGCTTGATGGGAAGAATGAGAGCTCTGAAACCCAGGAATTTACAGAAAATAAAAACAGAGAAAAAAAGTTGACACTCAGTCACATCTGTCAAATCTGGTGACTTTTCAGTGACTTTTCTTGATGAGCAGCTACAATCAGCAGCTTCTGCAAGCTCATAAATCAGGAAGCTGTGGCACCAGGGCAGGGCTGAGTATCAGCCACAGGGCTGCACATGAAAGGGCAGCGGAGGAAGGGCGTTGTTCTCTTAAAGAAACCAGCCTCCATCCGAACAGGACTGAGGTGTTACGCACACAACTGAGCTGCAATGAACATCCCACAATGCCAATACCTAAAGCAAAAGCAGTCACACAAACTTAGCATGAACACAAGGGAGATTTGAGCATATAATTTGGCAGAACAATTTGTTGTGTGTGGTGACATGGGACTGTTTCCAGGATGTTTACTGTCAACTTTTTCTTGTCTTTTTAGAAAGACTTGAAAAGGTTCAGGAAGGGAGAAACAGAGCACCACTCCCTAATGCCTCCAGAAAGGAACTGTTTAACAAATTCCAAGTAGTTAGCAAAGAAGAGTAAGAAACTAGAAGGATGACCCCAAGTCCTCCACAAAGGGATTGTTTGTTGAGCTTGTGAACTGGTGGCAGGAAAGGAATTTCCTACAATTGTTACCTTTCTGCTTGAGAGACCACCTGGAGGAAAGTCTCAGGCTGTCCTTCCTCAGCAGCACTTGTGGAGGGTGAGCTGGAGTTTGTAGGACCCCCCACTCTGCTCCTCACATCCTTCTCCAGGGCTTTAGAGAGGGCAGTTCACTTGCCTGGTGTCCTACAGAAGTGGAACTGAACTGGAGCTCAACTTGAAATGCAAGAACTTTGAATTATGTAACTTGAACAAGAAGAAACCACTGAGTAGTCTTAAGAGGCACTACAAGGATCTCCAGCAAATGGTTAAAACAAACCACCTGCATCCCAAAAAGTTTACGCTGGTCACATAAAGGAAAAATAAACTGTGCAAGCTCTTGCTTCTTCATGTTCAAAAATAAAGAAAAACTTTAAAGAAGCCAAAAACCAAAGGCTTGCAAAAGAAGACTTCAGTAGAGCCAAGAAAGGAGCTGAAAGCCTTTATCCTAACTTGCCTACAGCTGAGGAACAAAAGCAGTGTGAGGTCACAGCCTGGCTCCTGCTAGGCAAGGTTCACAAAAGCAGCACACAGAGCTTCCAGAGCAGTGAGTGCCATTTGTCATTCACAGGGAGCCTGGAAGCCAGGTCTCTGAAAGAGGCTGCTGCCAGCCCCAAGACAAGAGGGCTTAAAAAAAGCCTCCTCACAAGCCTTGGAGCCCTCTTATTGACATCATTTCTCAGGTGACTCAGCTAACTCTACAACAGGCAGGCTGAAAAGCTGTCCTCTAGCTGGGTCTTACAGCAGCAGCCTAATTAACAGGATGAATACCTATTGACAGGCAATCACAGCCTCCAGGGCCAGCTGCACCTCTCCATGCCTGAAGCCAGTCCTGCTCTTTGTTCTGCTGCTGAAAACACAACTTGGAGCACTCTCAGCACCTGCTGGGCCTGCAACCAAAGAGGGGAAACTTTCAGGCAAGCAAACTTTCTATGTTGGCAATAAACTGCATGTTGAAGACTCCTTTAAAATGTCACCAGGCAGTGTCCTCAGCAGGATATCACCTCACTGTCTCAGACATTTGTAGAAAGAAGGAAGAAATGGCAAGAGGTGTTTCTGTCATCCTTTTCCTGATCTCCTTCAATAACTAAATGGGCTATTAAAAAATAAAACAACAAAAAAAACACACACAGAAAAATTGTAATTAAAATTCCAATGAGCCCATGTAGCCTCCAAGACTTTTAAAAAAGCACACCTCTGTTTTACAAGGAGAAGCATTCCAACAAATGGTCACAGGTGAATAGTGGAAACATTTCCACATTTTCCAAGTGGAAACATTGTTCCTTGTCACATAGATCAAGCACTGCCCCTCATGCTTCCTGTCACTAAATTAATTTCTAGTTTTCTCTATCACAGCCTAACCTACAAAGATGTTATGGACTTACTAGAGGAACTTTCTTTATGACCAAGGGTGAAAGATGAATTGATATTTATGTAGGCATCTCATGCATTGCTGATTGCTGGAGCTGCACCTCGCTGAGGGAAAGGTGATCTGCAAATGTGAGCTCTGTTTCTTAAAAAATAAAAGGAGGTGGAAGCCTCTTTACTGTAAAATCTTGAGCTGTTACTAGTCCCATAAACCTGAGCAAACCAGACCAAACTGCCACAACACTTTCAAACATTTTAACACAAGTTGCTCAAGTTCCTGCATGCACCACAGTTGTCTCTCATCTTACAACACAATCACTTTCTCAACCTGCTTGCTTAACAAGCAGTGGAGAACTCCACACTGCAAAGGAGAATATTAACATCTGCTTTTCTTAATTAGACAATCATATTTTGCCACGATTCATTGAGGAATTGTATTTTAAAACTGCAAAAAAAAATACTGAATGAGGAGAATTCATCAAAATTTGAAGTAGCACTGTTCATTATAACAGGCTTGGTCACATCAGAGACTCAGTCAGTCAGTAGGAAAGCTGCCCCACAATTACAGTGAGGAACTGAGCCATGACAGAAGAGAGAGGCTCTATTCTCAGCTTTACCAAAAACTGGATTTGTGATGCTGAGCAAGTTGCTGAGCCTTAAATTACTCTGGAACAAGCTGTGGTTGTCAGTGCAAGACAACATTTTGGATACTGAATGCAGAGAGAGCAAGACAGGCTTTCTTGGATGAGCAAATCAATAAGAAACATCATAAATTACAACAACACTGTGCTTTGTTCTATTATAGGCAGCATTTTGTCAGACATTTTGGAGCCATTTCATGTTAACCACTCTTGTTTTTTTAGGTTTGAACAAAGGCTTGCTTAGAATCAAGAGGCAAAATCCAAACAGGTAATTTGCTGAAAGAAGTTTAGAAAATTAAACTGATGATGTTTAAAATAAGACACAAAGTTATGGATTAAGAGATACACAGAATAAAATTTAGAAAGATGTTAAGAGTCAATAACACAGAGGCTATGAACTTCTTGGTGCTGCAAAACAAACGTCAGGGATTTACAAGTCTCCTGCCTAAAGGATTGACGCTATTTTCACCCCAAGCCTATTTTTATGAATTTCTTCCTTCCCAAGTTATTACCAAAGTCCCTAGTGATTTTTTTTTGTTATTTGTCTGTGGATTTCTCATCTCAACGACAAAAAGAGATAGATTAAACACATGCTTTTTTAAGCTGCACTAGTAAATATGTTCTCAGAAATGACTCCAAGACAAAAATCCACATTGAAAAGCTGGAATGAGAGCTGGGAGCCTGAGGGCCTTCCTATCCCACTGGTGAATACAGCACGTTCTTTTTGAGCATGTTTGTAATAAGACAGAGAGCCATTTGTCAAAATGTGTCCTCTTTAAAACAGTGTGTATTCCTCTGCAGCCTCAGTGCTCAGCAGGGTGTAAATACTGCACCAGGGTGTAAATACTGCACCACTTCCCCAATGGCAGTTCAACACGTACATTAGTGTTTAAGACGAAGCAAATGCTTGCTATAATTAAGTCCCATTTCATCTAAGGATGTTAATAGTCATCCTGTAATGTGAATTTTAACAAACAAGCCATAACTTTTTTCATATCATGGAGATCTGTGATGTTGAACACAAGATTCTGACCTGATAAAATGAACCCAGCAGCCTGCCTGCACGGAGGATGTGGTTCCACTGATCCTCACCCTCACAAAAGACCAGAAAACCGGCACAGAAACACAACAGCAGCAACAGGATCCACTTCCAGTTTAGAAAGGCAGTCATTTATGACAGCTAGGCTATCAGAAGTAATCCAGGAGCTTCCCCTGCACAGATTTGTCATTAATACTTGTTTTCTCACCTGCACCTTTCCAGCAAACACCACAGGTATCAATGGCAGCACACTGCAACTGGCAAATGAAGATGGTGAATATGGGCTGAACACAGTGTCTGCTCATCCAGATGTGCATCTTAAATATCTTTCCAGCAGACAACACTGCTCCAGCCAGTGCCAGCTCCTCACACCAGAGAAACTCTAGAGCAGCTCCTGCTGTACCTGCATGAGCAAACAGCCCTGCAAGGAAGCAAAACCCTCAGAAGAGACAGGCACAGTCAGCTGGGTTTGCAGCTTCTGTGCAATGTACTTGTGAAAATCAGCACAGGGATCTGTCTGTACCAGGATCAAGCAAAGTTCCTCCAGAGGGGGAACAGCTGCACCAGCAAAAACACAATTGGCTAGTGCAGAGACTCAGATCCTTTGAACCCTACAGAACAACTTGTATGAAAAGATTAGAATCCCAGTAACTCTGAAATGACAAAATATCAATCCTATTCCAGTTTCATTAGACCCCATGTTATACATTTATTTTTCAAATGGCAATTGGAACAAAATTAGAGCAACCTCACTGTTCACACATACTTGAGGGAGTCACTATGACAGAATCATTATCCCCATTTCATATACTCCCTCTTTCTGGAAGCCAAAGGCCTTTGGGACTTGCAAATAATAGAACTTTTGCAAATTTTACTGACTGGGCTCAAACACTGTGTCCTTACAGGGAGACATTGTCAGCTCATCTTTCACACAAAGGTAACATCCTGCTCACATTTTAAGTAACTGTTCAGTTGAGATCCCAGGTAAAAAAGATGTTGGTTGCCACCTTCATCCCCAAACCTGACCTTGCACTACTAATCTGTTTGCTGCAAATTGGGCTGCATGAGATACAGCATTATGTGCCCTTGAGCAGGGTGGCTGCCACCCATGAGAGCCCAGCAGCATGGCACTATCCCATATGTAGCTAAGCCATCAGCCCCATAGTTTTGGGTGAAATATCCTCTTTTCAAGAGCTGTTTCCCCCAACCAACACACTTAATTACACAAACACCTCAGGGCCTGGTGGGATAAACAGCAAGTCTTTGTGGCTGGGCAGGGTGCAGGTTTTGATTCAGGAAGTGTATGTCTACAAATTAATTTTGATCTGCACCCTACTGTGCTCAGTGCTTTCCTATGGCTTCCATTCAACATAAACATTAACTACCATTGAAAACACAGTGCTTCCAGGAAAACAATGTTTAGTTAAATTCACACAGTGATAAAAAATTACAATAAGAACATTAAAAGTTTGAAATCAGTGGAAGAACTTTCCCACACAGTAACAGCAGCTTTACTAAAGTGCATGCCAGCAAACGTGCTTGTGCACCCTCAGACGTACTACTCTCACTAGTAGGGAGGTAAAAAATTTGTAATTTTATAGTAGAGCCAAGGTAGATAAGTTTGTAAAGTCTACAGCACAGACTCTATCAGGAAAAGAGATCTATGCAGATTTCAAAGGTTTTTATCCCATCCAGGGTTTTTTTTATTGCTAGAAAAATATTTTTCTTGCTGACATCCATTTAGCAGAAAACCTCTGAACAAGTCTTTGAAACATCCCTTTCCAAAAACCTCCCATGGGAGAACTTCATTACTTCAACAAGTGACTCGAGAAGCAGGAGGAGACAGCATATTAAATGAGCAAGGCAGACACAGAGGCCAAGGCAACAAGAATTTCATCCAATTTCACACACCTCGCTCTACCCTTCCTTACATCAGATGAATCAGCGTTGTTCAGCTGCCGGCTCTAAATCTTACCCAATACCTCAGCTAAAAACTAAAGACATCAAGCTCTTGTCTCTCTCTTGCTCAAGACCTTTTATGCATCCCACTCTAACCCTTATTTACACCATTATGATTATTATCTAATTATAAACAATGGCTTGATTAAAACATACATATTTATAGAAGCATTCGTGTCACCTACCTTTAGGCCTTTAACTGCTGCAGCTAAAATGGGAAAGCAAGCTCCTTATGGCATTAGCATGGTGATGCAGAGGGCAAATCAAAGCAGCTATGTTCAGCACTAAAGTCAAATATCATCACTCTCAAGCGGCTTCCAGACACTCTCACCTTCCTCCACTGAGGTTATGAGAACTCCAGGGAATCTAGATTCCCAAATGGCTTTTTTAAAGCAATGGGCTTAGTGCCTTCAAAAATCAAACTAGTAGAAACTGCAGCTCAAATTTTATAAACCACAGCAATACTGAACAAATCCAGCCTGCCACTGCTTTTTACACCATCTCCAGCATGCCCATTACTTCCAGATTCACATACAATATGATGTAAACCCAGGGAAAATACTCAGTTTAATCATTTCCTGTATTATTCACCACATTGTGTGCAATACCTTGCGGATTAATTATCCAGATAAAATGACTGCAAGTGCCTTTAATGCTGCTGGTTTGAAGTAGTGATCTAAATAATGAGAGCAGTGTGCTCCTGTGATCTGCAGCATGAGAGCTGAGCTAAAGAACAACCCCCTGCTACACAAAGTGATAAAAAACCCTTCCTCCCTGCACAGGAAGGTGAGTAAACCATGAAGCAACTGTGGAAAGTCCCAAAGATTGGGAAAATTAAAGACAGAAAAGGGCTTTCACACCTAGAAGCCAAAGTGTTTAAAGGAATGGAGAGAGGGGTCACCAAGGAAGAAATGTTTTATGGGGAAGGTGGTGAGTGAGACACTGGCACAGGCTGTCCACAGAAGCTCTGGATGCCCCATCACTGGAAGTGTTTCAAAGTCAGGTTGGATGGAGTTTTGAGAAACACAGTCAAGTGAAAGATGTCCCCACCCACTGCAGGGGGTTGGACTTCATGAATTTCAAAGGTCTCTTCCAACTCAAAGCCTCCCATGACTCTGACTGCTGACATTTATATGAGGAGGGGATAAACACATTTTGGGGGTGCCTGTGCACAGAAGGACTCCAACAGTGGGCAAGATGCTGCTCCTCTCCTGGACCAGGACATCCACGCAGGGGAAGGAAGCCCTTGAGCACAATTACTGCTGTCCCCAGCCACAGGTATGGCCACACACCACTACCCACAACACAGCTGGAAACATCTAATTTCTGTGTGTCCTGCTTAAGCAAGAGGCACAAATTTCTGTTTGAAAGCAATCTAAACCACACCACTGGAAATACCCCTAGAAATATTTCTGTTATTTCCAGGCCACCAAACACAAGTAGCACTCACTAGTTTACTACTCTGGTTTCCAATTGAAGAAATGCCTTTAATGGAAGCACTTATTTGAACACGTACCAAATGCCACTGAACATAATTGTGCCTAAACTGCACCTCCTAGAGAGCTCCATTTTAAAATTAAGTCTAAGAATGTTGTAACCTAAAAAGGGAGGAGAGGAGGGAATAAAAAAAACAAAGAGGAAAAGAGGAAGAAACTTTGTCTGAGGCATTTTTCTTTCTCTGAACACAGGAAGAAACAGGTGTTGGTATAAGCACAAAGGAAGACATCTCAGAGATTCAAAACCAAGAGCTCTCAGCAAAAATATTAGATTCTTGAGGCAGAGAGGAAGTTGCAAAACTGCTTAAATTTCAAGAAAGTCTGAAGCTTTTTACTCAGTCTTGTAGCTGGGAAAAACAGACACACACTCTGAGTATCATACAGAGGTTTGGACTAGAAGGGAGCTCAAAAGATCATTTGTTTAGTTCCAACAGCCCTGCCATGGGCAGGGACACCTTCCACTAGGCCAGGCTGCTCAAAACTGTTTAACCTGACTTTGAACACTTCCAGGGATGGAAAGAGACACCACTTCTCTGGGCAACTTATTCCACCCTCACAGTAAAGAATTTCTTCCTACTACCTAATCTAAACCTGCCCTCCTTCAGTCTAAAGCCATTCCACCTTCTCCAATGTCCCTCTCCACTCTCTTACAGCCACTTCAGGCACTGGAAGGAGCTCTAAGGTGTCCCCAAAACCTTCCCTTCTCCAGGCTCAACAACCCCAAATCTCTGAGCTGTCTCCACAGCAGAGGAGCTCCAACCCTTTGAGCATCTTTGGATTCACTCCAACAGGTCCCTGTTTTACCTTGTGGGCCCCAGAGCTGGAACAGCAACTCAGTAACAACAGTCAAATAAATGAAATGCTGCATCTGTTGTTCCAATTAAATTAACAAAGTACTGATAGAACCATGCATGTTTTCCCCTTGTGTACCATGCCCTGGGTAAAGATGTTCTGTAGCTGTACATATTTCCTGTGTTATAAATTAAATACAAGCCAAATGTACCCTTCCTGCAATGCTATTAAAAATCAAGGGCAATTACTCCAGGGATAAATCTGGCCCAGTAATGTTTTTTCAACAAAAATGAGTTTCAGAATAAATTCTGCTAAAATAAATCTGTGTGGAAATACTTGAAACATTTTCATTTGTGTTCCCAGAGCACTTGTTTAAAAATAAATTGGAACAGAGAGTTCCCAGTATTAAATAGATGGAACATGTCAAGACAGTGTTTCAGAGTACTCTGTTTTCAGGTGATCAATCTGATATTCTTACTGTCTGGTTCTGTGGGCGGTAGTTTTGTTGTCGTAGATAGTTCCATTTTTTAATTTGTTTTCTGTGTGGTTTTTTTGGAGTGGGGAGGGATTGTGGGGGTTTTTGATTGGTTTGGGTATTTATTTTGGTTTTTTCTTAATACCTAAGTATTTGCAGTCTTAAATAAAGGCCACCTTAGATATGTAACTTGGGTTGTGTGCCATGAATTAAGAAGCTCAGAAATTAGATGTGCATGGAAAATCAGACCCATGAATTCAAGATTGCAAATTTTTACATTGAGATTATGCAATCAGACAAAATACAACTTCAAACAGCATCAGGTGTCTAGACTCTCAGCTGGCATGAGTTGGAGCCAGTCTACTAAAATCAATTTATTGTCCTCAGCTTGTCTGACTCCTGAGGGAATGTGGGCAGTATTGGTACTGCAGCTCTGCACAAAGTCACAGGGGCAGAGGTGCTGGTGGGAGCAGTGGCCTGGGGAGCCTCACCTGATGCTGCAGCCCTGCATGGGTGCACCTGTAACGCTGCTCCCACAGAACACTGCACCAGCTGCAGTGATGGACAGCCATGAACCACACACAACTTGCCACAAGCAATTTATCTACAGCAGTTTGCACAGCCAGCAACCACCGTAATCATATTTTTGTTCAAACATGGAAAATCTGGAAGGAACTTCAAGAGGCCCCTCAGCCCTTCCCTGCCCCAGGGCGAGCTGTAGCACACCTACACACCCCTGAAGTCTTCTCCTGCCAAAGATGTTTTTGAGCCAAAATTTTTCATTCTTGATCTTAATCCAAAACAAGATGTGACTTAAACCCAGTTGTTCATCTGATTTGAAGCCCCAGGCATTGACATTTAATGCTAATGAACATACAGAACATCTGGTTGGTTAAGATCCAATGTGAGCAGAGCTGAGCCTTCACGAAAGTAGGGGACAGCAGAAGATATAAACAGGTAGATGACAAATTTATTTAGGGCAGGAGTCAAACGCAGTAGAAATTTACAGATCTGTTCAACAGATTTTTTTTTAATCTCCATTGCAGGAGATATTTTTAGCACATCTGGAAGAGACCACAGAGTTCATGAGAAAACCTGCAATGCTCTCATTGAGGCCATCATCTCCATGACAGGCACTGAGAGGAGAAGTATTCCCACTGCCATACAGAAGAGGCCACTCTGTTCCCAGAGAGGTCTCCTCTCCTGCCTTGCACTTACCAAGTCTGATTTCAACCTCCCCAGCTTTTACAAGCTTGTCACAGAACCCCCTTGCAGTGCCAGAGGGGCATGTACTTGTCCAGATTCCCTCTGTTTTCCCACCAGAAATCACTGGCTCAGGAGAGAGTCCCATGGAGCAGAGAACTCAGGGATCCTCTGCCTTCCAAACCTCATGGGCCACAAATCCAGAGGTAAAGAGTCTGAGGAGGGAAGAAAGGGGAGGCTGGTGGGGAAAGCCATTCAATAAACCATTTTGCAGAAATAGTACTTGGATGGCTCTCAGGAGCACAGAAGAATTCAGGACTAACAGCTACTGATGACACTTCAGTGGTAAAGGGAGAAGGGTCTGAACATAAGATCTAAGTCTTAAAGTTTTAAATTATTAAAGCAAGGCTTCAATTCTTATAACAAGGCACTGCAGCTTATTTAAAGAAAATAAGGCACTAATAAGAACATTTATTTCCTTCCTCATCTTCCAGGCACGGAATCACTAGGATCTGTTTGGAAGTGTTTCCACTGCTTCTGCCAGTCCTGAAAACAATCATGCACTCATGTTCAGATGCAACCCAGTTTTCTCATTGTGTTTCTAAACCAGAATATATATTGCTTCTATTTTTTCCCCTATATATTTTTTTTTCATGCAATTATTCAAATAACTCCCCAGTCCCCTGGGACTCAGTTTATGGCAATAATTGAGAGGGCTTTTTTCTTCTCAGATGTTCTGTTTTTCAGGGCAAGATTCCTTTTTGTGTGTATGATCCTTTTTTAATTATGCAAAACCCAAGGCAAAAGTGTAATAAAAAACGCAGTGACTGTGTTGCTTATTTTTATACTCTGACATTTTAATTTCATGTCATTAATGAGGCTAATCAATCTCTCTTGCATTACACACACATCACATTCCTAACCAGTAGCAATTAGAAATAGATAGCCATTTGATTTCTCATAGAATTGTAGAAAATTCATGCCACTTGTCACAAAAAGGGTTCAGACTACAAAGAGCAACACACACAAAAAAAAGGATTTTAATTTGACACCATTCTTCATGTATTGTAATTTGACACCATTCTTCAAATCAAAAGCAACAGTGTTAAATTCTATTATTAGTCTCCTGCTTGGATCTGCACTTTGAATAAAGGCATTAATGAGATGGAGACCTGCAAAGCATTTTCTTAGAAACCAGAGAATCACTAAATTAAACAGTTTGGATGTTAGCATTAAAAATCCCCAGTGAATTGTGTATTCACGAGAAAAGGCAAAAGTGCTGAACCAGAAGCATCTGTGGTGGCTCTGTCCCTTTCTGTACAAGTGACAGGCAGGGTGTCTCCCTTGACCCATTACAGACATTGTACTCACCGTGCTCAGGGGCTGCCCTGGCAGATTTCCATCCCAGAGCACAAACCCTCACAGCTGCCCATGCACAGGATTTCCCCCCAACACACCTCCCCTTGTTTTTGGAAAGGCAACAAGCACAGTTGTCCCAGTTAAGCCTGAGGTGTCCTGCACCAGTTCATGTCCTCCTGAAGACCCAACCAGCCCCACTTTGGCAGCTGCGGTAAAAACAACTGCTCCCCATGTACAAGGAGCACCCAGTTGCTGCAACAGCCAGCTCTGTCCCAGCTGATGGAAAGGGGAAATGGCAATGTGTCCTTATATTGACCACAGACATCTGGCTTTAATTCTATTTGAGAGCTCATCCCTATCTGTCAGAATTCAGGACATCCCTCTGGCTGTCCTGGATGGCCAAGACCCCTGCCAGGGGCTCAGAGACCCTGGCACAGAGCCCAAGAGCCCTGTGACTTTGATTATGACCCATGGAGCAAGTTACCAACCTTAGATGAAGATCTTCAGGCCAGGACAGTTTAAGTAGCATAACAGTGAATTTGTCATGGGGTGAAAAAGTAGATTTTGGGCTTTTCTAGAATGGGAGCTCAGGAGGCAAGATGGAGAAACCTGGGTGTGTCCAGCCTTTCTCCTTCTTCTTGGCCTCCATCTTCTGCTGTGATATTGGCAGTAGAAGCTCACTGTCTAACATAGGTGATAGGTTTTGTAAAGTAATTGTAAACATTTTATACTAAAAACTATGTATACAGACATAACATTGCCCCAGGGGCAGGCAGAGTGCCTCAGACTGTCTTGCTGAACGGACCTTAGCTGGACAAGAGAAAATATTTTAGAGATAAGGAACAATAAACAACCTTGAGACTGAGAACTGAAGAGCTCTGACTCCTTCTTCAAGCACCAGGCTGAGAAAAGAGACTTTCTAACATTTTCTCTGAGTCACTCTGACCAGTGAGAGTCCCCAAAATATTGGGTTTATTTGGTGCATCAAGCTACTTACTCCTGAGAAGTTCAAACACATGGAAAAAAAGGATGTAGAAGCTGGAGTAACACTGATCTCTTCAATATCTGTATCACCAGAAGTGGCTGTATCACATCAGAGTCAGAAGTCAGAAGTATGCCCCAGTTCCATTGCCATTGGTGCCTGTTGCTCATCCATGTGCTGTGACATACAGACTGTGACAACAGCAAAGATGGACACAGAGCACTGAAGACTCAGTGATGCAGTCTCAGCTCTCAACCACCTACACAGATGTCACAACCATTTCAGGAAAACATCCCCCTGTTCTGCATCTGTGTTAATGGGGAGAGAAAAAGCTGAGTCTCACAGATGTGCAGAGCTCAGACAACAATAAAACAGGTCACTGATCACAGAAACTCTCCAGGCATATTCACTGTGAAAGACAGCACGAATGTTGTTCCCTCTGGAGGTAACCAGACAGACAGAGTGATGCCTGCTCTAGAACTGGCTCACAAAAAGAACGTGACACCACATGGGATCCAGGGTTTTTGCATACAAAGCCATTTAAGCTGAATCCCATAGAGCACAGGCAGGAGTGGGTGTACAAGAAGTGCACAACTGTTAGCTGCCACATTATCTGAATCTTGGATAAAACACCCATGGCCACCCATCCCTGAGCTTTCCAGGGCTGAGTTAGGACAACACACCAGCTGCTACTAAAACCTACGCTCCATGAGAAGTTAAGAAAATAAGGTGATTTCTTCTTATTAGGTCCCAATTTACCATTGAAGTAAGCAACAACACAAGGATCCAAGGAGACTCCTTTATTCCAGAGATTCCTTAAGGCCCAGTCCATCCAAGAGGGATGGAAAACTTTCAGTAGTGAGCAATTAACCTCACAGTCACCAAAATGTGAAGCTTCATTTAGCACTTGAAACTTTTTATGCCTTTCTAAATTCTTTACATAATCTATGCATTAGCAAGTGTGGGTAATAGTTTTTTGCTTTCATAAAGTAAACTAAATAAAAAACCAACAGATAAGACTTAAGTAAAAAGAAATTCAGATTTCGAATACTGATGGTTATGCCTCAACCATATTTGTATTATCTTCCAAGTGTTGAGTAGATCAAAATCCAGGGAAGAAATACATACTGTAGGCCAGATCTTTCAGCAGGTGTACAGTCTGAACAACTCTTCGTATATAATTACACTGCCAAATCCTTGATGAAAAGAATTGAGTGGATGTCAGCATATGCTTCTTGTAAAACAGACAAGAGGACCTTTGTCAGACAAGAAGTAAATTAAGATTCACTATAGGAACTGTATCATACAGTTTAAAAGAAAACCACAAACACATGTGCAAGCCTGAAAATGGGGGTAAAAAACTTGAGAAGAAACGTCAGCTGAGGTCTGTTCCTTGCACAGAAGGAGACTGAACAGCAAGGGATACCATTATCCATTGCATCCAGAGAGCTGGCAGGCTTGCTGCTCAAAAGCAGCTGCTTGAATATTTAGCTTGAAAGGCAGACTATTCCTTGCATTTCCTCTGCTGTGGCTTTCAGCTGCACGGCAGTGCCAAATGGCATCGTGCTTCCTGCAGAAGCAGAGTGCCTCTGGGCTGGTACGAACTGCACGAGGTTTATAGGGCACCCTGAGGGGCAGAGCACAGCACTGACTGATGCCAGGGGGCCTGGAAGCTGGGGAGGAATTTCTGAGGATGAGGGCTGTGTTCAGATCAGCAGGGTGGTTGACATGAGCCGTTTCAGTGCTGGCTGTTTTGTCACAGAGAAAGACAAAGAAGGAAGGAAGCAGTGAGAGACAGCAAAGGACTCCTGCACTGAGAGATGCACACACACAGTATTGGTCCATGCTTGTCAGAGCTGGCTATGAGAGATAATAACTCCAACAGCCTGCATTAAACAGATACTGGGTGTGCAGCCTACACATCTGCCAGTTTTCTTGCTAGGTACTGAAAGGCAGCATCCATCTAATCACTCACCAGTAACTCCCTCTCCTGCTTCAATCTTCTGTTACATGCTCTCACCCAGTCCCAGAGACTTAAAATACATGAATTAACAATATCTGACTTTTGTGTTGGAACAGTGAAACAAATAACTGATAAATGGAAACTTTAAGAAAAAGAGGAACAAATTTAAGTTCAAGAACTGAAAATTATTTGCAAAGCAGTAATTCAGCTTAGTGTGCAATTTTACACACATGCAGAGACACAGGTTTTCCACACATTAAAATAATGCTACTAATTAAATGTTACTAATGCACAAAAGATGTGCTCAGCTCTCCTTTGAAAAGCCTACCATGCAAGCAGACACCTAATAAATACAGAGACAACTGTAGTCAGACACAATATGGCAATTTCATTCTAACACAAATCTTGCTGGCACAGAGGCTGAAGTCACACATTTTCAAGGAGAGCTTCCACACTTTTCCTTGAGTGAATATTTAATGTTTTGAGAGAAGCAAGAGGATTTTGTATTCAGAAGTTACTCCACCAGAAGCACTCTCTGTTATCTTTAGTGTTTTGCTTTAAATTATGAATAATCAACTTGTAAGATTTCTCACAAAATCTCCAGCCCCTGGAGAAGCAAACAAGAACTTAATCAGAAAAGCTGTGGGCAAACAGGATTACCAGTCTGACTCGCAAGGGAAAATTGCCTGTTAAGAAAGGCAGAATCATGTTTCCATGTGGAAAATGTTGAAGTTATTGTAACTAAATATAACAACCCAAATTTTCCCTCTCTATTTTATTTCCAATAATGCACACACTCATCTCTGCTTGTTCCATTAGACAGCAATGGGTAGCAGAACCAGTCATGTTCAAAATCCCCTGGGATCTGAGCCTTCCTTCCCAGGTTCCCCCAGAGGGGAGCAGCAGTGCCAGGACCACAAGGAAGGCAGGCATGTGCCAGAGAAAGAGGAATAGGAAATATCTGCACGTGGCTTTCAGACCCATCTTCAGCACAGGCCTCAAAATATCCACAAAACAGCCAAAATTCCCATACAAATCTGAATGAGAGAGGAGGGAGGGAAAGACTCAAGTATCAGGATGTTCCAATTTGGAAATGTCATTAAGAATGATAATTTTGAGCTAATTAAATGGGGGAGGGGAAGAGGGGGGGTGATGGGGAACATAACAATCAAGCAAAGAATATCCATGTCAGATGTCAGCTAGATGGCAAGACAGGAGCATTTATTCTGCCACACTGAGACATTCTACAACCACAGTGATGAATGATGAGCAGGAAGTGTTGCTGCTTCATCCTTGTACCATTCTCTGTTACTGCACCCTGTGCCATCCAAATTCCCAGTTCCTCTCACACTTTACAAAATGTCAGTGCAGAGACTTTCTAGGAATTTGGGCCAAGTTCAAGAATCCCCATCTGCTCCTGTTGGAGAGGGATGAGATCAGACTGTAAATGAGTGGCAGACTCCTAGCAAGGAGACACGTGAACGCCATTTGGACACGTATGAAAGTCAGTCCCAGCCTCCTTAATTTAAATTAAAAAATTCAGACTCTCCTCTGCCTCTCTGTAATGAAACATTCATATAATCAGTTATTCATCCATTTAGGTTAAGTGCATGTATAGGCAAGTACTCTCAAGACATTTCATTAATCTACATTTATCTTAAAGCTGTTTAGAATTGCAGACGTGCATCCACAAGATGAGTTCTTCAAGACTTAAAAGCAATTAGGTCTTGAGAAAAGTGGCTTTGGTAGCACATGTTCTCACAGTTATTTAAATAAATTCAAATCAAATATAGGCTTAAATTCACACATGAGACTTCTCATTAGTGTTTTTTCAAGTTTCCAGAGCTTTTTTTTGCAGTGCTTTGCATTGTGTATGTAGGAGCATGCACCTGTGCTAGTAGTCAGCTTGCAGGAGGGCTCCCCTTGCAAGCCTACACACACGAGTTCATAAATTGAATTTACAACACTTTCTTGTCATAGCTGGTAGCAATATGGAAATATATATATAAAAAAGGTGTCACTTTCTGGAAATGTTTCTCCCCACCTGACTGGTTATCATGGTAGCCCAGGACTAAAGCCAGGAGCAGAAATATGGTGTTCATCCACTAACACGTTCCAACTTACCTTCATGGCACTGAGATCAAGCTTCCTTATTTTGTAAGAAGGTGAACATTAAAAAAAAATAAATTAAAAATCAGGAATCAACTTACTTGAGGAATTAGGCAGAACAGGAAACTCAAGGTGGACCATGAAAGTCCAAAGTGAGCTCTGTAAAATAAGTCCTTCTGCATTTAACTAATTCTTACACTTCTAGATGTGCAGTAATTTCAAATCCTGCCTACTTAAACTGTAACATATGACTCGTGAATTTTACATCCTTGGAAAAAGATGACCCTAACTCTGGCAGAGAGTATTAGAATTCCTTATAATCTCAAGTGTCAGTCTTGCTTACATATATTTATTTTCCTTTAAAGTCCACAAATAGAATTAAAAGGAGACTAAACAGCTCATTTCTTGGCCACAAATGTGGCCAAAAAATCCACAATGTGGGTAAGGCCTGCTGGTTTAAAACATACACATAAACACACAGATACATATGCACATACATAGGCACACATACTGCCTTTGTAAATAATCAGAACAGATCTTGATGAATCACCTCCATTTGATATTTTTACAGTGTTTCTTGTAAAAAAAACCTTCCCTGAATGTGCAAACTATTAAGAAAATATGTGAAAAACAAAGTCTGATTGGCAGACTAAAGTTGGAGGCTGAGTAACATGTAAGCCTGTTTAGCATTAGTGCCAGAAATCCCTTCTCACTCTAAAAATCTGACATATCATTTGCTTTATTAGTTCTAGATCAACTATTCATTTAATTTACATTAAAAATATGAAATTAAAAATTAATACAGATGATTTAGAATTGAAGTCATGCAAAGACAGTACTTCTTTTTTAACAGACTTTCATTTGGGAAGTGAATATCACTGCACACTGCTGAATTCCTACAACAGTCCACAAGGCCAGCACTGGAATTTGTCAGTACAACATTAAGATTTCATTCACCAGGAGCTGATTAACTCAAGTCTTCCTTTTCCACTAATTAATACCACAAACTGCCTCCAACTATTTTGTGTTTAGATCTGAGTGTATCAGCAAGGAATGACCATCTTACACACCACATAGAATTACACTTTCACAGATCCATGAAACCTTTTTAAATTGGGAAAAGAAAAAGAAAGACAAGATAGGCGTTACCCTAGTCAAAAGGTCACTCAACTCAGATTAACTAAGAATTCATGAAACTTTAGTCAAGAAAGTAAAAATGAAAGTCTGACCCTTCCAAAGGCCAGATGTCCCACTAATTTCCTCTTACATTTCAGTCCAGCACATGGTTCACAGTCACAGAAAAGTTTATTACAAGTCACAAATATGCCACCAGTAAAGATCCAAGAGTCTCCCTTCCAAACCAGAGACAATTCCCAACAAACAGAAGACACCATTCCAGCATCAAGCCACATGAAGTGAGCCAGAGGCCATCAGCAATCCCATCTCATGGAAATGGTGATGCAGAGAAAGAGCTCTGCAGGCAGATCCTGTGGCTGGAACAGCTCCCAGCACACGGGGTGCTCAACTCCAGCAGAACAGCACTCACAGTCACTGCAGCCCCTGCTCCCTGCAGGAGCCTTGCTAACATTTGTGTTTACTGCTCCAGGTCAGTGCCAACAACTTCACAGTCCTCACTGCAGGAAAAATGCTGTCCCAGTCTACCTTTAACCCCCTGCACGTTCCCACTCCACTACAGACATGCCTCTTATTCCAAACACCTCAAACCCCACCTAAGACCATTTTAATCACACACACAGAGGCTTTCTTTCCTTTCAATATTTTTACTCTACATAACTTTAGGAGTTGAAAATTTTCCCTTTCTTAATCTTGACAAAATCCTTTCCCACTAAGACCTCTGTAACCAGACTGCTGCACAGCACCATACCTTGAAATCAGGGGCTTATAATGGAAATGTTAAGGTAGATCTTAGACACAGCATCAAGCTGCATGAAAACCCTGTCATGGGAAATAAAGTGCATTTAAAGCCTAAGAGGCTCTGTCATCACCATAAAATGCACCCACTGCTGCTGCATGCTCTCAAAGTTTATTAGATGGGCCTGGGCACAGCAGCAATGAAGTGCAGCCTTCCCTGACTTTGGACAGTGCTTGGGCTCACTGCCACCCCCATGCTAACAAGGATGGGGAGGAGAATGCACTAAATTATACCACAAGTTTTGTGATCACAGAAAGAATAGGGGAACAAAATGAGTCTGAACAGAAGTCAGTGCTGGAGGGTCACATTATTCACTTTACTGGCTTTGCCCAGCATTAACACCTGCCCATTCCCTCTCAATACCATCTTCATTCCTCTGCTGTTGCTGACCCAGCCTTGCTCTGGGAAGGTCTGTCAGCTGCACTGAGCACTGGCCACTGTACTTAGCATAAAATCTGTGACTTTGAAATTAAGGCAGTAAATCACCTCTATCCTCCACACATCAGAGACAAGTCCAGATGTAACAAAGATCTAATGATGCTATTTTATTAAAAGATTAAAGGAAAACTGAAGAGAAGTGAATGAAACATGGCCTTAGTGAATATCTGAAAGTTAATAACTCTATATTAATGAGGACTGCTGATAGAAAGACAAAAATCTCCAGGAATTTAACACAGGGTAAGTTTTATTAAAATTATTCTTCCACCTAAAGTGCTTTGGATTATTTAAGATTTAGCTGAGTGAGAGCAAGGAGACCTCATCTAATCAGGAAAATGCTGTAATAGCCTCTGATTCAGAAGCCATCAATTTACTTTGTGTTCTCAGACTATGTAAGACACCATAAAATGAAATAATAAAACTCAGTAAAATAGAAGAGATGATATGGCAAAAACCCCAAGTAGTAACAAGGGGAAGGAAAAAAAATTATGTTTTAAAGACAAACTACCTGCATGCACAGTTCTGAAAGTGTAACTCCCAATGTCCCTATCACATTACTGTGTGAGCTGCAGATGAAACAAAGCAATGGAAAATAACAGGGCCACAATGCCTCTTTTGAAAAAAAAAATTTCCCATCATGGAAAGCTAATAAAGAGAATGAAAGCAACAGGCAAGATTAAGAAAGCAGAGAATTAAAAGTAATAGTATTGATTTAAGTGGTTCATTTTTTATTCATGGATATTCTTTCCAGTGGATATCTCAGAAGCATTTTATGTTTAATAGGCACCACCATTGTGCAAATGTTTCCTAAGCAAAAAGTCCTCACTTATTACCAAGGCAATAAATGGCTTCATAGCAGACAGTCCTATGAAGAATTCAAGAAGCAAAATGAACTGTGGATCATGCAAAACATAAGAAAACTTATCCTCAGTGAAAGCCCTTTGATGTTGAAGCAGTTTAATGGAAGGTGGGTGCTACAGATGATATGTTTTCATTGGGTAACCCTGGTTAAGGTGTCTGTCAGAGATCCTTGACTTCTCAGCAGAGCAGGTGTGTATTACTGACTGAAAAAGCTTCAAAAGCTTCAACAAAACCAGAACAAAATCCTCAATTAAATACACAAGTCCTAGTCTCACAGCCTTACAGAGAGTTGCTTCCTCCTTCTCCCCATTCCTTTTCCCCTTCCCACTTCTGGTTTAAATTCTTACAATAATTATGTTTTGAATATTTATCCCAAATTCACAGACTAACTACAGTCTATTCCACAGACTAACTACAAAATCTGATTCAGCTAAGAAATTAAATCCCACTGTTTAAAATACAAAATTTAATCCATAATTAATATGTAAAAAAAGGTCTCTATTTATCTTGCATAAATTGTTCTCCTCCTTCCCTAGTCTCCATGACAGAAAATGTTGTTTGCCAGTATTTCACTTCATAATCTCATTAGCAGCCTCTTCTTCCCTCTCCCATCAGTCAGATTTTGTATTCCGATAGAAATGTTTTAAGATACTGCTTGTTAACATCCTGGAAGCAATCTCATCCAGTTGGAATTGAAAATGTTATTTAGTCTGCTGTGATTTTGTTAATATCAAATATTTGGATTAACAGTAAAGATGGTGGTGGTAGGGAAATTGTAACAGCTTTAGAAAGATGTAGCCATTTCCTTCATTAGTGAGCAAACACGCTGCCCCTGGGCAAAGGAGTGTCAGCTGGCTAATAGTGTCTGGGCTGGAGGAGCCAGCAAGCAGCCTGCTAATGAAGCCCAAAGGGTACTGGGAAGAGGCACTGGGACAGGACTGGAAATCTCCTTTCAGAACCCAGAGCCTCACCGTGCAGCTGACCTACATTCTCCAGTTCAGAGCTGAAGGCCAAGTCAAAACATGCCTAAATAAAATAAAATAAAATAATGGCTCAGTTTCAGTGGGATCTCCAAGCATCCCACACTGGTGGGATGAACAAGCCATCTCCTCCCATGTACAGCTCCAGCACAAGCCACAATGCTAAATATGATCCCAGATCACTGAGTTTGAACTTGCAAAAGGGCCTTTACATAGCAGACCATACTTTGCCAGAACCTTGTGTTAGGTTGCTATTTTTTGACTCTGGTGGTGGTGAGAAATCCAAGGCTTTAAATGACCAACATAACCCTTGCCTCTGAAATCTAATTCAAACCAGTTTTATGACTTCCTTCTTATGAGTAATTCCCTCTATCCAGGCATCTATTAGATTTAAGAAAGAAGTCACAGCAACCTTCAATTCTCAAACTCATTTTTACCCAATATAATCTTTCCTTAAAAGACCACAAATTTTCTTCATGATCTGCACATCTAAATATCTTGCACAGCCAGGGGCAAGCTCTGCATATTGAAAGCTTGCAGTCTGTGAGCTCCACTGTTTTACATCAAGAGCAAAGCACATGCAGGCTCAAAATAATGCCATGCCTCCATTTTTCTCTTCAGCTAAAAAGGATTCAAAGAAGACATATCAGAGGAGAATGCACTGGTGTTGATTTGTATTCCAGAAGTGAACAGATGCTAAAAGATGAAAATCATTTAAGCAGAAATCTTGATTGCTATTCTCTGCAGAAGGGTTGCTGTAACACGAGCCTTTTGTTTGCTGAACAAGCAGATAAACTGCACCACTAATTAGTCACAACACACACTTACCCAAATTCTTCATTACACATGGAAAATTACTCAGTGCTAATGTTCTACATGAACACACTTCCAACTGATATTCCTATCAGCGTTGCATTAAGAGAGGTGAGTGAAGGCAGAGTAGGACCACAAAAGCATCAAAGCAAAACTGATTTTATTTACTTAGCTAAAACCCCCTGAAGCAGCCTGGGCACAAAGTGGAACAGACATCTTGTTTATAGATAAAATTTATGAAAGTGATTATTATCTCAAGTCTACAAATTGATTATTTTTGGTCCTGATTCCAGATTTCAGAACTACTAGAGATGTCTTGTTCTATTTTAGTCACATTCATGACTTTTCATCACTTTCTCATCTTTGGAATAACTATTTATTGAATTAAAATAGCTAGTTGCAGAATTCAATGAATGTAATAAAAATCAAGAAAATACCTCTGAATTTGAAAGATTACTGAGACATTTTGCTTATTTCTACAAAAATCCCTGGTTCTGACCTCTCAACCAGTAAATTTCAAGAGGTAATAAAGGGGGAAGCCTGAAGCTGCTTAGAACAGGGGAAGTAAGGAAGGTTGTTAGATTGAATTATTTCACTACGGCTAAACTACAGATTTATTTAAACCTAATTTACAAACAATATTTTCACTATTACTTTTATGTATTTCTAATGCAGTTAAAATTAACATTTTGACCTGCTGAATCCTAAAGACCTACCCCCATTTATACATTCAACAAAATACTTGGAAGTTAGCAAGACAAACCAAGCCATTCCACCCTACAACAGGTTTTTGCCAATCCTGAATTCATAGTGAGCACCTAAGTTTTACCACCCCAGCTGAGAATGTAAAGAACCCTCCCCTCTGACCTCACTCCTGCATGGAGACAAAGGCACAAATGCAGTGGATTCTCCCACACATCTCCTGGTGCCACCAGAGCAGAGATCACAGTGGCACAGCTCTACCAGCCACAGGTATCCAGAGCAGGATCAGAGTCACCTCGGGATTAGGTCTTGAAAAAGCCTTCAGGTTCTGCTCACCTGTATTTTTCTGGTCTGGAGAAGCAGAAAACAAACATTTGAGGCACAAGGCCCCAAGAGCTGAAGTCTTCTTGCTACAGCTGAGCTCCCTGCACTGGGGCAATGGATGCAGGTATAGGATGGCCTCTCTTTCCTGCCCACCTTTTATCCCCACCCTTACTGGCAACAACAGAAACCACCTGGCTCCCTGTATCAGATGGCACAAGCTGTCCTGACCACCCCACAGCAGCTGCCACCCACTCTCTGTACCAGCCCTGCTCTGTCCCCAGGCTGTGAGGGACACACAGCTCTGGCTCAGGAGAGCAGTCCTGCAAGGAGAGGTGGAACCACCTTGTTATCTCAGCCTGTGCTGGCTCAAAAATACCAAAAAACATAGGATTGTGCACTTTTGTGTACACATCTGGATACAGGGAGGCAAAGATAGGGCTGCCTAAGTGACTGCAGAGCTTTTGGCACAAATGCAGGTGTGCCAAAAGAGACACAGCACAGGCTGGGGAAGCACAGCAGATGGACAGCCAAGACAGATTTGTTACAATGACAGCAAGCATCAGAGCACTGCAACAGAGAAACCTGAACTGGTTCAACTGGGTCCGTCTCCTTATAAAATAGTTATAAAATGAAATGTGAGATTGCACCACCAGCTGAAACTGCTGTGCTAATAAAACACAGGAAACCATTGATCTCAATAATGTTGCCTGAATGCTTACAGAGAAACAAGTCTGCAGGGCTAAAATATTTTACTAGTTCTCATTAAATGTTTTTAGATATGTACAGATCCTTGTGAAAGTCAAACACAGCAAGTGGAGAGAACCCACACCCAAATGATTCTGCAGTGATAGTGGGTTTGCTGAAATTCTGACTGCAGAAGATGGTAAAGGTTTTCCTGCATAAATGCAAGACTGATAATTTTAAAAAGCTGTCCACAGCCTGCCATAGTAACTTCATATCACCCATTGAAAAAAGAAAAAAGCAATACAAGGAGTTCAGAGACAAAACTCAGAAGTAATGCAATTTATTTTTTTCTTCAAATGACTGACTCTGCAACTTAGATCCCCTTAAACTTAAGCATCACTAACAGGTTAGCCAGTAGCACAGAAACCCATAAAGCAAAACTAGAACATAGAAGGAGAGATGGAATTTACTTAACAAGGTCAACAATGGATCCTGGCACATCTTTGCTCAGGAAAAAATTTCAAAAATGGAGAAGACACATACCACAGTTTTTGTAAATATGGGCTGATGCTCACACACCACTACCCAGCAAACATGCAAAATTCTCATGAGCTCAGATGCACACACACATCCAAAGTCATACATTTATGGCAGCTTTTGCCAGAAAGTTTTCCTTTATGTCCACAGCTGATGAGGTACTATTGCCTAGGTACCTACCCCATCATGTCCAAATTCTCCTGGGTTTTGAAATGATCCACACTTCCTTCCTGGAGCTGGAGTAGACTGGATGGCTAACTCATGTCACAAAGAGTTTGGTTATACATCTCCCTTGATGAAAAATTTAAATTGTTCAGCGAAGAAGCAGTGTCTTTTTACCCCAAGACACTGCTCCAGCAGGAGCTCAGTAAATAATGCTAAACAAAACCAGGGAAAGGAATCAAAGTGTTTTGTAACTAGAACAGAAAGGGTTTGGGGTTTGTTTTCACTAAGTTCAAACAGAAGAAGTTTTATGACTCAAGTAAAAGGAGTGTGAAAGGGTTTGGAGAAGGAAGGTTTCCATTAAACAGACCTGAACTGGTTCAACAGTAATTTGAGCTCTGGGTGAGCTCACTTTTTGCTGTGCCACTCTCAGCAGTGAAGCAAAAACTTCACAAAACACAGGAGGGAGCTGATGACAGATGAGAGGGCAAGAGGCAATGCAAGGCCAGCTCAGAAATAGTTACTTGGGCTGTATTACAGCCTGCCACCGCAGAACCTTTCCCACATTTTTAAAGCTGCAAATGTAAACACCACTTAAAAGGAAATTTACGTGAATGGCGAACCAGGGAATGAAAAAAAAAGAGCTGGAAGAAAACAATGAGTTTTCCTGTGCCCCAAAGAGCAACCCTGGGAAGTCCTGGCTCTCAAAAGATAATAATGGTTACCAGGGCTCTCCATTTGTAGGGAGTGGGATTTCAGGATGTTTTCTTTCCCCCAGCCTTTGCAGGCTGTCAGGACAGGCTGCTGTCAGCTGTGGTAAACCCCACTCAGGGACAGGGAGATGATGTGAGGCAGCTCAGGACAGCTCATGGGCAGAAAGCTCCACTGCTTTTGGGGTCTGGCAGAGACACCCCAGCTTAGGGAGTCATCCTTCACCTGCATTAAAGTCAGCTCTGATTCACAGCAGAAAAACCATTTTGATGGTGAAAAGCAGCTACTAAAAATGCTTTCTTATAACAACACTGCCAAGAGAAGAGCCAGGAGACTCTGACAGCATCTGCAGTTAATGGGAAATGGGCAATCAAGGAGCTGATGTGGGGAGGCTCAGTGGTGGGAAATGCTGCCTGAGCTCACCCCTGTGTGCCACAAGGGCCACCCGGGCACAGTGCCACAGTTCCTGCAGCAGGTGATGCAGTGACCCTTTGGAAAGAGGGGCCCAGAATCCCCACAAAGAGGATAAATGGGGGAGTGTCACACCAAATCTGCAGCTGATGGAGTCCCAGCTCCTGCCTGGTGCCAGGGCTGCCCTAACAATGGTGTGGGTGCTGCCCCTGCATTCTCCCCTCCTGTGGTACACACAGGATGGCACCCAGGCACTGCTGGGCTCTGGGCAAACACACTGACCTGTGGTTTGCCTGATGGGGATCTAACAAGACACCACTTCATTGTGAGCAGCATGGCAAGTCTCCCTTCTGACAGCTCAATGTTTGATCCACAGATCTGCACCTAATCAGCTCAGTGTTAGGATCCACAGTTAAACCCCATTTATTGTCTGAGCCTGAAGATTAAGAGACAAAAACCAGAAGATTCAGGAATAAAAAGTAAAGTAAGGCAGTCAGAGTTGTTTTTTTCTCATTACACATGACTGTAAATGCAGCCAATTGCAGGCCAAACTGATTCTAGTTCAATCCCTTCTGGACAGGTGAGCAGACTGTTACTGGTCTCCAGGAGAAAAGGTTGGGAATTACTAAAAACCTCACAGAAATTTGGAGCAGGGAGGTTGATTCCTCCCAGGGGAGGCAAGATGAGTCACACCATCTGCAGTGGCAGCCCAGCTGCCCAATTCCTGCTCAGACAGTTCAAATCCTGACTGAGTGCTGAACAGCGCTTGCAGCAAGACATCACATCAAGAGAAACCAGGTTAATGGCACAGGAGGAGGCACAAAAGAAACCAGATTAAAGGCACAGGCTTTGCTCACCAGGAGCTCTCCTCTCCAGGATTCCTGCAGATGGAATCCCTCATACTGCAGCAAATCCAGAGGATGCTGGAAGTGCTCAAAGCCAGACTGGATGGGCACTGACCAAACCTGCTCCAGTGGGAGGTGTCCCTGCCCATGGCAGGGAATTGCAAGTAAATAATCTTTAAAGTCCCTTCCAACCCAAACTCATCTGTGATGCTACAAACCCTTACAAGAATGTCAGCAGGGATCCTGCTATGGGACTCACTCTTTGGATATATGAAGGCAATTTTAAATATGGATTGGATTGATAAAGGCAACTGCTCAGCACACCAGTGCAAACATGCAAATGTAGGGAAATGCATAACCTGAATAACCAAATTTCCTTTGCATATTGAGACTTGTCAACCAATTCTTCTTCAGGCTTTACTGTAAATGGAAACATAAGTATTTTTGATAACCAGCAATAATGACTTAGGAGAATCCCTCTGAATTTTATATATTACATGGGCAAGAAGCCAGACAGAGCATTTAGTTAATTAAAGTTTTATTGATAGTGGTAAGTGGTGCATTTCTGACGTCCTTCTTTGTTCCTCCCCTGTAGAATGTAACCCTCATCTTCCTTGATGTACACAAAAAATAAGAAAAAACAACTGTTACTTCCTTCAAGAGCCAAGTAAAAAAGCTACCACAAAAATAAATAAATAACAACAAAGTTCATCATTCAGCATAAAAAGACTAATTTGCAGATGAAATAGGAAATAACCTTGCCTAGGCTGCTAAAAAGAAATTAGATAGCTGCATTTCAAATAAAAAAAAGGCAGGAAGTAGGAAAAAAATAATGAGGTACTTATACTCTCTAAGTTGGCCAAATGTATCAACCCTTGTTATATTTGGTTTTCATGTGTTACTCACTAGGCATGTCCCTGCACTGGGAAGAAAACCAGATAAAACATGTGGTTATTGGCCCACAGAGATATCACAGCTAGAATGCAAGCTCAGGTCTGCAGTAGCTTTCCTTAATAAGTATTCTCTATTAAAGGAAAGATTGATCCTACATGATGTGACAGGCCACTGATACAAATAAATTGCTTTATGATATGATCTGTGAGCAGCCAACATATATTCACCATGGGCTCACTGAGCTCTATACTAGCGTGTCTAAATTTCCACTTCCTGTAAAATCAGCTTTTATCTCCTCTGTGATACAACCCAGCACTATGCTGAAATCAATGCTTTTAACCCAAAGGCCTGCAGCCAGTTTAGAACTACATAATTTGAAATAACAGGAGTTTCCCATCCATTCCAGTTTTCAAGCCTTTGTGATGCACATGTCACTGAACTGCAGGAATAGCTCATGCAGTTGCAGAAAGCTTCTAAAGGAAGTGATGAATGAATAATACCCTTTACAGCTGTAACCAAATAACGTGACTGAAACACACTGGGTTTTTTCCCCACCTCCAGCTTTACAAAATTTCATGTGGTTCACTGGTCAGAAAGTCAGAAAGAACAAAATCTTTATCTGCTGTTCCTCCCTTGCGACCCACAAACTGCCAGTTAGATAATGCTGAAGGAAATCAGTGTGGTTTGCTTGCACAACAGCCTTGCTAAAGAGGGAGCAACCATGTAGCAAAGCATTTACAACATGAGACAGGACAACTCTAGGATGCCATTCTGATGGCCACATCTTCATGAAATCAGTAGGGCTCTGGTAAAACCCACAGGGAGTTCCCTGGATACAAAGCAAGGCTGCAAAAACACGTTCAGGGAAATTGTTCCATAACCCAGAAGCAAATACAGAGCCAGGTCAGGAATTACATTAAACAACCTTCTTATATTTCTTGTATGATAACATAAGTGTGCATATGCAATGTTCATCATAACTTTTGGGCAGTAGCAGCCAAATTTTTAAGGGGTCTGAAGCCTCCATGAAATTCCCCTAAACTTCATGTAAACTGGTGGCTGAGCAATGGAAGGAGTCCAGGCTGTGCCAAGCTTCAGTCCAGCACTGCCAGACAATTTCAAGTAACAGCTTTTGGCAGAATGTTAAAAACAACAACAAACAAACAAAGAATTTGAATCAACAGGAAATGAATTGTCAGAAAAACAAAACCAAGGTTTATAGAAGGCAAAACTGGAGTACCACTACACTGACCACATGTGAACTGCATGACAACAGTTATGTGACACAGAAGAGGTCACATTTGTGATGATGGAGTGAAAGATTCACACAAGCTTATCTCATGCAGCTCAGACAGAAAGTTTAAATACATATGGTACAAACAGATATACCTTGTTTTTCTAGTTATCTCATATTTCTTTACATTCTAATGTTACAGTCTGACCCATTTTCTTTCAAAATTTATCAAACATGATGAAAGGATCTACTCTAATGTACCCACCTGCCTCATTCTTTCTGAAAGTAGGAGTCCTGTAAGATAGTTCTAGCTTCTGGAGCACATTTAAGGAAAAAATCAAAACCAAATACACAAAAAACCCACACAACAAAACCCCAACCCAAAACAAAAACAAAGCCCCCCCCCCCCCAAACAAAAAAATCCCCAAAAGCCAAAATTATTCAGGTTTAAAATACAAATATGTCTTCTATTAGGAAGAACATACCAACATCAATGTGATGAACATGATTAATATTTCAGAATCTTTCAAGAACCACATCCAGTCATTTTACAAACTTCCTGTTGTTAATTACAGAACTGGCATCTAAATTCTAAAGCATCTTTCACTTTAAGGAAAAAAACCCCAACCCACTGACATTTAAAAAAATGCCATATATGGGAGTAAACTGTAACTCTGGTGCAATGAGAATAAACCCAGTTTAATCCTCCAAACCCTAGATTAAATTATAAATCCTGAGCAGAGGTAAAGAAAGCCCTTCTCAGAATGCCCTATAGTCCCTTTTAAGGACTTCAAAGTAATAACACTTAAATTTAGACTCGACTCCCAGTGTCCCAAACTTGAATGATTCAACCTTTTCAGCTTCCATTCAACCACTCTTCATTCAACAGTTTGTTTACAGAAAGATATTTAAATTGTTCTAAAGATCACCACAGCTCACTGTAGAACCTTTTGATTCTCTAGCAGGCACTATCACTTATTTACTTTAGGTTTTCCATTATTCAAGTGCTGGCTGGTGCACATTCAAATGAATCACAAACACCAGAACAAACAAGACAGTTCAGGCAAAGGAATGCAATTCAAACAACATCCAGTACAGAAGGCATTTAGAAACTCAGAAAACTAGGGAATGTTTGGTCTGCTCTTAACTTAGCATGTCTAGAAAAAAAAATCATTTTGGAAGTCTGAAATTGCTTAAAGTTGTACAGAAGTGCCACTAAATCTCTCAATTTCCACCAGTGACACAAAGGCATTTACCAAAACCACTGCAATGAATTCTTTCCAAAATTCCTTCCAAATTAATGTCCAGAAAAAGAGGAGAGAAATCCCAAACCCTGTTACAGGACTACTCTGTTATTCCAAAATGCACAGACACTGGAGTGGTGCAGTGACCATGTCTGTGCTATCACCTCAAGGGCATGCGACTAAGGGCATGTGTCTTTAAAACCATGGGCTGTATTCTGCTAGAATGTAGAGAATGTGCTTCTCTCTGGTATGGAAGTTCTCTTCTTGTTGAGCATTACAAAACTTTGAATTTCTTTCATCCTTCAACAAAAATAATTTTGTATAATTAGCTGGGGAACAGAGAAATACATCTGAAGCCAGGGTTTCACACATATTACCATATACAATGAACACACCGGTTTTACTACTCAGTGCTACTGGAAAGCAAATAAATTTCTGACATGATGTGGCATCTAGCATATTTCAGGTTTTTTCTTAGTTCACTAATTAGTCACATGTTCAGAGAAATAAGAATTGTGCTTGAAGATCCACCATCCTTTCCCCTAAAAAAACTAATTATGGATGGCCCTTGTGATCCAGGGAATTCACCAAACACCAAAAAAAAATTAAAATCCTGCTATGTTCAGTCAAAATGGCAATGAAAATTAACATTTGACCAAGACAGAGGAAAAACTGACATTTATAGAAGCTGCAGTTGATGACACCCCATAAAATGACGCCAATCACTTGTCTCTGAGTCAGCTCCATTCCCACATTTAGTACAAGTGCTCTGGCTGACTCACACCAACCATCTACCTGGGAGATAAATAAAAGAAATTTCAAGCATGATTTTGCTGCAGCTTTTCATGATGAAGTTTAATTTTGCCTGGTTCTCTTCATTTGAACTCAGATTGTTTGAAAATTTAATTTAAATTCTAGTTTGTCTTCAGGAATTTTCTCAGAAGCAACAAGCTTAATGCTAGATGCACAAAATTGGCAAGTAAAGAAATGATCTGGTCTAAACAGATTCTGTTTTCAGTGAGAAACAGCTTTTCAGGCTGCTTGTTTGCCTAAAGGCATTTATGGGAGGATGATTTGTATATTGGGGTAGTGAGTTTATGCTTGAAATATAAAGTTTATATTATCTTTTCATTATGCTCCTATTTGCAGTGTTTCATCCTGTTTGTTCTCTCAGTTCAAAGTCCCAAGTTCACATTCTATCCTTGTATTAATTAGTTATAGCTTTAGGCAAGCCAATTCAGCCTTTGTTTCTTAATCTGTAAAAGAAGGACAATAATAAATATTTATGTACTTTAAATAGATATTGGAAAGATGTGTTTACCCTGACACAGTTCTTAAAATACACCATTTTATAAAATTCTATGCAAAAATTACCCAGTTTACCCACTTTAACTGGAATGGTTGTAATTTTTGTAAATGGTTTGTGGAACTCCCTATCCTTTCCCTCCTCAAGGAGACCATTTCTTACAGTTCTTGAAAAGCCTCCCATGTAGCAAACCATGCAACCCTGAGCTGAGTTCATGGCATCCTAATTATGACAGTGTAACAAAAAATTAAAAAAAAAAGAAAGAGTGCATTGATTACAGACACATTTAATCTTAGGAATCTGAATGACTGAATATTATAGTACAGAATTTTTTCCATTCCTCTTCCTGGGGGAAAATACAGAGGAGTAAGAGCTCCTTATGTCATTGCTTTTACAGCAATAAGTTTTTTGTGATATTCAATGTTTTGTTCACTGGTCTGTTAATCTGAGCCTTTCTAAATCCAACCTTTGCCCGATTTCCTCGCACGCAAAACATCTGCACTTCTAAAATAAATAAACTACCAGTCAATTAATCAGCTTCCTATTAGAGGGGAAAATACTCTAAACCAAAATGAGATTCTGGAAATAAAATACAGATAAACCTCAAGCCTTGTGAATCATCAAATCTGAGCAGGAAATCAGCTGAGGATTCTCCATCATTAGAGATAAAACAGGAATAAATACCACTGGCTCAAACTTTAATTCTTAATTCTACTAGTGCTCATGACTTGCAATAAAGAGATTAAGATCCAGTACTAAAATGGGAGGAAGGGGTTGAAACAATCCCTTAGAGCAGTCATTTAACAAAGCACCACTTTATCAATGCATGCCAGGCCCAATTTGATTTATTACTCCAATTTCAGTGTTGGAAGGAATAAAATCTTTGAAAGCACACACTCCTCTGCTTTAAAGCTCATTCTAAACTTTAGTGCACAGAACAGGCATTACACTGCAGCACTGCCCTGTATG
Organism: Melospiza georgiana; assembly: GCF_028018845.1. NCBI lineage: Eukaryota > Metazoa > Chordata > Aves > Passeriformes > Passerellidae > Melospiza > Melospiza georgiana. The sequence continues at coordinate 7,742,306 of NC_080433.1, forward strand.
CCACCACATGCTGTCAGTCAAAAGAATTCAGCATCAAAACAAAGCCTTCCATCAATACAAAATAAATCCACAGGAGAGTAGAAGAGGTGACATCACTTGTTCTCCAGCAACCAGTCACCTTTTCCTTTCATAGTTCTGTCATGGGGAATGAAAACTAAAACTTGGAAAGCAACTTTACTGAAAGCTGATATGAGGATGCTTCAGCAATGAAGAATTTTGTACACCACACACCGAGATCTTAATTGGCACAGCAGTATAAACCTGGGCATCCTTCTGGGCAAAGCTGCTGCCCATGGCACACTGAGGCACCTCAAAGCTGCTGCCATGGCACACTGAGGCACCTCAAAGCTGCTGTATGTGACACACTGAGGCACCTCAAAGCTGCTGAATGTGGCACACTGAGGCACCTCAAAGCTGCTGCCATGGCACACTGAGGCACCTCAAAGCTGCTGCCCATGGCACACTGAGGCACCTCAAAGCTGCTGCCATGGCACACTGAGGCACCTCAAAGCTGCTGTAGGTGACACACTGAGGCACCTCAAAGCTGCTGCCATGGCACACTGAGGCACCTCAAAGCTGCTGTGTGTGACACACTGAGGCACCTCAAAGCTGCTGTGTGTGACACTGAGGCACCTCAAAGCTGCTGCCCATGGCACACTGAGGCACCTCAAAGCTGCTGTGTGTGACACTGAGGCACCTCAAAGCTGCTGCCATGGCACACTGAGGCACCTCAAAGCTGCTGCCCATGGCACACTGAGGCACCTCAAAGCTGCTGTGACACACTGAGGCACCTCAAAGCTGCTGTGTGTGGCACACTGAGGCACCTCAAAGCTGCTGTATGTGACACTGAGGCACCTCAAAGCTGCTGTGTGTGACACTGAGGCACCTCAAAGCTGCTGCCATGGCACACTGAGGCACCTCAAAGCTGCTGGACATGGCACACTGAGGCACCTCAAAGCTGCTGTATGTGGCACACTGAGGCACCTCAAAGCTGCTGGACATGGAACACTGAGGCACCTCAAAGCTGCTGTGTGTGACACTGAGGCACCTCAAAGCTGCTGTATGTGACACTGAGGCACCTCAAAGCTGCTGTGTGTGACACTGAGGCACCTCAAAGCTGCTGCCATGGCACACTGAGGCACCTCAAAGCTGCTGAATGTGACACTGAGGCACCTCAAAGCTGCTGTGACACACTGAGGCACCTCAAAGCTGCTGCCCATGGCACACTGAGGAGCCTCAAAGCTGCTGTGACACACTGAGGCACCTCAAAGCTGCTGTAGGTGACACACTGAGGCACCTCAAAACTGCTGTGTGTGACACACTGAGGCCACCTCAACTTCAGTACCACAGGAACAGGAGCCTCCCCCTGCCTGCAGCCATCCCGTGCTAACAACTCTGGGACAGCTCTGGGAGAAGGAAGAACTACTCAGCCACAGGAAACCATGGTAGGGGATGAGGAAGAGACTACACAGACACAGGAATTACAATTTGAGCAAAAAATTTAGCTGCTTAGGTATCCATATGGCCCACTGCCACAACATGCAAATCCCCCAGGACTTGGATTTTTCCTTCCCCATCCTGAAGTTCTTCTCCCAGTTCCTTTAAAAAGTTATCCCAGGATCACTGACCTGCCTGACTCAGCTTTTTGAGCTGGCTCCCAGTTTTAGTCTTCTGCTCTAAAACTGCACAATTAAAGTGACAGTTTTGGAAATTTTCTAGGAAAAAAGTACTGGTCTAACTTGCATTAAGCCCTGCTTTTTTTGAAAATTAGATTTACTATACAGACCAGTGTTTCTCCTCTCTGCAGTATTTTTGGCTGAAGCTGGCAAATGGTTTACATTTAGCTAAAGGAACACGTTGTCTTGGATCTGCTGATCCTATTAGTTACCTGGAAATAGGTACCAAGGTTGAGGAGATGCTTTTTAGGGCTTCTACAGAGAAAAAGTAGGCCCTGACTACCTGAAAATTATACAGAACCCTCTGGAACAGCTTACAGTGCTAAAATTTCCTCCTGTAGTGCAATAAACATGAGCAATGAAGCAGCTTTATACAGGTACATAATGCTATAGTGGAAGTTTAGGTAAAAATCTGTCTCTCCATCAAAGCAGCTGTATTCATTGCAAGAAAACTTGCTCCACTTCAACCCTCACATCAACATGCTTCACCTTTTTGTGTCTTTAATATCCATTCACACACTCTTCCTTACTTAAACTGTAAATTCTTCAGGGCAGAGACTGTCTCTTTCCAACAGTGATAAGTGGGAAGGACCCTCAGGCCACTGGAAAATAAAACAATAGTTGGCACACTTATTTTCTAACTTCATGTGCTAACTTGTCCTCAAATCCTCAAACAAGGAAATTTATTTTATTTTGCTTACATACTACACTGAAAAAGACCCCAACCAACAAACCAAAACCAAGGCAGTCATTGCACACTCAGTAAGTTAGATTCATAGAGGAAACTTGGGAGGTACTGCACTTTTGCCCAATTAGGAAAAGGATGTAGAATATAACATGGCCAGGTGATACCTCCAGCCTCTCCCTCTTTATACCCACATGAATCAGCCATTACCTGCAGACAAAGCAAGACAGGCCCAGAACCCAGACTGGAGCTTCCCCAGAAGAGAGCTTTGATACAATGGCATCTGTAACACTGCTTGGACCTTTTAAACTAAATCCTCCACCTAAGACTCATGGGCACAGACATTCACAAACTCCAATCTTCATGATGAGCTTCAAGGTTGGCTTTCTAGTTGCTGTACTTCAGAAAATATTTTTTAAATCTTTTCATCAGGATTTAGTTTCACACCAAGAGATAAATGCTTTCTGCTCTTCAGAGACATTATCTTCTTGAATTCCAAAGTTTGCTTTCAATGTATTTTTTGAAAAAGGAAAAATATATTTGCTCATATTTTGTGTAAGAAGTTTATGACTGGCCCAGCCTTCTTGTACTTGCAAGAACAAACAGATAAATAGTAATGGGCAGGCTGACATTGCCTTTGGAGAGTCACTGGCTCCCACAGTTGCCATCTGTGGTAACAAACCACTCACAGCCAGGGCTCCCCTCCAGAACACACAGACTCGCTGTGCCTGAGCCCTTCTGATCAGGGGCTGTGTCACTGGCTGCTCACCAAGACAAAGGACACAGGAGACAGTGGGACAGTGCCAAGGCAAGCCATGCCCACCTCCCAAAGGTCACCCCTGTGTGTGGCAAAGCCCACTGCCCACACCCTCAACACCCTGGGTACAACCCCCAGCACTGTTGAAAGCGAAGGGAGACGACCCATCTTTGTTGTTGATCAGCATTGACTCCAATTTATTGATCAAATCAGTCACTTTTTATAATAGTGTTAATTAACTTCACGCATATTGCAAAATCTGAGCTCACGATAGGCTACAGAGAAAACTCTAACCCCTCCCTCTGTTTACAATATCCGTGGTTGTTTATTGAAACCAAAATTAGTGTTCTCACTGTGATATGAAAAGTTCTCAAAACCTTCATATCTCTTCCCAGAGCAACCAAGGACTGTTAAGAGAAGACTGTCTGAGAATCCCTCTGTTCACAGAAAAGGTGCCTGAGAACCTAGTCATCTACAAAATCAGGCCTGGGAACTGCTGCTCCACAGCTGCCCCTCACCCTCCCATCAGCTGTACACCTTCATGGCCTCTCTCTCCAAGCCATGCTTGAACCAGGCTCTCCACACAGCACCTGTTGGCTTCTGCATGTTAGACAGGGATGGCCTCAAATGTACTTGAGGCTCGGAAGAAAAGATTGGTTTGCTTTTAGATACCAGACAATGAAAATAGCAAAACTACCATGATTCTTTCCCTGTCCTTTCCTCCATTCCTATTCACCTTCCAAAGCTCACCCCCTTGTGTGGCAAAGCCCACTGCCCACGCCCTCAACACCCTGGGTACAACCCCCAGCACCTGTTTGCTTCTGCATGTTAGACAGGGATGGCCTCAAATGTACTTGAGGCTTAGAAGAAAGGATTGGTTTACCTTTAGATACCAAAAAAACCAATCCCAGACAATGAAAATAGCAAAACTACCATGATTCTTTCCCCTCTTTTCCTCCATTCCCATCCAGACTTGTGTATAAATTTCTGACAGACTGTTTTCAGGAAGCAGCAGTGATGTGCCAGGTATTATGAGAGTTAAACAAGTGTATTACAGCTTGCCTGATATGTCATAGGTCTTCCTCAAGGACAAGTAACCTCAAAAAGCTCTAGGATGAAAAAAAAAACCCTAAGCACAGAACCATAAAATAAATCATAAGCCAATGAAACTCCGACTCCCAATTCTTTCCAAAAATAAACTCAACAAATCCCAGTGGCTTCAGATGGAAATTGGTTTTCTTCTTCTACCAGCAGCCAAGCCCCAAACTGCATCTCAGGGTGAGGCCAGGCACCCACTCTTCCTTGAAGGGCACCAAGGAGCAGCAAGTCTGAGGGATGTGGCAGCAATGCAAGGAGACATTCAGCAAGTCATCCTTGTCCCCAGTGACACTTCAGAGGAAACTGAGGCAGCAGAGATATTTCAGTGAAATAGCAGGGCAGCGCACATGTTCAAAGGGCTGCTCAGCAAGTCATCCTGCCAGGAAGAGGAAAGTTTACTTTGCCTTAAACTCCTCACTCTTCAGAGGTACTCAACAGTGAAGCTGCACCTTGTGGGCCTCCTAACATGCAAAGCTACTGCAGAGCATTCACTGTGAGCCCTGTGCCTAAGTGCTGCAGTCAGCTAGAGGTGCACTCCACCCAGCTGACAGCACAAACTCACAGAATCACAGAATTTCAAGACTGGAAGAGACCTATAAGATCATCTAGTCCAGCCGATGTTCTAACTGTTCAACTAGATCATGGCAGCAAGTGCCACATCCAGTCTTTTTTTGAATTCTTCAAGGGATGATGCCTCTACCACCTCACTGGGTAAATGATTCCAGTATCTGACCACTCTTTCTGTAAAGTATTTCCTTCTTACTTCTAAGTTACATCTAGCTTGACGCAACTTGAGACTGTGTCCTCTTGTTCTATCTGTTGTCACCCGGAGAAAGAGGCCGACCCCCAGCTCACCACAGCCACCCTTCAGGAAGTTGTAGAGAGTGATGAGGTCACCTCTTAGTCTCCTTTTCTCCAGGCTGAACAACCCCAGCTCCCTCAGTCGCTCTTCATATGGCTTGTGCTCCAAGCCCCTTATTAGTTTCGTTGCTCTCCTCTGGACACGCTCAAGCAACTCAACGTCCCTCCTAAAGTGAGGGGCCCAGAACTGGATGCAATACTCCAGGTGAGGCCTCACCAGTGCCGAGTACAGGGGAAGAATGACCTCTCTGTTCCTGCTGGCCACTCCATTTGTGATACTGGCCAGGATGGCATTGGCCCTCTTGGCTTCCTGGGCACACTGCTGGCTCATATTCAATCGACTGTCAACCAGCACCCCCAGGTCCCTTTCCACCAGGGCACTGTCCAGCCACTCCATCCCCAGTTTGTATCGGTACAGGGGATTATTATGGCCGAAGTGCAATACTCGGCACTTGGACTTATTGAACTTCATCCCGTTTGATTCTGTCCATATGTCCAGCCGTTCCAAGTCTCTCTGGAGAGCCCTACATCCCTCTAGTAGATCTACACTCATTCCCAATTTAGTATCATCAGCGAATTTACTAATAAAAGACTCTAAGCCCTCATCCATATCGTCAATAAAAATATTGAACAAACTCCAGCTTCCCTGAGATCTTCCCAGCTTGTTTAGAGGCATCCAGCACAGGCACTGGCCTGGATGAGGAATGCAGTTATGCACACACGAATGGTCCTGACCCACTTCTCATCCTGGCCACTTGGAGCTGTGAACTCCATTTATTATTAGCACCGGAACAAAAAAAACCCTGTGTATGTACATGAGGTCTGACAAATGCCCACTCGCTGCACAGGCAAGGAATGAAAGGAATTGTTCTATTATTTGCCATCATCATCCTCCTCTTGCCAGCCCACTGAATGCCATGGCTGCTGAAATACCTTTGGTGGGCAGACACTGCTGACCTGGTGAGGCACTCAGCACCAGGGGCACAAGCACAGGGAGCTGGACATCCTCCAAGGGGCACAGGAGAGCTCTAAATCATCAAATAAAGAAAAGAAGCTCAAAGAGAGCTCCCCTTTATAGAGTAACACTTTCAAGACTGAATTTCTCCTGCCTAAAAAAAAATATACTACAAAGCAGAGGCACTGCTTCAAATGAAGCCAAGCATGAGGGCAGTGCCTCCTTCAGAAGCATTCCTGGGTTTCAGCTCTATAGCTTAGAAGAAAGGTAATTCCCCAGTACAAGGTAAAACACAGGATCTATCCCACAACAAGGTTGTTCTGCAGGATATTAAAATACCCCTCACAGCAGCAGCACTTTTCATGCTTTGTCATCACAAGTTCTCTACAGGACTCCAATGCAGCTCACACAGAGAGGCTGTAAATGTAAATGCTGAGATTTGCTGAAGGACTGCACAGAGGTTTTACAGCTCATCCTGAAAGCACACATGCTGCCAAAAACGGCAGTAAAAATGTAAAAATAAAGAAATTGAGCTCATCTAAATGAAAGGGATTTGTCCCACTGTTCCTAAATGACTGCACTGTTTCTTTCTTGATGAGGAGCATCTATGTGCACAAAAAGCAACCTTCTGCCTTCATGATGTCAAAAACATGTTAAAAATGTAAGCAAATCCAGGAGTTTTGCTTCTAGGATAAATAAAGCTAAACAAGGCAAAGGTTGCATTTGTGCTCCCTGCTGCTATCATAAAACTGGGATTCTTGTCCCAGCTAAGCAAGCTGAAGACCTGCTAAAGACTCAGTAAACTCCATTGCAGCTACAAGCAAACTGTACCAAGTCCCCAGAAAACCTGCCCTTTCAGCTACACAGGCTAAATCCATGGAGGAAATACTGATTTCAAAAGGTATTTTAAAATATGACACAGACCAGCAGACAGCACTACCCCCAAATGCTCCAAAATCTTTGCAACTTATTCTTTAACAGCCACGGCTTGGAAACACTGTTCTCCCACCTGTGAGAGTCCCACCCTTCACTGCACAAAACTTACAGCCCTGACCTAGCACAAGTAGCAGCCTGTCAGCACAGAAGTTGTTTTGAAACCAAAGTGACAAACAGAACTGACTTCACAACTGTAACCATCAAGCACCAAACACAGCACTGTAGGGAAAAGCTAAATTACTAAAAACTAAATTACTTTAGTTTTCCCAAAGTGACAGAGCACAGGGGTAGCAGGTAAGCTGCAGTGCTTGTTACCCAGAAAAGGGAAGAAAAGACCACATCCTTCCTCTTTTTGCAGACACCTGCAATAAAGTGCTCCCTGCTCATACAGCCCCAAAAGATTTCTGCCACAGGAGAGCTGCCACAGGCCACTCCCTGCTGTCATGCAACACCCACAGCCCTTCACACCAACAAGCCAAAGCAGAAAAGCAGCCAGGTCAGAAGAGCAGCTACGTGAGTGTCTGTGCATATCACAATGAAGAGCAGCCACCCCTTTAGAAAACAATTTTAAAAAAACAAACCACAAGCCTGGTCTCTCAGGGTGGGGATCTGCACTCAGACCACCTCACCCAGCTGCTGGGGTCACAGAAAGGCAGTCTGGCCTTGCCTTCACCCACCTGGCTCTGCAAAGTCTCCTCCTGCTCACACACAACTGTACAGTGGGACAGATGCAGGACCTCCCCAAAGACCCAGCCAGGACCCATCTGTAAAAACAGCACCCACTGCTTGAGGGCAGGTAGAGAAAGGAGAAGAAAAAGGTCCCTTTCCATTTTCTCTTCTCTCCTGTGTATGCTGACTCTCTTCAAGAACTCATCACTACAAAACCCTTCTGTTTCCCACAGTCTAACAGAGACCAGCATGGCTGTGATGGAGGAGCAGTCAGCCACTGAGTGCATCACAGCCAGGTAACCCAACCAGTTTAACACTGAGCCTTCTGGGCTGTGCCTCTTCTCTTCTCCCACTCCTTCTGGCAGGGGCAATACTTTCATTTCAGTAGCCAACAGCTCAGGACACATGAGTTCAAGCTCTTCCACCACTACACAGTTCCTGTGTGGTCACAGACAACTCATTTTCTTGCTTGTGATCCTATTCCCCATCTGCAAAGGGGAAGTGTCTTCCCCACAATGGGAACACAGGGTATTCCACTTCAGCATGGTTTTAGAAGGATTAATATAAATGAAGCATTCCAAGAGATAAGCCTGGCAACACCAGGCAAGACATGGGAAGTATCACTGATAAATGTAGTTCTAAACAGATCATTTATCTTTCTTGTAAAAATATGTTTTTCCTATCAAATTTGCAGCTTTATGTACAGGTACATGTGAAACTATTCTCTTTCCACATCTGAATCCTTCCACTGTTTTATGTCAAAACAAAACATCAAACCCCTGACTTGCCTTTTAAGCAAACACAGAGGAGTTGCAGGCTCTTTGCACACTATGTTGTGCTGCAAACCATACTTGACTGACAGTGAAAAACACCCCAGGTCTGGCCAAACCAGAGCAAACTTTAGAACAATAACTGAAGTTGAAGAAGCATTGAGCATTTTCTTCCCCTTCACAGTGAGATGTGCATGTATCTTGGTTTTTGATACTGTGTCAGAACAGCATCAGCCCTGAGCTGTGTCGGACATGCCCTCTTTGGGTTCTTATGAGATGCAAACAGATCCAAAGTTGTACAGCACAGGGATGTCAGATACAAAAGGGCTCAGCAGAGGCTGAGCACTGAAACTGGCTCTGCTTACAACCACCACAGTCCCAGAACAGATTAAGAGCTGGCCACATGTATTTAATACTGCTAACCGCATACAAAGATAACATAGCTTTATTCAATAAAATATTTTCTTTGAAACGTTGATAGAGCCAAAGCTCTGTCAGAGCCAATTACTTGTTAAACAGTTCCACTCTTCTTCCCACAGCTAGCAAACATGATTATTTCCTTCTCTCTTCCCCCATTTTTCCTTCTGCCCCAATTTTTAGGTCATTTCCCTGTCCTTACTGAAGTCATGAAGGAACGTTCTAAAAACCAGTTTCTCAATGCCCTAAGTATGGGCAGCTGTGTAAAAATTGAGAGACTCCCCCAGCCCCAGGCCAGTCTATCACTCTGTATCAAGCCAGGCTGTTCCACTGTGTGACTCTGACAAACAATCTGCCACTTCAGCAAAGGCACTGACCAGAGGCACCACACGAATGTGATTGTGAGGGAGAGCACCAGAAAGATCTCCCAGCTGCAGCTGCCACGGAGCTCCTCACTTACCCAGTCGTGCAGGGGCAGTGCACGGGTCAACAAAGTCTCAAAGCCTTTAAATGCCTGGAGGTGAACTGGGCTGCAGAGAAACTTCTAAATTTTGAAGAGAGAAAAAAGATGCCAAGACTGAAAAAGAAGGAAGAGTATAAATTAAGGGCTGTGAGATCTGAAGCAGAAAGGAGAAAGCAAGCGGGAAGGTATCGTGAGGACCTGATGAGATGATTCTCCCACTTCTAACTTTCAGGAACATCAACATGCCATTTAAATTAACAATACGTAGTGCTGAAGACAATATAGTGACACTACTCTTGAGCATTATGGACACAGAAGTGACATTTCACCTGCCAAAACCATCCCTGGCAAAACTCCACCATCATCAGTGGAACTACACCAAGCATGAAATTGGCCCACAGTTGCACTAAGACAAAAAAGGCTTTGTTTCAGGAGATATAGGGAATTTCTGGTTCTTTATAGTAAAGCTCAGCAATTGTTTACTGTCCCTAAGCAAATACCCCTGACACCAAACAAGCAGCCAGCACATTCATAGCACACACTGTCTGTCCATAGGAAAACATCCATCAATAAAGCAACAGATTACCAGCGTCCTGTTCATATCACAAGGAAATTAAAGACAGTTTAAATGCCTCCCAAATTGCCTACCAGATCCACAAGCAATCATTCTCATTTTCAGCAACATCCTTCCACCCTCCTCTGCCAAGTCAAGGAAAGTTGAATGTCCTGACTGGTGCTACAGAACTCACTCAGCACACACTGACGTACCACAACGCTGAGCAGCTCCACTGCCAGAGTTATTCACCAATACTCCCACCACAAACTATACCCTGCGACCACACTGTGCTCACACAGAAACATCTTTTTCCTCCTTTTGTTACATTTTGGTTTGGCCATGTGAATTCCCAACAAAATCCCACAGTTCACATGTTTCTGCCGTTCTCTCGAGTTTGCCACAAACATACCCTGGGCTTACCGGGCCAGAATCTGCTCCAATGCCAGCCACGGCCGTACACCACATTTGCATAGTATCCATTTATGCCAGAACTCATTAAGCTATGAAAAAATCCAGTGGCTGAAGCAAACAAGTAGTTCGGGCACACAGAGCTCCTATACTGCACCCTTTTCCCTTATGCACCCCCAAAATGAGTTTCTCCGTGCAGTTTCCCTGGCCAGCTTCACAGCCTTTAAACCCAATGCACAGGAAAACCTGGACATTTGAATTTCCACAGTCCTTGAGGGAAAGTTTGACAGACCCAGGTGGGATTGGTGGGAGCACAAGAGAACTCCTCGGGGCTTGTGCCGCTCCCAGCTTCTACTTGGTTTAAAGATCTGTAAGAAGACATCCACTGTCCACACCAGAAGTTCAGCTGCTCTGAACGCTCATTTCACATAGCACCACGTATAGGAAATAAAACATTTATCATTTTAATTTGCTTTTCCAACTCCTCTTCCCGACCACCACTACCCACTCCCCCAGGGATCCCGCATTTCTATGGGGGTGCCCCCACGGCTGTAAGAGTCACCCAAGGATCAAAGCTGTCCCCAAGAACACCCGAACACCCCACGGACACACCGAACACCCGAGGGGAGAGCCGGGGACACCCATGGGAGGCGGCAGCGCCGCCGGAGCCCCGCACACCCGGGGCACCCTCCTGCTTGCTCCCCCTTTAATTTATGCAGAGCCACGACGAACTCCCCGTGTTTCCCTTCACGAGGGAAGGCGCGGGTGCCCCCCCAGCAGGGACCCGCCGCTCCCGCCTCTCTTCCCCGGGAGCCGCCGTCCCTCAGCCCCCCCTGGGCTGGGATATCCCGTCCCTCCGCGCCAGCGCCTTTGTGTGCGGAGCAGACACAGAACCTACCTCGGCGGGGCGGCTCTGCCCGCTCGGCAGCGCGGGGAACGAGGGCAAGGGAAGCCGAGAAGGGACGGAGAGGAGCAGCCACTGCCTGCCCGCCCGCCCGATGCCTGCCGAGTGTCCGCCCGGCCCCGCCACACGCGCGGAGCCGGCCCGGCCGCGCCTGAGGGGAGCGGCCGGGGCGGGCCGGGGGCGGGCCCGGCGCTGAGTCACCGCCGCGGCCGCCCCGCCGCCTCCTTTGTTGTCAGGCGTGGAAAAATCCGGGGTGGCGGGGATGGCTGGGGGGAAATCCCGAGAGAAAAGCGGGAACACTGGGACTGTGTGGCGGCCTGGGCTACGCTCTACGGGCTCAGCGCTGCCCCGGCAGGGACAAGGCGCGTGGGGCAGCCACGGGTGTTCTCAAACTCCTGCCGGGGCTCACCTTCGGGAGACACCTCTCCTTCGATGGAAAAGATTTTTTTTCTGTAACTTTCTCACTGTTTCCTTCCCGTATCCCGCAGCCCTGTTCCTGTGGATCTCTCACCGTTCATTCTGTAGAAATTAAGGTCCCCATCCAAATTAAAGGCTAGGAGGTCACGGCCGGCCAGCCAACACGTGTTCAGTGTACCCAAAATCTGTCTCCGAGCGAGCACTACACGATGGGGACATGAGAAAATATCGGGGACACGGCATAGCGTGCACAGAGTTGGGAACGAACCCAAACAAAGACATTTGGGGATGAAATGTATGTTTACATTGGGGTACACACTGGGACTAAACAGATTTCTTTTGTGTGTTTATTACTGGGATTATTTTGCGTTTCTTCAAAACAGATGACTTGAATCACAGCACAGCGATTGGAGACACCTCAGGGATGGAAAGCTTCAGCCTGGTCTGGGCAGCTTAGTAATCTGAGGACCTGAACATTCAGCATCCCTTGGGCTGTGCGGACCCCTCCCCTGCAAAACCCCCTAGCCCCAGAGGTCCCAGCAGGAAGAGCCTTGGGTGCTCAGTAGATGGTGCTATTTCCACCGAATTTATCCCAAATAACCCTCTGCCCCAGGATGGGAAGGGCAGTGAGTCGGAGAAACAGGTTTTCCATGAGGAAGGACTGAAATCCGGAGTGCTGGTGTGTACTAAAAGACTGCTCAGGTCTTTGTGTGCAGCTGTTCTTCCGCTAGGAATAATCGGCAGCCGGGTTGAAACCTAGGAAATGGATGAAATCCAGGGCACCAGTGGCCATTGGCACATCTGGTTCAATTCAAGCCCACTGCCAAGCACCTGCATGCACAATCAGAGCTGTCCAGTGAACAGATGAAATGCTAAAAAATACTAAATGCTGCTCCAAAAGTCCCTTGTGACATGGCAATCTGGACAGCTATTTGTGTTGTCCATGTCCACAGTGTCAGCCCTGGTGATGGGCAGCCTCGTTCCCCAGCTCTCTTTCCTTTACAGGAGTGTTGTGAGATATGGTTGTTCTGTATGTGGTGCTCATGGACGCTGTATGGAGAAAACCTCATAAAAATTGATTATTTTAAAATAAATATGGTAAAATGATGTGCCTGAATGAATGAGGCAGTATAAATATTGATTAGTTCCCTGGTCTGGGATCAACCCTCTGTCTGAAGCATGGGAGAGGGAAATAGTTTACCGCCAAAATTTTGCAACGAAGTAAAATTAACTGCCAGGCCAGCAGAATGCTGGATTTCCCTATCTTGACCTTACAGACCTTTCCATATCATTTCTGTATGCAAGCATTAACAATTTGTTTTCTAAAGACACTTCGTAGTAGTCCTGATGAAGATTTATCTCTGTTGCCTTAGACACTGCACAGGCAACTGTCCCTGCTCTGAAATCTGACACGTTACCTCAGTGTTTCTCAACCCTTCCTCAGCTCAGACAGCTATTTTGTTGTGATATGTATGGTCTTCCCAGCAGATCCTGCACATCCACACCTTTAAATGGAATGTAACACTTTTCTGAGGCAAAATGACAAAAAACCTCTGGGTCTCTTGCCATGGCTTGTCAAAGCAGCACGGGAATTTTTCATGGGGTTTTGTTCCAGAGTTACATTCAGTTTAAGTTTGTGGTTATGGAGCATCGTTGGCAGGTGCAGATTTAGCAAAGTCCACACACATACAGAATTATCTTGTGCTTTGTGAAATTACTGTAATGCTGTGCAGCCCCTAAGCTGCCATGGCCATATCCAGACCTGAAAAATATTGCTGGACAGAGGTGAGAAAGGGGAATATTTGTGAGGGGCAGAAAGTTGAAAGGACTCACCAAGGACACACCTGAAGACCAGCAATGGCTGAGATCAAGCTGTTATGCTGTTGTCTTAATTCCTCATAAAAGACAGTGGTCAAATGAAAGCTCTGAGTCAAACACCTCACGAGGGATAATTTGAGTCATCACATTGCCTGGCTTTGGTGCAAGAGCTGCCTGGTACCTCAGACCCCTGGCAGGGCATGAGTCAGTCCAGCTCAGCTGCAGCCCCCGAGAGAGGAGCACACCGGTGATCAGCACTGTATCCCATCTGTGAGCCACTCACATTCCTGGAACTCCTGTTCTTTCTTTAAGGCACTTCATATGTGCCTTTTGACCACATGGAAATTACAGTCCATGGTTCACGTGATGAAGAAATGTGGCCACAACTGCATTTTACTCATGACAAGCCTTCTCCCCCCAGCACTCTGGGCACTGAAACTCTAGAAACACTCAAAAAAGCCTCAGGGATCTTTCTAGACGAAAAATAATATATAAATGTAAAACATTACCATTTTACTTTAAATTAAAAGCAGTGTATTGGAATTTAAAAAAAAATAATAAACTGGCTGCACTTTAGACAGAATGATTTACTAGAAATACTTAATATGAAAAATTCCCTTCTTGTTAATATTATAGCCAAAAGTGCAGAGACATTCTATCATATGATCATCAGAGGACATTTGTAATACGTACTTTGGCATTTTGATATCTCATTAATCAAGTATTATGTATTTTAATTGCCTGTTGCTGTTTGTAATTTTTTTAGTCAAACTGCAGAACTAAAAGCAAAATCATCCTTTAATTTAAATCCCTCTTTGTGAGGCAGGGAATTGCGTTTTATGCTGTGCCTGAGCCATACCTGGCCTTTGAGTGTTACCACATTATAACCTTAAATAATAGCAATAACAATTTTACTGTAGCAGAAACAAAGTGGAGTATTTTACAAGGGCAGACACAAGTGGAGTCAGCTGCTGTGGGATTCCCCTTGCTCAGTTTTGGCTGTCTGCAAGCAGACGTCTCGTCTAAGCAGGTCATGAAGGCTGGGCAAAAGGAAAGTACCCTCAGAGAGGGATTTGTGCCTCCTACCCTGAATTTCTGTGCTAGAATTGGACTGGTTGCTTTGGAAGTGATTCTGGTGGTTGTACAAGGCAGGACCTGACCAGCTCCAGCTAGATGCCTTCCTCAGAATTTCTTTAGCTTTGTGTAATTTCTTCACTCAGAGTGGGGAAAATGCCTCGCTGTGTCCTCCTGCTCCCCTTTGCAAACAGGACTTGAGTGCTGCCTGCACACCAGGATTTTTATTCCAAATAATGTGGGGAAGCCCTGACTTGAATCACAGGAGACTGTGGTTTTCTTTATTCCTCTCTAGCCACTTTAAATGTCATTTTTCCCCTAGATTTTTAATTTAATAGAAGTAAATCAATGGGAATGCAGGTTGCTATGAATGTTTTTCCATACCATAATTCTGCAGAAACATCAGCTAAGTATTTGAAGGAACATCTGCTATGCACATAGATGAATATATATATATATAGGAGCTGAACAATATGACTTCAGAGCTTGCAGGGTTTTCTTTACACAAAGCCAGGGGCATAAAAGGGATTTCCTCCAAGTTTTCCTGTGTATTAATAATGAAGATCAGGATGCCACCTTTGCTTCCTCCCCTTCTGAGCATACAGTGAAAGGAAATGGTTCTGGATCGAATCACAAAGAGCAGTGGAAAAAACCAAACTCCACTCCACGCTGGCACTCAGAAGTTTGATTGTCCAGCACACTGCATCTTTATGGAAGAAGTAGACAGATAAATCCCATATGTTAATAGCTGGCCCCCTGTGGGTGACCTTTGGCTCAAATATTCCATATAGTGATTAATGTCACACAGTTGGATCCAAAACATGCTCATTCCTCAGGCTGCAGGAAAAAAAAAGGGGGGGGGGGGGTTTAATTTACCTTCCAAAAGCAGAACTTAGTTTGATAACTTTTTTTGAGGCTGATTTTATCCCTTCCTGTAGTCTGGGCTCTGATGAGCTGTTCTGCATTCCCTCTGCTAGGACTTAAGACCAAGCTTCTCATCTTGCCTCCACTACTGACTCTCTGAGCAACCTGAAATAAGTCATTTTGCCTCAGGTTCTGGTCTATAAGAACAGAGAAAATAACTCTGACTTCCTTACTGACACCATTTGAACTTGCAGACAGAATACACTGAGGTTCATCTTCAGATAAAACTCGATATTGACCTCTAGAACCTCAAGGTATCATAAGATTAGGTCAGAAAATTATAGATATGCTTGGATTGTGGCTTTCTGGCCACCTTCTCCCCTAATCTTGCCATTTTTATGTGCCTTTGCTTGCCTTTTCATGTCATTATAGTGATCTTACATAATTCTAGAGACACAAATTGTACCCCTGGCACTGGCACAGGGAAGCAGGCACCACGATCTCTGAGCCTGTGTGTCAGTTTGATCCTGTAGGGCCCAGGATCTATGGAAAGGTACACATCCTATGTAAAATACAGATATATAGTGCCTGGCATCCCATGGCACTTTTCTGCATAAATCAGATCCTCAAACATACATTTACAGGTGGGCTCAGGGTTGTAATGCAGAACATTTTAACAGACTCAACCATACATCACTGACATCCTCTGAAAGGCCAAAGCCTTGAGGTGCTGCAAGTAATGATACCAAAATTCCTTCCCATTTGACTTCTCTGGAGTCATGTCTGACACAGAAAGCCTCATGCAGCCAATTAAACCATTGCTAAAATTGCCACAGCCCTCAAGTACGTTTAGACTGAGCCTGTATTTCTGTCAGCCTCTTAGATGAGATGAAGCAACAAAGCCTGATGAAGGCTTGGAAGCTGCTCCTGAGGAGATCATGAGGAATTTTGCTTTTACTGGCCCTAAAAAGACATGGCCAGCTGTCTTCCCAGGGATGACACAGGAAAGTCTGTGGAAATACAGCTGTAATAGCTGGAGACACAGAAAACGTGGGACAAAGCCTCTGAGGTCTGTCCCTGCCTCCAGCCAGGACACATCTGGACTGTTGTGCAGGCTGGGCAAATTTTTCCATTCCCAAGCTGGTTTATTTACCCAGAGTGACAGGCTGTTAGCAGACTGTCCTTGGGGTGGCCCTACAGCAATTGGAACAGACAATCTCATATCATTTCCCACTACCAGAAATAATCAAGTGCTCTTTCCTCCATGAAAGGAAAGATGGGCAGATATTCTCTGTGCTCCAAACCATAAAGTACATAAGTACTGGGTACTTAGGGAGAGGTGAAACTTTGCTTTGACTAAATTGTAATTTGGACTATTTTTTCCAGTCAGTCAAGAAGTGTGGATGTAACTAAAATTAAGAATCTCTTGCTAATTTTGAGGGGGCTTGGGTTAAACAATACTGCTGAGATTCTAACATCAGAGATGTTGCAAATTGCAAGGGACAAGTAGCTTTATTTGTGTCTTTTGTGCAGTAATGATTGCACTCTGGGAACTTTCAATGGGCCATGTACATACTTGCAGAGGATCATGCACAAGACCCTACAGCAACTTCCTTCACAGGAAGGAAGGAAGGAAGGAAGGAAGGAAGGAAGGAAGGAAGGAAGGAAGGAAGGAAGGAAGGAAGGAAGGAAGGAAGGAAGGAAGGAAGGAAGGAAGGAAGGAAGGAAGGAAGGAAGGAAGACTCTACATCTTCCTTCCTTCCTTCAATGTGCTGGTTAAACCTAACAACTTGTCCTGGTTTTGTCTGGGATAAAGTTAATTTTCCTCCTAGCAGCTGATACTGTAAGATATCAATAACCATGGTGTTTGCAGCATCCCCATCACCAGAATATATAAGCATGTCTAGTTTAGAAATGATAAAGTAGATTTTCAACTTCCAACCCTAGCTGAAGTTAAGAGGAGAATTAGAAATCACTTTGCCTAAAAATAAAATGAAAAAAAGAAAAAAACCCACCCCTGCTCACCTTTGATCTCTAAAGCAAAAAGTTGATTCTCTAGGTGTTGAGTTCCCTATATTTCTATGTGGGATTCCCTATGCAGAAATCCATGAATATGGTTTATGCTGTGCCAAGCAGAGAGTCTTGAGCAAGCTCAGCATCTCAGACCTTCTGTGCAGGCTCTGCAGAACTGGTGGGTCCATGCAGAAATAGTTTTGACTGTATGCAAATCCCCTTGCATGGGCAGGTTAGCCCAATTTATTATACCACAACTGTTGTTGAGCACCTAGAAATCCTTAATATAGCCAAGCTGCTCTGGTTTTCCATAATTTCCATAAATACAAAAAAAGCCACAGGATGGCAGATGATGTAGAGGAGTGGTAGGGGTGACAGAGACTTCCAGCCTGACACACTGAGCTAGTAACAGTTCAGGGAACAGGAGTCAAAGCTCCAGGTTCTCACTGTCCCAGCAACAGGCAGGTGGCACACTGGAGTGCATGCCCACCCCAGAACTGGTCTGTGATCACCTCATGGCATCTCCAGCTGGCTCAGGCCCGTCTCAGGCAGTTACACCACAAAATTCTGCCTGGATTATCCCTAGTCCTGCATGCAGTTGGGACTTCTGGGGTCATTCTTCCTATGGGGGGAAGTTGTGCTAAAATAAGTTCAAAGTCTCTCTGATTCTTTCTCAGTGAGTCATTCATCATGGGAGTGCTTGTCTTGGTCCTCTAGGCACATGGGGAGAACTGTGGGAAGAAGCTGAAGAGACAAAGTAAATGGGATAGAGTCCCAGGGGAAAGCAGAGCTGAGCTTCCAGCCTTGGCTGGAAATCTGGGTTGTGTATTAGTGTATTGTGTAAATCAAGAAAGAAAATGTGGGGAATGCTGTATCAGAGCCTTCAGCAATGGGCATGAGGGCACAGTGTGAGCACAATAGGTCCAGTTCAGCTTGATCAGTTTAGAATTTCACCTGAGTCTCTTGTCACCAATTCTGCTACAAACAGTAATGGAGTAATGACAGCAAAGCAAGCAATTAACTGAAATAGGTTTCAAACTATTTTCCTGGTTTCCCACTTGAAGTAAATCATTATTCTGACTCTTCATTTTTATTGTCTGCCCCCTGTGGTTTAGCAACCAGCTGGTATTCCTTATGAAGAAATCAGCAGGTTGATTGGAGCTGTGGCTACCCTGACATCCTCTGAGGCTTTCTTATTGACTGACCATATCTTAGATAAGGTTGCCAGTAAATTATAGCTCTGCTTAAGAGCATCTGCCTCAGGGCTGCTCTCCCCTCTATATAAATCCTGATCTAATCCTGCACGTCTTCTCAATTATTGGAGAGCACAATTCAAGAAGTGGCCTCCCCAGTGAACATGAAATGAGATAAACTATTCCTACATAAGGTAAACATGACTGCTCAAGAGTGAAGCTAAGCATTTTCAGGCCAGTCTCCTTCTGATTTTCATGTGGTTTCCAAAGGAAAAACATATCACCACTCCTATTAATGTTGACTGTTATTTTGCCACAATCAGTTCTAAAAATCAGTTTGAAAGTTCTACCTGTCAGTAGAACTACTTGCAAATATTTCTATTTGCAGGAACAACATGTATGACAATTCAGGTGACAACCTTGGGAAAGGAATTGGGTAAGTCACTTTAGAGTCCCCAGCCACAGAAACCCTTGGGAGATCCTTCATGGCCAAGCCAAAATATAGGAAAGACATTTAATTTATGAGATCAATGAATGTGAGAGAGCAAATGGAAAAGGGACAAGCTTATTTTAACATCTTTTTGTGTTAGGCAGATAAATTATATTCTGGATTGCTGGATGAGTTTCAGCACATCAGTGCTGATGGAGATAGTCCATCTTACAACTCCATGAACAAAAGCATCTCATTTGTGGAGTCATCCTATTATAGTGACTAAAGGGTGAGTAAAGGAGCCTGTTAGTGCTCCTACTGGATCAGCAGCTACTCCAAGTTCCAGTGACTGAGACACCTGCTGTCACTTTCTGTGGTCTTACACACACACCACAGCAGCCAAGTCCAGCTTTGCAGGTCCTGCCTGAGCTCTGGTCTGTCTTAAACCTCACCTTTTGTGAGAACCCTTCCTCTGGAAAAAGCCTTACATTGCATGTTGACTACATGCAAATATAAAAACAATGTTTGAGCACTATTAAATGGATGACTTATTTACAGCTTTGTATTTTCACCAGGATAAATGGGAAGAAGCAGGATTTATTCCATTCAGGGGGAAATGTGCATTTAGGAATTAAATTAATGGAATCTGTAAACCAACACCAAGGTTACATGGCAGTTTGACTTAATATAACATTAATGACTTATTCTAATTATGCATTAATGTCTCAGATTATGTTTATTCCGCAGCATTTCCTTTTGTCAAAGAGAAGTTTATTGTTCACCCAGCTCCAAATACAGAGTGAATTTTGACATCTCTGGTGGGAAATCAACAATCTGTCTCATTGCTGCTGTCATCTATGTGAGCTGTTTGCTAGATCATTAATTGGTGCTAGATTGGGATGTCAGATGATAAAAGAGGAGCTCTCATAGGGCATGGTGGGACTACACACAGCTCATCCTCTCTCAGCCTGCATTGCCAGCCCAAGGAAGCACTGCCTGTCCTGGGACAGGCCCCACAGGATCCTCTGGGGAACCTTTCTTGTGCTTCCCCCTGATCAGTCATGGTATAAAGACATAAAAAGTCTGTAAAGAGTAGCTGTAGTGTTCAGGTCAAAAATCTGTCACAAGCCATGCACAAAAGTAAATTCCCAAGGAGTCCTACAAGAAAAGGGCAAACATACATGATACTGCACTCACAGTTGCTAGGTATTCACAGCCTCCTGAATTGACTGCAGATTCCTACTGATTTCTACAAATAGATGAAGATTTCTAGACACAACCCTCCATCGATTTTTTTTTCCCCTGGACCTGTCCAGCCTCCCCTTAAATTCGTGTGAGACTCTGGTAGTGTCTTTTGGCAAGAAATTTCAAAGCTCAATAACCTTCTCATTCTGCCCTGGTTAGTAAGGGTTTTGTAAATGTTAATTGCTATTGCTTAGTACAATTCTTCTTAAAGGAAACATTATCCTATGGTCAATGGAGGAAAACTTCTATAGGCTTCTCTGGTGCCATATCTCAGCAGTATTGTTTAACCCAAGCCCCCTCAAAATTAGCAAAATTAAGAGATTCTTAATTTTAGTTAGATCCATAATTCCTGGCTGACTGGAAAAAACAGTTCAAATTACAATTTAGTCAGAGTGAGGTTTCACCTCTCCCTAAGTACCCAATATCCTTTGTTGCAGTTCTGGTTTTGTAATCCTGCCTTAGTTTCTAGCAGGTTTCATCAAAACAATAATTTCACTTTAAAAAAAGCTACAGAGTGTTTTTTAAGGAGAGATGAAAGGCTGAATGGTGAGTGAGGCTGCCCCATGACAAACAATTACTGAAACAAATAGGTCCAACAAAAAGCTCTGCTCTCATTTACATGGCTACAGGACTCATCTTGCTAAATTGTGGCCCCTTTTATCAAAAGATTTAAATCTGAATTATCTCCTTGTAATTCCCTCAAATTTATGCCATTTGAATTCTGGTTTTGATGAGCTGTTTCTTCTGTGCTATTAACTAAGGCAGAGGCACCCTGCAAATAGAGCATACTTCAGTGCACTCCTTTATTTATGTACTTACAGATAACTTCAGTATTTCCCCAAACAAGATGTGCCACTGTGACCCATAGAGTCAATACATATTGCATTTGCATTCTTTTATAATGCAAGGCAGTTGTAGAATTACGTACAAATAGACCTCTGGGGGCCTGACCTCCCAGCTGTATTAAATAAATCCCCTTAGCACAAAGGAGGAAGAAAGGGAAACAAAGGGCTTCCTGCTGGCTTTTCCTGGAAGCACAGAAGTGAAATAATTCACTTTGGTGTCCTGTGGAAATAAAGGATGGCTATAAAACATCAGAAATCAGTCTTTAGAAAAATACAGCCCCAGAAGTGAGAGAATGAGCAACTTGGCTGTAGAGAAAAGTGGAGTTTCCCAGTGTATTCACTCACCATCATGGCCCTGCAGAAAGCATTTAGTCTTTACTCAAACTAAATGTCCTTGAACTGTGGAAATCATAAGGGGAAAGTGCACCCCTTGGATGGACATAGTTACAGGGTGGGTTTTGGCAGGAGTTTATATAAACTCCTCTGGGAGGAGTTATACTGAGTTGCATATTTGTCTTTATTGGTAGACATACAGTACTCAAGCTGACTGATCTGATAAAAACAGCTGTTCAGACATAATTTCTGGCTTTCTTGCAAAATGTTTAAATGAAAACTTGAAAACAATTTTGTTTCAGTTTAAAATCAAAAGTTTTTTCAGGATTTGTTCATTTATTAAGCAAAACCCACATGCCTTCCTAAAATGTTAACAAATTTAGTCCATTTAGTCTAAAAACCTGTTTCTGGGGGAATAGAAATCTTCTTTTGGAAATGCCAATTCTCCCAGCAAAACTGATGTTGGACTTTGGGTGATCCTGGGCAGACTCTGTAATGTGGGTGATTCTGTTTGTTTTTCTTATGGAAGCTTCCTATGCATCAAAACCTGGATAAATGGCATTTCCACTGCCTGCAACACCAACTCCTCCCCAGTGTGTCTCTCACTGTCTGTATTCCCTGGATTTAATGGCAGTGGAGGGGTATTTCATTCACCCCCTATGATGAGTGGTGTTTTTCCATATGTTCCTTCCCAGAAAGAAGCAGAATGGAAAATCGAGGGTTTTTTTTCTAATTGATGTATGTGTTAACAGGATGAATTTTGGAGAGGGAAGCTCAGCAGTGCTTACTCACGGCCCCTTGGTTTTGTCATTGTGCTGGTCTCAGAGCATCCAGAGTGGAGACACACATTTTGTTAGCAATTAAGTGAATGGAAAAAGGCTGGCAGGAGTGTTCCCATGGCACGTTTCGTTTCAGAGACCGCTGAGATCAAGGGATCAGAGGGAGCAAGCTGGAGCTTAGCATGTGTCACCAGCCCTCCTAGGACCTGCCACATCTCGCATACAAACATGGTTTTACCAGCCCAAGCACTGAACCTGAGGCCCTGTTTGCACATGACAGCATATGGCAGATTTGTGTTTGCAAAACCCAAAGTGGGAATGACAGGGGTGTAATCAAAAGTCCCTGACTGGGAAGTGTTAGACAAATGGTTCTGGTTCTGGTTTCAATCCATGTCCTTTGTTAATCTTATTATTCAGGGACTACTTAGAGCCATCTCATGCTCATTTAAACTAAATACATAACCCAATTAAAACAATCCTGAGCTATTTAGATCTATGGAATTAGACTAAATTTCAGTGCTTCTGACATCATTCAGGGCTCTAGAGCATGAATATCTGTATCATCAGTTTATCTTCTCCCATCTCAACCATCATTAATAAATTGTACCCATGGGTTAGGAGATTGTCATATTTCATACATGACACAACAGTTCCAGCCAATTTCTGGATTTTTGGATACTGAAATCCCCTGGTACAGCTCTATGCCTGACTACAGGATACAGGACTTGGGTCTGCAAATCCACTTGGGTGCCTGGGATGATGGGAATGTGCTGAGGTGATGGCAAGAAAGGACAGAGGAAAAGGGTGGAGCTGGAAGCATTTGGTCCATCAGCACAACAGCTTTCCTAGCAGAGCTGGAGTCTGACCAAAGGCCTGATGGCTTTTTTCTGCTGTAGGAAATATTCTGCTAAGTAGAGGGCTCACAGTGGAAGGAAACAAGGAGAAGGGGGTAGTTTGATGAAACAATGAAATGCTTTTCTCATCAACTGTACTTCAATCCAGCTGCAAGTTGATCTGTTTTGTTAGGAACAGACAAAAAAGGTACTTCCAGGGGATTCTTGCAAGGTTGTGATTAAAAACAAAGAAAGTGCAAGAAGTTAGAGTGACAATTTAACAAAAACAAGGGCTAGAATTCTTATTCATAGCAAAGGGAACTCAGCAGGTAATTCCATGCAGTTTGTTCCCTGGATTTTGTACTATTTCTGTTCACAAACTATTCATGAACAGATTACAGCAATTAAAACAAACAAATGAGGAAACATTTATTAATTATGGAATAATTGATATACAATATGTTATGAGTTAGGGATAATTCTTGGTCTCCAAATTGTATCAGCCAGGTTGAGTGACTCATAATTTGCAGTGTCCCTTTGTCACACATGTCCAAAGGCTCTGCAGGACAAACCCAGCACAATTCATCTCAGCTTTGATGTATCAGAGTGGGGACCTGGTGGGGCTGGAGAAGGTGCAGAGGAAGGCAGCTGAGGGCAAGGGGATGGAGCAGCTGCCTCACAAGGAGGGGCAGAAAAGGCTGAAACTCAGCTGCACTTTGGAGCAAAGGCAGCTGGGCAGGGATTTGACTGAGGTCTGCCTGTTCACAAATGTTCTGGGTTAAAAAACCAGTTATCCATGCATCCCTCAATGCTTTAACAAGCACAGCAACACAAGAGCTGCTGCTTGGGGGATCCATGAGCTGAAGCTCTGCTGCCAAGGGTGCTGTGCCTGGGGACATGGCAGCACCAGGGAGGCAGCCAGGCCCCCAGGCCATTCCAGGATTCTGGGACACCATCAGAGATTGGCACACCTTGGTTTTGGTTTGAACAATCCATGTCAGATCCCAGATCCTACATCCCTGCTCATGGCTTGGACTGCTACATGGGTGCTTTGGCACTCACACAGGAGCTGGGCTTTCCAACACCCAAAGTGCCATGAATTAAAAGTGGTAGGATGAGTAGAATTTTGTGACTTTTGTTATTAGAATGAAAGAACCTCACAAAGGCAGTAAATCTGATTTAATTTCTGTAGACTCAGCTATAAGACATCCCTGTTCCCATCTCTTTGGTCAGTAGCATGTCAAGGGCAGGGAGTTCATTAAATATCACACAGTCCTCCGCAGTGTCTTTTACCTCCTCAGCTTGTTTTCCTGACACAGCTTTAAATTGCTTGAAGATACTTCTCTTTCTCACCCATGCCTTCTCCTTTCACTCCTCTGTGTCCTTTCACACTCTGAATGTGCATTTGAACCTGACAGATCCCTGCTATGCAACAGGGCCTTCACTTTTTTCTTCCTTTTTTAAAACATTTTCTTCTTTTGTACCTACAAATTACTGTAAGTGTGGTTTTCTGCCCTCACTTATAGGGGAGGATAATTTGTGCCTCTTATGGGCACTGGTTTCTTTGTGCCTAGTTCTGGAAAACAAAAAGCACCTGCAGTTGTGTGTCCATGGGTGCAAATTATAAGGATAATGCTAAGACAAGACTGGGAATTTTCCAGTGAGATGGATTTTTACTGGAAAACAAAGAAAATTCATGCACCTGAGCTGAGGGGTTTCTGGGGGAATTTTCACACCAGTTTCAGCAACAGGGGCATTCCTGGAAAAATCTACAGAACATGATAATCAGCTTGCCCTTCCTCAGAATAGTAAGAATTCAGAATTTAGGGAATTTTCTTAAGATGAGCAAGCCAAAGTCAAATCCTGCTGTGCCTAATTGAGTTCTCACATCTCCAGTGCATATCCAGTAAGGATACCAATACCTCCTTCTCAATGTCTTCATTTGAAATTGTCTCACTCAGCACTCACAGGACTTGGTAAGACTGAGGTTCACAGCTGGGCTTTCATTCAGACAGGGCAAAGCCAGGCCTCCCTTTAGACTGAAAGTGGTATAAAACTTTTCAAGTTCCAGACACATTATGCATCACCCTGTGCATCCCATCTTACTGAGGCAAAGCAAAAAAAAAAAAAAGCTTTGCTGTTTCTTTTTCCAAAGTCTGTTAATAACTATAAATAACTTTGAAATTCAGGCAGAGTTAGCTCAGATGGGTCGAGGTGCTCCATGAAAATGCTGTGGGTGTTTTTTGCAGTAAGAGTATACACACAAGCATTTTTTTTTTTCTCCATGTGAGAAAACAGTGTGCATATTTTACAGTCCATTTCCCTCTTTAAGGCTGTAATCATGTTAGAAGAAACCAGCTGGTCTATCCCCCAACAAAGCCCTGGCCAGCTGTAGTGGAAGGAAGGCTGGTGGTGGAGCCATGTGAAAAGCTGTCTGTGGCTCTGTGCTGGGCTCCCACTTCCCTTTCCATGCTCTGCAGCACAGCTGAGGCCAAGGCAGGCAGTGAGACCTGTCTCTCACAGAGCTGCTCCTTCATCATGAATGGCCTCTCTTGGATTTAAAGGTTATAGTCCACATCCAGGACTAGGACCAGAGCACTTTCCCCACTGATGCTGCAAACTAATCCTGTGCTACTTGTAAATATAGCAATGAAAAGCTTTGGTGAAAGGCATGAGGAGCTTGGAAGGATCTTTAGTTTTTGGTGTGTGTAGTAGGAGCCTCTTGATTCTAAAGAACTGAGCTGAACAGGAAGAATCTTAACTTAGCTGAGTCCTCCGAGCTTCATTGCTCCGTGACATTTGTCAGCCTTGTCAGGAAAGAACACCACTAAATTGAAGCTCTGTCCTGTTCTGCTTCATTAGAACATAATGAGGCAAAATTACAGGGTTTGCTGGCACTGCTGAGGGATTCATATCATGACTGTCCTCAAAGCCAGCCAGGTGAGAGCCACCAGCCCCTCCTGCAGCACCTGGCTCTGGGGCAGGGCAGAAGATCCACTCAGGCTTTTTCTGGAATATTAAAGAAATCCTCAGTAGCCCCAAAGGGCCGAGGGGCAAACAGAGGCAGATGTGGCAGCTGAAGGGCACTGGAGCAGAGCTGCTCCAGCACTGCCCATCCTTCCTGAGGGCTGTGAGGGGCCTTAATGGGCCCCATGTGCTGCAGGAATGCAAGGCTCTGCGTGGGCTGGGAGATTTATGCTCCTGACATTGGGGGGATTTCCTGGCTAGGAGCTGATTGCTTTGGACTGTGTCTCTGCTCTGAATTACTGGGGCTTTATTGAGCAGCAAACCTGAGGAAGCAGCAGAGCTGGAGATGGACTCTTGTCCTGTGTAAGATCCTGCTGGTTTAACCTCACATTTCTGGGGGTGTGGAGCAAGAATTGTTTCTGCATTTAGTTGTCATTTAAGTGTCATTAAAAGATGGGACTGGCCTCATTAAGGTTGTTTTCTGTTTTCCACAAACCCCAGCAGTGAAGGTACGTAGGTATAATTATAAAATTATAATGGTTTCCCAGTCCTCAACGAGGTATGGGACGTTGTGAGCCACAGATGGCATCTTTATGTTTTAGCAACCTTCTGTCATTTCAGTGACTTTTTATGAATTTTTGCATTAATGAACTCATGTAAACTGCTGGTAGCCCAAACTTCCCATAACTCAACAAAACATTATGGTGAACTCTACTTTCCTTTGATTTATACCTGCTGTTTGGCAGCACAACACCTCCTACACAGCATTCAGGTGTTGTGTGGGCTGTAGGGTAGTTTAATTGACAGAATGTTATACTTGAGACCAACATCAGAGATGAAACTCTTCCATATTTTGTTCATCCTGGACTGCTGACCAGCACACCTGAAGTTGAGCTCCCCATGGGGAAAGCACCAATGTGTTTGAAGGACCTGCCTGAGGTGAGAGCACCTGAACACACAGACATTCAGTCGTCAGCTCAAGGAATAACTTTGCTTTTATCTGTGTCACCCAGTGAGACACTCAGCAAAGGTTTGGATGCTCATACAGTGAGAGGAAAGCAGGTAGACTGACATACTCCAAAAGGAAAGGAATAGGGTGAGAAGAAAATGAGTGGCTCTGGAAAGGTCTGGGGAACACACACACACACAGAGGTAGAGATGTCAGTGGTACAGGTGATGATGTGAGATGGAGGGAGGAAAAAGAAGCATAAGGTTCAGTGATTTGGTTTCTGCCTGTGATTTAGGTCTGGGCTTAGCTTGCAATAGTTTGGTTTGAATGTGTACACAAAATGAAGAAAATCACAGATCATAAGAACAACAAAACCTGAGGAAAATGAGCCCCCTTCTGAAAAGACCTCCCACTCTGGCCACCACATGGTTAACAGAACCTTTATTAACACAGAATTGTCAGGCTCCAATGTGAACACCTAAAGTTCATTCCCATGGTTCTCTGAACATTGAAAGACAGAAATTCAGTTGAGTAACTTAGGAAAGCCTTCTCCTCTTTCCCATGCTGCTAGCATTGCAGTATATTTCTGGCATTGTTTAAAGTGTTACTGGCAAATAATATTGCTTTGTGCATTATAAATAGAAATCAGGCAGCAAATGGAATTAAATGTGGACTGAAAGGCATGAATTCCTGAGCAGAACAGTCTGTGTGTCTGACAGGAAATAGACAAACTTTGTTAAGTTTGCCCAGGACCAGCCTAATTTGATCTTGGAGTTTTTATTATTTTTTAAATGTGGTTTTACATTACTACAAAATGTAGCAGCTACTTGACGCTGAAAACAAAGCCAGCAAAATAAGATCCCTCCAGGGCATTCCAAGTTATTTAAACCTGAGCTTTTCCAGCATTCCTGTGCTACAGATAACAGTAAACAGTAGGTTAAAAATATACAGCATTAGAGTTATAGAGGAAAAAAATAGCAGCAGATATTTGTGAAGGACAGATTAGCAACAAATCCCTGACCTGGATCGATGTACCCTAATAAAATTTGCCAATGGGTGGGGGATTGGACACTTTGGAAGGGAAGACCTGGATAGGCTGAGAGGACATGCTGCTATCAAGAACCTTGTGAAGTTCAGCAAGGACCAGTGTGAGGTCTTGAACCTGGGAAAACACTCCAGGAGTGCAGCAAAGGCTGGGGAGCAGCTCTGTGGGAAGGGACCTGGGGGGCAGCCAGCTCAGGATGAGTGAGCTCTGGGCTGCTGCTCAAAGAAAGAGCAGGATGCTGAGCTGCATCTGCAAGGGAGAGAGGATAAAATCATTGTCCCGCTCAGCACTTGTCAGGCCACACCTGGAACTGTGTGTTCTGTTTTGGTGCCCACATCAAAAAGAGGTGTGGGCAGGCTGGAGAGGGGCCACAGAGATGATCCAAGATTGGGAAGCCTGTTGAGTGAGGAAAGGCTGAGAGAGCTGGGTTTGCTCAGCCTTGAGAAAAGGGTTAGGCAAAACACCCTATCACCATGTTTCAGTATTCAAAGGATGCCTACAAAGAAGACAGAAACTCCCTTTTTACAAGGAGTCACATAGAGAAGATGAGTTAGACAAGTTATTCCTGGGGAGATTCCAGTTTGACACAAGAGGAAAACTTTTCATAATGAAAACAATCAGCCACTAAAATAATCTCCTCAGGGAAGCGGTGGATTCCTCAGCATTAGACACTTATAAGATTAAACTGGACAGGGTCCTGGGCCATCTAGACCATGCTTTTGCCAAGAGAAGTTGGATGACATGATCCTTGAGGTCTTTTCCCACCTGGTGTTCTGTGATTCTAGGTTCCTATGAAATTCCAATTCTTTCAATTATGTAAAACACCAGCTGTGCTGCAATTCTGCAGTGTGCTGGTGGGGAATTGCACCCATCTTTCAGGGTTTTCCATCAGGTTCTGTACTACAGAGGCATCTATCACATAAAATACGGAGCAGATGAACTTCTTAGTGTCTTCAGTTAATTTTTTTATATGTTGATTAATTCTACAGGGTTTTTTTTTTAGTTTTGCTTCCAGTTGCAACTTTCATAAGGACATTGTGGACATTTTTGGTGACAATTAGAGTGAAGAATGTTGAGTTTCCACAGCATCTGTCATTTTCTGCTGGGGTAGCAAGGTCTTTTGGAAGATTAGGATTAATCTTTCCTGCTTCCTGGCTCCTAAAGATAGCATCCAAGCTGTCCCCTGACTGCACTGCAAGTTCATTCCACAGCTAAAACCTCTCCTTATCAAAGATCTGTTCATGCCCCTCCCTCTCTCCTTCCTCAGCTTGCTTCCTCTTTGGTATTTTAGAACAAGATTTAGCCACCCTAACACTTTCCATGTCAATAGTCAGCATCACTGAGTTGCAAGAATCCAGTCTGGTAACTGCTAACTGGAGGTTCCCTCTCTAGGCATCTTTGGGACTTTTTGTAAAACCCCAAAATCAAAAAATGTTGGCTTAGAATCACAAAATTTTCAGTTTTGTGTTGCAAGCCTTGGAACATTTTCATTTTCTTCATAAAGTGTCTTGGAGAATGTATTTCCTCTGAAAACACATTTTGTTTTTGGAGAAGCCCCTCTTTTCTTTCCAGTTCTGCTGGAAATTCAGGAGGAACCGATGTCACCTTTGCTTTGCTGGAAAAACCAATTGCAAACTCTGCCAGAGGAGGAAGAGCTGTGTGTATACCCAGGGAGGTACACAGACATCTGAGCTCTTTCATGTGGCTGGGCATGGACCTGATCTGAGAGCTGAGCGTTCCCAAACTCCTCTTTGCAAGCAAGGTGCTCCCATTCTCCCACTTTTGTAAGAAAGGAAGAGGCTCTGACTGCTGACACCCTGCAGGGCGCATCCCTGAGGCACTGATGTCACAGACATCTTTTTGTGAAAATCCTTTCTTAGGATATTTTCCCTTCTGAGAAGCTGAGAGGCCTCAGAAACAAAATGTAAACAATGGTTATCTGCTGCTGTGGAATGCAACAGGTGCATCTGTGATTGGTCTCATGTGGGATTTTGGGATCAGTGACCAGTCATGGCAGAGCTGGCTCTCTCTCTCTGTCTGAGCCACAGACCTTTGTTTTCATTCCATTCTATTCTTGGCTTAGCTAGCCTTATGGGGTGAAACTTTTCCTTCTTTTCTTTTTAGTATAATGTAATACATATATCATAAAATAATAAATCAAGCCTTCTGAAACATGGAGTCAACATTCTTGTCTCTTCCCTCACCTGAAAACTCCTGTGACCGTGGTCACACACTGACATCACAAACAAGGATTAAGCCTGCTCTGGGCTCTGCTGAAGTCAAAAAGGATCCTGTGCACACCCAGGCACCTGGAGCTTATTCCATGGTCACAACCCAGATTGATGTGCTGATCCCACACTGAGGCAAAACTCCCATTGATCTTCATTATGCAGGATATGACTGAGATGGGACTGAGGAAACACTTAAAAAACAAGAGACCTTTAAAAGTATTTTCATTCCAATCCCTTGTTTTAAAGCTGTAACTGTGATCTACAGTGATAATTTATGCAGCAGATTGGTAGTAAAACTATTGTGCAGTCAGTGTGATATTGCAAATGGGAATTTAATAATTGCTGATTATTTTAGAAATGTTGTCTTGTTAAAAACAAGACATAGGAATAAGTGATAATCAAGGGTGAAGGGATTACTGCTGTTGATTTAAAAGCTTGCTAAGGCAGATTTTAAATCCCAAAGCCAGAGCATTTCTTTTAGCAAATAAAAATGCAAAGAGGAACAGACTGGTGGAGTCTTGTTCGAACAACTGGCGGGCAAGTAGCAGTAAATCATGCAAAAAACATTTCCTAAACTTTCCCTTTTAATAAATTAGGTGTTGTTTGTAAAATAGCTTGGGAGAACATGTTAACACAGAACTGCTAGCTAGATAACAAGCCAAATCCATCTCTGCATTTCAGCCCAATTGCACCAGGGATGAATTTGGCTCTGTGTCTCTACAAACATGAATCAAGCTGTTTGCATTTTGTCATTACACTATCCGTGACCCAAGTGTATACATTTCCTTGGCAACAGCAATTAAAAGCCTGACAAAAACACTACACATTATCTGTACAATTTTTTTCTTCCTTAGCAAAAGTTGCATTTTCCCACCCCTGCCCCTCCCTAAGAAAGGAAGATTAAGGGGCCCATCCAGTTTCCTGTGAAACTGAAGATAAAAATTCCTCTGGTTTTGACAGCAGCAGCAGTGCTTTCTTCATTTAGTGATTATTTATTGGATTGATGGCTGAGTCCCAGGCAGCAGTCCCAGCTCTGCTGGCTCTGTGCTTGCCTCATAAAACTTCTCTTGTCCGTGGCCATGTCCATGCTCTTCCAGAGAAAAGAGGAAGGCTGATGTACCAGTGGTGCACTGGAAGCCTTCTGGGTTCCCAGGTGTTTGGGGGAGATGGCATCAATTTCTTAGGGCTTTCTTTGGGAAATTCATCAAAAGTGAGAGCTGCAGGGGTATTTTGGGACCATGTATATCTATTTAACTAAGAGATTCACCATATCCCTCAGGGGTTTATTCTCTGTGGAATATTTTGATGTATCTAAGCCCTCTTCCAAACCCTTATCAGACTTCTCTTCCTGATTCAATGAAATCCAAGACTAAATAAAGTGTATAGCTAATAATTACAGGAATTTCCATAATGGCTGTTTTCAGCTAGATATTCCAATTAGAATGAGAGAATTTGTATGTGCATCAGGTATAATGGACTAGATAACATTTAGTGGGCAACAGCAAACCCCTGCTCGGAGCAGTGCAGATCACAGTCCCCATCCTTAAGGAATTTTCCATGCAAATAGGTGTAGGCCTGTCAAATTCTCTTTTCAGAGGGAGCCCAATGAGTGTTTCAAGGTTTGTGCTCCCAGGCTTTTGGCAGCTGCTGCATTCTGAGGGTGGTGTATTTATTCCCTAGCAGAGAGCTGAGCTGCTGGCAATGCAAACTCCAATGAACACTCACCTCTGCTGGAGATAAAACTTCAGCCATCCCAAGCCTCTGCTCACGAGGGGTGGCTGAACCTTTGTACCCTTCCAGCTGGGATTGCAAGGAGCTGGGAGATGACCAGAGGCATCACACCCACTGCAGTCAGTGGTTCAGAGAGAAGATTGTTGTTTTTGGTGCATCTGGGATACCCACCAAGCTGCCCTGTGCAGTTTTTACCTGACTAATGGTAAGAAAAACAGCAAGAGACAAAAGCAAAGTGTTTCCCTCCTGCTTTGTGTGTTTGCATGGCAACATGATAACCCCACTGCCAGAGCCAGCAGCCCTTTTCCATTAGCAAAACCAAGCAGTCCTTACCAGCACACCAAAAAAAAAAAAAAAAAACCCAACAGGCTGCAGGGGAGGGGGAGGGAGGGAGTGCATTTTGTGTATTTTCCACATCTGTTTCCTCCATCCACCTCTGGTTTGCTGCTGCAGGGCAGGAAACACATTGCACCAGCCACTGCCCCACTGGGAGCCGGCCTGTGAGGGGCTGGAAGTGCTTCACACTTCATCTGCTGGAGCTTGGAAACATGGATTGCTGCTAAACACAGCTTGGAAAACATGGATTGCTGCTAAACCCAGCTTTGGAAAACATGGATTGCTGCTAAACCCAGCTTTGGAAACATGGATTGCTGCTAAACCCAGCTTTGGAAATGTGGATTGCTGTTAAACCCAGCTTGGAAAACATGGATTGCTGCTAAACCCAGCTTTGGAAAACATGGATTGCTGCTAAACCCAGCTTTGGAAAATATGGATTGCTGCTAAACCCAGCTTGGAAACATGGATTGCTGCTAAACCCAGCTTGGAAAACATGGACTGCTGTTAAACCCAGCTTTGGAAACATGGATTGCTGCTAAACCCAGCTTGGAAAATATGGATTGCTGCTAAACACAGCTTTGGAAAACATGGATTGCTGCTAAACACAGCTTGAAAAACATGGATTGCTGCTAAACCCAGCTTGGAAAACATGAATTGCTGCTAGACCCTGCTTTGGAAACATGGATTGCTGCTAAACCCAGCTTTGGAAATGTGGATTGCTGCTAAACCCAGCCTGGCTGCTGTGTCAGGGCAGCAGTCTGAGCAGAGCGTGTTTGCTTTGGGTACAGTAGAGAAAAAAGGAAAGGGCAAAAAAAATCAGTGAAGGGAGGAAAACCAATGAAAGCTGGCCTTGATAAGGGTGTTTTGGTAGCTGTGCACATCAGTGTGAGGAGCTGCTCCTTCACAGATGTGCCCTGGCTGTCCTTTCACACTGACCTGCACATCAATTCTGCCAAGTTCCCTTATTGCCCACTTCTCTCTGCTTCATAAATCTCCTTCAGGATGTCCTCTGTGTAAGAGGAGCCACATTTGAGTCTTTCCTGCTGTGAACAAGTCCCTAAAAGTCCATCCCCTGACTCCCTGTTGTCACCATGATATCTTATGAAAAACCCTTTCATTAGGATTTTTTCTCCTGAGAACCTTCAGAGGAAAAGAAAAACAATAAGTATCTGCTGCTGTGGAATGCAACAGGTGGATCTGTGATTGGTCCATGTTGGTGGTTTCTAATTAATGGCCAATCACAGTCAGCTGGCTCAGACTCTGGTCAGTCACAAGATTTTATTATCATTCCCTTCCTTCCTTTGCTAGCCTTCTGATGAAATCCTTTCTTCTATTCTTTTATTACAGTTTTAATATATCATTTTCTTTTAATATAATATATATCATAAAATAATAAATCAACCTGATTTATAATAAATATAAATCTGAATATAACATAACAAAAAATAAATCTGAAATATGGAGTCAAGATTCTCATCTCTTCCCTGCAAACACCACCACACCCTGTTACTCCTCAAACACCTCAGTCCCAAGGCAAGGTTTTCTCCTTTCTGCCCTTTCCCCCTGACTCCCATGAAGTTCCCCTTTATCCTTCACATGTTTCAGGGTACTGGCAGCCCTGTGACACCACAGCATGAGCTGCCAAAGACCTCTCCCACTTGCTCCACTGCTTCCTTGGGGCATGTGGCTGTTGGAACTTGCAAGGGTGTTTGCCATAGCAAGAATTCGTCTCTATTTCTAAGGCTTCAAAAAACAGAAAAAGATGTTGTTCTTCCCCACCCATCCTCTCCTGACAAAGAATGTTTGTGAGCAACTGAAGATAAACACTTGTCATAATAAAACCTTGTCATCTCTTTTCCCAGTAACCTCTCGGCATCTGGCCCCTGGCTCTGCTGCAAAGCCAGATAAGTTCCCTTCCTGATTTCATCCAGCTCGTTTTCACACTTTCCAAAACTTGAAGCTTGCACACAGACATGCCCTTGAGACTGATAGAGAATAGCCTGTGTTAAGCAAAAACACCAGCCAGGTCTTCACTCTGCAACAGCCTTTCCCAGAACGTCCCACAGCCCTTTGTCTATCTCACCAGAGGCCAGGCTGTCATTTCATTTCAGGGGCCAGCTCTTCACCTTGGGTCCCCCAGTGCACTTATGGGGTGCCCTACTGAGGCTGAGTCCCTCTTTAGCAAGGGAAGGGAGGCAAAAGGAAAAATGGGTTGTGATTTTAAGAGATTTCTCGGTCTTGCAGCAGAAATGAGAAGGCAACACTGCGTGGTGCCCATGAAGAACACAATGGATTCCTGTGAGGCAGGCAGAGTGTGCAGAGAGTTGTGCCCCTCTCAGATGTGCACAGATACCATGGCTGGGTCACAAAGGAGGAGAGAGAGATGCCAAGGGCAGTAGCAGAGCAAGGACAGCACGAGGTGCTCTGAGGTGATATTGTGACTCCCTTCAACATTTGTCACATCATAAACAAAACTCAGTCCGAGGCAGTGCTGTCTGTCCCACGCTGGGGAGGATGTGCCTTCATCTTCACCTCACCCTCACCTTTTAATCCCCAAGTTCTCCTCAATGACACGTGCTCAGAATGAATGAGTGTGCAAATGAATCCCTGGTGCACAGAACTGCAGGGTTTAGCTGGGGGGTTGATGTAGCTCTAGGATTAAATACAATTAGGCTGTCTAGACCCCATTCAGCAGGGATGTGGATGGGGTGAGGATTACCGGCTGGGAAATCAGATATTCAGTGAGAGGGTGGGCAGCTGGGCTGGGGCAGGAGAGGAAGCCAAGTGGAAATGTAAGAAAGCACAGAATAAATTGTCAGAGGGCTGGATGTATTGTACACCCTCAGCTCCCTTGCACTGGCTGTTCCCTGTGCTCCTCTGCAACAGCTCAGCCCTTTGCAGTCTTGCACATCTTTCCTCCTCCAGAGCACTGTTAGCATGGAAAATGGCATTGCTTTCCATTAACATTGGCTCAGTGAGACACAAACTGGACAATGATCATAGAATCATAGAGTTCTTTAGGTTGGAAAAGACCCTTAAGGTCATCAGCTCCAGCCATTAAGTCAGCACTGTCAATTCCACCATTAAATTATATCCTCAAGTGCCACATCCACCAAGTGCCACATCCACCTGTCTTTTAAATCATTCCAGGAAGGGGAATACATACAGAGGGACATACAGAGGGACTGTGGCAGAACAAAACCTGAAGCCAGGTCTCCAGGATGTTCTTCTAATCCTTGGACTATGCCCATATCCATGGTTCTTCCCTTCCAGGCTCCCAGGTATAGGAGTACTCCTATAGAAATCAGAGCCATGATCTATTTGGTGTGCCACAGC
The DNA here is from genome assembly GCF_028018845.1 of Melospiza georgiana. NCBI lineage: Eukaryota > Metazoa > Chordata > Aves > Passeriformes > Passerellidae > Melospiza > Melospiza georgiana. Next base: position 7,777,900 of record NC_080433.1, read on the forward strand.
AAGTGCTTCTCACCTGAAAATAAAAATGTCCCATTTCCTTCCTCTTGGTATTCCCCACAGGCAATGGGGCCCAAACCCACCCCTGCAGCAGTGCTGATGGAGGAGATGCCCAGGGGAGGTGATTTGTCCCTCCTCAGCCTCCAGCTCGTGGCACAGATTGTTTTTCCCATGGGAAGCAGGTGTGGGCGTGCTTTGGGGACCCCGGTGGCCCTGTTGGGACGTGGTGGCACAAACCACCCTGTGTGGATGTCCCCTGCTCCTGCTGCTTTGTGCTGGGCTGTGCTCTGCCTGGCAGTGCTGCTCTGAAGGCAGATGGTCCTGCAGCTTGTTGCTTCTTGCCAGCCTGAGCAGACGGATCTGAGGGCCCTCAGAGGGAGCAGGAATCTGCATGTGCTGAAGCTATTTTAAACACATCAGCACAGTCTAGCATGGAGAAGACCCTGCTGCCTCAGAAGCATATTTAGCCAATCTGATACAGAAACCTGACCATATTTCACAGAGCACATCATTTACCCTGCTCCAGGCATGGCCCGGGACTGGGATGCTTCATGCAGTTCCAGCCATTAGGAAGGAGAGCCCTTTTTCCAGGGGGAAAACCACAATTTTTCATTGCATGAGCTGGAAAACCACCTAAATTAATCTGTTTCTTTATTTACTCCTCCCTCAGTGCTGTTGGAGGGTCTTCAGGTACCTCTTGGTACCAATCCTGTACCCTCCCTCTCTCCACACTGAAATAGGACAGGAGGTTGGGAGGGGGGGAATGTGAATTATTTGCAGTGCTGTTCAGTCTGTGCTGTGAGCAGCAGCCCTGCTTGGTGTTGTCCTGCCTGCTCTGACCCCAGAGCACCAGGAGCTTTCATCCCTTCTTGGGTAAATAACTGATTTTATGCCCAGGGCATGGCTTGGTGCTGAGGAGTGTGAGTGCTTTTGTTCTGTCTGTAGCAGAAAGAATAGAAATTAATCTCTCTCTGCTCTAGTCAGCCCTTACATCACAGATATCACACAGTTCTTTGTAGTTTCCAGCAATACTTGGCTTTGTGTAACTCCTCAGTGACTTTTCCCTGCCTCCTCTTGGCCCGTGGAGATGTGCTGCTGCTCACTGACATGCCACTTTCTGCAGGCAGGAAATACTCTGCTGACCTTTCTGGCTCTAAGGATGCACTTTCCAGTCTGAGCAAAGCCCAGGAGACCTGAGGTTTTATTCTTGCTGCATGACAAGCAGCAGGAGCCATAGGTGTGGGGTGTTTGGGATGTGTCCCACCACACCACAGCTGGCAAAACAAATCTTTCCACAAAGTTTTCACCACCTGCCCCAGCTTCCTCTCCACAGGAAATCCATCCTCCCCCGCTGCTGGAGACAAGAGCTGGGCCTTTGTTTGCAGCTCCCCTTTCACAAATAGAACCAGTGCTGACTGGTAAACACAGTGCCACTGAGTGTGCAGAGCAGCACTCAAAGATTGGAAGATAATGGTAATGGGGTTTTTTCTACTGACTTGGGTAAGAGGAGCTGCCAAATCCCTGAACTGTGTGCAAACAGCTCCTTGTTACTGAAATTTGCTTTCCAGCAGCACCCTAAGGTGCTTTCTGTTTTGTATGCACTCAGTTTGAGGCTGGCTGGGATTTTAAGGGACAGAATTAAGGACAGATCCAGCCTGGATACAAAACTGACTCCTCAGGAAGAGTCTGGCTGCAGGAATGGGACATGCACATGGATAGGAACAACAGGAGCATCACTGCACTGGTTCTGACCTGAAGTCCAGCTAGATGAGTATCAAACCTCCAAATAAGCCTGAAACCACTGACTTCAAGAGCAGATAATCATATCCCTTCAGCTATGAAGATTATATTTCCCGTCTACAAATGCTAATAGTTTAAACACCCTTAATTTTTGTATTTTTATATCTCTCCTGCCCTAACTAGCTCCATGCAAGTTCTGTATCTCCCAAACTCTCCCATAAAAGGGGTCTCAAGACTGAAGAATTTAAAGAATTTGATTATATGAGCCTTCATTTACCTCCTCCATACATAGTACTTCATTGCCTTGAGTTAAAAGAAAGGAGAATATAAGAAGAAGAAATAAGAGGTTTGGGTTGGATATTAGGAACCATTTTTTCACTGAAAGGCCTGTCTGCTAAGGGGCCTTTCAGGACACAGAAACAATATGCCCAAAGTCTTACTCTGCAGGAGGACAGGAGAGGGAATGTCCCTTGTCACACAAGCAGATGTGAAGAGGGACAGCTCATCTGGATCCTTGCACACAGACTTTCCTGAAATACAGCAGGAAATGCAATATTTTTGAATACAAAAACTAATTTTTTATTTTCTGAAGTCTTTTTCTAAGAGCTGTTAGCTTGGAGCTGCTGGAGAGCCCCAAGTGAGGAATAAAAACCTGGCCCAAGTCTGTTGTGCCAAAGTGGCTGATCTCTCACTGAGCACAGAGGAAGACCCAATTCTGGAGAGAAGGAATCTGGGAGATACAAAAGGCTGGAGGAAAACTCCTTGCAGAAGCTTCCAGAAGAGGATTTCTATCCAGCAGGTCTGCCAGAGGTTCAGTGCTCCCTAAAAGCAATGCTGACAACCGATTGTTCTCCTGGAATTTTCTTTGGGAAACTACTTTTATGGTTAAAAGCAAAAGCTTTAATTGGTCAGAAGTTTTGCTGACTCTGTTTCAAGGATACTGAAATTTTAACTGAGAGCACTAATTCCTCCAGTAAAAAGTTTTTAATGGCTAGGGATCTATGGTGGTCCAAATGTAGTTTAAATGTAAGTGATTTATATTTTCTATTTAAAAAAAGCAGGAGGTGAGGAAAGTTTCACTGAGCACAATGAAAGAACCCTGGATTTATGTGGAATAAAATAATAACCAGGCTGAAGTGCCAAACCCCTTAATGACCACATTCCCTTTCCAGAGATGGAAAAAGAGGAGGACCAGCACCTTTTTTTTCTTCAACCTCACATTTCCAGGAACCTCTTTGCTTTGTTTTTCACATCAGGATTAGAAGAGGTAGGGGCAAGATATCAAGATAAAGGTCATCTTTAAGTGCATTTATTCTGATTGAAAGTAGGAAATGCCAGAAATCCCTCCAGATTCCCAATTCCATTTGGCCATTTCAAGATAAATCCCCCCATCCTGTGCTTGCCTATCAACCACACCAACAGGGAAACTGCAAACCATCTGCTTTTTGGGAAGCAATACCCAAAGCAGTTTGTACTGAGCTGGCTGGTGCTCCAGGCCCTGCAGCTTCTCCGTGTCCTGCAGGGGGACACCCCCAGCTCTTGGCATCTGGGGGCGCTGACAAGGAGCCCTCCCTCTGTCTGCCCCCTCCAGATGGGCTGTGACAAAGGCTCCTGCTCTCAGCAAAGACAGGGCAGCGCTAGTTCACCCAACACGAAAGGATTTGCTCTCTGGTCCCTGCCATGTCATGTGCTATTTGTATTTTGGATCAAGTCACATGTGCCATGGGTCGTTATTTTAAATTATATTCAAGGTGTGTGCTCTGTATCTGCATCCTGGGCTGCAGGAAGGGATTTTTTTGAAGTTCTTATTTTTGGCTCAATGTAAATAAACAGACTGTAATTTGGAAGAGCATCTGTGATGCTGGTGATGCTTTGAGCAAGAAAAGAATTTTTGTCAATGGAAGGGAAGCCACGTTGAGGGAGCTCCATGTAATAAAACACTTGCCCACCTTGGGCCCTTTCTTTTTTTATTTTCAGCACTGCCTGGGATTTTCAGCTTCATATTTATATATGACGTAATAGGTGCTGTGTAACAGGGATGGAAACAATCCAGATTTTTCTTCCCACAGATTCACACTCTTCCTGCAAGATCATGGCTGGCTTGACCCCCAGTCACTCACACAAAGAAACCTGCAGTGTGCTGAGGGAGGTTAATCTGGATCATGAGGTATTTGCTGGTTTGCAAGACCCAAATCAGAGGTTGAACTCCCCTTTGCACCAGTGGGTTCCTTCAGCAAAATACTTTCTTAGGACCTGCTTCATTTGCCAGTTTTTTACCTGCAGCTCCACTTTTGCTCAAGCAGCTTTTTTTTGCCAAGGGTTGGGCAGTTGAGGCTTTTATTATGGCAGCTGCTGTTTTAGAAAAAGATAAAGTTCCAGATCAGGAAATATTTCATTCTCTGGTAGCTGTAGAAGGAAGTTGTGGCTTTCTGGAGAAGCCCTGTGAGGAGAGGAGGACCTGCTGAACCCAGAAAACTGTGGTTTGCAGCTGAGCAAAAATGCAGTTGCTTCAGAGCTGGTTAAAAATACCTGTGGCTTGATCCTGCCAGAATTGAAGGAAGTCTGCCCTAGATTAAGAAAGGCATTTTTTTTAAAAAGTAATTTTGCAACAGTGCAGATGTTTGCTGTAGTGTCACCAACAGCACAGGCTGACCTGAAAGGCTGCAGGAATGAGCACAGGCCCTTGGCTCACTGGGCAGCTCACCATCCAGAGCTGGAATTTCCATATTCTTTATCACTAGAAGATTTAATCATGTTCCCTGGTGCAGGAGCAGATGGACAGCTCATCCAGGCAGCGTCCTTAATATATTAAATTACTGCAGCTACATCCACTTGCCAGTAACCTGCAAAGCCCTTGATTCCTGCTCAGAAATGTGCTTTCTGCTTTGCTTGGACCATGGCCACTTGGCTTGTGGAGCAGCTGCAGCCACAGCAGAAGAAGAGAGGAGCCACCCTGAGGGTTTTCTTTAGCAAGGAGCCAGAACGTTGTTTTTCCTTCGTTCCCCTTGGTTTCCTACTCTGGCTTTGCTTTCCAGGTTTGTGGAGGAGGGATGGGTGGTTTTTGGCTGGGCTGGGGAGCTGCCCCATCCCTGGGTGCTGTGTCCCTGTGGAGCTCACAGCCTGTGCCAGCATTGCTCGTGGTGTCTGTGATGGGTGATGGGGCTGCTGAGGCTGCAGCTGCAGAGCAGTGTCACAGAGATCTTTTATGAAAAATCCTTTCCTTAGGATTTTCCCTCCTGAGAACTGAGAGGCGTCAGGAACAAAATGTAAACAATGATTATCTGCTGCTGTGGAATGCAACAGGTGCATCTGTGATTGGTCTCATGTGGTTGTTTCTAATTAATGGCCAATCACAGCCCAGTTGGCTCGGGCTCTCTGTCTGAGCCACAAACCTTTGTTATCATTCCTTTCTATTCTTAGCTTAGCTAGCCTTCTGATGAGAACCTTTCCTTCTATTCTTTTAGTATAGTTTCAATGTAATATATATCATAAAATAATAAATCAAGCCTTCTGAAACGTGGAGTTAGATCCTCATCTCTTCCCTCTTCCTAAGACCCCTGTGAACACCACCACAGAGCAGTGCTGAGGAGGCTGAGCAGACTCACTCTGTGCATCACACAGGGCTCACGCTGAAGCCCTTGGCAGGGATCCCCCCTGTGCCACAGATGTTCCAGCAATGACCCAGAGCTATGGAGGGACCTGTCAAGAGCAGCAGGAGCAGTGTGGCAGCTCCAGCCCAGAGAGTGAAGGTGGGGCTGGCTTCCTGCAGAAAGGTGAGCGCTGCTAAGATGAGGAATTTGTAGACTAATTCCCCTACTCTTTCACTCCCCAGGCAGCCAAACACTCTCACCCCTTCCTGCTGGCTCTGCCAGGGGTGCTGCTCCTTCTTCCACCCTTTGCTGTGGCATTCGCATTCTCTGAAAAATCCCTTCCCCCAGGATTTTCCCCTGGGAAACTGAAAAGCCTCAGATAAAGGGAAACAATTCTTATCTCATTTGCTTCTCCTGTTTGTGCTCATCTGGAATGTGTTTGGAGATTGTTTCCCCACAGGTGATTGTTTCATTGCATTCTGCTGTGAGTTGTTTTCACTCTTTGGCCAATCAGGGCCAAGCTGTGTCAGGACTCTGGAAAGAGTCAGGAGTTTTCATTATTATCTTTTTAGCATTCTGTAAGTATCCTTTCCGTATTCTTCAGTATAGTTTAGTATAGCATTCTTTAATATAACATAGTATCGTAAAATAATAAATTATCCTTCTGAGAACATGGAGTCAGATGCATCATTCCCTCCTGCCATGAGGTTCCCTGCCAGTACAATACTTTGCAGCTTGTTGGAGCCTGCCAGCTCACCGGGAGGGTCCCCAGCAGCACATGGGTGCTGTCTGTGGTCAGAGATTGTCCCTTTTTGCAGTAACAGGCCTGGGTAATCCCAGGAGAGGAGGATCTGATCTAGTGCCTGCCTGGAGGGAGGCCCAAGGGGGTGCCAAGGGGAAAACTCCCTCAGCCTCACCGTGCAAAGCAGCTTCACCGCCGCCCAGCTCAGCTCCTGCCAGCTTCCATGCCCAGCCTCACAGAGATCTGGGCTGGGAAAGGCTGTTTCAGATAGATGCAGACAGCAGATGGACATCAATATGCTTCCCAGAGCTTTTGTCTCTCCTCCCAGTTCCTCTTGGCATCTTGCTGGTCCTGAACTGATTCTTTTTCAGATATTCATCCTTGGGAATGTTCAGGGCCAGGTTGGATGGGACTTTGAGCAACCTGATCCAGGTGGGAGGTGTCCCTGTCTATGGCAGGCTGGATAGTCTTTAAGGTCTCTTCCAATCCAAACCATTCTGTCAGTTTATTCTATTATTTTATGATTTATTAAAACAATCCTTTTGTTGTTTGTGGTTTTTTTGAAGAATATTTTCCTCACAAATTTGCCTTTCTGTTAGCACCATTCTGTTTTTAAGTCAGGAAAATATGTGGGTTTTTATTTTTAAAAAATTCACATTCCTCTGAGTAATATTAAAAAACAATAACAAAATCATGTCTGAGCTTTTCAGACTTTACATGGAAAATATCTGTTATTCATCTGCTTGGAAAATGACATAAACCTTGCTCATGTTCTCTCTTTGGTGGAGTTTAGATAAATGGTCGTTCAATATTGATCTCCACTTGCCTCTGAAACAGCAATCCCAGAGCTGTGTGCTTCTCAGAGCATCTCTGCCCACCAATTTGCCTGCTGGATTGTAAATGCCACAGCCAGGAGGTTCACTTGAATTCCTCTGCCACAAAAAATAAAAGCAGCCTCGTGACTGATTGCAAGTGATGGAGGGTAAAAGCTACAATGGTACAAATGTTTCATTTCCCTGCTGCACGCCCTCAGGACGTGGCACAGATGCTGCACATGAGCCCTGAGTGTCCATGCCAGGCTGGTTCAGAGCTGACATGAGTGGGGAGGATGGCACAGCTTGGCTTTAAGGCTTTTTTCCACCTACATTTTTCCCCCATCTCTATCAGTTTGAATGCCATCCCTCAGCAGGTTTGTCCTGATGTGCTGCCCTGACCAGCAGCTGCTCAGTTGTTGTTTGTTTTCCCTTTCCCAGCATCCTAAATCTCAGCATCTGCAGCTGGTGACAGCCCTTTGCACCAGGGCTTGTATTATTATCATAAATAAACAGAAAATTCCCAGCACTGGATATTACCAAGCAATTCATTCACTCACCCAGAAAATTTTAAACACCATAAATAGGTGACCAGGCAACCCTTTCCAGGTTCCTTTTCCAGCTCTGATGTCTCACTTGCTGTCTGGGTGGGCCCATATTAAACACAGGCCCTCCCTTCAATCTGTAACCACGGATTTGCTGAGAATGTTTTATTTTATTGCTCTGCACACAGCAAACCAGGCAGGGAGGGAAAGATGGGGGAAAACTACAGAGCTGAAAGCTGTGCTGGCCTCTCCTTTGCTGTGTCTTGTCTAGAAAGCCACAAGAGAAGAATGGAATCCCTGCAGGTTTTGAGCCTACAAGGCAGATACAGCAGCTGGGCCTGAGAAGGGACAGTGACACTGAGGATGGATGTTCTCTCAGCAGGCCTGAAGGCTTCTCTTTGTGAGGAATACCTCTTGTCCACTTCCCCAACACAAGTCTGGATGCAGGAGGTACACAAGGTTCCCAAAATAAATTTGAGCAGGTGAAGGTAGAAGAAGCAGGAATTTCCCACCAAAACAGAGTCAGGGTGGCAGAAAAAGAGTCTCTGCTGGATTTCTTTTTAACAGATGTTTTGGCCAATGATTTTAACAGCAAGATCTACCAAACTGGAGTTAAGAACCTTTAGCCTGGCTGTGATTGATATCCAAAACTTTACAGAGAGGTTTCACGGTCCATCATTTCTTGTCAGCAAAAAGAGAATTAAGTTCTTTATAGGGGGATATGGACAAATTCCTCTCTATTCATGCTGTAAGAGCCTGTCTCTGCAGTGTGCAGATTGAGGGAGAGATCAAACACTGCATGTACCCACAGTCACTGCCTTCTGCAAGCGAGGAGGTGAAAGCCAATTTCAATTGCATTAGCTGCAAGTGCCTGCAAGAGAACCACGGTGCTCACAAATGGAAACAGATCCCAGGGCAATAGACAAACTGTAATGGACATGCAACAAGTTCCTGTTAGCACAGATATCTCTCCTTCCATTTGCCATGATCTGAATGTCAGCACATTATCATCCCAGCCCAGGCCCATCTAGAAAAGACTGATTTTAATTTGCTCCACAGAATGGGTGCAAGCTCTGAACATCACTCATACCTGATAAGGGCTCATGCTCCAAGACTGGCAAATCCAGCTGCTTCTGTGGTGACTCTTCTTCTTCTTCATCTTCTTCTTCCTTTTATGTTGCATTTCCCAACAGAAAGCCAGGAAAAAAAAAGAAAAAGAGACAAAATTTTGAATAGTACTAATACCAGACAGAATACATGAATTGCATCAAAATCATCTTTCATCAAACACTCTTGTAACTCATGCCTAGCATGAAAGCAAGGCTCCCAACAGCCCTGTGTCAGGCATCACTCCCCATAATGCCAGTAGTACTTATGGAGGAGGTGAAGCTCAGAAATCATCAGAGAATTACACAGCATTTGACTGGAAAAGCTGGCTGGAGCCACCTCTAAATCTAAGATTTAATCTTGACACTTGAACCCTGTGTTGCCTGTCCCATGCTCCAGCTGAAGTCATTAAGCTTATTTTTCCATTTCAAAGGAGAAAGTTTCACTGGAATGATTCAATTTTCCTTATTAAAATACTAACTCCTTTCCTTTGAAAAATCCATTGATGTCAAGTACAGAACAAAGCAAAGGGCCAAATTATTATTTTTTGTGTTATTTTGCCCATTGATAAGCAAATGTCTTCAGCATTCAGAGGAAAAAATCTGTTCACAGCCACCAAACTTCTGATTCACAATCTCGGATATCTTGAGCTATATGAGATGAGCCCTGCCATCTGCTGTGCCAGCAATGGTGTGTCCAGCAGCACCAGGGCAGTGATTGTCTGTCCCCCTGTATTCAGCACTGGTGAGGCCTCACCTCGAATCCTAGGTTCAGTTTTGAGCCCCTCATCACAAGAAGGACATTGAGGGACTGGGATGACACCAGAAAAGGGCAATGGAGCACAAATCTGGTGAAGAACATCTGGGGGTGTTTAGCCTGGATGAAAGGAGGCTGAGGAAGGAGCATCTTCCTCTCTACAACTCCCTGGCAGGAGGGTGTAGCAGGGGGGAATCGGTCTCTTCTCCCAGTTAACAAGTGATGGGACAAGAGGAAATGGCCTCAAGTTGCACCAGGGGAGGTTCGTGTTGGAGGTTAGGAGAAGTTTTTTACCCTGAGAGCTGCCAGGCAGTGGAACTGATTGCCCAGGTGTCCTAGATTGCAAGGCAATGTGTATTCTATTTGCCATCTGTTAGAGGTGGGTCACTTCTGTTAGTTGGGCAGTTTTCTTTATCTCTTCCACAACCAATCCTCCCTCTGGGGAGACATCTGCTGTCAATGGGCCGGTGAGTGTCACTGCCTGGCTGATAAAATTACAGCATCCCATTGTGAGATGCTCTGCCCAGGGGGAGGAGCCAAGCATTCCTACCTGGATATAATCTCAGTTTCTGGGACACCAGAGCAGCCTTTCCACTGGATTTCCCAGAGGAACAGCTGCCTTTTCCACTGGATCTTCAGAGGAAAACTCCATCCTTCTACAGGATCCCTGCTCCAACAGAACTACATCTGACACTGCAGGAGGGCTGCAGCCACAATTCCAATTGGACTGCTACCAACACCCTGACCAACAGGGGGTCAGGTTGTATTTTGGTTTTTCTTTGTATTATTGCATGTATTTTGGTGGATTTTTTTCCCTTTTCCTATTATAAATTGTATTTCTGACTTGGAGTCTCTCACTGGTTTTGCTTTCAGACCAGAGCACCAGGGAGGTGGCTGAGTCCTGAAGGTATTTAAAGCTGTGTTGTTGTGGCACCTGGGGCCATGGCCATGAGTGTGAGCGAGGCAGCCTGGAGGGCTCTGTGCTGGCAGTGGCAAAATGCCACAGAGCTGCTGGCAAGGCAGGGAGGCACTGCTGGACATAAAGCAGGCAGATCATATTCGTCTTTCAGAGTAGTGTTTCCAGATTAAATATAAGAGGGAAGCTCAGAGAGGTCAGAGGCTGAGATTGACTTTCAGAACAGTGCCTTTGACGTCCAAAGAGGGAGGACAGGCTTATTAAAAATGCAGTGTGGATTGCAAATCTGTCACACACCCAAGGCACCACGTGGAGGGGGAGGATGGATGAGGAGGTTATGGAGAACCTGCTGACAACAGCAGCCTCTCAAGTGACGGGTCAGTGAACAGTTTGCTGCTATTCAGCATTGTTTTGACAGAAACTACACAAAGCAGCCGTGTGGGGGGCAAGGAGCAAATGTTCTCTTCCACTTGGAAGCTTCTTTGAAATCTTGTGGTGGGGAAAGAAGACCATGAATGAGAATTAAGTTCTGCATTGACTTAGGAAAATCAGTTTTGTGAGGCAGAATGGAAAGGGGAGAGAAGCAAAGTGGGAATAGTGGGGATGGAGGGGAGGAGATGGCAGCAGCAATGACAGAGAGGAAGAGCTGGCAATGCCACTGGGATATGCTGGGTGAAGGCTCCATCAGCTTCTGCCATCTCCCTGGCTTTCCACTGCTCTGGAGCACACCAGGTTCCACCTGCTGCACCATTTCATGGCCACACTGAAAGTCCCTGTAAGAGTAAAGCTGATGGTGCCCACCACAAGGGGATATGCCAAGAGGGAGCCACACCATCTGCAGGCAAAGGCTTTGTAAGCCCTGCACCATTTCAGTCCCTCTCATCATTCATCCCTCAGCAGCTCTCTGAGGGCTGCCTCACCACCACGATGGCAGCACCATCAACTTGCTGCAAATTGAATCTTCCCCATGGGAAAATTCTGGATGGAAAGGTCTAAATAGGAAATTCTTCATGTTTGGGGAAAATTCAAAAACAACAGTATTCATCAGACATTGAAGGCAGTGACTCAAAATGTTGCCCAGGTGCCTCACAGGTGTTTAGTTTGGGTTTGAGCTTATGGATGAGTGAGGTATGCTGGAGGTGCTCTGTTCTCATTTTACAGGTGATACTCTGTCTCTAAAACCATCTCCTTTTTTCAGGAAGTGGAAATTTCAGGCAGATCTTGGGGACACAGAAGCCAGATATCCTGGAAGATACAGATCACAATGCAGTGGGGACTTGAGATCAACCTTGTGAGTCTTTACTGCAGCAGACCAAAATTTTGGGTTATTTCATGTAGCTGCAGGATGTAGCATCAAAGCATCCAAACAAGTGTAGCTCCCTGCTACGTGGGGCCACCACTCTCTCCTGGAAAATTCAATCAGATTTAAGTGTTTTGACTGTGGTGAGGCTCTGGAACAGGATGCCCAGAGAAGCTGCCCCATCCCTGGAAGTGTCCAAGGCCAGGCTTGATGGGGCAATGTGGGATTCCTTGGTCGGGAGCTGCCAGGTGGATCCAAGGGGAGAGTGTCACTTTTCTGCTTTTTTATTTTTAAGAATAAATTAATTTCTGTATCTACCAGAAAAGCAGTAAAGGGAAGCTAGGAGAGAAGCCATGTGGAGTAACAGACTCCCTGCCAGTAAATGCTGGGAATATCTTCTCCATTCCATCTCCCAAGGATGAGAGGAAGGAAAGTGGTCCCCTCTCCATCAGGCACAGGTTTAGCTTGGCTTGGATCCTGTCGCAGACATCTTTTATGACAAATCCTTCCCTTAGGATTTTTCCTCCTGAGAAGCTGAAAGGCCTCAGGAACAAAATGTAAACATTGATTATCTGCTGCTGTGGAATGCAGCAGGTGCATCTGTGATTGATGTCATGTGGTTGTTTCTAATTAATGGCCAATCACAGTCAGCTGGCTCAGACAGAAAGTCTGAGCCACAAACCTTTGTTATCATTCCTTCCTATTCTATTCTTAGCTAGCCTTCTGATGAAATCCTTTATTCTATTCTTTTAGTTTAGTTTTAATATAATATATATCATAAAATAATAAATCAAGCCTTCTGAAACATGGAGTCAGATCCTCATCTCTTCCCTCATCCTAAGACCCCTGTGAACACCATCACAGGATCCAGGTAAACTTTCCCAGAGTATCAATGGCTCTGGAGCTTGCAAGCACTAAGCTTGTGTCTCTCCTTGCAGGGAGGGTCACACCTCAGCCCAAAGCTGGGATGGTGTGCCCAACCCAGATGGATCAGGGAACAATGGGACAAACAGAGCCTGAGTGCTCCTCCCTGTCAGGATGGGCTGGTGAGGGAGGGCTGGTGTGCTTAATGCCAGGGGGATGAAATAATGTCTTGAACGAAAGCACCAGGATAGGCAAGAGCCATATTTATGGGTGTGCAGGGCAAGTAACATTTCATACATATTTCAGCCCTTCCAAGATAAAAAGAAAAGGTTTTCTTATGTGCCTCGTGGAATAGATAAGAGGATTTATAACAGCTACATTTCTGGCCTATAATCCTTGGAAATGAATGCATTTGCTCCATATGCCAACTATGACATAGAGACAAGCTACATGATCAGCTCATTCCATCATGTAATTTGGGCTGTAACAATTAAAGCTGAGCTTTCTGTTTCCCCTTGGCCCAGCAGAGCATGCAGCTGTATCACCCTGCAAAGAAATGGTCATGTAGCTGAGAGCCAGCCATGGTTTTAGCAGTGGGGTGCACAACCCTCACCCCAGACCTTGGCCCTTTACCTCTCCCCTCTTCTGCTGTGCCCCACCTCGTCTGGTAAAGTCACCTCTGGCTTCCCACCACCACACCTGGTTTAAATTCTGCAGCACCCTTCTATAGGAGAGTTATTTGGGAATGTGTCCAGCAGGCACTCGTCACCTCCATCCCTCTCCGTGAGAATCTGGGCAGAGGTTTGGCACAAGGGGAGAGAGCTGGGGAGCAGAGCCCTTTGCCCCCACACAGGCTGGAAGGGCTCTGCCTGGGGGAGAGGTTGAAAAGGAAGCCCAAGGCTGAGGTAAGTGGTAGATGAGTGACCAGCCCAGAAACTTGAACAAAGGATCAATAAACCCTCCTGATTCATGTCCCAGGTCCGTGTCAGGGGAAGGGGACAGATGATAGCAGGACTGTGGCTCTGTTTGGACTTTCAGCTTTGATTGTTACATGTTTCTGATGTGCTTCTGCAGCTTGTAGACAAACCACAGAATTTTCTTCTTGGCAGAAAATCTGCCTTTGTGCTTCTCTAACATAGACTGTGTCTCTTCAGTCCCTGACAAAGAACAAAACCCACTGAGTCTCCAGGGATAGAAGTAAAGCCTGGAGAAAGCTGTGGGATGCTGAAAAAGGCACTGATAGCAGGGTGCACAGGAAGGATGGAGGATGGGTGTTCACACAGGTCCTGTCTGCTGGGTCTTTTCAGTGCCCACCAGGCCAGCAGGGAGCACTTGATCTGACAGATGGTTTCCTTCAGCCTGGACAAGCCATGGGGGACATCCCACACACCCACACTTCAGCTTCCGCTCCCAGGCTCTCCTAAACCCCACCAAGGGACCTCACTGCCCTTTCACACAAATGCCTGGAGGCCAGAGCTGCCCTCAAAGTGTCCACATCCTCATCTGAGAGCTATCAGAATGAATGAGCAGAAAGGACTTGGGGCTTGTTCTGGCCAAAGCCCTGACAAAGACACAAACTTGGCAGGGAGGTGCCACTGTGAAGGTCACTCAGAATCCCATGTTTATAGTGTAATCATCACCACTCTGAGCTCCCAATAATTTAGAATAGTTGATGCATTATTCATGCAAACTTGGGATTGCCCCCAGGGACCACAGCACAGGTGGCAAAAGCCAAGGCAGGCTCCCTAATCCAGGCCCCAGGGTTGGAGAGGTGTGGCAGTGCTCACAGGGGTCTGAGGATGAGGGAAGAGATGGGGATCTGACTCCATCATTTCAGAAGGCTTGATTTCTTATTTTATAATATATATTACATTAAAACTATACTAAAAGAATAGAAGAAAGGATTTCATCAGAATGCTAGGTAAGAATAGAATAGGAAAGAATGATAATAAAGGCAGCTGTCTCAGACTCTGTGTCTGAGCCAGCTGACTGTGATTGGCCATTAATTAGAAATAACCACATGAGACCAATCACAGATGCACCTGTTGCATTCCACAGCAGCAGATAATCATTGTTTACATTTTGTTCCTGAGGCCTCTCAGCTTCTCAGGAGGAAAAATCCTAAAGAGGGGATTTTTCATAAAGGATGTCTGCGACAGTGAGGCACAAATCAGCCATTCTGGGTGTCAGATGGAATCTCTGCCTTTCAGATGGTGGACAGCGGAGTGTCTCTAATCCAGCCAGACTGGCACTGTTTGTGTGGTTCACCTTGATAAACCCATGTATAAAAACTTCACCTGCCCAGGACTGCAGTTGGTTTTAGTGGGGTCCCAACAGGTGCTCAATTCTGGGCATATAAAACTTGATATAAACTAAAAAAGAAAACTCCATCCTACCCCATCAGCAAAGGCACCAGCCTGACCTCAAGGTCAGCAAACAGCTGCTGATCCACACTGCCACCCATCCCTCACCCAGATCAGAGCTCTCTGAGCAGAATATTCCCCTTTAATTTAAGGTGTGGGTCTAAGGCAAGCACATCTCTCCACAAACAGTGCAAGTCACAAAGCCCAAAAGCATGTGGGAGCCAGAGGCTGCTCTTGGTTTGGGGTTTTCAGATCCAGAAGAAGCTTCCAGATGTCTCCTGAGCTTCCCATTGCTGCAGGATCTGAGCTCTTTCTGCATAAAATCAACAGCAAGTCAGTGGGGAATTTCCTGGACCCATTTGCTTTCTCTCTTTTCTTTTATTTTTTTAATATACAAATAGATGTATAGAAATAAATACTATTTCTCAAAATTGTATTTGAGAAAGGTTTTGGGGGTTTTTTTTGAGAGGATTCACTTCTCACCTCATTTATTTTGAGGCTGTTGGAGTTACAAGGTTAGTGGCAAAGCCAGCACTGCAAAGTGGCTTTGGGAAGGGTTCTCTTTATGGTAGAATGGCTTCTCACAAAGAGAGGTGGCATTTTGGAGGGGTTTAAAGCCAGTCAAACTGGTCTTGCCTGATCTCTTCTCGAAGTTCACTCCCTCTTGCTGGTTTTCCTCAAGGAAGAATGCTTTGTCACAAGCTCTCTCCAGCCCTGCCCTAGGCTTTGTGATCAAATGCTGAAGCCCATGTAAACAGCTTTTGTACTTTCTGCCTGGAAAACCTCTTTGTCCACTTACAGAAACATTTTCTCACAATTTCTTTGGGCAGAAACCACTTTCCAGTTGAAATAAAAGCCTCACTTTGTCTCTCTCTAAGCCTTTTGATTGTATTAAAAGGCACTGGATGCATCAACAAAATTTTAATTCCACCTCAAGATAACAAAGGCCTCTCAAACACTTAACTCGAACGCCTCTGCTTGGAATCAGGTTCCAGCCTCCATCCTGTTTTTCAAAAACAGAAGGTCAGTCCTGATCTTCCACCCTCTGGGTCTCAAAGGAGGTGCCATGAGAGTAAACTGGGCCTGCAATTGTTGAGCATCTCTGAATTGAGAAAGGGTTTGTAGCAACAAACTGAATGAAGGGGAGGAGGAAAGATCCTAGGCCTTGTAATAAATACAAGATTTAAAAAAAAAAAAAAAAAAGCCTTACTGTGGACATGGAATTTTATTGATTTCTTGCAGAAATTAGTATATTCATGGAAATTTTTGAAGGCTTTTCCATTTGGACCAGTTTGGAGGAAAATCAAAGTTTGCAGCTTTTTGTTTTCCTAGGAATGATATACCCACCAGAAACAGACTGTGATTTACAGACAGTTTTTCTGTAACCAATTCACTGCTACAAAACAGCACATTCCCTGGCTAAACTTGTTGATTTCCATGGTTTTTCCCTATCCTGATTTCTGCCTTTCCTGCAATATTTGCTCTGTACTTGCAAAAAGACACACATGAGCTCCTGAGTACAAGCTGAATCCCACTCACCCAAACCAGAATTTACTGCCAATCACCCAATCACCTGAAATAGCCTTATTTTTAATAATGACAGAGTGGCTAAACCTGTAAGGAGAGTGGGAGTTAAATTAAAGTTACTTGTCATTACTTTAGAAAGTAAGAGGGAGTGGCTGTCACTGTCATATTTTCTGAAAAATCCCTTCACCAGGATTTCTTCTCCTGGGAAGCTGAGAAGCCTCAGAGAAAAAGGAAAAACAATATTATCTCATTTTCCTCTCCTGTGTTTTGCTGCTTTGGAATGTGGTTGGAGATTGTTTATCCAACAGGTTTGATTGGTTTCATGTGAATTGTTTTAACTTAATGACCAATCACCATCAGCTGTGTTGGACTCGGAGGAGTCATGAGTTTTTCATTATCATTCTTGTTAAGCCTTCTGTCTGTATCCTTTCTCTATTCTTTATTATAGATATAATATAATATAATATAATATAATATAATATAATATAATATAATATAATATAATATAATATAATATAATATAATATAATATAATATAATATAATATAATATAATATAATAATAAATTAGCCTTCTAAGAACATGGAGTCAAGTTCTCAATTCCTCCTTCATCCTGGAGACCCAGAAAACACCACATTTGCACACATTTTTCACAAAGAACAAGCCATGTAGGCTTCTTTACTAATTTCTTTACTTTCACTAACATTTACCTAAAGTCTTGTCCTTGAGACATTTAATTTCTAGGAACAGTTGCCTTCAACTTCCTCTGCATCCCACACCACTTTTGGTGATCCAGCCAGTGTGTGACTGTATTTGACAGACTGGATATTTAAGGAACACAGTGTAGAAGACAATTTCCTTGAATAAAAATATTCCCTCACCTCCTCACTCTTGCTGTGTGTTTTGGTGCCAAGGGAAGGCACTGCTGGCTCTGTGGAACTGGAAAAGGAGCAGATGTGGCACTTTGTGATATGGTTTAGTGAGCAGGGTGGTGCTGAATCAAAGGTTGGACTTGATCTTGGAGGTATTTCTAACCTTAATTATTCTGTGATTCCACACCATAGACAAAGACAGGCAAGCAAGGTTGCCTAAAGCAAAAAAGCAAAGTTGAAAGCAAAGGGGGAAGAGGAAGAGGAAAAGAAAGGAAATCCTCATGAAATCCTCATTTATATATTTGTCCTTGATACAGCAATACTGCCAGATGTGAGGCCAAGTTGTGCAATGCTGCAAAGGGCTCTGCAATAAGAATTGAGAAAGCAGAAGCTGCTGGTTTCTGTGGTTGAAGCCGGCTGCCAAACACCCAGGAATGGAAAATATCCCACAGCAGGGCTGCTCCTGCCTGCTCTGAGGCTGCTGACACCCCAGCAGGTGCTGCAGGTGCTTCTCCAAACTCACAGGGACAGAGTGAGGAGCCCCCATTTCCCTGGGACACCCCCAGACCCACTCATCCCTCTCCCTCCTCTGAAAGCCCCTTTGCCCCTGGGCCGCTGTCAGAGCTCCAGGATCAGCTGCACATTAACTGCACCAGAGGAGTAAAGGAGCATGAAAAATGGCAAAAAAAAGAGGAATACAGGCTCTGTGTCACCCCACAGTTCTCCTCTGATTGGTGTGGGGGGCACTGGGGATGCACAGCACAGCTTCCAAGGAGGAACAGCTCCTCAATCCACTGACACAGCAATAAGGGCAGCAGCACTGCCTGCACCCCAGCTGCACAGGGGTCTCTGCAGGAGCAGAGCTTGGGTGCCTGGGTTAGAGGGATCTACTGTAAATGCAGTTCCAGCAATGAGGGGAGGGAATGATGCATCTGATTCCATGTTCTCAGAAGGCTAATTTATTATTTATATTACATTATATTATATTATATTATATTATATTATATTATATTATATTATATTATATTATATTATATTATATTATATTATATTATATTATATTATATTATATTTCTATATTTTATATTATTAATATTATACTAATTATAATATTATAAGAACTATTAGTATTATTTATTATTTAGTATTATATATATTATTATTTAGTATTATATATATTACATAATATATATAATATTATACTAATTATAATATTATACTATTAGTATTTATTACTTTATGATACTATATTACATTAAAGAATACTATACTGAATTCTTATACTAATTTTTATATTATTAATATTATACTAAAGATTATTATACTAAATAATACAGAAAGGATACTTACAGAATGCTAAAAAGATAATAATGAAAACTCCTGACTCTTTCCAGAGTCCTGACACAGCTTGGCCCTGATTGGCCAATGAGTGAAAACAACTCACAGCAGAATCCAATGAAACAATCACCTGTGGGTAAACAATCTCCAAACACATTCCACATGAGCACAACACAGGAGAAGCAAATGAGATACGAATTGTTTTCCTTTTCTCTGAGGCTTTTCAGCTTCCCTGTAGAAGAGCCCTGGGTGAAGGGATTTTTTCAGGGAATGTGAATGCCACAGGGGTCCCTTCCAGTAGAGCTGGTGGGGCAGGGAAAGGCACAGGTGGAAAAGCTGCAGTCTTTTCTTTTGTTTCTCAATTGGAATTTATTTAAGAGCAAATGTTTGCTCATGCAATTTCCCTTCTCTGTCCAGCCCTTCATGTTGAGGTTAAAGGGGAGGAAACAGGGTGGGAGCAATGTTTCACTTCTCAGTTTTACAGAGAACTTAGAGGCTGCAGAGAATTCCAGGTGATTGTGCTGGAAGCATTTCCTAAAAATGTGGGGTTTGGTTAAAAATGTGAAAGCAGCCATTTTCCCACTGCCAGGAGTTAGGGTCTTAGAGGATCCCCTGACCCGCAGACAAGTGTCCATCTCAAGGCAGAGATAATCAAATTATAAAAGCAAATCTTGAAGTTCTCAGCACTGTCCTTCCCCTCACTGCCCCAGGACAGCTTTTAAAGTTCTGGGTAATGTTCATCATTCCTAAAAAGCTGCCTCCCAGAAGATAGGAGCTACAGCCACTTGTAGCTGTATCTGTGCTCCCACACAGCAGGGGAACAGCTGAGATATTTTCTCTTAATTTTTCCCTTTGTAGCCCTCCGCTGATCTCCCTTGGGCCAAAGCAGTGGAAGGAAATAAATTTGCTGTGGGATGGCAGAGGATGCTCTGTGCTGTGAGAGGGGGCATGAAGGGGCAGCGGCTCAGGGACTTGGGTGCCATCATCCAGGCTCAGGTGCCCCTTGCCTGGGAGCCTCCATGCCAGGATGGAGCATTACCAGCAAGGGGCCTCTGCAGCTCCCAGGGGGAATCAGAGCAGCCCAAAGAATCCAGAATCAATCTTAATCCCACATTTTTTGTGGCTGTGGGTGCACATTAATGTGGGCAGGCTGTGGAGAGAGGGCAAAGCCTGTCCTGTGAGTAAATGAGCACTGCAAAAGTGGATGCCACAGACAACTTGAAGAATGCTTCCAGCCTAAATCACCAGTGTTTTCAGGCCTTTAGTGGCACACTAGAGGCCTCAAGTGACACAGCAGATGTCACTTGTGCCAAAGAGCACTGCAGTGATGTGCTCTATGGACAGTACATCATAGGATACAGCTTCTTCAGATTCCTTTGCACTACATGTGTGCAGATCCCACTACAAGTCACCAAGCAGATCTTCCTGTTTAGGATGTGTTCTGGAGCACCTTTCTGTGTGATTATATTCACATGCACAAGCCCAGCAGCCTTCCATCCAGCCTTCCCCATGGATTAGCAGCTGGAGCCTTGGCTGTACAACTCAAAGCAGAAACTTTGCCTGACACTCCTCAGAGTGCCCCATCCCTCTCCTCTCCAATGCAAACCTCCCCTGTTGATATTCTCTGGCACTGAGGTTCTCTTCTTGGCCCTGAGGACATGCTGGGTGTCTTCTACACATTCCTCAATGGGTTTCTCAACTCCCATTCCCTTATTTCAGGTGTGCCCCTTCAGCATGGCAGAACTTCACTCCCAAAGAGCCTCTGCCATCCATCTATCCCTGTGCATCCAATGATGTTCTACTCTTAAATAA
This sequence comes from Melospiza georgiana, assembly GCF_028018845.1. Lineage (NCBI taxonomy): Eukaryota > Metazoa > Chordata > Aves > Passeriformes > Passerellidae > Melospiza > Melospiza georgiana. The sequence continues at coordinate 7,798,181 of NC_080433.1, forward strand.
TTTTAAAAACCCATCTAAACGAAAACAAACGACAAAAACAAAACAAAAACCAAACCAAAACAACCAAATACAAAATAAATAAAAATAAACCCCAAAAATAAAAATAACAAAAAAAGACTAAAACAAAAAAAACCCCAAAACAATCCAGAGCAAGAGACACAGACACCAGAACCAACTTTTAAAAGTCTCTGGTTACTTTTGTCTCAGATCCTGATGATTCTGCATCTCACAAAACTGTCTGGGAGCTAAAAATATGTAACCTCTACAAGGAGAAATACATAAATCTGCTTGGCCTCCACAAGTCACCAAACATTCAGAGTAAAGAACGTTCTGCAGTCTCTGGTTTATTTTCAACTTCACTTCTGCAATCATAAAAGTCTATTAATGTTGAAAACCTGGAATTGAACTGCCCTTTGGAAAAACTAAACTCAGATTAATGTGCAGCTTGGTCTGCTCAAAAGCACAAATTAGTCACACAACCTTAAATCATTCAGATAAAAGTCCCAGAAAAGCAAGTACCTTTCTTTCATGACTGGTACTTGGCTATTAATAAATTAATTAGTGTAATAACTGTGTTTCTTGGCTATCAGTTACTCAGATGGGGGTCACTGTATTCTTGTTGCAGAAGAGAATTGCTTAAAGTCTGTTTTAACCTGATGGATAAAGACTTGTCCATTCTGCTTGTTCTTGTTGTGAAAGTTTGAGCAAAGTTAAGCCCCTTTAGGAAGTGTCCCCATTTCCCACAGAGCACACTCCCACTGTGAGCCCTGGGTGCAGAAAATGCACTCAGAACCAGGGGTACCCAAACCTGCAGAGACTGAAAAAGACCCCTCAGCCTCGATCATGGGAAGTGCAGTGAGATCCAATCCCCACAGAAAACCTGATTATTGCCCACAGGTAGGAAGGAACAGGCTGGTGATCTGGTGTAGTCAGAAGTGGGGCAGAGAGACCTGCCAGATCATGTCCCTGCATGTCCAGGGGCACCCGGGTGTGTCAGGCTGGAAAGGCCCCCCCGAGCCATGAACTGATCACCCCAAAATCCTCTTTGACCCCACAGTGTGGGATGGGCCAGCTGGCAGCAGAACAGCAGCCTCTGTGCGCTCTGATTTCTGCTGAAGCTTGGTAGAGCTTCTGGGGGAGGGAGTGGTGAGATCTTTATCAGCAAAGCAGTTTTAACAATTCCAGCAAATGTTTTGTCTAGCAGAACAGTTCCATGGGACCAGAGCTGAAAGCCAGGAGGGACCCTCAGAGAAGCAAATCAGTTTAGGATGAAGCTCTTTGCTCAGTGCCAGCACTTGGTCACTCTGGTGACCATCCCTGGTCACTCTGTAAATGCACCAACCTTCAATCCAGCACCAGGCCTGCAGTGTGGGGAAGAGGGAGAGGATGGACTGTGCTTTTGGGCTGACTTTAAACAATAAATTTGATCTTGAATTTGTGTTGTGGGAGCCTTGAAGGACAGTTTCTCAGCCTCAACTGCTCTGCCTGTTCCTTGGCCTTATAGCCTTGTCTCTACAGCTCCTGCTGGCTCAAGATGAGGTCTCCCACATTTTTAGCTGGGATATGCTAGGAGGAAAATCCTTGTTAATATTTGGGAACCAGTTAATGGCACATGTACAGTGCAAGGAGGGTGGGTAGCAACAGCAGCAGCAGCTTCAGCTCCCTGGACACCCAGCACCCAGATCACAGGGGCTGCACTCCTCTGCTGGATGAGACAGGAAAATGAGCCAAAGACCCTTGAAAATCCTTTTATCTGAACATCACTAGAGTTGGTAGAAATATCATCTAAAAATGTTCTGCTTCCACAAGATGAAAACAAGATGCACAGCCCTGGGGTGCCTTAGTGCAGGGGTTTGTCACATCCTCCCTTAATGGGCACGTTCCTCCTCAGTGATTTATGCCCAGCATTGCTCCAGCCCCCCTCTGTGCAGGTGGCATGTGGAGGGGTGAACTGAGCATCAGCTCAGAGCTGGAAGCTATTTTAAATGCAGGGAATGCCCCCACAAAGGCAGGAGTGATGCATCTGACTCCATGTCGTCAGAAGCCTGATTTATTACTTTATGATACTATATTATATTAAAGAATACTATACTATACTAAAGAATACAGAAAAGATACTTACAGAAGGCTAAAAGGATAATAATGAAAACTCCTGACTCTTTCCAGAGTCCTGACACAGGTTGGCCCTGATTGGCCAACGAGTGAAAACAACTCACAGCAGAATGCAATGAAACAATCACCTGTGGGTAAACAATCTCCAAACACATTCCACATGAGCACAGCACAGGAGAAGCAAATGAGATAAGAATTGTTTTCCTTTTCTCTGAGGCTTTTCAGCTTCCCAGGAGAAAAACTCTGGGTGAAGGGATTTTTTCAGAGAATGTGAATGCCACAGGAGGCTGAGTAGAGCCTGCAGCACAGCATGAAACATGCAGAAATGCAGACCACAGAAAAGATATCTGGGGAGAGATCTCCTCACTGAGGGTGTACTGAATCCTGTGATCCAGGAGCAGCCCATATAATGTGAGCTTTGGGGGAGGACACAGCTGCAGTGGGAACTGAGTTGTTAATATTGCACAAGTTGTTAAATGCATGTTACACGGGGTAGTAGCAATGTGGAGGGGGTTACTCCCTTCTTTATTGCCCCAGGAAATTAATCTTTTGACCCTTGTGCAGGAATGAGAAGAAAAGGTCTGGGGACTTGTCACAGACATGTTTTCTGAAAAATCCTTTCCTTAGGATTTTTCCTCCTGAGAACTGAGAGGCCTCAGGAACAAAATGTAAACATTGATTATCTGCTGCTGTGGAATGCAGCAGGTGGATCTGTGATTGGTCACATAAAGTTGTTTGTAAATCATCACATTCAGCTGGCTTGGACTCTCAGTCCAAGACAGAAGCCTTTGTTATTCATTCCTTCTTTTTCTCTTCTATTCTTAGCTAGCCTTCTGATGAAATCCTTTCTTCTATTCTTTTAGTATAGTTTTAATATAATATATATGATAAAATAATAGATCAAGCCTTCTGAAACATGGAGTCAGATCCTCATCTCTTCCCTCATCCTGGCACCCCTGTGAACACCACCACAGGGACTCCCTGTGCCCCTCCCAGCAAATGCTTCACTGCCTGTCCATGGCAGACACCAGCACCATCTCTCTCTTGGGCCATCATGTGCATTTACAGCTTTATATCAACATGAACACAAAGGGTTGGGATCTCCAAGCCAGCTCCTGACCACAACAAGCCCTGGCAGGGCAGAGCTGGTGCTGTGCTCCCACGTGTGGGCACTGGCCAGACTGCTGGGCTTGGGTCCCCACCACACTCAACCCTCATTCTCTGGCTGCAGCCAGCACCAGCCTTCCTCTTGTCTTGGCCAGGAGATTTTCTGGTCTCTGCTTGTAAAACCCCTGAGGGAAGCAGGACCTGACTGTGCTGGACCAGTCCCAGCACTGCTCTGACCCTCAGCCCCTACACCCACAGCTCACAGTTTAAGCCCATCTGAGCCCATATTGTCACCCAAAGATGTGGTCCTGCCTACTCCCTGCCCTGGCTGCATGTTTCTTCTTGCTCCCTTGTGTCAGCACAGCTTGGGGTGCAGCTTCCAGCCGGTTGGATCTGTTTGGTGGCTCATTTTTCAGCCAGATTAGCAGGCTGACCTGCCTCACCATGTGGCTCCACATCTGCCAGCCTGGCACAGTGGGGGTGGCAGAAATGCACAGCCAGGAACAGGGTTGGATGGGATTGGACAGGCAAGCAGGATTGTCCCTTTTGGCAGCCAGGCAGAGCTGGGCTGGCTTGAACTTCTCGTGAAAACCTGCTTTTAATTTTCCCTTTGGTAAATAAGAATAATTCTCTTTTAATGGGGAAGTTGTGCAGCTCCATTGTGTTTCAGAATCACTCTAACCACAGCATCTTTCTGCAGATCATAACTGAGTTAAGTGTGTTGAGCAAATAATATTTCAGCTGCTAACAGTTGAGTCAACAGCAGGGTAATCAGGATTTAATCTTCTGTTTCACAGGGGGAGGCTGCACTGCTGTTTTACAAAGCCTTTTTCATCACAATAGGATTCCCTGAATCAAAGGCTCACAGGTGTGATTTTTGGCAGGGAACAAACAGTTGCATTCCTATCAAATGCATTCTGCATTCCAAGCACAAATAACTTCCAAATCCTTGGTCCAGATTTGCTTTCCAGAAAAGGAAGGTGTTGCCTTCCCATGAGTTCAAAGGCCCATCAGGAATGTGGTGTTTGGGATGCTGCTAACAAGGAATTTTTCATTACTGAGGAACAATTCCTAGAAGTTAACCAGGCAAAAATGCCTACAAGAGGCTCAAGATACAAGAATTTAGAGAAATAAGTAAATTCAGCCATCAGCAGTGAGAAGAAGGCTTCATCCCCTTTTCTTTTTCTGTAGAAACTGAATAAAACCCTCATGCTCCTTAGCTCTAAGCAATGTCTTTTCAAAACTGATGGAGTAAAACAGACATGTCTTTCAAAGACAAGCTGAAAAGCTGCTGAATTTTCTTGTTGTTCTTTGTGGGGATATTTCTATATAACAGTCAATGGTTGTGCTCTTTGGGAGGTTTGATTAGATGTGCATAAAGATTCTGCCTTTTCAGGCTATTCATTTTGTCATGGATTTCTTTCAGAGTGCCTTCTTTTTATTACATCAACATTCTGAAGACAGGCAGCGATTTCTAATTCTCTAGAGGACTTTGCATGACCACATCAGCAGAAATGAGCAATTTTATCCTGCAAGGATGTGGGAGTACCATAAATGAGAGGCTCCCAGTATGAAAGATGTGAAGGAAAGCAACTTCTATCCCAGGAATGTGAAGTGGTCCAACCTTTGGCTGTCAGCTACAGTCTGATTTCAAATGTCTGACGAGAGAACAGAGGAATTTGATACAAACTCATTTCTTGGGTGTTTTAGTATTGACAGACTTCCTTGCAGAATTTGTGCAAGCAGGGGATGGAGGCCAACAGGTCACTCGAGCCTGCAGGCTGCTTGCCAGGGTATATCCCGGATCAAGGTGGAAATGAAAGGATGGAGCAGCCCTGCTCTGTGGGTGGGAGCTGTCCATGAGCAGTTTTGCTCTCTGGAGAACCCATTCACCCCAACCCTTTCAGGACAGCTTCTTATCCTGCAGTGATGTTTGGAGGGACAAGGTTGGGGAGCAGGGAGCTCAGCAGAGCATGGAGCCTGTGTCTCACAGTGAGCCTCAGTGTTTGCAGCAGAGCCCTGTGGTGACACCAGCCCCATGTCTGGGCTTGCTGTGGTCAGACTGCTCCCTGCCCCACCAAAATCTGCTCCAAACCTCCTGAGTCCCACTGTGGCAAGAAATTAGGGAGCAGAGGGGACAAACAAAGAGGGCAGGAGAGCAGATGGGGCAAGGTTGATCCATGTGTCAACCTACAGGCCAAAGCTGGGAGGAAAAAGGGATCCTCCCTCTGCAGCCAGGACTCTGGAGATGAGGAAGGCTCTGCTGGGGAGGAAGGCAGGTGAGGAGCCACTACACAAACCTGAAGCACGTGCTGTCTGCACAGGCTGCTCTGCAAAATCTGGGTTATAACAGGAGATGCTCCAAAAGTGTAAGAAAGTACCTCCTTGTAATCCACCTTCAATCCAGGTGTAATGTCCAGAAAGAACAACCACCTCACCTTCAGCAGGACCTGGCAGGCTTGGGGCACTGAGGTTGCAGACTCTGCTCTGTAGAAGGCTTTGCAAATATTAGGCAGGAGATTTTGTGTCACCTTGATTTTTTAAGATTTTCTAAGTTTTTTGATGTTGACATTTTTGTAGCAAACTTTCTCACACACTTTCTGTAATTAACTCATTGTTTTGCATTCCTTTATAGAAGAAGAGAAAGTTGATAGACTGTTAGCTTGTCCAGTGTCATTGGAGAGGTGGCACTGTCACCCTCCAATCCACTGTCACTTTTAGAAAACTATAAATGTTAGAGTTAGAAAATAAACTTCTCTTTTTTCTTCACCTTGAGAACAGCGGTGTGCGCTTGTGTTCTTTCACGTCCTACAGCGACAGTTTTGTTTTTAAGTCCCTCTGAAGCAGGGAGTAGAGCTGGTTTAGGAGGTGCTCCCTAAGTTGAGAACAAGCCACCATGCTCTGTACATGATTTTTCTCAGAGAACAGGAGGTGCTGAAGAGAAACCACTGGCAGAGCTGTAGCAATTTGGGGGTGCAGCTGCCAGAGCTGCTGTGAGGTACCTAGATATGGCAGGAAGGGGGACAAAAGATGGGAAAGGGAAAGGGAAATGAGCTGCCAGGAGGGGGAAGCCACCATGATTTGCTTCTCTCAGCAAGGCAGGGCTTAATGTCTTCTGCCTTCCACTGCTGCCCTTGCCAAGCCCAGCTCTGTGCAGATAGCAGGGGAATGAATCTGTCAGTCCCTCAGCAGAGAGACCACTCCCCTCTGCATTCCTGTGCAGACCTGCAAAGGATTAGTGCCTGAATATCTCCCTTTGAAACCAAAGCTGAACTTCCAGAGCTCCTAATCTGACCTTGGCAGTGGATCAGCCCCACAAATCTCCTGATAATGATGGATAGGATATGTTATAATTTGAAGTAAGGAAAGCCCTGCATCAGATCCCTGCATCCCAGTTACCTGGGACATTCCTTCCCAAACTTCCCCGCCTTTGTTTTCAAGCCATTCAATGGACTAAAAGATAAAAAGAGGTTAAAAATCCAAAGTGGAGTAGCTCACTTCTAATTTCTTGTTGAAAAACAGTTGCCTTGCCATATTAGATTGCCCGTGTCCTCTGCAAGACCCAGAACATGAATCACACATGTTCACCACACTCCCCTGGGGTGAGCAGAGAGATGATGGGATGCCAACCCCTTGCATCAGTTCAGTAATCCTCCTAAGCTGCTCCTTATTATTTCACTTGCAGGCCTGATGTGCAATGCAGCTGGTTTGGGTTCCTGCCCCAGCCCCACCTGCACAGAGCAGCCTGGCAGGAGCAGGGAAGCACACACACAACCATTATCTTATTGCCCTTTGGCATCCTCAGAGATCCATTAGGACTGAGGGCCAGAACACATTAAAAGCCTTTGAAGTGATGATTTACAGACAATCAGCAGCATCACTGTAGTTGGGTATTTCTGGAGGTTGGCTGGTGTCACCCTTGTGATGCATTTAATGATACAGCCAGGAAAGACAGAAGAGCAGAGCCAAAATAGCCCCACTGTTAGCAAACATCAATACTTTTAGAAGCCATTTTATGAAACTAGAGCTTTCTGACATACAGTCGTGGTGAATATTAATAAAGCTATTAGAGCTGGTCCAAGTTTTCCGTCTTGGCTTTTTGTTTTGTTCTGTTTGCCAAACAACAATAAAGATTCCTTTAGCAGAAAGAGACATCATTTCAGGCATGAAATGGTTTTGGGACAAAGAATAAAAGATTGAAATGACAAAATACACCGTCAGGTCTCTGTGCTGCTCTTGTTCAAACCACACTGACCTCGGGAGGAACAGCAGAGGAAGCAGGACCAAGACAGGTTTCAGTCACCTCCCAAAACTTGCAGTTTTTCAGCATTAGGAGTTTCTTTTCCCCTCCCACTTCTGCCTCCTGCTGGCCATGCTCTCCCATGGGCTGGGATTTCTTGGGTGATGGGCTGGGTTAGATCTCACACCCTCTGCATTTATTCTTTGCCTTTCTAGGACTCCACCTGGTTGTTCTTGAACCAACTGCACTGGGTCCAAAGCCTCGAGCAAAACCAGTTCACAGAGCTCATCAGCCCAAAAATTTAAATTATTTGTTTGTTTTGGAGAGGTTGGGAAGGAAGTGGGGGAGCAGCATCCTCCAGATCCCATATCTAGCATTTCCTATTATGCATTACACAGGCATTTCAAAAGCCAGGTCAAGTTTTATAACAGCACATGTACTTTAGGGAGAAATGTTAAGAAATAAAAGATGAAAGGCAGGCTGAGAGGAGAGGAAAGCAAAAAGTGTGGAAAAGGACCAAAGGGCCAGACCCACATACTGTGACAGCCATCAGAGCAGAGAGGAAAATCACAGTGACACTGAACTTTAGGAAAGAAAGTTGTCATGAAAAACCCATCAGATTAAATTAGACTTCTTTCCTCCAATGCCTTGGTGCATCTTGAAGAGCAGCATGGTTTCTTTAAATAACCTGTGTGTTCCACATAGTCCTGCAGGCTGGGGGTGTCAGAACTGAGTACATCCCTCTGGGTGTCCAGAGTTGCCGAGAACCCCTGCCAGGGGGCTCAGAGACCCTGGCACACAGCCCAGAACACCTGTGGGTTTGATTTTCACCCTTGGAGCAAGTTACCAGCTTTGTATGAGGACGTGAAAGTCATACAGGTTTGAATGGTGTAATAATAAAATATTCACAGGGTGAAAATGTAGATTTTAGGATTTTTGGTATGGGAGTTATGGGGACAAGATGGAGGAATCTGGGTGTGTCTTGTCCTTCTTTCTTCTCCTTGTTCTCCATTTTCTGCTGTGATGTTGGCACTTTGGGATTGGTTTAGAATAGAAGCTCACTGTCTAACATAGGTGATAGGTATTGGGAATTAAGTGTAAATATGTTATATGTAGTTTGTAGTATAAAAAGACAACACTGCCTCAGGGGCGGTCAGAGTGCCTTTGGTGCCTTGCTGAGCAATCTTGGCTGTGCAGAAAGAAAATTTTATAGATAAAAATTAATAAACAACCTCAAGACCTAAAACTGAAGAGTCCAGACTCGTTCTTCAGTTGCGCAGGCCAAAGCAGAGACATCCTGCACATCTCAGGGCAGCAATTATCAACAGCAACCTGATATGGGGGAGAGTTCTGGGTATGCAAAAACCCTCTGAGCTCAAATAGTCCCCTCCTGTGCTGGGGAGTGATGTCCATGGCCCAAGGGCAGGTACAGCCAGGGCTCACTCTCCTGCATCCACCCCTGCCCAGGGAGATGGGGGAGCCCAGGGGCCTAGAACATGAGTAAATAAAGGTAGTATAGAAAGTAATCTTGCCCCATAAAGAGTTGCAGCTGGGTTAATTATCAAAGATTAGGAGCAGGCCTGATGTTAACAGGCCACAGCTGTAGCCAGTAAGAAGAGTGTTATAAAAGAGTGGATTGGGTGTTTGAGGGAACTGGAGTTGGTTGGCTGCTGTGAGGACAAGGAACAGTCAGTGCCTGGAGGAGCTGCCTGCAAGAAACACCAAGGAGGGACAAAACTCTAGCAATATGGAACCCTTGCAATGTAATGACAATAGAACTCTTGCACTATAATGACAACAGAGGAGGGCAGGGGAAGGCCCTGAGCATCTCACCCTGTGAAAGGGAGGAGTGGCAGCACATCTCTGGTTTGGAGCCCATATGGTGATGAGACATCTCCCCAGTGTGTGTCAGTGTCAGCTGCTGACATGATCCCAGCTTTGTCTGGCACCCACAGTCTGCTGAGAGAGCACACTGGGCTCCAGATGCTTCTTTATATCTGCATTATATTTGCATTCCTCCCTCTTGGGGTTTAAACCTAACTGGGCTTTGCACTTAGATTCAGGAGAGCTGCTCCTTCTCCCTGTGCTTGCAACAAACGCTGAGCCTCTGACATGAGGTGGCTCAGGGTTTGCACTTTGGAGGGCAGTGTAATAACTAACTCACTCAATCCACTTTCCTGTTTATCTGTCCATTCTTCAGAGCAGGGCAAAGCTTGAGCTCGTGCCCTGACAGGCCAATCCTGGGATATTCCAGTGGGGTGGTGTTTATTTTATCAGTTCAGATGGCAATCAGGGTGCTCATGAGCTGACACAGGGGTCAGGAGAGGGGCAGAGCTGCTGACTGGGGGCCACTGGAAGGTCCCCTCCACTTCACACCCCCCTGCTCTCCCTTCCTCCACACCTCTGCCTCTGATTTCCAAGTCTCCCACCTCAGTCCTCTACAGAGAGTACCAATTTCTATTTAATTTTAAAACATTTTATTGACAAATAACTCCCTTAACCAGGCAGATCTTAGTGAGATATTATGCTTGTTCTCTGCATGTGCAATTCTGCTGATTTTGTTGGAAAATCAAGCTCCTTCCTGTTGCTGGTAACATTTGTTCTTTGGCTGAGAAATGATGGCTGAAGGGAATGGAAACAATAGTATTCAATGAGCATTTGCTTCCAGGGGGTTTCTTGCCAGTGCAATTCCACAAGCAAAACTAACAATACTGAAAAATTATGTAAGTGTTAATATTATCTCTGAGAAGAAGCTAAATTGCACAAGCCTGGGGAGCTGAAAGAATAGTTTAATTAAAATCTGCTTGTGCTTGCTTTCTGCCCTACATGTATGAGCAAAGCCCTCTGGGAAAATCCTCCTGCAAGAAAGACAAATCCCTCTGAAAACTGGAGAATTCCACAAAAACTTATAGCCAGAAAAATAAGGACAAGCAGTTGCTGAAGGGCACTGGCTTCAGTCAGAGCCCAAATATCTGGTTCCAGTCCCTGCTGTCCCTGGAGCTGTGCTGGGGCAGGAGCAGCAGGCACCCACGGGCTCTGACTGTGACTTTCAGAGAGAATCTTGTTGGCACAAAAATCCTCCCCTGCTCCCTATACATTTACCTGTATCTATAATCTCATTTTTGTACCTTAAATACTTTTCTTTTTCACTACTCTAAATTGTACAACAGATTCCATCCTAATAGGGAGATTTTTCTGCTAATGGATGGTGACTCAGCATAAATAATTTTCTTTTACTGCTTGGGTTTATTGTTTGAGTTTCCTGAGAGCTGGTTCTGCCACTCTTCCCTTCCAGAAATTGCGCTTGATTTCAGACCAGAGGATCTCAAGGTCTGGGACTTGATTTCACATGCTTTTCTTTTAAACCAAGCTATAATAGCAGATGAGGAACTGCTGAATTCTTGTGCAATAAAAACAACCTTGTCTTGAAATTATGAGGTTGCAGCATTTGAAATTATTTATATGACTATATTTGGCTGAAACACGAAAAATCTCTTCTAGTGGGCTTTTTCTAAATTTCTCATTTACAAATGTCACAGTTTTTAAAAGCTGCAAAGTGTGGATGTTTGTGCATAATGGGAATTTAATGGTAGCAGCATAATGAATATTAGATGCTTCTGTCAAATAATCACATATGATTGAATAATAGCAGAGAAAGTGGAAAAAAATTCCAGAGAGAGGAGAAAAACACAACATGAAGGAGTGAAGCTCACTCAGGTTTTAGAGCTGAGTAGAAGGAAGAAGAACTGAAACTGATTTTTGCCTGAGACACATTTGCTTTTAATGTCTAGGAGGTGACATACCCACTCAGCATTGGGACAGAGAGTACCATGAAGCCTTGGGACATTAAAGGAGAGGTTTGTCAGGGTCTGGCAGGTCTGCAAAGGAAGGTGGCAGCAAACAGAAGAGATTTTGGACAGATTTGTGGAATCAGAGGACAAATTTAGCTTAATATTAGGAAAGGACCTTCCCATTGAGACACTGAAAGAAGCTGAACACACATTACTGTGGTCTTCATAGAGAATAAGGCAGACTTTTGCTCACAGAAATTAAAGTCTGGAAAATGCCCCACTCTAGTGAGAGATGAGCATCATTCAGTGCAGGTGTTGATGCCTGGGTCACTTGAGCACTGTTGCTGGTGAAGACAACACTCAGCCATTAAGAATTTGTACCACCAGTCATCTGAAATCTCATTGTGCTGCAACCTGGACAGCAAAGTCATACTGCACTTAGTAACTTTTTCCTCTGGAAGGTTCTAGATCATGCAGCTGTCTTGTATTTGTGAGGCCTCCCGACAAAGGGAGGAATGGTGAATCTGACTCCATGTTCTTAGAAGGCTGATTTATTATTTTATGATACTATATTATATTAAAGAATACTAAACTAAACTATACTAAAGAATAGAGAAAGGATACAGACAGAAGGCTAAAAAAATACTAATGAAAAACTTGTGATTCTCTCCACAGTCCTGACACAGCTTGATCCTGATTGGCCATAAAGTCAAAACAATTCACATGAAACAAATGAAAAAGCCACCTGTGGGTAAACAATGTCCAACCACATTCCAAAGCAGCAAAACACAGGAGAAGCAAATCAGATAATTATTGTTTTCATTTTCCTCTGATGCTTCTCAGCTTCCCAGGAGAGAAATCCTGGGCAAAGAGATTTTTCCAAAAATATGATGGTAACACAGCTGGGCTGTGGAAGATTGAGATCTACCACTGAAACAAGGTCCTGCCCTATTACTGCTTTTCATTGCCCAGTTTTGGTTAGCAGGGGTTGGTTCCTGTACACGACAAGTGAAGGACTCAAGGTACTCAGCAGCAAGAAGTATCTGTTAAAATTTCACTTTAGGTACCGAAAAACTATCTTTTGGCATCTAGCCACTGCTTTTGATACTAAACCAAAGGACAGACACAAATCTTGTCAGCAAACAGGTCAGTTAGATCTTTTTACTAACCCCCACTATTTAGATCTGAAATTGCAGAGCAAGGAACACATGGTTTGTGGCATTTGGGACTAAATATCATTCAGCAACTTGTACCCACTGAATTATTTGTTAGCTGTGTGCTTAGCTTCCCTTCATGCAGCCAGTAGAGCAGCAGGGCTGGAGGCAGCTGTGTGTGTGCACAGGTGAGAGGGCAGCCCTGATCCCTGAGAAGGCTTTCTCTTTTAGCACAGCATCTGTCTGCTTTGTGGCAGAGCAGAGAGCTAAGGGTCCCTTCTGCTAGTGCTAGTTACAAAAAACACCAATTTGGACAGAGCAGCTGGAGAATCCTGACTGCTGGTGTGTGGAAAACAGGCAGACAGGACAGGGCTCCATTCCAAATGTACAGCAGATGTTTAGTCCCAAATTACAGCAGCCTGCCACTGCTCTGAGGGGTGTTCAGCCTCCACTGGAGTCCTTACCCAACACAAAGCTCTGTGTGTGTGTGCACAGTCTGAAGCAGAGCCCGAACAACAGCATTTTGCATCTGATGCTCTGAAATCAGTGACAATCCCCGTTGGGAGGGACCCTCCATATCAAACCCTTGGGTCTGGCTGTGCTCAGTAGTTTTATTAGAGGAATTAATGGCCCAGATGATTTGAGGGTTTGGTACTGTTGGTGCACTGGTTTTGGTCTAAATGTTTCCATTGAAAATAATCAAGAAATTAGACCTGTATTCTTATGGCTTAGATAATACTTTTCTAAAGCTCAGTATTCAGGTGTGCTGTCTGGGGAGAGGCTGAATGCTGATCTCAGGGTACAGCTGGACTGCCAAGCCATGGCCCTTCAGATCAAGACTTTGTTTTAACACCCAGCCCCAGTGCATTAGATGTAATAATATCACAGGGTACAACTGTCCTCAACACATGGCTATGGTACAAAGAAAACAAGCAGAAGCAAAGATGAATGCTGTCATGCCAGAAGTGTGTGATTCCACACAGAGTGCACTCTGAAGGACTCAAAATATTTATACTGCAATCTATTATATCTGGATATAATTATAAATTGATAATGATACACATAGTATATTATATACATAGTATGTATATATATAATCTATAAATATATATATAATATATAATGTTATATATGTTATATATTATAATACTACATTATGTATATAATAATACTATAAAATGCATATATGTAAAAATATATGTAATAGAGATATGATAGATATATAATATATATTCTCATTTATATAATATATATTATAATATATAGTATATAATACCATATTATTTATATAATAATTATATATAAATACACAAAGTATATATATAGATATTATGTGTATTTTTTATATATTATATATAGTATGTATATATATTTCCATATAAAAATATTATATACATAAATATTATATATATTTAATATATATATACTCTGTGTATCATTATCAATTTATCATTATATTCAGATATTATATATATATATATATATAATTGATAAAGTTTTGGATTTCTTGAGCTCTATGTCTCTGGACAAATAAGGTCAGGTTCATGTAAGGCTTGATCTTTATTCACAGGCAGAGTCCCCAAAGCCCTGCTGTCTGATGAGTAGGTTGGTGCTGGATCAGGCTGCTTGGGTACAGAACTTCCCAGGTTGCTAAAACTAACCTCAAACCAAGAATATTGTGGAGGACCATATAAAAGGTCTTCCAGAAGTCCAGGTAGATGAGATCAGTAGCTCTTCTCATGTCCACTGGTGCCATCACTCCACCAAGGAAGGACACTTCTGTGGCCACTCAGGCACAACTTGCCCTTGGTGAAGCTCTATCAGCCTCTCTCTTCTGCTTTTGCTGACACAGAGGGAGTGGCTGTCACTGTCATATTTTCTGAAAAATCCCTTCCCCAGGATTTCTTCTCCTGGGAGGCTGAGAAGCCTCAGAGAAAAATGAAAATAATGATTATCTAATTGCTTCTCCTGTGTTTTGCTGCTTTGGAATGTGATTGGAGATTGTTCATCCAACAGGTGATTGTTTGATTGGTTTCATGTGAATTGTTTTTAATTAATGACGAATCACTGTCCAGCTGTGTCAGGACTCTGAGGAGTCAGTCACGAGTTTTTAATTAGTATCTTGTTGGTATCCTTTCTGTATTCTTTAGTATAGTTTTAGTATAGTATTCTTTACTATAATATAATGCCATAAAATAATAAATTAGCCTTCTAAGATCATGGAGTCAGATTCTCAATTCCCCCTCCATCCTGAGGACCCAGCAAATACCACAAGTGGCCATGGCTGTACCAGATGTGAAAACTGCTCAGCAGCCAGCCCTGGATCAGTGAAAATGCACAATATTGACAGAGTTTGCTTTATCAACGACAAAACAGCAGAGCTGTGATGTGTCAAGTCATAAATAACTCATCATGGGGAAAGTGTGCACTGTCTGGGCAGGGAGCCACAGCATTCATCCTTAGATATGCATTCAAATCAGTCCCATTAGTATCATATTCTTCTGTAATTACTCCATTGATTCAAACTGCATCTTATCTCCCCCCAAGAGTTGCAAACACCCTTTAATTTACTGAAAGGCAGGAGGGAGGAGGATGTTACCATAACATCCACACTGAGTTCAGAGCAAGGCTGTGGAGAACATGCACACAGGGCTTGAACACCTATGGAGCTGAATAGTACAGTGGATATTTTTGACCCTGATAAAGGGGAGAGGATGATGTATCTGACTCCATCTTATCAGAAGGCTAATTAATTACTTTATTATACTATATTATTCTGTACTATATTACACTATATTATATTACATCTAAACTGAATCTGCCAAGCACTCAACTGCACAAAATGTCATGATTGTCACCTGACAGTCCTGACACACACACACCCCTGGCCCTGATACTGATAGGCCAAGGAAACAAAACACCATCACTTTGGGAAACAATCTCCATATTGCATTCTACTTTGGCACAACACAGGCACATTAAATGAGATAAGAATTGTTTTTTCTTTCTCTGAAGTTCAGAGAATGTGAAGCCCAGAAATATTCTTGGGAAGAATCGTGCCTTGCTTTTGTCTGTGAAGAGAAATGTGGTGACAAAACAGTAGCAGTTCTGCAGATGCTAAAGTGAGCAAAAGCCACATCCTGAATGCTAAAGGGATGCCAGTGTTTACTCACACAGCAGCATCCCAGGACCCTCGTGTTCACCCTAAGAGTGGAAGGGCTATGAACTCTTCACTGACCCTGGGCTGTTCTGTGTTGGTGATGAAACCCAAAACCTGTCAAGTTTCATGAGGTCTCCAATTTCCTAGAGGAGGTTTCAAAGTGCTCCTGTTACAATATCTTGTTTTCAGAAGTACCTTTCATGAAACTTCACAAATTCTCCTTGATCCCCTTTAAATTACTTCCAAGCACTCCCTGAAAGCTCCACTGTTTCTATATTTCTATAAAAGCTCCACTATTATTGTTTTTGGCACAGAGGAGGTTCATTGCTCCTGAGAGCTATTGGAATGGGTTTCAGTGTGGCAGAGGGCTAAAAGAAGCTCTTAGGCTGTCCCTCATCACTCTGCTAGGCAGGAGATGCTGTAGCACAGCAGCTGAAATGCAACTGCATAACCCCTCTGCAAAAAATAACCCAGCTGATGCAAGCTGAGGAAGTGAGAGGCGAGAGAGAGAATCAGAAAAAGCAAAAACAAAAGCTTCTTGTCAAACAGGGGAAACTGCACCATTTGGGTTGGGGTCAGCTTAAGCAATGCCATGTGAGGGAGGAAAGGGGAGTTGTGGGATGGGGAATTCTGCAGGTGGGAGAGGGTTGGCAGTGATCATTCTCTGTGCAGGCATGTGCCAGCCTGGGGACAACACAACCTGGGATGGGACACAGCGTCTCTTTGACCAGAGCCTGCTGCTTCTACCAGTAAGATGGATTTTGTTTTGCATATGTGCAGGCCATGGAGGAAAATGAGTTGTGTGTTAGCCAGCATAAAAGGCTCTGAGCTGCCATTACCTCTGTATTTGTGTGGGAGTGGAGAGCAAAGAGAAAAATGTAATGAGAAAGTCTGGTTTCACTTAGGTGCTGTTTATGTTGAGAGTGAGGAACTGCCAGCACACACACTCTCCCCAGACAGCTGCCAGCTACAGAGTCAAGATTAAGAGGGAGACTTGAAGGGAAACATTACAGTAGCATGCTCTAGTAAGAGATTTTGGTCATAGAGAGCAAGGAAACAGAGAGGGGGAAAAAAAATCAATCCTGTCCAAGGACTCTCTCAAGTCTCTTGGAGGGTTATGGCCAAATGGCCAGGGCCATAATCTCCCTAATGAATTTGCCAAAGCATTAAAATATAAATGTGATTTGTGTAAATGACACTGTTTTATTTGAGATGCTAAGCTCCTGCAGATATCAAAGGAGCCAAGGGTGTTAATGCTCCTCTGGCAACCACAGCCTGAGATTGGGCACCCAGCTAGAGCACTTGGAAGAGATGGGTTTATCCTTTGGGTTTAATTTGATTCAATTAAAGCAAATTTGCACCAGAATAATACTGGGGAAAATAAAAGTAGTTTTTCCTTGTTGCTGGAGAAAAGACTATCCCTGTGCAAGTCCTATATGATGAAATGATCACAAACACCCTCTGCTGAGGGGTGCAGTGCAGCCTTTGCCAAGGTAAGCAAAAGGACAGCTCAGTACTGAGCAGCTGCCAAACACCAAGTAATTATGTTCTTTTCCTGCTAGTTCTTAGCTGCTTATCAAAATACTTAACAACTCCCAAAGCATACTTGAAATGGTTCCTGCAGCAGTCAGACACAGGGCCAGCCAGCTCCTGAGGGGAGTTTGAGCACAGCCACCCTGGGCTGTTTTCCCAGGAGAGCATGAGAAGTGCCAGAAATGCTCAGGAGCATTGTGTCCCCAGGAGCTGGTGTTACAGATCCATCAGTGAGTTGGACTGTCACAAGTCCCATTATTTTCAATGTGCTGTTGATATATTCAGTGTATTTATGGGGTTTACCTACAGGGTATAACTTCAGTGCAGGGCTTTGCCCAGATGACTGCTGGTGGGTATCTTCCATCTCAATTATCCTCATCCTTCTACAAATTATTGTTCTTGAGTAGCTCAATTTCATCCTTATATTATTTACCTATATTCTGTGTAGGAGCTGTGGTTGATGGCAACAGGACTGAGGTGGTCTAAGAGCTCCCAGCTCTGGTAATTGCAGCATAACCCACTTGGAAACTCTGATTCTGATAAGTTTCTTCATTCCAGCAGATATATCTCACATTAAACCTTTTTCTAGCACCTGTTCTACAAGAAGGACAAATATCTTTGCCAAGCACAGTACTGCCTGATGTGAAGGGGAAGCAAACAGCAGCACTCTGAATAAAGATGATTTGGCAGGGAAATTGGGAGAGGAATGGACTCCTAAACAAAACTGTGATATGAAGAATTTGAGTCCCACAGGTGGCTTCTATTCCTCAGTGTCAGGAATCCTCAGGAGCATTGTGTCCCCAGGAGCTGGTGTTACAAATCTATCAGTGAGTTTGACTGTGAGAAGTCCCATTATTTTCAATGGGCTGTTGATATATTCAGTGTATTTATGGAGCTTGCCTACAGGGTGTAACTTCAGTGCAGGGCTTTGCCCAGGCCACTGCTGGTGGGTATCCTCCATCTCAACTGTGCTCATCCTTGCAGTCCTGTGTCTCTACTCAGTGAGCACTTTCCCCTCCTGTAAATGTGTGACAAGTCACTACCAGCTTCGTTTTACATCCTTAGCCTGACACTCAGGTCGGTTCTGGGCCATAGCCTGTAAAGTTGTTGTGAATTTTGTTGTCTGTGTGTTATGTCCAGAGTCTTGAAAATAAACTTCATTGTGTCAAATCCACTGAGTGTCTTCTCTAGCCAAGGAGCTGCTCCAGGTACCAAAAAGGTGGAAATGCAAAACAGACAAAGTTAAATATTCAAGATTTGAAAGTAGCTATGAGATCCTCTGAAGGGTTCTGTGTACCCTGAAGCTGTGACTGGCACTTTATCTAGGAAGTTGCAGGTGAGGCCAATTTCTTTAAGACTTCCCAGGAACAACGGGAATCTTCATCCAGGACATTCCCATGATCTCTGGTATAAGCTCTCAGTTTCTGGTTTTCTGGTAGCTCAAATAGCTTGAAAGGGAAAAAAATGATTCCTTGATGCATTGGATGATGTTTGGGCTTCTTTTGTTTTGGAAAATAAACCAATCTGAGCTGTGAAGGTCAAGAGTTTAAGTCAGGTGAGTGATATTGCAAGTAGAAAGGGTCACTGATATGCTTTTGTCAACATGAAACATTTATTGGAGTCATAGCACAGTTGTTGGTTCAGAGCAATAAGGATTTCTTCTAAGTTTTCACCCCAGACTTTATCAGTTGCTAAAACTGTACTTGGAAATAAAAGATGAGAAATTTTTTATGCTGTAGCTGAGGCTGAAAGACCAGACAAGCAAGTTCCTGTCTTTAGTTCGGGCAGCTTTGATTTATGGCCTTGTAAAGGCTGATAAAGACTCTCCAGCACACAAAACACAAGAGAATTAATTCTTTACACATCAGAATCAGGACAAAGATGTAAGATGTCAAGCACTTCATTGAAATTTAATCATGCTTTATTACTGAAGCAACCCCATAATATTAAAATGATGGTTGGTTATTTACAAGCATATTGCTGCCATGGTAATTGTGACCAAATAACTCTAACTCAATCTCTTTGGTAATTATTTTCATGTCTAATTTCTGTTTGGATCATGTTTATATCAGATTTAAGCTTGGCTCCATCTGGAGCAGATGCAGTCTTCTCATAAAAGGAATAATTGATCAAATTCTGGATTTGGTTACATGCATGCAACTCCACTGTAATCCAAAATATGTGACTACATGTCCCAGGAGGGAGGGTCAGCTGGAAGATCTCTTTAATTAGTATATTATGTGTTCAAATGAGAATTGTATGCTGCTCTTAGTGAAAACTGGACTGATGCTCTCTGCTTGAAAGGGATTATGCTGACAGGTAGACAGCAGGTCTTGATGCTGGAAGTTCTCAGTGTTTTGTCATTAGCTCCTTGATGTAATCTCAGAAATGAAGGAGACAAAATACTATGAGCATTTATCCTCACATTAATTCAGCTATTATTGAAGAATTTGATGCAAGAACATGAATTAAAGATTTCCTGTGTAGGACTGTGAGATCCCTGTAAGGACATAGCATGTTTGCCTTTGCCACTCAGCAGCTAGATGTTATTTTAATTTATAGATTTCACTGTGATTGCATAGGAAGTAGGACAAATTCTGTCTGTTTTATAGCTGGAGACACTGAGATACAAAGGGAAATTCCGATATGACAAGGAGGATGGAAATCTCAGTGTTCTCCATTGGGCCTCACTGGCTCCTTAAGCAATGTCTGGATATTGCTATTTTAGGACAGGCATGAGCTCTGCTTTGGGACTGAAATGCTCCAGCCCTGGATCTCCATCAGCCCTGTGCTTCCTCCTCTCCTTTCCTCTCTACCCTCCCACCAAGGCCACCCACACCCTGCTCACAGAGATCCTGTGCTCCTCTTTCTCTCCTCATGGACCACATTTTCCCTGAGTCCCTTCCCTTACATGTACACCAGATGTCCTGTGTGCCGCCCACCCTCCTTCCTCTCCATCTTCTTCCTCCCTCTCACACCAGGAGCAGTGTGTGTGGTCCCCAGCCCAACACATGCCTTGACCATAACCTCCCTCTCTCTTTCCCACTCCCTACTGAAGTTTCTTTTGGAGCTTGTTCTTTAAAAAATCCCTAAAACCAGTGATGAAAGATTTGAAGTGGTATCTTGTATTTGAATTTGAATCACCCAGATTATCCAGAGGGATTGGGCCCATTCCTGACTTCTCCTCTGACTGCAGATTCTTATAAATTTTATTCCAAAATTGGACCATGTGTACTCCTGGAGACACCCCTGGCTCAGGTTAGCCAGCAGAATCCCTGCTCCACCACTGCATAAGCATGGATTGCCCTTTCAGCACTGCCTGTTCCAGCACCACAGCCTGTGGAGGTTTGAGGTGCCCAACATAAGGAACATTTTCTGCCACAGTGAGCACTCACAGCCTGGGAGAGGGGCTGACAGTGGCTCTGACAGCACAGGGAAGAGCAGCAGGTCAGAAAAGGCAAGATGAAGTGCTTGAAAGGGAGGAGACAGAGGGGAGAAATTGTCACAAAACCATTGTAAAGCCAAAAGCATCACACCAAGAGCACCATTAAAAAACCAAGAGTGTCGCCATCATATTTTCTGTAAAATCCTCTTTGCCCAGGATTTCTCTCCTGGGAAGCTGAGAAGCCTCAGAGAAAAAGGAAAACAAAATTATCTCATTTGCTTCTCCTGTGTTTTACTGCTTTGGAATGTGGTTGGAGATTGGTCATTAAATTAAAACAATTCCCATGTTGGATAAACAATCACAGTCAGGCTGTGTCAGACTCTGGAGAAAGGGTCATGAGTTTTCATTATCATTCTTTGTAGCCTTCTGTCTGCATCCTTTCTCTATTCTTTAGTGTAGTTTTAGTATAGCATTTTATAATATCATATATATATCATATCATATCATAATAAATTAGCCTTCTAAGAACATGGAGTCAGGTTCATTCCTTCCTGCCATGGGGGACCCCAGAAAATGCCACACAAGAGCTGTCTCAGGGACAGCAAAAAGATGCTTACAAGCTGTGTGCATGCATCAAAATGCAGACATCACAGAGTCACACAAATGGTGGCTGGAAGGAGCCTCCTGAGGTCTCTTTTCCAGCCTCCTCCTCAAAGCCAGATGGCTGCCAAGGGTATGCCAGGTCAGCCCTGATTTGTCCAGCCAAGTTTGTAATCCTCCAAGCACAGCACTCCCATCACTTCTGTGTGACCTCCTCCCATGCTGCACTGCCCTCCAGGTGAGAAAGCCTTTCCTAACATCCACCCTGAACCTCCAAAGCAAGGAAAAAACCCCAAAACAAAAAACCAAAAAAACCCCCAAAATAAAACAAAACAAAACACACCCAAAAACAACCATACAAAAGAAACCAAAACCAAACAAAAATACCACTACCAAACAAAGCAAAACAAAGCAAAGCAAAACAACAAAATCCAACATCAACAACAAAAGTGAAACCAGAGAAATGTTTTACAGAAGGGAAGCAACAAAAAAAAGTGAAACCACAGCTCGTGAGGGAGACCTTGATAACATCTGTTTTGGCTCCTTGAATGTCAGAAGGAGTAAATGTACTGACTCCATCCTCAGATAATGGCCAGCTAGCTCTTCTTCAGAATCCAGAGCACCTTCATAGTCAGTCCCTTCTACAAATTATTGTTCTTGGGCAACTCTATTTCTTCTTTATATTATTTACCTATATTCTGTGTGGGAGCTGTGGTTGATGGCAACAGGACTGAGGTGGTCTAAGAGCTCCCAGCTCTGGTAATTGCAGCATAACCTGCTTGGAAACCCTGATTCTGATGAGTTTCTTCATTCCAGCAGATATATCTCACATTAAACCTTTTTCTAGCACCTGTTCTACAAGAAGGACAAATATCTTTGCCAAGCACAGTACTGCCTGATGTGAAGGGGAAGCAAACAGCAGCACTCTGAATAAAGGTGATTTGGCAGGGAAATTGGGAGAGGAATGGACTCCTAAACAAAAGCTGTGATATGAAGAATTTGAGTCCCACATGCGGCTTCTATTCCTCAGTGTTTATCGGGGGGGGGAAAGCCTGTGATCTCCAGTTACCTAGCCAAGAGAAAATGAGAGCAGCACCATTTGTCCATTACTATTTATTATTTTAGTAGCAACAATGGCAAAACACCCAACTTTGTGATCTTATTGAAGCAAGAATAAATTGAATTCACCAAAACTGCACTCAAAACCTTATTGTTGTCTCCAAACACACACAAGCTAAAAATAAGATGGAAAAGGGATTCTACAGCCTTGAGGCACTTGGCTGAGGTGGCAAAAATGCAGCATTCACTCAAGTCAGGGGGGAAAAAATGATGCCTGTTCATTTCAAGGGATTTTGGATGAGATCCAAAATAAGGGAAGATCAACAAGAGATAGGAAGGCAAGTGATCAAAACATACTGTAAAAGTGCCTGGTATTATTACAAACATCTCCTAAGGCTCCTGATAATAGAGCAGGAAAGCTATAGCTGTGATATTGTATTTTTTCAGTGAGAACAGCCATTAGTCCCTTCCTGACCACATGCCAACCAATACAAGGTAAATACTCCCGTGGATTTTTCTGTTCCCTACCCTTTCTGTACTCAGTAAAAGCGAGCCAGCTCTCTTACCTTGCTGCACAGGGACTCCTAGAGCACTCACCTTTGGCACGTGGATGATGGAGGGCCTGGGGATGTGGGTGCAGAGTGCAATGACCTCCTGGCTCAGCTGTTTAGCAGCAAACACTGCTGGCAGGGTGGTGGCAGGCACTGCCTGAGCAGCAGAGTGATTGCTGGAGCTGCTCTGCTTCTCAGAGCTCCTGCTGCCTTTGAACATCTCCTTGCTGTCCCTCTCTCCCCCGTGCTCGATGCTGCTGGCTGCTGCTGCTGCTGTGGGTGGCTGCAGGCACACGGCTGGGGCTGCCTCTGCCTTCTCCTCCTCCTCCATGGACACAGGAGCTGCGTTGGGCTGCTCAAATGGAGTGTTTTCAGATGTGTTTCCGAAGCAGGCGAGCAGGGCTGAGCAAGGGAAAGGATGCATCTTGGATGACAGGTTATCGGATCCGCTTAGCCTGCTTTCCACAGCTGCATAATCAACAGGCTGCACTCACATCCACAGCAGTGCCCAAAATGAGAGCCCTGGCATGCTGGCATTCCAGGCTTCCCTGGAGAGAGCACCCCCTTTTCTGCTGTTAGGAGCATTCAGAAGTGGGGTGCTACACCTCCTGCTCCGTCCTCCACCAAAGTCAGCCCGCTATCTCCTCCCTGCAGCCCACTCCTGTTGTCCACAAGGCAAAGAGGTGCAGGCACAATACAAACGTTTGCAGCCCTCGCATGCTCTTGCTGGGAGCTGTCAGCAGCTGAACAAAGCCCTCACAATAGCCCCATAGCCCCGGCAGGCTACGGTTACAGGAGCGGATGCTCCAGCACCAGCAGTCCTCAATCAATAGTGCCACGGCCTCAAGTTACCTGGTGAAGGAGGCAAAAAGATAATGTAGCCCGAGCTCTGCAGCCATAACAGCATCAACACTGTATCAGTGTCATCATAACAATAGCAAAACTGGCTCTGGTTACGCTGCTCGGGTGGTTATTAGCGATAAACCCCCAATTCGTTCATCTGTCACTGGCTTGGATCAAAAATGTGCTGCCAGGGCTCTGGCTGATATGCTCATCGTTGAGATGGGAAAATGGTCAGGAATGGGAAGATGGGGTACTGGGTGGGCACCCCATGTGCAGCACACCCTCCTGCAGCACAGGCAGGATCTGTCCCCCAGCTCCTCCTCCAGACATGAAGCATTGCATCGCCCTGTGGTATTTTCAAAGAAAGGGAGGAAAGATGAAACTGACTCCATGTTCTCAGAAGGCTAATTTATTATTTTATGATCTATATTATATTAAAGAATACTATACTAAACTACATGAAAGAATACAGAAAGGCTAAAAAATACTAAAGGAAAACTCGTGATTCCTTCCAGAGCCTCAACACAGCCTGACCATAACTGGCCAGTAAGTCAAAACAATTCACATGTTGGATAAAAAATCTCCAACCACATTCCAAAGCAGCAAATCACAGGAGAAGCAAATGAGATAATATTGTTTTCCTTTTTCTCCGAGGCTTCTCAGCTTCCCAGAAGAATCCTGGGCAAGGGGATTTTTTCTGAAAATATGATGGTGACATCTCCCAGCCCCTCCCAAAGTCACCACTGCTCTCCTGGCCCTCTCCCCAGAGAAAACCATGGAAGCATCCTACTAAAACTCATCTGCTGCTGGGTGGTTGTAAAGGGAGACATTTCCTCTTTCAGTGTGCAGTGCCTCGAGGCTGGCTGTTAAAACAAAAATATGTGGGAAGTGAGTCAAGAAGGGAGTTTGTGGTTAGAGCATCTGCTTCCAGAAAATCCCAGTTCCTTCTATTTTGTGCTGCCACAGGCTTCCTGTGTGATAGCAGAGATGTTATTTGATCTCTATCTCTATCTGTAAAAAGGAGGAGAGTAATCACTTCTTTTTTTCCACCCATTATACATATCCTGTCTCTTTGTAAAAGGTTATAAACTCTTGAGGGCAGCAGCTTGTTCTTATTTGCCCTTAAGCTGCTGGTGCAGAAAATCTCTGAATACAAACATGGCATTTACCTGATAATAACTTCTAGAGAGAAATCTGGGGTTCAGTCTTTCCCAACAAGGTCATAGTCTTCCATTTATTTTTCTAGCCTGGTTTGTTGTTAGATGTTTGTCAGACTCTCCCTGTAGTTGTTACTTTCATATTCCTGTAAGGTGTAACACTGAGCAAAAAGTGACATACTAAGACAAACTCATGTTTCCAGTAGTAGCTCATGAGGAACCAAAGTGCAGAATGTTGAGGGTTAAATTCCTGAGGTGTAAATTTTCAGCACTGGGAGCAAAACAATCTCAGTCCCTCATCCCCAATGACCTTAAAGTTCTCTTTGTAATGTTTTCTAACTGAGTCTTGCACATCTGCATATCTCAGTGTCTGTTTTGGGTTTTAGAAAGGTCCAAAGTGGCCTCCAGCTTGCACAACAATGCATTTTGGCCTGCAGGAGCTCTTGCTGTCCTGTATCACTCCCCCATTTGTAAATACTGTCCAGTATTTAAATGAAGACCATATGGCTCTTGGAATGAGAATCAGGTACCTGCTGACCCAAAAAGGCTTGGAAAAAGTTAGGAGAGGATCTAATAGTGGGGAAAGCAAACTTAGAGGTGAAAAATGTGCTGTAAAACTGGAAACTCTGGAAGTGAAAAGCATTAGTTTTATTGTCTTTATTTCTATTGTCGTAGAAGAGGTTGGTTTTGGTTCAGGGTCCACCTTGCTTTACTAGACGTGGAAGTATCAGCACCAATGTAGTAGTAGTAGTAATAACAACAACAACAACAACAATAATAATAATAATAATAATAATAATAATAATAATAATAATAATAATAATAATAATAATAATAATAATAATAATTTTGCACCCACCTGGGTGGCCTGTTCCTCTGCACAGCTCTGTGGCTGTGAGAGCTCAGATGGTGAGGCAGGAGCAAAGAATTGTTTTTATGTTTTTATGCTCAGGTTAGAAGAATAATTTCAAAGTGATGCACAACTAAGACTTCAATGAGCTGACATTAATTAAAGAGTAAGCTGTCCTTGGAATTAAAATAATTATTTCAACAAGTCAGTCAGTCAACAACCTACATTCAATAATTTCCAGGCCTTCAGCTGGCCATGCCAGCTTTTCTTCAACTGTTTTTGAGAACTTAGTGAGTTTACAGGGACACCAATCTACACAAAGATTAGCTGCATGAGTGAGTCATGACCACTTAAATTCACCACCTGGCACAGATGCATGTCTGAGTGAAGAGTGGTTGTCCTAAAAATCAGGTGTGTGCTTGTATTACCTGTGAGGAGGGAGGGTGTTCAGTGCCTGCTTGCTGTGAGAGCCACAGAGATACCTTTTCAGCCAACAAAAAGAGCTAAATGCTCCATTGCACCTGTGAGAGAACTGATCAGGACAAGAGTAATTAACCTGTGAGTCTTGTCCTGAGTTCAAAGACAGCATGAGAAATCTCACAAGCTGAGAATGTCCAAAATGAACTTGGTGGTGACATTTAAGAAGTGGCAGCCATGAACCCCAGCAGTGACACATGAGCTCCATCTCCTCACAGCTTGGAGCCATTGGGTTTTGGTTAAAGCCCATCACTCTTGCTAACACTGCAGTCATGATTCAAGGTTTATTTCATTCAAGAAGATCTCCTTGCACCAATCAATCAACTGTACTAACCACTTTTTATGTGTGATGAGATATTATTAGGACAAGAGACAACACTTGCTTTATTTTTCCTGAATTTGCTCATAAATTATTGATGAGCTGAAATGTTCTGGCTTAACAGCTCAGGGAGCTGGACATGTCGACTAAATGGAGAAGGTGAATTGCAGCCAACTCTTGACCTGTCTTTAGTATTATTCCTTCAGGAGAAATTTTCCCTTCCCTTGGCTGATGTTATACTCTCTTCTCAGCAGGAGACATCAGGTCAGATTTAGCTCAGATGCTCCAGGCTTGCAGCAGGAGCTAAGCCTAGCTGTGTCTCTCCCTTCACGGGAACCAGTTTTGCAGTGTTTTGTTTCACAGCTTTTGTTCTTCTGAGCTGTCACCTTTTTCCTCATCACTCCTACAGCAGCACTGACTCTCTCAACATCTCCCAGCCCCAAGTCTGCCTGGTGGGTTTGGCCACAGCTCAGCATTCCCCAGCATCTCCCCTTTCTCATCCTGACAAAAGCCACAACCTGCATCTGCTGCCTCTGTGCTGCCTGAAGAAGGAATGTGGTCATTGCAGCAAAGTTTTAGATTAAATCAGAGCTGATGATAATCAATAGAGTTCCACTGCCTTCAGATCTGGGGGATCAGAGGATTTAAATCCAGTCTCCTGCTATCTCTTCTATCTCCTCTCAGACTGCCCAAACTTTAGCTGGAAACCAGCTGAGCTTCTGTCTCCTCCTACTTCATATGAAACATATTAAACTGTCTAGAAGGGAGGTCTAGAGGGAAGGTCTAGATTAGATATTAGGAAGAAATTCTTTATTGTGTGGGAGGAGAGGCCCTGGCACAGGTTGCCCAGAGAAGCTGTGGCTGCCTTCTCCCTGGAAGTGTTCAAAGACAGATTGAATGGGGATTAGAGCAGCCTGGTCTAGTGGAAAGTGTCCCTGCCTTTGGTTTGTGTGATGTATACTTTCTGTACACACACAGAACAGATCAGCAGGATGTGAAGAGAGTGCTGCTAAACCCTGAAATCACGAAATCAGCTGGAAGCAACTGGGCCCTACTTGGATGGAGCTGAATAGAAGTTAGTTCAGAGAAGAGCATTGCAGATGCCAGAGGGACCAGTTCATAAGGGAAGGCTTAAAAGAGCTCAGCTGGAGATGCAACAAGAAACCAGTAAGATAAGCAGTAAGATAAGATGACCTGTGTTTATCTGAGACACATAGGGATTGCGGTTAAAAAATAAGGGGATTATGGCAGCCAAAACACTCCTTAATAATTTCAGAGTTTCTTTCGTCTTCTGTTGTACCTTCTGTGAGGCATCACTGAGGGAAGGTGACTGCCTGAGAGGAGCTATTAGTCTCATCCAGTTAGGGCACAGCCTGTTTTTCTAGACAGGAAAAAATTAGACTGATTCATGAAAGAATTTACTTAATGGTAAACAAGTTTTTAAAAACATGAACAGGAAACTTAAAGGGTTTTTTTCAACTCATTTTCTGAAATTTCTAAATGTTTTGATACTTTCAACACCAAACAAACAAACAACCCCCCCTCCCCCCCGTATACCATTGCTAATCTGGTTTTTGAAGGTCTTCAGCATGCCTGTCAAAATCTCACTCCTGAAAGGCTACAAAAACCTCCTGTTTTGGAATGCCAAAAACCTGACAGGGCTAACTGATCAACTGGAGGCAGTCTCTGAGCACAGCCCTCTGTCTTCCCAGGAAAGGCTATTATCTTGAGGCACTGTGAAAATGCCTATTCCCTAAGGGATTCCTACTGAGTAGCTGGGGAAAAAACACAACGAAAAAGTAAACACATGTGGAGAGATTATAGAAAGCTGGAAATGAAGAGTTAAACTAAAGTCCTTTGCAACAAATTGTGCCATTTTACAGGAGAATTAATAACAGAAGTTGTATGATTCCTGAAGCTGGATAAATCCACACATGCACTCTTTAAATGCATGAAAGTCACTGTTCAAATTTTCCATTTTTGGCCATGCAAATAGTATTCATACCAAACCAAAGTCCTGGGCCTTGGAGCCAGAAGATTTTTTAAACCAAGTCTTGATTGTGCTGTTGAAATGGATACAATAGAGATGATTATATTTACTTTGCTATCTTCCAGCTAGGCAGGTTGCTTCCATCAGCAAAAACTTGGAAAAATCAGAAGGCTGCCAAATGAATTAGTTCTTTCATAACAAGTGCTACTAGTTTCTGAGATGGATTTAGAGCCTTGCTCCCACAGCTGGATTAACAACAACTGAAATAAAACTTCTGTCTGAGCACAAGTTGTCCTTGAGGCAGCAGCAACAGAATTTCTTCCTTTTGTAGTTTAGAGGATTCAAGATTAAAACCCATATTTTTGTTTTAAATGGCCTTTCATGCACAAATGACACTTTCAGCCTCTGAGCCAGAACAGTTTCAAATAATTGACACTTTGTAAATGATCAGCTTCATTTACTTTCTGCTCTCTTCTCAGTTACACATCCAACCTTCACAATTTTCTACATTTATAGCAATTTTCCGGTTTTCACTCTCACCCACTGCTATTAACATGGCATGACTGTGAGCATTAAGTAAAACAAAGGAGCAATGACAAAATATTTCTTTGAGTTTCAATGATTTTACTTCACAGAAAGATTTCCTTTGAATTAACAAATATGCATTCTAGTCTCTGTGCAGCCCTTTTAAACTAACACAGACTTGCCTGATGGCTGACTCTTAGCAATCATTCCAAAAGGCAGGTAATTTTCAAGGAATTATAAAAAGAGGGGGAGATTATCTTGTATGTAACTTAGAATCATAGAATAGTTTGGGTTGGAAGGGGGCTTTAAAGGTCATTTAGTTCAAGATGCAAGGAACAGGGACACCTTCCACTAGGCTGGGTTATTAAATGTCCAGCCTGGCCTTGAACACTTCCAATCCACAACCTCCCTGAGCAACCTGTTCCATTATTTCATCATTCTCATTGCAAAAAAAAAAAATCTTCCTTGCACCTAGCCTGGATCCGCCCTCTTTTAGTTTAAAACCATTACCTCTTGGCCTACCAGAACAGGCCCTGCTCCAAAAGTCTGTCCCCATTTGGAACAGGCTGCCCAGGGAAGTGGTGGAGTCTCCATCCCTGCAGGTATTTAAAAGACACTTAGATGGTTGAACTCAGTGACCTTAAAGGTCTTTTCCATTCTAAAGCTTCAGAAAAAGACTTTGGCAATGTAAATGGCTTTCTTATAAGCCCCCTCTAAGTACTGGAAGGGGCAATAAGCTCTTCCTATATCCTTTTCTTCTCCAGCTATCTCAGCCTGTCCTCACAGGCCTCTGAGCATCTTCACAGCCTTCCTCTGGACCCACTCCCTCAGATCCAGGTCTGTCTTGTACTGGGGTTCCCCGGCCTCACACAGTACCCCTGGAGAGCAGAGGACAACAATCCTTTGGACTGAAACATGTCTTGGATGCAGCAGACACATCTGTGGGCCCTGATGGATCCACTGTCCCGGAGCCATCCTTCACATCCAGGACGGTCGCTTTGCCCACACGTGCTGGCATATGGATGGAGCAGCTGCCAGATGCCCTTTTGGGAAGGGATGGGCTGAAGGCCACTCTCCCAGTGGGGATTTGCTCAAAGAGCTCTGATTTTTCCAGTTTTTCTCATGGAAAGCAGGGGGTCTCAGTCCTTCCTTGGCTGTCTGCAGCTGTGTCACCGCTCCCGGCAGCACTGGGCAGCTCCACTGCTGTGCATGGAGAAATGAGCCCAGCCTGGACTGGGGGATTCATTCTCTGGCTGCCCCTGCCCTGCTCTGCTTGCTGAGCTGAGCCCTTTTCCAGTTGCACAGCACAGATGGCTAATTAGGATCATGGAGAGAGGAAATCTGCTCTGTGGCCTTCTGTGCAGGGAACGGGCTCTGCGTTGTGCAGATGAGATCCCTGTGTAATTCAGGCTCTTGTGCAGATGAGATCCCTGTGTAATTCAGCCCCTACTGCAGCTGGGGCACGGCACAGCACCCAAGGCTATGGCACAGTCCTGCCCTCAGGGACTGGGAATCTGATTTTGGGCATGGATGGGCAAGCAGAGCAATGGGGCGTGCAAAAGAAAGGAGCAATGTCTGGGAGCAAAAAAGGTGAATTTTCAGGTTCTTTTCATTCTTACTGACTTCTTCTTTGAACCCTTCCCATATCCATCTAAAAAATATTGCCAGTGATATTTGATTTCAAGGCACTTTCATTATCTCTCACGCTTAAAATCACTTTTTCATTCTTGACTATGTTAATTACAATGCAACAATTGCCTCCCAGAAAAAATTCACCCAATTCCTTTGACTCTGTGAGCCCTTAAATGAGCAAGTCTCTGTGGCTAACAGAAACAGAGCCATGAGGGGCCATGCCAAGTACCCTGGGTCACACAAGGGCCACAAAATCTCACTCTGAAATCTCTGATGCAAATAAAAGCACCGTTTTTCCCTCACAGAGGCTTGAAAATACATCATCATTGAGCACTTCATGCATATATTGTAATTTGTGTTCTGAGTACTTGCTGAAAAAAACCTGCTCTTCAACTCAGCACAGCAGTGATTTGTGAGTATTAAAACCAGAATCAATATTAAGGGGAAACAGAGTGAGAAATTTTTAAATTATATACTCGGTTTGTATTTCCCTGTATTTCTGGGTGTTTTATAAAAACACTTCACAAAAACATTTTATTTACAGGAAAGGAAATCCTTCTTTCTTATTTGTGTAACAAAGTCATCTTTCTTGATAAGAACATTTCTGTGGAGGGGAAAAAAACTCTACCAAAGCAATTACCATTTCAGGAAATGGTATTTTGTTAAATGATCTTTCTGGTTTGGAAGCCTATTCTTGAAAACTCTAAACAAAGCCTGCACTTGCCATGGCCTTGACCAGAGATAGGTGATTAAACCTAACAAGATCCTCAATCATTTCGCTCAGTTCCATTTAATTTTGGCCATGTCTGCACATCACTTAGCTCTGTTTACTTTGCAACATTCTTGCTTGATGCTTGGGAAAATGAACAGTCATGCCTGTGGCCAAGATTCTGTATTTAATCAAGCAACAAGATCATGGAGTTGCAGAAAGATTGAGGCTGAAAGGAACCTCTAGAGGTAATCTTGCCCAAGCCCCCTGCTCAGCTAGGACCACTTGGAGCAATTGTCTAGAACTGTGTCCAGACAGCTTTTGAATATCTCTAAGGATGGAGTCAACATCCTTGGGCAACCTGTGCCAGTTCTCAGTCACTCTTACAGCTAAAAAAAGTGTTTCCTGGGGTTCAGAGGGCATCTCCAGTGTTTCAGTTTCAGGTTGTGTGTTTCAGTTTGTTCCAGTTTCTCGGGTTTTGGTTGTTAATTGCTGCCCCAAGATGTATGAAAGGTCTCTGTTTCAGCCTGTGCATCTGAAGAACGAGTCAGAGTTCTTCAGTTTTCAGTCTTGAAGGTCTTTATTAATTCTTATCTATAAAATTTTCTTTCTGCCCAGCCGACATCTGCTCAGCAGGGCAGCCACAGGCACTCTGACTGCCACTGGGGCAGTGTTGTTGTCTTTTTATACTACAAACTACATATAACATATTTACACTTAATTCCCAATACCTGTCACTCATGTTAGACAGTGAACTTCTACTCTAAACCAATCCCAAAGTGCCAACATCAGAGCAGAAGATGGAGACCAAGAAGAAGAAGAAAGGCTGGACACATCCAAGTTCCTCCATCTTGTCCCATAACCCCCATATCAAAAATCATAAAATCTACATTTTCACCCTGTGATAATTTTGTTATTACACTATTTAAACTTCTGTGACTTTCAGGTCCTCATACAAAGCTGGTAATTTGCTCCATGGGTCATAATCAAACCCACAGGTGTTCTGGGCTGTGTGCCAGGGTCTCTGAGCACCCTGGCAGGGGTCCTGGCAACTCTGGACACCCAGAGGGATGTACTGAGTTCCAACACCAGTTTGTTTGTTTCAGTTTGTGCCCATTGCCTGTGGCCCTGTCACTGGGCACCACTGAACAGAGCCTGACTCCCTCCTCCTTCAGGTTTTTACAAACATTTTTACAAACATTGATAAGTTCCTCTGAGCCTTCTCTGCCCCAGGCTGAAGAGTCCCAGCTCTCCCAGCCTCCCCTCCTAGGACAGCTGATCCACACTCTCCATTGTCTTCATGATCTTTTGCTGGACTCTCCAGTATATCCATGTCACTCTTGTATTGGAGAGCCCAGAACTGAACAAAATACTCCAGGTGGGTCTCAAGAGAGCAGAGTAGAGGGGAAATATCACTTCCCTCCAACTTCTGGTAATAGTTAGTGTAATGTAGCCCAGGATACCATTTGCCTTCTTTGCTGCAGGGGCACTGTGCTGGCTCATTTTCAGCTTGGTCCCCACCAAGGTCTTTTGCTGACAAGCTGCTTTCCAGCTGGGTGGCCTCCAGTATGTATTGGTGCCTGAGGTTGTTCTTCCCCTGGCATAGGACTTTGCACTTCTCCTTGTGGAGTTTCATGAGGTTCCTGCTGGCCCATTTCTCCAGATTACTGGGACCTGGATGGAAGTGTAATCCATTGGTCTATCAGACACTCGTCCCAGTCTGGTGTCATCCAGTTCATGACCACATAAAATCCATGTCAGATAGAAGTGGGTGACTTAAACATCCTTCACTGAGTCCAGGAACCACAGCAATCAATCAGCTCAGGTCTGACGGTCAAAGCTCTGGACAGACTGCCTGATCTGGATCCGTGTGGGCAGCTGGTGAGGGGCTGCCCTTCAGCATCCTGCTGCCTCCTGCCCACATGAGCAACAGGGGCAATCCCCAACCAACAGGCTGAAATGTGTGTGTGTGTGTTGGTGCAATGCACTTGTGCCATGTTTGCTTACAGTGCCTGAGCAAAACAGATGGCTGGGTTTGCTACTGCCTCTGCACGGGGCTCTGAGGGCATTTCACTGCCACACTCCTCAGTGAGACCTCACAGGCAACCATCCAAAGGCATCTCCGTGGTGTCCTTAAGACTAATTATCCCAAACTTCAGGCAGTAGGAACAGCAACATGTCCTGGTTTAGGGCAAATTTGGGAGAAAGCCTCCAAAGGGGGCCCCTCCAGAAAGCAAACCCACACGGCCCCTTCCCCCAGCTGGTTTGGGAAGGATTCCTCGGAGAGGAGTGAAAAGAACCTTTTTATTTAACAGGCACAGCACCCCCAGCACACAAAATGAACAATACCACATGACACCACTCTGAAAAAGATGACAAATTCAGAAAGTCTCTCTTGGGGGTGGTTGCTCTGTTATCAGTCCCTCCGGCGTTGGGGCAGCTGCTGCAGCCACAGGGTGCAAACTCTCAGTGTTCCCAGGTCCCAGTCCAGAGTAGGTTCAAGTAGTTCCAAAATAGGGGAAGAAAAACAGTCCAGGAAAAAATTTGGACTGTTTAGCTAAACTAATTAATGAGCAGAAGCAAAAAGCAAGAGCAAAGCAGAAGCAAGAGCAAAGTGAAAGCCAAGCAAAAAGCAAAAGCAGCACCATGTACTGCCCTGTCTGTGTGTCCTGCCAGCCATGGGGGAGCGGCTGATAACAAAACAAAAAACAAAACATTCGCCCTTCAGAGCCAGTCCTGAAGGCACAGAACATAATATCCAGCATAAACAGAACAACAACTGGGGATACAAGCATCATAACGTCACCCTAGGACACAACCAAGCTACACAAGTTTCAGCAGAGGATCGCTGGTTTTGCAGACATTCAGAAAATTCCCCAAGCAGAGATGACTCCTCACTATGATGCACTGAGTCCTCTCTCAGCCAAGCCTGCAAGATGATCCATTACTTTTTAATCTCTGTACAGCTTCCACACTTCAGGTTTCATTTGTTTGATCCAGTCTTTAGATTTCTTCTTTTTTTCCTTCCCAACCCCACGACGGGCGCATACTCAGCTCGCAGGTGCAGCTTTCCACTGCTCGGTTTTGCTGGCTGCAGCTGGCTGCCTGATTAAACAGGCAGGAATTCCCATCTCAGTGCCCACAATGCATCTAGCAGCTGTCTTGCTCCCACAGACTGCTCTGATTTTGAGGAAAATGGTTTTAAATAGCTGCTTCCCCCTCACAGCCACCCTCTGACTTCACTGCAGTATGATCAGGTCATGATAAACCACAGCACGGGTCTGTTTGACTCTGCCTTCAAGAGCAAAAATTTGGCAAGAACAAAAGTTATGGGGACTTTCAAGGTGCTTTCAAGGCTTGGAAAATCTGGTCATTTCGTTCACATGCTGCAAATGTGAAATTACCCACAAAATTTAAGGAGCAACTTTGAAAATCTTATTGCAGCAAAATGTCTTCTGAAAAGATGGGTCCAGTGTGTGATTTAGATTTAGAGCTGAGCCAAGAAGTTGTAGCAATGTTTAAGGCTTGAGAAGGAGTCAGATAAAGCTCCTGGTTCCCAGAGGAAAGTGAAATGCCAGAATTGCAGATTCCACATTTAAAATGTCTCTGAGCCCTTGGGCTTGTAACAGAGAGTCTGAAGTTTACCTGGGAGTAGTCAGACACACCGAGGTGTCCCTATGGCCCTGTGCAGCTTCCAGCAGGGAGGAGACCTTTAGCAAGGAGGGAACAGATCCTTCATCAGCACACAGCACTGGGACAGTGTCCCACACAGCAATTGGGACAGTGTCCCACTCTGCACCCCTCAGAGCAGATGCAGAGGATCACCCCATCAGTGTCCTACCCAATCTAGATGCCTCTGCAGGGCAGAAGAGCAGCAGAGGGGGTACCTGAGGGGACCAATCCACACATCTCCTGTGCCCAAAGGCGCCTCATCCTGCCTGCTTGGACACTCTGGAGCTGATGCTGCACTGAGAGGGCAGACACAGGCAAGGACTATTAGGAAGGCAGATTTTAGCAAATACAAAAGATGCCAAATTTGGCCTGAATGCTGCTCAGCGCCATCCTCCAGGATATTATTGAATTTCATAGCTGCATTTTGAGATCCATGGCAGGTGCCCAGCTGGCAGGAATCTCTCAGTGGCAGGACTGAGGGGAAGCATTGTCTGTGCTTCCAACAGGGACCGGGATCTCTGTCCCAGCATTAACCATGCAGTCAGCTTCCAGGGAGCTCTTGGCTCTGCTCAGCTCAGCCCCCAGCAGTGCTCCCTTCAGGAGATGGCCTCACCCATCCTCACTGGCTGTGAGCACAGAAAGGGAGGTCAGATCCCAGCCTGTGTCCTTCTTTATGGCAGGACCCTCCTTTATGGCTCATTGCCAGCAACAGTAGTTGGTGCTTCACAACTTCCTGCCTCTGATGTGGGGGGACAAAAGGCTTTCTCTTGGCATGACATGCTGGGAGACAGAAGGCACCTCCTCTGCCAGAGTCTATGGAATGGTGGTCTCAGCAGTAGGGAAAAAAATAGCTTTTTGGGCTGCTGAGTTTGCTGGCATCAGCAAATGTCAATTCATAGACTGAAACAGCTCCAGAATGCTGTGGGCTGATGGCAGCTATTTCTGCACCAGTTCAGTGGATGAGGGAGTCCCACCTGGTTCACAAAACATTCCCAGTTCCATGTTTTGTTCAGTATTTTTCCTCCTAGTTTTTAAATTTTAAAACTGCTGCTTAAACGCTGTGTGCAACTTGACTGCCTTTCCCTCTAAGTAATTTTGCAGAGGAACCCACACCAAGCCATGGGCTGATGGGAATTGTCTGGGCTCTGCTGGGCTCATCCTCATCATCAACAATGAGTCTATCCTTAGGTGCACACCTGACTGCCTATTCCACAGGCAAACAAGTCATAGCTGAGCAGAAAGAGGTCTTGAACAGGACCTAAATATCCTTCTATATTTTTATATGTGTATATACATATATATATATATATATATATATATATATATTCTTGACCACAAGAAAAAGTTTTCAAACTTTAGGCAACACAGTTAAATCCATTTATCGAAATGCTTTGGTAACGAAATCCAAATTTATGTATTTTGTAAATTTGTTTTACACCTCCCTGCAAAAAGCTATGGTGGTTTTGGATAGGAAATGCAGACTGTCTTATTCAAATGTACCTGGAGGGAAATGGAAGTAGAGAGGAGAATTTAGGCAAGGTGTGTTTGGCCACATCCCCACAGTAATACTCTGCTCTTTTATGAAGTGATAGAAAATTTTAAATAAGTGGAAGGGATGGACTTAATTTCTGTGACAGAGCACAAGCAAAAGGCAAGTAACATTAAGAGTAAAGCAGGTCCTTGGTTCATTACTGAAGGAAATAGCAATTCCTCTTCCACTTCCCTTTTTAAAGCAGATGAATGTATCCAAATAACAAATATAGATATAGATATAGATATAGATATAGATATAGATATAGATATAGATATAGATATAGATATAGATGATATAGATATATCTTACAAATAGATATATAGATACAGATATAGATAAATATGTAAATATATAGTTACCTATATAGCTTGTGTTTTCTTCTGTGACAGGAGATACTGAAAATTCACTGCAAACCCACACAAAACAAGCTCTATTCAGCGACCTCAAACACATTTCAAACATTTCAAGCCCTCTTGGCTGAGACACCAATTGTGGGCAGATGTGACATGGGGCCTCCAGGAGATGCACATCTTTCCAGCCCAGCTGGGCCTCCCCAATGGCCCCAGAGATGTCTGCTCAGTCAAGAGACGTGAGTCCAGGATTTCCAGACAAGACAAGGCTGCCAAGGTTCAGATGTAAATTTTTAGGCATTTATGTAACACATTAGAAGTCTGCTTTTTACTAATATTTCTACTGCATTTAACCAACTACAATCAGAGTCCTTTTTCTGTTGGGTTTGATTGTGAAATAAAAAACTGTTCAAAGGGATGCCAATGCATGAACTAGTTTATTTCCTAAGTGCTGCATCTTGTTCTGTTCTGCTGCTCCAGCTATTAGAAAGTAGGTCTCACTTTTTCCAGGACGGGTCAAGTTACCAGAGGAAGGTTTCTGGTATCTGGATCTAAGGGATCTGGATCTAAGGGATCTGCTGCCAGTCTCAGACTTTGGGACCAGCTCAGATCCTGCCCATCAGGGCTTTAGCTCTCATGTCACAACCTGTCCTGCTGCTCCCACACCTTTCTCAGTATGAGGGTGCCTGGGCAGAGCAGCCTGGGATGAGACATAGCACATTTCCTTCTGGTGGAATTTGAAGGGATTCTGCTCATTCTCACAGGAATTTTTGAGGTAGAAACATAATGGATAAGCTTTCTGCTTTCCTTTTATGATTTGTACCATTATCTTCTGCTGATCTTCCTGCACCTCCATTTTCTGTACTTAAATTCACCTGTATACATGTCAGTAACCCCTTTAAACAAGCAGAATGTCCTGGAGTAATGGGATTTTCTGGTTGTGTTCCTTTCCATTGTATCAATCCCTGATTGGAAAGGATTTGAAGAGCACCAAAAAAATAAGAGAGTTGAGAGCTCAAATTCTATTGGAAACCTCTGGAAAGTTCAGTTTAGTAAAGTAAGGCAGCAAAGCCCTTGGATATTTGAAGATCACAATAAAACCCTTGGATGTCTATAGATTTTGACACAGTATAACACAATGTGGGAAGAGATGTATTTAGGGTAGGTATAAAAAGCTTGAGTTTTCATTTATAGTAGCTTTAAGTGGATTTGGCATTGTATATGAGGCAAACTGTTTCAAAGACAACAAGCAAGGGAAAACACAGGCTTGTTCAAGAATCATTCCCAAGCAGAAAAGCTCTTGTGATTAGGGAATAATCTTCACAAGGGAGCATGTATGTGTATTGATGCCACACTGACTCTCCCATCCATTATAAGATTACAGATGCAAGGTGAAACACTCATTTTGTCCTTTGTGCACTGCAATCAGATTTTTTTGGGGAAAAAAGGGCTTTTTTCCCCCCAGGATTCTGCCTTATTCCGTAACATGCAATGGCCAGGGTTATCCACAGGAACCCTGCCTCCTTCCTTCACTGCTGAGATAAAAGACAAAAGCCTTCCAGGAAAGCCAAGCTGCATTTGTGGCCCAGGAGCCGCCTGTGGAGGCTGCAGCCGGTGCCCAACACAGAAGATAAGATGGTGTGATCGCTGCTGCTGCTGCTGAGTGTCAGCACGAGTGTCTGACGGTGAATTCTGCTGCTCCGTGCTGTCCTGGCCCTGCCGTGGCTGCTGCTGGCACTGCAGGCAGAGCCCCTTCCTAACCCTGACAGCATCGGGGCATGCTCGAAATGAGCTCACCCGAAAGCACGCTGAAACAAAAGCAAAAGCCGTGATTGTTGCTAAACTTCCATTTTCTGCTGGAACTGCACTGGGAAGCAGTGACGCACCGTGTTTTATCAGGAGACTGTTTATCAGCAGCCATCAGCAGACTGGGAATGCAGCACTGGAAATCCCCCTCCAGCTCCCAGCCTAAATCTTAGCAGAGCTGGTGTAACACAGCCAGAGAGATTTAAAGCTGCCTCACACCAATAAATCCTGTGCTTGTAAATGGCAAACTCTACCTGTGTCACACACACTTAAAATCAAAGGTGAACTCAATCTCCACTGCAGCTGGGTATTGATTTACCTACATTGACTTAAATTCCAGTAGAGTAAATCAAGAGCTACCAAGAACTGGCATAAAACTGCAGGTTAAAGGCACTTGT
This sequence comes from Melospiza georgiana, assembly GCF_028018845.1. Classification (NCBI taxonomy): domain Eukaryota; kingdom Metazoa; phylum Chordata; class Aves; order Passeriformes; family Passerellidae; genus Melospiza; species Melospiza georgiana. Next base: position 7,837,135 of record NC_080433.1, read on the forward strand.
CCTAAGAAAAATAATTTTAGCAGGATTATTTTTGCCTGAGTTTCCCTCTGGGTATGGTTGGAACAATCACAAGCAGGCAGGTTTGTTCCTCAAGGCATGTAAAAGTCAACACTGAAAGGAAGAAAGCTCCAGGACAGGCTGGAAAAGCAGAAGGCAGCACATGCCACTGAGTCCTGCAAAGCTCAGCTGTCCCTGTTTTCATGTGGCCATGTGAATACTGTCACTTTCCTGCCAGACTAAAATTAAGTAACAGAAGCCACTTGCATCAGCAGTCTGAGGTTAAATTAAACCATTGGGGGACCTGGAGAGGACTGGATTCTGTGCCAGCTTGTAGTGGAATTTTCTGAAGAGTGTCTGAGGTGAGGAATATTAATAAGAAAATCAGAAGAGTGGATGCATGCAAATGGCAATGATGCATAGTAAGAGGCAGATTGTTTCCTAGCAACACAGGCTTTAGGCTGGTTAGTTTTGGTTAGCATTTTCTCACTAACAGCTGCAATTTGTTTCTGTATTGCTGCTCATTTGCCTACCTGTGCTGAAAGAGAGAAAAAAGCAATAGAGAGCACAGGGTAGGGTCTGTGTGTGCCAGGCTGTGTTTGCAGGGGAGAACTCTGAGTATGGGGAACCTGCCAGGAGCCCAAAAACTGATGAGTTGGAGGTGTCTTTTCAAATGCCCATTTCTGCCATGTGTGAACTAGCTCTGACCTGGACCTTGTGCTTCAGGCAGCTGAGCCAGAGTGCATGAGTTTCACCCCCACTGCATTTTGCACTTCCCTCCTTCCCTATCTCTGTTCCATAGTGCCATGTGCTCCAGGAATACCCTATGGCCAATTCTGCTCTCAGTATCATCAGTGAGAGACCCTTGACTTCACTGCTAACAGGGCAGAGCCCTTTTATTTATTTATGGATTCTGTCTGTGGCTTTATTTACACCACATCCTCAGAGAATACTGTAGAAAAACAGCTCCTCTATGTGTGTGCGTGTTGATGTGTGTGTTATGTCTAGGTCTTGGCATACTGGGACCTCTGCTCACCTATTGCAAGGTAAATAATTAATGATTTTATGTCTGTTAGAAATGTTTTCTGAAGGTGTTTGACAAATGCCTTGCACTGCTAAGGTGCTACAAAAGCGACTCCTAATAAAAATCCCAACCATCCCTTTAAGGCAGCATTTGTGACCAATTTGGGCAGTGTCAGCTCATGGTGTGATCTGAGCTTTCCACACAGACACTGTGGAACAAGCTCTGCTTTCTCCATACAGACCCTGCTGCCTTCTCCCCAGCCTGTCAGTACTTCCAGCAGCCAGCCTCCCTCACCCTCCTGGAGAGCTCTGTGTGGTTTAAATCCAGTTTCCTTTATGTAAGGGGTAAGAATGTGGGAGATGCTTTAGACAGCATGTGAGTTTTCACATTGTCCTTAACTCCTCTGTGCTGTGTGCGGAGATCAAAAATTTCACCCAGTTTATGTAAATGCTGTGGAGCAATTGCTGTAAGAGAGGGCAGCACAGTCAGGGACACCAATTGTTGCATCCCAAATTAAATGGGCTTGTAGTCCCATATCCTCCACTGATCTGTCTGCAGCTCCAAGTGTTTAAAGCCAAGGACCAAGGCTTTTTTAATGGCAGACAAAAACTAAATATAGGACATAAACAGCCAGTCCCCTGCGCTGAATGAAACCTCATTTCCAGTGGCTCAATGACTTTTGGATCTGCTGTTTTTCCTAGTAAAGTGCAGGGGCTGGCATGAGCTTTTCTCATGGCTGGGCACCAGGCTTTACCAATCCATAACACCTCCAGAGGGGATGGCACCAGCTCCTCTGTCTCATTTCTTTCCTCAAGAGAAAGGCTTTAGAATAAGTCTCATTAGCCACCTGAAAAATCACACAGGAGAATGAGTCTGAGAAGTGCCCAGCCGTGAGGAAAGCTCATGCCACCCCCTGCACTTTAGTAGGAAAAACATAGCAGATCCAAAAGTCACTGAGCCACTGGAAATGAGGTTTCATTCAGCGCATGGGACTGGCTGTTTATGTCCTATATTTAGTTTTAGTCTGCCATGAAAAACTGTCTGGGTAAGAGGAGCACAAGTTTTTGATGTACAAAGAAAGAAAGAAGAGGGAAAAGAGACTTCACTTATTGGAGTTATTTAAAACTCAGCAGTCTTTGTGCACAGCTGTTCAACTTGAATAAGCAACTTCTCTCTGAAAGAGTCAGCACTGCCCCTCCTTCAGTGCAGAGCTGGGAAAGTGCCCATCCACATCCATGAGTCATCCACACATCCCTCCAACAAGGCTGCTCTGGCTAGCAGGAAAGTATAAGCCCCAAACTTTTCCTGCCCTGAGCTGTAAGTAGATGAGAAAAGGGAGGAATGGACTACAGAACTATTTGCTTCCCTTTCAGTTTGGGTTTAGAAAGGCTGAAGAACAGAAACAGTCTCTAGGAAGGTGCCCAAATGTGACAGTGAGACGCCAAAACCCAGCAACTTGCTTTAAAACCTCAACCTACTTTATCCAAGCTCATCAAAATATCTGCCACGTTATACTTTTCACAGATCTTTGGGAGAAGATGCTGCAGAGCTGGGAAGGCTTGCACACCCTAGAAACACATGGAAATACAAGGCACAATAAAGCCAGGGATGTTGACTGCCACAAGCCACTGGCTAAAATCATGGGACTCCCATGGGGTAAAACACATGGCAAAGCAAAGGGCACAGCAGTGCCAGACCTGCCTGTAATGGATGTTGTAAATGTGAAAATAATGGATTTTTAAGGAGGTACTGAATGGTGTTTTTTCTATTTAGCAATGTTTTGTTTAAATTTGCACCTATAATAAACCCTGAAGGTGTGCCTTGGATTGTGTCAGTCTGTCACATGAGCAAACATAATGAATGTACAATTAAATGAGTTAATGAGTAATGTGATACAGCAAGAAAGCCCTCCTCCTCATGGCAGAATGCATCCCATAAAAGCAGCAGGGGTTTTCTACTAGCTTTTACAGCACAGAGAAGGCAAAGAGACCACCTGTGGTTCTAAATCAAGAATGAGACTCTTGCAGCTCTACCCACCTAGGCTGTCCCACCAGGACCCATAGTGGATAAGCACTCTTCAGCACAGGGGCAGGAGGCTGATTCACAGAAACCTCTGCTTATCTTCTGCCCAGGCTCATTCACTGATTCTCTGCACCCCAGGAAATTCCTCTTGGTTTGACTGTAATTGCTTCAAGTTGATTTTGTCTTTTTTCTCTGTGGTTGAACAGCACTCAGAGGAATAACGTCTGGGCATGAGAACAGGCCGGGAAAATCTCCAAAAGGCAAACTGGGAAATCCAGAGATTTCCCAGAAAATCAGAGATTCAGTGTGTACTTTCATTCAAAGGGTAGACCCATGCAATTGATTGGTGCTGCAGATGTCTCTGCTGAAGTTGGCCTAAAGCTCCTGCTTAGTGGAGTGGGATTTGTCCCCTGTGAGCTGCCAGAAATCAGCCTGTCTCCTGCAGCAGCTCTTCTGTGAAGGCTTTGGGATTGCCCTCCCACTTCTAAAGAAGTGAGGAGTCCCTGCAGCACAACTGATGAACATCAGAGCATGGAGGGATTTTACAACAAACTGCCTGTCCTGGTTTAGGCCAAATTTGGGAGAAAATCTCCAAAAGGGGCCCCTCTAGAAAGCAAACCCACACGGCCCCTCCCCACAACCAGTTCGGGAAGGATTCCTCGGAGAGAAATTGAAAGAACCTGTTTATTTAACAGGCACAGCACCCCCAGCACACAAAATGAACAATACTGGATGACCCCACTCTGTCACTGCTCTGAAAAAGATGACAAATTCAGAAAGTCTCTCTGGGGGTGGTCGCTCTGTTCTCAGTCCCTCCGGCGCTGGGGCAGCTGCTGCCCAGAGTAGGCCCCGCTGGGCCACAGGGTGCAAACTCTCCGTGTTCCCAGGTCCCAGTCCAGAGCAGGCTCGAGTGGTTCAAAAAAAGGGAAAAGAAAAACGATCCAGGAAAAATTTGGACTGCTCAGCCAAGCTAGCTAATGAGCAGAAGTGTCACGGACATTTTTTCATAAAAATCCTCTCTTTGGGATTTTTCCTCTTCTGGGAAGCTGAGGCCTCAGAAAGAGAATGTAAACAATAATTATCTGCTGATGTGAAATGCAATAGGTGCACCTGTGATTGGCTCATGTTCCATGTTTTACAATTAAGGGCCAATTACAGGACCAAGCTCGGGGACAGATTCACAGAGAGCTCTCTTGTTTTTAGATTCCTATTCTATTCTATGCTATTCTTAGCTTAGCAGCTTCTGCAACTTCTCTCTCTATTCCTTTTAGTATAGTCATAATTTATTATATATCATAAATTAATAAATCCAGACTTCTGGTCATGAAGCAAGATTCTCGTCTATCTCTCTCACCCTGAGGAACACTCACAAGTCGTGCAATACAGAAGCAAAAAGCAGGAGCAAAGCAGAAGCAAAGTAGAAGCAAGAGCAAAGCCAAAAGCCAAGCAAAAAGCAAAAACAGCACCATGTACTGCCCTGTCTGTGTGTCCTGCCAGCCATGGGGGAGCAGGCTGATAACAAAACAAAACTTTCACTCTTCAGAGCCAGTCCTGAAGGCACAGAACATAATATCCAGCATAAACAGAACAACAACTGGGGATACAAGCATCATAATGTCACCCTGGGACAGTGCCTGATTGCTCAGCCCTCCTGTGGCTCAGGAGGGAGGATCACTGTATGTGTCCCAACTGCCTGGGCCCTGGGTCTGCCCACAATGAGAAGTGGTTTTGTCTCCATAAAAAAGTGTAGTTTTCCACAGAAGTGCCAGCTGTTGTTTCAGAGGCAGCTCTCTGGGTCCAGGTCATTAAAACCAGAGCATCACAGTAAAATCTTTGGGTGCCTGGAATTCCTTGGAAGCCCTGAAGCTGTCACTGAGGAAAAGTGCAGCTGTTTGTTCACCAGCACAGCAGCTCTCTCCTCTGCAGCCTTGGCCTTTCCCAGCTTCCCCTGTGAAGGTGGAAGGGAATTTCAGTGTATCTATTCAGTCATCAGCTGATGAGCTGCCAACAGCTCTGTTAATTTTCCCCTGCTGTAATAGGCAGTTTAGGGGCCCAGCCAATGACCAGGGAAGCTGCTGGAAAGAGTCCCACTGATTTCAATGGCTGTCCAACAACACACAGCCATATATGCTGAAAATGAAGCACAAACCACACAAATCTGCTTCTCACAGGCCATAGGACTGTCCTCTGTTATTCATAATTATCATGATTATTGTCATTACTGGGTTTGAATAAATGCCTGTGAGTGCAGATGGACAGAGATTTTTTTTTCTGAGCACAAATTCTGCCATTTAACCAGGGCTTTCTCAGAACTTCAAACAAAGAAGAATGGTTCCAGATGCCATTATTTTCCTTTGCATCCCCACAGCTGCTGACCAGCTATGATGTCCACAGCAAGAACTAAATTTCTCTAAGTGAATTGTAAAAATCTGTCAAAAAATTCTTTACATACAGCAATAATAAAAAACCTTAAGCTGAACAGCAGCGATTGTAAAAGGAATATTAACAAGTTAGCTAAAGACAGGGATCATTAACACTTAAAAAAATATGACTGCTCTGTAGTTTAAAGAAGAACTGTAATTTCATCTTTGAGGTCTATAGATAACAGTGGGATTGTGGGAAAGGAAGTAGTTCTGTCAGCTCTGCATGAATCCTATTAACACTTTCTTTTTTAATAAAAGGAGCTCAAAATCTATCACCACTTTGATCTCAGTTCAGTAATGCTAATCTTAGTGTTGGTTTTAACATGGGCATTTAATTGCATTTAATCACCTTCTGCAAAAATCAATTTAGCTGACATGATACTGACCAGGACTGGTCAGCAGAGATAAGAGCTGTGTTCTAGCTACTCCATCCTATTACACTCACCTCTGAGCAGGCAACTAATTAATGTGGTTATCCTCAGAACACCCTTGGGAGGAAGGAAAATGCTGCTCCTGTTTATTTGTTGGTTTGGGGCTTTTTTTCAGATGAAGAATTCAGGGAACAGCAAAATTAAATGGCTTCCACAAGAACATGTGGTAAATCTCTGACAGTGCACAGAATGAACTCTTCATTTCTAGCTGGCACACTCATGTCTGAATCCATTCTTTGACTGCATTAATCACTATCAAATCTGATGCTGATCATAACCTGTTGTGGTAGTCATCTTTCCTTAAACTGCTGGTTTAAGCACTGCTGAGTTTTCATGGAATCATGGAACTGTTCAGGTTGGAAAAGGCCTCTAAGAACATTGAGTCCAACCTTGCCTCTAAGAACATTGAGTTCAACCTTTAACCCACTGTGCTCACCATGACCCCAAGTGTCACACCCACACACCTTTTGGAAACCTCCAGGGATGGTGATTCCAATGCCTGACCTCCCTTTCAGTAAATAATTTGCTCCTAATATCTAATTCTAATCTAAATCTTCCCTGACACAACTTGAGGCCATTTTCTCTCATTCTTTTGTAGCCACCTCGCCCTGCAGAGTATGAATTTCATGGCAGTGCTCAATGCACACAAGGTTTTCCACTGAGAGCACAAAAGTGAATTTCAGGCATATTTTACCATGTAGTTTGCTTGGAAAGTTCTAAGCTTGCCTCATGGCATCCTTTGTAATTCATGTCACAACTTAGATCTGCATTATTAACCATAACATTTTTCATTTACAGAGCATCCTCCAGCCAAGGATCTCAGCACACTTCCTATCTATTATTAAAGCCTTTCAACATTCCTGCAGAGTGAACTTGACATCATTTAAGAGATGGAAAAACTGGAACACAGAGAGGAAAATTGAGAAAAATATGCAGATTTGCACTTTTACTGGGGGGAAAAAAAAACAACCCTGGTATGTACGTTTGAAAGTTCTCAGGCTTGACATAAGTAATGAAGTTGTTTAGCCAAATTTGATCATCACAGAAGTGCCCAAAGATGATACTGCCTGACATAGTCAATAGCAATCCCCAAGCAGCAAGGAGAATATTACATATTTTTTGTTTTCTTAACACCAAATGTACCTGCAATTATGATGGCATGTGCTTGTATTTACTCTGCAGTAATTCATACAAGTTTGATTTCCCTAATAACCAAATTTCAACAAAGCCTTGTCAAAGGTGACTTGTGCCAGCTCTCTGTTCTAGCCTTGGAGTGTGTTTGCTGTGTTTAATTGGCCTTCAGTAGCTCCTGCCTCCTGTCAACAATAATTCACAATTGGCTGTGGGGCAGCAGAGAAGAAATGTACCAGAGTGACCTGAAAGAGCTCCCTATTTTCAGGACAATGTTGTTTTCAGTGGACTCACCAGCAGATTCCCTTGGGATGCTTCAGTGTGGGTGAGCAGCTCATTCAAGGAGCACTCATCAATTCCCCTCAGGTACAGTCTGGTTGTTTCAGGTTGTAAGAAACCCAAACTTTTCCTACTTTGTGACTCAAGTTTGTGATGTGGAGTGCAAAAGAGGTTGCTTTATTTTGAAAGCACCTTAAGGTTTTTCAAGAAAAGAAAGAAAACTACCATTCTTGTTTTGCAATCCAACTCAGAGATGTTTAATATACTCTAAAATACAAACCAACCTTGGGATACTCTCTAACAAGCATTCTGGTGTGAGTAAAAGAAAATTAATCTGGCTTCAACTTTGCTGCCAGCCTGCGGGGCTCTCAAACAGAGGCTGCAGCTGAGCTGTAGCACTGAGATTTCGTGCGGCAGTTCTGCCACCTACAGGCGCTGGGAGCAGCCCTGCAAGGTTTGCCTTCCCAGCTCTCCGTGTACTTCTCTTTTTGGGCTGATGAGGGAAGAGTCCATCGCAGCCAGCCCTGATCTTCGACCCATAAAAATATTTTGTTCTACTTATTATATATTAAGATAATTATTTAACTAATCTGACCCACTAACTGAGCTTGCTTCTTCCCTATCATTTTTATATTGTGGTTATGAAGAGGCGACACTGAAATCAGTTTTATTAAGTGACTTTTGTGATGGGTGGCAAGTGTTAGAGCAAAGCTAGGAATAGCTACAGCCTCCACCAAAGCCCAGCAGCTTTGGGGGTGATAATCAGACAGACCCCCAACACCATGTGTGCCCAAAATCAGCACTGCAATAAGTAAGGATAGTGTAATCACTCTGGGGAATTTAGGCAATGAGCTTGAAAAGCCTCTTTTTATACAAAGTGAGGGAAATGGAAGTTTTCTAACAGAGATGACAGTACCCCGGTAAGGCTGTGTAGTCTCACAGCTCTGTCTCAGAGAAGGAGCTGTTTTCAAAGCTGGCTTTAAGTGCCACAGAGATGATTCCTGTCCAGGTGCCCCACAACCAGGCTCTCACAAAGCTTCCTGAGAATCCTGACCACTGAGTGCCTCTGTTCACATCCTCACGCCAGAGATGATCACAGGCCAGTCTTGGAGCTGTCACCTTGTCTCCTCAAAGTTTTATTTTCCGAGAATTAAATCAGAACACACACAGAATAATTAAAAGAAGTTCTCTCATCCCTCTTTCTTCACCCCAAGGGACATTTTAGAGTGTGACAGTGTTCGCAGGGGTCTTAGGATGAGGGAAGAGATGAGGATCTGACTCCATGTTTCAGAAGGCTTGATCTATTATTTTATGATATATATTACATTGAAACTATACTAAAAGAAAGAAGAAAGGATTTCATCAGAAGGCCAGCTAAGAATAGAAAAAGAAGGAATGATAACAAAAGCTTCTGTCTCAGAGAGTCTGAGCCAGCTGACTGTGATTGACCATTAATTAGAAACAACCACATGAGACCAATCACAGATGCACCTGTTGCATTCCACAGCAGCAGATAATCATTGTTTACATTTTGTTCTTGAAGCCTCTCAGCTTCTCAGGAGGAAAAAATCCTAAGGAAAGGATTTTTCATAAAAGATGTCTGTGACATTAGAGTAAATTCTATTTCCCAGCTGCAAAACAATCTTTGATAGAGACACTTGCTTCCACCTTAAAGGCATTAAAGGGGGGCTGTGAGAAAGATGGGGACAGAGTTTTTAGCAGGGTCTGTTGCGAGGGGTGATGGTTTTAAATGCAAAGAGGGCTGATTTGTGTTAGATATGAGGACATAAGGCTGCTCTGGTTTTTGGATGGCTGAGATGGACCACAGCTGGGAGGAGAGGGGACAGCTGTGACACTGTGAAAGGTTTGTGCTACTGCTTTTTCAGCTGGGAGATAATACAGAGGGGTTTCATCAGAGCACCCATCCAATTCTGAGCTGAGTTTGATGCATGGTGGGTGTTTGTTGGATGTAGTGCCTGCAGATGTGCAGGACTCCAGTCAGACTGTGGCTGGGTGTTTCTCCTCTTCCTGCCTCAGAGAAATAGCTCTTGTAGAGGAGTGCAAGATCAAATTCCAAACCCAGGCTGCTGCTCCCACTCTTTATTTAGAGCTGGGTTGTTGTCCTATCTATCAGCTCACTCAAGCTCAGTGCAGCTTCTGAACTTCCCATTAGATAAGAACAATTCCCCAAAACACAGGAAGGGCAGAGACAGACAAGGGCTTTTCACTCCTCAGCAAACACCACTTGCCACCACAAACCTCTGCCAAGGAATTTCCTGCCTGGTACCACTCAGGTTTGCTTACACCTGGCAGGAACATTAATTGCTTTGGTTAAGATAAGCAGAATTTCTGTGTGTCCATTTGGACATGTCTGTGGCATAACAACTGGAAAATAACTGTGGGTGTGCTGAGCTGCGTGGGAGTTGTTCTCAGGGTGGCCACAAGCACTTTGCAATGCACAGATTACACATTTTGGCTTGGGTACTAAATACCTGTATGCTGACAGAAATGGTGCAACCAGTATTAGGATTTGAAGGAAAGTACAGGAAAAATATTTTGTTTTCTGTACTGGGGGTTATGTTCTCTTTTACTCTTGCATCTCCTGTGTCTCTTCCCAGACTTCCTTCTCTTTTCTTTTGCCAAAAGCATCATGGGGAGCACCCCCCTTCTACAATACCTTTTCCCAGTCCCCACTGCTCTCTCCTGCCCACTTTTACCCTTTTTCTCTTTTCATTCCTCCATTCACAAAAGACAGAAAGGAGCTACAATTTGGACACACTCCAAAGGGATTGCTCCCAGCTGTATAAGCTTTGCCTTTGTCACAGTGCCATCATCTCTGGAGCATGGACTGCTGGCAGCTGAGCTGCAGCCTTTGGGCACCTCCAGCAAGCTCAGTTACCCAAAGGAAGATTTGTCCCGTCATGGAGGGATAGAATGTAAGAAAATAAAGATAGTGCAGAAGGCAATCTCACCCCTGAGGAGTTGCAGCTGTACTAATCACCAAAGGTTAGGAACAGGCCACAGCTGTGCCCAATAAGGATGAGTGCTATAAAAGAGTGGGTGAGCTGGGTGAGGAGAGAGAATGAGTTTGTAATCTGCATGAGAGGAAGGAGTTAGTGCTGTGAGGAGCTGCACATGAGAATTCACCAAGAAGGTGTGGGATTTTGAAAGAAGATGACAACATCCCATGACTCAACAACCTTGGGATGTGTTCTGGGACAGACAATTCCTTTGAGACTCCAAGTAACACCTTTCACCTCTATGTGAGCTTGGTCCATTCCTTTAACCTTCAATGTATCATTTACAAACAAAGATAAGGACAATCTTTGTTTCAGAGCAATGCTGAGAGATGGCCCAGAGGGGCATTTAGCTTCCCTATGGAAATGAGATGCAAATGAGCACCCAAACCTACACAAGTGCTGTCCCCTGGGCAGTGTCAGGTTGCAAATGTGAGGTGGCCTGGCCTGTCATAGCTCCAGTTCCTTTCATGAGGCCACACAAAATCTCTGGAGGTGCTGGCACACTGCTCTGGCCAGGATGAATTTCTGTGTTTTTCTGTGAATTTCTGTGATGCTGATTTCCCCGGGAGTGATCAGAGATTTTTTTTTTTTTCCTTCCCTGTCCTGTGGCATTGAGAATGAATTTCTCCAACAGCATTAGGAGACATTGAGCTTTGCTTTCAGACATTGCTCATGCCTTGTTAGACAATGGAAAACCAGCACTTCAACTCAACTTGCAGCACTAGGTACAGAGATATTTCTGTTATACAGGAAGGTTGGATTTATGTTATAGATACATTTTATAATATTGGCTTTTAGCAAATATTAAAATGGATTCTGTATGTGAAGTGTTAGAGTAACTTTGTTATAAGTATTTATTATTTCTGTTTCTATTTTCAGTTTTTATTTCTGTTGTTAATTAAGCTTAGATATACTAGTGAAATAGCTGATATAATTATGTTTGTGTTAAAATGCCTGCTTGGATGGATAACATCCAATAAATATATGAAGAAGACACCTGCTATGATATGCCAACTTTCAGCACTCACCATCTGAAGACAATGTGGGCCAGGGCCAAAACTGAACATGATGATAAAAAAGGACTAAAACCACAGCCAAGGAATAAGCATGTTCTAAAAAGGTGGACCCAAGGAGGAGATATGCTAAATAATTCTTGGAACATGTAAACTACCTTGGGAAAAAGATTATTATGCATAAGGGTCTATGAATATGCAACAGGTTGATGGAAGGGAAAAGGTACTTAAAGGGTATGTCCCAAGATAAGTGCCAAGATGCTCCCACCATAAAAACCATCCTTGTCTCCTATTGTCCTTTATTAAACTTTTTACAGAAGACTGAATGTGTTTTTCACAATTAGGAGTGAGAGGAATAGTGGATTTGTCTTTCCAAACAAGCTGTGGGTCTGCTGATGCATAAAACCAGCACTGGGAGATAAAAGAAACAATGGGAAGGATTCCACTGACTGACAAATGGAAAAAAGTTATTTGCTTTTACAAATAAACTTTAAGTTTGCTGATAAATGAAATTAGACATTGAAAGATGAAAGAAACAATGGGGTAGAAAAAAAAATAAATTCCATAAGAATTAAAAGTTAAAAGGGAGGGTTATACATTAGAGGGAAATTTTTGGTATCAGGTGTATTGGGAAATCTGTACCTCTCAAGTATCTCAGCCAATGGGGAAAGAGAGAAGGGAAATGTGGCTGGGAAATTGGGATGAAAAAGGAGGCTGCATCCTCCAAAAATTGGAGAGATCCCAGGGGAATGTCCCATGGCCTCTCCCTTTATTCAAATAAAGTAAAATGACTCCTCTGTCTCCTGTTTAGACATAAACCTCTGGTGTTTGTGGATTAATTTTCCTAACAGGAGGAATTTCTTCACAGAAATGATGATTAGACAGTGGAACAGGCTGCCCAGGGAGATGGTGGAGTCTCCATCCCTGGGAATGCCTGAGGGAAATCTGGACATGGCACTCAGGGCCATGGTCTGGTTGGCAGGACGGTGTTTGGTCACTGGTTGGACTCAGTGATCTCAGAGGTCTTTTTCCAACTGTGAAAAATGTGTATTTTATGATTAGCTTTTCACAAATATTAAAATGAATATTATATGTGTTATGTTAGAAAGTAATGCTGTGTTAATTCTCCAAAGTAATGTGTTAAATACAGTTTTAGGTTATAACATAATGGTAAAATGGAATCTATGCTATGTAAGATAATTTTTTTAAAGATAGAAATGAGGTACTTGCACTGAGATAGCAGCCACAAGACATCTAAATCTTTCAAAGAGAATTTATTGTTCTCTTATCAGGAGAAACGAACTTCTTCTCACCTTGCTCAGCTTTGAAGATGCTGTCAGGATTGAGAGGACAAAGCTGACCAGAGAGAATCCTGTGTTTGAATGGAATTTATGCATCACATATGAGGTGTATGAATATGCAAGAGGCTATTGTTTTTAAGGGCTAATCCTCTGTTAACTGTGTCCTTTTTCGGGCTTATTTTCCCCAGAAAGATGTACCCAGACTGTCTGTAACTCTTTGTTGTCTCATATTGTCCTAATCCTAATTCAAATTGTCCAAATTATTATTACTCTAATTGTATTGCTATTTTTATAACCATTTTATTACTATGAAACTTTTAAAAATTTTAAAACCAAGCGATTGGCGTTTTTCACACAACCCAATGGAAAAGGTTCTGTGATTTCCAACCTCTCCCTCCATGCCCTTCACTGCCAGTAATTAAACTGTGTGAAAAATGCCAATCACTTGTTTTTAAAATTTGAAAAGTTTAATAGCAATAAAATGGTTATAAAAACAGCAATATAATTAGAGTAATAATAATTTAGACTATTAGGATTAGGACAATATGAGACAATAAAAACGAAGAGTTACAAGACAGTCTGGGTGCCTTTTTCTGGGCAGTAGAAGCCCGAAGGACTCACGTTAACACAGGATTTACCCTTAAAAGCAATAGCCTGTTGCATATTCATACACTTCATACATGATGCATAAATTCCATTCAAAAACAGGATTCTGTCTGGTCATCATCAACTTCTTCCTCTTAATCCTGACAGCATCGTTCTGCCTGACCGAGGTAGGAAGTTTGTTTCTTCTGATAATGGAGCAATAAATTTTTTTTCTCTGAAAGACTCAGGCGTTCTGTGGCTGCTGTCTCATCGCGAGTCCCTTCTTTAAAAAAAGTATCTTACATAGCATAGTTTCTATTTTAACATTTTTTTCATCACCTAAACCTATATGTAACACACTACTTAAGAGAATTACTACAGCATAACTTTCTAACACAACACATATAATATTCATTTTAATATTTGCGAAAAGCCAACCATAAAATACTCATTTTTCACAACCGCGAGAGGCGCCAGCGACATAAACCACACGCACACCTCCTGCTTTCTCCGCTTTGATCTCGATTGTCTATTTTGATTTCTCTATTTTCTAGTTCCAACACTTTATCTCCTATTTTATCGCCGCCGCTGTCCCGGGTTCCACAATCCCTCACGGAGCCGCCTCAGCGCCGCTTCCCGCCAAAACCCGCAACAGTCTGCCCCCGTTGCTATGCGCGATGACGCCACTCGCTGTGCTTTTTTCTCATTGGCTGCTCCGCCGGCGACGGCTCAGCGCGGCGCGGGATTGGCTGGGAGCGGGCCCGCGCGGGGCACGTCGGGGCGGGAAGGGGTAATGGCGGCCATCGGAGTGCACCTGGGAGCCACCTGTGCGTGCGCCGCCGTGTACAAGGTGAGGGCTGGGCCGGGGCCGTGGCTGCGGCCGCTCGGGGGGCTTGGGCAGGGGCAGGGCCCTCGGGGAGCTCGGTCAGGGCGGTTCGGGGGCCCCCCTCGGCGGTGCAGCCTCCACAGGCTCACGGCTCTGCCTCCCTCCATCTCTCTCCCCTCAGGATGGCCGCGCCGATGTGGTCGCCAACGACGCCGGGGACAGGGTCACGCCCGCGGTCGTGGCGTTCTCGGAGAGCGAGGAGGTGAGGCTGCCCCTCCGCGGGGTGCTCTGGGGAGGAGGAGTTGGTGGCTCTGCCTGCTACTCAGCTTTTCCATTTTGTTTTCGTTTATTTTCCCCTCAGGTTGTTGGCTTAGCTGCGAAGCAAAGCAGGATCAGAAATATTTCCAACACTGTCGTGAAAGTGAAGCAGATCCTTGGGAGAAGGTAAGAGGATGGGCGTGGAAGGGGCGATGAGGAATTACAAAATGTACAGAGTGACTGGGTTGGAAGGGACCTTAAAGATCATGGAGTGCAACCATGCCCCAACACCTTGCGAAAAATGCCAATAACTTGTTTTTAAAAATTTAAAAAGTTTATTGATAATGGTTATAAAAATAGCAAAATAATTAGGGTAATAATAATTTGGACAATTTGGATTAGGACAATATGAGACAGTAGAAACAAAGACTTACAGATGTCTGGGTACCTTTTCTGGGCAAAATAAGCCCCAAAAAAGGACCCACGTTAACAGAGGATTAACCCTTAAAAACAGCATCCTGTTGCATATTCATACATCTCATATATGATGCATAAATTCCATTCAAACACAGGATTCTGTCTGGTCGGTGTCAAGTTCTTCCTCTTAATCCTAACTGGCATCTTCGTGCCTGAGCAAAGTGGGAAGAAGTTCATTTCTCCTGATAAGAAGGCAATAAATTCTTTTTCTCTGAATGATTTAGGTGTCCTGCAAGTCCTTTCTTTAAAAAAAGTACCTTACATAGCTTAGTTTCTATTTTGACATTTTGTTATAACCTAAAACTATATTTAACACACTACTTAAGAGATTGAGCACAGCATAATTTTCTAACATAACACATATAATATTCATTTTAATATTTGCTAAATGCCAGTCATAAAATACACGTTTTTCAGAACCTCAACTAAACCATGGCACCGAGTGCCACATCCAGGGTTTTCTTAAACACATCCAGGGGTGGTGACTGCACTCTTTTTTCCCATTTAAAGCTGGTTTCATGTTTCAGCACTAATCCTGACAGCATGTCATAAAAAGTCATTCTGTTATCATAGAGTCACTGAAGGGTTTTGTTTGGAAGGGATTTTAATGATCACCTCCCTTGCAAGCCCCTTGCCATGAGGAGGGACACTGTCCCCTAGTCCAGGTTGGTACTGTGAGCTTCTCAGCCTGTATTTTCCTCCAGCAGCAAAGAGATGCTTGTGAAAATAGAAAAGTAGAGAAGAAAAAATGAATTTTAAGTCTCAACTTGTCTGTGAAAACCTCAAGTTGTGAAATACAGTAGCAAGTTGCATATATGCTTTTCATACATAAAGTTTCTTAACTATGATTTTTTTGTCAGCTGATTGCTTTTCTGTAAAATCCACTGGGGTTTTGTTTGCATGAAACTTTGTGTTGCTTCTATTGCAATAATGAAACTGTTGATTAGTGCCTGTTGTGATTCCTGTTAGAGGAGCTGTGATAATTTGCACTGGCAATTACAGTGACAATAGAACTAAACTTCTTGGGTTGGAGTTAACATCAGAGATGTGAAAAAACTTCTTAGTGATGACCCAGCTGTGTGTTACAGTCCTTTTATTGAGAGGAGCTGTCAAGATGTTGCCCATTCTGTATTCCTCAGCACTTCTCAGATGCAGAACTTTGCTGAAATCTTTTATAAATGTTCATGGGGGATAGCAGTATGGGTTTTGCTTTTCTTTTTCTGTAAGTAGTAGGTATTTTTTCAATCATAAGTTTTAGAAAAGAAGAATGAAAAATGCCACCAGTCAGAACTGTTGGGTTTTGTTCTACTCCATAAATGTAACTGCAGAATAAAAACAGGATTTTTTGGTTCAAGTACAGCTTGATGAGTTAGAAACGTTAAAAGGAATATCAGCAAGATGCATTTGTGCAATTAACCTTGAATGCATGATTGATTTTGTTATTTTGCATTTTTATGGACAGCTCTGGTGACCCTCAGGCAAAGAAATACATTGCAGAAAGCAAATGTTCTGTGAGTATGATGATTTATAGAATTTTATTATTGTTTGGGCCATACATATCTGTGTTCTGTAGTGATCAGCTCCCATCATATGATGTCCCTTTGCTGCTGTGTGTAATGTTTCTGTTTTTATCCAGTTGATAACCATGTTCTGGGTTCTGCCAGCATAATATAGTTAGTTCCAACAGAAAATGTTTTATCTCTTGGCCATCCTCCAAACAGGTGAATCCTAATGCATTTCAGTAGTAGCATTGTGGTTTTTGTTAGGGCTGGTGGAAGATACTCAAGTTGCACACCTTGTGATTAACATCTTTAACCAGTTGATTTAATCTCAGTATTTAATTTACATAATACTGTCCTTGTTGCTAGAAAATTTTGCAAAACAGGAGAAAAATTATCCTGGAAAATGAATTTGTAACAAATGGGTGATTTTTCTGCTGTTCATATTGGTGTGATTTTATAAATTGTTGGGTTTTTTCTTATGGACTATAACCAGAAGTGTACTTATGTTTTAAACATTGCTTTTGTACTCAGGAAAATTTAATAGAAAGGGAGAATCTTGACTCTTTAAAGTCTTAAATGTCCCTGTTGTGTCTGTCATATCCTGCAGGTCTTTGATAAGCATGTTGGAAGTGTTTATTCCCTTGCAGTAGAATGCTAAGGCAGGGAGTGTTTACACAGTCCAGTGCTTTTTACTTTAAACAGAGCCTAAATTAAACATTACTTTTTGTTATTCACCAAATTGCTGTCTGACAAAGGTGTGTTGGTTTTACTTACAGATGATTGAGAAGAATGGAAAACTTCAGTATGAAATAGATAACAAACTTATTAACCCAGAAGATGTGGCAAAACTAATTTTCAGTAAAATGAAAGGTATATAATAATTAAATTCATTGACATGTTTTAGCTTTTTAAGGTGTCCTTTTATTTTTTTAAGATGTCATATATTTTTTTCATTATTTGTTTTTAATCAGCATGCTGTGCCTGTGTTTCCAAACAGAGACTGCCCAGTCTGCACTGGGCTCAGATGTGAATGATGTTGTTGTCACTGTGCCATTTGATTTTGGAGAGAATCAGAAGAATGCCCTTGGGTAAGAGCATTGAGGTTTTTCTGTTATTTTATGTGCCTAAAGCAGATGGGCTGGGAGACCAGCAGTGGGAATTCTGCTGCTGGACTTCAACTTGTGAGCATCAGTCAAGATATTGGGATGTTATTTAAACTGTGAAAATATGAAAGCAAGAGATTTAATCATGAGTGGAGAAACTTTTAATGGAATTTGGTGATGTGACCAAAAGGAAGTTCTGAATCACTGAAATGAGGGGAAATTTCAATTTCATCAAGGATAGAACCTCATTTCAGATTAGGACCTTCAGTGACCCCTTTGAAATGCAAATAGCATCTCAGTCTCCTCCATAATTTCCCCTCCATCCTCCCCAGAGTGGTGCTGCATGGTCTCTTGAGCTCTGCTTTGTCAGAGTGCAGATTTGGAATACATACCAGTTTTCTACTTGGAAGTTCTGTTTGGAAACACTTTTGCTCCGACAGTTCCTCAGTAGGAAAACATAAGATGCTTAAAGCTGAGCATAAATGGCAACATCTGTTTTTACTTTCTGATATGTAGAAGCCCTTACATTTAACTGTCATGAAGGAAATAAATAAAGCACACCTGAAAATTGGTCAGAAAACAGCAAGCTGGGGATTTTAGTGTCTGCAATGAAACATTCTATTGCTCTGGTGTAACTTCAAAGTGGAAGGGAACAAGTTGTGGGCTATTCCCAGGGATACTGAAATTTCAAGAAAACATGTAAGTTAAATGTTGCAAGTGAGGCATGGTAAGTTACTTTTGTTACCTGTTGAAATAATGTATCAAGGATTTCATTAGCATTCCTGAAGATAAGTTACCAAGTTTGATTTAGGGTGGGGTGTAATTGTGGGGTATTTTGCAGTTTGTATGGGCTATGCAGTCTGATAGATCAGTGTTTTCTTTGCCAGTGAGCACACAGCAGATCCAATTCTTTGGAGAACAGAGTAGCAACTGATCTTATTGGCACTTTTTCAGTCACTCAGTTTTGTAATGCCATGCTATAAACAAGGTCTGATACATGGCACGTGTAGTTCAGGTGAAATCTTAATAGTGTGTGACTGCAGTGAGATCTCTAAAGTACAATGAAATGCTGTTGTGGCTCATTGCAGGGAAGCAGCTGCAGCTGCTGGGTTCAATGTTATGAGATTAATTCATGAACCATCTGCAGCTCTCCTTGCTTATGGAATTGGCCAAGATTCACCCACTGGGAAAAGGTAAAGTCCTAATGTTCTACTTATTTTTAAGCTGCTGTACCTAAATACTGAAAAATCTTAACTGAGGGAATGCCATGTTGCCTTAGCATGAGGCTTGTTTTGCTTTTTTCTCTCAATCAAGACAGTAAGCATTTAGAAGTTGTAACTTTGTAGTGTATTAAATCCCTTTGCTTTGATCTTTATATTTTGAGAATTGCCTTTAAAGATTTGTCCCCAGTTTCCAACTTTCTGTTTAATAAGCTGATTGACTTAAGAAAAATGCATTCCTTTTTGAACATATTTTGGCATAGCTCATTTTAATTGTGGGAGATGGGATTATTTTACATGGGCTGGAAGAACTGAAGCAGAGCTCCTGGGTTGAATAAGTGCATCTGGTTGAATATATTCATTTTTATGAATATATAAATGATTCCAATTCAAAATACTAAAGACTGCTGTCAGTTTGAACATTTTTGTTCTTGTGTGGTCTTTCTTTACCATTCTCATATATTTCTTGTCTGATTAAAACCTTCAATACATGGTGGTAATCTTTAACAATGTGTCAAAATTAATGCTACTTTCAACATTTTTTAATGTGACAGCAACGTGCTGGTGTATAAACTGGGTGGAACATCACTTTCTATCACAGTCATAGAAGTGAACAGTGGAATATATCGTGTGCTTGCTACAAACACAGATGACAGCATTGGAGGAGTTTGCTTCACAGAAGCTCTAGCACAACACTTAGCTTCTGAATTTCAGAGGTAAGATTTGAATTCCAAGCATTTTGCTGTTAGGACAGGATCTTCATTATGTGGTGCTTGCTTTTAAAAAAAAAATTAGCAGAGTCTCTGTTAGTGAAATGATTCAAGTACAGATGATGCTGAAGCAGCAGTCATTTGTTTCAGGCTGAGGAGGAAGGCTGGGAAATGCCTGAGTTTGGGTGGATGTTGCCTCAATTTGGTGTTAAACTGTAAGGGCTCAGCTGTGGACTCTATTGTGTCCAGATGTGTGCAAATTTTCAGTAGTGGCATTGTAGTTAATACAAAAATGTTTACAGAAAAAAAGTGCAAGAGCTCTAACCTTTCCTTTTAGAAAGTTACCAGTCAAAATTCCTGTCTTTTTAAACTGGTATCATCTTTTTTTTTTTAATATAGGTCTTGTAAACATGATATTAGAGGAAATCCCAGAGCCATGATGAAGTTAATGAACAGTGCTGATATTGCAAAACACTCTTTATCAACCCTGGGAAGTGCAAACTGTTTTGTGGATTCATTGTATGATGGATTGGATTTTGATTGCAATGTGTCCAGGTAAGGCAGATCTTGAAGCTACTGAAATTTCTCTAGGTGGTATTGTGGATACTCAATAAGCTTTGATTTCTGAGGGTGTTTATTTTAGGGAAGGAAGTAAGATTGAAGGCAAAGCTGCTGTTTCATGTTGATGGTTCTGTTGTGCTGCAATCTGTGGTCAGGGCAGTCACAGTAACAGTGTTGCCCTGATGGTTAGAAAAAGGCACAGTGAGACCCCATCTTCAGAGTCTGGTTGTTGATTGGAGGGGAGTCTGTAATGAATCAGGGTGGCTGTTTCCTTCCCCTTATTGTTTTTGTTGTACTTTCCTTAAAGAAAAGATGGCTTGATCAAAATGAGATCCAGAATGGTAGGAGTCCTGGAAGTCCTGATGTTGCTTCTCAGTGAGAGCTGGACTAGAAAGACATTTGCTGTCTTTTTGTTCCCACTGCTGTGTCCTCCTCAGTCTCTTTTCCCTTGGCATGATCTCTTACTGAGATTTTTAGCTCACTTTGATTGCTCTTCTAGGCAGCAGCAGCTTTAGCAAAATGAAACAGAATTTCCATTCCAGAACTGCAGCAGTTGGAGCTGCTCAAACGAGGCACAGCATGTTTGAAAGTGTGAGAAGCAGTACTGTATAAATGGGGTCAGCTCCATTTGGATCAGGATGCCAGTCCTGTGGATCAGTGTTGCAGACTTGGATTTGTGGTATTCATGCAGAGTAGAACTTCCTTTGCAGGCTTGAAAGACACAAAAGCAAGCACAAGTTTGTTTTTTAATTTGCCTAATCTGTTCCTTGTGTGAAAATCAGGACACAGCTTGATTTGCCTCTAAAAACGGAGTCCTTGTATTCATTTTACAGATCATGAAGCAGTTCCAGAATTTTTCTTTATTTCTTTGGCATGAGTCAAGACAGCAAAACTGGTGTTGTCAAGACAACAATACTGGGTTTTTTTTTCTCTGGAGTGCACTGAAGAATGAATGTGCATTCATGTAGGTGTTGTTGATGGAACTAATAGCACAGATACTTCCACAACAATAAAATAGCTTGGAGATTAATAATGGGAAAATATGATTTTTTTTTAAATCCCTTAGTTACAGCTACAGAACTAAAATATATTCCAAAAATTATTGTCCTTCCATTTCAGGTACTTGTCTCTAATGGATGACATGATCCTTTTCAAATGTTTTATTTTTGTCTTTTAGGGCCAGATTTGAACTTATCTGTTCTTCACTTTTTAGTAAATGTGTAGAAGCAATTAAAAAACTCTTGCAACAAGTTGGATTTACAGCAGATGACATTAATAAGGTAATAATAGAAATCATGTGTCTGTGGGACATTTCCACAAGAGCAATGCTTATGGGGCCTGTTTTCCTTGCAGACTGAGATTATTTCAGGATATATTTAAACAGTTTTGACTGGGGTCCCACAAAGTCTATAGATTCAGGATCTTTAGAACTGCTGTATTTGCTTTATTTCAGGTGTCTGAAGTTAAGTGTAAGGTAGAAGTTAAGTATAAGTTTTTACTGCTGCATATTGAGTGGTGGGGAGGATTTGTCTCCATTTGGTGTGTTTGTGTAACTCTGCCCAAATTCAAGCTGAGGAGTTCCTTCCTTAAGTTCAGTCTCTGGGCTTTGTTCTGCCTTCATTGAGCTTTGGACAGGGTTTGCTGGCACTTCTGAAGAAAGGCAAAGTTTTGACTTAAAGTTGAACAGATCACTAAGTGTCCACTTGGTGCTTGTGCTCCTCCTTGCTGGCTTAAGAACTACAGGAGGTGCCAAAGCAGAGAGTGCTTTAATCCCAAGGATGTGAGCAAGGCAGCAGACATGAGTAGTTTAATCTGTGTCTCTCTTGCCTTGGTGTAAGACAGGAAATCCATCTCACCCCTTTTTACCTGTGCTTGGCAAGTGGTGCTGCATTCATTGCTGCCAGAATTGGCTCCTCAGGTCTGCAGCTGGAGCTGCCTGGTGCTCTCAGTGACACTTGGTGCTGTTTCAGACTTTTAATTAGTGTTTGTTGTGTCATGTCACATCTCACTTTCTCTGATTGATAATGAAGTATCCCAGGCCACTGTTCAAAGAATGGCTTTTGTTTTCTGAGGCAGTGGCTTTTAGGTGGCCTTTCAGGCTTTAATTCTTTGGATGGAGGGCAGTAGAACATCTTAAATGTAAAAATAAACAACTTCAGAGTTGTAAGTTAGGTTTATGTTTTACATGAGGAAAAGTGGGAGTTAACTTTGTTTCCAGATCTGGATGATTTCAACAAAGTCTCTGTAATAAGACTTGGATTTATGGATAAAACCTGACTTGCTCCTTCCTAAAGGTGCATGATGGAAGGGTGGGTGGCAAGCAGCACAAGTTCAGCATGGGGAAGTGTTAGATTCCAGGAAAGGAATGTGTAGTATGAGGGAAATCAGATGCTGAATTAAGGCCCTGTGGAATACAGTGTCTGTGCAGCAAAGCTCCTGAGCAGCCTGTTGTAACTGTGCCTGGTCTGGCCAGGAGGTTGGACTGGATCACCTTTGGAAGTCCTTTTGAACCCTATGTTCTTTTTATGTCAAATTTTTTAATTTTCAAGGTGTTACTTTATTTAGGTGATTCTTGCTGTAAGAGAAACTTTTCAAAGACATAGTATTTCCTTTAATTTCAGAAGCATAAGTATCAAGTCAACCAAAGATTACATCAATTTTTATTTCAACAACTGTAGATGATAAAATATCCCAGAGCAGCTTTTATTTTTGCACAGCAGGGTGTGACCTGTCAGTTTTATTTCACAGACTAAAGATTTGAAATTATTATGATGTGTTTTCCAGGTAGTTCTTTGTGGTGGGTCTGCTCGAATCCCAAAGCTACAGCAGCTGATCAAAGACATTTTCCCAACTGTGGAATTACTGAATTCAATTCCTCCAGATGAAGTTATTCCCATTGGTGCAGCCATAGAGGCGGGAATTCTGCTAGGGAAAGAGAATACCTTGTTAGAAGAAGATGCACTCATTGAGTGTTCTGCCAAAGATATTCTTCTTAAGGTAAGGCTAAAATTAGAATATTAGGAAATTTTACTGCTGCAGTGAATATATAGCACTGATTATGTGTGATTGATGTTAGAGAAGCAGCATTGGTTTGTTCTTACTTCCACAGATTTGCTATAGATTAGCAGTGGTAACTTAGGTTACTACTGGTAAGTTATCATGGTAACTTAGGTTTATTGATAAAAAATTGACAGGAAAAACTGATTTTAAGGGGAGATAGATTGTATCTTTCCTATGTTGCAATAGCTGGACTTCTCATTTGTAGGAATGTCAGGGTTTTACTTGCTTGGATGGTAAATGTGAGAGAGGGAATGAAGCTTGGACTTCTTTTCTTGTGGAGCATTGTTGTGACACTTCCAGCTCAATGAAGCACTTACAGAAAAACATGAACTATATTAATTTTTATTCTTTTTTTAAGGGAGTAGACGAGTCAGGGGCTGACAAATTCACAGTGCTGTTTCCATCAGGGACACCACTGCCAGCTCGAAGGCAGCACACCCTGCATGCTCCTGGGAACATTTCCTCTGTGTGCCTTGAGCTCTACGAGTCATTGGGCAAGAGTCCCACGAATGAAGAAGAGAAATTTGCACAGGTGAGTGTGTGCACACTCCTGTGCACTTTTAACAGCAGCCTCCTGGGGAAAAAAAAATGGAAATCAGTTCCACCAGTACCAAAATGTATTGTTAGGAAATTACAGTGACATGCATCCCTTTGGTATTGGTCTTTTAATTATTCTTCTGGACATGCAAAATATTGAAGTACTTTGTAAAGTACTGAAGTTTTCCCTTTTGAATTTCTAAATGATTGTCAGGGTTTGACACGTGGCACTACTGTAATAAGATCACCTTGGATGAGAAATCTTTACCAGTTATTCCAGTCATACACAGATCCTTGAACATTTTAAAAATAAAACTGATGAAGGAAATGGTATAGCTAATGTGTTGATTACTTTTTGATCTCCCTAGATTGGACATTGTTATTAAATATTGAATTTGGTTTATCATAGTGGTAAGATGAAATGTTTTTATCAAATGAGGGTTTAAAGTTGTTGTTTAGGAATCAGCCTACAGAGAGAACACAGCTTTTTTGTAAACAGTTATGATGTGCTTTCCTTGAAAAGCATCAGGGAAGGGGCAGATGTGTCTGAAATTGATGGAATATTTAAGAAGATTGTTATTCCACCTTAATTCTGCCTAAATATCTTTAAAGGGGGTAGGGAAGGGATGTTACCTAATAATTACAGTACTGATTCTAAAGGATTCTGTGGGAGTGGTACTTCACTATCTCAGGGATACATCTTGAACCAAAACACAAAAACAATAGTGCAAATAGTTAAACTGCATGAATTTTCACATCTTAGCTGTTGTGTCACTTCCTTTGAAGTGCTGAACAAGAACATGAACCGACTATAATCAAACTTTCTCTTTTTTTAATAGATTGTACTCCAGGATTTAGATAAAAAGGAGGATGGCCTACATGATATACTAACAGTTCTCACAATGAAAAGGTACCCAAAACCCTTGTTCTACTGTTTACCCTTCTATGTCACACTTCTGACAAACAGTCTTTGCTCCTGTTACAGGGTATTTAATTTTATTTCTTTGAGAAATTTCAGCATTTTTTGGTTACAGGGCTGTACAGTCCTAGCAGGAGTAAATTCTGTAGAAATGTGGGTTTTCTGCAGTACCTTTGGTGCTGTCATTGTTTGATTCTTAAAGAAGCAAAGCTTAATGCAATTGTGTAGATCATTTTTAGCAACTTCTGAACCGTTGATCACTTTGACCATGCATGAGAGCAGTCAGGATCTGAGACTTTCTCTGGAAGTGGGTTGGGGAGCTTTGCTGAATGCCCACACTCTTGGGAAAAACTGAAGGGGGTTTTGTCTTTTTTAGTTATGAAGGATTGTAGAATTTGCAGTGGCTCTGTCCTTTCAGAAGCAGGGTTGTTAAACAGAGAAACAGGGCCTTCTACTTGCTATTTAAGTTTCAAAATACTTCATTTTCTTATCCTGAAAATAATCTGTCAGGTGTATTAATGCCTGTTAATAGACCTCACCCAAAATGCCTGGTTTGTCATACAGAGATTTATACTGAACACTGATAAGGAAAACATTTTGGGGATTATAGATGCAACTCTGTCATGCAGAAAATCATCATATTTTGGAAGGAGGTTTAAGGAATATTTGAGTGTAAAAGAGAGAGGAAGTTCAGTAGGGAACATCTATTTGTACCTAAATTTATTTTGTGTGACTGTATGCCTAGCTGAAGTAAGGCATACAGTCACACAAAATAAATTTAGGTACAAATATTGTTTCTAAAGTCTTGGGTTTTGACAATTAAGCTTTTCCTTGTTGAAGGAGATCCTTTGAGTTTAAAGACTATTTACACTTCAAAAGTCAAGCTCTTGTGCTATGACGAGCCCTGTTTATCAATCCACTGCTCTTAGTCAGCTCTCACAAGGAATATTTTGAATAATATTACCACATATTTTATTTAGAAACCTGTACAAAATAATTTAAATTGCAATATTTAAATGTGTTCTTTGATTAATTTCAACATATGTAGAGAAGATAGATGCTTTAAGGGCAAGAAGTGGATATAAAAACAATGACTAAATTAAACTTAATTTCATAAACCCATTTAATCTGTGTTGAAGCATGTTTGTCCCTGGATATTTTGATGCTGATCTATCATCCTTCCCTCTGTGTGAAGATTGTTGCTTATCCTCTCTGGCACATGCAGTAAGTGTGGTGTTGAGATAATCCTAAACATAACTCTCTTTTATCTAGGGATGGGTCCTTGCACGTCACCTGCACAGATCAAGATACTGGAAAGTGTGAAATCATCACTGTTGAAGTGGCATCATAGGCCACTTTGGAAGGCAACATTTTTCTAACTTGATTTTTGTCTCTTACTGCCTTTTCTACCAAAGCAGTGACTCTCTGTGATGTTTCTCATGATTCGTAGAGGACTGTAATAAACTAAAATGCCACCAAGTTATTTTGCCACCAAGTCTGTTTAGAGTGTACAAAACGTTAGTCAAGACATGTGAACGGCAGGTTGTTGAATTATCAGCACTTGCTTTACAAAATGCAAAACACAAATTGTGGTTCAGGAACAAGCATATTACATAGTTTGAAGATTTTTCTTGACTAATCAGGTCTTGTATTCATTCAGCCAGTGCATCTGTGGCTTCAGTAGTATAGCTTTGAACCTGAGAAGGAGACTGGTGAAAATCCACTCATTTTATACCAGAATCCTGTGTGGTCATGATATTGCCCAAAACCATGAAGGTGAAGCCCATTTGTGCTGGCCTCTTGAGCAGATGAATTTTTTTTTTCAAAATATTTTTTCTGTAAAATGGTTTTGTCATATTACCTGAGAAATGTAATAGTTGTGTGCTTATTTATATGTTATTAAAAATACATTTTTTTATGCAGATCCTGAGAATCTCCATAATGTGTGGTTTTAAATCTGTATTGTCATACATTTGTGTGGGTGTAAGCTGGCAAGTTTTTTCAATGACGAGATGGAGCAGGCAAGTGTGGTTATGGAATTTGAGGGTCTCAGCCTAAAGTGCAGCTAAGGGACAAAAATTCAGTGCTTACAACAGTGTGTTACCTTGTAAAACACTGAAAGTGTCACAGAGGAGCCTCAAGAATTAGAGAACACAGCAAGGGATCCCAGTCTGGGTTTGCAGAGGGTTGTATTCCATTACCTGCCTGCTAGGAACCTGTAGTGGTTCCCTAGGAAAAAGAGCCTCAGGAAAAGAGGTTACTAAGTCAACTGTGGCAGGGGAGGTTTGGGTGGGACAATGGGAGGAATTTCTTCCCATTAAAGGTGATTAGACCTTGGAATGGGCTGCCCGAGGGAGGTAGTGAGTGTTTAATTAACACCCTGAGGCGTTTAAGGAAGGCCTGGACGTGGCACTCAGTGCCTGGTCTGGTTGCCACGGTGGTGTTTGGTCATAGGTGGGACTTGATGATCTCAGAGGCCTTTTGTAAACTTATCGATTCTGTGATTCTGCCGAAGCTACATTAATAGTTAACACCGCGTCTGAGGAGTGAGGGTAAGGCCGGGACCATTTCTCCGAGGTTCTTTTCAGCTCTGCAGCTGAGGGCCGCGGGAAAGAAGCTGCCTCGCGCTTCCCCGCCTGTCCCAGGCACTGCAGAGCTCAGTAAGAACAAAAGCAAAATGGCTTTAACTCTGTCCCGCTCCCTTTCAGCCGCTCTCCGGCCCCGTCCCTGCGGGGGCCCCTCACGGCAGAGGCGGGAAAGGGGAGGGCGGGCGGAGCCGCGCGCGCGCCCGGGCCACCCTCTGCGCCCCGCTCCCTTCCGGCGGGGGGCGGAGCCGGCGCGGGACCCCGCACCCCCCAACATGGAGGGCTGGCGAGGAGGTGAGGGGGAGCGGGCTGGGGACGCGGCCGCCCGGGGCTCTGCGGCCGCCCGGGCGCTGGGGGACCGGGACGGACCGGGGGAAAGGAGGGATGGGGAAGCTGCTGCTCGCTTTCGGCTGTGGGAGCCGCTAGCGGTTCCCGTTCGCCCGGCTCTGTCGGGACCGTTCCCACCGCCGCTGCCCACAGAGCCCCGGCGGGCGGGGAGGGAAGAACTGGGGGTCCTGCCCGCTGCCCCGGGGGAGCTGTGCGAGGAGGGCGGGAGGTGCCTGGGGTAACCCTGGAAGCGGGGGTGGGACGCGGGGAAAGGCGCTGGATCCCGGTGCGGCCGCGGGAAAGGCACCGCCGACCCCTCCCGAGCCCCGTGAGCTGCGCCGGGGCCGGGGCGGGAGAGCCCCGCGGAGCCCCGGGGGGAGGCGGGCACGGCCCTGCAGCGGCGGCTCCCGCTCTGGACTCCATCCCGCGCCTCGATCCCGGGTTTTCCCGGGCGCTGGCGCCCTGAGCGAATGTCTCGTCCCTCTAAATCCGCCTGGCTGACCGGGCACTCGCGATCCTGCCCGATAAGGGCTGTGGGTCTCTATCTCCTCGTCCGGTCGCCATGGTTGCATCGCAAGTACTCAGCTGCGCCTGGCTACAGAAATTTGGCGGTCTTGTTAAAGAATGGAGGTTTCCTGCTTGCCGGAATTCAGTTGTGCGATGCGGTAATTGTAGAAAAATTGCTGGTGCTTAGTGTATCTTTCACCTGTGGAAGTCTCTGCCCTCCAAAATGTTTGTTTTTCTTTGGATGCGTACGTACTGTACAGAATAAAGGTGCAGGGAGGGAATCATGAACGTGTTTCCCTTGACTCGGTAGAGGAGGGTTGAGTTGGAGACGCTGCAGTTGTTGTACAGGAGACTCGTGGACTGCTGTCACAAATGGTAATGTGGGGACTCTGGGATGAGGCATAATGATTTCAATTTAGCTGAGACATTAAATAGGATTCTTTACCAATTTTCTTATTGTAGCCTGGTATGTGCCATGTCTAGCTTCACATGAGACCCTCCAAGAATTATGTAGGAAGGAAAATCTCACATGTAAATCCATTGGAATCACCAACAGGAGTCTAAAGAGTTATGAGGTGGAATATTTGTGTGACTACAAGGTAGAAGAGGTAAGAGAAACACAGACCAATTTGATCACTCTTTCAGCTGAAATTTGGAAGCAAGCAAAAGGTAGTTTTGCTCATAATATAAAGAAGCAGACAGTGAGGACAAAGCTTTAGATGGCATCAAATTAAATATATTTTGAACTTTAAACTGCAAACAGAAAGTGGTGTAAACTGCTACTTTCAGTATGTGCAAGGAAGAGCTTTTTTGTGAAATTACAGACATTTAGAATATGAAATGTTTCACCTTTGTGTATCTGATTCTGATGCTTTAGGGTGGTAGCTCAGTATGAATTATGATGCCTCTCCTTTATTTGCAGACAAACAAGTGTATTTCTCTCTTGATTCTTTTAGTCTGTTTGATGAAGAATTAGGGCCATGTGCTGCAAATGGATTCCTGTGAAATTCAGTCTCAGGATTTGTCCTTGTTACAGTTATTTGTCCTTTTTAAACAAGTACAAAATGAATGCTGCTTCATTGTAAATACAATCTTACACTTATCAAATTAATTCATGTTCTGGGAGGATGGTTGATATGACCAATAGTGGGTTTTAGACCTTTTTTTGCTACATTTTGCTTTTTTTTTTTTTGTTCTGTATGTGATACGACTGCATTCTGCTTGTGCATACGAGTCATACAGCGAGTTAGCATAACTTACCCCTGCCTTGACAAACTAGCCTCCTCCTCCAGGTCAGCAATCAGAGTTCATCCCAGCTTTTGATTTCTTTGCCCCTAGAGACAATTTGTAAAGTATGCTAAGTTGTGCTATAAGTTAATTTGCAGACAAACTGATTTTTCTCTTTCTCCCCAATTGTAATTTTTATGGGGACATCAAGGCCTTCTGCCCTGTGTGCTGATCCTTAAGCCCAGAGCTCTTGTGTTTGTGTTGCTCTGTGATGGTGGATTTCAGCAACCTGAGCTCTGGCTGAATCTGTATCTGTTTCTGTATTTCAAGGGCAAAGCATACTATCTTGTGAAATGGAAAGGATGGCCAGAATCTTCAAATACTTGGGAACCTCGGAAGCATCTGAACTGCCCTCTGCTTATTCAGAACTTTCTTAGAGACAAGAATGAATACTTGTCTCGGGGGAAAGGAGGCAAAGCAATGAAACTGAGAAACCATGTTAAAACTCTGAAACCTGCAATTGCAGATTATGTTGTAAAGAAGGCTAAACAAAGAATAGCTCTGCAGAGGTGGACAGAAGAACTCAACAGGAAAAAGAATCACAAAGCAATGATTCTGGTAGAAAACACCGTGGATCTTGAAGGGCCTCCTTTAGACTTCTACTACATCAATGAGTATAAACCTGCTCCAGGAATAAATGTGCTCAATGGAATAACAACTGGCTGTGAATGTGCTGACTGCCCTGCTGAGAAGTGCTGTCCAAAGGAGGCTGGCTTTATTTTGGCTTACAATAAACGTAAGAAATTGAAAATCCAGCCTGGCTTGCCCATCTATGAGTGCAATTCATATTGTAGGTGTGGGCCTGACTGCCCCAATAGGATTGTGCAGAAAGGGACCCCATATTCCCTCTGCATCTTCAGAACCAACAATGGCCGTGGCTGGGGAGTAAAAACCCTCCAGAAAATTAAAACCAACAGTTTTGTGATGGAGTATGTTGGAGAGGTAGGTATGTATTTATCTTGTAGAGGTGAATTACTTACAATCAAGGAAATGTTAGATAAAATTTTAATGAGCTTTCTCTCAGTTTTCACACTTCTTGACTTCTTCACCCAGAGGGTGGTCAGACACTGGAACAGGCTCTGCAGGGAGGTGATCATGACAACAAGCTTGGCAGGGTTCATGGAGTGTTTGGACAGTAAGGCACATGGTGTGATTCCTGGGGATGTCCTGGGCAGGGCCAGGACTTGGTGATCCTGGTGGGACTCTTCCAACTCAGGATACTCTGTGATTCTACTGTATAATAGATCAGTCTGCTTTTGAGTAGAGAGAGAAAGGGACATTCAAGTTGACAGCAAAATTATGTTGTCTAGAACATTCCTTCATTCCAGAGCAGTTGTAAAAGGTCAAAAGTAAAGAGAATATTTATCTCATGTGGCACTAAAGAATTATTTTAGACACATGCCCTAATAGTATTTCTAAAGGCAAATCCTTAATTTCTTTCATGGCAATCATCTTCATTCTTCCCTGATCATCTTTTTTGTAGTTTTTTGCCATTCCCAAAGCACAGTTGTTTTGAAACTCTCTGCACAGACTTTCAGTCCCTTTTGTTTTGTCTGCCCTTCTAAGGTAGTATTTCCAAGCATATTTATTGCTTTTGATTAACAGCAAGAATAACATTCATAGTACAGACATTATCTGCTTATTCAATCTCATACTATTTCAAAGAGAACTTTTATGGTATAAAATACAGACCTTGAGCTACTCTTGAGGTTTTGGATTGCCCTGTGTTTGTGTGTTTCAGCCTCTGTTCCAGAGCTCTTCACACCAGCAGTTCCTGGCAGCCTCTCTGTTGCACTGTGTTTCATTTCTACCACAAATCTGCCTTGCTACTATGTTGACTCAAAGTATTTCTTTGTGTCCCTTTGTACAATGTTTATGATATTTAGTAGATTTCCCCCATGCTTCCTGCCCCAAAGCTTCTTCTCATGTTCATCCATTTCCTTTAAATATACAAAAGGTCATACACTCCATTCACTGCAAGGTGATTCTGTGATTTTGTTGCTTAAAGAAAAGAGTGTGTGTATTTACTGTTTCACCTGAATCTACTTAATATCTACTGCTGACTTCTCAAATCTCATCTGTCAGATTTTAGAGGGATTTATTGTCCAATTCCATCACATTTTGTATCTCTTGCTGCAAAATTCTGATTTCTTTGCTGAATCTATACCACAGAATGTGTTTAATGTGACAGGCTGCAGATGAAGTTGTTGAAGCTGTTTCATCTGTCAACAGTGACACACTCATCTAATTGAATAGATTGAGCTTTGTGATGTGTCTGAGCTGCAGTGAATAGGATCTTTCATTGCAGTCAAAAATAGCAGGAAGAGATGCTTCTGGAAAGAGAGGAAATGAATATCAGGCTGTAAATGTGGCTGGGTTTTAAAGACTGATACCTGTGGATCATCTTTGCAAAGGGAACATGTTGAATCTCGGTTTTGTGTGAAGTAAACGAGGCTTTCTGGATCTAATGGAAAAAGTGTGGATATAGAAGCTTCAGTAAAAACAGCTGATTGTATTGTCATCATCAAAATTATTAGTAGAGGGTGCTGATATGTTTTTTTTTTTCCAGAGACAAGGTAGTGCTGTGCATGAGCTGTAGACAAATTGCACCCAGAGAAGCCTCAATCAAAAATAATTAGTTCAGCTGTATGTACTCTTATGTATTCTCCATTCATAAGATGGAATGCTATTTCAACATCATAAACTTATTGTGGTTTTTTTTTTCCAACTTGATTGTGATTTTTGTTTTGATTTGGTAATAATTAATAACATGATGCAAGTTTCTTTATTCCTTTTTTTTTTTTTTAGGTGATTACAAGTGAGGAAGCAGAGAGGCGAGGCCAGTTCTATGACAACCAGGGAAATACATACTTGTTTGATTTGGACTATGACTCAGATGAATTTACAGTAGATGCAGCTCGATATGGAAATGTGTCCCACTTTGTGAACCACAGTGTAAGACTTTGTTTTGTATATTAAGAATTTGGAGAATTATTCCAATTGTGCTAGAAATGTCTTCTAATGTAAACATTTCCTTACTGTATTCACAGTTTTTCTGGAGTAGTTTGCTTCATGCCAGCACAGTCCAGTTAAGCAGATGATGTAATAAATAGAACAGAATATTGGGCCTTACTTAGATTGACACTGCCCACAAAAATCTGGGGCAGAGATGCTGCCTGAAGTGGACATCCTATAGGACTGGAGTTTTCACTGAATCAGCTGGTTCTAGACAAGCAAAATAGGGTTGGTTTGGGTGTGTTTTTTCTGAGTACCTGAAATACTTAACATGTGACAGTTCCTTAATGAAATTAGCTAGGAGTCAGAGATGACAGGAATTGATGTGTTATTTTGTAGCTGGGCAGGTTGGAATGTTACTCTGAAGTTCATCCTGCAAACTTGGTAGAGGAAAAAAGAGAAAATTCCTGTGCTTTCCTAGGTATCTACAGCAGAGAAATATAATTTTTCCTCCTAATCTAAATTTGCCAAAGTACTCAAATTTTCACAAGCAGTTTTTGTAGTGTTTTGTTGAAGTTCTACTGAAGTAACTAAAGCAAGAAAGCTGAGCTGCATTTGTAAGGATTCCTGAACTAAAAATTATTATTTCTTACTAATCCAATGTTTGTGAGGTATGCAGTCAGTATTCTACAAATAGAGAAAATTAATGTCTTCAGGTCTGTGAGATGATGATATGTGTATTTCATGCAGGCTTGCCAGGGAGAAGGATGAAGGAGAGTTTTAGGTACAGACAGTTGCTCTTCACTTTTGCAAATGGGAGTGAAGTATTCTCAGTCTTCAGCCTAAATTTAGGTGTCTATAACTTCACTTCTGATTCTTTCATGTGTGACATATTTCACTGTTAAAGAACAAAAAAAGCATTTAGAATTTAACAGTCTCAGGTACCACTGATTTTTGACACTTAATCCAGACAAAATGAGGAAGTGGTTTCTAGTTCCAGCTTAGTGACCTTCACCCTCCTCCTAGCACCCAGACCATGGCAGGGAATTCAGAAGCCAAGCAGGTTTGCAGTTTACAGCAGAAATTCCTGCATAGTATGGAGATGTTATCTCTGGCCTGAAGTAGTGCTTAAACATCACTACAGAGCAGTGAGTTTGTGGGGCTTGAAACACTCAGTTGTTTTTAGTTTTCTTTCAGCTTTAATTCTTTTTATGGGTTTTGTTGGTACATACTAGTTCTGAATGTTGGCCTACATTGGCCTAGAGTAGGCTTTAATTATTTTGTCACCATTTTTGTTGTCACCTTTGAAGGTGTCACTTTTTATAGGTTGTTGCATATCAGTGTAGTCTGCACATTGTGCAAAGGTTGCCTTCCTGGAAGGACTTAAGTCTGAGCTATGAATTATTATTTCATTTTTTCAGTTTGTTGATTTCAGAAGATAATTGCAGATTTCACTCATTCTTTCTTTGCTGTGATCTTGGTTTATTTAAACACTTCAGTGATATTAAATGCTAATTTTTCTAAACAGAAACTGCATTAATTTTTGCTTACAGTGTGATCCAAATCTTCAAGTCTTCAATGTGTTCATTGATAACCTTGACTTGCGTCTTCCCCGAATAGCGCTGTTCTCTACCCGGACCATCAAGGCTGGAGAAGAGCTGACCTTTGACTATCAGATGAAAGGTCTGCACATTTTAACATGGTTCTTGTGGAAGTTTTGGGGTGCTGGTGGGTTTTACTGCAGCCTGGAGGATGGTAGCATTTAGCTCAGGCACAGCTTTTGATAACATGGCTCTGGCTTTCAGAACAGTCGTTGCTCATGACATGTAGTGCAGACAGGAGCACACCCAGAAGCTTTTGCCTGCATCCCTAGTGCACTGCCTCCCTCAGTGCTCCTAGCACATCAGGGATTGTGTGTGGACTGCCTGGTGAAGCAAATTATTTTGCTTTGTCCCAGAAATGCTCAAAGGAATGGTTAGGCTGCTCTTAAATAAAGCCTTCCTTTATTCAAATCAGCATTTCAGGTAAACTACTTGCTAGGTAGTTACTAAGGTAGTTGTAACAGCTCAGCAGCATGAGGCACCATAGGTTTGTCTTTGAATTCTGGTGTCCTGTAGGCCTCAGCTGTGGATGTAGGTCCTATGGAACAGCTGTTTCAGATGGGATAGAGTTAATTTCTTCTCAGTAGCTGGTACAGTGCTGTGGTTTAGACTCAGTATGAGAATAGTGTTGATAATTCACTGAGGTTTTCTTAAATCAAGAACTTTTTTGTGTCTGAGGCTCTACCAGTGAGGAGGTGCTCAAAAAATGTAAAAAAACCATAAAATCTGGTAGGAAGCATAGACAGATGAACTGGTCAAAGAGATATTCCATGCCAGAGAATGTCATGGCCAGTGTAGAAACTGGGGAGATCCCCAGAAGGGGCTGATCAGAGTTCAGGGATGGCCTCTGGGCATCAATGAGCCAAAGGTCAGTAACTGTGTGTGCATCACTCATGTTTGGTTTTTTTTTACAATTACTGCTACTACTACTACTACTAATCAATATCAGCATGATCAGAATATAATAATTATTACAATATTTTACTCTTTCAATTATTAAACTGTTCTTATCTCAACCTACAAGTTTTACTTTTGGTTCTCTTCCCTGCTCTGCTGGGGTGGCAGTGAGCAAGTGTCTGCATGGTGTTTCATTGCTATCTGGGCTTAAAACACCACACTGCCAAACTGATCTTGAATGTTGAAACTCCTCTTTCCCTCTCTTTGTGACACTGACATTGAAGGCCAGCTGCACTCTCAGCTGATCCACGTGGATACCTGGGGGGTACAAAGATCAAGTCTGAGTTTTGGATTCTGATGTGTGTGCCAGGTGTTGTACAAGCAGCTGTAACAAGGGTGTCAGTGGAATCTGAGTGAGCTTCACACACAGCTCTTTGAACTGGGCTGTTAGAAAGCCTTTAGAAGCTGTTTGAATACTGGGCATGATCTTGGTCTGTCCTTTAGAACTTTCTTACTTGTGTTCATCTGTGTTGCAGGTTCAATAGATCTGACTTCAGACTCTGCTGAAGATCTTAGCCCATCCAAAAAGAGCCTCAGAACTGTCTGTAAATGTGGAGCCATGTGTTGCAGAGGTTATCTCAACTGAGTTTGGGTATCCAAAGTCACAAAGATTTTGTTCTTTTTTTTTAATGTGTTTTAAGAAGACTCTTCTTTCACACATATATTCAAGTATTCTTACATCTAATCTAAATAAGGATGATGAAAACAAGGTATTGTGTTTGTAATTGAAGTGGCATTGGCCAAAGAAAGAGATTGTAGTGTTTCAAGCCAATACAGAACTGCTAAAGGGGATTAAAATTCTAGAGCAGCTGTTTAGGAAGCTGTAAAATGGATGCAAAGAAAACTCTAAAATGTACCTTGATTTGAATATTCCTAGAATCATAGAATGATCTGGATTGGAAGGGACCCTCAAGGGTCATCATGTCCAACTCTTAACCCTGCACAGGACATCCCCAGGAGTCACCCCCTGTGCCTGAGAGCATTGTCCAAACACTTCTTGAGCTCTGCCAGGCTTGGTGCTGTGACCACTGCCCTGGGGAGCCTCTTCCAGTGCCCAACCACCCTCTGGGTGAAAAACCTTTTCCTAATATCCAATCTAAACCTCCTGTGACTCAGCTTCAAGCTACGTGTTTTCTATACCTTGAGAAGTCAGGAGGCATTTGATTTGAATTCCAAATCTTAGTTGACAGTTCTTTTGCTTTTTTGTTATATAAAGAAAAGCTTGAAGATCTCAGCAATAGCATTTGTGGCACCAGGGTGAGGGATTAAGGAGAGCCAGTGTGTAAATAAATGTTCACAGGAGTGCAAATTGTAAAATGTCCATGGAATTCCATGCAAAGGAAGTAATTGCAGAAAGAAAATCAGAGAGGCCAAAGCTTCATTAAAACTTAACCTGGCCACTTCTTTAAAGGATAGTAAAAATGTTTTTATAAATACATTATTAGGAAAAGGAGGGGCAAGGAAAACCTCCATTCTTTGTTGGACACAGTGAGGGAATATGGCTACCAAAGATGAGGCAAGGCTGAGGTACTTAACTTCCACCTTCTTTGCCTCAGTTTTCAGCATTAGGACAGTTGTTCTGTCCTCAGGACAGCTGGTCTCCTGAGCTGGAGTACAACAGTCCCCCTGTAATCCAGGAGGAGGCAGCCAGAGGCTTGCTGAGTCACTTAGATGCTCTTAACTCCATGCATCCATCCTAGGGTGATGAGGGAGCTGCAGATGAGCTCACCAAGCCACTCCATCATGTTCCTGGAGAAAAGGAGGCTCAGGGCTGACCTCATCTCTCTCCACAACTCCCTGACAGGAGGGTGTAGCCAGGTGAGGGTCAGTCTCCCAGGGACCCAGCAATAGGACAAGGAGACACAGTCTCCAGGTGTGCTGGGGGCGTGGTTAGGTTGGAAATTAGGAAAGATTTCTTCACAGAAGGGGTGATAGGACACTGGAATGGGCTGCTCAGAGAGGAGCATCCTGAAGGTGTTTTAAAAAAGGGTGGATGTGGCACTCAGTGCCATGGTCTGGTTGACAAGATGGTGTTAGGTCATAGGTTGGACTTGATGATCTCAGAAGCCTTTTCCAGACTGATTCTGTGATTCTGTAATTGGTATTAACAGATCCCAAGTGTAAAACTTGAACTTCTTAGCTGATGTTATGTAGAATGTTCTCAGTTATGCTCTGATTTTTAGTTAGGATTCTATAGGAGGACTGCAGTTCCGCAGAGCATTTGTAAATATGGAATTGTCAGAAGTAACATTTGCTGTTTGTTTTCATTACAGAAATTTGGCAGTCGTGGCTGAAACAAGTTGCTGGCTACAGTTTGGAATTAGATAGCAAAAGGTTAAGGAGAGCAGCCCATTGTCTAACAAAGCCAGTGCAGTGTGGAGATATGGTCTGTTATCTGTTAGGTGCAAAAGAGCCCTGGGATTGATGTATATTCACAACTGGTTTTGGTGAAACTTTTACATATTGTGTCTTTTTTAACTAATGACAGACTTCTAAGATAGTAGGCTTGTATTTTCTGGTTGCAAAAATGTTAACTTCAGTGAAGTTAGACTAGGGGTGAGTATTCCCATTTGCTGTAGACATTTGTAAGATGTTCTTGAATGTAAAGGCTGAGAAATGTGCTGTTCTTCAGCTACTCGAGTCATCTTTTTTTTTTCCTGATCATCTTAAAGTTGTCTCAATCTATTCATAACATATGCTAAGTTTTGCTTGGCTTCAGAACCACTGAAGAGCAGTTGAGGTGGGCGATGAGTGGAGTTACAGCCAAGGTCCATGCTCTAGGAATGATCCACAGACTTTTTTCTCATGGATTCAGAGCTTGTAAAACTTGCATATTGCTTACCAGTCATGTAAATGTTGACAGGGTCAGGCAGAATAATGTTGCTCCATAAATGGATGCTCCATAGCTGGATGCTGGCTATGTATCATAGGTCAGCTAGTTACCTTTATAAGGTGCACAGCTGTTGGCTCAGGTGAATGAAGTCGAGTACCGAGCATGTAACTGTTTACTTAATTTGTTAGAAAATGCCTTAAATTTCATGTTAATTGTTAGCACTTCAAAAGGAACATTTCAAGGTTGTTTCTTAAGAAGCACAGTTGCATTTGTACTGAAGATCTGGCTCTTTGGTAGCAAATGACATTTTATATGCTACCAGCCAAAATCAGTTTTACACTTTTGGTGAAGAGCATGGGCTGCTGGAAATGCTGTGTGAGTTTTGTAATCTACAATACAGAGATACACGTCGAAATAGAGACTTTATATTGCTTAATGAATAGGAGGAAGTTTGCTTAGATTTAAAAGTATTTGATGTGATCAGGCTAACCTATATCCACAGTTGATAAATGCTGAATCTCATCAATTTTTATCATGCCATATCTCTAATGATTTTTTTTTTTAATTTAAAAGTTTTAAGTGGAATGTGGAGCTTTAACGTCAGCAAAGTGCAGCTGATCTTGCATCGTTTGGAGTCGTTAGTGCTTTCCCTTGCATGTCGCTCAAGTGAGCAGTGCGTGCATTCCACGTGGATGGAATGTGCCGGCTCCAGCCCCGGACCCGCAGCCCGCGCTGTCCCTGCAGGGTGGAGGCTGCGCGGGGCGTGGATTCCCTCCTGCAGCCCCGCCTTGCCGCGGGCACGGGGCCGGCCCCAGGCTCTGTCCCCCCATGCCCAGCCTGATTTCAATATTGCAAAGAGATGCATTTTAGACGGTAACAGCTGTGGCAGTTGGAGTGGAGTGCGGTGTCTGCCTTTTCCAGAGGCACAGAATGTTATCACCAGCGCTGGAATAACGCTGCTGTTTGTTAAGGATTTGTGTGTTGTGTTCTGCCATAAATAAAGAACTGTTCATTTGTGTTCTGGGAGGTAGAAGTATTTTGTATTTATTTGAAGGAAACCCATGGATCCAGTTTCCAACAGAAGAGCCTTGAACAGTATTTATTTATGTATTCACAGTGTATTTGGATTGCAGTCAATGGGACTTATGCAGCTTAATGGGACATTGTGTCACTTTTAAAACTCCTTTTACTGTTTTTATGAGTTTGGCAGAAAATTGCCAAATTGGAAATGGGGAAATAGCTGTTTACAATTTCTTAGGGAAGCTAAACCAGCCCAGCTTCTGCCTTTGTTTTGCTTTGTGGTCCTTTGGCATTGTCATGGTCACCAATTCAGTCGTGTGAATGCACTTCTTGGGGGCTGGTAACCTCTGGCCTGCCCTCCAGCTGTTCTTTTTTTGTTGGTTCTATTTTTTGTAGCAAAACTAAAGCTGCAAGATCACCTGTAAGAAAAGCTATTGTCCATTTATTTAATCTCCAAGTTAAGTCAATCTTTTGATTATTTTTATTGTATGTTTTAGGAACTGTATTAGAATATGCAGTTTGTAAGCTCAGGAACATTTTCTTTTCATACTGTGTCATCTCTAGTATTGCTGTCTTCCTATAGTTTTTGATAAAATAAATTAAATTTAGTTTTTCTCTTGTTGTTGTCATTTTTTAAAAAAAATTAGCCTGTCAAAAATTAGTTGTAGCATTTGCTTTAAGACTGCAACCTCTTAATTCCTGGCTTGTACCCAAATTTTCTAGGAGTGTAAGGATTCCAGCAGAGGGACCAGGAGGAAGTGATGTGTTTTCAGTTTAGGGCTGGTGAGAACTGCTATAAATTAACACTTGCCTGAACAGACGGGATTCCTCTATATTTGAGCTTTCTGTTCAAGGCAGCCTTGAAATTACGTGCACAGTTTTCAGATATGAAATGAGCCAACACAAGAGGTTCTGTTTTGTCTGACTTTATTCACAGAGGTAGTTCCAACAGCAGTTCCACTCACTCAGGCTTGCTAAAAAACCCCAAAGTTGGTAGATCACATTTGGAATTTAAGTTAACAAATCCCACAAACAGCAGGAAAGGTGACAGTGGAGAAATACTGGCTCTTTAATATCCTTAGAATCATACAGAGATTGTGGCAGTGCTTTGTCCCTCCTGCCTCTGTTCCCTGTGGCAGAATGCTGGTTGGTTTAACATTCACATGTCACTAACCATGGCACAGCAACTGAAGGCACACTCAGAGGGGAGGGATGTTGTGCTAAATTATGTTTCATTCTTTGAGACTTAAGAACTTTGATGGAAAAGCTCAGGGATTTTTAGATGACTTCTGTGGTTTAGATATTTTGTAGGCACTCTAGGAAAAACCTGAATTACATTTTTATGTTAGAAGCTAAGAATTTTGGCAGTTATGATGGCACATGTGCATGGAAAATGTATTGTCTTGATTTAAAACAGTGAAGTCTACAGTGTTGCAGAGGAGGTGAAGTTTTGTAGTACAAGAGCCTGTCTGGGACCAGGTCACCTTCTGTGGCTGAGTTACCTGCCAGAGCAGGACAGGGCTGGTAACTTGAGAACCACAGGATTTTAAATTCTTCTGAAGAAATTCAGAACAAACCAGAACACAGAGGAAGTGATGACAAGTTGTTTGCAGTTGGAGGTGAAGCATAGACAGCAGTCTGCAGTACCTGACTCAGGAGTTAAAGCTCAGTGTCAAGAGACTTTTTGAAATGAACAATTTGGTTTAAAACAAATTAAAACCCCCTCACAACCTCAGTAATTCTCTAATCTGTTCTGCAGTTGTTTTTAAAAATAACTGCAGTGAGGACTGATTAAATTGTTATAATAATGATAAACAATGGTAATAAGGGATTAAAGCCAAATTACAACTGCCTTGTTTGCATGGTCATTCTTAGGTCTTCCTCCCCCCAGTTAACAGTGTGCTATTGTATTAAAACATGAGATCACATTACAAAGGCAAACTCTTAGAGCTCATGATAAACACTAAATTTCATTTAGTGTCTTACCTTTAGTTTTGTCTGGTCCATTTTTTATCTACTTACAGTCCTGGAGAATTGAACCTTGGGAGGTAGAAGGCTTTTACTGTCCCTCCTGGGAATATTTCCTTTTCAGTATTTCATGGAAGGAACAGTAAAGGTACAAAGGCTACAAATTCCTGCTTCTGACAGTAAGATAATTCTGAATAAAGCATGACTCAGCATAGCTGCAGACAGTAACCAGCAGGAAAGAGAAAAATAATTCCGGTACTGATAGACATGCTGGGTATTACCACAAGGTAATCAGTTATACCTGCTCTCAGGAGACTTTCTTCTCACTGACTATGTTTTCACCTGCTGCAAGCTTCTTGTATAAATGGTGCAGTTTATCTGGCTGAGGTGCTTCAGCACCAGGAGTCAAGGGAATTTCAAAGTCAGAGGAGCTCTGGGAGTCCCTCCTCAGCTCCAGGTCAGGAGTCCTGGAGCTGTCACTTATTTCTGCCAGCACATCCTGAACGTGGGCAGTGCCATCTTCTGCAGCTTTCTCACAGCCTTTGCTCTTCCAGCCACAGGCACCATCGTGGGCACAAGGTCTGTCCTGAGCTGGGGGCTGCCCCCTGCTGCTGTCCAGCTGAGTGTCCCTGGGACTGTCCTGCAGCACAGGCACCACTGCTCTGCTCCCACCCGTGCTGAGCTCCAGGGCACTTCTCTCCTGGGAGCTGATGAGCACTGTGTCCATCTGGCTGTCCCAGCCCTGGCTCCCCTGCTCTGAGATGTGTGTTGACTGAGAAGAATTTTGGGAGGAGATGTGTGTTGAGTCACTTACTCCATCTGAATCACTGAAGAGTGACTGGGACCCACCAGCATCTGCTGAAGATGGGAGGTTGTCCTCATTTTCAGAGCTCTCCTCTAGTTTATTACCTGTAAAAAATTCATCCCAGCAAGGGACACTGGCATTAGACTCCTGCTGGTCACTTGTTACTCCATTGAAATTGGCTGTGGAAGTGCCATCTGGCTCATGGGAAAGAAACTGAACTGTATTTTTTTCAGGTTCTTCTTCATCATCATCATCATCATCATCATCATTTGATTCTTCACAGTCCACAAAGTCTACCTTGAGGGAGGTGTAAGTTGTGGTCTCTCTGTAACTTTCTGTGCTCTCATTAATGTTTCCTTCAGAGTTTTCAGCCTGTCCTGTGCTGGAGGGCCTGCTCTCTCCTCTCTGCTGTTTTGGAATCTTAGGCCTTGTGGAAATTAATTCTGAATCAAAGAGATCATCTTCATCTGGCAAGAAACAAACAAGATCACTAAGAAAAGTTCACATCTCTGCTAAAATCTTATTGAGAGCAAAGGTTTCAATAAAAATTCATTTAGTATAAATTGAGGAAAATATTCTTTAACACAGCTGGAGATTTTGCACGATGATATTGGCAGTGTTTGCCTTGTCTAGCACAGTGCCTGACAGAAACAGACCAAGCTTTCCTAGGGCTGGTCTGGGACTGAGGGAACAAACTCCATCCAAAAACTTACAGGGCTGTTGAGCATTAAGTACATTTTAAGACTGCAAACAAGTGTGTTTGCACACAGTTAGTGCTCTCTCATCCTCCTAAGACCCAAGTTCACATAATTTCTATTTCTCCTTCCCAGCTGTTGCTTTGAACACACACACAGACTGTGGTGAACACCAAAGCTTTTGGCACCTCTGCTTAGTCTCAGACTTCCATTTAAGGTGCAGTAGCAGCAGCAGAACCTTTACCTGTATCAGATAATTCTCTCTTGTGGGCTCTCTTCAGGGTTCCTAAGGGCTTGTACCTGGGTTCCATGATTCTCCTGTATGACCTGCATAATGGCTTTAATCTGAAGGGAATGAGAAAAGCAGTTAATATTTAGAACTCAGCAGATGCTTTTGGGAGCCAAAGTAAATCCTTTAACTTGTTTTAAATACACTGCTCCATGCCTTTCATAGGCACTGCAGCAAAAATGTTAAAGCAAAGGCAGCAATATCTAAGGCAAAGTCCTTGACTCATTGGTGAGCTTCAACAGCTGAAAGGTGGAAATCTGTCTTTTCAATATTTACCTTAAAACATGTTTCCTTTTTTTGGAAAGTATCCTGTAGTTCCTTCCTTACAGAAGACAAGCTGACGGTTCAAAATCTGACTACAGTTTTATTCAATGATAATTAAGTGGAAGTCTCCTTTCTTACTAAGGAGGAAAGGAAAAAGGAACAGGGATCTTTGTTCTGTCCAGACTGACACACCACAGCTCTCCTGCTCCCTGAGGGTGCTTTTTAAGCTGCCAACATGTACAGCAGCACAGCAGAACTGGCCTCTCTGCTGTGCAGGGGAGGAGTTCAAGTCCCCAGAGAAACCACCTTTAAAAGAAACTTCTGAGAAGTAGCAATGACAAATAGAAATGGGTCACAGAACAGAGTGAGATGAATCTGTATTCAGCTTCCTCCCAAACAGTTTACCAGCAGAAAAGCCTCTACACACAGACAGAAGTAGAATACAAACTCTGAGACTCAGCTCAACATAAATGTATGCTTCAGAAAGCCCAAGTCTGTGGGACTGAACATAGAAAGAAAATCTGAATTATCAGACAAGTAAAGCCAAGCCTGAGAGGCTGGGATTCAGGAGGGGAATTGTCCTTACAGGAACAGAGTTTGGATTCCCTCCGTCCAGCAGCCCCTTGTCACTTACATTTCCATAACTTTGTCCTCTGTCCCACCCACTGGCAGCACATTGGGATACACATTCACAGGACAGATGTAGCTCAGGAAATCCTTGATCTGAATTCCAGAAAAGAAGAAGCAATTTAACAAATGACATCAACAGTTAAGAATGTCACTTAAAGGCAGAACTGATTCAAGCACATCCAAAAGTACTACTAGTGGTCTTTATGAAGAGACCAGTGCAGCCCATGACTCTGTCAAAGTGGGGATCTCTGGAACAAGGAAACAGGCCTGAGAACTCAGCCTCACCTAACACCTCACTGCAATTATCAAGTACTACACAAGACCATCCCTGTCCCTGAA
This sequence comes from Melospiza georgiana, assembly GCF_028018845.1. Classification (NCBI taxonomy): domain Eukaryota; kingdom Metazoa; phylum Chordata; class Aves; order Passeriformes; family Passerellidae; genus Melospiza; species Melospiza georgiana. The sequence goes on from NC_080433.1 coordinate 7,880,596, forward strand.
AGAAATGGCTGGGCACACCTGGAATGTGATCCAGTGGTTCCCTGTCCTTTTGTCCTTACTGCTGCTCATCTTCTCAAATACACATTTTTCTTACTGGAGTTCAAGTCTCCAGTTATGCAGATCAGGAATTCCTTTCCTATTCCTAAAGTCTCTCCTGAAGTACCCTGTAAATGCCCATTATGACAAAACACACTGTTTTTTCCAAGCCTTATTCTGTCATCTTCTAAATTATCTCCAGTAAATTTCTGCAGGAATTGTGTCTGGTTTGGGGCACTCCTGCTGAGCACTGGAAACACTTGCAGGCTGCAGGTTACACTGCTATCTGTACAGACAGCAGGGCTGTCCTGGGGTGACCAATACTGTAATTGCAATTTTGTATCTAGAAGTTATTTACTGTTATTTTATCCTGTTGCTGGTGCACTTGTTAGGAAATTCTTGTTTTTTCACTTCTATCTACTCCTGTTCATTCCTTACTGTTGGAAAGGGATTAGTTGAACCTGTAAAGAGAGACAACTTGTGTTCTCCTTTAAATTGTCTCAAACCAGGACAAGGACCCATCTATTTTTGCATGTGGAGGTAGGAGTGTTAGAGTTACACTACCCCCCATATTCCACCAGCAAATTCCACACTGGTACCTCCATTTAAAATTCTGCATGGCAGAGCAAATTTAAATTTAACCAGGAGGTTAAAAACAGTACTGCCTTCCCCCATTTTGTAGTGCAAGACTTTGTGACAGTTCATTGTTAGCACTGATCCAGTTTCAGTTCAATTTCTTAGGAGAAAGTAGTGTTTTTTGAGCTGTATCAAGTCATGTTAAATGAAAGTGTGTGATTGTGGGGAGGATGCTGCCATAACCAATTTCCTTTTAGTCTTTTAACACAGGAAAAGGGGCAAGAGCAGCAGTCAGGTGAGAGAAAATTTGGTTTAAATATGTGGGCTGAGAAAAGAAGGCAAACCCACCCAAATCTAAGTCACAGCAGACAAACAACATATTGTAAACTAAAACTCCATGCTTTAAGCATTGCATAGTTACACAATAATCTAAAATAGAAAACCAGTCAAAACAATTGTAGATGTGATCTATATATTGAGAACAGAGAGTAGGAAATAGGCTTGTAATCCTGCCTACTTTAACAAGTTCCTCTGCAGCTATATTAAAACTAATTTCTCTGTCATCAGCATTCAGAACTTCCTATCTCCTTACATCTTATTACTGACAGGATTTTTTCTTATTATGATAAGTCATGTCATCCACTCCAGAATAATCAAAACCCTTTTACATTTTCTTAATCAATGTATACTCAGTACTAGAAGCATACAAACCTCACTGTATGAAGAGTGGAAAGAAAAACAAGCTCTGTACGTTCTCTCCCCAGTCCTAAAAAAACAGAAGAGGCACAGAAATTAGGTAATTGCTCTTCATCCTGGTCAACAGACCAGCATAACCCACTCTTGAAGTCCATTCTGAGATTCAATGATACACATATCAGGCAAGATACAATCCTGAAATAACAGGTTTCTGTGTGGCCCAAATGCTCACCTCACTATTACATTGGTTTTCTTTTTCCTTTCCCCAAACCACATTGTGGAGGGTTTGATGCTGATTACATGCAAGGGAGTTCCATTGAGGCAAGTCATCCCACAGGGCAGTCTGTTCCCTCGGAAGCAGTCATCATCCTGTCCAATGGATATAAAATTAAGTTCAACAGTGACCTTTTTTACCCAGAAATTAAGTAGCATAGTATCTAGCCAAACAAGGTTCCTCTCTCACTTCTAATTCCCTTGAAAGACCCTGTCACACCTTGGTTCTTTAGTGCAGCTGGCAAAGTGAATCAGTCAGAGATCAATGCCCCAGTGTGCCATCTCAGGTTCTACCTGTGTTCCTCCGAACTGGAGCCCCCAGCCTGAGAGACATCCTGGAAATGGATGGCCACATGCTAAAGCCACACAGGCACCATCTGAGCTGCCTTTGATACACTGAAATGGGCAACACCTGATTGATCTACTCAGCTGCTTGTTCACTTCTTCACTTAAAAACAATTTTCAAGCTTCAAATACAGTTAAATTACTTATAGCATAAGCTAATATATTTTTCCCTTTTTTTTTTCTTAAAAAACAAAACAACTTCAACCCACTAACTAAGGTTTTCACTCTGCTTAACATTAAGTCACCATTTCACCAGTCTTCATTAACCCAAGAGGCCCCAGACACCAGCACCTATAACCACATTTTCACTTTCAGAGCAAGGCCAGGGGAGGCTTTGCAGAACGAACGCACCCGAGGATGGCGGCAGGCGTGGATCTGCGTGCACTGGTCTGTGGTAACGTGGCACAGGATTTCTGGCATGTTCCTGAACATATCAAGCTTGTTTGTGTGCACCTGGAGAAAGCCAGAGTTTACTCTTTATTAGTGGTTGCCAGACTGCAGCTGGAGCAGCTGTATAGATGTCATTGTGCTCTGCCCAAATGCTGGCAGGTATTGAAATTATTGCTCCCAATAATGTCCAAGCAGAGATGTGTCAGCCAAAACTTGGACATCTAGAACAAGTAGAATATATTACTTATACTAAAGAAGGATGAATACTCATGAGAAAATCAGAATATATATACTGTTAATGCTGTATGCAAATGACTTTTATCATGCACAAAATAAAAGGGAGTGAGGTAAACACTGAGCTTGAAAACTGGGAATTAACTTCTCTTTGGAAAGTCCAGATGTTCCAGACTGAAGTCAACTAGTTACCTCATTCTGAGCACAACTGCACTTTTCAAGGGAAGTCAATGAAACAGGCATGACTGTGACCTAGAGCAGCCTCTGAACAGCCATTGCCAGCTCAGTGCTGCCCACAATCATCACTGAGGATCTGTTCCAAAGCAGCAACTGGAGAAACATTACCTTGATTCCAAGTTCCTCGCTGAGGTTTATGAATAAATACTCATATCCATAAGCAGCTTTGCAGTTCAGCCACACAACATGATTACGAGACAGTGAGGTCCAGCTTCGCACCAACTCCAAGATCCCATTTAAACATTCCTCCTGAAAAGTGTGGAAAGTGCTGTCAAACACCTTGGAAGATACTTCCAAAGTGTTGTGATTTAGTAATGCAAAATGGCACTGCCTTGTAAGACCTTCCTAACAAAGGGGCAGTTAATTAATTAACACTTTTAGGGGCCTTTCTTCTCACAATTTATTATACTTACCCGGCTTGGTATGTGATAAAATTTGGGATCACAAAAAGTAGTGTCCAAATACACACTCTGGATGTCTTTTACCCTGGAGGAGAGAAATGTGATATCAGAGTAAACATTTTACCACAGTGCTAAGACACACCACTTCCTCTCTCTACAAAAGGAGGTAATTCAACCTCTTCATTACAAAGAATACGTCAAAGAGGGCTTGTAACTGCAGTATTGCAATTATATTTAATCTAGACTAAAAAATGTGGAAAAAATAATGAATACCTAGCCAAATTGCCCATGCCATATGATCTTCTGTTCTTTTTATATCCCACAAATAGCTCACCTGGTCCCTGAATGCAAAAGCTCCATTCTGGCTGCTTCTCCTTTTGCAAGCCTGAAATCTCCTGTGTACAACACAGTGCCATTCTCACCTTCAAACAGAAACCTGCAGACAGCAACATTTGGGTCAAAGTCCTCATTAAATGCCAGGTGAGGAAACATTTAAAGTGTTGAAAGGACATACATGACTGAACCTGGACAGTGACCAGCTGGCAGAAGTGTCACCACCACATCTTCTTTCTGGAAGAGAGGGGTGAGCATTATTTTCAGACTGTAGTGAGTACTACCAGTACTTTTGTCAGCACAGGGAGAGCAATGCATCACTCCCCACAGCCTCCTGCAGCATTTAGCATTGCTTTAAAACCAGAGAGTCTCTTCACACTGCAGCCACCATCCTGTCATGGCAGAATTGTATGGTGCTCATAAAGCAAGTTGGACAGAAGACAGTTCTACATACTTGGTAAGCAATAACAGAATAGTTTGGGTTTGAAGGGGCCTTTAAAGTTCATCCAGTCCAACTCCCCTGCAATAAGCAGGGACATCTTCAACAGGATCAGACTGCTCAGAGCCTCATCCTGACCTTGAATGTTTCATTGTAAAATGCTTCTTCCTTCTATCTAATCTGAATCCAGCCTTTTTTAGTTTAGAACTACCACCCCTTTTTCTGTCACTACAGGAGAGGAGGGGCACGTGCATTTTAAAAATAGCTTGTGCACCTCAGATGCTGCAGCTGTGTTTCCTGTACTCATGTAAACAGCATTGCTGCCCATGACTGACATGAATCTTTTTTCCTGTAACTTACCTCACCAGATGTTTCATCTTCTAAAGTAATCTGAGTTGGTGTTTCAACTTCCAATGCAACCTGTAACAAAATGATTAATTGCATTATAGGATTTACTGAACATTCTGTTTCATGTTTATGTCTAGTTATTTATTATGTAGACATCTGTAGCACTCACTGTGGCTAATGCTAAGCTGTAAAATTAAACTCATTTTCCCATAGTAAGTCATAAATTTCCATTTCCAGTGGAATAAACTTTCCTTAAAATTATCTAAAAATTAAATGGAGATACCTCAGGCAAGGTGTGCATGCCTAAAAGACTTAGAGCATGTTGGAGTTCTATCAGCAACAGCTCTTGTTCCTCTGGATGGATCACATGCCTTATTTTTGGATGACTGCAAAGCCCAAAATCCCAGTCCCACAGCAGTGGATCTTGCTAGGACATCTCTGTGCTGCAGGACTTCCCACTGCCTCCAATACCAGAAGCAGAGCCCACAAATCACTGGAAGGACATATTCCTGTATTTGTGCAGAGATAATTATTTTTATTTCTGTAAAAAAAGTCATGTTCTGTTTTATAATGCCTATTTTATAATTAATAATTATTATGTAACTATTATAATATATAATAATATACTATATGAATAGATATAATAATTATGGTATTTTTATTTCTGTAAAAAAACACATGTTGTGTTTTATAATGCCTGCATCTGCAAAGGGAAGGAAATAACTCCAAGTTGCACCTGTAAATAACACTGATCCTTTGCACTCTGGCTCCAAACACTGCAAATCATGTAAATTTATGAAAATTTTCAGTGATTTTATACTACAACTTCTTCATGTTATAGTCCATTTTTCAAAAAGCAATCAGAAATTCATATAACTGCAGATTATATGCACTCCAAGCAAAAAGAGACTTTCAGTGAAGCCAAAGAGAAATAAAGGACAGAAGCAAAGAGACACGAACAAGGTCAGAAAATGAATACAAATTCAAATGTACAAGTGATCAATGTAAGGATGAAGGCCACGTAAAGCTGAAGTTGGGAGAGAAGGAAATATTTTGTGGGGGGGGGAAATAATTCAACAACAACCAGCAATAAAGCAATGCCACATAGCAAGCAGCAGGAAAGGCACATTGTTGGCACTTAAGCCCTGAAACACTCTATCAACACCAATATTCAGACACTCCTGAGGAGCAGGGAGCTGCTTCTTTCTCAGAACCACTGCTTGGAAAGTGCTATTTTCAAAATAAACACAAACTCACAATATGATTCTCCCAAAACTTGTATTTCCAGTTAGTCAACAACAATTCCTTAGTTACTGGTGAGCAGTACAGTTTAACTTTCAAGCTGTGAGGAGACAAAAAACACAGATAAGTGTTTTTTAAAATAGACACGAGGAACAATCTAACAACACATCAGCACCTGGCACCCAGAACATCAAACCCTGCCCTCAGAAACCTCTCATGTGAGGAGAGCTGCAGAGCTGGAAGCCTGCAGGCTTCTCCTCAGCACAGCAAACCCAAACCTACCCCTGCCTGCATGGTTTGCAGACACAAATGCAGCCTGTGGTACATGGTCATGACCTATCTGCTGTTTCTCTACCCCTGCACACACCCCTGGAACAGGCACTAGGCACAGCCAGCACACAGCAGAACACACAATACTCCTCATGATGCTTGAGCTGTTGCACAGAGACCTGATGAGCAAAGAGATTCTCTGCTTGCATCAGAGGAGATGCAATATCTACTCTAATAAATCAAAGAGAGCCTAGGAACTGGCCCACAACCTCCCTGGGCTCATTGCCACATTTGTCATCCTCATGGTGAAAAAGGTGTCCCTTGCCCTTTCTTTATGCACTTCCATGAAAAGTCTGGCTCCAGCTCCTCTACCCTTCCTGCAAGCAGTGATAAATTATTGTCTCCTACTCCTAAGGCTGAAGACATCCAGCTCTCCCAGCCTCTCCTCACACATCACTCAGCCCCAGACCAGCATGGTGATGCTGAAACCCATCAATTTACCATCCAGGGGAGCCCAGGCTGGACACAGTACCCCTGAAAGTCTCACAGATGCTGGCCAGAAGGAAATAACTGTCTCCTTTAAACTGCTGGTTACCTGCTTGCTTATACACCTCAGAGAGCACAGCTGGCCCTTTCACTGCACAGGCACAGCACTGAACACTTCCAGAGATCCTCATCAAGCTCATGAACATCATGGAGTTCAACAAGGCCAAGTGTACCTGAGTCTGGGCAACCTCTGCTATCAAAACAGACTGAGGGATAAATGGGTTAACAGCAGCCCTGCAGAAGATTTGGGGTACTGGTGGATGAGAGGGTGGCCATGAGCCAGCAGTGTGCACATGCAGCCCAGAAAGCCAATCTTATCCTGGGCTGCATCACCAGGACTGGGCAGCAGGACAGGGCAGGGGGGTCTGCACAGGGACAGGACCTGTTGGGGCAGGTGCAGAGGGGACCAGCAGGATGCTCACAGCGCTGGAGCACCTCTGCTATGGAGACAGGCTGAGATAGCTGGGGTCCTTCAGCCCAGAGAAGAGAAAATTCTGGGGGGACATTACTGCTACCATTTGATATTTAAAAGGAGCTTTTAAGTATTATAGAGAGGGACTTTCTACAACGACACGGTGTGGACAAGGGGACTGACTTCAAACTGAGCGGGGGCAGGCCTAGATGAGATACAAGGAAGAAATTTTTTACAACGAGCGAGGATGGTGTGGCACTGGAACAAACTACCCGGAGAAACTGCGGATACCGCATCCCTGAAAGAGTCCGAGGCCAGCTGTAGTGGGAGGTGTCCCCGTCCCGTTCCTACCCTGGCATTGATGACCCGCGGCAGCTCCTCCCGCTGTTCAGCTCAAGCTTTGCCGCCTCCCCCCTCAGGCCGCCCCGCCTCCAGCCCGTACCTGCCCTCCAGCCGCCGCTTCAGGGCGGTCGCCCGCAGCCCCACCATGTGATCTGCGGAGAGAGGCACGGGGTCAGCCGGGGGACACGCGGGGCGGGGACACCGGACAGAGGGAGGCGCAGGGGGAGGGACACGCGGGGTGACGGAGGAACACGCGGGGTGGCGGAGGGACCGGCGGTGCGGGGGTCGCTGCCGGCGGGCCCTCACCCTTGTGGCAGTGCGACAGGAAGAAGGCCCGCGCGCGGAGGTTGTCGTGGTCGAAGCGGTCGATGGACAGCGCCGGGTACTCGCGCGTGCGGCCCCCGAAACGGCTCATGGCGGGCGCCGCGCGCTTCCGCCTGCCCGCCCGGCCCCCAGCCAATCACGAGGCGACCCCGCCCCGCGCCGGCCTATCAGGGGCGGGCACGGCCTTTTTAAAGAGGCCATGGCGGGCGGTTGCCTGGCGACCGTTGGCGCCGTGAGGGGCTGGGGGGAGGCCGTGAGGGCGCCGCCATCGCTCCTCGGCCGCCGCCTCGCCCCGCCCCGCCTGGGAAAAGTCCCCATTTTGCGTCTCTTGAACGGAGGTGGGCTTCCTTAAGGGCTGGGTGAGCGGTGGGAGCAGGGTGAAGTTACGGTAGCAGCGCAGTTGCGGGTGCAGGCCGGGACGTCTGCCTGAGCATCTCGGGATGTACAGGGAACTGTAGGGTAGAGTAGGCAGAAGCCACTGGAAGGAGGGGAACTTGGATTAGGTATTGGGAAGAATTATTTTACAGTGCGGGCAGTGGGGCGCTGGGACAGGTTTCCCAGGGAGGTTGTGCTGCCCCAGCTCTGGGACAGTTCAAGGCCAGGTTGGATGGGGCTTTGACCAACCTGATCTCGCTGAAGGTGTCTGAACGAGATTATTTTTAAGCGCCTTTCCAACCCCTTGACATCCTCTGAAATCTGTTACTGGCTCTTCTGAGACCCCAAGCAGGTCCTGTGTTTGCCGATTTAAGTGATGTAGGCGGTACCGCCATCTCCTCCCATTGCTGTGCCCCAGGGCCTCTCCTGCCTGGGGCCGTGGTGCTCCTTGTCCTGGCTGGGGATGCAGCAGGGCTCCCTGTCCCGCTGGATACCCTGGCCTGGAGCCGAGCTGCCCCTCCTCTTCACCTCCAAGTTTGCTGCTGAATATGGGCTTGCACCATAGGTATACCGAAAAGGGTGAAGGTACAGACACCACTCCTCCCCAGCAGCAGGCACACAGGCTGTGAGCCACAGTCCTGCTCCACCTGGAGCCCCTCACTCATGACAGCCCTCTCCCAGTGGCGAATTTTTCAGGATTCATCCTGTTCCTGCTCCAGTGGATGGAAATTTAGTGCCCCCACCTATTCCAGATATCATAAGTGCTCATACCCCCAGCCTGACTGCCAGAGCTGGCACCAGTGTTCACTCATACACAGATGTCACCAGGAGCTGGCCCTTTGTCCTTGCAGCACACACACATGTGGAATACAGAGTTTGTGCAGGGAGACAGTTAAGATTGAAGAAGATACAAAAGGGTAGGACAGTCTGTGATGATCAGGTGTGAGGCTTTGCTGGACAGGTCATACTGACTGGTCCTGTTTTACACAGGACAGGTTTATTTTATACTTTCACAGAAATTCCCATCTTTGTTTCTCACTGCTCCTGCACCTTCCTCACAGAGATCTATACAGTTCCATGGATTCCCACACCTCTCTAAGTCTGGGGCCCCCTGGTTAAATCTTACTGGTGCAAAGTCCAGGTTGGTCTCCCTAGATGTCATTCCTGTAGTTTCATGAATTTAAGCATCTATTAGTGCTGGAGTTGAGGTTTGTTTATCAGTGTTTGTTTTGTCAGATCCAAATCTCTGCATTTTTTGTTTGTTTTCCCCTTTTTCCCAAATTTCCCAACGGACAAGGTCCCTAATCAGGTAACCTTGTTGGAATAAACATTCTCACACTCTTCACACACCATAGGTGTGGTTCTCATCATCACTTTCCTCATTTGCTGCTCAGGTTTGAGTCCCCATATATTGTTTTATGTCTTCCTCCCTTTCCTGTAACCCCATGTTGCAGTGAAAGTGCTCCTTGGGCAGATGCCCTAGGGGAGCAGACACTTTCCTCCCACAAACCCTCACAGCTTGTGTAACTGTTCAGGAAACCACCATCAGTGAACCCAGGCTGGTTAGGATTCCACAGTGTTATGATTAACATCAAAAAATGTGTTCCCAAGGCCAAATCACTCACTGTTTACCCTAAATTAGGAGCTGGCAAACATTGTCATCTCAGCAAAGGGACTTCACTGCTCAAAAGTCCACTTCACTGTTTAAAAATTCCCCTTAAATAAAAATGTTAATATTAAACTGAATATTTCTTACCATTCTCTTGTTTTCTTTATTTGCCTTTGTCTGTCTGTTGTCTTTCATCCCTTCCCTGAATTCCTGGCTGGAGTACAGCTGTCCCCTGCTCTGGTACAATGAAAACAGCTCTGTGCCTGGCATTTGGACGCACAATAGACACAGAGTACAAGTTTTAAATAGCAGCCCTAAGATGAGATGCTTTCATTATGTGAATTCACTAAGCTGGAACTTTCAATGAATGATCTTTATTTTTTTGGGCAGGAAGGCCTGTGGACAGGCACTGTGAATTAATGGTGACTCAAGAAGAGCCAGACCCACCCACACGTGTTGAAGAAAAGCCTTCATTAGGTGAATCCAGCATGTCCAGTAAGGAAGCACTTAACACTGAGGACATGTAAGTTATCACAGGACACTTCATTTCATTCTGGCTTAGCATTTATTAGGATCTAATATTATTGCTCATCATATTGACTGTCTAAAGTTAATATTGACTGACAACAGTTCTCATCAAACACTGATAAAAAATACAGAGCTTGAAAAATCCTGTGATGGCTACAAAAGAGCCCTTTGCAGCACAGGAGAAACAAACTTACCCTACTTATACCCTGAATTCAGAATAAGGATCTGTGCTTATCCTGTTAATTGGTATTTGATACCTCATAACCAGGTGGGAAAGTTACTTTTTTAGTTTAGTGAATGGCTGCTTTCAATTGAAAACTGCTGCAGTGCCTGGTAAAAGAATGCTTGGAGTACTGAACTGCAAGAAATGGTTCAGTGGTGCCAGAAAAATGCCCTTTTACATTTTTTATTGGTCTCTAATAAATGTATTTGATAAGAGATGAAAGGCCCTTTCTTTGTCTGCTGCTGGCTCTCATACAAACAGGTGACAGGTGTGCAGATTTCTTTCTGCTAGTCCACATTGTGATAACAACAATTCTTGATAGAATTCTCCCAAAGATTTTTATCATGTGCTGCAAGATTTTTTTTCCAATTTCTGCTTTTCTAAAAGACTGGTGACATTTTGCATTTGATATGATTTCAGCATTCAACTTTTGAAGCTCTCTGTTGATATAGGAACTTGCCAAATAAAGAAATTGGGCAGGTAGCATGGTACCCACAGGAAAGGAAGCTATTCATCCTCTCACTGCAAAATCCAGAAGCTTTAATTCCTTGGAGATCCTTTCCTAGTTATGCAGCTGAAGCTTGGTGACATTTCAAAACTGGGAAAGGACTCATCTCTGTTCATTCCTGCTAGGCATGATAGTGATGGGTGTGTTTTGCTGGCAGAAGCAACAACAGTTCTATTTGAGCAGCAAAATAGGATATGCTTAGGAAAGCAAATACAATGAAATTCAGAAATCAAATAATTTATTTTTTAATGTAGTTCAAATCCATCCCTGGTCAGTCTCCACTGTCTGCAATTTTTAATTGCTTTTTTGTTGCTGTTGTTTTTAGTTTGTTTGGTTTTTTTCTCATTTATCTATTTACTTAATTCTCTTTTGAGTTTGAGTTGCAGCTTGTCCCAGTTCTGCTCTATTCAGGTTTAGCAGCTGATTAGCCTGTTTGCTGTGTCTCAGCAGACTGAACAAATGGGTTTTGTGTGAGGAAGAAGTCAGTGGCAGTCTGTTTGCTAGGGCAAAGGCAGAAAACAAGAATTCTGGCAGGTTGTGGATAAGGAGATAAACTGGATCTCCTTATCCAGTTTATCTCTGAAGACCTCATCAGCCATTGGCACTGTGGCCATGTCACTGACTGTGCATTTCTCCTTTCCCCTCCTCTCCCATCCTGAGTGTTTGCTGTTCTTCAGTAACAGCCCAGATCTTCATTCTGTGGTTCCCAGTTTGTTGCCCCTTCAGGAGCAAGAAAGAAAAATCTGGAAATTTGCCTGCCTGCCCCAAGGGGACAACAACTGCAAAGATGTGAAATTCAAAATTACTGCATTTAGTATTTTTTTTTAATTCATCAATATGCACAGTTAAATTTTAGGAGGGTTGAGTCAAAATATGTACAAAAGTACAGATGAGTTGGGTTTGACATCAAGCAATGCATTTAATTGGATTCCAACTGCTTGTAACTTTTTCCTTTTTTAACCTCAGACTTTGAACTCTGTAATTCCTTTATTTTAAAATTTTGTTCTATCCATTACTCTATGTCCTCAACAAAATCACTTCCTTCTGTCTTCTCTATTTAATTTTTTAAGTTTAATTTCAGAAAGATGCCTAAAGATTCTGAAGTCACCACTGAAGCTGACATCAAACCAAAATCTGTGCGTCGTGCCAAGACATGGTCAGATGTTGTAGAGAACTTATACAGATTTCAGCAAGCTGGATACAGAGATGAGGTGGAATATAAACAAGTAAAACAAGTTGAACAGGTAAGATTTAGAACTTTGTAAGAGTTACTACTTTAAACTTCTGTCTCATACAAAATGATTAAATAAAAATGGAGGTGCTGCTTATTTCCTTTCCTTTAGGCTAAGTTCTGATGCAGTGTATTTCCTCACAGGTCTGACTTGAATTCTTGAGCTGTTGTTAACTGTGTAGAATAACTCATTTCACAGAAGTGAAGCAGAAACACTCCCCAGCCTGTGTTTTGTTCCCCATCTCTGATGCATTTAGAAGCATCACAGATCTCTTTGAACAGATGTAGCTGGTCTCCAAAGGAATCATTCAGTGTTCAGGAAAGAAACATTTCAAAGTGAGCACTCTGAAGCTTCCCCTTAGTCTGTCAATGGACTTGATGGGAAACTTGTTGATTGTCCATGGAGTCAGTCCTGTGTCATGCTACTGCTTCAGTTTGCAGTTGGATTGTGTGCTAGACTTTGAGCACACTCAGGGCTTGGCCTCTATCAAAATGATGTTCACAAGGGAAATATTTGAGCTATACTAAAGGCAGTTGGGACACAGGCTCTTGTCAACACCAGGGACTTGTGCCTCTGCTCACTGCAGCTGTTAGTGATGCTCCCCAGCACATCAAATGAGCTATTGAGTAGTGGCCAAATTTCCATGGTTACTCTACGTTCAAAATAGCAACCAACAGGTTAATGCAGCAAACAATATAGCATTTTTATTACAGCTCTGTAATTTAGCTTCTAAAACAGCAAATATAGTATGGAGAACACTCTTTTAAAATATGCTGACCTGCCGTGCACATAAGAAAGAACAGAAAGTTCCAAGAAACTCACTCCCCATCCAGTTAACTCAAAACACAGCAAAACACATTGATGTGCATAATAAATGCAGTTTGATGTGCATAATAAAATGCAGTTTATTATTTTACTGTGGGCTCTGATACCACTGCAAAGGCTGTGGTATAATTTTCAGTAAGTGCAGAAGGAAAACACATAATTATTATGGTAGGTCTGTGTGTTCAAGATTTATGGCAGGGCACAGCCCCTTGTAGTTAAACCCTGATGAGAGTTAAAGAACTGACTAATTGTAATGTGAGTGAGCATTCAGTTCCAGCATGCCAGGGCCTGGCAGTGATCCTTTCAACTTGCAATATTCCAAAATTTCTTGTTTAGTCCACATTAGTCTATAATGCAGTTGTTACTAAAGATGCAGTTATAATGTAGGTGGAATGAATATTAAGGCTGTTATGTTTAGACAGACAATGCCAATAACACAGCTGTATGCCTGAAGCCATAAGGTAAGTGATGAAACCACTTCTGGGGTTCTCCAATTAGAGAATGCTCTAGTCTGACATCCTGCTGTCAGCTCTGCCTGGATGAGAAATAAGATGCTTATTACCTGATTTTTATGGTTTAGTTTAATCAGAAGCTGTCATAGATGCTCAAGCTGAAAGAGCTACTGAAGCCATAAAGCTGTTGAATGTGCAGATGCTGAAGTCTTTAATTTAAAGCTTTACACTGTAAAACAGTGAAGAGCACCAGGGTGATGCTGAGTTTATGTGGGACTGATCCTACTGTCTTTGAGACTGATACAGAGTGAAGCTTACTTTATTTTCATTAAATTACTAATGAAAAGCACATTTTTCATGGTCAGAAGGATCTAAAAGAAATCTTTAAATATATGTCAGTCTTACAGAAGCAGAGCCTTGCAGCCTCTCAGATTACTGAATAACTGAATAACAGCAATGTTATATTCCTAAACAAGGTGTTTAAAAATCTTTGACTTGTCCAATTTTAAATTAGCCTTTTAAATATCCTTGGATTCCTATTTCTAGGCTTTTCAGATCACATAACTTTATACTAAACCTGAAAACTGGTTTCTGTCATCTTGTTCTCAATCTGTTTTCAAAAGTTCAGCAAGTTAATAGAAAAATAGTATTTAGATGCAAATGAGGGTTTCCTATGAAAGTATACCCTATATTCCTTGCAATGTCATGCACAAGCATCATTTAATGTGAGCATGTTCAGGTGATTTTATATCCTTTTTGTTCTACTTGTAGGTAGATTTCTGGCCAGAAACTGGATTTGTTAAGAAACTCCAGAGAAGGGACAATACATTCTATTATTACAACAGGCAAAGAGAATGTGAAGACAAAGATGTCCGAAAAGTGAAAATTTATGTGTATTAGAGTTGTTACTGTTCTGGTGGGTTTATCTTTATAAATAATTTCTTAAGACCTGTAAGTAAATGAACTGTGTAATCTGGTTTACCTTAAGTATTCATGTCATGCTTAGATACAAAGGGGAGTGCTGGAAATGCAGAGAAGCCTGAACTATAGACATAGAAACTTCACTTTCTCATTCCTATAACTACAAGTCTTTTTATTGCTCATTTTCCTGCTTACAAATGCTTTGACATAAAGCTAAAAAGCTGGTGAATGGGCATCATATATTTCAGTTAACTGTATAACATCCATTGTAAGTACAAGCATCAATCTTTATTCCAAACAATATAATCTAGTTGACACTGGTTAATGTTAGCCACAGTCTCTTGTGGTAGCTAAGGGTTATGAGACTCCAAAGGGCCACAGTGAGGGCAGAGCACTGACTGACATTTCCTTGGAGCAGAAAAACAAGCAATTAATTTAAGTGAAGGATGCTGAACAATCAAATAACAATGGCCAGTGCTGAGACTGGGAGATTGTGATAGAAAGAGTCGCAACAGAAATGTCTTTTTGTCTATCCCCAAAGTATTTTTGTCAGGTGCCAGTATTAATTACTCAAAGAGGAAGTATTAATTGATTTAGTCGCATATACCTTCTTGGGGGGGTGAATTGTGGATTCACAGATGCTGGGAACATGGAGTGTAAAACTCCAGGAAGAACATGAAATCCACACTCAGTAATATTTAGGGGAAAGTGACATGCACAGATGATATGTGGGATTTCTGTGCAGAATTCATCTCATCTAACTTCAAATGTCACATTATCAACATCCACACCTGATCCTGGCATTTGGGCAGCCTTTGTTCTGACTAGAGAGGAGTTATTGTGGGCACAATTAATTTTAAGTGCAGCTATGTAATGCTTTCTTTGAATGTGCTGCTGTGACATCAGCTCTGCAGCTGCCTATACCTGGGCTACTGAGACACTCATTGAAGATGAGGGACTGTATTTACCTTCACTCATGAGGGGATTTACTTCAAATACTTTGAGATGCCAAAATTCTTGATAATTGACCAGAAGAACAGACTGTTGTTATGTAAACCAGCAGGTGTGTTTGAGATAGTTACAAAAAATTTGTTATTAATATTTCCTATCTGTAGACTGTTGACCAAGGCTCTCTAAACTTAGTTTTAGGCACGAGTCAGCAGTGTACATTTGACCACCTGTCTCATGAATATTCTTCATTTATTTGAGCCTAAGATGGAAGCAGACACAAGATGAGAAATAGAGGACTTACAGCTCCTAGTCAAAATAAGCAGTATGAATGCAATATTTAAAAGACCTCATTGACAATGACTGCTGATGATCTCCTCATCTTATTTAGACCACTTGGAAAGTTTTAGCTGAAATTTGTATGAGCTCTGTTACAGAAATGACTGAAAGATACTCTGAAACAACGATGAAACTTATATTCTCAGAAGGTATTAATGGCATAGAGAGTTACTGCAATGTAGAGAAAATAAAGCATTGCTGCAATGAATGTCACTTCAGCCTTTCATTATGGTTTCTTTTATGCTTGGTGTGCTCTGGATGTACTTTTCAAAGACAGGACTTTTTGCATACTTTGCAGTTAAATAGTGGGAACAGAGCAATTATGAGATAGCCCATCTATTTTGTCACTTTAGATTAGTGGATCTCACTTTGTAAACTTTATAGATTCCTAAAAACAAAACATTCCAGTGGACATGAAAAGAGCCTTTAAAGAATTTCACAAAAAAATAGATGTGGTGTATAGCCAGCTCAAATTTATTGTCAGAAATTATTGCTATCAGCACACACAGAAGAAGTGAGAACATTTGGTACAGTCATTTTCTCAGTCTGTTAAAAGGATATAGTTGGGCATTCGAGAACAGGAATTAAAACTGCAGGTCACTTTTTAGGATTTAATGTGATTTTTTTTTTTTCAAGAAAGATTTTTAAAAGTTGAAACACATATAAGAGATTATTCTGGCATTCCCTCATTTTACCTGACTACTCCTCAATATTTCTGCAATATTGCTGGATGCTTCTGTCTGTGTTTTAAAACCATGAGTGTGCATTTCATGCAGCCCATGGATATTTCACTTCAAATGAATAGCATGGGAATTCATGTTCCACTTTATGGGAGTTGACAGATCCTTTCCACTTTGAGACTGAATTACCTAGATATTACTTACATTTTTCAGCATTGTCAATGTAAAAAAAGATTGAATGGCACTGTGATATTTAAAAGACTCACAGGATGAAAGAGAAAGACAAGCCTTGTGATTAGCAAGACCAGTTTACAGAAATGGCCTTTGTCAAGACTGGTCAATTTGGGAGTTCTCTCAGTTCATTAGGGAAACAGCAGATTTTGTACTGGCACTGTTGGTTTCAGTTATAATTGTCCTTTGACATCCTTTGACATCCAGTTTGTGCTGATTTTGAGATGATGTGACCACTCCTCCAGCCTGCCAAAGCTCCTCCTGACCAGGCTTTGGCATTCAGCTGTGCTGGCTGAGCATGGAGCTGATACCTGAGCACCAACAAGGTTTCCCCTGCTGCCTGTGTGCTGATGTATCTTTCACTCAGAAGAGCTGTCAAAAGAACTCTGTGTTTTCTCTGATACTTCTGATAAGAGAAATATCTGAAACATTTCTTAACTGAAATATCCCTACCTCAGTTTTAACAGGTGGAGAGCTGTGAGCTCACTTGTCTCTTAAGCTTAGTTATGAAGGAATATCAGAAGTAAACAATCTGGGGAAGCTGTGCTTCATTTAAGGGTGACTCAACAGTACCTATCAACATAAATAATTTCTAAACATCATTATACAAACTCTTTTACTGAATTTTAAAGACATAAAGCACATATTTCAAGTTTTATTGCCTAGAGATGAAAATATGTGCTATTTTTCTGATTTGAGTCTTAGTAAAAAGTAATTATGTAAAAAATACTTTTCCAGGTACTTATCTGTTGGTATTTCTCTTATCAGGGAATACTGTACTGCTCTCAATGGCAGCAGCTCAAGGAATGGCTGGTGGCAAGGCTTTCTGTTAGATTGCAGCTGCCTAAGCCTGATCTAATTCCCTTCATAGCTTTGTACAAGAAGAATAAATCCTTTCTGTGCCTGTAGAAGCTCACAAGAGTAGAGAAAACAAAGTTCCAAGATCTACTTTTCAGACTTTGTGTTTGACTGCTACATGTGAAATGGCAAGAGTGCTACTTGGGGTGTTCCAGGCTGCTGTGCTCTGTTTTTCAGACTTTGCTGGAATCCATTTTGGAGCAGTGTTTTCTGACAGTGATACCATGGTTGTTTGGTTGCTTTGCAGTCACAGCAGCTCAAAGCTCCACACAGAAGGATGGTAGAATTGTTTTGATTTTTCACTTAGGCATCCAAATGGACAGTTGATTTTCCATCACTGAAGATAGTTGAACCTCAACCTTTTGGCTTTCAAACATGGTTTACTGTTTCAAAGTGTTGAAAATGGTTGGCCTCAAAACTCATTAAGAGCAACTTTCTAACTCAGCAGCTATTGGTGCTGCTTTTCCTCACATTGTTGATACAAA
The DNA here is from genome assembly GCF_028018845.1 of Melospiza georgiana. Lineage (NCBI taxonomy): Eukaryota > Metazoa > Chordata > Aves > Passeriformes > Passerellidae > Melospiza > Melospiza georgiana. The sequence goes on from NC_080433.1 coordinate 7,898,254, forward strand.
TGAAGGTGTCTGAAAGCAGCTGGAACGGAATTGCCCTACACTCCTTGCAGGTTCTTTCTTGGTACTCCTGTTCCACTGAATTTATCTTATTCATTGGAGCTGCTTTCTCAGTAGCCTGCCTGTGCTGAACACCTGTCAGCAACTGTAATTACTTTAAAAAACCCCACAATTTCTTTCTTGTTGCAATTGAGACTGCATTTAATTCAAGTCTGAAGCACAGCACCCTCACAAACAGCATTTGGCATGGTGACTGGGGAATGTCTACTGACAGCAGAGTTCCAGGGTGGCACCCAAAAAATTACTGCAATGTAACTTTGAACAAACATAATCATTGTTATGGATGCTTTGTTCTGCCAGTGTATTTACATCTCTCAGTGTTGAGATAGAGAACCTTTGCTGCTTGTTACTTTTGTGGGTCTTTTTTCCCCCTCAATACTCTCCCATAGTCTCTGCCTTCACAGGCACTCCTCTCTCATGGATCCCTTGAAAAGCCTGTCCAGTGTCCTCTATCCTGGCTCCCTCAACCAGCCCTGGCTCAGACCCTGAGTCTTTTCCAGGGCCTGGCACACAGCAAAGGTAATCCAGGATGGGATTTAATAAGAAGGCAGGCCAGACTGCATGGATCAGGGCCAGGGCCCAGCCGGGTGATTGTCCTGCCCAAACACTTGCTGTTATGTCTGATCCCTCCAACCTCCTTCTTTGTCACCTTCCCATACTTGTTCCACCCTGATCCTTCCCTTCCTGTGTCATTGGTCATTTCTGTGAACATCCTGCAGTAAGTTTTGTTCAGTCCCTCAAGCTCCCTCAAATACACCTCTAATTTCACACTAACCATGTTTTCTCCATCTTACCAGTTACAATATTGAGGCAGATCCTCTGCAAAGCCAGAGTAGCTCCTTCAATGGCCCTGGCAAGCTGTGCCTTCCCGTCCTGTCTCTCTAATCACCTGCTCATTAATGGTTGTGTGCCTGTGTGTTTAAATCACTGTTTTCCTCGATATTTGTTATTTCTGTGATACAGAATAACCAAACAATTGACCGAAGGAGATGCTGTGCAGTTTCACACGGGCTGTGGCAGGCTCCCCCAGGCGGGGGATGGTGGGGAGGCACCCACGCCCCGGAGCCCCTCGGTGCTGGGAGCTCCAGGGACGGGAGTGCCCAGAAGCAGAAGGAGGAGGGGGAAGGGGAAGGGAGGGAAGAAGGGGACGGGTTCAGGGAAGGACGAGCAGGTTAAAGAGTCCAGCACACAGATGCATCAGCATTTTGCCAGCAATCTCGTGCTCACAGAAACCTCCTCCCCTGCTGGCAGCTCTTGCTGGTTGGGGAAGTAGGATGTGGTCCCAGCTCCTCGCTGCAGATGTTCCTCCTGCTTGGCAGGAGCACCCAAATACCTCATCCAAGTGGGAGCTGGCCTGCTCGGGTGGGTAAACTGCTGACAGCTGCTGGGGGATGGAGCAAAAAGCAGGGGGACTGGATGTATGGCAAGCTCTTCATGTTTTCCTGGGTGTCTAGAGGATGTCTGCTGTGCTGTGCTGGGGAGCATCCTCCTGCCAAGCACAGGATGTTCCAGCCAGGGCTGGATGTGAGTGAGGAGGAGCCAGCAGGTGGGCTGTGAGTGAGAGGAGGTAAAGGCTGGGATGCTGTGCCTGGAGAGATGGGCTGGAGCCAGGCACAGCCACACAGTGATGGGGTGGGCAGTGTTTCTGGAGAAAAGAGCCTGGTGTCCCTGCAGAGCAGCTTCTTTCTGTGGCTCTGGTTTCCTGAAGCTGCAGACAGTGGAGCTCTTGCTCTGTGGTGGTTAGAACCTGCCAGCTCCTATCCTAACCTCCCTGAGATCCATGTTCATCTTGTTCAGAAGGAACTTGAGTCACAGTCCAGGGGGACCCTTCTTCCCTCCACTGGGCCCTTCAAAAAGGAGGAGCTGAGCTGAAAGATCACTGTTTGGAGAAGATGCTGGTTAAAAACATGAAATAACTCTTTGATAGCCTATCACTCACAACTTTGGCCTCACCAAATGAGAAAGATCATTACACCTGCAACTACAAAGACAGAGATTATTTAAACATTAATGGATTCATATTTTGTCAGACCAGAGCAATATTTCAACAGAGAAGATGATAGATAGATAGATAGATAGATAGATAGATAGATAGATAGATAGATGATAGATAGATGATAGATAGATAGATAGATAGATAGATAGATAGATAGATAGATAGATAGATAGATGATAGATGACAGACAGATCTGAAGGAGGAGTTCAGAAGAGATATTCATTGCCATAAAATTTATGTTGCAAACAGATTATTGAGAATGCAAGGCAACAGAAACAGAAATATAAAAACTTAAGTATGTTTAGACAGTAAGAAGACATTAAAATATCACTGGCAATCTTAATTTAGGAATAGCTTCTCTGTTATTTACAGTCTTACCATTTATATCCATCAGATGGGAAAAGCATCACACCAAGTGTTCATGATTACTGCTTTACTATATCAGAGCAAGGTAGCAGGACCCATCCAAGCCAGATGAAATAATTTACAACCTGTAGCTGAGGAGGATGTGAAACATCACCTGCTAAATGCAAACACTTTAAGTTCAGAAGTCTGGGGTCATGTACACTTCTGTTCTTAAGATCAGTAGCTCAGTACTCTCATTTCACTCATTTTAGATCTTAACAAACTTTGGAAAACTGGAGAGGTGCCAGAGGACTGATGGAGGATCAGCATGAACCAGTACTTAAAAGGGAATGATCCTAGACTGGATAAACAGACTCTAATGAGGGATAAATTAATGAAGTGGCTGCACTGGGACTGTGTCAATAGAGGTTAATAAGTATTTTCCACTGGGCTTTACTGATCAGACACATCTTGTCTGATACAAACAAGGTGGATTCAGAGATGTTAAGACAGATACAGAGCAGGCAGGCAGAGCTTTTGTTTCTGGAACATTATTTTCCTGCCTGAGGACTAACACAGTTTCCAAACACTGCCATCAGTCTCAGCCCAGAGTTTCCTGACTATAAGCAGGAAATTTGTGCTGTGTGAGACCCTGAAAAGAGAATTCACACCTCTCACTTGGCATGGAGCCCTCTGCCCTCGCACTCTGTGAAATCCATAACCTTTAGCAAGATAACAGTTCCCTGGTGCCAACGGGATTTGCATGACTTGCTTTTCAATTCAGAGGCTGTAGCCACTGCAGGGTTTGAATTGCACATGCCCATGGAGAAGAAAAAACCTGCAGCTGGGGCAGTGCCAGCTGGAAACATTTCAGCACAAGAGGCAGCAGTCTGGATTTCAGGCAGATGTTTTAGTCAGCCTCTGGCTAGCCATTGTTTACTGGAGCATGTGCCTCAGGAACACTGAGTTTTGGGAAGAAAATCTCCTTCTCCTGGACGTGCCTGGCTGACAGGTAGCCCTGAGGTGGCTTGGGAAGATGGATGAGACACACAGAGCCTCACTGCTGGTGGGATGACCTCTCAGAGCGTGCTGGCTGTAGGCAAAGAAGGTTTTTCATCTCACCTCTCTGCAGAGAATCACAAACCCTGCATTTCAAGGCTGTGGTAGTGCCAAAGGGGAGCATATGCACATACTAAGGAAGGACAAATAGGTGCATAATTATCTTTTCTGTTCATCCCACTGTGGAAAGCTTAAATGACAAGATGGAAATCCTGCAAAATCAGGAGGTGGTACTGCTGCTCTGTGTCCTTTTGCTATTCAAAGGAGCTTTTTTCTTCTTGAAGATCAGTACCAATGCAGATTTCCCAGTGATGTTCCTGCCACCCTTGGTGGGTGAGGGGTGATGTCTGACTTGCAGATGCAGCTGATGAAGGGCTGTTTTCCTGCTCAGCTGCTGTGTAAGGACCGGTGTCACACTGAGCTCTATCCTCTGCTCTTCCAAGGGGGGTTTTGAAGCAGCCCCACAGCTGCTGCCCCATTTTATGTGTGCCACCAGCTCAGAGGAGCAGTTGGTAAACAGCTTATACATCTATCAGAAGCCCAAGAGGCAAGTTTACATTGTATATGCATAGACATGCATATATTAATGAAATGTTTATCTTTTTGAAGATATTTTTTATCAAAAATAAAAACTACTAAGGAAAATTTTCTCTAAATCTATCAAATGCTGACTCTCTGCTGAGATTTTGGAGCATGAAGGAGTAGATAGGAAAGCTTCTGCAATTCATTAAGTAAGATAATATAAAAGAGGGAGAATCCACAATCCTCATAAAACTCAAATGCTGAAAAATCCACAGGAGAATGAAGATTATAATGAATAATTCAGACAAGACATCCTTGAATGAGAATGTTTCAGCTTCCTCATTTGCTCAGTCTCCCATCTGATCTCCACGAGTTAAACATGAATGTGAAAAAAAGTGAAACAAATAGTTTTTCAGAACTATTTGAAGCCCTCTGCCTGCATTCTGGAGCTTGGAGGGATGCCAGGGGCTGAGGTTTGCACAGGATCTGTGTGCTTGTGCCTCCCTCTGCTGACTGCTTCCCCAGACCTTCAGTCCTTGGCTGCAAATCAGAAAGGGCCATGGTTGTTTTCCCCCTCCTGTTGGGCTGATGTTCCTCCCCATGTCCCAGGCAATGACAGTGAAGTCCAGGGAGCTGTTGGGTATGGGCTGCTCACATCAGCCCCACAGTGACATGGGTGTCACCCCAGCAGCCCTGTGCTCCCTTTGTGGCACTGCCCCATGGTCCCAGTGCCACTCAGGTTCTCCTTGAACTCTAAATTAAAGCACCTTTGTTTAAGGGAAAAACTCTGAAAGCAGTAGGGCAGAGACTCAAGGAAACTTACCATAAACTGAGAGATGCAGGCAGAGACCTTTGGCAACATCACTAGATTACACCTGAGGTATACTGGAAATACTTCACTGAAATTTGATTTAGTCCTTTTTGTGTTTTCTCTTTGTTTGCTTGTTTGGTTTTGGGAGGTATTGTTTGTTTGTTTGTTTGTTTGTTTGTGTTTGGGGTTTTTTTGTTTGGTTTTGGTTTTGTTTCTTTTTTCTTTTAAAGTTTGAATATGTCTGCGACACCTCTTGGTACCAGTTTTAAAACCTTTTGGTCCTTGTAGGCAGCTACTAGGTAAAACTGACTGTGGAAACTGCAAACTTTAGAGGTTTTAGATTCTCTTCTCCTTTCACACACTCTCTACAGAAACTTCCTCTCCTCTCAGCAGAACATGTGCCCCCAGCAAAAGTAAGAAATGTACAATCTCAGCATAGCAGGATTAACAGAAAATCATGACCCTTGCACTAGGGGGAGCTTGGCTGTCCTTGAGCTGGTTGTCCCTTGATGATCTCGGGTGACCCTTTCTGTAGAGGGAGTCAAACCCAACTCTTCTGGGATGATGGAGAGGGATCTCCATTTATTCCTCTTCCAGAGTATTTCCTCAGGTTGGGGCTCATAGAGATGAGATTAAAGTCTGTTCTAACAAACCAAGTTTGTTAGTCAGGTTTCCTTTGGACTTGAAAACACAGTGAAAACAGCTCCTGGCTGCCCCAGAAGTTTTGTGCTGTGGAAGCTTTGTTAGAAAGCTCTGAGGAAATTGCTGTCCTTTCAGAATAAAGTGTGCCCAGTGGAATAGCCCCACAGCCATCATGCTGGGAGTTGAGGGCTGATTGAAAGTGCAAAAGCCAATGCCCAGGCTGTAATCAGTAATGGCTGTGTCAGGAAGCTGAAATTGCTGCAGGGAAGGAGACAGGAGAGCAGGGTCTGCTCCTGCTGGAGCTGAGGCTAAGATAAATGGCAGCAGAAAAGCCCTGCTACCAAAGAGCTATGGAATAAATTGATGCATTAGAGGCCCCAGCACATTAGATCACTGGAAAGGACACTCAGAGCACCAGGGAGCCAGTGAGGGCTGAAGGCAGCACTGCCTGCCCAGATGAGTTACCGAGCTCCACCCTGGCACTCCAAGAGCCAGCTGGTGAGTCACAGGGGCTGCAGCATCAGTGACAGTGATGTATCATTAGCTTTGGGATATATTGAAATTTTCATATATGTGCTGAATTAAACCTTCACCCAGAGTGCAGAGAAAAACACATGATGACTTTTAATACAAATAAAATATTAGACAGCAGAAAGCATATAGTCTTTTATAGTCTATGGTGCTGATGTTCTGAAGAGACTCCAAAGCTCTCTGCAATTTATGGGCCAAATCTATTTCTAGGAAGTAATGCCAGGAATATTTTTGAGGAAGGGGAGCTAAAGCTTAGCATGTCTACCTTGGAACTGCTGTTACAGATGCAGCCAACTGTAATAAATGTGTAAAACACATTAAACAAGACCAAGGGGGTTGTGTCCAACCTGAGCAGTACAAATCCTTCCAGTGTTAAATCATCCAAGATTTCCTCTGATATTACTTCCTCTATTAAATACCAAGTTATTTTTTATTTCAGACCTGAGAAGCATAGGTACTTTTCACTGAAGATTGAAGATACTTACTTTGAACTGTAGAAAGAAGTGAATCTGTTTGGTCTGTTACATTAGGGGCTCAATAAAGACTCTCACTGCTGTCTACAAAGTGATCACATCACCCAGGAAGCACTTTGATGCACAAGTGAGTCCAGGTGGGAGAGATGTAGGCTGGTTAAGTGTAGAAGATATGTAACGCTTAAAAAACAAGATACTATAGCAAAGCATGGGCTGAGAAACAAGTAACTGCTCTGTTCCAGTAGTCTCTAAGTATTGATTCATTGATTATTATGCACAAGTAACAGTTTGTGGTTTTCAGCAAGTTTTGCATTTGTTTTGCATTTGTTCTCAGTTATTCAATGGATGTTGGAAGAAGGTTAAGTCTCTTTGTCCCACTGAGCCATAGCTCCAAGTTTAAAGCAGTATATGATGCAGGGCACTCCCACAGTCACCCCCTCCAGCGCTGCCATGCCCCACCCAGACCCTACAACCCTCTCAGTGTTTAACCTGGGCACAGCCAGAGCCTGCTCAGGGAAATAATTAACACACAAGTACTGAAAAATGAGCAGAGAACCAAGAGTTCTGTAGGTCAAGAGCACTTGTGTGTCAGGAAGCCACATCCTTCACACCATGGGGTTGTGTTTTACCAAGTGGCTCAAGAGGACATGAAGGGTCTCTCCACTGGGTCCTGGAGATCCTTTTTCCCCAAGGCTTACCCTGGGAACAGAGGGCTACAGGAGGCCTTTGTGCCTTCCCACCCAGTGCTTCAGCTCAGGACACAGTCAAGCTCGTTTGAAGCTGTGATAATTTTCCAGCCACACTTGAATTCAACACTTTTCACCTTTGAAGCTGTGTGGAAACCCAGGGCACCGGGAATATTTCCCTGTTGGCTCTGGAGTGCCCTGACCCCCAGGGGAGCACTGACTTTGACCCTGATTCATGGAGAAAGTTTCCTAAACTCCAGAATAGACTGGAATCCACTAGGGTGTGAAGCAGATTGCAGAGAGTAGTGTAGGTGCATCACTTAGGTGGGAAATTTAGGGTTTGGGATTTTTAGTATGTTGTGGATGGAAGCAAGATGGAGGGCACAGGGTGTCATCCTGGGCTTCTTTGTGCTTCTTCTTCCTCCTTCTCCATGGGTTTGGGTGGCATTTTGTAATTGAGCAGGAAAGTCCCCATTGTGAGCTCTTTGGGATCAGTTATTGGGTTAAAAGGGGAAATAATCTAGGTGTCAGTTCTTAATTGGATAGTTTAGCTTTAAAAGGCCTTGTAACGAGAGATTGTTGGCCATTTTGTGGTGCTTTTCCAGTGCGCTGAGCCTGGTGTGGACAGCGTGCAAAACTCTAGATAAGATAACAACAAACAAGAACCTGAAGACCAAAAAGATCCAGTGCATCTCTCTTTCCTGACACAAAACCACTCCGGAAGGGTCTTCCCCAACAGAAGAGCCCCCTGGGAGAGCTCAGCCAGAGTCCCAGAAGTCAGGGAATCGGCAACAGGTACCCCAGCAAAGCTGTGATGATTTCCCAGCCTCACTTGAATTCAATACTTTTCCCCTTTGAGCTGTGATAGTTTCCCAGGCTCGCTTGAATTCAATACTTCTCCCCTTTGAGCTGTGATGATTTCCCAGCCTCACTCGAATTCAATACTTCTCCCCTTTGAGCTGTGATGATTTCCCAGCCTTGCTCGAATTCAATGCCTTTCCCCTTTGAGGCAGCGGCGCTTTGGTCTCCGAGCTGTTGAGCTCAGAGCTCAGAGAGCAGCTGGAGCGCTCCAGCCCCGTGTGCACAGCACGGCCCCAGGGCAAGCACTCGAGACCTAAAATGACAGAAATGTTTCGCAAGAGGAGCTGATTTCACCATTGCTCAAGAGCTGGGGAGCTCCCAGGAGCCATGGCCAGTGACCTGCAGCAGGACCTTGGTGACAGGAGCTGGAGCCACCAACAGAGCAGCTGCCCTGGCAGCTCCTCTCTGCAGCTGGTGTTGCTCTTTCTGATCTTCTCACCTACAGACCTGGCCTGGAAATCTCTTCTATCCAGCAAGAAGGAAATGGCCATGCTGTTTCTCCTAAATTCCAGTGATAGTTAGGGGAGTTTGTCTCTCGGGGCAAAAAGCCCCCTGGAATTCCTGGAGGGAGCAGGGTCAGGGGAAGCCACGGAGCTGATTTGAACAAAAAACTTAAAATCTGTCCTGGGAGCCACAACATTTAATGCATCTTAATTGGTTTATTTTCATCCTAAAATGCACTTGGAGAAAGAATGTGTCCATGATGGCCTGGGAGACATCCAAAAGTAAAGCTGTTTTCTGAGACCAAGCAATGTGAATAGAAAAAATGAAATTAATTAAAAAGTAAAAAAAAAACAAACCAAAACCAAAACAACAAAACCCAAACCAATATAAATTAATTTAAATAAAAATTAAATAAAATGTAAATAAAATATAATTATAAAATTTAAATAAATAAAAATAATTTTTAAAATAACAATAAAATTAATGGCCTCAGGCTTTTTCGCACGCAAACCTATCACCAGCTCCACAGCAGCAGCAGCAGCTGGGATAACTTTGGCTAAGGAATGTATACAGCAAAAGTATTTTACTGCTATCAATCCTAGCTCCAGGAATAATCCCTCTCTTTTATCTAGTTTAGGTGGGTAACTCATGTAGGGGGCCAGGAAGAGAACATGTGAGATCATTTTTCAGCTCTAGCAGGATCAGATGTTTATAAACAAATAAATAAATAAATAAATAAGCCTCTAAAAAATGAAGTAAAATAAAATAAATTACAATATAAGGAAAACACAACAGCTGTAAAATAAAGGTTAGGTTGGCTATCAGGAAAAGGTTTTACACCCAGGGGGTGGTTGGGCACTGGAACAGGCTCTGCAGGGCATCGCTCACAGCACTGAGCCTGACAGAGCTCAGTGAGAAGGGTTGGGAAATAATCTCGGGCACAGGGTGAGGTTTATGGGGTGTCCTGTGCACTGCCAGGAGCTGCACTGATGTTACTTTTGGATGTCTTCCAACTCAGGACATTCTGCTTCTGTGATTCTGTGAGAATAAAACACAATAGAGGACAACAAAATAAAATTTAAAAATACAAGAACAAGAAAATAAAACCTAAAATAAGAAAATAAAACCTATAATAAGAAAAATCAAATCGAGTCAAAAAAAATTCAAAAGAAAATAAAACCTATAATAAGAAAAATCAAATCGAGTCAAAAAAAAATCAAAAGAAAATAAAACCTATAATAAGAAAAATCAAAACCAAATCAAATCAGGCTCCTTCCTCCAAGCAGCCATATCATCATCCTTAATAAGATTTGCTCAAATACCGCAACTTTTGTTGAGCAACAAATCGGCGCCGGCCGCGCTGGCTCCGCCCCTCCCCTCCCCTCCCGCAGGCCGGGCCGGCGGCTCCGCACCCGCGCAGGGGCCGCTCCCGCCCGGGGCCGGGGCTGGGGCCGCTCTCGGTGTCGCTCCGCCCCGCCGGTGCCGGTAGCAGTGCCGGTGCCGCTCCCGGTGCCATTCCCGGTGCCGCTCCGCCCGGTGCGGTTCCCGGTGCCGTTCCCGGTGCGGTTCCCGGTGCCGTTCCCGGTGCCGGTGCCGGCTCGGCCCGCGGGACGCGCGGAGCGGGCGGGGCGGAGGCGCAGGATGAGCGGGCGCCCCCCCGCGGCCGCCGGCGCAGCGCCCCCGCGCCATGGAGGGATTCCCCGCCCGCGGGTACGGCACCGGCGGCGCCGACAACCGGCCGCTCTTCGGGGAGACCTCGGCCAGGGTAAGGCACCCGCCGCCCGCGGCACCCCGCTGCCCCGAACCGCTCCGGGGGAAATGCAGCTGCGAGTCCCGTAGTGCCCCCTTCCCTCCGCACCCTGCCGGTGCGAATGACCCCCGGTTATGGGGAAGCTCCCCCCGGCCGCCCCGGAGAGCGGCAGCTCGGCACCCACCCTGCCCCCGGGCCGGGCACGGAGCGGCCCGCCCGAGCGAGGAACCTGCCCGAATCCTGCCAACAGATTTAAAAATCCCCATGGAATAAGAAAGAATCGTCGGTCCCCCCTCCAAACAGCGTCAGAAATCAGAAAGGCTGCACCCCAATGAAAAAATATTAAAGGAACTCCTCAAATTCCAAAAGAAGGAAAAGCTTTAATTTGGCGTAATTATAAACAAAACCCTGAATTAAAACAAAAACAGCCATCTCCTAGTTAGTGCCCCAAAGCAAAAATAATCCATCAGCCCTAAATGAGCGCCGCGCCAAATTTTTAAAAAAACTAAAAGATATCCCCAGAACGAAACCCTTCCAGCACGACCCCCTCCCCAAATAACTCACAAAACATTTCCCTCCCCTCTCCCCGCAAGGAAATCAACTTTCAAATAATCCTCCCCAAAGCGACATCCCCCCAAAACTCTGTCGGGAACTTGGGGCTCGGGGTCGGGAGCACGCTGGGAGGGCTTCGGGCACGGGCAGGGGTGACAGAGCCGCCGTGTCCCACCCGGGTGTGCCCTGCGGAGCCCGGGCCGCTCCCGCCCCAGCTGGGGGCTGGGATGGGGATGAGAAGGGGATGGGGATGGCGGGGCAGCGTTTGGTGCCTTCCTGGGCACTGATGTTCCTGCCGGGCTGGCGGAGCTGGCGGTGGCTCCTGGGCTGTGGCACGGCGGCTCCTCAGGTGTCAATCCCCGCAAGCCGCTCGGCTCCCGGCGCTGCTGCGGGGCTCTGCCGGCAGGGAGGGGGCTCCTGGGGCTGCCCGGCACCGGGATCCCTCGGGAATCACGGTACCTGGAGTGTCACATCACCAGGGGCTGTCCCCTGTTAGCAGGGGTTACACACTCGCGTGTGTTTGGGGGTGCAGGCTGAAACTGCCTGAGATTATTCAGAAGTGAATCAAATCCATCACTGCCCTCCCTGCAAGAACTTGGAACTGCTGCTACAATTATAATGTTTAATGAGAACAAAGTGATACCCAGCGGATTTTCGGGGGTAAATGGAATGATGTGGATGAGAAACACTCAGGAGAGAAATGCCCTCATTGTAGGACAGGCAGACCGCAGGGAGATGAACTCAGGGGGAGCAGGTGCCCCACTGGCTGTGCTGCCCTGGTGGGCACTGGAGGTTTTGGGGCTCCTGGGTCAGGGATTTTGGGAAGCTCCCAGCACGGGGCACTCCTGGGGACTGGGATGTGCCACCCGAGCAGGGAGCCAGTCCTGGCACACAACTCCCAAACTTTCCAGCCCAGGTTAAGCCTTCGATGCCTGATCCCTTCCTTTTTCCAGCTACGCCTCTTCTCACAAAGGAGAGCGGTAAATAATAAATGTGGAGTGCTAATTTCAGTTCTGGGCTTTGGTGGGGATCCAGCGTCCTGCACTTCACTCCCTGCCCGTCTCCTGTGGCTGTTCTGGGACCTGTCAGATGGGCTCTCACTGCTGTACCCGTGTCCCACAGACAGGGCATCATGTGCTGGCCCGGGCTCCTTTCCTCCCTGGTTCACTGGGGTTGCTCAGGAATGGATGCCGGTGAGGTCCCGAGCTGGAATGTTCTGGGTCAGAAGTGGAAAAGCCAAACTTTGCCTTTAAACGGGAGCAGCTCTGCCAGGAGGAGTGTCTGCCCCTGTCCCAGCTCTGCTTTTGGCTGATGGCTGATACTGGCAAACTGGGATCTTCTGCTTGGGCTGGGGCAACAAGGAGGAGCAGGGACAGTGCTCGTGCCCCAGGAAGCCCTGAGCCCAAAATTAAAAATTGGAAATGGATGTAGAGATGGGGATTCCCTCTTCCTGCCTTCCTGCACTCTCCTGGTCCCCACGCTGGTGACTTTGAGGGCAAAGCCACTGTGTGGGGATGGCAGAGCTGGGCAGCAGCACCCACCCCCCTGCCCTGCCGTGGTCCAGCTGCCAAGTTGGCTCTCGTGTGTGATGCTGAGCAGGGACTGGGGCAAGGTGGTGCCCAGAAGTGGCTGCTGGGCAGAGGGAGTGCAGGAACACGGCCCCAGTGAGTGCCAGGCTCTGTGGATGTGGCTGTGATTCCAGGGATGCAGTGAGGGGTGTGAGACAAGGCAAAGGCACAGCTGCACGGTGGCAAGGAGGGGACAGTGCCACGGGTGCAGCACCTCTCAGGAGAGAAGCTCAAAGCTGGGTTCCTCCATGGTGGGGGTGTTTGTGTGGTGGGAGTTAATTGGGAATTAATGTAGAAGCAGAAGGCAATGGAGAGGCTGAGCAGCTTGGGATGGGAATGATGAGCTTTTGAGGGCACACCAGGGTGTCCCCATGTCCTGCAGAGGGTGGGTGTCCAGCATGGCCCTGAGCACAGCCTGTTTGGCCTGCAGTTCCACCAGGCTGGGCCTGGCGCTGCACTCAGGCTGCAGTGGCTGCTGACCATCTGGACTGGCTGATGTCAGGCACAAAAATGGCCTTTCTGTCACTCCTGCAGAGATGGCACCAGGTACCCACATCCAGGGGACCTGCCCTTTCCCTTCTCCTGGCCAAGCCTCCCTCAGGATCCCCGGGGCTCAGCCCACACGCTGCTGACCTGCAGGGTTCAGGGATGGGAGGTGCCGAGCTGGAATGGGGCAGGGAGCAAAGCTGCCCCTCTGTCACAGCCTGTGGAGGGAGAGCAGACACAGCCCCAGCCTAGCCTCAGTTTCCCTGCTGCTCCAAGTAACCTTGACCCAGATCCTCAAGAATCCTGGATTGTGCCCTCCTGCTTTGCCAGGATTTGACGCTTCCTGACCTCATGTCCCTTTCCAGAGGCAGATGGAGGGAGAGGAGGCTGCTCTGAGAGGCTCCCTGGGAGAACTCCGATGCCTCCAGCCCTGCAATCCCCTCCCCAGAGAAAAGGACAGGGCAGGAACCCTCCTGTTTCCAAATGCATCTTGTGCAACAGTGAAACATGGAATTCCTCTCCTGCCTGGCTGAATGGGGACCCCCATGGGGGCACTGCTGGGCTCTATCAGAAATTGGGGTGTGTGTGCAGTACCCTGGGCTGGTCCAGGTCACCTCAGGCTCTCAGTTTTGGTGTCCCTGCTGGGGTTTTCTGTCGTTTTCTCTAGCAGCTATTACAGTACATAGCGATGCTGGAGAAAAATCCTCCCTGAATCAGCTGTGCTGGTGGTGACCTGTAGGACCCAGGGCTGTCCACAGGCAGTTCCTGCGTGCCCAGCAGTGTCTGCCTGGCCAGGCTGTGCTCTCAGACACAGTGTGGAGGTGAAAGGCTCCGTCATCCCCAATCCCTTTAGCCGTCTTGGCCTCTGCTTGAGTATTTTTAACCTTTTTGCTGTGCTAAGCTGCCTGGGGCTGAAGTGTCAGTGGGCACAGGGGAATGCAGCCTCTCACTGCTTTGCCAAGCCCAGGATTTCAGGATCAGTGTCTCTAATCCCTGCATCCTGAAATACCTTCTTGTGCCAGCAGTGTGTTTTGAAAATTTGAGTGCCCACAGGTTTAAGCAGGGGAAGGGGCTGCCTTGGCCACAGGGAGTGGATGCGCTGCTGGCATCTGTACCTGATCCTGCTGGCCCTGGGAGGTCCCTCAGTCAGCAGGGTGAGATGAGAGGTCCCTTTGCTGGGGGATGCTCTCTCCCACACTGGAACTCAAGAGAGAAATGCTCCATGATCGCTGTCAGGTCTGACCCCCTTGTTTTCTCCTGCCAGTCCAGCCTGTCCTGGCACAATGGGTCTCAGTTAATGAGGAGCAGGCATGGCTGAGTTTCTGGATGGTGGCTGACTGTGTGTCCATCCCTCTGAGCTCTCTGCAGAGCTGGCTGTGCCCCTGTGCTCACCAGGTGAGCCCTGCAGGTTGGTGACCCACTGCTGGTTCTGCTCCCTGGCATTCCCTGCTGTCTCTGCTCCTGGCACAAGGGATCCAGTTGCTCACCTCTTGCCACTCTGAATGGAGGAGCTGAGCCTGAATGCCAGCTCTGGTCCCACTCTGTAACATTGCCTCGATGGGCTCAGCCAGGTCTGCAGGGCAAGGGCACAACAGAAATGCCATCCTCTCCTGGTGCTGGAGTGGCTTTTGGGGTAAGGACCCTTCCATGTCCTGCCCAAAGTCAGCTTTGAGCTCTTTAATTATTTTAGGTGAGGAGGAGGAGTCCAGCTGAGCTGTCATGATGTTCTGCTGTCATGCAGCATTTCATGGTTGCACTTTTGAAGCTGCTTCTCTTGTTTGCCTGGGGTTACTTCTCCTGGTTCCTTTGTGGGGTGAGTGGTGGGTGTCCCATAGCTGGCTCTGAGGCTGCTGCCACATCACCAACTCTGTGTGTGGAAATGCCAGTGAGGAGAAGGGGTTTGTGCCTGCCTGGGGGGGACCTTGCCCAGGGGATGTTGGTGACAATTTCCTGTGGAGGGGAGGGAGTCACTTCTCACTGCTGCAACCACTGGGACCTCTGGGCTGCAGGAGCATCAGTGGTTTTGTTTTACTAAGAGGAGCTGGGGACTGATAGGAGAGGTTTTGGTTCTGCTTGCTGTGGCCCTGTCCCTTGGGGATGAGCACAACCAGAGCACAGCATCCACCTGTTCTGAACCACCTCAATGTGAGCTCCACAGCCTCGGGTAGGGCTGGTGGTGTCCCACAAATTCGTGATTTGCTGCTCCCTGCCTCCTCTTTGCTTTCTTCTGGTGCCCTGCTGCTGACATGTGTTACTTCTTCATGGCCTGGGACTTCTCCCTCTACAAATCCAAATTTTAGGAGGCAAGAACTGTGCAAGAGCAGGTGGAGGGAAGCTCGTGTTGCCCAGTGAAAGCATTTGGGCAAAATGCTTTTACTGCTCAAATCCTTTCTCACTTTCCCTTCACCATACCTACTTAATGACTCTCAGTACACCTAATCAAAGTCTGGGGTGTTTTCTCTCTGCACATTTTTTTTGCTGTATCTGTATTAGCCTTTGATTTGAGCTGTCAGCCGTGTGGGGTATCACACCTGGCTGTGTGCATGTGGTGATACATGTTTATTCTCAGAGCAGCACCAGGGAGGAGGCAGTGTGCTGGCAGGGATTGGAATATTCTCCTTTTCCTTTGTTTTTTACTCCAGAAGGTTCCTCACTACAGGACCTTGCTGCGGGTGCTCCTGTGAGCCTGTGTCACACAGCCCAGTGTCACAGCCAGTGACACTGATGCCACTGGGGTGGCACTGATGCTGTCACTGAGGGATCTCTGTCCCAGGGGCAGAAAGTTGTGTCCTCCCAGTTGTTCTACACTGACCAGGAGCAGCAGAAAGCAGTGAGGGGGGATATCTGTCTGTCCAAGCAGAGCCACTGTGTCAGGGTGAAGCATTTGGGGTGTGGGCAACGCTTCACCTCCTTGCCAGCAGCCCACAAATTCCCACCTAAGACTCTATCAGTCTATTAATTCTCAGGCAGTGAAGCTAAAAAAAGCTTTTTCTGACAACCTCCATCTGTGCACTCCCACTTTAAAAAATAATATTTAAATACAATTTGCACAACTGTAATAGATTTAGATGTAGCACAGAAGCCATTTGCAAATGAGCAAACCTGCTACATGAGGCCTTGACCAGTACAACCTCCCTGGGGTCCGTGGAGGGAGGGGAAACTTTCCTGTGTGGCAGAGCTGAGCAGGGAGCCTCGGTGTGCTGCAATAATGTGGATCCTGGCTGATGCTCTCACTGCTGTTAATGCTCTGTTTTATATGGTTTGGGTTTTTTTTTTTTTTTTTGTGGTTGTTTTTTTTAGGTACACATAACACTCTTCTCTTTTTTCAGGACAGAATCATCAATCTAGTTGTTGGTGGCTTAACAACTTTGCTGCTTGTAGTAAGTATCTCCCATCCCACCCCATGTTGCATCTTTAAGTGACAGGGAGAAAACCAGAATTCCTCCTCAAAAATGGCTGGTGAAGCTTCCAATGACCAAAGAGGCTCTGATTTAGGGCAGGCAGTCATTTTGGGACATATCTGTCTTTTAAAACTCTTTGACAACAGGAGAAGGGGAATACATTTCTTTAAGAGCTGCAATAAAATCCCGAAGTTCTCTGGCAGATTGTCCATCCTGGCTGAACATGAGGCTGGGCAAGACAACAAAGCATTATGTGCCAGGAGAGCGTGTTTGCTTATATTTCCTTCTATTTATGATTTATTGTCCTCTATTTATGGCTTATATAAGTCTTCCCAGAGTTTGTCTCTTTGTGTTGAGCTGTGCTTTCCCCAGGCTTTAAAGACAAACCCAACACAGAGACAGCTGGAGACCATGAGTGTGGTCCATGGGGGGATTGTTGGAGAGCTGGGGTGCAGGGAGGCTCTGGGGACAGGGAGGTGCCAGCTGGTGGAACACTTGGCTGAAGGGCTGTGTCACAGAGATCTTTTATGAAAAATCCTTTCCTTAGGATTTTTCCTCCTGAGAAGCTGAGAGGCCTCAGGAACAAAATGCAAACAATGATTATCTGCTGCTGTGGAATGCAACAGGTGCATCTGTGATTGGTCTCATGTGGTTGTTTCTAATTAATGGCCAATCACAGTCAGCTGGCTCGGACTCTCTGTCTGAGAGACAAACCTTTGTTGTTGATTCCTTCTTTTTCTATTCTTAGCCAGCCTTCTGATGAAATCCTTTCTTCTATTCTTTTAGTATAGTTATAATATAATATATATAATAAAATAATAAATCAGCCTTCTGAAACATGGAGTCAGATCCTCATCTCTTCCCTCATCCTCAAACCCCTATAAACAAAATCTCAGGGATGCTCCTACATGGGCAGCGTGCACCCCTGGGCCTGAGGGCTTCAGGGCCACTTGCAGGGTGGTTTCTGGCAAGGAGCCAGCGTGGCAAAGCTTTTGGCAAAGTTTTTTCCCCACTCCTCTCAGTGTGCAGCTGTATCAAAGCAGTTTTCCTCCAGACTTGCACATTTTCCTTCAGCTCCTCAGAGGTGGGAGGCAGAGGCCAGGGAGGGGTGTGCAGGTCAGGATGTGAGCGCTGCTCTGCTCCAGCCCTTGGGCTGAGCCTCTTCGCACTGCAGCTCTGGCCAGAGCGAAATCCTCATCTTTGTTTTCCTCCATACAGGTCACTCTAATCAGTGCTTTTGTCTTCCCACAACTACCTCCAAAACCTGTGAATGTATTTTTTGCTTTCTGCATCTCCTTGTGTTGCATTTCTGCTGGCATTCTTGTAAGTACCGCCACGTTTGCCGTGCTTTTGAGTCGATGGCTCTGAGTAAAATCTGCTTTACGTGGTGCTGCCTTCTTTTTTACACTCTCCTAGAAAAGCTTTCCTGCCTCCATAACACAAGCTGACAATGAGGGAGTGGCAGTGGGTTTTGTATTTACTGCAGAGTAAGTGTGTGAACTGAGCCAGCTCCTGCAGCCCAGCTGTGGTGCAAGACTTGTCATCTCTGTGGTGTTGCCAGTGCAGTCACAGAGTAGGAAACCAGGGAGCAGAGCCCTGAAATGGGAATGCAGAGATGGATTCTGCTGCAAGGACACCTGAAGTGGGATCAGCCCTGCACTTGCATTAGTCAGTGCCCCTTCAAACACAGGGATGGGCTACAGGGGTAGGAAGCCACAGCAAGTGGGAGATGTTCCTCTACTCAACAACTGCAGAACTCCAAGGGAGCTGGTCCCGAGCACTGGCAAAGGGAGCTGGCAGGTCTGAGTTCACAGAATCACACAATGGTTTGGGTTGGAAGGAGCTATCAAAGACCCTGTAGTCCACCCCCACTTCCATGGGCAGGGACATTGGTGGCTCCTTCTTCTGCTGTAGTTTTCATACTTGGAGCATTCTCCTTCCTGCAGCTGTGTCCTGGAGCAGCCCTGAGCCCCTCACTGCTGGGAAGTTGCTCTGCAATCCCTGGCCAGTCTCAGGTTTTGATCCTACAGCTGGTGGCCACAACTCTGCCCAGAATAGACTGTGTTAGTGCAAAGCTGCTGTTTGTCCTCATCCACCAGGGTGAGCCAGCTCTGAGAGTTAAAGCCACCCACTCTCCCTCCCTCTCAGCAAAGCTGACCAGACAGCTCATGTCCTCAGGGCCTGTTTCACATACAGACACACTCAGTCCCTCTGGCCCCGGGAAGCTGGATTGTTTTACAGGAAGGAAAAAAACCCCAAAACTAAATCACCAAAACCTGCAAGTTGCTAATTCAGTTATCAAAGAAAGCTTCCTCAGAATACCTGGTTTTTTGAAATAACACTGACTCCTCTTCTCTTCTAGATCTACTGGTATCGACAAGGAGACCTGGAACCCAAATTTAGAAATCTAATTTACTACATATTGTTTTCTATTGTCATGTTATGTATATGTGCCAACCTGTACTTCCATGAAGTGGACAAATGAAGGACATTGGAATACCCAGCAATGATGCTGCTGTGTCAGAACTGCTTCCAGCTCAGCTCTCAGCTCCACTCGAGACATCCAAGTGAGAACCATCAGCCTGAGAGGAAAAAAGTGGGTTGTGCAAGGATAAATCAGTACATGATTTTCATGTAAATGTATATGTAATGTCCCTCTTGTTGGGGAGAATTATTGCCATAAGACGTGACATTCTGCTTTTTTTTGAAGAGCTACTGTTGCGCTTAATGAACATTCCAGTTGTACTGATGTTTCAGAATGGCACAAGCTTTTTCATTTTGGAAAAAAACTGCACTTTTTTTTATTACTGTACAAATAAACTGCAGCACTGAAAGGATCTGTGGCAGTATAAATAAATGGCATCTTACAGTCAAGTAAGACAAATACTCTTTATTTTGTTGAAACTGAATATACAATTATTTCTGTTCCCTAGGCAACCATTTAAAACTACAACTTATTTTTCACATTAACAAAACCACAGACTGAAAAAGACCAACTCTTGATTATGAAGAGCTAATTACAGAAATAAATAAAATAATTTATACAAGTCTTTAGTTTCTATAGCTTTTTCTCTTGATTCCTAGCTAACAGGCTGCTGTTCAGCCTAGTGTCTGTTTCAAACAATGCAGGAATTAATTGGCCTTCTTTGCCTCGAGGCCCTATGTCCAGACTCTCACAGAGCTATTCCTCCAAGACTTTGCCACCTCCACACCACTCCCCATTTACCAACTTGCTGCAGGAATCACATCTGGAGAGGTGGCTGGTAGTGTCAGGTAAGCAGCAACAGAGACAAACGTTCCAACCTACTCACAACAATCTCCAAGAAATTCCCAGCTTGGTGGGGGAGGCTGGTGGGTCCCAGTAGCTTCCCTTTCTCATAGCCCTTCCCTTTTTATTTAGCTTGCTGTAGTGATGAAAGAAAAAAAAAAAACCAAAAAAACCCCAAGATTTTCCACAAGTGATCTTTCTGAGCTCTATCCATTGCCAGCAATGGACTCCTCAGGAACAAGCAGACCAGGCAAGTCCCATAAGCTTCTGCCTTCTTCCTATGCCACAGACATGTGAATGAGTCAGGTGAGATGGGAACACACACCACCAGCTTCACGATGCTGCCCATGCTCCCTGAAGTCTCTGATGGAACTCACTCCTTCCTGAAATGTAACAGTCTCTTACTCCATGTGTTACAAGAGTCAGTAAGTGCAAAGATCCTCACCCATTCTTCATGAAACCTGTGCAAACTACTACTTGCTGTGGCACTAAGAGGCTCCAGTCCACAATCCTTGACTTCTGTCCAGTTTTCCACGTGTGCAGTTCAGCACATCAGTAACAAGTCAGATCAGAACTGACTGTGTGGAGCTGAGCACTGTGAGCACTGCAACAGAGGCTCCTCAGCACACTGGAACACCCCAGTGAGACGTGGCACCTCAGTCCTCCCTCCTGGTGAGGGAAACAGCCTGAGCAGAGAAAGTGCACCGCAGCCATTTCACACTGGAAGCTCCTGCTCAAAGAGACAGACTGTGACTGCTTTCTTTGGAGACGTGGCACAGGTTGTAACTAACTTCACAATGCAAACATGGTCAATAGGAAATGGACACCACTGCTGCTTCTCAGGGACAGCTCACTAAATCCTCAACATCCTTGGAATCTTCTGAGTCAGGACTGCCCAGCGATGAGCCAATAATGTGTGACCCATCTCCATGGTGCTGCAGGATAGGATCTGGCAAGGGACAAAAAGCAGTAAAATTATTGCTGTGCCATTAAAACAAGATATAAAACACAAATTTAGGAGACAGGAAATGTAGCCTGGAATTCTAACCAATTGCAGGTAGTGTTGCTTAAACTGGGCAGTTTGCAATTTCTGGTTTCACAGGATCACAGAATAGCTGGGGTTGGAAGGGACCTCTGGAGATCCCCTAGTCCAACCCCCTGCTAAAGCTGGTTCAGCCAGAGCACTTTGCACAGGACTACATTATCCAGGTGGGTCTGAGTATCTTTAGAGAAGGTAAGTGATAACCAGTATGGATGGATATGGATGCAATGGTGTGACTCACATTTCCATCCATCAGGTATTGCACTATCATTGCTGACCCTCTGATGGCTCTACAGGAAGATGCTTCCTCTGGGGAGGAGTATTTGTAGGTTACTTGCAGTTTGATAGCACTGATATGTAAAATTATTTTAGAGAAAGCAAGAATCTATGAAGTGTTGTCTGCAGAGACTCAGAAGCTCTGTACACTGCTTTAATCACAGGGACTGTCATACCTGTGAGAGTTGTCAAGGGCAAGACTGATTCATTATCCATATCATCTGTTGCCTGGATAAAACCATGGGAAGAAGGAACAATAAGCACAGTCTCATCATCTATTGTAGGCTGATCAACTTGTTCTTCTATTGTTGGAGAACCCAGATCCTGCACAACAGAGAACAGGCCATGAGAGTGTATTCATGGTAACATAAACAAAAACCTGCACTGCTCAGCCATATTCCACTCTGGATGAATTTTATCTCATTAAATTGAAATGTCATCACCTGAGATAGTTTATTTCAGCATTTACAGGGCATGTTATCTTAGTGCAGGCACCCAAAAACAAGATGAGAAGAATTTTACCCTGTTCAGCAATGTGGAGAGGAAGGGAGACACTCCAGGTGGTGTTTCCTTGCCAAGTCAAATATTTAAGTCTGTGAAGAGGAATAATTAGG
The DNA here is from genome assembly GCF_028018845.1 of Melospiza georgiana. Lineage (NCBI taxonomy): Eukaryota > Metazoa > Chordata > Aves > Passeriformes > Passerellidae > Melospiza > Melospiza georgiana. The sequence continues at coordinate 7,919,638 of NC_080433.1, forward strand.
CTTTTCCACTGCTTTCTGTCTAGATGTTCTGAGACTGAAGCATTACCACTGTAGCACTTACCTGCTCCACAAACCCAACAGCTTTACCTTAAGTTTCACAACTCCTGTGGTCAAGTTTTAACTAACACTGAACACAGAGCTCAAAAGACCCCCTTCACTTGCTGTACCTTGCTTGGTCTGTTACTAGCTGTAATTTGGCTCCAGACTTTTTTTGCAGAACCTAATGGTTCCACAAGACTGGTAACACACTGATTCCATCCAGGTACAATTGTCAATACCCTCATTCTCTTCCAGTCCTGCCATTGCTGCTGCTCCTGCCTCTTCCCTGGCTCCTGTGGTACTGGAATGGCAGCAACACATCTGGCTGACTCAGTGTCAAAGCACACTCCTGGTTCCACAGATGCAGTGAAAAGTCATCCCACACATCACTGCCAGAACCAGCAGAGATATCTGGATTCCAGTTTTTGTGTGCAACATGCATAAGGTATGTTCAAACTTCAGGAATCCCTGATGTAAAATGCTAGCAACTGCTGCTGACACAATAAAAGGTACCTGGATTTATCACTGAGGTTACAGCCCTCTGTGTTTAAGAAAATCCTGATGTTCCTCCACCTTGTTTTTTGTAGGAAAACTTGTTTCCCTATGTAACTGCACAGTGTTTTTGCAAAGAGAGCTGTCTGAAAACCCCTCCCTTGATGCTGCTGGAGAGGAGGTGACAACCTGTGAACTGCACAAGGTCCCATGCACAAGGGCATGGTGTGCTTGACCTGCAGGAGCAGCTCTCAGCAGAGCACACAGCTCTGCCCACAGCAGCACTGGGCTGCAAGGCCTGAAACTGGGAAGAGGGGGCGTGAAAAACTAAAGAAGCCATTGTGGCAAATGGGCACCTTTCCCAGGCAGAAATAATAAAACCCTGCAGCATGACTGCCTGCCTCCCACTACCCACCCACAGTGACAATACAACCCTGGCAAGCTCATAAAAATAACACTGACTTAAAGAAAACAAAATGTAGGCATGTTTTTCTGGAGTAACTTTTCACTGAGAATTACTCACAGACAGTTCACTATTTCCTGGAATTTAAGTACACATGTCAAACTTGAATCTGACTTGAAGAGTAAAGCAAATTAGAATTACAAATTCAGTTTGTTTTTCTGTATAGGAAAAAAAAAAGTTTAGTTTTACATTCTGCTATCCATGAGCAATTTGTACAAAGTTAAACTAGGAACTAGGTTAATATCAAAAGTTTATTAATTCTACCTCGAGAAGCTGAAGTTTTAAAAGAGAATAGAAAGCTGATGGCCTGCCTCAAATGTTGAAAACCTTATCACAATTATGTCAACCATGACACAGAAAGAGGAAAATGGAAGAATAATCCCCATCTTCTGATGTATTCAGGATTCAGATGCTTCTGTAGTAGCAAACTTGAGATGTACAAAGATTCTCCCTTTTGTAAGAGCATAACAGATATGCACTGTCTATTAGAAGCTTCTTCAAAGACAAGGCCAAAGCATATTAATGGTGGATTTACAAGGCTGACAAAGCAGAAATGCAGCTGCTGTAGAGAACAGTGTCCTAAAAAACAGCTAAGGATGTTTAATTCTAACTCATCTTTTCCCAGATTCCAACCTAATCAAACCCCTAAAGCAAGAGGAATTTTGTACTAAAGAGTGTTATCTTCTTTTTAGCACCTCTGTTTTCTGTGACTTAGTCATTTTCATAATTCCAGCAACTGAAGGAAACTATCCAAATAGCTGTAATCATTTGGATAAACTCATTTCTGCATCTCAGGTGTTGGAGATGAACAAATCTGAGGCCAGAGAGAGAAGTAGCTTAATGTTTCAAATTCCCATTTAACAGATACTTGGCTGGAGCAGGATGTTTAACAGAAGTCCTCAAAACTGAAAAGTGAGGTACATCTTGAATTATTAGACTCATAAAGCAAAACCCAAATACTCTAGCTCTCCTCCCTTGCTCAATCCATCTATTGATGCAAGTGTGTTGGACAATTAACAGCCCAGTTTAAAGCAACAGCATCAAGCAGGAATCACCTGAAGGCACCTGTTCAGTGCCACCAATGCTGCACCATGCAGGAGAACCTGAGTAGTGAAGCAACTCCACAGCTCCGTGCTCCAGATAAGTAAAATATAAGCCTTGGTACCAAATTAAATGCTGTTACTTTCATACTTGTAACACACTAATGAAGCTCAAGGATAGAGGATCTCAGCAAATACTTGTAGAACTGTGATACAGAATCACAGAATTGTTTGGATGGGAAGGGACTTTGAAGATCACTCCAGGCCCAATCTAATCTAGCCTTGAACACTTCCAGAGATGAGGCAGCCCAGAGCTTCCCTGGGCAACCTGTTCCAGTGCCTCACCACTCTCACAGGAAAGAACTTTCTCCTAATGCCTATTTAAACTTACATTCTTTCAGTTTGAAGCCATCCCCCCTTGTCCTATCACTATACCTCTTATGAATAGTCTCTCTTCATCCTTCTCCCTTCAGCTACCAATATAAATGAAATCACTGAGATATTTCAGACCAATAGCTTAACATCAAGGCCAGATTCAATGAAATAATTCTCCAGAATTGCAGAAATGGGGAAAACACCAAGTATCACGCCCTCCCTTACCTCAGTAACGTAAGTGCTGGGTAAACCAGAGTGAGAATCCTCATTCTGTTTCAGGCTAGCATCAGCAATCTCCTCCTCTGTTCTTACCAGAACTCCATCCATCAGTTCTCTACTATTCCTGCTGCTAAATTTGGAAGCATCATCTTCGTTGTAGGCTGACTGCTCTTCGTCACTCAGCTTGGACTGATGGATATCATGTGGGAAAGTATTTGTTCCTAGGGTGTCTGGAGGATCTGTCAGGTCAGCTGAGTGAATGTCTGCATCCACAGCCAGTTCTGTCTGGGTGACAGAGGAGGAGATGTCTTCAGCAGCAACGGTGCGGATTATGACACTCGGCGTGTGGCACTGCACTGTGACGTTGTCACTTGTGTTTAACAAATGCTCTGGCTGTCAGCAGCATTTGCAAAAAAGAGACAAACAAAACCCCAAACAAGGTCAGAGACTTTCCTGTTACTATCTACAAATCTTTCAAGCAAATACAAGTAAAAAGATTCCAATTGCTAAAAAGATTCCATTTGCTAAGTGTAGCTTAGAGTTTCACATATACAGTATGTCAGCCCAGATCATCTGTTGGCCTCTCCTGTTCCTAAAGGATAACTTTGTAGACTGAATGTGGTGTCATGTGTTCTTTAAGTCACAAATAAAGTAAATAATAATATGAAGGAGGCAACCATTCAGGTGAGGATCACTGTAGATTCAAAAGATCAGTGTTTTTCCACTGAATTTTTCATAATTTTGTGATTCAATCTCCAGTTTGCTTCTCCTTCCCTCCCTCCAGCAAAAAGCAATACTTGTCACTACTATCCAAGTATTATGGACCAGTATCTATTTGTGAGAGTAACTGAAAACATCACAAAACAAGACTTGGCTTTGCTGGGGATCAAGCCACTAAATGGAGACATTCTGTTCAGAGCTTGCTCACTAAGCTAAGTTCTGAAGCAACCTGAGATTGCTTTTTAAAACTAACACACGAACCTCCAAATTCTCAATCTTCAGGATTTTAAGCAAAGCAACATTGTTATGACTTAGGAACTGCTTTACAAGTTTGACAGGCATGTGCAGGGCCCTGCATTACAATGTCCCCCTTCCCCCAGTGCCCCAGGGCCGGGCTGTCCCCACGCAGAGCTCTCACAGATAAGGCGTGAACGATGATCTGCTCCGGGGAGGCCGGAGCTGCCGCGGCCGTCAGGGTCATGGTGGGGCTCGTTGTCAGCGTTAAAGGCAGCCCTTGGCTCGAGCTCGTCTGCAGTAAGTAGGTACCCGGCGTCCCAGTCGGCTGGAGGTGGAAAGACTACAAAGACAACACAGGTTTAATACCCAAATGCAGTGCCCAGGACATGCTGGAGCGTTTTGGTTTACATGACCCAGCCTAACTGTAACTCCCCTGGAAAATCACCACACCAATCCAATGCCCTCTGCACTGACTGCTGCACTGCACTCAAAAGGCAGAAAATAACTCAGCTGCAGCCCTAGGCTACCAAGGCAAGTATGCAGGGCAGGAGCCCAGCAGGTCTGTAATATGCTGTACATCAGCAGGTAAAAAAGGAACAAATTCAGCTTATTTTGCATTGAGATGGAAGAGGAACTGCACTACAAATTACAGGACAATGCAACTGAGACAATCTTTACTTGCCGAGAGCTTTCTCTGGCTCCTTTATGTCAGATTCCAACAATGAAAAAAATCCAAGCACAAAGGAAAACTCTGTAGCATTGAAGCAAATTGAAAGCATTTAACTATAATTCACATCTTACTCGGCAGCCCTAATGGATTACACTTTCAGAAATAAGTTTTAGAACTCTTCTTCTTTCTACTTGAAAACCTTCCCTTTTTTTTTTTTTTCTTTTTTGGAAATGCACACTTCTATAGTCTAAGAAGCAGCTGGGTTGAAAATAAAAAAAGAAAAAGCCACAGTAACAAACACCAGTCACTTACTGGAAGAATCTCAAATGTCTGTAGTGTTCCACTGTTCAGTGTTATTGTCTCAGAGTCAACAGTAGCAGCAGGGGAATCGGTTGAGGCTGCAAAAGGAAGGAAAAAAAAAAAAAAGAAAAGGAAAGTATGTAAACCAGAATGTTCAGGCCTGTAGAGAGCATAACATACTATAATTAATACATGGCAGGGTACTGTTAATTCCCCTAAGAGGAAAAAGAAAACTGGCTGCAGTCCTAATGACAAGGTTCTCTAATTGGTACCCAAGATACAATTCTATTTAAAGACAGCATTCTACAATCCAAAAGAGCAAAAGAAAGTAAATATGGGTTTAGTACACAGAGATAAAAGCAGAAAATAAAGTTTCTGACATGATTTAATTACTTTTTGTAATGAGATTTGCAAGAGGTTCTAATGTAAGGATACCCTTTGATGTAATAATATCCTTTGGATCATGTACTGCTGGTTCTAAACCAGTGTCAGGCTCAATATTGTTGTGTTTCCCACAGTCCTCTTTTTCTTTTTTTGTATTTTTTAACCTTTTCTGCCCTCCACAATATGTCCACCCCTGATGAAAGTTCAGATGCTTCCCAGATATTTGCCCATCCTGTGTGTTATGACTGCAGTACAAAAGCTGTAAGTATTCTTACTACAACTATGTAATTATTTATGCAATTAGCTCCACTAATTCTAAAAGTAGTGAAGAGAAGCACTGGAAACAGTTGATGTAGGTATTTTAAGATCACCAGGTCCAAACAACTTGTACTCAAAACTTTATAATCATAATTACAATTTCTACTTACTCTTAAAAAAAAAATCACAAGTTCCAGGAAGCTGAAACCAAATTAATACTCTGCCTGAGGTTTTCCAGTAATTTCCTAAATACCAAAAGGGGGAAAGATCTACAAGATGATAGCAGTGACCCAAGCACTGGAAACTTTGCCATCTCAGACTCCGTGGCAGCAAAATACAGTAATTTTGGTCTCTTAAGATAAAAGCTCAATTTTGAAGCTATTATTGTTGTGGTGGCATGTTTAAGGTCTCCTGCTGCAGAGTTGCTGGTACTCAGTAGCAGAGAGCTGTAAACTGTGACCTGTCAGTCACCTAGCCAGAATATTCATAAAACCTCAGGAATTGCCCCTTTGAAACCTTGAACCTTCCACCAAATGCAGCTGGAAGTGGGTAATAGGTTCAGCTCCCATGGGACTGTGAAACACAATACAAAATTCACTCTGATTACACAACCAGAAATTTTTCAGAAAAGCAGACTAAAATGGGGGAAAAGGCTTGTTAGGCAGACATGGGCAAGTGAAGTGACAAAACAACCATTACAGGATTCAATTCAGAGATGACTGAAGGTTCCAGGATCCCAGCCCATCTTTCCTGCTCATCAGCTTGGATCAAGCTTCAGTCAAAGTCTGAGATTACTGACATTACTATGATAGACAAAAAGTTCTTGGCTTGGTGTCATCTGTCATTCTAATTAGAAAATAAACCACAAAAAATGAAGCTAGCACTTAATAAATAGATTAAGATAGATTGACCTCCTAAAATTATAAACAGAAAATGGTCTGCCAAATGCCTATTGAAGCATAGTCTGAAGAATCAGTTTGTAGACTGATCAGCTTAGCTCAGAGCAGGGCTATGGGTCCAATCCCTGTATGGGCCACTCATTTAAGAGCTGGGACTCCATGATCCATGTGGATCCTTTCCAATCCAGAATATTCTGTAACTAATCTGGTAATCAGCAAAACCAAAGCACTAAATTTTCCTAATAAAATTTACAAATGACAAATGGTGCAAAATAATATACAGTGCAGACTGCATGTGACTGGAGTTACTTAATAAAATTAGTTACAAAATCAAGCAGTAAGAACTACACTCAGAGCAGATCTGGTAATCAGTGTTAGATAATGAGCAAAGTTCATCCTTAAGAGCATGGGAAGCATCAACTTAAAAAAAAAATACAGTGGTTTAGCAGAACACTGGCTGTTGGTGTGACTTAGCAGCTAACATTTCCCAGAGTGTTTGTGACTAGAAATAATTGCATAATAAAGGACTAGGAAAACACACTTACACCTTCCCTTCAGTGCCCTGTGTCAGAACTTAGGGACAGCAGTCTATGTAACTTGCAAAAGGAGAACTTTTACATAATGCTCACTGCTGTGTGCAAGAGTGACCAGAAACAACTTAAAGAATAAACAAACACACTCTATCTTCATTAAGAGGTTTGTGCACTGAAGGCTTTTCAGAGAACAGGTTATGTGGCAAACTCCTGTATGCACACACACAAACAGACACCTACAACATCTGTGTCCAGTGCTCCAGTTGTAGCTTCTTGGAACTACAGTCACAGCAATATCTACATTTGCCTAACAAAGTTAGAAACAGGTAAACAGAACACAGAAATGTTTCATCTGAAGTTATGCCATGACTTAGGGAAAATGAATACAACTCCTGAAGACAGGCTCACTCCTCCACCACCTCAGCAGAAGCAATTTGCAGGCTTTGTGTGAGTGGTCTGTTGCAGTACTTACAGACATGGGTGATCTGCACGGGGATCTGCAGAGCTGCCATGGGGCTGGGGGCGCTGCCCGTGCTCTCCTCCAAGCGAGCCACGCGGATCTGCACGTGCTGCACCCCCGAGCTGGAGTTACTGCTTGCTAAGCCACTGCCACACTTGTTCTCTGCAAGCTGGTGCCCTGGATTGTTTTTTTGGTTCTCGTGGAGCTGTTTAAGACCCTTTATCAGCACTGAGAGAAAAAAACACCCATGCTAAAGCAGGTTGAACAAGCACATTCGAAATGCTGCAATTGGTGATTTACCCAAGATGAAAAGAGCTAACAAAATCCTACAGAATCTGGAACTTAAATAATCTCCAGAGATACAGAAACTAATAATTTAGCACATACATAGACCATTTATAGCCAACTACAGCAGTGAACTAGATTTCCTCATGGAACCCAGGTACTTCATGATGCTTGGGGAAAAAAAAGAACATATAGCCCATAAAATTTTGGAACTCTCTAAAATGATGCATGATATACCTCCAAGCTACAATCAAGTGCAAGTATCACTAGCTGTGTAATGCTGCTACCAGAAGTAAATCCTCCAATCTTCTACAACATGGAAGCAGATTTGTTCAAGAGCTTGACAGAAATGCCACTGAAAATGGGGAGCAAGAGAGAATGAATCCCACAGTGGTGATATCACAATTCTTCACCTGTGCTTGAGGAGGCCCACTGCTCCCATAGAACCACCCACCCTTCTTCTCTGTAATTGCTTTGGGAGCAGCTGATTTAACAGCAGGTCACAAAACCTGAGGCCTCAGCTTGTCTAGAATTCATTACAGCAAACTGCCTAACATCTCCCCTTTGTCAGGGGAAAGAGAGCAGAGCCTGTTGATTCAGTGCTGCATTTATCTATGAATTATTTGCTGCAACAACTGCCTATTAATGTGTGGTAACCTCCCAGCTGCAGCCTTGAGGCAGGGCTAATACATAACCACACTGTCAACCACAGCACAAGTGTGCATTAAATTACATCCTTCATTAATTATGACATGACTAATCTGATTTTTTTCCTCTCCCCAAGTAAGACAAAGGGAGGTCTGAAGGTCACAAACAACCCTTTGGCTTAGGCACTAGTTTCTCCAAGCCAGAATGGGAAAATGGTATGAAATGTATTTGGGGGAGCTTTATACTCCTGACTCCTGCCCTCCTCTCATTGCAGCTAGTAGTAGATCTACTTTCTGTCTACAGCTAAGGTTCAGCACCTGATAGAGATTACATTTTAACATCATAAAGGCAACACATCTAACCTGAGGCCATAGTTAGGCTGCACATACATATCCTCTTCCACCTGAAGAGGTCACTGCCCTCCATAACAAAGATCAGCATCATCTGAGATCTGCCAGCTGAGCTGCTGAGATATATACTCTCACTTTAGCCAAACTGAGAAGGGATGGCAAAGTCTGTCTAGCTGAACATATCAGCTTGGCCTGTTAGACTGAAACACTTAAGGATTGCTTGTAGGAGCAATTCAGCCAGCAGATCTAAGGGGCCAGTAACTTCCAGCAAAGGAGCAATGTGCTCTTTGGCCAGCAATGCTGTAAGCAGACAACAAAACGCAGCCTTATTCCTGTGACATATGTGAAAGAAGCTTCAGAAGGGAAGTGTGCAAGCAGTACATTACCAGGGAATGAAACATCTTTGTGGTTTGCAATCTGTCTTTTAATGGTCCACCATTTACTCCGGAGCCACTGTGGGGAGCGGACACTACTCCATCCCTCAGCCAGCAAGTCCCAATTGATGTCATTCTCATCAGAAACTTCAAGTTCCGCTATCCTGGCAGGACACAGACAACAGGGAGCTGTCAGAAAGGGCCCCCCGGGGCGGCAGGGGTGCCGCACGCGTCCGGCCGTGTCACACGTAACAGCGCAGAACGACATGCTAGTGACCAGCCCCAGGAATCGACACAGGCTTCCAAGGCTCCACGCTGCCAGAGGTCAAGCAGAATCATAAACAACAGAAGATGGACTAGACCTGTTAGATGATCCAGTCCATCTCCTTGTCATGCAGGATTATTCTCCTTATTTACTTCTACATTAGGTCTTAGATCGGATTATCGTGAAGCATTCCAAGTGGTGGCACTTGCATCTTTTCTTTTTGAAAAAAACATTCCCCAAACACATCTCCAAGGCAGGAAATACTTCCTGAGATTCACTCTGAACATTCATTTAATTAATTTCATGTTATGATATTTACTTGTTTTCTTCTAAGCAACAACCATCCGTCCTTAACACATATTTTTGCCTTCTCTCAGATGCTTCTTAGCCAAAGTAGATGAAGTAAACTACAGCAATAAACACTTCCTCATGAATCAATCCCACCAGGCTCTCCAGATAAGGGACAGTCTTCTCTACCAGAATCTGTTTGAAATCACTAAAAATCTCTGAATTGCCCTTATCTGTACATAGAACATATGAAAGAGAGGTGAATAGCAAGGGGAAAATAATTTTGTGGAAGTTAAGAAAAGTCCTCTTCACAAATAAGGCAAGAGCACTCTTGCTAGCTAAAGAAAGAAAGAAGCAAAAATGAAAAAAAAACCTACCAAAACCAACCCTGTAGGATAAATAAAAGATATCTGGACAGACCAAACCAGAAAAATTAAGAAATATACCCAGCACATTCTGAAATGTGGAATCAGGCTCCTCATTTTGAGTTTATGTCAAACAGCTTCAGTAAATTTGTTAATACTACTTTGTTTAAGTAATCCTTAAATTCCCTGGATGCCCTGGCTTTTTATTCCCACCCAACCCACAAAAATCCACTGGCTAAAAAGCTTGAGTTAAAGGCATTCAAAATGGGAGGAGGACTGGAGAGAGCAAAAGATTTCCAAAGTCACTACCAGGCTGCCAGTTCAAATAGTCAGAGATGCTGATATCCAATCAGTGTTTGTTGGCCTACATGAAATTAATTTGCAGTCTCAGTTTAGCTCTTTGTAGACAAGATGTCCACATCACAGAAACCACCACCACACTTGACCCTTGTTGGTCATCTCAGCAGAGAGGCCAAGGACTGAACGGGCAGGGAGACTGAGCTACCCTCCAGTTAAGGGTTAAAGCGCATCGGTGGGGCAACGTGTGGGAAGCTTGCACGGTTTGCTGCCTGTGCTGTACCTTTTCTGTGGAATAAAGAAGACTTCAGTCTCCAGGGTTTTCAATCTGACACCTTTCACGAACACTAACATTCACTAAAAAAACAAAAAACAAAAAATATGTTCAATAATAAATCTCTGGGAACTGTAAACACAGCAGTGATTTTTGGAAGGTTCTAGAATTTTCAGTGTCTAGGAAACCAGCAAAATGGACCCCAATGGAATCCTGCTAGCAACACATATTACAAACCTTTAAAAGTAACTAAAATAACAAACCTCAAGATCAGATTTATTTCATCCTCCTTGGTCCACTCGGTGCCTCCACTTTGTTTCCAGTTGAGATAGTTGAGCCATTTAGAGCGGCACTGCTTCTCCGAGCGCGTCCCGACCCGCTCTGCCACCGCAGCCCAGGACACACCTTGGGTGACAATGTCACCTGGCTCTGTGCTTGTCAGCTCGTGCACCACCTCTGCCAGTCTCTTCTCTTCTTTCTCTGTCCACTTTCCTGAAAGACAGAAGCCCTCCACCTTAACCAGAAGCACAGACCCCCCATTCTGATCCATAACATGCCAGCAGATGTTTAACTGCCATGTCCAACACCTTATTCCAGACGCAAATATTAACTTGTGAAGAAGATGCAACTGTTCTTAATTACTAATAATTTATATTATATCCATTCTTGATCAGCAAATCAACAATTCCATTGTTCTGCTGCCAAATTTCTCCTTTTTCTTCCTCTCAGAAGAATAAGGCCACAGATGAATAAGGCCACACAGAGCTTGTCCAAAGAGTGACCAGAGCAAACTGATCCAAGCTATCTGAACTGTATTAGCTGGAGTGAATTAACCATGCAACAATTATTCACATGAGGTCTGGCTGAATTTTCCTTTACACGTGAATATATACATTACAAAATAAACAGTACTTTACTCCTGAAATGCATCTGTCTCTCTCTTGACACCAAACACAGTGTAACTCTATAACCATTAATCAAAAGAGACAGAATTTTAACCAGAATATCCATTTCTGACACCAGCATTTACCTCACCTGTGTTGCAGGTATCCTTCATCAGCCTACATCGATCCTTTACAGATGAAGCACTTCTCCCCAGGGCAGCTCCTATTGTGGCCCAATCATTACCATGCTTTACTCTCAGCCTACAGAGAAACATGCTCATTAGCACAACATCCAGTTAGGAAATTACCAAAATAGCAAATATTTGCTAATAAAAACAGGATGAACATGCAGTTTACAGGCTTAAAGAAAGAATGGGGAAATCACTTTGCTACTTTACTATTTTCTGCTACTTTTCCCTATGTCTTTCTAGAGCCTTTTGGACCAGCTGAGCCACAAGATAGATTTGAAATGCATATTATCAATCAAGATACATATAAAATGCATAGATACTATACATATAAAATGCACAGTATCTGTCTTGCAGGAAGATTGTGAGGCTTAATGAATGTGTTAAACACAATATGAATGTTTAGATAAACAGCTAATTTCCATTCTATACAGGTTCCTCAATGATTTTCAGGTGGTGTAGAGAGCACTTGAGACATTTCAGTAATGCCCAATAAAAACCCAGGCATCCTACAATTTAAATTAAGCAAAACACTGCATAATCATGTTCATCATTTTAGCAATCATTTTTCTTCTTCACACGACAGCAGGCTGCTTAAAATGTTGATCCATGAGTATTTCTGACACATCTGGAACCCCAAGCACCTTGTGAACAACACAAAGCAGCTCAATTGGTCCAAACAGATCCATCAATGGAATGCAATATACTCCTTTCCTCCTTTCAGCCCAACAGTTTCTTCCAACTGCTCAACCCTGGAAATGTGCAGGAGGGGATAAAGTCTGCAGCCCCATCTCCTTGATCTATCAGGTTCATACTCAAAATTAGGCTTTTTGAGCTGATAATTTATATATCTGTAATACTTCCTAGGGGAGATCCTACTCTTGACCTGACACTTCCTTTAGGAATAACCTTTGCTCAAATTTCATAAAGAAAAGGAACTTCTGTTTCTCATGACCACAAATATTGACTGTGCTTGCAAAAATCTGAAACTTTCCTAGTTACAACAGAAGCATTGCTTTAGAACTTTGTTGCATATTGTTAGGTCCGGAACACACATTAGAAAAAAATTTTAAAGGAATCCAAATGTAATTTCATTTTTCTTTAGACAGTAACCACTACTTTTGGGTAGTGTTGGAGCAGCCAAATTTATTTGTAACTTTTCAGTGATTTAATATAAAGAAACCCTTAAAAATGGATTAGGCTACTAAATATAAACAAGGAAGAGTGATCTTGTTCATAAGATAACTTACTCTTTAAGCTTTTCAATTTCCTCAGGAGTATACCTAAGCAACAGGTAAATAAAAAGACATTATTTTAAACAGAAAGCATACAGTATAAATATCATTATTTTACTAACCACACAGCACACATTTAGCTACAAGAAGAGATTAAGGAATTTCAGCTGTAAGATACAATCTGACTGAATATTCAGAAGAATGTGAGGAACAAATGTAATTTTCTACATTAGTGCATTTCTAAGGTTAACTGGTAAAGGATTCCTCTCATTTGTCAGAAAAATTCCTCATTCTCTGTGATCTCACTCCTATGAACAGAATTAGAATTTTCTGCATTAGTCTTTCAAATAAATAGCTTCTTCCTTACAGTCCCAGTTCACCATCACCATAAAGCTGACTTTCTATCAAAAGAGTTATCAGCACTGCGAAGATGTTTTTAATTTTCAACTACTTTCAAAAACGAAAATTTAAAATCCTATCTGGATAGCACCAGATCACGCTTTAAAAAATGGCAAGCAAGGGCATAAGGGGTGAAGACCAATTATTTCCAGGTCACAGCCCTAGAAAAAGTTATATCTCAGCAGATCCATCCCTGTGTCCAAGTCCTGTCATCATATCAGAATCTGTTATTCACCTTTGTTTTGGGTTGTTTGTTTGTCTGTTCTTTAAAGCTGTCATTGAATACCATCAATAGAACACAACTATTGCCAAGGATGATCTCTCAGAATTGAGCAGAGGTGACATATTAGCAAGATCTAGGTCTGTTTGGCTACATTTTTCTGTCTCACATAGAACACGTCAAGCATAAATACATGACCCTAGTCATACCAATAAAACCATGCAGCATTAGAGGGTTTCATACTTTCCAACATGGTTTCTGTCATCATACATGCGCAGAACTCTTCTATAGACAGCAAAGAGAGGCCGATTCAGACCCCAAGCTATTGTCCTGTAGAAATCTTTTCTTTCATCTTTTGACATTTCAAATATAATTTCAGTGGCATCTTTTATTCCACGGGCCTAGAACAAAGCATTAAAAAAAAAAAAACAAACAAAAACAAAAACCACAAACAAAACACCTTAGATAAAAGTCTCCTAGGAATCAAGAAGTAGAACACAAGAACTGAAGCCATTATGCAACTTTCTGTGTATCACAAATACTACAGTCCAAAAGTAAAACTGAGTATTTATGGATTAGCTCCCTTAAATACAAACCTTTGAACACTAGGTTTTGTTGTTTTGTTTTTTTCACTTTGGAGTCCAGGGAGACATATTCTAACACCTATCCACATATAATTAAAAAAAATTGTTCAATGTATATATTAAGATCAAAAATTGAACCATCATATAGAACATGATGGAATATGTGCTGTGGTGGAATTTGTCTGGGGCCATACAAGGGAAGGTTGTCAAACAGTGCTATATTGATTTATTACATAATTTTAGCTATTCCTTATGCAAAAGTGATTTCTTTCAATTAAACTACTCCTCTTGTTCTGATGGAAACTCAAATAATCCAATAAAAAACACTGCAAAGAAGTATAACAGTAAAGCTAAACTTCAGCTTAAACTAAGAATCACTATATTTCAATTATTCAAAGCAGCACAAGAAAGCAGATAAATGGGAAAAGAATGAATCAAATGATTTATCAGTAACTCAGAAAAGTTATTTAGCTAGCTTAAAAAAGCTTCACTAGATTGAAAATGTAGTATTATCCATGAATGATTTTGTGGCAGAAACTCTAATAGGTGTGTGGGCAGACACACTCTCTTCAACTAATACTGTGGATTTTTATCCCAATGAACACTAAATTCAGGGCTTTTTTTTTAAACCACAAGTGAAGGATGGTGAAATTATAATATCCAGGCTATATATTCTCAGCTGCAAGGGCTCAGTTCAAATATTCTCAGCTGCAAGCCTACCACAAATATGATTTATGAGCAACTATCACCATCAGTGTGCTCACCACATGCCCATTTACACTGAACTCTGACCCCAGTAACTTAAGGGGAAGAAAGAAGACACAGGCATCCTGCTAATATAGTACACAATCACAGACTTGGCACCAAGGATGTCTGGAAGTTGTGTTCAGTGCTCAGTAAGGAAACTGCTAGTGCAATCTTTTTCCACTATCTTTAACAAAGGTTTTAAGAGTCCTCAATGTATAGCCAGGGAAAGAGATTTAACCATGTAAAATGCCATGTCAGGATGCTCAAAACGGGCTATATCCAGTACAAAATGACAAGGAATGTTACATACATTAAATGCACTTAAATCCTGTTTATGAATCAATTTTTCTTATCTATTTTGAATGGGTGATGACCATTCCTACAACAAACCAATCCAAATCACTTATTGAGTATTCTGGGAAGTATTAAAGAACATTGGTTTCTAGCAGGAACTGCATCACCACATTAATGTGCAGGGAACATACTCTAAACATACCTTTAAATAGCGTTCAATGTTACTCATCAAAATGTCAATTTCTTCCTTTGACCACATCCCTTGCTTCCACTTATGGCCTGAAAATAGAAATGACAACTAATTACTGAAGTAAAGGCCAAAAACAGCAAGAACAGAAGTATCTGAAAACATGACCCATGCTGCAATTAACAAGGAAAAGAATAATTTTAGGTATTAAAATATAACTAGCATTAATTTTAAACAGATGTTATTTCATAACTGACAGTAACATTCAACTAATATTTAAATAATGTGAGTCAGATCCCTCTTCAAAAACATCCCATTTTTAAAAACAGAATATGAACTCCTCTATGAGCTGTCAAGTCACATTTTCAGCCTTTCTCTTCAGGTGCAACTAGAAAATTTCTGCCTTTAAACTGACAGCTGAAATTTCCATGCACTCAAAATCATTCCAGAAGCTGGGACTTAAAATACAACTCAGAAGATTACCTGAGGAATTGGCAGCAAGGTGGGATTCTCTTGCATGCCTTAACTCTGCTGAACATGAGAGTACTGCCACCTACTGTGAGTGCTTTTCATAGAGGTAAAGGCTCCTTTAAGTCTCTTTTTGACAAGCTGGCCCCCATCTCTTTCCTTCTTTTTGCATTGGGAGTAATGCTCAGGGGTCACAGCCAACATAAAACCTTGTGGTAGGTCTTTTACTGCCCCAAATGAAAGTGGTAAGCCAATAGAAACAATGTTTCTTTCTCTGTCCGTGCCTCTAGTAACCACAATGCCAGCTAAGCTTTAAAAGCAAATCCAACCAACTTTATTCAGCGAGAAAAATTCAAACCTGAAGTCTATCAATAAAACATTAAAATATTCCTACTTCAGATTATCCTTTTTTTCCCCTTATGGTCATACAATGCTTTTAATTGAGCTTCTGCTGGTGTGACCCAGTTTACATATTGGTGTGTGCTGGCTATCTGCCCACCTCTGCTCAGAAAAATCAGGGTACTTCCTTCTCAGCCTGCTAATTACCAGAGCTGAGAGACAGAGCACACCAAAGAGAGTGTCTACTCAAATCCAATTATAATGAAAAGTACAGGCATTATTACTAATTCCATTGGAACTGGTGAGAGAGTACTCTTGCCCTGTGTCCCATAGCTCCAATCTCTTCTTCCACAGTTACAGAGACAGAAAAATAAGGTATTCCAGTAACTGTGATTCACACAGCTCCAAGCCTCTGAACTGACTTAATGGGACACTGCTACTCCTTACCTTTAATACCAAACTATTTGAGGAAAGGACAGATATTCTGCACTTCACATGTTTGCATATTCATAGTCAGGATGATCATAATCTGCCCACAGGTCTGGGAAAAAGCATTATTAGGTGGAAACTGCTATAAAGTGATGAGCTCAGGCAACACATGCCAAACTCTGAGCTACTGTACAAGAAGACACACACTGAAATTCCCCCACTGCTATCTCTGTGACAAACCACAGAGCTTACAAGAAAAGCTCAGCCAGTAGAGATTCTCAAATATTTTTCTTGGCATATTTTACTAGAAATACCTTCCTCAAGTTATTAATCTCTTAACTGGAGTCACCAGATTGAGTGACCTCCTTTGACTGGCTGACAAGGTTTCTAACAAAAAGAGGGGGTTGCTTTGAACCGACTGAAAAAAAAAATTTTCCTCTAGAAAAAGTAGACGTCAAAGTAAGAAAAACAACAGAGGGGCTGAGGAAACCAGAGAGACGTCTTCATTAGACACTAAGTTTTTTCTCTAGGTTTAGAAAGCCACTTCCCCTGTGGGCAGGAAAGAAAAAAAAAGACAAAATCTCTTGAATTCAGCAACTGCTACAGGATTGCACAGGTATTTTGGAAAGGGAGGAATGCCCAGTGGAGTGGAAGTTTTAGGAGTATTAGAGATTATTTCATGAGGTCCTGGTCTGCAGGAGCCCTCTTCTTCTGAAGCAACTCCATTAACCTGAGCATGGATTGGTTTCTTTCTTGGTGTCCCCCAGCTCTGCTGCAGCTCCCCACCCCCTGACAAGGCAAACACAACTCTCTGCCCCGTCTGGGCTGACACACATCACCCACAGCCCTTCTCTACTGTGGCCATCACTGTCACCACTGCAGGCAAGGCCCATCTCCAAAAAGCCAGACCAGAGACTACTTTATGCAACTTGCAAAATGTTCTGAGACATTTGGAATAGTTTACCTTCCTACAGCATGGGAGAACTCCATTTGAAATACCCTACCTTTATTGGTTAGAGAATCCTTATCCTCTTTGGTTGTGAACCAGGCTTGACTAACAGCTGATACTTCTTCATTGCCCATTGGGGAGATTTCATCCAACTGCTCATTCTGAAGAATCTTGAAAAGACCAATATGAAATTATACAGTCAGATATTCAGTTGTTTATATCACTTTGCAATTAACAGGGAGACACAGTTTGAAGGAAAATGAAATCAGCACACCTCATCACCTTCCTGACTGTTCCAAAGTGTCATGTCTTAGATATGGCACTGGAACTATCACCTTTCTTAAAACACCTGAGTAAGATTTAGCATTTAATATACAGATGTTGTGAGAATTAATTAAGTAACATTATTTATCTTGTTTAATGTACAGTAAGTAAGAAGAGTCTCTTCTGTGGTGGAAATAGGCCTATATCCAGCATCTCCAATCTAGAACTTTTAGACATGCTACACCCACAAAGAAAACTGCATCTAACTGTTAGGACTGGTGACAAGACAAAGACTATTTGAGCATGTTATAAAGTTTAATTTACAATCAAAGAATGACAGAAATAACAGATAAACTTGTCTTCTATGCAGATCACATCAGAGTACATAACTACCAGTGGAGTGTCACCTCTATTACTCTTTGCAGTATTGCTCCTTGGGCAGTAACTTCAGACTGTGCTTTTACAGACCAGCATTTTACAAACAAGATCCCTGATCACAAACATTCGTATCAAAGAGTCTTATTCATTTAGTAAGCATTTCTGATACTTGTTTCCCTTTTCATATCAATTTAAATAAAAGCATACATCTAATAGGTAAATTGAAGTTTTACTGTACCTGAATCTGGGTAACAGTTCCTTCATTAATCTCATCTTCAGCTACCTCAGCGGTAGCAGTCATGGTCACCTCAAAGCTCTGGTCATTTTCTGCAACTTTACAATGGGTAAGTTAGTTGCATACTTAACTCCTGAAGCACTTTTTTACACATCCTACAAATATTATAAATTGCTACCTTTGAAGAGAAAATTTTGAAGAGTCTTATTTGGTATTTATTTGTTAACACAGTAAATTCTTAGATGATTATCAACTGATTATCACCTAAAATGATTATCAGCTGCGTCTCTTCATAAAATTTAAATATGGATTTAGAAACCTTCAGTTTTATGCTTGACTACAACTATGGCCTAATGTGAAACATAAACAAAATGTGTTTGATGCAAGAAATTTGAAACTGTATTAATATTTCTTTTCCAGCCCTACCTCCAGGAATTTCCAATTATTAAAGGAAAACATTCAAATCTTTTGGCTGCATGTGCTTTCCCCAGTCCTCCTTCAACTTCAACATGATAATGCCTTTAGTTCAAAGGAATTTCCATCTAGTTCCACCACATAAACAGGCACTCCAGGTACTGCAAATTGGTATTTTAACTAGATCTAGTTTTGCCTCCCTTTGGGAGATTATATTAAACTTTCTAATATTCAATCAACTTCCAGAAGACTAATTCAGTACTCATCCTATATTTTTACATCAATCTCTTTTACACACACCTCAATAGTACAAAACACTGAAATACTAATTGTACTGTCTGATCATTAAAAAAAACCAATTTCTTTGTAGGAGAGCCTCCAGTTGCTAATTTACTAATCCTTCATTTTATTCAATGCACCTGTAGGTCTCTAAACTACTTTAACACAGGCTTATTTTGCCAGAACTAACTGCTGCAAAACTATCCAAGGCTGAAAAAAATATAATACTCAAATATATTAATAAAATTTGGAAGAAAAACACCCCATGCAAAATATTCAACTGTGATTCAAGAGTCCATTTTTAATCTTTAATAAAAGAACTTACTTGGAACTGCAACAACAGAAATGCATGGCGTAGAATCATCAAGGCTTTGATCATCCTCTGATAAGCAAAGCCTCTTGTGTGGAGGTTCAGAGCTGTCTTCAGAGTCTACTTCATCAGCTTCTAACAACAAAAACACACCCAGGTTACTTCCTGTAAGCTAAGGAGCCTTGGACAGAGTTCTCCTACAAAGCTGGCCAAAGCAAACAGTAGAAACAAATGTGACAAGCTGGTTCAGTGCTTTGCTGCTGCCCAGGAACCTGCTCTAAGTTATGGGCAACAGCAGTCCCCATGCTTTCTTCAACATGCATTTTCTTTGACAATTCCATCCACAGTCTGTCAAATATTAATCAGTCCACAAAAATTTGGGTATGTGCTTGGTTCTAAGAATCTGTTTCAACTGAAATAAATCAGCAGCTGTATCTTTGTTGGGCACACACAGTCAGTTTTGGGATTTATACCTAATTTGACACTTTATCATTCTTTAAACTAAAGCAGAACAATTCTTGTACAGTAAGCTGCACCTGAGTAGCTCAAAGAATTTGTGGGTAAGGATGTATGGTGGTGAGATCAATCAAAACAAAGAAGAAAAAAAAATACTACGTAAAACAATTCTATACCATTTTGAGGGCAATGAAGAATTAGATTCCCTTCAGTATCCTGAGTCAAAGTCACAGAGTTCACGGTTTCTACTGTCACTGTGTCAGACTCTTCTTCAACTGTGCTCATACTCAAACCTGAAAGAGCAACACACAGGTTTTACCTTTCTGCAGCTGGACTCCACCTGGAGCACAGTGCTGCTTCCATCCCCCACACAGCCAGCACAAAATCCCACAGGGAATGAGCCTGCTCTTTCACAGGACAAAGTCACAATTTCACACATTCACCTACCTTTACTTTCCTGCCCATAAATATTGCACAGGGTAAAACCAGATAGCTTTAAAGTAACTTTCCCAGTTAAAAATAGTACCTAAACTCCTTATTAGGAGGATTTGCAGTCTACGGATTTCTTTTTTTTCAAATACAAACATAGGCTATTACTTTTTCAGCATTTCTAAATACTTCACGTCTGAAGATTTTTGTCCAGTATTTGTTCCACTGTTAATTTAATAATTCTGCTATTACAGAACTGAAAGCTAGTCAGGACTGACAAATATTTTTCTAGTGTCCTATTAGTCACAGCTCCCCTATTTATAGACTGCCAACTTGCAAAGTTTTATTCTCCTTCCATGCATATAACTAAATGTGAAACTTGCATTTTTTTTCTTCAGCATTTAAACAATAAGAGCTGCAGAAAAAATTGTTTGCAAGCAATCGCCAGTACAAAATGCAACTGAGAGAATAAGTAATCCAGGATAAGCCATATACATTGAAGTCACAGAATTAGGGCAATATAAAGTGTCTTGGATAACTTCATTTCCACTATAAAAGTACTGCAATGAAACACAAAGTTTCTAAGAAATTCTATGTAAACCACCACCAGTAATTCTGAAATAGCTAAATGAAATCACATTTAAAATATCCAGAAGCTTTACAAAGATGTCATCAGTTTTAAGCCTGCTTTTGCTGACTTTGGCAGAAATTTGTAAAAAGAAAATATAATCTATTTCTCCTTTAACTGCTCAGTGCTTTTTCTGTGTTTACTCATATGCCAACAAACACAAAAAATTACTTTTAACTTTTATTTTGAAGCCAAAATGTTGTTAAAAATATCTGGCTATAGCTTTAGAGAAAAGAAATCACAAATACATTACACATTTTCCATGTACTATGCAGGGATAGCTATATATCCACATGTAAGTGGAATTTACAACCTGGATTTCAAATTCTCAGTATAATGTTAACATTACTGCATCAGCAGGAGATTATTTAATTTTTAATCAGAAAACATGTTCTTCAGTATTGAAGATCTCCAAGAGAAGTGTTATCCTAGAAAGAAAAAACTACTGCCAGTCCTTCTAAAAAACTTCTCACCTCTGGAGCTTGTTGAAGATTTGGCACATGGTTAAGCACACACAGTGACTGATTCCTCAAATGAAGTGATATTACCCTTCTGAACATGTAAAAAATTTCAGATACCACTGACATTTTAAATCAGAGGGTTCTCAAACTTACTTTCACATCTACCATCCACAGCTCCTTGCCACATGCAAGTGTAGGAGGGAGTTACTTCCTTGGGATTCATCTGCTGCTGAGTTTTACAGCGTGTGCTCTATCCTTCCCTAGAAGCTGCTGTTTGCTGGTTGTAATACTGATTTTAGGAGCCCAAAGAGGCATCCTTAATGCTAAAACATGAAGGAAGACATCCAAAGTGTTACAGCTAAATTAGCAGACTGTAACTTTTTCAACCCAGTTTTAAGTTATTAATTTAGCTTTTGGAGAGTGAACAAACTGGGCCAAAACAAACAGATTCTCTTTTTCATGTTCATATGTATTTTCTCAGGAAGTTTTACTACAGGGACTGCTGTAGTAAAAATCCCTGAAGTTACCGGAAATGAGGTGGAGGATTCTTCCTTAATTTATGTCAACTAGTTGTCACAACATTTATTTTTCTACAGTCAGTTGAAAGCATCCATTTTTCACCATTTTAGAGGCCTGATAGACATGAGATTTATAAGACACATTACAACAGTCTATTACTTCACCTACAGCTGTTGCAGAACAGAATTGCAGAATGTGGAAATGGGATTTATAAGACACATTACAAGCAGTGGAAATTATAGCACCATCCACAGCAGAAGACAGAGCAGACCATTCTTTCTTTTTTATTTGAAGACTGATGAAAATTGAGTACAGACACAGCAAAGCTGTGTCATTCTTTCAGTAGTTACTCAGGACTTGATGAAAATCAATCTGTGTATTTAGAGGATCTGGATACCAAATAAAAAACACAGGGTAATTAATCCCTTTACATTGCCTGCCTTGCTGGTTTGCAAGTTAGGAGGGAACAGGACACAGCATAAAAGGGATTCATCCATCCAAATATGGCATTCCAGGGATGGGGAGGAAGCTCCACCCAGGATCAGGAGCTGCTACCCTGGCACTTCCATGCAGAGCTGTAACAGGATTTAGCAGACAGTGGCTGGGGCAGCACATCTGAGAGCATCACTGACTCCTCTGATCAAATCACACATGTGCAGCTCTCAGCTCCAGCTCCCCAAACTGCAGAGCAATTTGTGACAGCAACACTGGGCACTGCACTTTGTTCAAGGACCTGTGACTTCCCAAGAATTGGGAATTCCTGGATGGAGGATGGGTTCATAACTCCTCGATTTCCCAAAAATGGTTTATGCCACCTGCAAGTGCAGGCCCTCAAAAAAAAATAATGATGCTCTGTGTAAGATACTCATGATTTAGTGTATCCTAAGTTTTCTGAGTAAAGGTAATAACCTTGACCAAGCCTTGATAAAAACTTAAAAAGAGCCACAAGCTTGGTTCCCATCAACTTTAACGCATATTGGACCACAATTGAACACTGAGTAGAAAGAACATGAGGAATGAAGCCAAACTCAAATGGATATTTTGGACACTATTTTTTATTCATTAGATCATACAAATACAAGAAAACTGAAAGTAAAACCAACCAAGCAGGTTCTTTCAAGCTACATTTACCCCAGGACAGGGGCACCAACCCATTAATACATGAATGAGTGACCAAAATCAGGAATAACTGTGGTGGTTCTTTTGACTGAATAGGTAACAACCCCCAGATGTCACAAACCTCACTGTTTCACACTTAAATAATGCTGTAGCTACCAGGTACTCTGAACATGCATCAGAAATGACACATCCACAGGGAGCTCAGTGCCAAAGCCCAGGGCTGCTGCCTGACCCAACACCCTCAGATGCCTTCTCCTGATCCTGGCTGCAGGACACCCTCAGTCCATCCCAGCACAGAGGCTGGAGCTGTGGTGAGCAATGCCAGACCACAGCAGAGGCTCTGGGATGTGCCACGTGAATCCTGCTCATTACACACACCTGCACATCCACACATCTGCTCCTGCAAAAGCCAAATGCAAAGTAAATGACAGCCATGGTTTATTAATTAGTGAGAATTAGGACCTGAGTAGTCTCATCACCTCCAAAATATCACCTCCTTTTCACAAGTTCGCTAGGTGTGCTTTTGAAAATGCAAACGAGTTTTATTTTAAACAAAAGGCTTCCTTGAATTTTAAATTAACAACCCAAGGTATTTCTTTAATCCTTGATTCACACACATTCTTTACAGAGGTGCCAATCCATCACTAATATTTCATTTACTGAAGGAGGGTGTTACCTTTTGGGGAAGAGAACACTGTTGGATAGACATGCACCAAAAGTGTGGGTGCCATAATCCATAATGAAATAGCACCTCAGAAATCAATGTAAATTCCCAAAGCATTTTTTGCCTTGTTGGATTTCTGTGTGTATTTACTAAATTTGACACTTTTTAGAGCTGTATTACAATTTCAAACAGGTTTCAACATGCAGCCAAAGAAATGGGAAAATACTCTGTCTACAAGACTCATTTAATAGAGATTTCCAATATAAGTTTTCCACTAAAGCCACATAATAGAGCTGTTCTTATTTATCTGGGAAGCATGCAGCAGAATTATAGCAGAAAAAAACCCCTACAAAGCTGATTTTACACCAGACTGAAAAAAAAGTATTAATATCCTAATACAAAATTCCTTTAATTCTAAATAACCCTCATCAGACAGATGGACTCAATTATTCTGTGGGCTGTAAAAATTAAGCATTTCTAAGAAATAGTAGTTTTACTCTTGCAGACAGAATTCTGTCATTGCCCCTAGTTATTAGCTGAATGTTATGTCTAGTCTTTAGTGGACTGTTGTAAATCTTAAAATTTCTATACTAAGTTGAATTAAAGGCTGTGTTCTCTGAACTGGGCAATAAGTATGTTTCACTAAGTCCTCTAAAAAGCAAGAATTGAAGATTACTAAGGAAGTTTTCCAGTTTCTGTGGCATTTAACTGGAACAATTCCATGGAACACATTGGGATTTGTTCAGGAGAGACACTAAGGAAACAAAGTCACTACAGGACCTCATATTTTAGGATGCCTGAATGTTTAGTGTATTCCAGACCAAGTCAGTACTTCCAGGACATTATCAGGAGCTTTCAATATTAAACTAGTGCCAGTGCTGTTTACTAAAATTCAACAAAACTCCCCCCCCCAACCTTACTCCAGACCAAATGGGTCCTGCTCAAACTTACAATTCCACCAGGCAGAAATTTTCTCAAACAGCTGCCAACAATGGATACAAAAAGGAACCAAACTGAGCAGAAACCAATCACAAGGACCCAAGGACCTGAGTCTGGGGCATACAAAGATTTATTAATCTGTATCAGCATGAGATTACAGTCCTGTAGATACAGTTGCATCCCACTCATCAGTGGTGTTTAGGGAAGTGGGCCATCACTGAAACAGAATATATGGGAGACACAATGGGACAAAGTGTCCTCATTTGCAATGATCCAAATTTGGCAGAACTCCATGAGTTTTAGCCTGTCCATTGAAAGTTTAATAAAAAGCACTGAGCGTGCTTTAAATGTCATACAGGGGAAAAAACAACACAAAACAAAATAAAACCTATGTCCTAGCTCTTTCAAAAGAAATAACACAGAAAGTTTCAAGTTTTCTTTTTCATGAATTGGCTCTTGGGCACAAGGTTATAGCTATGGACAGAAATCTTCCTATGTACTAAAATTCTTTTCCCTTCATGTAAATCCAGTTCCATGCTAAGCATTTCAGTAACTTCTTCACCTTTATAAACAATGGGTAGAATTTCAGTATTCAAGAAAAATAAGAAAAATTATCCTAACTGTAAGATTGATAAGCAAAGAGAAGTCTTTCTTGCTTTCTGATGGACAGATAAGCACAGAAATTATGCTCAAAAAAAAGGAGAACATGCAAAACATAGTAGAGAGATCTTTGTCTCTTATACGGCCACTTTTTATAATTTTGTGTGGTTAAGACAAAAATCAGTATTTCTGAGCATTCTCCTTAAGGAGTTATAATTAATGCTCAATCTTTTCAGTAAGTCATAAAACATCATGAAGTTGTTTATCATTATAATCACGTGAAATGATGTAAATGAAAACCAGACCGAGACGTGTCCATCTCAATGCAAAATCCACATCTCCTGGTTTTGCAAAGGAATTCTAACTATGCTGTCAAGAGGCCAACCTACATCTGTAGCCAGAGCAGTGCTGGCAACCAAAAAGCATTTTCTAGATTACTTCAACTAACAATGGCCAGGTGGGGCTGAACAGTGCAACTCTTTGTGAATGGATACATACAAATACTACAGCCAGCTGAAGGAGGAGCTGGTGCAAGTGTAATACACTTCACCATGCCCAAGGGCACAATCAATAATAAAGAGACCTAAAAAAAAAGAGAAAAAGAAGAAAAGAAAAAGTGTGTGTGTGGGGAAATAGGCTTTTCCAATCGGAATCCTTTACTTTGGCAGAACAGAGCGTGGCTCTAGTGCACAAAATCCTGGTACCGCCCTAAGATGAAACCCCAGATCTTGGCAGAGTCGAACACTTCAGACTCCACTTGCCCTAAGCAACCTCAAATCGCAACTCTCAATGGAGAAAAAAAAACCAAAAAAAAACAAACAAAAAAAAGAGCTTATGAAACTAAACAGATAAAACCCACAAGCTCAGGGTACCCCAAGCGCAGACCCAGCGGGAGGAAATGGAGAAATTCAAATCCGATCGTGCAGGTGGGCCTCTTATTAGAGACATCCAGGTATGGGGGAGGGAGTTAAAACCACAAAAAACCAACAACAATTAAAAAATAATAAAGCATAATAAACAGAACAAACGCGCTGGTGGCCTCTTCCCCTTGCCCTGCCCTCCCAAGGGAGCCGGGTTTGGTCATTTCCAGGGCCGGTCCGTCCGTCCGCTTCCCAATTTCGCTGCGCGCAGCTCCCCGGGCAGGCGGGAGCCGCGGCCCAGCGCCGGCCCAGGGCTCTCCCAGGGCAGCAGCCGGCGGGAGGCAGCGGCCCTGCCCCTGCCCCGGCACTGCCCCCGGGGCGGCGGCTCCGGGCCCGCCTCAGCCCCGCTGCCCCGCGGCCGCCAGCGCCGCCATTTGGCCCCGGGCGGCCGCCGCCATTTTCCCGTGCCCTCGGCGGGCGGCGGCGCTGGACGGCCCCGCCGCGGGCTCCGCTGCCCGCCCGGCCCTGCCCGCCCGCACGGCAGCCCGGGCCGAGCGCGCCGAGCCGCGGGGCCGCACACGGCCGCTCCCCGCCCCGTCCCCTCCCCTCCGCCCGCGGCCGCCGCCGCTGCCCGGAGCTCCCGGCCCTGCGATCCCGCAGGGCCCCGCGCACTTACTTCCTGTTTTGGGTCCGGGCACTTGAGAAACCAGGATGGAGACTCCCAAGTACCAGGATGGAGGCGCCGGGCGGCGGCGGGCGGCGAGCGGGGGAGGCGGAGGCGGCGGCGGGGAGAGGCGCTGCGAGCCCGCCGGAAGGGCCCGCGTCCGCCCGCCCGGCGCTTCCGCCCGCCCGCCCGGCGCCACAAAGCGCACGGAGCCGGCCCGCAGCGCCGGCGGCGCCACAAAGCGCACGGAGCCTTCCCCGCCTCGCTGAGGGCCCGGGCATGGAGCCCCTGAACATCCACACGGGATGCATGGGGTTGGGAATGGCCTCTGAGAGCATCGGGCCCGACCTACAGCCCAATGCCACCCTGGCAACCAGAGCAGAGCACGCAGTACCACATCCAGACCTTCCTTAGACACCTCCAGCGATGGTGACTGTGAAAAACACCAATCACTTGCTTTTAAAATTTTAGAAGTTTAATAGTAATAAAATGGTTATAAAAATAGCAATATAACTAGAGTAATAAAAATTTTGGACAGTTTCAATTAGGACAATATGAGACAATAGAAACAAAGAGTTATGAACGTCTGGGTACGTTTTTCTGGGCAACATAAACGTGAAAAAGGACACCCATTAAGAGAGGATTAACCCTTAAAAACAATAACCTGTTGCATATTCATACATCTCATACATGATGCATAAATTCCATTCAAACACAGGATTCTCTCTGGTCAGTGTCAGCCTCTTCCTCTTAATCCTAACAGCGTTGTTCTGCCTGAGCAAGGTGGAAGAAGTTGGTTTCTTCTGATAAGAGAGCAATAAATTATTTTTCACTGAAAGATTTACGTGTCCTGTGGCTGCTATCTCGCTGAGAGTCCTTTCTACAAAAAAGTATCTTACATAGCATAGTTTCTATTTTAACATTTTGTTATAACCTAAAACTATATTTAACACACTACTTAAGAGAATTAATACAGCATTACGTTCTAGCACAACACATATAATACTTATTTTAATATTTCTGAAAAGCCAATCATACAATAGGCATTTCTCACAGTGAGTCCACTACTTCCCTGGGCAACCCATTCCAATGTTTAATCAATGGATGCCAATCAATATCTAATTAATGGCCACATATATGATGAGGGCTCTGGAGCATGTCTCATATAAGGAGAGACTGTGTGAAGTGAGCTTTTTAATCCTCTCTTCCAGGAGAGGACTGGAAGGGAACCTCAATGTGTATAAATATCTCAAAGGTGGGTGCCAAGAGGATGGTGCCAGACATTTTTTGGTGATGCCCAGCAGCAGGATGAAGAGCAGAGGCCATAAACTAAAACACAGAAACTTTCATCTCAACATGAGGAACTAGTTCTTTACATAGAGTGGGGTAGAGCAGTGGAACAGGCTGCCTGGGGAAGTGGAGGAATCTTCTCTGGAGGCATTCCAAACCCACCTGGATTCCTGTGGAAGCTGCTCTGGGTGACCCTGCCTTGGCAGGAGGGGTTGGACTGGGTGGTCTCCAGAAATCCCTTTGAATCCTGTAGCGAGGGTGTATCTGGCCTGGGATGGTCAGTGTCCGGCTAGCAGAGGGCAGGCCGACACCCTGCTGCAATCCAAAGCGAGCACCCCTCGGCGTCTGAGGGCCTCGGGCTGTGCTCGCCTGCGGACCGGTCTCACCGCCAATGCGACTGGAAATAAGGAGCTGGACTCTCAATGGGGTTAAGTCCGGTTTAATGAACACTCCAAGATGACATCCAAGGAGAGACCCCAGGGAAAGACCCCAAGGAAAAACCCCAAGGAGAGACCAAGAAATGGGGATGAAACGAGGTTATAAAGGGGGTGGGTGTACAAAGGAGGGGTTTACACTGGACCAATAAGGAAGGGTGGAGGGATGAACTTAACATAACAGACATAAAGGGGAAACCAATAAATACAAAGTAAAGGAGGGGCCCCGGGACCACAACCCCCAGAGAGAAGAAGATTCTGGAAAGTTGGGAGGAGTGGGGGGTGATTGACTGGACCCAGGGAGGAGAGAAAGTCTACATATAAGGAAATAGGGGAGAGGAGGAATTATATGACTTAACTGACAGTTTATGCCAATGGCGGGAAAACTGGGGAGGGCAGAACCATTTGCAAACATAAGGGGGGAACAATACAAAATGGGGGAGATATACAATAAACTTAACAAACACACTACCACATCTCCCCGTTTTTTACCAAATAAATAGAAAAGAACAGAAACGTCCATGTGAAACTTAAAACACAGGGACCCGCGGCTGGTCTGGCCAAGCTTCACCCTCTTCCAGTTGGAGTCCGCCCGCCCATAGATGATCGAAGGGCGGCGTGGTAGCCCCCTCCTCATCCACGGCTTCCCCTGCCTCTGAGGAGAGGTCCTCCAACTCGACGGGCTCGTTTAACGGAACGTTGGCATGGTTCACGCTTAGCGCAGTTGCTTTCTTTAACAGTCTTTTGACCAGTCCGCGGATCACAGCAACCAAAAGCAGAAGTATAATCAAACTTAAAATGACTTTACACACTGATTCTATTATTGAACTGGCCCACCCGCTAAGGCCCCAATCCTTGAAGATGTCCCCCAGCCAATCAGATGTTTCTTGCTTGACTTTGTGCAGAAGGTCTTGTAGGCGCTTCACGGATTGCCTGGCGTCCTCGGCTCGGGAGGACAGGTTCATACAGCAGAGGCCCTCAAACTCTTCACAGTGGTGGTGATGGAGCAGCAATAGAAAATCTATTGCTGCCCTGTTTTGGAGCGTCACCTTCCTTGTTATTTCCTCGTCTGTGAGGAGGTCGTATAAGGCAGCTGAGGTAAGATTGGCTTGCTTAGCCACCCAACACTCCAGGCAGCCCAATTCACCCAGAGATTTTGCCACTCATACCCACGGCAATAAGATGGTAAAAGCGACAGATTTTGAATGGGACCAATGAGTAATTTCATCATCACAGTCCTCAGTGAGATCTTTAAGATCTCTTTTAGACCTGGCCAATTCGGATGTGATGTTTGTCTTTTTCCAATTGATAATTTGGGTGATGTTGGGGGTAAACAGCGTCAGTCTGCCAAAAGTGCACGGCCCTCCGATCAGACCAGAGGGGATGCCTGCCCACGCTCGGTCGCCACAAATTAAAAACGCGCCCCTAGGAAGGGCATATGGGGTCCGTCCAGTGGTGGTGGGGCCACTGATCTTTAGCACGGCCCTGCACCACTGGTTTGCTTGATATTCTTCTTTGGTTTGTTGGACCACCTCACTGCCCTTCTCTAAGGGGGCAAAAGTGTAATCAAATTGAAAACAAACAGAGGCGTTGGCTGAACCGAGAAGATGTAATTCGGTGGGCTCGGAGGGTAAAGGATCCAGCCTAACCACTCCGTCTCTCCAGGCGTTACTGGAATCAAAACTAGGGAGGATGGTAAGGCTCCAGGCCAAAATAGGGGAAAGGGCTGACTGAAAGGCGGATGGGAACTCGCCTGGAGAGAAAGGGATCCCCACAAGGCAAGACAACATTGGGTCCTCTGCTGCATCGGTGTCAAGGCAAATATGGTCCTGTCCCAGAGACTGAGCCAAGGCACACCAGGCATTGAACTTCGGCTGGGGGATGACCCACGGCTCCGAAGATGGCAGCAGGAGTCCGTAGGTCATCAGCAGTAGTAGCAGAATGCCCGGGTTGGGAGCCATTGGTGATGATGCGGGGGCCATCGGGGAGATGTACTAAAACAAAAGAGAAACGGTGAAAGTATGAAGAAGTCACTGGCCGAACACATCTGGGAGTGGGCCCATCGCAACTGCAGCTGTGGCCAGGGAATCGGCACGACGGTTGCCCTCGGCGATGAACCCAGGCAGATCTGTGTGCGATCTCACATGCATCACATAAAATGGATGCTCGCGGTGGGAGACTAGGTCAACGAGCCTCGTGAGTAGGTCAAATAACCTTTGATTGGAGACCTCCTGGAGAACTGCAAATTGAGCTCTGGACACTACAACGTACGCAGAATCTGTTACCAGATTAAAAGGTCCTGGGAACCTCTGGATTGCCCTGACGAGTGCGTCCAACTCAGCAATTTGTGGAGAACCCTCCACAACAGCAACATCTGTCTCCCACTGCTGAGTCTGAGGATCCTTCCAAGTCATCACTGACTTGTGGGATGCTCCAGACGCGTCTGTAAAAACTGTCACTGCATCCAGGGACTCCTTGCTTTGGACCTTCTTTAAAGATAATTTGAATTCCGAATTAAACAATTTGTGGGCCGGCCGATTTGCTGCGATGCGCCCAGTGTAACTGTCCAACGCAAACTGAAGGTTTTCATTTGTTTGCAGCAGTTCATTAAAGGTCTTCAATTTTAGTTGGCCCGATTCCAATTCAATGGGTATGTAAATGCATGAAAAATTGCACCCTGCCAACTCCCTGATCCTCGATCTTGCCTTGAGGATCAGTTCGGCTACCAACTCCTGTGGCCTTGTCATTCTTTTGGACTAATGGTGACTCAGAAAGACCCACTCTATGATTAGGAGTTTGTCTCCCAAGCCTTGGTCCTTTAAGGTCTTGTCCCACTAATGGATTATGCCATGGAGGTGTGGCAACTTTCCTAGTATGATAAATTTGAAAGGCAGGCCCAGATGGTAGCGATGGGCCTGCCTGGCCGAAATAGCCTTTTGGATCTTCTCCAAAGCCACCTGAGCCTCTGGGGTGAGAGCCCTAGGGGAACTAAGCCCCTCTCCCCCTTTCAACAAATTGAAAAGCGGGGCCAGGTCCTCGGTAGAAATGCCCAGCCAGGGTCTCACGCAATTTAAAGACCCACACAGTTGGTGAACATCCGCTAGGGTCTGGACTTCTGTCCGGATAGCCAATTTTTGCGGAACAATGGTCCGCTTGGTGATTTCAAGGCCCAAGGTGGCATCCTCTGAATTTTTTCTGCCTGGAGCTCGAACCCTGCAGCAACCAACGCATTGGTTGTCAGGTCAAGCGCATGGGCAAGCAGATCATCGTTGGGCGCACAGACAAGGATGTCATCCATATAATGATGAATAACGACGGCATCCCCGAGGGCTGCACGAATGGGGGACACCAGAGAAGCAACGTACCACTGGCAGATCACTGGAGAGTTCTTCATTCCTTGTGGAAGGACCTGCCAATGGTAGCGCTTGTCTGGGGACTCACGGTTGATGGAAGGAACCGTGAACGCAAAACGCGGGGCATCATCAGGGTGTAGAGGAATTTGGAAAAAGCAATCCTTGATGTCAACTACAGCCAGATTCCAGTTTCGGGGGAGCATTGCTGGGGAGGGCATCCGTGGTTGGAGAGACCCCATATCTGCTATTTTTTCGTTAATTTGGCAGAGGTCGGTCAGGAGCCACCACTTATCTTTATTGGGCTTTTTTATCACAAAAGCTGGAGAATTCCAGAGAGACATAGTCTCCACGATGTTGCCCTTAAGTAGCTGCTCCTGAACGAGCTCGTTGAGCGCCTTCAATTTTTGTTTATTAAGTGGCCACTGCAAGACCTGTACTGGTTTATCAGTCAGCCAATCCAGCTTCCAGGTCCGGCGCTCCTCAGTGGCCACTGCCCGAAAAACCTGGGGAGCCTTTGGCAGGTCAGTTTTGGCTCCCCACTGGGCCAGTAGGTCTCTCCCCCAGAGAGGCTCGGTGTAATCCAATACAAACTGGGGTACTGAAGCCAATTGCCCATCGGGTCCCGTAATTTGTACAACGCTCCTTGATTGCTTAGCCAATTGGAGCCCTCCTACACCTTGAATCATGCCAGCTGCGTTTTGCAAGCCCCAATGTGACGGCCACTCCCGAGAGGGAATGATCGTCACATCTGCCCCTGTGTCCAGAAGACCCCTTACGATCTTGCGGTCCCCGCCCAACGAAAGCTGGCATGTCAGGCGGGGCTTCTCCCTCTCCACTACTTGCGCCCAGGCCACTGTCAGAGGCGATGAGTCTTCTGCCGGCTTGTTCCAATGTTCTTTGTCCGGGAACAGAATGGCCTGGGCGATGATCTGACCTTTGGAGAGGAAGAGTGGGGGTCGGACACAGTACAGCCCTACCGCGAAACGGTCCCGGTCTGTAGTGACCAGTCCCGAGACGATGTAAATGTCTCGCGGTGTGTGCTTTGTGTCTCCGATGATGGTCCACCTGCAATGTCCTAACTTCCTCCAGCGACCGGGATGTTGGAGGTCGACAGACACCAGCTGTAAATCACTATTGGGGAGATGTAGATCCCTAGTGAGCTGCAGCCTGTATGGGGAAGCAGAGGACAAGGTGTTAAGTGCTGGTTGGGGCTGAATACCACAGGTGTGTGTCAAGTCCGGTATTAAAAAAGACAAGTCAGGTAAGGCGTGCGGCGGCTCTCCCTTCTCTCCTCCCTCCCCGCTGGATGTTGTCATGCCCGCCACATTTGTGTCCACGCGCAGGGAGGGACTGCGCTCTGATTTTAGTTTTTTTGCTCCCTTTCTTTTTCCTCCCTCCTCCTATATTCCATGTAGTCCTGTCTCATGGGACACTGGGGCATCCAGTGCCCTATCTTGCCACAAAGGTGGCAAGGGTGAGTCGCCACTGTTCTTCTGCCGGACCCTGGTGTCATTGGTCCGGCGGTGGCGGCAGCTTCGGCATCAGGATCTTCTGGCGTTGGGAACTCCGCGAAGGCTACGGACGCTCTCTTAGGGCGCTCTTTCGGATCTTGCAGTGGAACCTCCCTGGCGCACACTTCAATCATCTGCTCCACCGTGGGCCAGGGGTTTCAAGGGAGAGATCGGATGGCCCACCTACACGCTGTGTTAGCGTTGTAGTAGGCCATCTTTCTTAACATCTCCTCTCTCTCCCTCTCCCTCGGAACCTGCGCTTCGACGAACCTGTACAACCTTTCTATGAACGCCAGGTAAGGTTCCTGCGCGCCCTGCCTTATCTCCTCCTCTTCCATCTGGGAGGTAGTTGCAGCCAGTTTGTAAAATGCGCGTTCCGCAGCCTTCCCTGTTTCGACCAGCTGTTCAGTAAACAACGCCTTGGCCTGTGCTGCCCCGCTTGCCCACGGCCTGGTGCCCACAAGATGGTCTTCAGAGATCACCAAGCCCTCGGTGTCGTGAGATATGGAGGGATTCACCCAAAGCATTGGGAGAACCTCCACAATCTCCCTCCTCCATTCTCCCGCCCAGACCCTGAATTCCATTGGGCCTAAAAGGCTGGAGAAGAGAGCCCTCAGGTCCGCGGGCACCAGATCTCCCTGTGCAAGAACCGGCCGAAGGAGCCCCCGGAAATACTCAGATTCCCGGGAGTACTCCCTCTGGGCCTTGCACAGCTCCTTGATCTGGGCCTGGGTGATAGGCACCCATTGGGCCTGAGCACTCCCCTCCCCGCTGAGGCGGTAAGTAACTGGAGCGGCTTCCAATAAAGGCACCTGTCCCGGCTTCCGGTCATCCACCCCCCCGGAACACGAAGCGTGGGAACCGGAAGGAGAAGTGAAACCAGAATTGGAGGAGGTTGAGCCGGGGCTTGGTCTCTGGGCAGGGCACCAGCAGGGGCGTGGTGACTCTTTTCTCTCCGCCTCCAAGGTGGAGTTAGGAGGCAGAGTGGAATAAGGAAGTGGAACATGGGAGGGGTCAATAGAAGGCGGAGTCGTGCACGGGGT
Source organism: Melospiza georgiana (assembly GCF_028018845.1). Classification (NCBI taxonomy): domain Eukaryota; kingdom Metazoa; phylum Chordata; class Aves; order Passeriformes; family Passerellidae; genus Melospiza; species Melospiza georgiana. The sequence continues at coordinate 7,953,646 of NC_080433.1, forward strand.
GAAGGGAGGAGCTGAGGGAGGAACCGAGGGCGGAGAAAGGGGTGGAACAGAGGGATGATCCGAGGGTGGAGCTATGGGAAAAGAGGACGGGTCAGGGGAAAGGAAGGGGTTGGCTTTAGGGACAAAGGGATTCGGGGTAGAAGAAGGGGCAAAGCCAGGAAAGACCATGCGGTCTCCGCCATTTTGGACTCCTTGGGAGCCATCTTGGGCAACTTCAGAAAACCTTACAACCTTAGGGGTTACAATCTTGGGGAGAGGAGGAACAGGGGGATCGGGAAGAGAGCTCCGAAGAGCTTGGCCAAGGCTCTTCGGAGGGGGAGGCCGAGCCGGTCGCGAGGGAGCAGGGGCAGGGTGGACCCCCTGCTTCTTACTGGCCTTGAGGATCCCTCGAGAGGGCTCCTGCCGAAGGGAAGAGGGAGAGGAATGGGGGATAGGAACAAATGAACTGAGAGAACTGGGGAGCAAACTAAAATGAGATGGGCTTTTCCTCAAATTCCTGGATGGGGGCAGTGTGGTTAGCACTTTGCCCGCCCAATATGCCACAGTAGATAAATGTGTCTCCCCGCAATTGACTTCACTATCTAATTTTGCCACAACGGCTGCCCAAAACTGTGGCTCCTTCACAATTTCCGGGGTGACTTCAGGAAAATGAGAAAAAGTCCACTTAATTAACAACTTTAACTCTTTCTTGGGGGCAGCAAAACCTCCCCCAAGCAATAAACCTTTAACAACATAATAAACTCCTTTCTGGGGTTTGCTCAAACCAGCACCCATGGTTACTCCTAAGGTACCTCAAAGCAAGGTTGCCTTAGGAGGAGCAAATCTCGTGATGGAAAACTCCACCCGCCTGAGGGAAACGAGAACTAAAACAATGAGACACGCACCACCGGACCCCCGCTCCCCCCGCTGTCCCCAAGTCTGGGGTTTCAACAAGGGGAAATGAAGGACTTTTGGGTGGTGGGATCTGGCCCCAAGTCTGGGGACACAGACCCCACAGGAAAGAGAAAACAAAAAACGATAGGGGGCGAGGACTGTCCCTGGAAGACCGGGTTATCAGCCCTCAAAGGAAAAAGGGTTGGGAGCGGTCCCCAAAGCAGGGCATGGACTCCTAGGGAAACTTAAAAAGACAGGGGGGAATCCCTGAGAGTCCCCAGCTCAGGGCCAGGGCTTACCTGATCCAGCGGTGTTGTCAACGAAAACTTGGGCAGATGGTCACAGTCGCCGAAGCCCTCCTTAGGTGCCTGGAGTTGCGGCTTCGGGTCCCCTGGGAGAGCTACCCCTAGAACGGGGTCTGCTACTACCAGGGGTAGCTGGCAGCCAAAAGGAATTTGTAAATCTGGTCTATGGGGTCCGGTGACCTGGCGTCCAGTCGTCCAGCCGTCCAGCCGGGCCCCACGTTGGGCGCCAACTTGCGGCGAGGGTGTATCTGGCCTGGGATGGTCAGTGTCCGGCTAGCAGAGGGCAGGCTGACACCCTGCTGCAATCCAAAGCGAGCACCCCTCGGCATCTGAGGGCCTCGGGCTGTGCTCGCCTATGGACTGATCTCGCCGCCAATGCGACTGGAAATAAGGAGCTGGACTCTCGATGGGGTTAAGTCTGGTTTAATGAACACTCCAAGATGACATCCAAGGAGAGACCCCAGGGAAAGACCCCAAGGAAAAACCCCAAGGAGAGACCAAGAAATGGGGATGAAACGAGGTTATAAAGGGGGTGGGTGTACAAAGGAGGGGTTTACACTGGACCAATAAGGAAGGGTGGAGGGATGAACTTAACATAACAGACATAAAGGGGAAACCAATAAATACAAAGTAAAGGAGGGGCCCCGGGACCACAGCCAACCACAACCCCCAGAGAGAAGAAGATTCTGGAAAGTTGGGAGGAGTGGGGGGTGATTGACTGGGCTCAGGGAGGAGAGAAAGTCTACATATAAGGAAATAGGGGGAGAGGAGGAATTATATGACTTAACTGACAGTTTATGCCAATGGCGGGAAAACTGGGGAGGGCAGAACCATTTGCAAACATAGGGGGGGAACAATACAAAATGGGGGAGATATACAATAAACTTAACAAACACACTACCACAGAATCCTAACCATTCTGTGACTCTGTGGTCACTTTTCATTTCCCTCCTACCCAACAACCTCACAAAACCAAACCATATTAATCAAAAGTTATCCATAAAGCCAAGATTAAACAAGCTTGTGGTGGTGCCCAGCTTGTGGTGCTTGCTGCCCTGTGGAATGGGTGCCTGTGTGTGCCATGATCCTTGGCAGACAAGCTGAGTCCCTCACAGAAAAACTGGGCACATAAGGGCAAGAGGGTGCGTGGCATCCCCTGCCTGCAATTCTTTTGTCTAAAAACCTAATTGCACTTCTACCACTTCCACCTTTTTGGCCACTTCCCTTATATGTGACCTCCAGTTGTGTCCTCCCCAAACCTTGGGAGCTTTAAAAAGTGTCTTCATGGGAAGACAGGGCAGCTTAGGAGAGGAGACATTGCACATAAAAATGCTGGTAAAATATGGAGAGGGAATGTGTAGTTGGGACAAGAAGGTAACTGGTATAAGGAGCTGAAAGCAAGATTTATAGCACCTGTTTTGTTCAAAGCACACTTACATTAACTCTGGTCTATGTGTACTTGGTATTTCTGGACATCAAAACTCAGGAATCTCAATTTCCACACCTAGTAGTTGACTTCCAGGGAAAAATTTAAGTGCCTGGTCCCCTTAGGCACTAATTGGCCAAAGCAGAGACATAGTTTGCTATGCTAGGGTTGCATACAGCTGTTGGACTCACCAGCCATGATCTCTTGCAGCTTCTGAGTTTTTTTCTCCCCAGTTTGTGCAGCAAATGATGCACAAACACTACATTTGCCTTCCATGAAGTACTTCTCTGTTCTGTTGTTGTGGTGGTTTTTTGTTTCTGTTTGGTTTTTTGGGTTTTGTTTGTTTGTTTGGCTGGTTTAGTTTGGTTTGCTTTGGTTTAGCTCTGGTCTTGCTTTGAAAATAACAGGATACCACTTCCTTGAGCTGTACCAAAATGCTTCATCAGGAGGATATGTTCAGACTGCAGGAAACAATACTGAAATTTCATCTAAGCCTCCACCATGTGGAAATTTCTAAAAAGACCTTGTGCACTAAGCAGCAAACATGAAGAGGATTCCTTCCATAAATTAGTTTCCCCATATGTCATCCCTTCAGTTATGAGCCTTTCCCATGCTGGATATAAAGCCTTCCTCTTTACTATATTTTTATCTTACTTATCTGGATGTACCACATATAAACATTATTTTAACTGCAAAATCTGTACCTCCTTTTACAGAGTGATGTTGTTCTGGGACTTAGCAAGATACAAAGATGACAACCTGTGAAGTGGCAGCACGTTGAGGACTAGGTCACTGGTCATTTTTTGTCACCATTTTAGTCACAGATCTGCAAGATTTTGTGCAGAGTTTGGGATGATGAGCTCTGTTTGGGCCCCATTCCCTGTTTATGCAATAGAGAGAATTTATTTTTCCTCACAGATATGTGCTGTAACCAAACTCAGGAACATTCACTTTATATCAGATTCAAGGTATATGTAGATAAAATGATGACTGGAATTCTCTGGGGTTTCAGGAGCATGATGAACTCTTACTCTTGTAAGAGATTCCTGTTCCGCAGTGGAAATGAGCTTCATGAATCCTGAGTTCTCTCACGTTAACAGAACAATTGCATGCATCTATACCTATTTAACTCGATGAAAGACTCAAACACAGAATTTTCTATGGATCTAACAATTTCTTTATATTAAGATAGCTTTTCACCAGCTCACGCTGAGTTTTCTTCCAGAGGCCCTGTGTTCCTGGTGGCCACCAGGTGTCCCCGCTGCCCTGTGCTCCAGACCCACCAGTTGTATCCCAGAGATGGAACCCTGCTCCAATTAAAGCCCATTTAGCATTGCTCTGTAGGTACAGCAAATGACACTCCTCGTCAAGCACTAGGGGGAAAGTGAGGCTGGGGTGTTCCTTGATAAGATGTGAGAAGGAGGATCGACATGCTGATGAGTCACCATAAATCCTGAAGGCAAAGTGTGAATTTAATAATCCCAAATCTGATTACATGGGTGGTGGCAGAAAGCTTGGTGCAGATCCTTTTTCATAATAGAAGAAATAAAGTTTTATTCTGCAAGATTCAGGGAAGAAATGCAAAGCACGGAAGTTAGAAAAGTCCTTGATTCCTGTTTGTTTGTTTGTGAGATTTTTCGTATTTCTATCTGTATAGATTATAGATTTCTCTCTGTAGAAATATGAAGCTAACTACATATGGGTACAGCAAATATATTCATTACTCATTGACAGAAAAAAATTATTTCTATAAATAAACATTCTAGTATTTATATAACACTTGTTCATTTCTATGCTCACAGTTTGGTAGGGGCTGGCTATGGAGAACTGCTCAGGCTCTGAAGAGCTGCCATAAAAGAGAGAGATGCCAGAGAAGGAATAACAGAGCACTGGTGGCAGTTTGTATGGGTTCTTCACTCTAAGAAAAATTATTGCCTGTGGCCTGGCCTAGGAAGAATCCTATAAAGAGCACTCACTCATTGTGAGACTTTGGTGACAATCTTGTAATTTCCTTACTTGCACCTGTGTGAGGCTGTAATGGTCTGACCACCTTGAAAGTCTCTCTTATTGGTTTTGAGTGCCTGCTCTGTCACTTACCATCTGTCAAAGTCCTGGAAAATGTCTGAGAATGGCAATGTGTCCAGGACCTTCAATACCCTGTCTGCAGAGCTGGGAATAAGGGCATTGTCATTCTTTTATTCTGAAACCTCTGCTGAGGCACCTGAATTCAGTAGCAATCACTGCAGGCTGCACACCTACAACCTGGGCTGCCATCTGGACATGCCCACCCCTCTCCATGCCTTGGAGCAGTAGCAATCCCACTGAACCCAGTCCAAAACTAGGAATGGTTCTGTTGATATGGCTAAATGGGAGGAAGAAAAAGGATCAGAATTCCAGAGACGGTGAGCAGAGGACAAGGTCTGCGTGGATCTGAGCTGCCAGTGACATTGGGATGAGCCTTTCTTCCTGCTGCTGAGTTTAGCAGGAAGGCAGCTGTGCAATTCACAGCATCCATAAGGATTTGGTGTTTGGAGGGGATATCAGAGAAAACAGGAACTGGTTTCTGTAAGGAGGGTGTGTGGACAGCAGAAGAGGAGAAGGAATGAGACTTCACAGGATCTCTGGCGGAAGAGAAGGGAGAGAACAGGACAGAGCAGATGGGAGGAGCAGATGGATCCCAGCTGGGAATTGCTTTACTGTGCACTACCCAAATCAGAGGCGCTGCTGGCAGCGTGTGGTGGGCAGAGTGGGAGCTTCAGACAAGGTTCATGAGAGCAGCCCTCCCTTTGAGTCATGAGGTGCAGAGAGGACACCCCCTTGCTTTCTAAAGCCTTTCTTAGAGAGGAGCCTGAGTGCAGCTGGATCCAATCTGAGCCCCAGACTTTGTCAGTAGTTTATGTGTAAAGGTTTATTGTGGGGGTACCAGTCGTTGGTTTCTCTGGGTCTGGATTGAAGGCACTTGAGACAGTAATCCATGTTCAGACTCAGCTGTTTATTATTTCTTATCAGTAAAACAGTCTCACTACTGTGAGTTCAGCAGTTTTTTATTAGAAGGCACAAAATGGCCAACAATCTCTTGTTACAAGGTCTTTTAAGCCTAAACTCTCCAACTAAGAACTGACACCTGGATTATTTTCCCTTTTAACCCAATAACTGATCCCACAGAGCCCACAATGGGGACTTTCCTGCCCAATTACAAAATGCCACCCGAACCCATGGAGAAGAAGGAAGAAGAAGCACGAAGAAGAAACCCAGGATGACACCCTGTGCCCTCCATCTTGCTTCCATCCACAACATACTAAAAATCCCAAAACTTAAATTTCTCACCAAGTGATACACCTACACTGCTCTCTATAATCTATTGCACACTTTTGTGGATTCCAGTCTATCTTGAAGTCTGGGAAACTTTCTCCCTGAATGAGGGTCAAAGTCAGTGCTCCCCTGGGTTTCCACAGTTTATTTAGGAATAATCAAACCTTTATATAACTTTGTTTCACAGCATTAAGGATGGCAAACTAGATGTATTTATATAAATATATATGATTTAGGATTATTATGATTAGACAAAAAGATCTTAATCAGAATCATTTAGTAGACAGTACAGGAGCTATAACCATTATTATACAGTGCACTATGGAGCGATATTGAAGCAGTTGCATTAAAGCAATTGTATTAAAGCAATTGTATCAAAGCTAGCAAGAACAATTATGAAGTAGAGATTGATGTTACTCACCCATACCAATGATCATGGACAGATTTCTTTCGCTCAGCCTCCAGGAATAACCTTTAGGGGCATCCTCAGTGAGGAATCTCCACACATACAAACCCAAGAAGGGGTATGTTATGTTAAAATTTGGAACTGGGCTTTTATAGTGTGAAGTGATGCACTCTCAGTCATATATCTCCAGGCCAGCCGTGTCAGCTCAGTACCTCTAGGTAAGTGATCAGTAGTAGCATTTGTTTGTTCTTTTATCCAGGTATTTTACCAGGTCTTTGTCTCACTATCAGGATGTTTAACTTCGAGACTGATGTGTCACACTGGTTTCAGCACTAATCAGCACTTCAAGCAGCATGAGGTTCCCTTTTTCATTTACCACTGATAGCTTTGGAAATAGAGCATTGTTCAAGTTGTTTTTCCAGGCAAAGCATCCTGCTACACAGGGGGAGGCATGAGGAGAGGGTGGCAAATGTTGTTTATTCTGTAGGAGGCACAAGTAAAAGTGGGCAGGTGCTTTCTGCATGGCATTGTGCCCAGGTTGTGTGCAGGGGGGCTGCAACTGTGCAGGGGAAGGAGGGACAACCAGAGGGCCAAGAGCTGCTTCCTTGGCCTGTGTCACCCATAAAACCCCAGTAATGAGTGGTCCTTATCTTGAACTCTGATAAATTCAAGCTGTGGGGGGAGAGTGATGTATTCCACAGTGGAAAAACTTGTCCTGTTTTTAGCTGCAGGTTGATTTAGCTTTTATGTAGGTTCAGCTTTTTTGGCAGCTTATGCTAAATGCTGGGTTATCATGAAATCAATGACAAACCTCCTATGCATTAGAAGGGGACAAAGTGTTTTTTAGGGAAAATGTGCCATTTATGATGTAATTCTACTCTCTGCTGGCAGATGGTGCTGTGATTTACCCAGGAGCTGGGAACCAGCTTTTTCAACTTTGAGAGGATGTGAGCAGGCAGTTTCTCTTATATATTTTCATTCGAGTTTGTTCCTGAATTTGTTTTACTACGAAATGAAATTCTCTTCTCTTGTTCTGCTCCCAACTTCAACTCTCTAAGCAGATCAGCCAATTTTGGTTTTGCCTCTTTGGATTATCACAGGGCTGGGAGGAAGAATACAACTCCAAACCCAAATCTTTCCACTGAACTAAAATCTATTTGTGGCAGTATTCTCCACAATTTAAGGTTCTCTTATGTTTACAAATCCAGCTTTTAGACTCATGCTGGTCTTGCAGTCTCCCTTTAAGAGCACGCTGAAGTTTCTGTCAATAGATACACCTGAGATACAACCTAAACAACCTCAGAGAGTCATTCTGCCCTAGTTTTTAATATTTCTTTTTATATCACATGCTTGATACTGTGATCCATTGCTGATTGTTTTCCTTGCAATGTACAGTGTGATTAAAGGTTTCTCTCAGTGGTTTCTTTCTGGCAAACAAAAACCCCAGAATCAACCCAAATGCTTTTATATTGAAAAAAAAAAAACAACCAAAAAAGAAAGAACATTTGAAGGCATTAGTGAAGGATGGGATCAGCCTATTTAATATCTAAATTTAAATGTCTAAAAATTAGGGTTAGATCTCATTTGTTTTCTGGAACTGCTGTCTAAGAGGTGCACAGACTCTTCTTGTTGTGCTCAAGAGGTCCATGGAGCACCCATGTTATCTGAGGGTGGCTGAAAGTGCTGGAGCTAAAGCCCAGAAGAACCAAGAAAAAGAAAGACCTTATTCCTGCAGCCAGCACACTTGGAGCCAGACAAGGATTTCTGTCACTTGCCTCAGGTTTTTCCTGTGAGAGTGAAATCTGAAAGTCCAGGGAACTGAGTGGGATGGGAGACCCCTGTTTTATCCTTCCCATCTGAGCATCAGGCTTCCTGCCCCGGGTTTATGTCAGGCTCTGTGTAAGAAGAGAGGGAGCAGATCCCCCCACCATCCCTGCCAGAATGCTACATGACTGAAATGGTCTAGGTTAAGAAAAATGTCCAATTACCAAAATATGTAATTTTTTGCTGTTTTTCTGCTTTGTCCTGGATCTTTCCAGTGACCCAGTTTCCAGCACAAGCCCATAAAGTTGTTAAGAAGTCAGAGACAAGAGCTGCAGGATGTGAGAAGGGGTTGCAGGCAGACATCTCTCTGGGTGCTGAGGAGAACATGCCCATGGACCATCCTCCACAATGAGAGGAGTCTGGACAGAAGCCTGCCAGCTCCTGGGGAGGGAATTGTGCCAGAGGCTCTCATGCAAAAAGAAGCGAGCACTTTTTCCCCTTTTAATGAGAAAACAGTCCATCAGGGACCACTTCTGAGGTGATGCCCAGGTGGATGTGTCCTCTTAGAATGCATGTGCCTAAAATTTTCTGTGGATGCTTTACATTCAAGAAGAGACAGAGGTAAACTTAGGGAGACAAGGTTATCCTCCTGAAATCTCCAGAGCACTTTTCTGTCTCCTCCAAGGCCTTGGGAAATGTTTGCACTTGCATCAGAAGGACCAAGGGGAGGTCCCTGATGCTTAAGCACATCTGGACCTCAGGCAGTGTTTCCCAAACTCAGCACTTGATAAATAACATCAATAACCTCAGTCCACTCCTGCATGGCCAAGTTCTTCAGATACATTTATCTTGCTGCTGGCAATTCCATCTGAGCTCACAAAAAATCAATGGGTCTCAGTCCAAAATGATACCCAGTGCCAGGGCTCAGTTCCAGAGGTGATTTAAAGTGCCCAATGTGCCTTTTCCTGGGCTCTCTCATGCTCACAGCAAGGCTCAAACATTCCATGTGCTCTGTAGAGTGGATTTCTGTGCCCATGTGCCCATGGACTGATGTGGGGAAGTATGAGCGTGAAGAGTGTGAGAAGTTTGCCTCTTGGAAAATCCATGGCAGGGTAGAACTTGAAACCTGAGCCACAACAGGTTTGTTTTTTCCAATTACAGACATAATGTTTTACTGCATTAATTGCTTCTGAAGATTATTCTCGCCAGATTATTCTGGTGAGAATAATCTTCAGAAGCAATTAATGCAGTAAAACAAATTTGACAGTTTAAAGGGCAGTGGCCAGGATAACATTATCCATTTCCAAAAGTGACAGTGATACGTTTCTGGACCTCAAACAGGGCTGTATTTCCCTGTGATTTAGCAGAAATATGTTTTGCATTCTAATCTGATTTCCTAGGCTGGAGAAGAAGTGACTAAATGAGCTGATAATACCTGGCAGCTGTCAAAGGACTTTTTGCCATCTAGAGAGAAGCAGAAGAACATATGTTCTGATGTCCTGCTACTTAAGTTAGAGGAGGAAAGAAATAGAAGGGGTTTAAGTTGGAAATGAGATCATGCATTATGCCCTTTGGACAGCGTGTAATCTGGCTAATGGCATCACAGAGTTATATAAATAACTTCATTAAAATGAACTTGTTTCAAATGAGCTAAATAAATCAGACTCATTTGTCAAAGAGCTGGGATGAAATAATCAGGTTAATTTAAAGCTGCTCACTAGGGGGATGACTCCTGAATTTGTTCCACCAGTGAGGCTGCCATCAGTAGCTTCAGTCACCAGTGGGAGCCCTGAGCCCAGAGTGAAAATGCAGACTGGGCTTCCACATTTGCCTTTCCAGGAGCCCCTCTCTTGTGTCTGTAGCACAGTCTGCAGGGTCTCATGGCTGAAGGTGTGTGTTCAGGGCATTTAAAGCATTGACCAAGACCCACCAGAAATCCTTCTCTGCTGGCTGGAAGCTGTTCAGCCGTGTAGTCTGTGCTCTGCTGTCTGCTCTCTGCCTCAGAATGAATGGTAAAATGAATTTTAACCAATTGCTTTTGGCACCTGTCCCTACCTTGATGGGAGGACTCTGTGATGCCTCAGGTCTTTTCCTCACAATTAATTCAATGCTTTGTGTCTATATTTTCCCTTTCCTCATTATCTCATTCATATCCTCTTCCCTTTGCAGAGGTCAGAAGGATAAATCCAGTTCTTCAGGCTGTAGATGGATTTGCACCTCTGTGGTCTGAACACCCCTTACCTTTGTAGAGATGAATATTTACCTGCTGCAAACTCATTCCACTGCAGGAGTCAGTCAGACTGTGCAGAATTAGAGCAGCTAAGGATGTGAATCTGTAGGGAGTGAATGAGTAGGAACATTGTCCCAGATACAGGCTGTCTGTCTGTCCTGTATTTTACTGAAAGTCTCAGGTTTTAGCTTGCACCCCATTGTAAGAAGAATTTCTCATATGCCACCATCATGCAGTGTACACCCCACCTTTACCAGATTACCAGTTTTCTCTTTGTGGCATTTTGGATACTTTCCTTTTACATAGTAGAGAGAAAGGATGAGAACATGGATCTCATGGAAAATGAGTTTATAATCAGCACTTACAGACAGGCACATTTTGAACAAAGGAGTGAGAAAACAATTATTTGTGTTTATGTCTTCCAGAATCACAGTTTTGTGTACAGCACATTGTGCTCCTACACAGCACATCTGCCCTGAAGTGCCTGTAGCTGACAGCTATGAATTCATCACATGAGAAACTGGACTCTGAATTCAACTTCCAGGAATAAAAAGCTTTTCAGCTCTTTAATACCTCCCAGTCCTGCCCTTTGCTTGTGCTCCAGCACAGGTGAAGGGTTGTGTGAACATCAGGCTGCAAGACAAATTCTTTGTTCCCAGAGCACTGATTTATCCAGCTTGGTTGCTGGTAGCAACCCCTGGGCTATTCTGTTCCCTGTGAGATGGAAACTACTTTGGGGATTTGTTCACAGGTGGATACTCCAACCTCACCCCCTCCTCCTGTCCCACTCAGGTGTGTGACATCCTCCCCAGGGACCGTCCTAATCACAGCTCATCCTCCATCCACTGATCAGTACCTGTAGAACAGTGAGTGGCTGTGCTTCCCTTGGAGCACCCTGGCCCTACAGGGTTTGTGTTGTTGTTTTAAACAATTTGGGAACTTGGGAAAGTTCCCAAAGCCTTGCAATCACCATCCACCTCTGAGTGGGGTCAGATCAGGAGCAAGTGCTGGGCAGAAGCTAAAATGCTTTCCTGGGGGTGGGATACAGAGGAACATGACAAACTGATCCCCAGCTAGGGGCTGCAGGATTCAATCCATAACCAGCTCAAAAAGGGATTGAACTAAGAAATTCTACACTTGTTATCAGGATTGGCTGAGATTCCCTCTTTCCCCAGGTCTGAGTTACAGGGCAGCTTTCTCCTCTGACAGCTATTACACAAATGTCAGCTCACCTGGGGCCAGCACAGCTGCAGCATTTGTGTGAATCTCATTGATGTCAAACAGCAGTCCTATGTGTGGGGCCAGGAGTTGCAGGGCTGTGGTGTTTGGGATGTGATGCTGGAGGATGTGCTAATCCCTGAGTAAATGTCAGACTGCTGCTGCACTGGGGATCGGATCATGCCCAAGCAAAAAAACTTTGCTTCGAGCTTGCAAATGATTTGTGAGTTTCTTCATGATGGTTATTTTGAGAGTGCAGGTTTCTCTGTACAGGACTCTTATGAGAGAAAAGGAGTGATCCTCCTAGGGATTTGAAAGTGTCTGGAAGATCTTGTGGTTATGTGTTTTTTTTTAAACATGCCAGATGGGTCATATTCTTCTCATTTATATGGCTGTAAATCTGGATTTATCCCACCTGGATGACTCTTGTCAGAATCTGTCCGCTGTACTCTAATAGATTTTCAGTCTAAATGGATGGACTTAACCAGTAAAATCACTCTTACTAGTGAAGTGATCAGCATGCTTCAACTGTCAGACTCATTCCCTCCACTCATTTGTAAAAGCTTCCTGACCATCTTGAACCAACCAGAATTAAAATAAAGTACAAAATGTTACACTCCCAAACATATGGCCACATTCCTGCATTGTGGCAGTTCAGTGCTATACTACAAACTGCGCCCTGGTTTCTGTTGTAATTTGTTTTTTCGTCTGTTCAATCTTTTTAAAATTAGTTTGTTCTCAAATTAAATCAGTACAAATCTTTAGCTTTTGGCATGTAGTCGTTGGCAGGGCACCTTTCCCTGCAGCTCAGTATCTAGAAGGAGCAGGAGGCAGGATAAATGCTGCTGATGATGGAGGTCACTGGGTGGCAAAAAAATTTGGGAGGGATATTTGAGCTGGATGGAGAACCTGTATTTCCATCTCCATCTCTCACTTAATCTGAAATGTTTCTGTAACTCAAAACCACAACTTTTTCAAATGTTGATACAAGGCAAAGCAACAGCCAGCAAACAAGGCATTATAAAATAAACCAACCAGCTTCACCCATCAGTGTAAGGAACAGCCAAAGCATTGCTGGTCTGTCTCCAACAGTGATTCTGAGTTAATTGTTTAGGAAATCATCTTCATCTCTGCAGCTGATAAGATATGTCACTGGTGATCAGAAAACTCTGTGTTCAAGGGAAAAAAAGGCTTTTATTATGCTTTTAATCTCTGCTTTTGGGACTGACAAAAAGAACAACAAGAAATTACAAAATCCCTTTTTTTCCCCGCCTCAAATGAACAATATTACAATTAAATTACTTTGTCATCAATCAGTTATTTTGGAAAGAAAATCTAAATATATCAATGTTGAGATGATATTCTTGAGATCTGCTTTTTACATTTTCTTCCATTTAAGACAATGTCAACAGCCATACAAGCAGGAGAAATTTAAGAAGTCAGTCCTCAGCATTCTCACTGTGTAAATACCTCAGTATATCACTAATTTCAATCATGAGTAGTTCTATGAATTTAGATTAGGAATATATATGATGGGATCTCAAGCGATAAAAATTCTTAAATTTCTGTTTGGATATTTAGGGCCAAATCAGGATGGCTGAAATGCAGGGAGTGATTCAAATTAAAGAGTCTGAAGGGAAAGGAAGAATTTCCTGAAAGGAAATAAAAATATTTTCTGAATTTTTCAATTTCATTTTTGATTGACCATAACTCCTTTTGGGAGGGTTTGTTCGACTCTGTCCTCTGATTTCAAGATTCAATCTTGTGATTTCAGTGAGGATCAATTGGGCAAACTTTGGTCCATATTTCTGCACTTCATGTCATCCCATTGGCTTTTCTTGTTTTCACGTCCTACCCAGTTTTTTAAAAATGAAATTTCTATTCTTCTGTTTCCCTTCTGTCTCTTTATCTTTCTTCCCTAATTTAAGGGATTTCCAAGGGAATAATTTCTGACAAGTTGTGGTCTTTTTCCCTTCACCCAATTTCATCTCAGTACAATTGGTTATAGTCACTCCATTTCAAATTTTCTGGAGTTTTCAATTTCATTTTTGGTTGACCATATCCCCTTTCAGGAGTGTTTGTTCTGCTCTGTCCTCTGATTTCAAAATTTCATTCCCTTTCCTGAAAGGAAGAATTTGAGGTCTGTGCACAAGAGCTGCAAATCCCTTTTAGACTTATTGCAAATTCCCTGCTGAGAAATACTGTCAGCTGTATCAAATAGAATTAATAGCCATATGTTATATCAGAATAATTGCCAGCTCTGGCAAACTCTCCAATGATTAGAAATCCTAGCAATTCAAAATTATTTTGGGAAAAAAATAGTTCTGGTTACACATATGTGAAAAAATGTGCATAAACACCTCAGTCCTCTTGAAAAGACAATAATTGGCATCTTTAATAATTGATGTTTCTCTGTAGTATGTATTAGACACTACAGGCAGTTGTGAGGAGTAAATGGGAAAGTATCTAAAAAATGGAAAAAACCCAAGTACACTGCAATTCCAGTGAATATTGAAGTTATCAATTTGGTGAGAGAACAAATAAAAGCTGTTGAGAAATATGTATGTATATGTGCAGTGATGTGGCTGAAATCCTTGATTGAATTTGTTGTTTTGGCTTTGGTTTTTTGTTTTTTTTGTCTTTATTTTCTTTTTTGCTTATCAGTACTATTCTTTTAATCTCACAGCTGAGAGTCAAGTGTCTGAATCTGCCTGCAGCAGCAGCTGAGAATCAGGCCAGTCCATCTGTTAGGTCTGGTGCAGGATGTTGGACAGATTCCTGTTTTTTCCCCTGTCTTTCCCCTTTTAATGATGTTTTGACCACAGAAGCTCTTCTAATTGACAGTAGAGATGCTGTAACCTTTTCCACCCTGCTCTTTTGAGGCTGCTGGAGTTGCCTTCACTCTGATCATTGGTGGCAGCGAGTCAGGCTCCAGCGTTACAGAGCAGGTTTCAGGTGCAGATTTCCAATGTGAATTCTTCTCTGAATATTTTCCAAATGTGGAGCTGCTTATGTCTGCAGCCAAGGCAGAGAGGCAGCAAAGGTCACTTGTAGAGATGATGTCTGCAGCCAGTTTTCACAGAATTCAGATGAAGGAATCTGGGTATGGTCGCTGTCAGAATTCAGTAGAATAAGATATTTTCTGAGTGCCATGTGAATTTGTGTGAAGCCCCTCTTGCTCTGTGACCTTCACAGAGTCTTCCAGTCAAGTTCATTTTGTCTGTGCAGCTATTTTTTAACCTTGCTGTGTGTGATAGCTCCATTATGTGCGTGAAGAGCCCAGAGAGAGGTGAATATCTCAAATGAAGTGACAAAAATGTGATGTATTTTCCCAGATGTTATTTCTGTGCAAGTTCATTGCATTCTTTAGTCACAAAAAAATTGCAGAGAACTATCTTCCCAGTAAATTAACAATAATATCTATTATGTGCTTTGCCAATGAGAGGCAGGGGAGTCAAATATATCAGAAAGAAAAAGCTCTGAAAAAAAAAACCAATCCACCACCAGTTCAGCAGCATATATGAGAGTCAGACAGCTTTCTATAAAAATGACTGTGTTTTCTATTTGCTCATTGCAGGTAATCATTACATTTTGATTTGGACAGCTCTGTGCAAATTTGTTTTGCTCTGCTTCTGCAAATAGGAAGTGGAAAGAAGTGTGATATAGTGGGGAAGCTGCACACAGAGCAGGTAAACCTGAGTTATCTCCTCACTGTCTGTTGCTGCCTAACCTTGCATGAAGTATTGCCTTGTCCTGGTTGAAAATAAGAACTACTCAATTTTTAATTCACCCTTTTTCCAAAACTGGGGCCTTTCAGTAAAAAAAAAGGTTTTGATTAAACCATTATTGTTAATAATATTTGGATTTGATTAAAAAAAAAAAAGAAGTTTTAGGATCTCTTTTCATCTAGACAACCCTAACCCAAAGTATTAACTTTTTTTTCCCTTTCTCTAAGAAGGAGATGTCTGAGCTGTTCTTTTAAAATTCATTAACTTCTGGAGCATCATCTGTCCATTTCTGTTTCTATGGCTGACATATCCCAGTTTGGGCTCCCATACAGGTTTTCATGGTTTCATAACATGGTTATAACACAGTTTGGTTCCACTCAAATGGACAAGACTGGTTTTAAGTGAGAGTCCAAGCACTGTGCATTTTAAAACTGAGTGTTTTAGCACCTCTTTCTCTTTATCTCATCATTGTCAACCTAGCAGGTTTTTTGTTTTTGAGAAAAGGAAAAAATTCTTTAATGACTTAAAATGCCATGAAGTTTGATGAATATTGATGTAATATCCTTCATACTACATATGAAACTATATAACTAGCAAACAGTTATATTTATTTCTTCTTTGAGTTTGAAATCCTCTCTCTAATTTTTCCTTCTAGCTTGGCCACTTAGCCCATTCCAGTGTGAGATAATTTTCAGTGCTGAATGGTTCCTGTGCAGAGGTTGTAGGACTCTTCCATCATTTCCCCATCACAATTTGTGAAACACAATTCCCATTAGAGAATGGGGAGCTAAAGAAGAGCTTTTTTTACCTCCATCTGTCTTTGTTTCTGAGTTTCAAAAGTGAAAAGTCCCTGTAGCAGAGGCAGGACAAACATGGTAAATGGAGGACTCAGGATTGAATCCTGGCCCAGGGCAGTGACCCAGACCCCAGTATATCTCCAGAAAACCCCCTTGGCTCCAAGGCATGATTCTTAGTTTCTCCTGTGAGGTCTTTTACACTTTCTTTAATCATTTAAATAAACTTTGGGTCAGCCAGAGATTTCTCTGCCTTGGAAATAGCTGCTTTCAAAATGGTTTGGACTCAGAGGTACACCCCTCAGCCCAAGTAAATACATTTAATACAAAGGTTTTGGCTATTCTGTTTTTTTCCCTCTACCTTTTCACAAATGAGCTTGCTCCATGGTGCAGAAAACAAGCTGACAATAGAGCCCAAAGGTCACATGATGGAAAAAAGTATTTCCTGCCCATCTGTGTTCAGGTTACTGCACTGGCAAACAAAGAAATAAATAATGAGATATTTTTTTCATAGAGTTATTAGGACAATGATGGGATTTTTCTTGTGATAAGCATAAAATCTGATTATTACTTCCAGCAATCTGAGGGCTAATGCTTCTCACAGGAACTGAGAGTCTGGATCAGTCTCCACATCCCTGTGGCTCAGCATCCTGCCCCTGTTGTGTCTGCACAGCTGCATCCAAAATCTCACACAGGCAGATGGGGAAGAAACCAGCTCCAGCAATCGCCTCATCGAGACCAAACTTCTCTGGGTTTTGACCTGCTATGAATTAATATCCCCAGAGTCCCTGTGAATGCTGAATCTCTTCCCTTCAACATCACTACTTGAATACCAGTGTGAGTTCTGTTTATTTCCAGGGGCTCTGCAGGCAACAGTGATTACAGCATGAAATATTATCTGTAACTGTTCCAACAGCTTCCTTAGACCCAAAGTGTCAAAGCCATGACCTGAAGCCCCCTGTGGGATCCACCACACAAAAAGAAACAATAGAAAGGTGGTTTTGCCTGCGAGCATTTTACAATCTGTTTCTGAGAGAAGGGATGGCTGAGGGGGGCAAATCAACACTTGAGGAATGCCATGAAACAGGGAGCTTGGTCAGCAGGATCAGCAGCAGGTTCAGTCTCCCAGGTGCCTTTTCAGTGGTTTGGAGGCACCACTCCTGTGCCTGCTGTAGGGACTGAGGCACTGCTGGGGTGGGGACCAGCTATTTGCACTGCTCAAACAAATGGGCTTTTTTGTGAATGACACTTCCATTTTATTTGTTATTTTGAACCAACCATGTTATTAAAGACCAAAATTTGACCTTTGCTCTCACTTTATTGGCATCCACAGTTCCAGCCTGTTGTTTATGACCATTACCTGAAATTTATATTTGTTGAGCCAGCTGCTGTTTGCTTTGGCTCTCTTTGCATCTTTTTCTGTTATGGCTACAATGGTGGTTTTATCTTTCTATCTCTCTGAGCTCTGTGGAAAGGGGAAATTTTTAACTTCTCCTTTCCACAGAGCTCAGAGAGATGATCAGAGAGAAAGAATTTCTTGATTTTTCAAGTGGATGTTGGTAATCACCTTTAACTAACTCACCTCTTGTATAGCACAGACCTCCAAATCCCACATGGTAATTTCTTCATGGAGTAGAAAATTCTGTTTCAGCTCTAGTGGCTCTTTCAGAATAATATCTGACCATGATTTAAAGATTTCTGGTAAAATATAACCCACACAACCCTATACATAACTTGCCCTTCCTGTTACCATTCTATCCCTTCTCTATTTTTTTTTAATATGAAATTATTTAGCATCAGTGTCCAGCTGGATAGAATTCTCATTATATCTTTTTGGCGAGGGGGAAGGAACCACCTAGAATCCAAAATATGTTTCTTATACAAGCTGTGAACAAGGCACCTGTGAACAAAGATATTTTAACATTCTTCAATAAATGGAGAAAAAGGGCTATCTTTTCCCTCTTGCTGTAAGCTGAGCTTCCCAGACTTAGATTAATTATGTGTCTAATTTTATTCAATTGCAGATTGGTTTAGGGGGCTTAGGTGCCTGCATTTTGGTTCTACTATTTCATAACCTCAGAAAATACCTGCCAATGGCTGAGCTTGCAGTCTCACCCTATAAACAGTCTGTGAAAAGGCACAAACCATTCACATACATATTTTATAGCCATTAGGAATTGGGAACACTCAGCGCTGCAGCTCCATGCACTGAATGAAGTGGTGATCATCTTGATCAAGGAAAGGCTCTCCCTGCTGAGTCAGAATTAAATTCAGCCTCAGTTTCTGGAGAAAGCCACTCCTTTATTATCAGAATTCTGTTAATTGTACAAAGGGAAATGAACCTCATCAGGAATATCCTTGCTATAATATAGTTGCACATTTCCGTTTTTTTCAACTGATCTGAGGAGATCTGCAGGATCTTTTTTCCTCCCATTGTTTGACTTAAGACATATTAAGTCAACATATGTGTCCAGTGAATGTGGTATTTTCAGGGTCCCCAGGATGATGGAGGAATTGAGAATCTGACTCCATATTTTTGAAGGCTAATTTATTATTATATGATATGATATGATATGATATTAACATTAAAGAATGCTACACTATAAATATATAAATATATATGTATATATTTGTATTATATATATAGTATATATATAGTATATAAATATATAGTATATACTATAAATATAAAACCATGCTACAGGATAGAGAAAGGATGCAGACAGAAGATTACAAAAGAATGATAATGAAAACTTGTGACTGCTTCCAGAGTCCTGACACAGCTGATGGTGATTGATCATTAATTAAAAACAATTCACATGAAACCAATCAAACAACCACCTGTTGGATGAACAATCTCCAACCACATTCCAAAGCAGCAAAAACAGGAGAAGCAATGAGATAATTATTATTTTCCTTTTTCTCTGAGGCTTCTCAGCTTCCCAGGAGAAGAAATCCCGGTGAAGGGATTTTTCAGAAAATCTGACAGTGACAAGTGAACAAAAAGTTAACAGCTAAATAGTTTAATGTGCTGTCAGTGCAGGATTTCAGAAAAGTATGAAATAGTCAAGAAAAAAAGAACAGGGATATAAGGAGTCACCAAGTCTCTTAAGCACTTTGCGCTTTGCTAATTTCTGCCGTGGCATCTTTCACTCAAGAGTTCCCTCTCTTTACCAGCCACAGCAATCCTGACCCAGCCCAGTCCTACCTGCTGCCTAAAGGACAGCAATTTTGTTTCCTTTTCCAGGGCCCATCCAGCAAGGAATTTCTCTTGAAAATACTAAATCTTTTCACATGAATCTGGAACAAAGACAGTGATGAGCCCTGAAAGCTGCTTTTGCGATAGTGTGTCATCTTCCTTCAACTTTCAAACTTTCAGGCATTAAAAAAAACGCTTTCCAGGCCAACTGGATGCTGCTGAGTGTTAATTGCACAATGCCCCTTGCCCTTTTCTTCCCTTCCTGGTTTATCTGAGCTGCGCTGTGGGTGCTGCTGGGTTGGGCAGGGCTGTGAGAGCAGCAGAAATGGTTCAAAGGCAGGGAGATGGGGTCAGTACACAGCAGTGGTACAGATATTGTAAAAAAATAGCTGAATTGTCACTCTGTTACTAGCAGACAACATAGTTTAATTCTCTGTCAAAACGTGAAGTGAACCCACACAGTCTAGGTGTTTTTATCCTATAAAGATATTTAAATATTTGAGATTTGGAAGGAAGGAGAAGGAGAAGGGAGGAGGAGGGAAAAAAGGGGAAATGGAAGGGCAGGTTTATGTTTGAACCTGATCTCTGAGTACAAGCCATCTGGACCCTGCAACAGCCCTGACACACCTGAAAGTACAATACTTGATAAATGGAGGAAAACTCCTTTGCTAATTGTGTTTAAGTTTCATGGGTGTTTTAATACAATTGGGATCTTTTACAGAGTCAAAATATTAATGAAATCTAGCACCTAGCCTTCAGAAAATTGCTGATGTGACAATGCTGTGTTACTTGAGCTCTGAAAGGAGTTCTGATGTTTGGAAAGCAGCCTGGAATAAAAGCACACTTTTTTTTTTTTTTTTTTTTTTTTTTTTTTTTTTTTTTTTTTTTTTTGCCACAACATTGTTTAAATTTTTAATGAGAAAGCTTCCAGTATAAAAAATGTAACTGCACATCAATAAGACTGCAGAGCAACAATATGGGAACAGGTGTGTTCCTCAGGAGGGCTGTGTCAGAGGGTCAGTGTTGTGCATCTGCACTAATTTTGGCAGGGCTGAAGCAGATCTGGCCTGGAGGAAGCTTTGGGTCACCTGCAGAGCCACTGGAGATCTGCTCTGCACAGGATGGGTCACCCAGCTCCCATCATCAGTACCTGAATGAGCCAAGATGGACAGAACTGCCCTTGGAACAGATACTCCCTCCACACAGATTAGCTGTGGTACCTAAAAGAAATTTTCTGCCTGCTCTGAAGCTCTTTCAGTCTTGGTGTTCAGCTTTGTGCTTTATTCCTAGAGAAGAAAAGAGCTCAGGAGAAAACCAGAGATGACAATTAATCTCCTCCTGTTTCCAAACTTCACTTGCACCACTTTTTGTGGACATCCAAAGGGAAAGATAAAAATAAGTGAGGAACTCAAGACAGGCTTCTTCCATCAAAGCTTTCACTGTGACCGTGTTCACAGGGGTCTTGGGATGAGGGAAGAGATGAGGATCTGACTCCATGTTTCTGAAGGCTTGATTTATTATTTTATGATATATATTACATTAAAACTATACTAAAAGCATGGAGGAAAGGATTTCACCAGAAGGCTAGCTAAGAATAGAAAAAGAAAGAATGATAACAAAGGTTTGTGTCTTGGACAGAGAGTCCGAGCCATCTGTGATTGGCCATTAATTAGAAACAGCCCCATGAGACCAATCACAGATGCACCTGTTGCATTCCACAGCAGCAGATAATCAATGTTTACATTTTGTTCCTGAGGCTTCTCAGCTTCTCAGGAGGAAAAATCCTAAGGAAAGGATTTTTCATAAAAGATGTCTGACATTTCACCTGTGTCTTTATTAGCAATACACTCTGCATACTTTTGAGTTTCACTGATTGGCAGTACTCATCTGAATTCCTACAGGCAGCTTCAGCAAGTGCCTTAAAGATGTGTGATTATTAAAATTAAAAAAGGAACTGGTTATTTCTGTGCAAATTTTGCCAGAAATTTAGCATCCTACAAATGATAATTGCAAACCTTCACTATGAATATTCATCCATTACAAGAAAAGGTGATGTGAATGGTTTATTAGATTCTGGGCAGATTTGGAAGCAATTCTGCAGCTGGTAAAAAGGAAAATAAGTTTGTCTTCGTGAGGCTGCAGTCATTTACAGACTGAAATAACCTCAGCATTTTCTGTTTGCTCCTTGAGGCTTTTACATGAAGGCATTCAGTGTTTTGGGGAACTCAAAGGTGTATTTCACAGGAAATATGACATTCTTAAAAATCTCCTAACAATTACATCTGCTCAGCTTTACTGTCATGGCAAAGGTTCAGATGTCTCCCATCCAGGCACCTCTGTTTACAGGTATGCACACCTTAGGTAATTTTTCCTGTACAAACAAGTGGCAAAGGGGGCAATAACAAGACCCAAATATGCAAATTAAACAGGAAAGTCAGAAATAATTGGAATAAACCCAGACTGGTCTGATCTTTTATATTCTGACATCTGTGTATTAAATGCTGTAGCAGCTGGAGAGGAATTTTGGCTTTTGGAGAGGAAATTTTGGCTGAGCATCACATTAGGAACTCCTGGGATCACAGAATATCCTGAGTTGGAAGGGGCACACAAGGATCATTGAGTCCAGCTCCTGGCCCTGCCCAGGACACCCAGAGTCACACTCTGTGCCTGAGAGTGTTGTCCAAATGCTCCTTGAGCTCTGTCAGGCTCAGGGCTGTGACCACTGCCCTGGGGAGCCTGTCCCAGTGCCCAGCCACCCTCTGGGTGAAAAACCTTTTCCTGATATCCCACCTAAACCTCCCCTGACACAGCTTCAGGCCATTCCCTTGGGTCCTGTCACTGATCACCCTAGAAGACATCAGTGCCTGTCCCTCTGCTCCCCTTCATGAGGATGTTGAAGACCATCATAAGGTCTGCCCCTGTTGGGGTCTCTAGCTGGTCAGAATGACCCCGAGATACATTAGAAAGTCTCACCCAGCGCTCAAAGAAGGAGTCAGAGCTCTTCATTTCTCAGTCTCAAGGTTGTTTATTGTATCTTATCTATAAAATTTTTTGTCCTGTCCTGCCAAGGTCCGTCCAGCAGGACAGTTCCAGGCACTCTGCCTGCCCCCAGGGTGGTGTTATCTTTTTATACTAAAAACTATTTATACACTATTTACAATTACTTTCCAACACCTATCACCCATGTTAGACAGTGAGCTTCTACTCTAAACCAATCCCAAAGTGCCAACATCACAGCAGAAGATGGAGGCCAAGAAGAAGAAGGAGAAAGGCTGGACATGCCCAGTTCCCTCCATCTTGCCCCCCTGAATCCCCATTCTAAAAACCCCAAAATCTACTTTTCACCCCATAATAAATTCACTATCATTCTACTTAATTTGTCATGGCTTGCAAATCTTCACCTAAGCTTGATAATTTGCTCCATGGGTCATAATCAAAACCACAGGGGCATCCTGGGCTCTGTGTCAGGGGTCTTGGCTGCTCAGGACAGCCAGAGGGATGTCCTGGGTCCTGACATCCCCCCTGCCTCTTGTTCCATTGCCCTGGCCATGTCCTACCATGATTAAAGAGATCCCTCCAAGGTCATGTGGTGTCTCTGCAGTCAGGCATAGACATTTATTTTGACATGCATGAAATTGTTTTTGAGGTTCTTAATCTTTGGGGGTAGAAGAGGCATCTTTCTGCCATTTTGCTTTTCTACTCAATCTTCATTTTGTACAGTATTCACTCTGCAATCTTAGCACGTTAGAATATTCAAGTCCCATTTACATATATAGAAAAAGGCTCCTAAATGCGCTGTAATTAGATGATTCAGAGTAAGAGCCATTTCATTTGGTCTGACCCAAATCTGCTGTTTATCACTGCATACAGTCTGAGTACACGCCAGGGTTTTCTTCTGTGCTGTAACAAACTCATCAAATTGGTGGGGAAGTCTATTTTATTGTTCTCAGAGAATGAAATATTGTTTTTGCTTTCTTGGTCGTCATGGAAAGGAGTAGAGAAGCAATTTTAGAGCTGCCAACTTTTTATGAGGCTGATCTGGAATACTAATTCAAAACTCACATTAAACATCTGATCAAAGTGTTTTGGGTTCCATTATCGTGGATTTCTTAAATAGAAGCAGATGGTATTTTACTGTGTGACAGCATTGAGATTTCCTTTCTCTCAGTTTTATCCAGGGGGAGTACTATTCATGTGAATTCTTATGTAATTCTTAAAACCAAAAAGCCCAAATATATAAAAAGCTAACATGATGCATGCAACTTTTCCTAATGAGGTAAATTCTCCATCTCTATATCAGTCTTTATTGCACTTCCCAAAACAGAATTTGGAAGCCCCAGATCCTCCATGATTAAAACTTAAGGATGCAAACAGGTTTTGTGTGATTTATATTTTCTTGTGCAGTAATGTTCCTCTGGCAATAAAATTTGAACAAGAAATGGTGAAGGTCTAAGCATCACTATTAACAGGGATTAGCTAAGAAGAAAATCCCAGGTGTCAGGGTCACACTGTAGTGCTTTCTGTCATAGTTGTAATAATAACCTGAAATAGCATGTGAAATCTCCCATGGAAACATTGGTGGGGCTCCACCCAAATTTAAAGCTCTGCCCATGTAATCAGCTGGCTGTGAAAGGGTCTCAGATCAATTTCCTGTATTTTCTTCCAAAAAACCAGTCATTTATCAGACAAAGTGGGGCATTGCTTCCTCTCCATCAGCTTTGCTTCTGCTTTATCTATTTATTCCTTGTCCCAGAATTACAACTAATTTACTCTATAAATCTGCAGGTTTGACTCTGCTGTATTTGATGAAGAAATGTTGTTATTAGACTCCAAGTTTACATTGAAGACTAAGAGAGCAGCTTATGCTATTTTCTGTCCCAAGCTACTCCCTGAGGCAATCCAGGACAGTTCTGCATTACAGCAGATCTGAGAGGTGATTCTCCTAATGATGTGATTAAAAGCAGATCTTCTTTGGGTGGCAAAAGTAGATTTTCAGGGGATGATTTTATGAATTAAGCAGGCAGAACTGGTTCTATAAGCCAGAATTTGTCCTGTCTGGTCTAAATCAAAAAGAAAACTGAATATATATATATATATATATATATATATAGCTTTGCTCTATGGGATAATAAAGTCTTCAGGAGTGTCAGACTATTACCATGACTGATGGAAAGTGAATCCTGGCTCCCAGCACTATGAATTTTGCATAGAGGTTAAGAAAGATAATGACCTTTATAAAAGCAGCTCCCAGAATTGCTGCACAAGGCCACGAGTTTCAGTGCCTGGAATGTGGATGAGGTATCCCCTGCCCTCGAGATTGCTTCCAGACCTGTGGTTCTGAGATTAGGAAGGGCTCTGCTTTCAGTTATCCTGCATAGTGGTAATCATGCCAATGAGGGCATGCTAGTTTAATATAAATTGCACGTCATAACTTTGCATTTCTGCACAAAACAAAAAAAAAAAAAACCCCAAAACCAAAACCAAAACAAAATAGACCCTTCTCCCTGTCCAAAAATCAAAGCACTGTGAAACTTGTAAAGCATTTAAAATTCAGTTTCCTTGTGGAGACAACTGTGGGGTTTTACAGTTTTTGAGAATAAGGAATTCCAGACAGGGTAGTTCAGCTTTACCAACTGTGAATAATCAATCCCTGCTGTTACTTGTAGACCCTAGTGTGGAGAAATATCCTCACGTTTGGGTACAGTCTTGGTGAAAACAACAGACTTGGTATGGGCTTGAGTAATTTAAATGCCTTGTAGGAGCTTTGTAGGGTCACTTTGTAGGGTCACTTTTAATCCTCATTGGAACAAGTGGAAATATTCTTAGCAATGTCAGTGATTCTTAACTATTCTCTGAAGGCGGGTGGTTTGGGATGGCCCTGGGCAAAGGTGTGTCTGCAGCACAGATACCTGCATTTCAACAAGTTCCTAGGACTATCCTAGCCAGAACAAAATAGGTGTCTGCTGGATGTCATTCATCCCATTTTAGTGCAGGTGTCTGAAAGAAGCCATGTGAATCCAAATGCACAGCAGATGGTTCTGAAATGTTTGATACTCCAACAGCTCCATCTTAAAAATCAGAGAGGGCTTTAGGCTATTTTTAGCAAATCAGTGTAACAGGACAAAATCCTTCAATTATTCAATAGATAATAATCATCCCACAATCTTTTTCAATCAAAACTGCAGTTGGTACAAAACACACTTATTGTTAGCTCACTTACTAAATATATGTCATAGACTCAGTGTTACAATTGTGTGGAGACCCCACAACCTCTCTCCACACGGTCTTGTTGGATATTGCAGCAGCTTTGGTTGATGTTTGCAAGTCCCTTCTCCATAAACTCAGTTGTCAGCTCTGGGAATTCCTGACACCACTTCAGGATGTTTGGCACAGCAGGCTGACTGTTTTAATGTTGCTCTTCCTTGGCTGTCACTCTGCCAAGGACTTTTTAAATCTCTGAAATTACTTAAGAAAGCTTTAAGGTAAAATGAGCGTCACTTAATAAAAAGCAAACTATTTAATTAGTTATTAGTTTCAAAGTGACATATCAAAAGATAAGTGATTATATACCTTAGAGTTTCCTCTGTGCTGGCAATGGGATGTCTGAAAACTATGAGGTGAATGTATTACAGATGGAGAAGGTCCTGGCCAGGCTTGCAGTCCAGCAGCACAAAACTCAGAACGTGTTGGGTGATAAAAAGTGGAATCAGACAATCAGACTTTACAATGGCTGTCACCATCATATTTTCTGAAAAATCTCCTTGCCCAGGATTCTTCTCCTGGAAAGCTGAGAAACCTCAGAGAAAAAGGAAAACAATAATTATCTGATTTTCTTCTCCTGTGTTTTGCTGCTTTGGAATGTGTTTGGAGATTGTTTACCAACAGGTGGTTGTTTCATTGGTTTAATGTGAATTGTTTTGACTCAATGGCCAATCAGGGCCAAGTTGTGTTGAGACTCTGGAAAGAGTAATGAGTTTCATTTTTAATCTTTCTAGCCTTCTGTAAGTACCCTTTCTGTATTCTTTAGTATAGTTTAGTATAGCATTCTTTAATATAATATAGTATCATAAAATAAAATCATAATAAATGAGCCTTCTGAGAACATGGAGTCAGATTCATCATTCCTTCCTTCATCTGGGCACCCCTCAAATACAATATATGCCTACATTTAATTAACTCTGAAGTTTGGCAGAAAAATGCCTGGAAATAAGAATGTTCAGCCTGCAGGATTTGTCTCTGCATGTGGGAAAGTGATAGAGGAGCAAGTTGTTCAGCTGCAGCAAAACCACCCAGTTGTTATGACGGGTGGGCTGAGCACAACCTCTCATCATCCTTTTGAAAAGGCTGTAATTTCATTACTCTGATAAATATCAGGGGTCACTTTAAGTCTTAAAACAGAGATTGCTTTCACAAAGCTTTTAACCTCAGGCTGACATTCTACCTTACCTCCATGGCAAAGCCCATTTTTTAGAGATTAATGCAAACACACTGTTCACTTTGCAAAGTTATTTTCAAATTCACTCCCTCTGATCTCTTGCAGGTCTATG
Source organism: Melospiza georgiana (assembly GCF_028018845.1). Classification (NCBI taxonomy): domain Eukaryota; kingdom Metazoa; phylum Chordata; class Aves; order Passeriformes; family Passerellidae; genus Melospiza; species Melospiza georgiana. The sequence goes on from NC_080433.1 coordinate 7,980,448, forward strand.
GGTTTCTAATGACGCCAGTGTTTGTATTTTTTACAGCCAAAGGTACTAAAGATTCACCTTGCCCTCACCTTGACTGCATCTCAGTAATATCTAGGGATGAGTTAATGCATAGTTTCATGAGGTGTTTAAACAAATCTTTCCATCTCTCAGCAGGGGAAGAGTTCTGTCATCTTTTTGGTCTGGAATGGGCTGTTTTGGTTCCATCCTGAGATGTTTGATCCTCCTCATGGCCCTGGAGGCCTGGCTAAAACCCACCTCTAATTAATTGTGCCAGGATGAGGCTCCTCATGGATCATCCTCATCTTGGGCAGGTCTAGGCAGCAATGAGCCTCCGTGTGCCAAGGGCAAACAGGCAAATGCTCCAGCTTGAGCATCCATGGCTCTATAGAAGCATGGATCAAGGAGCTTTGCATTCTACTTGCAAGATACTGAACTTTTTTGGATATAATCAGCTGGCAGACAAACTCCTCTTGTCCTGCTGTAAGTCCTTTTCATCCAAACATCTCAAAGGCTGATTAAATACTAATTTACAGAGACAGACATTGAAATAAAGAAATAAAAAGTGGCTTTCCTGAGACAACAGAAGCCACAGTAAGCCTTTAACTAAGGTGCAAGTTTTGAGGTGATGTTCTGAAAAAGAATAAATTTTATCTGGGATGAGTCAGTGGCAGTGATGTGAGTGGAAAGACATCCCTGGAGCTCTGGGCTGGCACAGGAGTGGGATCTCTGTTCAGAAAGCTGGGTTTGAGATGAACCGGAGTGCCTCACAGACTTTTAATTCAAAGCATTTTCTTTCAGCTGAATTTGTAGGGAAAGGGGGCATTGGGAAAGATGATGGGGAAAATGGAATTACTACCTTTGGGTAAGGTAGTAAGGTAAGCAGTGGTTTTAAAGCGGGGGGGGGAAATTCAGGCACCAGCATAATCACAGCAATGAAAGCAAACTCATAAGGGAAAAATTAATAAATCATAAAAACTACATTTACAAGAATTCTACATAGCTTAGTGCCACTTGAACACCGGCATGTTAATGCAGCGAGCTATTTTTAGTGCAACAAATCACCTCATCCCTTAAATTGCAAATTCACCTTTGTGGATTTTGAAGGCTGAAGTGTGTTACCAAATTTAAAAGTGCTGACAGAGCAATCAGTATTTTTGTGTAGCAAATCAAAGTGAGACTTTGTGTCAAAACAACGTCATCCTGAGGGAGCTGGAGAAGCAAACATGCAGAGAAAGGTATATTCCTTGTTTAAATAATGCCATATTCCTTGTAAGGGAAATAGGTTATACTCCGATATAGCATCCTAAAGATGATATATAATACTCTTTATAGGGCTCAGAGCACCTGCTTTAAGAGACAATTCTCCCTGAAACCACAGAGGGAGCAACCAAGGCTGACTCTGAGGCATCACCTGGAGGTAGGGACAGGGCTGATGTGAAATGTACAGGTCTGCTCCCTCCTCCTGCAGAAAACCATGCAAAGCCCAGCTGTGCCCCAGATCTGTACGTCCTTTTCCCCAGACAAGTGGTGTTCCCTCTGGGCAAGGGGTACAAGCCCCCAGGATGGGAGGTGCTGCTCTGTGGCATTCACATTCCCTGAACATGATTCCTTCACCCAGGGTTTTCTCCTGGGAAGCTGAAAGGCAGAGAGTGAAGCCTCAGAGGAAAGGAAAACAATTCTTGTCTCATTTGCTTCTCCTGTGTTGTGCTCATGTGGAATGTGTTTGGAGATTGTTTACCCACAGGTGATTGTTTCATTGGATTCTGCTGTGAGTTGTTTTCACTCTTTGGCCAATCAGGGCCAAGCTGTGTCAGGGCTCTGGAGAGAGTCAGGAGTTTTCATTATTATCCTTTTAGCCTTCTGTAAGTATCCTTTCTGTATTCTTTAATATAATATAGTATTCTTTAATATAATATATCAAAAACTAAAAAAAAAATATATCAAAAAGAAATAAATCAGCCTTCTGAGAACATGGAGTCAGATGCATCAATCCTCCCTTCCACAGGGCTCGCTGTGCATTTACAATACTGCTCCTCTGATGGGTTTGGCCCCAAACCTTGCTCTTCTTCCATGAAGATCCATAGAGTGAGCAGGGTCTAATGGATGAAAACCTGTGGGAGTTTTAGGAGAGGGAGGCTCAGCAAGGCAGGCAAAGAATTTACACAATGTTTATTTTTGAGCACGCCAGCATCTGCCTGCGGCACCTGAATGGCTGCAGAAATTGTTTTCAGAAATTAATCATAATTGAGGCTGATGCTCTGGGTAAATGCACCATGACTCATCCAGAGCTGAACCACAGAGAGCCTGCATGGTGACTGTCGCTGTGCTGGGATAAAATAACTCCTCAAACAGATGATGCATGTGACACTTGGATGTACTCATCTAATTGCAGTAACTGGCACAGAGAAGAGGAGCTGTTATGAAGGTTTTTGCATTAGCACACACGTTTGAGGGTATTTATTGCTTCCAGGACTGCTGAGGATGGACAAAAGGCTCCCAGGTGCCAAGAAAGCTGCTAAGAGCACTCAGCATTTTAAGCTTTCCCTGTCATAGCTGCAAAATCATCTAACAGCGTGTGCCTTGCTTTGCCTTACATCCTTACCCACACGAGCAGCTTGATCTAGTGTGTGACATCCCTGCCCCTGGCAGGGGGGCTGGAACTGGGTGATCTTTCCAACACAAACCATTCCATGATTAGGAGCCAATGAATGTTGTGTCTTGCTCCTTCAGCCTCCTTACAGCTGAAGCCCCAGGAATGGAGATGGGACCCTGCACTGACATGTAGATCAGCCTTTTGAGGTAGATCAGGCTGCTTGGTGACAGCATCACCTTGAAATCACCTGGAAAAGTTGTATTTCTGTCACATGCTTTTGTAGGGCCAGCACAATTTCACACCCAGATGTGTGAGATCAGAGTCAGTCTTCTCACATGATGAATTACACCTCTGGCTTCTACTAAAATGACTTTATTACAATCTCTGACATTTAATTGTGTGCTTTTTATTTGGAAAAACTGGGTTTTGAAAGTTTACAAAGGCTTTCTTGGGAGCAGAAAATCAATACTGTTGTTAATACTGAGTTGCAGTCATTTGCTGCCATTGCATGTGTCAGTGCTATCAGCAGTGTCAGCTCAATTCGTTTTTGCTACCAACCACAGCAATAATAAGGTGATAAAATATGTCCTATCTACAAAAAATCCTGTTTATCAAACAGGTGGGACTTTCAGAGCATTTTAATGTTGGCTCAGGATGGCTCCCATTGGTGTCCCTGGGAGTACCTGGTATTGTTTTGCTTGAAGCTTGTCACAGACATCTTTTATGAAAAAATCCTTTCCTTAGGATTTTTCCTCCTGAGAAGCTGAGAGGCCTCAGGAACAAAATGTAAACAATGATTGTCTGCTGCTGTAAAATGCAACAGGCACATCTGTGATTGGTCTCATGTGGTTGTTTCTAATTAATGGCCAATCACAGTCAGCTGGCTCGGACTCTGTCCGAGACAGAAGCTTTTGTTATCATTCTTTCTTTTTCTATTCTTAGCTTAGCGAGCCTTCTGATGAAACCTTTTCTTCTATTCTTTTAGTATAGTTTTAATGAAATATATATCATAAAATAATAAATCAAGCCTCCTGAAACATGGAGTCAGATCCTTGTCTGCTCCCTCATCCTTGGACCCCTGTGAACACTGTCACAGAAGCTTTTGAAGAGTGAGGAGATATTGTCATTGATTCAGGGGATGCAGAAAGACCTTTGAGAAACCATTGAAAATACAGTGTTTTAATCACAAAATTTCCATCAAGTTCAGGCAAGTCAATAGAAAATATGAGCCCTGTTTCCTTCCAGAGAACAGTATCATAAAATCATAAAATGTTTTGGGTTGGAAGGGACCTTTAAAGGTCATCTGGTCAAACTGTGTGAAAGCTTTGTGATGTTTTGATTTTTCTTTTCCTTGAAAAGCAAGATGTTTCTGATAGGGTGGGTGGGAGAGGGAGTTCTGCTCACTGCACTGTGGGATAGTGGCCTCTGACACTTTGGTGATGGAACAAGGGACAACGGTGACTGGAGAATCTGGGCAGCATGGGGACCCCTTGGTCAGAAATACAGCAGTGCATGGAGGCTGCTTTGCTTTCTGCTCCTTCCTGGAGCCAAGAGTATATCTGCAGAGCCCTTGCCAGCCTAGAGTGGATGTGATCAGCCTCAACACCCCTGCCATCACTGTTGAGATGAGTACAAAGTTACACCACACTGTTCTCCTCTGCAGAAAGCAATTCAGTCCATGCCACTCCTACTAACTTAGTTCACACACCAAACCAACACAGGCAGAACATGCAGATTTTAGCTTTCTAATAGTTTACACTGCGTTACTTTGCAGATTGCTAACCCTACCCCCCATCTCTTTGGACATAACCATGTCACCATGGATCCCTGAGAGTCCTCTAACAAGGCAGGATTTTGCACACAAAGTCAAGAGGATCATCATTACTCAAAACCCTCTTTCTACCCAATAGCATACAAATAGGAAAAAGATGCCTGTGGGTGAATAGCTGAGAAACCCTAATAACAGCAGTAAAAGGCTTTGGATGCTGATCCTACTGTCTGTCCCCAGTTGTCTTGGAAATAATTACCCTTGCTATTCCTTCTTCCTCAAAACAAACATGCTAACTTGATTTTCATGCAGTGATCATCTCTTTTTATCCTATATATATAGGGAGGAGAATCAGATGGTCCATAGACTATAAAACTGAAAATTTGTATTTTTCCCTTAGTTCAGAAAGCAAAGAAAGAGCTGTCAAATCATGTGGCTATCTCAAAAGCAGAGAACTCAGAACTGAATTTCTTGTGATTCAGATTCAAGCAAGGCAGATTATGTCTCTTAACCTCTTTTCTCCAGGCCTGTGGATAGAAATGGTACAGAAGTGCTTTGGGTCTTTTATGTCTAACCTTTGCACAGCTCATATTAAATTGTACGTATTCAAGGAGCTGTTCTAGTGCCAAGCCAAGAGCAAGATTTACAGGGAAATACACCTAAAATCACAATAAGAGAAAGGATGAACAGAGAAATCACAAATGGAAGGCTTTGAGAGGTTTAAAGTGGATCCAAAGGATGAAGTTTGCTAGAAAAGCAAAATATCAGGCACTCTAAACATCTCTAGGGAGAAAAGGCAAAAATACAGCATTGAGGAGCACAGGAGGGAAAGGGATAAATCCCGAATGTTCCACCTAGGAGTGGGTATTATGAAAAGGCTGTACAAGCTGATCCTGGCCTTCCTCTACCCAGCAAGCCTTGTTTTTCAGGTGTGGGTTTAAATCAGGAGTCTACAGCTATGTGATGAAGCCTCTCAATTGCATCACTTGTAACCCCTGTACCACATCACTTCCCCCGTGCTGGGCTCTGGTTTGGAAGCAGGTGGGGCTGAGGGTAGGGTATAAACCAGCCAGACATGCACCAGTTAATACACCCCAAAGCTGGAAGATGTGAACCTTGTTTAAAGAGGACTCTCTCTAGATAGCAGAAAATTATTTAGGGTGGCTTCATTGCACCATGTATGAGTGTCTATATCAGAACTACCTGTACAGTTAATGGAGAGAAAAGACATTCAACTTCTCCTCAAGCAGATGATTAAAACAATGTCCGATGAAGGCTACCTTCACATTCAGCTCTTGATTCTGTAAGGTACCCTTTAGAAAAAGGTTTCTGATGTGTTTATAACTTATATTTTAGGGGAAGCTGCTCCCAGAGCCCTACAAGCTGAGGGTGACAAAGTTAAATGAGGTGAATCCCAGCACTGGGTTCTTCCATGGGCTACAGGAGAACCTGAGAGAGATCTCAGTGCAAATGCCATCCATTTTTTACAGTGACTGCTTGGCCATCACATCAGCTTTCTCAGCTGGGCTCCCCAGATTATTCCAGCATGGAGTCACGATGGCCCTTGAATGATTTGACAGTATAAGTGATGTCTGAGTAGGTCAGAGGCCTGGGTATAAACATTCTTTTAGTATTGGTTTGTATCTTGAATTTCTAAAGAGCTTGAAAAGTTTGGAAGTACAAAAGTAACAACATTTGTAGGAGCAAGCACATATTTTAAGGTTTTCTTGAACTGCACTCAGTAAAGCAGCAGGATGACACAAGGTCTTGAAAGAGTGTTGTTTTGTCTCATATAAAGTATTTCCTCATGGAAGGTACACAGATGACCAGGTTATATGGGAAAATATATGGTTTACAAGAAAAAGAATAAGTCAGAGCAGGACATACTGTGGTAGAGCTCACAGATGGATGTGTTAGCAAGCTAAAAGGATGGTACCTTCTGTGGAAAAGCAGTTACTCTTGCAGTGCAATCACAAAATTTAACCACATGGATAGTCAACAATGTTAGAAAACGAGTTTCAGCAAAGAAACTCCATGAAATTGTTTTATATTGGTTAGCTTTTCCAAAAGTTGCAGTGAAATTTGTGTGCAGGCAAGGTTTTTAAGGCAATTTCACCAGAAAGAGGCAGAGCAGAAAGGGGTTAACAGCTTCATTTACTGTATGATGTATTCTCACGAAAGGCACTGTCAGCCCACAGACCTGACTAATCCCCAGTGTGGTTACTAATTGCTGCCATCCAAACAGTAGCTGGCAGCCATTTAATTTTCCCTTTCACTTGGTGTCATTAACATTAGTGACATATGGCTCTGTCCCTGCCCCAGCTCAGTGGCTACCAGGGAAACCCATGGCCTGAGCTTTGCAAACATAAAAGTCCATGATTAACTTTCAGCATCTTGATGGTGTCAGGAAGAACTGTTTACAGATCTGGATCCTAAATGCCTGCAAGCTGTTGGTTTTTTTTTCTGGGCACAACTTAGAATAGCAGTATAAAGGTACTTTTAGATCTTTAACTTATACCAGGCTGATGCACAATAAAATTCAGGTAATAGGGGAGATGTAGCTTGAAACACATTACAGTATAAATTAGTACTTGCTACTTTGCTTTTTTCCTTTCTTTTTCACTTTAATGTAGTTGAGCTGAGCAATTGTTTATAAGTGAGATTGCATAAATCTTCTGAATTACTTTTGTATCTTTTCACTTGACTCAAAATATTAGGTCAAGATTTCAGATACAGATCTCAAAACTGTTTCACTCTCTGCTATCTGTTCTTACTAGACTTAAAATTCCTTTATCTCTGCTAACTTATATATAGGTGCTACTCTTTTTTGTATGAAAGCCATACAATACATCTCAAATCCCTCACTGCTTTCCTCTACTTCATTTGTTCATGTCTATCCAAGCTCATTAATTTTTAAAACCTTTTATTTTCTGCTGGCCACATGATTACTATGCACTGCAGAATTTTTGCCATTCTGCTTTCAGATAAGATCTTCAGGATTTAGTATCACAGGCATTTCAGATCCTGTTCAGATAGCACAGCAACCATAGTGATGATATTGCTTTTAAAGATTGAGTAATTTCTGGACCTTGTGTCATTTGGAAACAGAGTAAGACAAAAAACAAAATCTCAGATCCTGGTGATTTTTCCTGCTAGGAAGGCAGCAAGTCCCACCGAGGACAGTAGAAAAGCTTTGGTGACTTTCAGCAAGTCTTGAAGAAGAGTATGTAGCCTTTTATTTGTAAATTTACTTAGCCCTGCTCTGAGTTTTAAGGTTAAATAATTTAGTGATGCAAAAGGGTGACAGAGCAGCTGACAAAGCACACTCTGGTACTCCCTTTCCTCACCTGTCCCTGTGCTGTATGGAAGCTGTGCTCACCTGAAGTGACTCTGCTGGCCCTGTTTCCTCCTGGAGGGTCTCTGGGAATCAGCAGCAGTAACCCCACACAGCAGAGAGCCATTCTGCCAGCAGCCCCCCAGATCTGCTTCCCACTCTGCATTCTTACTCAGGGTCAGCCCCTGCAGCAAGAAGTTCACTTTTCTGCAAGCTGACCTTGTGCTGCAGCACATGCCTCAGTTGAGATGGCCACAACACACAGCGAAACACAATTTCAGAAGGTTTTAAGCACCAGCCCATACAGAGTAACACCATACCACTTCAGAAGGCTCCAAACACCTGCTCTTTATTGCTATTTAGCCCAACCTTTTATCCCCCTCATGTTGATGCACTGCCCCTGTGTGCCCTCTGCTCCCTTGGGTGGTTGGTAGCACACCTGGGCAGTCCCTGTCTCACCATCTTCAATGCTGCTCACATAATTTTCACATCTGTACCCATTGGGGATGAGGCTCAGCCACAGCCCCACTCCCAGTCACCACAAGCTGTGTGCCCACACTCTTGTACCCATTTTCCTTGTGTGAAAGCCGTGCTGTAACCAACCGATATAATTTTTCCCATATACTTTCAGCATTGCTGAAATTCCTGGGAGTGCCTGCAGTTGTGTGTGTTTTATTTTACCAAAGGTGAAGAGAAATGCTGCTCCAGCTGAAATCAGTGCTCCTCAAACACTGGATTTTATGCTGCAGTTAAGGTGAGCAACAAATCCTTGGGACCAATCTTGTGACCTACCCAGTGCAGAAGCACAAAACATAAAGCAGCAGCAGGATTTCTGTTCTGTTTTCCACTTTTTCTGGAAAGATAATTTTATTTTTTTCATGTAACTGATTACACAAGGTGCTTTGTTTGTCATCCTGGTGAGCAATGGGGCCTTTGATGGAAGCACCATAACCCACTTTCCTTCCTCCAGCTGGAGCTCAAATCAGAGCAAGGTTCTGTACAAGAACAAAGGGAAATTGCAAACCTGTCTCCGTTAGCAGAGCATCACAGAGCTCCTTTCCTGACTGCTCCAGCAAGCGTCTCAAGTGACATAAAATGAGCAAATTGAACCATTTTTGTGTTAGCACACAGTCACAGCAATGACACCAGCCAGGGGTGGACAGAGAGCTTGCATGATGCAAAGATCTGACTCTGCCCTTGTACCTGCATCTCTTTTCATGAGGTGAATAAAAGCTGAGTCAAACCTGAATCATGGTGAGCAGGAACTGCAGTAAAATTACTGAAAAAAAGTCACTCCATGAATTGAAAGAAAAAGAAAAAAGGGCTATCTATTGGAGTCCAAAAAGTGGATCAATAAGGACAGGAACATCTTGTGCCAGCCATAGGAAGCCCTGTGCTGGGCTTTGCTAGTTAGAGAAGAGGAGGCAGAAAGGCAGACCCAGGAGGGAGCAGGAAAGTGAGCAGGGCCAACCCCAGAGATGCCAGGGAAGCAGAGGATGATCCGTGCCTGAGGCAGTCACACATTTCATTAGCAATGAGTAGTTGGACATTGCTGGGGAGCAGGAGACAAAATTCGGACTGAAAGGCAACCACTGAGGGAGAAACGTGCCTAATTCTGGGGGATAAGAATAATTTGGGTCAGGCCACGACTAAGCTGCTTTCCCATCTCGCTGAGCCGGTCCCTGCCCTGCTCTGGCCATGAGCTGAGTGGTCCAGGGCACATCCTGCCCGTGGGATCCCACCTGGCCTGGGGGACACGGGGCATCCTCAGCACATCCTGACTGTGGGATCCCACCTGGCCTGGGGGACACGGGGCATCCTTAGCAGTCCGAGGAGAGGGGAGGTGGGTGCAGGCCACCCTACACTCCTAACCATCCTGGCTATCCTCTCAGCAGCCCTGGGAGGATGAATAGGTCAACCAAACACAAATCCGAAAAAACTTAGATTTTCTTCCATCTCCCACCATTATCATCTACAACCTTATCATTATCAATCATTATCATCTACAACCTTAAACTCACCCTCCTCAACTTCTACCTATACCCTATAACTGCAACTGTTCTCCTCACCCTAAACACAATCCAAGTCCTAAAGCTATCAGCCCTAATAACGGCACGCACCAAAATTCTGTCACTACTCCTAACCCTGCTCTCTCTCGCAGGACTCCCTCCCCTGACAGGATTCCTGCCAAAATGACTTATCCTTCAAGAACTGACTGAGCCAGACACAGCCCCATCAGCCACACTTATCTCCCTCCTTTCCCTGCTAAGCCTGTCCTTTTACCTTCGTCCCGCATACTGCACAACAATTACAAACCCCACGCCGCCTGGCGCTGCCAAGGACAGGGACAGGGGTGCCAGCAGCCAGGCGGGGGATGCAGGCCAGCATCGCAGGGCAGGGCTGGGGAAGGGGGGATTCCATCCCGGAGCCTATCGACCGCAGAGGTGCCAGCGGGGCTGCTGTGTGCTCCCCAGCGCGGGGGTTTTGGGGCTGGCGAGATGCAGCCGGGGGATGCTCCGCGCTCCCTTGGCCGCTCCGGGGCTGGACCAGCGTGCGCCTGCGCTGCCAGCCTTCCTCCCCCTCCCGCCGCTGCTCCTCCTCCTCCCGCCGCTGCCGGCCCCTCCTCCCGGCTCTCCGGTGCCGGCTGCCGGGGCCGGCGGGGCCGCGGTGCGCCGGAGCCCCGGGGTTATGCGCAGGGCCGGGGGCAGCCCGCGGCCGGGGCTCGCAGGTGTCCGGCAGGAGCGGGGGGCGCCGAGCCCCAGCAGCACCCCCGGCCCCGGGAAGGGCTGAGCGGGGGAGGACGAGGAGGAGGATGCTGCTGCTGAGGATGCTGAGGATGCGGCGGGCCGGAGGGTACCCGGGCAGCGCCTGGCTGTGCTGCTGGCTGCTGGGCTGGCAGGCGGCCGCCCTGCAGCTGCCGCCCTGCGAAGAGGTGAGATTTCCCGAGGGCTCTTTGGGTTTTCCCCATCCCTAAGGGCGGGTGGGGGGCACGCACCGGCTCGGGAGGAGGGTGGTATTCCAGCCAGGGGTATTGCTGGCTCCCCGGAGCTGTCCGGGGGATGGCAGAGGGGTCAGATCCTTCCACGGGGAAGGATCCTCTGCGGCCGAGCCCCCCGCACCCCGAGCGGAGCCGCTCCTTGCCCGTCGGTCGCGATCCGCTCTCCCCACTCCCCTTGCCCGTGGTGATCCCTGCTCCTTTCAGTACATGGAAATAGCAGAGTCGTCCCTCCGAACCAAGGGGGCTCGCCCGGCCTCGCTGTTTTAATAAATACCGTGTTGGATCAGCGCAAAGGTGGAGAGTGAAGGAAGGATGGCGTGTGATGTCCCGCCCGCCCGGTGCCAGCTCGGTGTGTCCGGGGCTGAGCCGGGCGTGTGGCATGGCGAGAGAAACTTTCCGGCTCTGTGCTGCCGTAGGAACCCGAACGTGGCGGGAGTCGGTGTGTTCGGTGTGTTCGGAGCGGGGACGCTCCGCACGGCTGTGCGGGATGCGGGGCCGGACAGGGATGCGCAGCCCCGGGTGATCCCTGAGGTTTCCCGGGGAAGGGACCTGGGCTTCATAAAGGTTTTTTCCAGGGTTTCCAGCCTTACTCCTACATGCAGGGAAATCCTCTCTGCTGCTGTTAAAGAGCAAGTGGGTCTTTGCTGTGTTTTAAACCTGCAGTAGAGGTGGGGAGGCTGGGTATCAGCATCCCGAGCAGGTCTGGGTGGCCGGAGCTCTGCTCAGGCAAGCAGAAACCTGTGAGTGCATTAACAATGGTCAGTCCTCTTCCTTTCTAACCCCCTCCTATCTGAGGATGCTCTGGGACCACAGCTTCCCCAGTTTACCTCTTGCATTGCACCGTTTAGTAAGAGTGAATTTGTGCATTTTCAGAGTGGGCTCAGGTGGGTGGCTGCAGCCTGAGGGGAGCACTCGGCTGATGAAGGGTCCTGATCCATGCTTGGAGGTTATTGCAGCTTGGGACCTCCTTGGCTGGGGGTGCAGAAGATCTTCCTGTGGTGAAGGAGAGCATTTCTGACCTGGGGAATATTCTCTCTTTGCCTATGAAATTTCCTTGTTTTCTTCCAAGTGGCAGAGCTCAGCGCTAGCCTAGCGTGGGAAATCTTGCAGCGGGGAGAGGTGATGTCTGGCAAATCAGTGTCTGCTTTGGGCATGTTTCTCCTAAATGTTGATCATTCTCAAGGCATGTTTTTCCTAAATGTTAGTCATTCTCAGAGAGAGGAATTTATGCAGCCACCTGCTTTAAATTACCTATCTGCCTTTTCAGCTAGTGAAGGGAAACAGGTACTTGTAGGGCTGTTTTCATCCTAAAGTCTTTGCATCAAAAAAATGAACCTCTGCAGATGGTTAAAGGTGAGAGCTGAACCTGTGCAGTGGTACCAAAAGTATAGAGCTGGTATTTTGAGCATCTTGCACTGGGCTTTAGGTCTGCAAATTCTCTCTGGAGCCCCACTCCTGTACACCTGTGGATCTGGACCTGTGTGCTTTTGCTTTCTTTTCAGAGAGGCTGACAATGTGTTTTACTTGAGTTGAGTGCTCTTTGAAACAGAGACAGCCCTCACTCACAGGGTTAAAAAGCTGTGTGTTGCTTGTGCTGGGGTGTGTGTCCCAGGAAATGTAATTACAAACATGCCTGGATGGAGACAGAGGGGAGGAAAAAAAGGGAGCTTACAAAGAACCAGGATAGCAGATGAGCTGCTTTACAAAAGGGAAGAACAAAAGTTAATATTTTTTGTCTCAAAACGTGTCCATTTGCCCTAGTTCAGTCCAGTTTTGAGTGATCTGGGTGTATTGCCATTTACAACCTGATGAGACTGATTTGGGCAGACTCAGACAGGGATGAAGTTGTGCCCTAAGAAAGCGCAGCCTGTCAGAGGTCATTGCAGTCCTTTAAAGACTTGGTAAATGTCCTTTGTTTTACACCCAAAAGCTCTGAGAAGCACAAGGCTTAATGCACTGACAGGTAGTTCATTTTCAATCTATAGGGGATCCTCTTTAGCAGCACTCTCCCCACTCCTTCCTTGACTACTTGTTTTGGGTTCCCTCACTTATGACAAATACAGATACCTGCTGGTTTGTGAGATTTCTGTGCTGGCACAACATTTGGAGCAGTGGGATCTCTGGCTGTGCCTGAGGCTCTGTGGTGCTCTCATTACATAGATAGTAAAATAATAATGTCTAGCAATGTCACTTTCCAGAAGCCTTTTTGTCATTGACTCCATTGGTCAGGGACTGTAGCAATTGAGCACACTGGATTTAGGAGGGGTGTGTTTGTGCTGCAAACCAAGGGTACAAGCAGCTTCAATGAATGCTCCTGTGAGATTTTGGAGTAAATTGACACAGCCATGAGCTTCTGGCACAGCAGTGCTCAGTCCAGGCTGTGATGGTCATTTACATCATGAGCCCTCCCTGAGCTCTCCAGTGCCAGCAGCGAATTTAAAAGGGATTTGTGCATCTCCAAGAGATGGAGGCAGCCTCAGCTTGGATGGCTAGGGTACAGAACCTGGGGAGACCCATCACTGCTCCCTGTGCCTCTGGTGACCTGGCAGCTCGGGTTAGGGCGGTGGTAGAAGAATAAGTATTTGGTGAATTCCTTCTGCTGTGCCAGTGACGGTCAGGGTACTCATGCAAATGTTTCATGCGTTGCATAAATTATGACTTTGAGTGGAATTGATGACACCCATGCTTTTCACTGCCATTAAATACACATTAAGCTGTTATCTTGGAAATGATGAGGTATTTATGCCAGTCCCCCTGCTGCTGCAGGGACAATGGTTGTTACATCTTATATTCCAGTGTTTTGTGCTTTTTCTTTTCTGAACTTTTCAACTGAATGGATCTTCTTCATCTTCCCCTTAGAGATTCACCCAAATCTGAGCAGATTTTGCTTTTAGGACATTTGATACTCAGCCTAAACGGGTCTTTTCTTCATTTCCTCTTTCCCTGAGTTGTTTTTTGCAATAATAATAAAAAATTGAACTCCCTGAGTGACTCTTCTCTTGATTCCCGTTCAGCCAAATTGCTTTCAAAGAGAGATACAGAGTATCCTGCTGGCAAAGATGTTTTCTTTCGTACTCCTGTGCAACTCTCAGTTATTATGCAGATTGAGAAGTGCCTCTGACATTGATAATAAATGTGATTCTGATACACTGCACGGTTTACCTGCTGTTTTAGTAGACAGGTAAATTAAAGGGTAATGCTAAATGCTCTCTTTAAGGGAATGTATTTTTGCGCTAGTCTGCTAGAATCCTTATGGAAAAGACAAAAACAATACAAGAAATGTTCCTGGAAAATAAGAGTCTTATAAAATCACTTGAAGGCAAAGGCATCTTAAGAATAAAGGAGGAGCATGAAATTGAACTTGGGTCAAGTAAGGGAGATTTGGTGTGTTGAAATAGTGCCAATTCTCATGAGGAGAAAAGGTTAAAAAATCTAGTATGCCTAAGCTAAGTGTGAAGTATTTTTAGTACGTTAGTATGTTAAATCAGGATACTAGGTACTGAGATAAGCAGTGTGGGAAGCAAGGTGAAATTCTGTATTTGCATGTAAAGGGTAGAGAGGAGATGTGTCAGTCCTGGAAAGGTGTCACATAAGCCAGCACACCTGTCACACATGGCAGGAGTGACAGGGATGTGTGCTGGCAGGAACCTGGATATCTGAAACACCTGAATATCTGAATATCCTGTGCTGTAAGTGAGCTGGACCTGCTTGGGAAGAGGTTTGGAGTCACTGCAGAAGGCTCTGTGGAGGCAGCACATGTGCAGGTGGTGAAGCAGTTTGGGTGGGTGATTAAAAGGAAAAGAGAAGAATAAAACCTGTCAGAGGGGTTGTGTGCCCTGTCATTAGCACCCAGGAACCGTGAATGCTGTGTTTGTTCTGCGGCTGGTTAATGAGCACACAGTGATCACAGCAGAGGGTGGGGCTGTCTTGGTGAGGAGGGAGTGACTTAACAGAGCAAGAAAAAGAAGAATTATCCCATGTGTTAATGCATGGGATAGAGAAAATTAATGAGATGCAAATCTATGGGATAAGGCAGAAATAAAAATGACTTTTGTGCACTTGAAAGGCTAAATGTTTTATTATTAAAAGATAATTTTTTATTTTTATGTAACCATAGACAACCTTTGGGTTGATTGAATACAACTATTTGATTTTGTTGGCTTTAAAATCTTTGAAGGGATTTGCTCATTTAGGAAGGAATTCTCCCTCTAAATTGGTTTCCTTGCTGCCCCTTATTGGTACCCTCATCCATTTCTCTGAAGCATCTGCATTTGCTGTTTTGGCAACAGAGCAGGTGCTACCTATACCAGCTTCTGGAATGATCCAATGTTGTATTCCCTAATTTCTAACCACCTTGAGAGATTTTAGACACAATCTATGAATGATTCATAGTCAGCAGAAGAGGCTGGGGAAAGGTTCCTGCACAGACCATTTTATTTCTTTCATGTCTTGCTACATGGATTTTGTGTTTGTGGGGGAAAGAGAAATGTACAGCTTCCATTTTCCATGGTGATGAAGGGTCATAAAGATGAGGAAAGAGGAGCAAAAAACAGGCTACAAAACTGCTGACAGTGAAGCTGATGGAGTGGAAACACGTGCACAAAATGTGAGGAGACAGATGCTAAAACGCAGGTACCACAGCAGAGAGCACAGGGGCAGATCAAGGTGGGGGAAGCACAGGGAGATTGGTGAGGTGTCAGAAATGAAAACCTGGGAAGGAAGACAGATGCTGGCATAAAAGCTGGATAGTGAGCCATGGCTGTAATGATTCAAGGGTAAGAGATTTAGTCATAGTGGAAACTGCTGTAACAGACCATAAACTCAAAGCAGGAGTCGCCATTAAACCAACACAAGATTGCATTTCTTCCACCATCAAATATCACTGGATCATTCAGGGTGAGATTTATCATTTATAAAGAAGGCCATGATTTTATTTTCTCTTTTCCCTCATAGGCTGAGGCTGAGTGAGAATGGGAGCTGTGCTGGGACTCCTGACACATCCATGAATTGTGGAGTCAGGATTACCAGCCAGCCAGGGGCCGGGATGGGTTTTTGCAGGATTTGGGCTCTCAGCTGCCTCATCCAGGCCATGTTTTCCTCCAGGTGTTGGTTGGGAAGGCTTTGGCAGCGCTGTGCAGTGCTTTATGCCAGGTCAGAAATTCTGGGATCACTTGAAGGGAACCTTTTCCACGAGCCTGAGCGTGTGTCAGGGAAGGTGTTGGCAGGGCTCCCACAGACTGCAGTGACCCTGGGGCAGAGCCAGGGGCTCCCAGACCTGCAGGGCTCAGCAGGGAATGCCATCACTGCAGGCTTCCCTGTGTCAGAGGGTAGGTTGCTGTCAGCACCTGCTGAAGGAGGTAGTGAGCATCACCTAAGTAGAAATAAACAGATTAGAGAAGATAATGGTTGGTAAAAGGAAAAGCAGCCTTGAGTGCCTCATGCTTGAGATAGGAAAGAAACAGTGTTTAGGAACAGGTCCCATGTGTCTCCCAATTGGTGCCAAGGTTTTTCTAGGGGTTGCTGCTGTGAAGGTCCAATGTTATTATCTTGTTATTATCCATCATGGCCATATCTTCCCCAACTATTACATCTACTAGGAAAAGAGTGTCCTGCTCACTAGCCTTTGTTAATACCTTAGGTCTTACCCTGGACCAGAAAATGTGTTTAGATTTTGATTGCTGGTACTGGGAACATTTTGGTTTTCAAATGTTTGAAAACAAAACCCTCTGGTTTTGAAGGAGAGAAATGGATAAACCCTCCCTTTTTGGTTTTTTAACAACCATCTTTTAAAGCAAACAAATAAAACAAAACCCTTTCAAGTACAAAGCATTGTCTAAATCTCATAATGACCTTGTTTCACCAGCATTGTGATACTCTCTGTGATAAATAGTGCCAGACAGTAATCACTGTGCACTTGGGACATGGCTCAGAGCTGATTTAAGATGATCTAGGACGACGTGTGCAGCTGAGCTGCTGGCTCTGCTGTGTTGGTGCTGATGATCCTGCCACTGTGCTGAGTCAGAACTGATGCTGATTTGGCTGCAAACTCACCTGCCATAAGGGAAAAATAAACCTAAAATAAGGCAAAAGAAAAAAAAAAAAAAAAAGGGGTGAGGGTTTAGCTGGGAGAGTGTCAGAGATGACTCAGTCAGGGTTTAGGTTCTGGGGTGATAGAAGTGATACAGGTGGCTTTGGGATCTACTCAGGGGCACAAGTCTGGTCTTCTTTTATGTCTAGAGCATAAAGTTTTGGTGGAATAGAGCTGGCCTGGATTTACACTGAGATAATGGCAAGGGGATTGCATTTTGTCATGTAGGAAGAAGAAAATGAGAGCTGTGTGTTAAAGGTGTGAAAGAACTGGATTGTTGCTCTCTGTTGTGCTTTGATTTAAGAGACACAAGTGCTGTCCCTGCAAGGAAAGGTATTTGCTGGCTGCAAGACGTTTTCAATGAAAAAAATAATAGTTCCAGATGATGGTGTATTCCCAACTGGAAAATTTCTTTGGCATTGAGTTTTTACTGCTACAAAGAGAAGACAAATCACTCATCCCATTGATATGGAATTAATCCTACTTGTTGGTGTTTTGTGGTCAAGAACACAATGCACAACAGAGGTGATTTATGGTGATACTTGAAGACTATTGGAAAGTACCTACAAAAACTCATAGGAACTGTTATCTGGTGGTGAAAATGCTGGGTAACTCAAGTTTCATTTGGTTAGATTTTGTTTAGATTTGTACCTCCACCTTAGAAGTACAAATATTTTCCAGGGATAACCCACAGGAAAGTGGCTCAGGGTGTTTGGGGTTGGTTAAAAGGCTGTGCCCACCCTGCCAAGAACAGGAGCATCAGGAGAAGATATTCCTGCAAACAAGATGAGCAAGTCCATGAGTGTGGGCAGATCCATGGCCCTCCTCCAGTTAGCAGGGCTGACCCAGTCAAAAGAGCTATTTTCTATATGATAATTACCAATGTGGGCTACTAGTGCTAATCTCATAATCCAATTTGTTGAAAAACCCCTGCTTTGGGGAGAGGGTGAACTTTCCCTCTGAGGGTGGAACTGACCTGAACACGCTTAGAGGTGTTTTTGATATAATGAATATGGTCAGAAAATTGAAATGCATTAGATAACCTAGCCAGAGGGAGGAGAGATGGGGAGTGCAAAACCTGGAGATGCCATTAACATAATTGCTGCTGGCTTGATAAAACACAGGACACATTTAATAGTGGAGAAATCAGTGTCTAAATTGATTGTACTGCCACAGAAAACTGAAGTGTACCAGGTGGTGACTGTAGCAGCAAACTGAAGGGTAAAGGTGATTTAGACCTGAGCTGTTGACTCTCTTCAAGTGTTAATTTCCCACGGTGTTTCCTGTGGTGTATGAAATCCTCCTGGTTTTGTACTTGCTCTCTGAAGTTTCTTAAAGGAAAGCCTTCACACAGGCTGGTGGTGTTTTATACACACAAGGGTGCTGCTGTGTCTTTGGAGAGATGTACAGCAGAAATGGATGCTGGCTGATTTTTCCCAGGCTTTTATATCCATGGCTCCCTCCTGCTGGCAGGTCAACAGTGCTGATCAAATGCTGCTTGTTTCTGGTTAAGCTGCTTTTTATCTCCAGCTCTGTGGCTCCCTGAAGCAAATGAAGAAAAGAAAGATTTCCCAGGACAGCTCTTTTCTTCTCCATTCTGTTTGTTCTTATTTAATCCAATTTTTTTAAAAATTCAGACTTCTCTTGAAAGGCAAGCATGAGGGGCTGTAACCAGGCTTTCTTCATGGCAGGGTTCATGCTTGCACGGGGGGACTGCGAGCTGATGCTCATCTCAGGGATGCTGGGGCCAGGCTGCATGACGGAATTGGAGTGGGAAATGAGTCAGCTCATGATGCTGCACCTTCCTCACAAGCACCTGCCCTGCAGAGCTGCTGATGAGCAGCTTGTATTCCTTGTGATGAATGTCAAGTGTCCTGATTAGTGGGAGAGAGGCTCTCCCCTAGAGCTGCTCAAGTAACAGCTGAACCCATTCCAGCTCTTTGCTTTTCCAGAAGTTCTGACAGGATGACTGTCAGTTAATGCCTGGCTTTGGTGCTGAATATAGGATACACATGTGCTCTGAATTCTCCTTTTGTAGCCAGAAGCCCACTGCTCTCTGTGTTAGCCTCTGCACAGTGAGGCAGTCGATCCAGAGGCATTTCTCCATCCTGCACCGAAGGAACACATCCTGTGGGAGTCAAACCATCCTTTCAGGGAGGCACTGACCAGGTATCACAAACAGCTCAACACTGAGCCTGAACTGCTGCTGAAATAGCTGTGATCAATGATCACACTCCCATTCACCCCAGCTGAGAGGGGGCATAATGCCAAACCCAATCAATTCCTGTATCTTCTTGTTTTGCAGTATTTTTAATAGCACTTAAAGCCAACTCTACTTAAATGTTTGCTGGCTCCTCTGAAAAGTCATTGCTTTGCAGTCAATTCCAGCTTTTAAATTACAAAAAATCCCAAACAAGCCAGCTGGTTTGCTGCATTGCTTATTGTGATACTGACCTGCAAATCTCTTGAACTGCTTTGCTAAACAAGGGAAAAAGATCTCCTTAAAGCCTCGTCATGTGCTCATGCAGGAATCACAGCTTTCATTGAAAAGGTGGGAGAAAAGAAAAGCTAAGTTGGCTCCTCAGTATGGAAGAGTTGAAAATGTGAACTTTGAAAATCTGTAAAGTTAAATGAGGTGGAGCTAAGCTGCATAGTGTTTTAAGGTCCTGTGGCACTTAAATAGGTTGTATGAATTTGATGGGGTGGAAGCAATGATGCCTGACTCAAGGTTTTGGGAGGCTTTATGTGACTGTTACTGAAAGTACAGTTTGATTAACAAACTTTGACATGATTTAAATTTAGCATTTACACTGTAGATAGTTTGATGGGAAGAGCCAGTAGTGCCCCACTGGGCACCACACATACTAGAAATAGGAATAAATTACTGGGGCAATCACCTGCTCTCCATAGGCAGTCTCTAGCCTGCTGAACAGGACAGGCCTGTGAAAAATGCATATTTTATGATTGGCTTTTCACAAATATTAAAATGAATATTATATGTGTTATGTTAGAAAGTTATGCTATATTAATTTTCTTAAGTAATGTGTTAAATATAATTTTAGGTTATAACATAATGTTAAAATAGAAACTATGCTATGGAAGATACTTTTTTTAAAGAAAGGACTCACAGCAAGATAGCAGCCACAGGACACCTGAATCTTTCAGAGAAAGAGAATTTATTGCTCCATTATCAGAAGAAATAAACTTCTTCCTGCCTTGCTCAGTTCTGAAGACGCCCTTAATCTTAGGATTAAGAGGAAGAAGCTGACACTGGCCAGACAGAATCCTGTGTTTGAATGGAATTTATGCATCATGTATGAGGTGTATGAATATGCAACAGGTTATTGTTTTTAAGGGTTAATCCTCTGTTTATGTGGGTCCTTTTTCGGGCTCATTTTGCCCAGAAAAGGCACCTGGCCGTCTGTAACTCTTTGTTTCTATTTTCTCATATTGTCCTAATTCAAATTTTCCAAATTATTATTACTCTAATTATATTGCTATTTTTATAACCATTCTATTACTATTAAACTTTTAAAATTTTAAAAGCAAGCGATTGGTGTTTTTCAGAGACCCAAAGAGCTCTGGTCCCTGGGCTGTCAGTGTGTCCCCCTGGCATGGATTTGCCCATGGCAGCTGGCACAGCATGGGACACTGCAGTAGAAGCTCTTGATGAACTCTGGAATCCTGCAGTTAGGCAGTAAAGATGAGAGGAGGCGGTTTTGTCATGGGATGAGGATAACTGGGTACTTGTTAGATGTTAGGAAGGAAAGCAGGTAGCACCCTCCTTGTTCTTCAGGACAGCAGAAAATCAGCATGAAGAGACCTTGTTCCAGTGATCCATGCATAGTCCAAGCATGTGTGTGCAAGTAACACAGGGCAGAACCAGCATTTCTACCATGAAAAGAACTTACCTTGCTTTTAATTGTACAAGTTGAGCACCTAGCTTGACTTTAGTGTCTGGCAGAGACATTCACCATTAAAGATTAATGTTTATCATCCTGAAAGTGATTTTTCTGTTGAATGTGCCCATTTTTTCCCCACTGGCTACAGAGGGATGCTGGCTTTTGCCAGGTAGATGCTCAGCTTTTAGTTACCTGGAGCACAATAAGGAGGCATCAGTGGCATCAGTCCCCAGTGTGAGCTGCACTGGCTGTTACACAAGCCCCAAGGTCACTGTGCAGCCCTCTGTAAGCTGCAGGGGTGAGGGTGCTTTGACAAGCTGGGACATCACAGCAGTGCAGCTGGGTCTCTGCAGTGACCTAATTATACTGGAGAAGGGATCTAAATCTCTGCCTCTGAACTGCTGAATTAGGAGGGAAACACAGCAGGAGCGCAGTCTTGGTCCTTAGTTCTGGAGAGCTGTTTGTCAGCCAAGAGTTTTTATTGCTTTGCCTTGTAGCAGCTTCCTACCAAAGGTGCATTATCACACAGCAGGGTCCCTTCCTCTGCAGGAAATAATTAACATCAGGGTAAATTTCTGTATTGTACATGCAGGATACATCTATGTCTGTCTGTCTGTCTATCTCTAGACACACACATTTAAGCCTGCCTGTAACGATCAGCTTGTAATTTGTCCAACGGGCTAGACCTTGTATTTGAGTTTAATTCACACTGCAAAAATGCAGCTGCAGGATTTTTCATGCCTTCCCATGTGTGTGGTTACCGGCTGGATGCATTTCCCAGGCAGGTGAAGCAGCTATGAATGCATTTCTCTCTTTGTGTCCCAGACTGGCACATTCAGCAGCAAGGGAGAGCTGTGGAACTGTGCCTGAGCAAAGCCCTGATCTCTCCCTCCTGCCTTTCCCCCAGTCCTGGCCTGATGAGTCACTGCTGATTGATTTGACTGATGCAGCCCTTTTGATAACACATTACCCTGCCCTGGAACAGGGTTTAATGGGGTTAGGGACAAAGCTCTGCCTACTGCTGTCACGCCAAGCTCATCCCTCACCAGGCCCTGGCTGGATGCAAGAGGGAATCTTGCAGCTCTGGGCACTCTCTAGCTGCTAGAAATGCTAACAAATTTGGATTTGTAGCTGCCTAAGCTTCCTTAGCCCTGTGGGTAAATCTGGACTTCTGAGGAATAGTGCACTGAGCAAGGCTTGGCTAGACTCTGCTGCTGGAGGTCATTTCAGCTGCAGTCAGCAGCACAGACGCAGAAAAGAAGCTGAATGTAGCTGATGGCCAAGTTAAATCTAAGATGTGTTTTCTCCACTGTTTACTTAGCTCAGGCTGCCTTGGGCTGGTAGTTTCTCCTTGGTTTTATTTATTTATTAGTTATTCTTGCAGTGGAAATGGACTCTGTGGGCTTGGAGACAGCCCTGGAGGGCAATATGGGATGAGGCTTGCTCATAATGTACAATGTTACATATTTCTCTTTGTCAGGCTGTGATTTAAGATATTGCTTTGTTCAATGGACAGGGTTGTTGCGCATAAGGCAGTTAAGTGCTCACAAAGGGCTGCTCCTATCCTGGGATGAGTGGTTGCAAGTCAGGCAGAAGTTCCCAATTTAAACCTCCCAAGCATGATGTCCCTCTAGAGTTACAGGTGTCATCAGTCTCTATTTTGTCTTTTTTTTCCCTCCTCTCAAAATGGAATATTCATAAAAAACATACAGCATTTCCAAACGTGAATATTGATAAAGATTCAGCTAAAATTTATAAAGAAAAAAATGTCTTATTTGCTATGGGGTTGTTTTTTTCCTTTCCTGTTTGAAAATACTCAGCCATCTGGTCAGCAAACAAATAAAATGCTGAATGATATTGGCAGCAAAAGATCCACTGAAAAACAATGAATGGGAGAAGGAAACAGTTCACAGTCTTTCTGTAGCCTGGTGGGTTTTGGTTTTGGAATGTTTTTTTTTCCAAAGAGAAGACTCCTGGATAAAATTTGTATTTGTTAAATGCAGAACCTGGTAATAATCTTCAAATGCAGCTTGGCAAAGTATAAAGTCAATGAAGTTATTTTTATTTTTACTTCCTCACAAGGATTAATTAGGTTCGGCAAAAGAAGCATGCCTTTCCTTAATTTTCAATATGCTTACTTTGTAGTATTACATGTAAATGCAGTATTATATATTAGTGTAATATAGTAAGTAATACTGTATAGAAGTGTAACAAAGCCCTGTCTATAAACATATTTGCTGTCAATGTGACCACTTTGCTTAAAATTGTGTGAGTTTGTGTGCACATCACTTGTTTTGACACAAAACTGGCCAATACTTGCAGCTCTTCCTTTGGGGACTGTGTGTATGGGTACAGGAGATTTTGGATTGGGCTAACATTCCCTTCCACACTGAAGGTTTATTTCATTGATTCTCTCCCTGGCTGCACCTAAAATCCAGCCCCTGAGGAAGTCAAAGCCTGAAGGGAACAAGCTGAGCCCAGGAGTGAGCCAGACCCATCCATCCCATGGAGAAAGGGAGGAGCACACCAGGAGCTCATGGATGTGGGTCACCAGGGATGAGGGATGAGGGATGGGTTTGTCACACCCTGCCCTGGGCAGCACAAGTACCCCATGGACATTTTTTCATGTAGCAACATCTCTCAGGAGAGAGGGAAACGTGGAGCAAATGCATTTGGGAGGAAATTGTGGAGGAGGTGACAGGGCAGAAAAATGATACAAGATCAGACAAGTGAGCATCACATCACCCAGGCTTCCCTCTAATAACTGTGTTGTTCCTTTTCTAATAATTTTCTGGTGCCTGCTGTGAAAAATTCTTACACCTAATGGAAAGTGATAACCAAGAGCAGAGGGACAGGAGTGGAAGCTTTGCAAAATGCTCGTGCATGTGCCTGCTTTTAAGCACATGAATAATTCCTCTGAAGTTTGAAAATGACTGCCTTATTTAAGATGAACTTGATGTTAAATACCATCCTGGATTAAAGTCAGGGAATTCTGTGTATTACAGAGTCAATGCTCTGACATAACTGAGATATATTATTGAATTTAAATCTTTTGCCTCCAGTAAGTTGAGGATTTTGCTTTAGGTTCAGTGTTGAAAAGAAAAAAAATTGATTGGTGTTAAGAATGTTTAAATGTTAAGTCAGTTTGGTTTAATTTCATGCTCTTTTGTGGGTTTTCGTAGAAATTTTTCTTCTGTATATATTCTGCAGATGTTTTAAGACTAACTAATAATGTCCTCCTACATGGTTTTTAAAGTGGAATTTGTGTAGCAGATTGGACAGGATGATGCTGTGGGACTGCTGCAGGAGGGGAACTGCAATGAAATGGGCTGTGTTGATTCCTCAGATGATTAAATCTGGCCATAGTTCAGGTCCTCACAGGATTAAAGCTGGCAACTTGTAAAATATTCTTACCTTTATCCTCCTCTGCATGAACCCCCTGGGAGCCCTGTGAGGATGAGGCAGTTTGGCAGTAGAGAACTGAATCACTGCAGTTGGATTTTCCCTGTGGACACTTTATTTGCACAAGTTGAACCTGGTTCAGAGCAGTGGCTCAGTGAGGAAGTGGCTGTACAGAAGGAGAGGCACAAACTCCTGGATGCACTTGCACATGCCCAAAAATATTAATGTTGAGCTAAATTGTTCTCTCAGATTGGAGGTAGACACATATGCTACAGAATTTGTCCTACCATTTCCTTCATCTGGTCAATTTTTCTCAAGTACATGGATATAATTTCCTCACTGAAGTTATCAGCTCAGGTCCTCATCTGAGGTAAGTTATTTTGTCCTACTCAGCTCTTTTATATCTGATGTAGCTCTAATTTGTGAATTCTACACATCTCAGGAGCACCCAAAGTGTGGGCTTGTCTGTGTCCTTTATTTTGAGATGATAAAAAGGGACCCCAATTTATCATCTTGCCTTGCATCTGGTAAAGAGAGGCCATGACAAGGCATGAAAAGAAGTGAGTTCATTTGGCTGGTGCTTCAGGAAGCAGTGAAATTTGCCACTGTGTTGGTGTTCAGAAGAACAAGGAGCGGAAATAAAAAGGAAAAAGTTGTCTTGGGAGATGGGAAACTCAGTGCCCAGGGGAAACCTGGGCTGAAAGTTTATAAATCTGTTGAGTGGAGACTGCCTGGATGTGCTGGCTCACCTTGGAGCAGCTTGCTGTCCATCTCAGGCCTGGGATCACTGACTCACAAAATTATTTGGGTTGGAATGGACGTTAAAGACCCTCTGGTCCCATCCCTGCCATGAGCAGGGACACCTTTCCTTAGACCAGGCTGCTCAGGGCCCCCTCCCAGCCTGACCCTGATGGCCTTGAATCCTTCACAAACTAAAGCTCAGCAATTTTTTGCAGTGGCTTAATTAGAGCCACTTGGGATACTGCAGGTACCTTGGGTAATTGCTTTCTTAGGATTTGCTTCTGGGCTATTAAATAGTTATACCCTGAACCCTTTCTGTGCAGATTGCCTTCTGAATAGGCAACAGTCAGCAACATCCATGCTCAAAAACCAGAAGCTTCTCTTTTCATTTATGAGTCTTAAGCCCTGAATAGCTGGGAATAAAACATCAAGGTTGAAAAGGAGGAGGAATGAATAAAATTCAGCATATTAAAAGTTATAATTAGAACTGTGATCAACTTTGATACTGTCAGGCCTGTTCGACTGTAATAACAGAGTAGCTCTGAATAAAAAACTTCACCATATTGGTAGTGAAACATGAATCTTGTTCTAGGAGAACATTTTGGCTGATTGCACAGTGCCAGGGTGTGTGGATTGAGATACAGCTCGTGGGTGGCTTATCTGGTGTCCATATGCACGCAGCGTTTGCATAAGGCGTGCTGTAGACTTGATGGTTGGGAATAACAGGCACTAATATTTACTTTGCTGAAGAGAAAAGCTGGGTTTGTGTCTATGGAAGTGACCTCGTGCAAAGAGATCTCTGCCAGCCTGGATGCTCTGTATGGATGCTGCTCTGTTTTTGTGGCAGGGAGGGACACCCAGACAGATGGGGACTGTCCATCAGCCCCAACATGTGGGGACACCACTGGTGCCACATTGTCATTGTCCCCTCTGCAGGGCACTTTGCTTTGTGCTCTTACTGGTGAATACCAAATGACAAAACAGCATTAAGTGAGCTTTCTCCTTTACAGTTTTGTAGGTAGAAATTTATGGCAGTGGGCAGGTGTGGCATTCCCATTCTCTGGAAAAATCCCTTTGCCCAGGATTTTTCTTCTGGGAAGTTGAGAAGCCTCAGAGAAAAAGGAAAACAATTCTTATCTCATTTGCTTCTCCTCTGTTTTGCTCATGTGGAATGTGTTTGGAGATTGTTTACCCACAGGTGATTGTTTCATTGCATTCTGCTGTGAATTGTTTCGACTTATTGGCCAATCAGGGCAAATTTGTGTCAGGACTCCGGAAAGAGTCAGGAGTTTTCATTATTATCTTTTTAGCCTTCTGTAAGTATCCATTCTGTATTCTTTAGTTTAGTATAGTATTCTTTAATATAATACAGTATCATAAAATAAAATCATAATAAATGAGCCTTCTGAGAACATGGAGTCAGATTCATCATTCCTCCCTGCCACGGGGATCCCTGCCAATACAATAGGCAGGGGGAAATAGTATAAAATTACACCTCTACACCTCTTTTTGCCTTTTTAAAATTGCTATAAAAGACTGTATAAGGGATAGATTTCCAGTAGTCAACAAGGCAACTACTTAAGCCATGAATAGGATGCCTAAATATTGAGAGTTAAAAAGCTGTAGCCCATTAATGCTACTTTGATGGGCCTTCGTGAGATTGTGAATATTGGCATTAAAGCTGACAGTTTTTTCTTAAGCCTAACATTTCTGTTAATGCATGATCTTTCAATCTAGTTGACTTCAATAATTGTAGATTTAAGTCCTGAGAACCTATTTCAGCAAGGGGTTTTAGGGATTGGTCTTTTGGGGTTGTTGTCAAGGTGTGCCCTTGTGGCCCTGTTCTCCACCACAAACCTGCACTTGCAGTGACCTGAAAACCTCTTGTCACAAACAAGAACAAGTGAAAAACGTGTTATTTTTTAAATGCTTTTTTTGAGTATTGGAATTCCTGCTTTGGAAGAGAGAGCCTCAGGAAAATCACTGAAAAGCCTGGATCTCCTGAAAATGCTGATTCTTGCTGTGTGAAAGCAAAGTGAGGTGAAAGGCAGTGGGGTGAATATCTGTAGGATTGTGTAAAATCACCATATATAGTGAAAGTATCACTGAAAAAGTTCAGCCATGTAGGAAGTTGTGTGCATTTATTAAACTTAAAATATGATTATGTGTGGATTAAAATGTGTGTAATAAAAAGAAAGTAAAACCCACAGAAACAAGCCATGATGTATAAATTTTAAATTGTAAGATTTTCATGTCATGAATATTAAAGAAGAGTGTAATACATAGGTGATAATAAAAATCCTTCTCAGTTTGACAAACTACATTTATTTGGTTGTAAAAATCTGAGGAAAAATACAAAAAGTCATAGAAAGCTTGTTGCAGTTAATGGAAAAATATTCAGTTTGGGGAGTTGGATTAAAGCTGTCCAAATATTACTGCTGGGTGAGTAAAAGACTGGATGACTCAATAACATTAGAACAATGAAGATAAACTTACGTATCAACATCCTTTATGATCACATACTTTGCTTCAACTTTCTCTGTAGCCTGGTTTTGTGTTAGAAAATTTAGAAGCTCACTGAAAAATTATGATTTTCCAATCAGTCTTGTCTAAAACTTGTTTGAGAAGCAATAGAGATTTGCAGATGAATTTGTTAGGTTTCAAGACTGAAGGGTTAAAAACCCCATGACCCAAAACATGATGGCATAAAAGGAATAATTTTGGGATTTTTGCTTTGGTTGTGAGGTTATCTCCATCCTGTGTAAAGGACATTGGAGAATCCCTGAGAAGGAAGGCTGGTGAATTGGGATGAAACCTCAGTGTTTATGGAGTAATTAGGATGTGAAGCAAGCTTTCAAAAGAGTATTTGAAAGGGTCAACCCCTTCTGCCTGGTCACAAAGTAATGGTCAAGTTCTCTGTTAAATAAAACCCCCAGTTTGAATTCACAAGTGCAACAGCATGCTTGGTGGTTTTTATTTTAATGGGTTGGGTTTCTCTCAGTGTGTGAAACTGAGTGGAATTCATCTCTCTGAGTGGGGCTTCTCCAGTGGGCAGCACTGCCCTCTTCACCAGCATCCCGCCCTGTCCTGCCTGCACCAATGCATCCTCCACCTGTGCTTGCTGACCACAAAATAATTTGGTATTTCCTTTCGTGGTACAAGGGACTTTGACCAGCACACTCCTGGGGAAGAAAATGGAGAAGGGAGGGAAGCTCAGTCACACGGAATTCACCTTCATAGAGGTTAATTTTCAAGAGGGAAGGCTCTGAACTATCTGTTGGTCCCTTTTGACATTTGTGGAGCTTTGTGAGCATGAAAGGCTGTGAGTGCTCAGTGGTACAGCTCTCAGAGACTGCAGTGATGTGCTGCTACCCTGCAGAAAGCCAATGTGCCTCTGACAAGTCTATTACCAGGGAGGTCTGACTCTGGCTTATTGCATTCAACATCTTTTTACAAAGGGTAAAGTGTTTTAAAGCATTTCGAGGAAGAACTGGGAGAAAATGGTTGCAGCAATTTCTTTTCTCCACACCAAAGACAATGCTGGTGTTAAAGCAGCTGACCTCCAAAGCAGCTGGTATTTAAGGGCAGAAATGGTAAAATCTGGCCTTATAATCAAGTCCAAGGTGGTATTTAGACTGTAAAACCCTTTGAGCAAGGTCCTCTGGATAAGAAAGACCAAGATCCTGTGTGGTTTAAACATTATAACTGGATGAGTGTGTATCAGAAAAAACACAGGGTTGCTGCTGAGAATCCTGAAAGGCAAATCAACACATGGGATAGCCAAACCTTACATGTATCCTAGGGGCTGGAAAGAACAATTGCTAAATGTGTGGTGAAACACTGGCAGGTGGGAATACTGACATGCATGGTGTCCTGGCAGGAGCAGGGGCTGCAGAGAAGGGGAAGCTGGGGATGGGTGGTGGGAATGGCTCCCTCCTTGTGGAAGTTGTTTGAATATTGTCTGTGCTGTTTTTTGCACCACAATTATATAAATCTATATTACAAACTAAACGAGATTCTATATAATATGGTCTCCTAACTAGGCAGCTTCTTATGTTTTCCTGCTCCTAAAGTTTCTCTGTGTTAATCCAATAAATGCTGCTGGATTACAAGCACTGGTTATCACAGGAGGGGTCATGACAAGCTTGAAGCTTCAAGCTGCAGCTGTGCTGGCTGGAAGAGGAATCTCCCCCCACCCTTGTCACAGACATCTTCTATGAAAAATCCTTCCCTTAGGATTTTTCCTCCTGAGAAGCTGAGAGGCCTCAGGAACAAAATGTAAACAATTATTATCTGCTGCTGTGAAATGCAACAGGTGCATCTGTGATTGGTCTCATGTGGTTGTTTCTAATTAATGGCCAATCACAGTCAGCTGGCTCGGACAGAGAATCCGAGCCACAAGCCTTTGCTGTCATTCTTTCTTTTTCTATTTTTAGCTGGCCTTCTGAGGAAATCCTTTCTTCTATTCTTTTAGTATAGTTTTGATGTAATATATATCATAAAATAATAAATCAAGCCTTCTGAAACATGGAGTCAGATCCTCATCTCTTCCCTCAGCCTGAGACCCCTGTGAACATGGTCACACTCCCTGGATACTGTGCCAAGTTCTTTGCCTGTCCAGAGATGTATTGTGCCCCAGGCATCATCGCCTTTGAGCTACAAAGAAGTTTTGTGCCAGTACCCCTCGGTCTCTGAGGACTGGGCAGCCCCATCGCTGCATGGCAGAGGTTAATTAAGCAAAGCACATGAGGCTTTATGTGTTTGGGGGCTACTGAAAAACCTCACTTGCATGGGGAGATCATAGAATTAAAGAGTGGTTTGTGTTGGAAAGGACCTTAGTGCTTATCCACTCCCAACTTCCATCTTTCACTAGACCAGGTTGCTCCAAGCCCCATCCAACCTGAACACTTCCAGTGAAGGAGCATCCACAGCTTCTCTGGGCAACCAGTTCCAGTATCTCACTATCCTCAGAGTAAAGAATTTCTTCTTAATATTTAATCTAAACTTGCCTTCTTTCATTTAAAACCATTGCCCCTTCATCCTGGCATTACATGCCCTTCTGAGATGCCCCTCTCCACCTCACCTGCAGATCTCATTTAGGAAGTGGAAGGTGCTGGAAAGTCTCCTCAGACACTTGGAATATTTACCATAAAATATTCCCTGAGCCCTCTAAGAGAATAGGTAGTACCTTTGTGCCTCTCACCTCCTCATTAGGGAATTAATTAGGTGTGCTTTTCAAGATATATTGACAGTCCTGAGGTCTTTGTCTTTAATTAGTATAATCTGTTTTGGCTCAAGTGTTTCACCTCTAGAATTGGGCAGCATTTTACTGCCTTTTGGGCAATTTGACTGTCAAAGCTGTTATTTTCACTCAGTGTTATGGCCTGATATAATTCCTTGCTCTAATTCTACAAAAGAGAAAAATTGACATCTCAGTTTCTCAGCCTCCTACGCAGGGTAACACAGTGTTTGCCTTTTATTCCCAGAGTAACAGAGTTAGCAGTGGTAAAATCTGGTCTTGTTCTGTGTTACTGGAGAAGTAATAAAAATAAAATTATAGAGGAAATTGGCTTTTTTGTTTGTTGCTATGTTGGCTTGAGGATTGAGTGATGTGCTGCTGAAACTGGAGCCTTAATGATGTCCCATTCTCTCTCCATTGCTGCATGTTGCCTTTTGAATTAATCTCTAGGTCTTTGAACTAATTATTTTGAGAACATATGAGGATGTGTAAGTGTTGCCTCCCTTCCCCCATGCTGGCACGGCCTTTGGGGAGGGAAGGGACTTACACAAAGTCGGATATAAACCCTGACCCTGTCTGAGCAAATTAAGAAGGAGGTGGAATTACTGATAGGAGCGCTCGGCTCCGTAATCCGAACAGGAATGAACACTCTGATGAGAAATGCTTTGGGTGCTTAGGTGAATCTATAGTGAAGTTTTAATTGTGTCCTTTTGTGACTCAGCCTAAATTGCTGCCTTAACAACTTCCCAATCAGTAAGGCTGGATGAAATGGTGTTAAATAATATTAGTGTTTTGCCACTGACATTTCTTAGGAGCAAGACCTCTCTGTTAATTTTCCATAAGAAGAGCACTGAACCATTTTCTGCTCTGCTTTAGCTCTCTCTGATGCCATCAGGAAGGTGCTTGCCCATGGGAGTGGGAGCTGACTGTGCAATGGGCAGCTGTGATGGACACAAGCTGCTGCCATCATTCCAAGAACAGCAGGGTCAGTTCAGACCATCAGATGTCCAGGGAAACCCCAGGTCCTACTGCAGTCAGGAAAATTGGGATCTGCATCTGAATTTTTTTATTATCAGAGCATACTTTAGGTTTTGCAGCTATTTTTCTCAGCTATTATGAGACCTGCTTTGCTGTCTGGAAGTTAAACAAGCCCTAAGTGTGCCTTGCTTCTAAGTTTTCCATGTTCCCAGCAGTGAGGCATCGCCCAATATGCTGCAGCCCTTGGCCAGTTTATAGTGGGACATTTACAAGCCTGTGTGTGCATGCATGCTCAGATCTGGTAATACCCACTTCTTCTGGAGAAGAGCTTTATCAGAGCGTGCTTTTAAGCTATTAGAGATGCAGAGATTTAAGTGGGTGGCCCAGTGGTACTCTCAAAGCCACAGAACAGCTCAGGCTGGTGGCAGAAGGAGGATCAGGAGCTTTAAGCCTTATTCCCAATGTTTGCTCTAAACACTAATGAACACTTTTCTTAATGCAAAGCCAAAGCCTAAAGTCAGTGTTGTGAAATATTCAGGAGAGTGAAACTTAGGATGCTTATAAGCCAGTTATCTTCAACCTTCCCAGGCATTTAATGGACAGTTCTGACTCACTCTTCTGTACCATTATGAGTAATCAAGGTGGTAAAATTAAGTTAATGTCTGCTTACAGTTTTTTATAACAGTTTCTCAGGTTCAGGAGAAAGCATTCAACTAGTGTCTAGCTTAGGGTAGGTACTAAAACTACCCACAGCTCAAAGAGTGACAGCATTCATTCTAACATGTACATTTTCATTGTACTTAGTCATCACAGGACTCCTCAGGAAGAAATAAAAAAACATATAATTATTTAGATGGCATATTGGGAAAAAGTGGGTGGAAAATGAGTCAGTGACTGTAGTTGTTGTGGTACCCAGATGTGCATGATATGGACAGGTCTGGTAGTTTCATTTGGATACATACTCATGAGTAATTCCCTGTTCCCTTCTGCCATGCAGATAAGAGCATCTGCACTCTCATTTATTATTTATCTGTGAGCAATGTTTTTCTTTTAATTAGAAATGTCAAAGTAAAATGATCTTTTCTGGGACTAGAAATGGCTCTTGTACGTGAAGGATAATGTGTGCTTGGAAAATGTTAATACATTTCAATTTCGTGAACATCATGTTAAAGCTGCTGTACTGCACCAAGATTTGTAGAAACAGTGTTTTGGAGAAGATGATGAAATTTGATAAAAAGCCCCACTATTTTTGGTCAATTTGCAGCATATCATCCCCATAGGTATCAAAGCCTTTTGCTGGTGGATGCGCATGAAGTGTAAAATGTAAGATGAGAGGCAGTGCTGTACCACACCTCTACTCTGCACTCAGCCCAATTCACATTTGGTCACTTCTCAGTCTGCTGCCTTGATTGCTCTCTGTAATTAAATTCTCAGCAGCAAATTCAATATCTGGGCAGCTGTGGCAGTGAACATGCTCCTCCTGTGTCTTCTTGGATGGTGCAGAGAAAAGCAAGGCAGCACTTGTAAAAGCTGTCAATTGTCTCTAGCAGGAGAGTTGAGGAGGGAAGTGCAGTGAGGTAAGGGTTAGTCCTGCCACTCTAAAATAAATAAAAACACTCCTTAATAAAACCACTCTTGAATTCATGGAAAAGGCATCTGTATTTTTGGAAAAGGCATCTGTATTTGTGGGATATGGTTTCCATTCCCTTTTTCCAGGCAGTGTAGCTCTGGGAGGGTGGGTGCTGTGGATGTTGTATATTCAGGCCCATGACAGAAGTGCTGGAGCAGGGTGCTAGCAAAGGGGATCCAGTTTATAGTGTTCAATGCCAGTTCAATAATCCAGTTTTTAGTGTTCAATGCCAGTTCAATAATCCAGTTTTTAGTGTTCAATGCCACCTGGGCACCAGCTCACTCAGGGGGAGATCTGCCCATTCAGATTAACCTGGGCATGCTCAGTCCCCCTGTGCTACAGACAGACCTTTCCATGTGGCTTCCCATTTTTTAACGTGGCTAAAAGGGGAGTCCACAGCCTTTGGGTTGCCAGACTTGGCTAAATAACCCAGGTTCATCAGCACTAAATCTTGTAGCCCTTTTTAAAAAGGAGCAGCTGTAGGAAGATTAATGTGTTTGAAAGCATCAGTCTGTGACAAATGGTGTTTTTTGGTAACTCTGGCTCACGTGGGCAATGTCTCTGGAGTCAGTGGGATGGCTTGCTTGAGCAGAAGCCATCAGTCACAGCTCCTGCACAGCCCTAATGAAGTGTGTGGCACTGAAGGAAGGATACTGCTTCTCAGAGGAAGGCACAGATCCA
Source organism: Melospiza georgiana (assembly GCF_028018845.1). Taxonomy (NCBI): domain Eukaryota; kingdom Metazoa; phylum Chordata; class Aves; order Passeriformes; family Passerellidae; genus Melospiza; species Melospiza georgiana. The sequence goes on from NC_080433.1 coordinate 8,013,802, forward strand.
GCTTTACTGAGCAGATGATGCAGGCAATCATCCCTGCGCTGTGGTTTCATCACTTTAGGAAGCATGCCTAAAAAAATAGTTTCCTTCAAGAATTCCCAGTATGTTTTGAGTCAGGTTAGGTTAGATGCCATTGGGTCAGCAGGAAGAGAGTCTCCACTAGCCTAGAAGCTGTGCCACAAATAACATCTCTAGCCACAAATAAAAATCCCTGCTGTAATAATTTGTACGCCAGTGATGAGGGCTTTGATGGATTTGATAGCCTAATTTGGATGACTTTAATAGTCATAATTTCTTCATCAGGCTAAAAGAATGCAGATAGACTGGGATATTGTGAAGCTGTTACCTAAAGGTGTTTAAAAGCAAATCCCTGGCTAAGAAAGCTGCTCAATTCAAGTAATATTAATGTGTCTAGATTTTCCCAGACAGATGCATATGTTCTTCAAGTTGCCATGCATTTTCCATGGTGGGATGTAGGGTGAGAATGGCAGGAGAACTTTGCAGCCTGCGTTGGCCTTCTTTTATCATTTAGTGTTTTTTTTTTTTTTTTTCTCTCTGGTCATCTGATTCAATGAACTTTTGATGTGGGGTGTTGCAACATGCAACTCATAGCATCAAAATCTGCTTCCCAAGGAGCTAGGTATGCAGCAAGAAATAACAACAACAACAACAACAACGAGAAAGAAATCAAAACCAACCAAACAAAACCAAACCAAAAAACCAAACATAAATACCCCCCAAAAGCTTGAGCAGATCAAAACTATCAAAACTAGACTGCAGAACCACTAACTGCTCCACTAATCATCCTGGTCATGATGAAAGTGATGGTATTATAAAAACAGTGGGGATAAAGATGCCTGCTCTGAAAAAGGTAAACAACCAGGTGAACAAAAAATGAGGCATCTTTGTGTAATACAGGAAAAATAGCAAACAGAAATGAAGAATTATACATATTATATAAAATAGGTGATTTTGGGCTAAAATATATCAAAGAAATGGAGAGATATTTTGGACTCTTAGAGAAGAGTGAATAATGTTTGCTTTACACTAATTCCATTACTGATAATATCTTAACTATTTTATGATGAAAGGATACTGACTCATGAAATACCTTTATGGAAAATAATTAGTAGTAAAGGTCTTGTACAATAACTGGAAGGATGATTGGAATCTAGAGAACAAATATTCAATTAATGTATATGAAGAGTTTGGTATGATAATGAGTAACAGAAAATTCTGAGAAATATAAAAGAATAATGCTTAGTGTTTCTCTAAAAAAAAGACCCTCGGGTACCACTGGCCCATAAACCTGATGGAAACAGTGTAACAAATAACAGGGAGAGAAAACCATTATCTTGCAAATAAAAAATCATGGATTTCACTGGAACAAATAATGCCAGATGAATTTCATTGCATTTTTGCACTTGCTATCCTATTGCATTGAAATATCCTCATAAAGGAAATCCAGCCTGTGCTTTGAACCCCATCACATTGATAAGCGACCAAAGAACTAAAAACAAAGCAGTGGCATGCCCAGACAGAGATTCATAGCAGGGAATTTATGCACAGAGCAAAAAGCACTTTCATTTAGCATTTCCTTTGATGAGGGCATGTTTTAACTGTGTAGATGGTACTAAACTGGCAGGCACAGGAAACACTGAGGAAAAGGGAATAATTCATGGCATGGAGAAATTTGGTTGCTACACGTGTAACTTAGTGACAAAGCATCCACTAAATTATTTTTACATCCTCAGTGTCAGCTTTATTTTTTCTTCAGTATTTTAAGTGTACACAAAAAGAAGAAAGATGACATGAAGCTCTCCTTGTTTCTATGCAGGAGAAAGGGTTGGCCATATGCAGTGAATCCACTCAAGAGCAGATTTGCAGTGCTTTGCTCAGAAGGAGACTGAGCCAAATGTGCCCAAATTTGCAATGGTAATCCAATTCTGTCTTACATCTCCTTTAAGGGCTGTTCCTGCACCTGTAGGCAGCTTTTTGTCCACATGCATATTTGTTAATTTTAATTTTTAAAGTTCCATCTCTCCTGTAAATGATTGAATCCAACAAACAGCAGGGAATGCAATTGACAGGAGAGAAAATAGATCCTGGTCTCTGATCTATCAGCCCTCTACAGATACATGCTTAGTGCTGAGGTTGGGCTGGGTATGAAAATACCCAGTATTTTGGGTTTAAATAGTGGATTCACGTGCTGGAATGCTGTCCTGTGTAGCTGCAGGTGGAAATGCTCTCCCAGATGATTCAGTGTCTGCCTGATAGCTAATATCTAGCAATAATTAAAAAAATTACTTTCTAATGACTCTTTAGAGGAGAATTATATTAACCAGTAAAAATTACTTCCAGTGAATAATTAAAGTATCTGTAGTAAAAATAGTCTGAAAGACATGATTAATGGAAGGTAGAAACCTGTAAATAGGAAATTCTAAATAGACACAGGGATAAAGGGTGTCAGCATAACAGATGAAATTCAGAGTAGTGAGAAAGATCAGTTTGGTGACAAAAAAGTGCTAGTCTGTCTTGTGGAGGCTTTCCCTGAAGAAATAATAGAAGATACCAGTGATGAAGGGTGTAAATAAACAGCTCATGGAAAAATCCAATTAAAATTCAAATTTGATTCAAGCTCAATTCAAATTAAATTCAAAAGTTCAATTCAAATTGAAATAGATTGTAAGTGGTTGTAATGGAGAAGGAAAATCTGGCATTAGTTTTATTCTGTTTTGTTTTCCTGTTTATGGCCCCTGAGCACTGAGTTGAAGCTGAGCTGTCTGGAACACCACCAGGATGAGATGAGGACATCTCACTGCTGGCAGGGTGAACAATTTGGGATGTCTGTGGTTGCTGGGGCTGGCTCCAGGACTCTTGGTTCCATCCCTGCATCCCCTGGTGGCAGCAGTGGAGGCTTTCCAGGGCGCTTCTTTTTCACTGGGGAGCAGAGGTGTGGTATAAAAATACTTTCCTGGGAAACTGGGGTGGATTTAGCCTTTTAAAATGAAATACAGGTATCCTGAGTGACAGCATTGGTGGAACTGCTGGCTTTAAAACTGTGAAAAACGCCAATTTCTTGTTTTTAAAATTTTAAAAAGTTTAATAGTAATAAAATGGTTATAAAAATTAGTATTACAATTAGAGTAATAACAATTTGGACAATTTGGATTAGGACAATATAAGACAATAAATACAAAGAGTTATGGATGGTCCAGGTACCTTTTTCTGGGCAGCACGAGCCTGAAAAAGGACACACGTTAACAAAGAATTAACCCTTAAAAGCAACAGCCTGTTGCATATTCATACACCTCATACATGATGCATAAATTCCATTCAAACACAGGATTCTGTCTGATCAGTGTCAAATTCTCCCTCTGAATCCTGACAGCGCCTTCAAGGCAGGAAGAAGTTCGTTTCTCCTGATGAGGGTGCAATAAATTCTTTTTCTCTGAAAGATTCAGGTGTCCTGTGGCTGCTGTCTCCCTGCGAGTCCTTTTTTTAAAAAAAGCATCCTACATAGCATCGTTTCTATTTTAACATTTTGTTATAACCTAAAACGATATTTAACACACTACTTAAGAGAATTAATACAGCATAACTTTCTAACACAACACATATAATATTCATTTTAATATTTGCGAAAAGCCAATCATAAAATACGTGCCTTTTTCACAAAAACCCTTGCAGATGCAGGTAGGATGATTACCAAAACAATGTTGACACAGCTTCTGCCCCTTTCCCCGTTCCTTTCCCGTGCCCCTGTGTGAGCCGTGCTGGATCCCAGATCCAGCAGCCTGTCCTGGCTGGGATGGGATGGGATGGGATGGGATGGGATGGGATGGGATGGGATGGGATGGGATGGGCTGTGCATCCATTGAGGAGCAGCTCTGCTGGCACCCACCCCACGTTGCTGAGGCTGATGGAGGGCTGGAAGCTCTGTCCCCTCCTGGCTTGCAGCTCCCAGCAGTGCTGAAGCCTTTAATGAGCCTCTGCCTCTCATAATGGCCGAGACCCAGGGCCAATTACAGGTGGTGTTTGGGTTTCAGGATCATTAAATTAATCAGGAAAGTGCAGCCTAGTTCCTGTGAGGATGTTGTGCTTTGTGGCTGATGACACTGTGTTCTACCTGCTGCCTTTGTGCACTGCCCAGAAACGGAGAGAAAAGCTGGGAAAAAAAAGGAAAAAAAATATCCTGCTGGAAAAAGAAGCAGCTTAATGTTCATTATGGTGAGATGAAAAGAGCCCTGAATGTGGGATGTTCTATTGACTTCCTGTAACCGTGCTGCAATATTATCTGCATGTTTACCATTTACCTGGTTTACTCTGTGAATGTTTAACATGATAGCTGATATATTTCTTTCTAATGTATCCCTTACAGTTTAAACAACCCCCTACTTCCTATTTGGCAGCAATGACCTTGCCTGCTGCCTCCATCTTAGTTTTACTTCTTCCTTCTCGTTATAATCCTTTAATTTATGTCCTTTCCCTACTAGGCTTGTGCTTTTCCCCCTGCTATAGCACAGGCAGGTTTAGAAATGGTTTTATGAACTGAAATAACAGAGATAAAGAGCCAGCTCGTGCAAGTCATCTGTACATAAAAGACCAATTAACCTTGAGAATCAATCCTGAAGGGAGCTGGGGAAGATTTCTGCTACTCATAAGCCTATGGTGCTTTTTCTTTTCCCTCTTTTCTTTGAAACGTGCTATTGGATCAAGCTGTAAAGAAACTCCATTGACTTCAATGGTGCAAATGAAATTACATTTTGATACTGAGTTTGTCTCAGTAGTTTCCTTTGAAGAATGCATGTTCTAGGGAAAAAAGCAGTGGGGCAAGTTGTAACTTCAGTAAAGATATAAAAGGGTGACTTTGGACCAAAGAAATTTCTTTTAATCAAGAGAATTGTAGAAATCTTTGTGATTTGCATTTTTCACAGCTTGCTCTCTGGGGCAGAAATTCAGTTCTGTGAAGTTGGATGTAAATGCACGAGGGGTCATTTTAGTGTAGATAGGAGTTATCAAAATAGAGCAAGTTGTTTGTTTAAAGAAAGAGAACATAGGCAGCAAAGATAAAGACAAATGTTGGCAACCAATTCTGTTGTGCTGAAAGATAAATTGGTAATAATACCAAAGATTTAAATGAAAAGTGGCTTCTAGATGTGGGGTGAAACCTTTACATTTATACTGAAGGTATGAAATACATTGGAGTCTCTCATTGCTTTCTTGGGGCATTACATTCACTGAGCACTGACTTTATTTATTTTTTTAATACACAAATGTGCTATATATAGATACCCTTGATTTCAATTAAAAAAATAACTCTTGGTTTAGAGAACACTTCTCACCAGTCTAAACAATATCTCTCGTCTGACATGCTACAAGTTGGGAATTGTATTGAATTTATGATTTTCCCTCTAACTTTTACAAGACTTTATTTATGTCAAGCTAAAGGAAAGGAATTATCATTTGGTTATTGAATCATACTTTGGAGTTAAAAAGAGATCATATTAGGGAAATTCAAGGAAGGAAACTCTTACTACTAACAGGAAACTGATAAGAAACCTCCATTGAAGCCAAGTTGGCGTAGGAGTCTGGAAATTCATAGATATTTGCAAATTGCAATGTGGCAATCCTGAAAAGCACTGAAGTTGTCCTTGAAGTCGATAAGAGATGAGAAAGCTTCTCTCCTCAGCTGAACTCCAGGACAATTTTTAGCTCTGAAGCAAATATTGTTGGGTTTTTGTTTGAAAAAAATCCAAAATGCAAATCTCTTGAAGGAGGACGGACTCAAAGTGTGCTGAAGGCAGGGCAAGTTTTTCCTCTGAATTCAGGGGTTCCTTTAACTGCTCTGTGTCCTTCCCTCCCATCCATTTCTCACTTGGAGCCTTTGCTCTTGCTTCTGTGTTTTAGCTTCTTCACAATGAAAACACAGAGCTGCTCTTTTTATAGTTGGCTTGGCAACAGTGTCATAGGATGCTGTGAGACTAAACTACATTAGAGATATAAGGATGTATAAGCAGCTCCAGTCTATATCAAACCTCATCCTCAGTCTGTCCTTGATGTCTGTCATGCTAAAAACACACATGGCTCGAGGAGTGAGGTTGGGTGATAGACCTGAGGTTTTTAATAATTTGGATAACAAAAATACAGTGACATCAATGAAGACCATGTTGTTATTAAACTTTTCACCAGGGCATTTTGGAAATGGTGAATGGCAATGGAGATTTTTCTCCTTCTCTTGCTTCCATTTTGTTTCCCCTTGGAGCTCATTGCTGCCCCAGAGGGATTTCTCTGGGGTGAGGTGGGGACAGGTGTGTCTCAGTGGTCCTTTTTAAAATAGTTTTTTCTGTGTGGAGAACTTTCCTTTTAAAAGAGGTTTTTCCTTCTCTCATTTAATTTCTTTATCCACACTAGATTTCTTGGTTCACGGAGTGAGGGTCCTGCTGTCAGCTTTGCTCTGCTCAGTTTGGCTTACTTGGGCCTCCAGAAATGTGGACTCCAAATGCAGACAGACAGAACAAACCAAAGTGTGAGCTGTTTCTCCAGCAAAGCAGGGGACTCTTCCAGCCACTTCAGAAACAAATAACACATGTTTTATCGCACAGTTTTTCTGCTGACAGATTATATTACATTTTTTTCTTATCAGTTGATGGGAGTACCAAATCCCCAGTGGCAGAAGGACTTTGTGGATCAAATCCTAGGTGCCCTTTCAGAGGTTCATTCTTTAAAGGCTGCAGCTTTATTATGCTGTGGAAATGAAGACAGTTTGGTGTATTGCATGTCCTGAGTAAGACTTTTTTGTTTTCCTTTATGAAGCTAATTGAAAGATAGTTACTGATTTGGTGGATTTGGATGGTGGCCATTTTCTGAGCCAGTTGAAAGCTGAGCTTCTCTGGAACCAGCTGTTTCTCTGCTCAGCAAAACTCAGAACAAGCACACTCCCATTCATATAGAAGTCAAGCTTCATTTTGAAAACAAAAAATGTAAAAGAAATCTGAAAAAGACAAGGCTAGATGTTAAGAGTTTGTTTACTTGGAGGTTAAAGTATTCTGTACCATTTAAATGAAAAAGTGGATCATGCATATATAAAATGACTAGTGAGAATATGTGGGCCATAAAGATTTTCTAAAATGGTCCAGTTTGAAAAGTTTACAATGATGTGGTCACTTCCCACAGAATTTCTCAGGAAACTGATGCATTTCAAGAGAGCAATTTCTCAACCAGAAACTTGCAGCCAGTTCCTGTCCATAAGCACTGATCTGACTGAGCCAGAGCCTCTGCCATGGTGTGAGGCCAGATGAGGCGCCCTGGATGGGAAATGGGAAATGTGCCCTGCTGTTCTGGAGCATTTTGGCAGCAGCAGGAGCTTTGGGGGATGCTGGAGCCCTGGGAGAGCATCCTCCAGAGCCCTGCCATCACTGCATTCCCTGCTTCAGTAGAGGACAGGAGGGGATCTGTATATCCTGGATGTATTTATGGGGTAAGAAGATGTTTTTTGCGGGTGATCATTTCTCTGGTAAACACTAATCACCTCCTTTCCTAAGTTTAAAAACAGGGTATTTTTACCTCTAGATTTCCTCCTGCTCCTATTCCCAGAACAATTTATTTTCTGTCTTTTCATGTGTAGCCTCTTAGCTTTAAGCTTACAAATGTCCTGTGTTTGTGCTGAATATAATCTGTTTAATAGAGAATGATTGCCTGAGGCTACAGATCTTAACCAAGCATTAGGCAGATCTAATTCAGCTCTGGTGCTTATTGGCCTGCAAAAGCCAGTTTTTTTTTTTTTTATTATTATTTTATTATTTCCCCCTTCCTGGCTACATAAATCTTCAGAGAATCCTTAGTCATGTGTTAAAGCTTGCTGGGCCTGAGGAGTTAATCCTTTCTAAGACAAGCCTTTTCTCCCTCACATGTGTGGGTATTCATGAAAGCTTGGTGTAAATCCAGGAGAGCTTTCTTCAGAAACTCATGGCCTTTGCTAAGGAAAGCACATTATTCACCTAAGGAAGAGGCCACCAAAGCTGAGCTCTTTAATATTTTCCTCATTTATCATGATTTCTGATTATGTAATAATCTCTTTAGACTAATCTCTGCCTTAACTTTGGACAAGTAAATTGTTTAATTGCTGGAAATTTGTTTCCTTCCCTAAGACAGGGAGCACAGAATCTCCTGCCCAATCTTCCTGCAGCAGCCTCCCAGCCTGAGCTCCAAGGGTTGAGAACTATTGCGAGTTCTGTGATTTTTAATAGGATTTGAGATATCAATAAATTTGTGTCTCCCCTTTTCATTTTCCTAAATTCTGCTCATGAAAAATAGTTTTTTAGCTGTTTGGGCTCACATTCATTTCCATGAAGTCACTCTGGTTCATCAGGACTTTAGGGGGAGCCGGTGACTGAATGTGACCATAAAGGAGTGCTTTTATTTCCCCCCCTTAGGATGAAAGTGAAATAGTTCTGTGAGCTGCAATACTGAATAATGATTTTAAAGAAAAGACAGCTGTGCCTTGCAGGCTGCAGATTTTTCACCATTTACCAAAAGGTGGGACCTTGTTTGGCAGAGAGCTCCCCATGGGCAAAAAAAACCACTCTAAAAAGCTGCTTTCCTGCCTCTGTCTGCCATCGTCTAACATGGTGCAGCATATGGTTTGGGTAGCATGTGGTGGTAGAAGAAAAAGGTAATTAGAACTTGATTATGTGCCTGGTAGCATCATCTGCACCATTTTTCCTTCTTTAAAAGCTGCTCTGTGTAAGTGCAATGGCCCTGTGCAAACAGCTGGTGGTCAGCCTAATCATTACTATTCCAAAATACTGAGAATTATTCTCTGTGCAGGAGGTGAGCATGGTGTTTAATGGCCCTGTTACACTCACTTCTGCCTACAAAATGTAGGTCCAGAGTGTTTCTCTGTTTGGGATCACTTGCAGTGAGAGCTGGTGCAGCTCCTGGCAGCTGGGGGGCTGCAGGCAGGACCAGCCACTGATGCTTATAAATTTCTTCTGGGCAGCAGAAGGTGAGGATGGGAATTGTCTGTGTGTCTGCAGTGTGCTGGGTTCCACAGTTGCACAGCTGGAGTGAATGGCAGAAAGCGTAGGAGCCAGAATGAGGGATGTGGGACTCCAGGGGCTCTCCAAAATGCAGTTTATTACATCCAAGAGTTACAGCAGTCCAGGGTCATGGGTGGCAGAGCTGTGCCTGCAGCTGTCAGCTCCAGACCCTTTGGATTTGGTTACAATGCATTCTATACTTTTCTTTGCTGAGCATCTTCATACAGTAGAACCAATCTATACCTTAACTTTTATCTATAGCCTGTCATAACTACTGTAATTACCACATTCATGTTACTGCTCTCCAATCACTAAAAGTTAGTACATTACACTTCAAGCTGGAAGTTGTTTTTCAGTTTTCTTGCAGTGGAAAATTCTGAGACCTTTTTTCTACTTGCACCATTTGCTGACTTGTTTGCCTGTGCTATCTTTCTGCTTGGTAAAAAACATCTTTTTTGAGGTGGGTTTATCCTTTGCTCAAAGTCATAAAACCCCCTTCTAACTAACAGACCCTTTGGCTTCTTGGTTTTCCAATAAGACTGGCTCAGCAATTCTTTTCTTCTATATCAAAACTTCCTCCCATCTTTACTCCTTCATCAGACTCTACATTTAAAAATATTTCTGCTAAGCACACACATCTGTGAGACTTTCTTGTCAAACCTTCATCCTTTCCAATAAGAAAGGAAAAGGCATCAGGATGTGCATCACTGTCCTCCAGTGTGCATTCATCACTGGTCTCAGGCAATGAACAGCATTTTCTCTGTCCTCTCTGTGAGTGGGATGAGGACATCTCCCACTCTGTTGCACTGATAGAGGGTTGCTGTTGTTGCACCTCTGTGATTTGCCCTGTCAGGTTGTGCCTCTTCACCAGGTACCTTAAAGGGCTTCCTTGCTTTAAATACAAAGATAATCCTGGTATTACACCTTCCTCCTTCACTCTGCAGGGCACCCATCACCCACCTTTGCTATCCTATGGCCCTTTGGTCTCCACAAGGAGGACCTGACCCCTGCATCCCTCTGTGATTCTGCTGCCTGACCATGGCTTTCACACCCAGCAAGCAGCCCTGCTATCTGCCAGCATGGGGAAAACATCTCAGAGCTTCTCCTCTGGCCTGGCTTCTGCTGCTTGCTGACAGCCCTGCCCTTCCTCGTTTGCTTTTTCATCCATAAGGGCCAATTAAATCCCTAATGCCATCATTTTTCTGCCATGTGACTCCCCCTTACATTTTGCTGTGTAATAACGCAGAGGCGCTTGTTTCTTTGAGGCTGTCTCTGTGAATCACTGTAATGTGTTTGCACAATGAAAGGGATTTGGAATTAATGTAGCCTGGATTGTGGCTATTGATTTAGTCCCCCTTTCCGTTTGGCACTGTGTTTTTAACAAAGAAACGCTGGCCGATCAGTTCATATCATGCTGAATCATTGTTCAGGGGTGTTTTCTATTTTAATATCCTCGGATGGTGGAGTGCTGATAGTGGTGCTCCAGGGGCAGCTCAGCCCCAATGGGATCAGCCTCTCCTGGGTTTAATTTTGTCCTGATTTACTGCAGCATCATACAGTAAAAAACAAAACCAAAAAGCAAAGCAAACCCCCAAGCTCGGGCAGATGGCCTGTGCTGGTAATCCTTCATCATAATGGCTCCTGACAGAGCAGCTGTGGCTCACTGCTTCTCAGGGTATTCCATCAGAGAGAACACTTTTCCTGGGATATGAAACTTGGCTGTAGCAGTTTGCTTCACTCAGGCATCTCTCACAGAAAGGACAACACAGAAGAGGGAATGACTTTTTTGGAAAGGAAAGCAACCTCATTCCTGTTGAGATAACCTGCCAACATGTGACTTTTTGCTTATCTCTTGTGTTTATGTATTTTTAAAAATATCTTTCAGCCTTTTAATTGGAAAGCTTTTGTAGAGGCTGGAGGTAAAAGCCTACAGAAGCAAAACAGCTTAAAATGGTCACAGATCTTCACAGGAGGCAGTTGTGAGTTAGGGGCTCTGGCGTTGCTCACTAGAGATTTGATTAAGCAGTTAATTCCTGCTCTTTATGGATTCCATGGATGTAAAGGTAATACTTCGGCAGGAAATCCTCAGGATTCTTCACTGGGGGTTTCCTGCAGAACCCCCCTGGTTATTTTCTTCAGGAAAGCCCCAGAATGCCTCGCTGACTTTGCCATCCCTTGTGTTGGATTTTCCAGCCCTGCTGGAGGTGTCAGGTGGGTAGAAAGGCTGTAACTGAGATTTGCTGCCTTTACTTCTGTGTCTGTGTGTGTGTGTGAAATACTCAGCCAGTGGTGGAAGATTCATAATTATTTCCCTGTCTCTGTGCCTGATGGTGCATAGTTGTATATTGATTTGCTGTGGTTGAGATGAGCAGACAATTATGATGTTTCATTACAAACCTTGAATTATGGCATTAGGCAGCCAGTTGTTTGGTGTTTGACAGGTTATGAATAAATATGATAGGATGTTGAGTTTGCAGGGGTTCCCAGGACAAGGTGAGAGATAAGAAACTGACTCCACATTCTCAGAAGGCTGATTTATTATTCTATTCTATTCTATTCTATTCTATTCTATTCTATTCTATTCTATTCTATTCTATTCTATTCTATTCTATTCTATTCTATTCTATCCTATCCTATCCTATCCTATCCTATCCTTTCCTATCCTATCCTGCTGTACTAAAACTACACTGAAGAAAGAGAAAGGATACAGACAGAAGGTTTAACAAGAATGATAATGAAAAACTCATGGCTGACTCCTCAGAGTCCAACACAGCTGATGGTGATTGGTCATTAAGTAAAAACAATTCACATGAAACCAATCAAACAATGACCGGTTGGTAAGCAATGTCCAAACCCCATCCCAAAGCAGCAAACACAGGAGAAGCAATCAGATAATTCTTGTTTTAATTTTTCTCTGAGGCTTCTCAGCTTCCCAGGAGAAGAAATCCTGGCGAAGGGATTTTTCAGAAAATCTGACAGTGACAATAGGACATTGCAGGGAGATAGGCACAGGGAAGGTGGTATGTTGGGAAGGGATGGAGTGGCTTTGTCAGGGCTGCTTTATCCCTGGAGTCTCCCTGTGTGCTGCAGGAGACCCTTAATTCACATTGATTTGGGTTATCTCTGCACTGGTGTTACAATTAATTAGTGCTGAGGCTGTCTCCATCTGATGTGATAAAGCTTTGGCTGGGTTCTGTGGGTTGTGCTGTGGTTGTATTCTGAGTCCTGAAAAAATCTGATGTCTGCATTATTTCAAATGAGGGAAAATGTCCACTGGGTTGGTTTTGTGCCTTTTTATTTCCTTTTTTTCTTTTGCCTTAGAAGCATATGCTATTCTGGGTGGGATTTGCAGTCTTCCACATTGAAGGGAATGTTTTCTAATGCATTTTGACAAGCACACTTTTGTCCGGAAAGCAGACTATCTCCTGTTGCACGAGTATTTCAGAATGAAATATCCTTTGCTTTTCATCTGAGCAAACTCAAACCCTTCCTCCTCCTCCCCTCCTTCCTTCCAGCCTTCAGGGTGAATGACTTTGACATCCTGAGTGGTTTTAGCTTAAAGACTCTCAGGTGGCAGGGACTCCTCTGGGATGACAGGTACCATCCTCTGGAGGCCCCACCTCTCCTTGGACACCCAAAAGAGACATTTAGACTCTTTTAAATGAGGACAGAAAACTTCCAGACTCCCAGCTCAGGACAGATTTGATACTGTTGAAATAGGTGCAGTTTGTGGGGAAGAATGGAAATGTAATTATGCTATAGCTGTTCTTAATTCTGATTTTAGTAGCCAACTAAAAATATGTTTGGTTGCCACTTCAAAATATAATCACGTCATGCCCATATAACATCTCTTAATTTCATCTCTTAATTTCCACTGCTCTTCCTTCAATGTTGAACCTTGCTTAAAACTTGAGAGCTTGCAAAGTACACTGTGGTCAGGGGTGGGAGGAGGCTGTGGGAACCTGTGCCAGCACTAACCTGAGAAATGCAGAGTTCACAGTATTGGGAAATTAGCTGTTCTATATGCACGTTGCCTTTCAATGTATCAATGTATTATTATCCTTTATTTCTTCTTTTTTTTTTTTTTTTTTTTTTTTTTTTTTGCACCTTGACTACATTAACCTTGTGCTGGCTCTCTGGGGCTGGCTGGCAGAAGATGGATGGTGCTGGTGGCCTGGCACAGCACCACAGGCTGTGCCTGCAGAGGGGAAGCCTGTTCAGCCTGTTTGCTCAGGTTGGGCAGCACCACCTGCCAGATTGGCTGGAGAACCCTGTGCCCCTCATTCTATGTGATGAGCTTTCCTTGGCAAGAAAACAGATGGATTATCGAGAAAGCTTTGCAGAATTGTAAAAGTGGGGCTAAATGTTCCTATTTTGTTGCTTTTTGAAGCTCTGCAGAAGTGCTCTCTGGAATTGCCATGGCAGGGCTGCTGCGAGGTTTCCTCCCACGGCAAAAGCAGCTCCCTTCCAGCAGTGCCTCAGGCAGGATCAACACTGCAGATTTAGAAAGCTCTTAGCAAAGAGTTCGATCCAGTCTTTTGACCCTCAGCAGACCTGCATTTGATCTTCTTGTGTGCCACTTGCCACAGCACTTGGGACACGATTCCAAGCTGGTGAAGAGCCAAGCTGCTGTTGTAACAGGTGCCTGGATAGGAGCAAAGCTCTTTTGTGCTTTTTACAAATAAGGACCTAAATGTCCTGGCTTTTAGCTCCTGGGCAGAATTACATTTGGTATAAGAACATTTGTTTTTATTGAAAGTGTTCAAGGCCACGTGGGATGGGGCTTTGAGCAGCCTCGTCTAGCGTGTGGCATCCCTGCCCATGGCAGGGAGGTTGGAAGTAGGTGATTTTTAAGATCATTTCCAATCCAAATGATTTTGTGGTTCTGTGTTGGAAAGATGCTCTGAGGATAAAATTACCAGAGCACCCAAGCTGTGCTTCAATGTTCTGTGTCACAAGGAAGCAGATGTAAGTTAAACACTGAATTATCAGGGTTTTTTAATAGACTCTGATTTCAGATCTTAGATCTAGAGCTGAGAAGAGCACTACAGAGCAGGTGTGGATATCAGGGCTGTTCTCACCCATTTCACTGGGTGTCAACACTACCTCAGAATTCAGATTTTCCAGTTAGGGTAGGAATATGAACCCCTGTAGACAGATCCTGCTTTGGACATGAATTTGCAGCAAGCTTATTGAAACTGGTTCAGAGCTCATGTGCTGAACTTGTAGCGTGCTGGGAAAACTTTTGCTTAATGGAGACTGACTTGAGTAGGGAATAGTCTTCCCTCATACACTGGCCTCAGGTGATGCTTTGGGGAGAGGCGTAGGTTTGTTCTATTCTTACAATTTCAAAATTGCTTTGAATTTTGCCTTTGGTGCTTTTGGTTGTTTCTTGTAGATTTTGATGTTAGGGCGTGCAACTCCCTCCCTGCTGCATGGCAGGGATGTGGAGCCCGACTGCGGGTCTGTCCTGGAGCAGTGCAGCAAGCCTGAGCCTACTGTTCTGTAAATCCCTGATTATTTACTTCCTTATGCAATGAAACTGCTGATAATCTCAGAGGGAGTCACATGCAAATCCTGCAGCCCCAGGAGCAAACATGACACCTCTTTCAGCTCTGTGTGCACTCGAGCCCGGGCAGCCCTCGCTGTGCTCTGTCGTGGCAGTCAGCACGGTCTTGCTTCTATTTTCAGCCTAAATTGATTGAACTTCTGTTTGCTGGCTTTTGGCTCCATTTCTCCACGCTACCTGAAAAGGAACTGAGGGAGCAAACAGCTTTCCTGAGCTATTGTTACTGCCTGGGGCAGCTCCAAGCCCCGTGCTGGGGGCTGGCCAAGGGAACTGGGACAACAGGGGAGTCTGGCATCTGCTCCTTGCTGCAAGGATCAGGCTGAGCTGGCTTGGCAAGGATGCAGGGAAAATTCTCACTGGAATCTCTGATGTCACGGGAGAGGGAGGAGGGTTGTCATTGCCCCAGGAAAAGGGTTGTAAATCGTGTTTCCTGCTCCGCTTGCTGAAGGGTATTTCCATCCAAATCTTTTGTGACCTTTTCCTATGGGAGTTATGGATAGAAATAGGAAGTAGAAATAATGAAAGGGGAGAAAGGGATTATGTGGAGCTTGTGGGGAAATATTACTGCAGCTGTTTTAGCTGGAGCTTTAGGTCACAGTCCTTAAAGGAAAGGGAGGAGTCTTTGGTTGTTCCTGGTTTTTCATGTGGGTCTGAATGCCTTCATGATTTGTCCCAAGTTATATATTGTTCCTCCTGTATTCCTGGGGCATCTGTATCCGCTCTGCAAATACCTGCTCTTGTCTCAGGCCAGGTTAGGGTGGTCTGCTGGCAACTGTGCTTTTCCTGAGCTGTGATTTTTATCTTACCAGAGCCACAGGTTTGTCTCCAGGAGCTGAGGTGAAGCACTCATGGCGCTATGAATGGGCAACTGCATTGCCTCCATGATGTGTTTCCCTCCCAGTGTCCATGGGGATATTTTCTATCCAGCTCTAGATGCTTGTTTCCTTGTTCCTGACAATCCCTTGTGGCTGGTTTGAACCTGTGTAGAGGTTAATTGGAGTGGAGCCTGTATATTTGCAATTTGTTGGGGTGCTGCAGAGACAGAGGCTGTAGGAGAGATCACGAGGCTGGAGTAGCTCTGGGAGAGGAGAATAGATTTGTAATCAACAGAAAGGAACAGATGGCTTTGGTTGTAATGCCTATATTTGTATTTGATGTTAATATTCCTCCCAGAGCACCAGCACTTCAGTGATATGTAACACAACTTAAAAGCATCTGGGGAGGGAGGGGATAAAATAAATAGGGTTTTGAATCCCGTGAGGAAATACAGCCGTGGATTTAGCCACAAGATTTCAGTGGGTGTTAGCAAGCAGAGAAGGCAGAAGTTTGCTGCTATCTTCCTTCACAGCACTGTGGGCATTGCCTTGATGTGCCCACGCCACAGACCCCAAGGAGCCATGGTGGGACCCTGGAAGGGAGCAGCATTTGTGCCCAGGGCTCCACCTGCAGCAAGGTGTTGTGCCATGACAGGAGCTCTTTCTCAGAGCAGTTTTTGATTCAAATGTGGGGGAAGACATCAAGACCTTGCTCTGTCCATCCATGTTCTGGTGAGGTCAATCCCATCCTTAGAGCATCTTCTCCTGCTTGTCCATGCTGGGATTTACTGGTGTATTTGCTATGGTGAGCTGATTCATTCTGTGAATGCAATTAGTCACCACCAGCACACAGGTGGAAGATGAAAGTTAATTCTGCACCACCTAATTAGCTGTCATTGCTGGAAGGGCTCAAGAGCAGAGCCAAGATGTTTTGGTTGTGGCTGCACCATCAGGGGCTCTCATGGAGCAATGGTCAGGTACCCCAAACTTCCCCCAAGACCTGTGTGTTACTTTGACAACCTTTTGTCATTCTGTTAAAAGATAAACAAGAAGCTGGAGTCTCCGTGGGTGTAAGTCAGTGTGGCTCTGCAGGCAGCAGAGCTGTACCAAATTTTATCAGCCAAAGGGAGATGGAGCTCGTGGGTTAAATGGTGACAGAATTATCCTTGTGTGAGTTGCTATGTGTGCATAGAGAAATGCACAAGCAGGTGTGTATGTGCCCACACATTCATTAAAGGTGACTGGTTTTTTTATTTGCTTGTATTTAGTGCACCTTGGAGGCTTTACCTAGACAAGAGTCGTAAATGAAATGTCATCAGATTGTTAACACATCCCCGACTTGTTAACAAATAATCCCATGATTTACAGCTAAAAAAGCCAGTTGAAAGACACGCTGAGTAACATTCTTCCAGGTCCCCTGGCATGTGCATATATTAGAAATCCATGTGATACAAAGCACAGGACAAAAATGATTGATAGCAGGTTACAGTGTTCTTCATGACAATGAATTAATTGATCATGTCTAGCAGATTTTCCTCCCAGCGGAATCTCTGGGTATTGGACACGTCTGTCTCATTTCTCTTCTATCCTCTCTGTTGGAAACAAGCCAGGCAGTTTTATACCATCATTTAAATTTATTTGTGACCTGAGAAAGTTGTGTTGCCCTTGAGACAGCTAACTTTATAACTTTCAGCTGAAAAGTTTGGTGGTATTTTAGGAGATACAGGTATGGATATTATAAAAAGTTTTCTGATGAGGTGGAGCTCCTCAATCCAGTCATGGCAGCAGGTCCCACCTGAGTTCAAGTGTTTTTCCTGATGCTTGAACTGCTCTTATTTGACTGGCATTCTATTCTAAACCAAATATACTCCAAAGACATTAATCAGCACTGTTTTCCATAGTTCTGAGCAGTGGAAGCCAAAAGCCAGTGCTTGCAGGAAGTATTCCTTCAGCACAGGGATGGGACTTCTTGAGACAGATGATGACAGGGATGTGATGGTAGGTAACTGGAGTGGGAAACTTCTGCTGCTTTCTGTGCCATGCTATATCACTTCTTATTCCCTCTTTCTGGTAGGCGCTTTTGGTGGCTCTTATATGTGGAATGACCTGCCAGAGGTAGAGAACATGTTATTAACCTGCTGTTTTTACAAGCTTTCTCCTGGCAGAACTATCCTATTTATTGCACTCGTGACTGGCCTATTACAGAGTCTTAAATGTAAAGAAAATAAGTGCTCCAAGCTTTCCATTTCCCAGAAGCCATGCAGGCAGTGGGCAAAATACTGTGGAATTGCATTAGTAAATTCAAATCTGGTTTGTGGTTTTGCTCTTTGCCTGTGGATAAGACATTTATTATCTGTTTAAGGACTCAGCTTCTGGATTCCACTCCTGACCTGCCTCAGTATTTGGCATTAGGTAAGACAATACAAAGTGGTTTGGTTCCCAGAATAATTTGCAGAGAAATATATCATCTCCAGGTGTGCCAAATGAGATTATACTTGAAAGGCAGGTGAGTGAACACTTCTCTGGCACTCCTCAAGCAAGCCAGCAGCTGATGAAGAAGTAGGATTTAAACCCCTGGCCCATGATAACCTTCCTGTGAAGGAGACCCAGCCCTGTTTGCCAGAGGATTTGATGTCTCCTGCCATTTTTACAAGGTGCCATTTGCTACATCCATCTCATGCTTTATCTGAGATGTGTTACACCCTCACTCCCCCATCTCCAAATCACCCAAGTCAGCTATGGGGGGGACAATGGAGCAGGGTGGGAGGTTTAACTCCTCCTTTCTCCTTTAGGAAAAGAATATTTTAGGCCTTAAGATACAATGCAAATGTGCATCATCATGTCTGAATTTCTTCCTGATGGCTTCCCTGCAAGTTGCTTTCTGTAAAGCGGGGATAGGAGGTTTTGAAACAGGAATCAGAATTTCACCAAAGATGCAGTTAAAGCACAAAACTTATTCTCTTAACTCTCAATTTTCTATGGTCTGACTGGCATTAAAAAGTCTCTCTTTGATGAAGATTTGTAAGGCTTTCTTGCTAAGAACCAGAATATGCATTTGGAAATTCTATTGAGTGGCTTTGGAAATGTGTATCCCTAGAGACTGTGTTAATTTCCATATTCATTAAAATGTTCTGTCGTGCCTGAGAGACCCAAACCTTTGAATAATAAAGCTGTGGAAGCTGGGAAAGAAGACATCAGGATCAAGGAGTAGTTTCATCACCAATTTAATGCAGTCTAAGTCTGTGTGACCAATAGGTCAGTCCTTTTCCTGACTCAAAATGCTTTTCTTCCTCTGTCCATCTTTCTGCCTTGGCCATCCATTGCCACTCCTGCCTGTGTCCACAGCAGTGCTGACACAGTCTGCAGGGAGCTCTTCTGCTGAAAACTAGGAGAAAAAATGACTTTATGATGGATCACTTTCTTTTTAGATTTAGTGCTGACACAAAAGGAAAAGAAAAATGTGGTTTGGGGCAGGCAAACTGCTCAACACTTCTTATTAGCTTATTAAGCCATCACTGGATATGCCTCTGCAAATGCTGTTTGTCTGGCTGAAAAGAACCTTTTTGAGGGCCATTTTGTGCCATCCTGTAGAATTCTCTGTTTGGTATCTCCTTCCCTGAAATTCAATGGGATTATTTTAAAAGAGAGGAAGGGTTTTGCCTTCTCTAGAGCTTCACTTTCAAGGATGACAGTGACGATTACCTGTTATTAAAACAACATCAGGGTGATGAGTACATGAGCTGGTTAACTGTGGCTCATCCTGTTGTCCTTTCAAGTGAATGGATATCTTATTGACTTAATTGGGCAACAGATAAGGACCTGGATGAAAGAGACAGTGTTTTACTAGAGGCTACTTGTTTCTGCAGATTGCAAAAACAAATAATCCCAGACACTTTCAAAGATGGCTGGGGTTGGGCTGCAGATATTTTTTGATGAAGTTTTATTTAAAAGAAAAATGAATTTCTCATAGTCAAAGGGCTGCTGGCTGACCTGGCCTTTTCAGACTGAAAATGGTCCCTGAAAAGAAAAATAAGGTAATGATAATAAGAACTCTCCTAGCCATTACTAGACTGCTGCTGAAAGGGATTTGGCAAAGGCTGCAGAAGTGTCAGAGTGAGGAAGCACCATCTCTGCTGGAAGATGACAGTCTCTGGCCTGGCTGCTGCCCTGTGAGGCTGCAGAAATCTCCACTGATTCCAGCCAGAGGGAGGGTCCCTGACAGCCAAGAGAAGAACTGCTCAGAGCACAGCCCTGCAGTTTCTTGATGTTGTTACATGGGAATGCGCTGTCCTTAAGAAACTATGTTCAACTAATCATGTACTTGTCACAGACATTTTTTATGAAAAATCCTTTCCTTAGGATTTTTCCTTCCTGAGAAGCTGAGACCCCTCAGGAACAAAATGTAAACAATGATTATCTGCTGCTGTGGAATGCAATAGGTGGGTCTGTGATTGGTCTCATGTGGTTGTTTCTAATTAATGGCCAATCACAGTCAGCTGGCTCAGACTCTGTCCAAGACACAAGCTTTTGTTATTGATTCCTTCTTTTTCTATTCTTAGCTAGCCTTCTGATGAAATCTATTCTTCTAATAGATCTAATCTTCTTCTATTCTTTTAGTATAGTTTTAATATATATCATAAAATAATAAATCAGCCTTCTTAAACATGGAGTCAGATCCTCATCTCTTCCCTCATCCTAAGATCCCTGTGAACACTGTCACAATGTACTAAATATATAGAATTGTACAGCATAGTAAATGTGATTTCTTGGAGGGATGCAGCCAGCCTTTGGGGCCAGTCATGCTCTCTGAATCTCTTTATATGCTGAAATGGTATCTTTAGGGCTGCACTTTTCAACAAATAAACTCTCCACCCCTAGATATTTCTTCCAGCTCTTCTGCTCAGCTCCCTGGCTGATGATATCTGCTTCATTAGCTGCCTGATGAATGCTCTGAGTGCATTAGCATCGTTTTATTGAGCCAATAACTGTGAGCTTCACCCTGCAGAGCTGGGCAATATCCGTCACTGGGAGGTTGCTAAAAGGTTAGGCAAACTTCTGTCAGGAATGGTTTAGGTGTGGGGGGCA
This sequence comes from Melospiza georgiana, assembly GCF_028018845.1. NCBI lineage: Eukaryota > Metazoa > Chordata > Aves > Passeriformes > Passerellidae > Melospiza > Melospiza georgiana. The sequence goes on from NC_080433.1 coordinate 8,034,309, forward strand.
AGAACATGGACTGAATAGTTTCTGAAATGCCCTTCTACCTCTGAAATTCTTAATTTAAAACCCTGCTGTAGTAATAGCACATGATTTCTATGACAAGCCTCTCTGGGAGGCTCAGGTGAGCAGTGGACTGGGAGCTGTTCAGAGGCTGCCCCAGCACATTCAGAATGTCCATGGCAGCCCAGCAAATTCAGAATGTCCGTGGCAGCCCAGCAGGTGCCAGCTGGGTGCAGCAGGAGGGAACAGCAAGGACTTGTCCCACCTAACTCAGGTACCTGTATGGAAAGCAGTCTATACAAACTCCAGGTGTGGAGGGAGAAATGGATGCAGTTCCTGTGTCCTACTCTGAACATCTGGGATGGGCTGGAACCACCTCCTGGTTATCTCCCTGGTGGTCTTCATCCCATGCTGCAGCAGGTTCACCAAAGCAAAGGAAGTCCTTTGGCCTGGTTAGTATGAGAGCTGAATACCTTTTTCATTTCCAATGGGACACCATTGTCATTACAGTGCAAGAGTTCTATTATCACAACATTACAAGGGTTCCATATTGCTAGAGTTTTGTACCACCTTGACGTTTCTCGTAGGCATCTCCTCCTGGCACTGACTCTTCCTTGTCCTCACAGCAGCCACCTGACTGCAGTTCCCCTCAACCACCCAATCCACTCTTTTATAACACTCTTATTGGCTACAGCTGTGGCCTGTTAACATCAGGCCTGCTGCTAATCTTTAATAATTAACCCAGCTGCAACTCTTTAGGGGGCAAGAATACTTTCTATAGTACCTTTATTTACCTATGTTCTGTCCCCCTATAGGGCACTATATTAATCCAAACACTTCTTTATCAGTTGTTGTTTGTAAACATTGCTAAGGACTGTCCCTGTCTTCCTCCTGCTGACAGAGCTGCTCATGGCTCTCTGAACTTCACCCATCATTCTGCAGACATCTGTCCACTCTAGATCACTCTGCTCACTGGCCTAGGACAACTGGACATCTATTTTAACACATTTGGGTTAGAATTCTGGTTTACATTCAAATAGGTTTCATAAAAACTTAGTGAAATGTCATTTATTCTGATTCCTTGCAAATATTGATGATATATTTTTCCTGAATTCTGGCTTTCATTCAGTAAACCTCTTCAGTTCATCTTTAATTTGCAGATGGCTTTGGCAGTGTTCCAACCTCAGCTTCTGGTGGTTGAAACCTGGTGCATGAATTAGATTCAAGACGCAAATAGCCTGATTTTGAGAAAGTCTGAATATATGCAGCTGCCTTGTAAAGTTCTAAGTAATGCAATTAGGTCTGGGATTCTTACTGCCAAAACAGCCTCAAATGAATTAGGGGTCCAGAAAAGAGAAATGTGGTAGAATACACGTAAATATCTTTAGGAATTTGGGGATTTAGGAATAAATGAAAACCTGGCTCAAATTTTCAGCTGAAAATCACTGATATAAGTAATTTCAAAGGAGATTAAAGGGGAATGTGCTCATGTTGGGGAGGTGTAGAGCTGGGCATTAGGTCTGCAGGAGTGATGTGACAGCCCTACTGACTCAGGGGTCTGTTGCTTCCTCATGGGCTGGGTGGTAGGAGCACAGAGGGGCAGCAGGGATATTTGGGATAGAATTACAAATAATGAGCATGGTAAAAGAGGAAGAGGGGCTGGAAGCTCAAAACTAACAAGAAATGGGAACTTGCTTCTCCTTTTCAAGGCCTGAGTTGGAAGTGACTGATAAGCAGCCCTTGAAAGCTCTGGAGATGTCTCAGAGTGTTGAAAGCATCATCCCTGAGTGTGCTAATGCTATGGTTGCCAGACTTGGGAAACAGCCATGCAGGGAGAATGCCATTTCCCTGCATCTGCTGTCTTTTGGGGTGACATTTCCTGGTGTAGCAGGGAAGTGAAAATGTTGACTCGTTTTCATTGAGATTTGTCTGGGGGGAATCACAGCAGTGCTCAGTGAGGTTGGGTTCCCTTCTTATCCCTGCCTGTAGCCATTCTTTCCTTAAAAGAGGCTTTTCTTTGTGAGGAGGGTTGAGGTTTTTTTTTAAATAAATACCCAACTAATCCCTATTGTACATGTAAATATAGACAGCACAGAGGTCTGCAAAGATTATGGATGCCCCTTTTGGCAAGCAGTGTCTTTTAATAGCATTGTGTGCAGTTAATCGGGTTAAGCAGAAGTATAAGTGGAACAAGAAGTCCACGTTCAGGGAAGGAGTAACAACCTCTGGAGAGGTTTTGGTTAGTAATATTGGCCAGGTAGCATAGAAAAGTCTTTTTCTTTTTCTTTTTCTTTTTCTTTTTCTTTTTCTTTTTCTTTTTCTTTTTCTTTTTCTTTTTCTTTCTTTTTCTTTTTTTCTTTTTCTCTCCTCTGTTTGTTAGTTTTTTGTGGGTTTTTTTTGTTTGTTTGTTTGTTTGTTTGTTTGTTTTTTTTATTTGACTCAGGGATGTCTGTGGTTGGAAAACAACAGGAGTAGAGCAAGCTGTTAAATTGCAGGAGGTTTTTGCTATTGTGCTCCATAACAGATATGGCAAATGCTCTTTGCTCCTGGGCTTCATCCAGTGTTTTCTGCCCAGTCTGAGGGTTCAGTGCATTGGGAACTGGTTGTAAGGGCTTGTGCCCTCTCTGCTCATCATTTCTAATTAAGTGGAAGGCATGCAAGGCATCTCCTGTCTATGTGAAAGGCAGGAATGAAGAAATTGGTACAGAAAAATAGGAAGAGCACTGAAGAGATGTTGCTCTTTGTTATGGAGAAAGCTCATTGCTGTGGGGGTTGTCTGGAAGAAAGCTCTCCAGTCAGTGGAGAAGAAAACAATACTTGTGGAGTTTCAGAAATGCCCTGAAATAGTAATTTACTTTAAGACAGAGGATCTGTGCCCTGGAAATGCCTGTGTCAGTCAACTCTTGTGGAGGACTGTGAGATGTCTAACTCAGATGCAGAGGTCTGGAAAGATCTAACACCACATGCACTGGGCCTGGGGAGCTGGGCACGGAGGGACCTTGGTACCACTTAAAGTGAAGGCAAGAATTGGATGAGGTGGGGGCAGTGGGGCTGCAGGGACACAGGGTGGCACACACCTTGCTCCTGGCGGGCTGGAGCTGGGGAAGGGCTGCCGGGCAGGAGGTGTGGGTGCCCCAGGGAGCCAGGAGATCTCAGCTGGAGCTCTCACAGGATGGGTGCAGGGATGCCAGGCCCGCAACATCGATCCCATATTGATGGGCTTGGAGCAGAGGGTGCTGGAAACATTCTGTCCCGTTTTCCTCCCCCTGGCAGGGCTGTGACCAGTGCACCACCTCTTTGACGTCATGTGCATGCACGAGGGCTTCTTTTTGTGCAGGGTGTCCTTCAAAGAGAGCATGTGTAGGTCAGAGAGTTTCTCATTACAGCTTTGCATGGTGCTGCTGATGTGATTTCACTAATTCTCCAAGAACAATAAAGCAAAATTCAGCACAGGGTAAAGCAAATGCAGATGCCTATTTTTGGTAGCATTTTTTCAGGTTACTATTAACCTTTCATTTGAAATTTAATGCTGAGGACTACACATTGATCCTGAGCGATTTCTTGGAACAGCATCAATTTTCCATTTAGAAAATTGCATTTTTTCCAAGTTTAACCCTGTGTGGGATGCTGTTGATTTTTTCCTGAGAGACACTTTCCAATGGAAACTTCCTCTTTTGGTCTGAAATTCAAACTGGTTTTGCCAAACCCTAGGAATTATGAACAATAAAATAGGAAATGCTATATAGGAAATTATAGTTGAATTGGAGGAGTGACATATTTAGAAGATGAAGGCCAAGTGCAGAAAAGTGATAAAACAGAGTCAGAATTACAGTTAAAATTAAAACAGGCCTGTGGCCAAATGTAAAGATACTGTATGAGTGGATGATAGTGGGAAAAAATATTGAAAGCAAAGCCAGAGTAGTAGGTGGCAACAGATAACATCTGGCAATGGATTTGCCATGAAATTAACTTCAGAGAACTGGTGGGTGAAGACAGTTTTCTGCCATGGGGTTGGAAGTGGACAATCTTCAATGTTCCTTTCAATACAAGCCATTCTATGATTCCATGAGGAAATCCCAACATAATGGCATTTTTCCACGAGGACCAAAGGAGGTGTTGTAAGTGTCCCACGGTGCTGTGGTGGCTCCGTGGTCAGCCTTCTATATTTGGGAGTTCAAATTCCTGAGGCAGATTAGAGGCTGTGAGCCCTGTAAGCAGCATTAAAGGGCAATTCCCAGTAAACATTCCTGCAAACACTGTGTGTGATGGAAGCTGTGGGTGCTGCAGCTTTCAGGGATGGACCTGAGCTGTGCTGGATGCTGAGGACATCACCATGACTGTGGAAGCAGTTGGAGGTGCAGGATCATGCAGCTGAACCAGGGGCTCCTGCAGTCACATTCACCCACCATGAGGAGCCAGGCTGGTGAATTTAAAGCTGAAGTTGTGAGCTGCTGCCCTGCCTGTGAGGCAGCACAAATGTATTCTGGTTATTGAATATGGATAAAGCTGGGCCTCGGTGTTTGCTTCATAGAATCATGGAATCACAGAATGGTTTGTGTTGGGAAGGAACCTTAAACATCTCATGCCAAACCCTGTGCCATGGGCAGGGATGTAGGGGGATACAGTATGGGTAAATGAAGATGGTGTAGAGTGTAATCTTATCCCCTAAAGAGTTGCAGCTGAGCCAATTACTAAAGATTAGGAGCAGGCCTGACGTTAACAGGCCACACCTGTAGCCAATCAGAAGAGTGTTATAAAAGAGTGGATTGGTGGGAACTGGAGTCAGATGGCTGCTGCGAGGACCAGGAGCAGTCAGTGCTTAGAGGAGTTGCCTATGAGAAATATCAAAGAGTCATGAAAGGTGATATGGAATCCTTACGCTATAATGATAACTTTTAACATATAAGACAACACAGGGGCATCTTGCACTATTCTAGGTTGCTCAAAGCCCCATCCAGCCTGGCCTCAAACACTTTCATGGATGACGTATCTACAATTTCTCTGGGCAATTTGTTTTTTGCAGATTCTTTGCAGGAAGGTTGGAACTATATGATCTTTAATGTTCTAGCCTAGACCATTCTGTCATTCTCTGATTTTAAGAGAGTAGTATTGGTAGCTGGCAGAGATCTTCGGAGCTATGCATGTGTGCAGAACCAAAGGCAAAAGTGAATTTGAAGAGTCCTGAATACAGTCACTTATCAGATAAATGCCATGTCTATAGAGAGGTTTTCAGACACAAAGCTGAGTTGAAAATCAGATAGAAAACAAACAAATAAAAAACCCCACTCTGACCACTCATCCACAAGGGAACTGAGCATAGTACAGGGAAAAGTGATGGAAAGAGACCACACAGACCTCTTGTTCTGCTATACAAACATTTTGAGTCCTGTGGCTCCTCTGTGGACACAGCTACACCCAGGGATGGGATGATGAGAGGGAATGACATGTATTGGGTCCATCTCTCCAGGAACCTCACCTGACTGGTTAAAGCTGGAGAGTTTTCCATGGAGGGATGGAAACTTAATTTAGCTGCCTGAACATGGAAGGAGAGCAGATACCCTTTATTCTTAATAATTTTTGTTAGTGTCCTGAATTTTGAATCCCTGTTGATAGTTGACAGTTATCCAGCCATTAGAGGGGACGTTTCTGAACTACTTGATGTGCCCCTCACAGCTGCCCCACTTTTGGGACTGCTTTGGCTGCAGAGGGATTGCATTGCTGGCTCAATGTCACTGAAGTATGCTTTGAGAAGGTGGCTATGAGAGCAGCCTGCATTGTTGACTCCAAACTGCTTGCTGTAATTTTTTTTAAATCTGATATTAAATAGAAAATGGATCTGAAAGTAAGTCAGAGTCAGAGCACTTCAATATCCTTTTCTTTGCTTCACTCCAGTCTTGCATATTTAATTTAATAGACACATTTTTTTTCTTATATCATATGAACTAGGAGATGAATCTATTACATTTGTGTATTCTGCTTGCCTTGTGGCAGATTTTATACTGAGATGATTCAGGAATATTTTTTCAATGTATTCCTGAAAGATTGCATAATGAGATGAAGGGGGAAAATACATATTATAATTGAGTATATTTGTAGAGTTGGCAGTGTGTTTTATCATATTTCCTGTGTTGGTATGGGTTTGGTTTTTTTGAGACAAATAGTTTTCCTTTCCACTGTGCTGCAAGTTAGGATTCTAAACCATTGGTTGAGCTACAAAGATAATTATTCAGCCATGAACATATTAATTCCAGAGAAATCAGATTATTATTTGCACCTGGATGCAAAATAGCAAAGGCTTTAATGATGTTTAGGTAGAACTTTATTAACATCTGAATATCTCTGGAGAGCTATGGTAACAGTAGGAGAAGTATTAAACTCAGAATTGTTTGTTTTTCTGCAAGTAAATGAGGAGAATTGCAACTCTTCTCCATGTGAGTCAGCTGAATATTTGCAGGAATTAACCAATTTATATCAGAGCCAGCATGGATCCACTCTTATCCACCTTCTCCCCTTTCTTCTGCTCTATCATGTACAATGTTAGTTGCAAGGAAAGGAACAGGCAAAGATTGCCCCCAAAATATCCTTGTGTTCCAGTGTGAGGTACATAAATGTTTTCTGTAGCAGCGTTGATCACTGGCAGGTTTCTGACTGCTTGCAAGCATCATTTGAGAGTGTGTTATTTCTTCTGCTGCACAACCACTTTTGGTGTACCCTGGAGGACATAGGTATAACTATTTTTTTGTGATGTATATTATTTCTTCTTAAATATTGTGATTTAAGTCCAGCAACATTGCAAGTCTTCTTCATGTGAGTCAGCTGAATATTTGCAGGAATTAACCAATCTACATCAGAGCCAGCATGGACCCACTCTTACCCACCTGCTCCCCCTTCTTCTGCTCCATCGCAATGTCAGTTGCAAGGAAAGGAACAGGAGAAGATTGCCCCCAAAATAATCCCTGTGTGCACAGAGCTGCTCCTCCTAGGGCAGCAGAATTAGGGCCTGATGTCTGCAGTCATGGCAGGAAGGCAGATTTCTGCTGCCCCTTGGGTGGGGATTGCTGCAGAGTGAGCTGCAGCAGCTGGAGAGCTCTTGTTGGAGAGCTCTGTGTCTGCAGCCCAAAGCTGTTGTGCCCGGGGCTGCAGACACAGCCACGGCCTCCCCTCCTGGGCTCATGGCCAGTCCTGCCTGGAAAAGATAAACTGAAAGGAGCCCACCAGACTTTATGGATCATCCCTCCAGGCTGTCCCAAAACTTCTCAAATATTGAGCTGGTGGCTAAATTTTCTCATTACCATGGGCCAGGAAGAGATGTGCAGTGTTGGAGGTGGGGTTCCCCTGAGGAAATGAAGAAGACTCCATCCAAATTAAGTGGCTAGTTTTCCTCTGTAGCCAGTGGGGAGAAAGAAGTGTTTCTAGGATGTTTTGTCTCCTTGTCCCCCTCTGCAACAGGTGTCTGAAATAGGCATATGAGCCCAAATTTGGTACATCTTTCAAATTTGCCCTAAACTAGAAGCAATATTTTACTTTGATTAACTGCAGAGGGAGCTGGAGGTGGCTTTGCCTATATGAAACCATCTTATGAAGCTTGCATGTTATTTGAACATGGGTTCCTTCTGAAGGAGGTTATTTACCATTTTTGCCAGCTCCACCCAAACTGACTGAAAAATGAGATGTTGCTGAAGTTTATTTTAATCACAAACTTCTGAGCTATGAATTTGAAAACAGAGCTATAAACACAAAACAAAAAATGTAATTAAATGTAAGTCTAGATTATATGTGGGATCTGAATCAATACTATTAATAAGACAAATAGCTAATATTCTTTCCTAGCTAACTAGGCAGTTTCTTACTCTATTTCACTGAGTCTGCCCAGGGCTTATCTCAGCCCCAGACCATGGGACTGATCTCCCCTTGCACCACAATTCTGCCTTGAGGTGCTCCTCAGAGCTGATCCTGGATGACATTTTCAGGTAGCCCAATACTGGGGTTATCTGCCCTTATTTGCCTGGGATTCCTCTTAAACTGACAAAGAGGGAAAGGCACTTGCAGGAGGAATGATTCCATCCATCTTACACATTCAGCCTATCAAGGCATGACTTGTGCTCAAGTGTGGCTTCATCCATTGATCAAAGAGGAAACCTCCTTGGCTGCTGTAGATCAGATACTGTGATGGACAGAAATTTTCCATCAATCCTACTCTAAGAGACTGGGAAAAAAATTCCAGGGGTGTCTGCCTCCTGTCTATCAAGTGCTTTGTCAAATCCCTCCTTCTGCCCCAGCATTTGTGCTGCACAGCACCTGATGAGAGCCACGCTTGCTCTGTGATGAGACACGGCAATCATCACAGCTGCACAGTGTGTTCCACACCAGCCACTTCCTCTCTGGTTTAATTACAACTGAGCTTGCTAATCCCAGCCTTGATTAATGAGCTTAATATGCAAATGTTATGATGAAACTGAACCTCTTTGTGGTTGCTTGCAGACAGATTACCACTTCGAGTACACGGAGTGCGACAGCAGTGGCTCCAGGTGGAGGGTGGCTGTCCCCAACCCGGCCGTGGAGTGCTCTGGACTACCCGACCCTGTGAGAGGGAAGGAATGCAGTATGTTGTGACTTCTCATTTTACAGACTGTTATGCTTTTTTGTGCTGTTTACATTTGTAGGGTTGTCACTGATGTCCCCAGTTTCCCTGAGTTTTCCTTTCCCTCCAAGCCAGCTTTCTGTCTGCTGGAGATGTGGAGCAGGGATTGTCTGTGCAGTGTACCCATGAAAGGCACTGTCTGCTGCAGGTACCCTTGTATGCTGATTCACAGACACATCTCTGACAGCACCCCCTGAAGAGCTGTGGTTGCTTGTCTTGAGCTGCCCTGCAGCTCTCCAGTCAAAATGGTGACCACCAGTGCTCAAACTATATTTGCTATATATTGTTCAAGCTATATAGTGTCCACATTCTCATTATTTCCGTTATTTAGCTAATTCATAAACTGAATGCATAAAGAATGGTAAATGTCTTATTCACCTCAGTTATTTTTATGATAAATCTCCTGCATTTTATTTATTCATGCATTTTTTTAACAATTTGGAGTGTTTTCATATCACTTGGTTCTGCATTTTTTAATGTTGAAACACTTTTTTTGCATCTGGGGGATATAAACAAACTGCTGCTCTGCAAACACAGCCCTCACTGTTTCATTGCTCCCCAGTCTGAATGCTCTTTCCCATCACACTTCCTTGCTCCAGCAATTCTCTCCACAAAAGATCCTAGCAGTAATTTATACCAGAGGGTATAAATTATTGTATCTGACAAACAGGATGAACAATGGCTATGTCTTTTCAGTTCTATTGCAGCAGATGTCAGATTTACTCACTTCTGACTCTGCTCCTCTAAAGGTTTATTTTCATTTCTCTGTGTTCCAGTGTGAGGTGCATAAATGTTTTCTGTAGCAGTGTTGATCACTGTTGATCACTCAAGGTTTCTGACTGCTTCCAAGCAGCATTTGAGAATGTGTCATTCCTGGTATTTGGATTTAGTTTCCAAGGTTTTAAATGTGGAATCTCTGTATATCCTTAGGATGGGCCTTTTCAATTACAGAAATCTAGACCTGAGAAGCACCTCAGGTGATCCCATAATTCACCCTCCAGCCCAAATAGCTGTAGTAGCAATGACTGTCATTCATGGCTGATGTTTGGCTGGGCTGTTTTCAGGCACCTCTTGTGATGAAGAGCCCAGAAGCTCTCCAGATATTTGCTCATATATTTAGTTCTTTTCATTTTCCCTCCTGTTAAAGATTTTTCTGCTGTTGAATCTCCCTTGTTATACTTCAAGCCTATCACTTTTTGCTGCCTGCACTATAAAGGAGCTGATAGTTTTATTTCTTCTGCTGCACAACCACTTTGGTGTACCCTGGAGGACATAGGTATAACTATTTTGTTTGTGACATACATTATTTCTTCTTAAATCTTGTGATAAATGGTTTAAGTCCAGCAATATTACACTATCCTCAACTTTCTGCTACAGATCTTGACAAATGGTTCACTTCCCTCTCCATCTTCTATTGTTTGTGCCTGTTTCTGGTCTTAAATCAATTCCAATGAGAATTCAGCTGGTTTATAACAATAGATGAATCTGGTTTTTCAATATCTGGCCCCTGCTAGACAAGGTGAAAACTTTTCCTGGGAGATAGGCTCTGATATTATACACCAAAATACAGGATTCTGTTAAATATACTGGAAAACTCTTCTCCTTCTTGTAGTGTTGCTGTTAAATCCCATGGCAATTCAGCTGGTTTGAGAAGCAATCAGATGTTTGACTTTTTTACTGAACCCCTCAGATCCCATCTCCCTGGGCTCTTGGAGTTGTATATTTTCTTTCTGTGTGTAGTAAATTAACTGGCAGCAGGGGCTGTCTGGCTATGTTCTGATGGCAAAAGTAATTTTAGGTTTTCTCATCTCTTAGTCTTTCACCTTTTGCTTAAAGAACAACCAATCTTTCAGCCTGAAAACATGAATCTGTCAACAGCAGTCAGTCACTGTGGGAATGTGTGGGGAACACCTTTCACATTCAGCTTGGTTAACGTAGTGGTTTTTGCTGTAAAATATTTTAACCAGCAGAGAGTTTGGCTGACAGTCCATTCTCCAGTGGGTGGGATAAACTGGGAGAGGCAGCTTTTGAAAAGTGACTGCCCCACAAATCTCTGGAGTTTGCACGTGGGGTCTGTTGTTGATGATGAGTTGTGTTGAAGGTGCTGATAGATATCTCCTTGTCACATTCTCTAAGCTGGTGGCTTCTGTCTCACCTGACAATGCAGCAGCTGTACCAAGGACATCTTAATCTAAAAGCATGAATTTCTGCAGCCTAAGGAAAACAAAAGGTTCTGTGTCTGAGGCTTCTACAAGTCATGTTCTTTGTGGATCGTGTGCAGAGTGAGATTTGTGCTGCAGGCTTGGCCAGGGTTTGCACACAACTCACATTATTGGCTCTTTGAGAAGCATTCCTTCTCTCAGGCCTGGTGCTATTTTATCCCAAGGTCTATGAAGAAATGCCAGAACTATGCCATATCCTCTGAGCTGAGTCTTTCTGGACATTCTACAAATTTATTCAGATTCTCCTACATCTTTCAAGTCCTACCCTATGCCAGGACATAGGAACTGGGCTCCTTCTGGCATTTGGTAGAATCCTGGAGTCTCCTTGGGTTTCTCCTTGGTCCTTCAACCTGCAGAATCAGGGCCTACAGTAAAATCACTCTGGGTAGGACAATTTCCAGCTTCCAGTTTCCCCCTTCCAGAGGTCTGCTGTCTTCAGAAGTTGTGTTCAGCATCTATTAGTCCTGAGATACCCTGTGGCCAACAATGTCTCTGCCTTTAAGAGAGGGTTGCACTTGTATAGCAGTTGTAGCACCATGAGTTCTTAGGGCTTTTTTTTTATTGTTTTCTTGGGGTTGGTAGAGCCCTTAGTGGACACAATGGTATGAGGGAATCTGTATGAGAAAGTGATTTCTTTTGGAGCACATCTGCAATCACTGCTGACTTCACAATGTTTGCAGTTGTTTCCATCTACTCAGAAATGCTGCTGGTTGGGAATATCTGCCACTGGTCTTTACTGCTCCCTGAAAAGAGAAGTGATGTGCAGTCTGTCATTAATTTTGAATCCTGAGAATTCTGTGCCAACCTCTCCTTCTTCCAAATGCTCAGCAGTCGCTCTCTTTAAGTTGTGTCTGAACTAGAAATGTGAAAGATGGCATAACAATATGTTAAATGTCTTCTGCTTTGTAAATACGTCTAGACTGTGGCCTCCAGTGGAGTGGAAAGACATTGAGATTGCTAAAAATGTGTTAGCTCAGGTGCTTCCCATATTTGGAGCAATTGGACTGTGGCATCAGAGCTCAGTCGGTGTCCCGAGATGTGCTCGTGTTCAGGATGTTGTGTTTTACTGCTTCTCATTTGGATGAAACCATTTCAAATTTCCTTGGGTGTCTCTGTGCTCTGCTGCATTTTGGAGCACACAGTGACCTGCAAATCACAGCTGACTGTGTCCTGCTGAGCACAGCCTCAGCATTCCCTGAAACTGCTGTAGGCTCCAAAACCTGCCAGGATCCTACCCCGTTTTTGTGTCTTCAGAAACTTCATCAGCACAGCTCACCTGCAGAGCAGACAGTGTCCTCAGCAAGCAGGGCTACCATATTTTGACTGCTTTGTGACCTGCTTCCCAGGAGAAGGATTTTAATGTTTTTTTTCTTTCCATGAGCACAGAGCAGCACAATGATCCATTTTCCCTCCTGCTGCCCTCCTGCCCTCCACACCTCTCCCATGTAGGTGGGAAGGAAGGAGGAGGCTCACATGAGAGATTTTTGTGGTGCTGTAGGAAGTCCTGCTAAGCAGTGACCCAGATATGTGAGGGAAGCTGCAGTAGCAGCTCTGCAGTTGCAGCATGCCCTGTTCTGTATTTCACTCCCCTCTGTTTTTTTCTGTTCTTGCTCTGTGGGGCTGCAGCCATCACCACTTTCAGGCCCTGCAGCCTGTGTGCATGGTGTGGTACCTCTGTGGAACTGGCCACAGCTGTGTCACCTGTGTCATGGCCACACCAGACTGCTTGGGCATCTCTCTCAGGTTTCTGTTTGTTCAGAGCTGAATCACATTTTTTGATGCTGCCACATCACGGTTGCAAGGGTTCCTGTGAAGAGATGCATTAAAAGTCCAGAAAGATTTTGGCCAGGGAAAAGGTAATATTTATTACTCCTAGAGCTATTCTGGCTCTCCTCTGCTTCCCATTTAAGGTATCCCCTCTGGGCATCTTCCCAATACTGTTCTGGAGGTCGGGTACATACAGGGAGGTGGGAGTGGCAGACAGAGATCCTCCTTCTGCAGAATCCAGACCTCTGAATCACTCCTGACAGTTGGGAATGTGCTTTACTAATTTGATCTCCTTCATTTTTAATTACCACAGATCTCTCTCTGATCCCTCCATGAGTCTGATAGCAGGAAGGGAATTTAGCTGATAAGGATCACTGCCATCAGGGCAGTTGCTTGGCTTTTTAAATGGAAAATATTGATGGCAGTCCCCGGGAGCAGCTTCCTTTAGGGCTAGGCCCTTTCCTGCACCCCCTGATGGCTGGGATCTCTGGGAGCCCTTTGCTTTGGTGTGGGGCTGTAGGCAGTGTTTAATGGGGGGACTCTTTGGGATTTGGCACTGGGAGCAGCACTTGGCATGGTGCTCCTGCTGACACTGCACTGCAGTCTGTTTCTGTGGCCACCATCAGGCTCTTCTGCCAGCCTGACCATATGCTGCATGATTTACAGTCCAGACTCTGAATTTGGAGCTTCCCTTCCCTTCCCTTCCCTTCCCTTCCCTTCCCTTCCCTTCCCTTCCCTTCCCTTCCCTTCCCTTCCCTTCCCTTCCCTTCCCTTCCCTTCCCTTCCCTTCCCTTCCCTTCCCTTCCCTTCCCTTCCCTTCCCTTCCCTTCCCTTCCCTTCCCTTCCCTTCCCTTCCCTTCCCTTCCCTTCCCTTCCCTTCCCTTCCCTTCCCTTCCCTTCCCTTCCCTTCCCTTCCCTTCCCTTCCCTTCCCTTCCCTTCCCTTCCCTTCCCTTCCCTTCCCTTCCCTTCCCTTCCCTTCCCTTCCCTTCCCTTCCCTTCCCTTCCCTTCCCTTCCCTTCCCTTCCCTTCCCTTCCCTTCCCTTCCCTTCCCTTCCCTTCCCTTCCCTTCCCTCTGATATTCTCATCTCTGAGCAGAATTTTTGCTAAAAAAGAGCTGAAAGGGTTCACATTTTGACCTTGCACCATCTTAATATATTATCTCTCTTATTCCACAGAAGATTAGTTCTTTTTTGCCATCCTACGTAAGAATAGGTTGTACCTTATCTCCTTACCTCATAAATGTCTGCTCATTTTGTAGTGCTGTGAGCATAATAAAGAAATTATAGTGAAAATAATGGAGCATTTTTAAAGGGGCTGGATTTACTGTGTTCAAGAGCTGATAGGGTCATTATTATAGTCAGCATCAAAATGCCAGTTGTAATCAGGAAGATTTCTTAAGAAAAGAGACAAAAAAAGAGTTGATAATATAGAACTTGATCATATTATTTGAACAGGATACCCTGGGAGGTAGTGGAATCACCATCCTTGCCAAGTGTTGAAAAACCATGTAGATGTGGCACCTGGGGACATGGTTTATTGCTGGAGTTGGCAGTGTTGGGTTAAGGTTGGACTTGATGCTTATAGATCTTTTTTTCTGGATGCTTTAGGTCTTTTCCAACCTCAATGATTCTGTGGCTCTGCTTAGCAAAGTGCACCTTCACCTGGTGCCACTAAAGTGGGAGCAACTTCTTTGAAATCAGAAATGTGCTTCAGTTTTGAAGATATTGGTGTGAGCCTGTAGCAAATGAGAAATGTGAAAAGCTCCACCGACTTCAGAAAATAGACTGTCCTCAATTACAATGGGCTTTATGGAGTCTGAGAGCAGAATTTGACCTGATTTATTGCTACTGAGCTGTGTTTGTTGAGTGTATTCTAACATGTGTAATCTGCTCCCAGGATACCACAGGAGGAGATAGGGATCTTCCTGCTAATTGCAGACTCAATTAGGCAAAATGACCTTTTTGAGGCTGTTCACTTTATAACCCTTTAGGGCAATTTAAGTGATCAGAAAGAGTTTTAGCATTTTTCTTTCATAACAGAAAACTTAAATGAAGGTTTTGAGTTTGATGTTCTCTCAGTCTTTGGTAAAGCTGGATATCCCAAGCATGTAAGAACTGGGCCTGCTCCTAACTCCCCTGGAGTCAGGAGGCATCTGCAAATTTTGTGTGCACACACATATTAACGCAGGGCTGCCATGGAGCAAAGCTGTTCAGCTAGCAGGGGTGTGCACAGCACAGTTTGAGAGTTGCTATTGAAAGGCTGTGATTTAGCAAAGCACTTGAGCAGGTTTATTCCTGTTCCTCTTTGAGCATCCCTGCTAATTCATGTTCCTGACTCCAGTCAGGTATGAGTCTTACTGATGCTATTAGGTTTCTCACCTGGGCTGAAGCTTGAGGCTAGACTTCATGGCATTTCCACGTGACATACCCCAGTTTTACAAGTATTTTTTCCAGAATTTTTACTCTGTGGATGAGCAAGACTCTGTCTTTGCAAAAGGAGTCACATTGTTAACTGTTTGAAGGAGAGATTCAAAACAAAATAGGTAAATAGTTTAAAAAGCTGAAAAGTTTGCGCTGAACCCTCAGAATTTGATTCTCTTCTCTGAGGAAGAGTTACTGGGAGCTGCATGTTGATGTGTGTACTGAGTTTATGAGGAGAAAGGTTGGCCTTAGTGTCTTTTGATGAATTCTTCACCTTGGTTGTGTACAAAATGTAATTAAAAAAGGGAAAAAGAAATTCCTCTGAGTCACTAATTTCTCTTTCAAGAGGGAAGCAGCTGGCAAGACCTTGAGATTGGTTATGGCTTGGTAGAGGGATGAGAGGCAAGGGCTGTGTGTGTGTGCAGAGACCATCAAATGGCACTAGAACCACTTTGGTTGATGAACAATCAAAATGTGCACGATGGAGTCAGTAGGGCTGGAGAGATGCTCACTCACCTCCAGATGTGTTTCCTGCCATCTCCACTGGGATGGCTGCTCAAACCCTGGTAGCAAGTGTGCTTCCTAAGCTCTTGGTGATCGCTGCATTCCTGCTCTCCACACAACACTGCTGTGAATTGATTATTTCCATTCCAAACCCACGCCTTTCAGTGTCCAAATGATGCAATAAAGTGATAATAAAGTGTCCCATGTGGCAGGCCAGCTGGGGAAAAGAGGTGAACTGAAAAAAGCTTTGCTGTATTTCATTATTTTTTGGATAAAAGGAAAAGTTATGTATTCCTATGAAATGCAGAGGTATTCCACAAAAGTGACTCTTGCCCAAGTTGTATCAGGTTTCAGTATGATCACCTTTCTAAGACTAAACAGCCTAGACAGACTTTTTTCTTTTTTTAATTAAGATTCAGTCTAGTTCCTGGTAACACATTGGGAAATAATGACTGAAGAAAACGAACATAAATTATTCACAGCCTATTGGAGAAGCCTTGTATAAATTATTCACAGAAGACATTCTGAAGCTGGCAAGATTATAGGAAACATTAATAATAAAGCAATGATTTCCTCTCATCCTTTGTCTTCCTCTCTTTTTTTCCCCTCCTCATTCTGTGTTTTGGTTGCTCCTTGGTTCCATGTTGTGTGGACCCTGATGCCCCAGGGTATCACTAAAAAGCCTCCATGTGCTTTGGCCACAGCTTCCCCTCCAGGCTTGTGCCATGTGTGTGCTGAAAACAGCAGCTGTTCTGGGACACAGCTGCCTGATGCTGCCAACCTCACATTTCCACCTCTGCCCATGGGAGGCTGAGACAGTTCAGCCCTGACTCTGCCTGCAGGGGATGGCAGCACATCACCTGGGCTTTGGATGAACAACAGAGGAATGGAGAGGGGAGAGATGGAAAACAGTGTTTGAGATTATCTTTGCTTTGTGTTTTCATTGATTTGAGTAGAACTGCTCAATTGCTATCCCCTTCTGATGTTGTACAAATTGGTAAAGTCCAGTCCTGCGTCTTTTTCTTTTTTAATTAATCCTAACTTTTGAAAGCTGGGGGGACACAGAACAATACACATAAATGTGCACATGTTCTGTGGCAACAGAATAAACAGAAGACCTGAGATAGTTTAGTTTTAGTTTTAAGTAAGAAATGTCTGGAGGAAAAAGTCTGCTGAGAAGAGTGGTGGAGGTAGAAGTAGTGGGTCCAAGTGGGATGGGAAGCTGGATGAGGAAAGAGGGAAGAGTTAGAGGCCAGGGCTGCATAAGGGAGGAAAGCAATTGAATACATTATAGTTTGGTGTTGGAGGATGCAGGGTATTGAGACAGCTTTGGTTAATTTTCTGGTGAAATCTCAAATATTCTGATCCCTCTCACAATGTGGCAGTATCTGCAAGATACTTGGCATGAGAAAACACTCCAGAGGAAAGTTTCAGTGCTCAGGAGAAGCTGAGTAGCCAAATACATGTGAGGATCTACTCTGTTTGGCAATCTTTGCTTATGGTAATCCTGTCCTGATCTGATGCTGGAGCATCAGAGAGTTAAGCAATGTGAGAATGATGTGGTCACTTAATAGAAGAGATATGTGCCAGCTAATATTGTTCCAAGTCCACCAAAATCACCAGGAGGGTCACTGTGAACTAAAAGACAGAATGTGACCCTGGAGACTTGCAGTCAAAGGGCAAACGAGACAAGCTTGTTTATGGTCTGTTTTGGCCTCTGGAGAGCTGTTTCCATGGCTGGCAAGTGATTGTGAAGTGCAATCAGATCTGCCAAGTGATGGACTGCAAGCACTCCTTGGAAGTGGTTACACCATGGGCAGGGCTCCTGCTTCAGGATGCCCCAGTCCTCATGGTGTGTCCTAGGAGGGAGGCAGGGCACCACTGATCTTGACTCAGAGCTTAAGAGTAAGGGGTTTAATTAAATTTGCTGGTCTGACCTCACAGACCATTAAAATACACCCAGCCAGGCTGATGGAGGGGCTGATAATAGGTATTTGGCATGAGATTTTCTTCCATATGCTATCCAGTTATGGCATGAAACACTTGAGAGACAAAGGGTCCATCACATGCCATGACAGATTGTTCCAGCAGTCAGTCATTCCTCCTATTAAAAATCTGTGCCTTATTTCTAATTTGAGTTTGTTTGGGTTCAGCTTCCAGAAGGTAGCTCTTCTCATGCATTTGTCTGCTTGATTAAAAAGTGCAGCAGGATCTTGTGTTTTCTCCCCCTGGAGATGCTTATATATTAATCAAGTTGACTTTCAATCTTCTTGTGATAAACTAACTAGATTAAGCACTTCAGATCTCTCACTGGAGGACATTACCTCTAATTTTAAAACCATTTGAAATCCTTTTGTTTTGTACTGACCTCCTAAAAATGCCAAATCATATCTATATGCAGCATTATAACAATCTTCTTCTCTGTAATACATGTTTCATCCTCCAAGTCTCTACCTGCACCTCTGAATTTATCCAGATCTCACTAGTGTCAGCACACTGACTTTGAGTGGGCTCAGGCTTGGTAACAGCCTCTCCCCTGCCAATCTTGATACCATTCTTTTTCTTTCTGCCTGCAGATCATTGAGAAAAATGTGGGCAGCCATCAGACTCAGTCCTGGGCAGGCGGAACTGCCCCTTCCTCCCTGCTCAAGGATAATTTCTAATTTCTAACAGCCCCACCTGAGATCTGTCACTCAGGCAGTTCTCAATCCCTTTAAGGTGTTCCCCACCTTTCTTCATCAGAGTGACATGCAGCTGTGTTAGGAACCCTAAGTCCATGACATCCACTCTACTGTATTTGTGGGGTCCCTGGTGGCAGGAAGGAATGATGAATCTGACTCCATGTTCTCAAAAGGCCAATTTACTATTTTATGATACTATATTATAATAAAGAATACTATACTAAACTATACTGAAGAATACAGAAAGGATACTTACAGAATACTGAAAAGATAATAAAGAAAACTCCTGACTCTTTCTAGAGTCCTGACACAACTTGGCCCTGATTGGCCAATGAGTCAAAACAACTCACAGCAGAATCCAATGAAACAATCACCTGTGGGTAAACAATCTCCAAACACATTCCACGTGTGAGCACAACACAGGAGAAGGAAATCAGATCATTATTGTTTTCCTTTTTCTCTGAGGCTTCTCAGCTTCTCAGGAGAGAAATCCTGGGCAAAGGGATTTTTCCAGAAAATGTGAATGCCACATCCACTCCATCACCTTTATCAAGTGACTTGTAATCTCTTTAAAGAATGAAATGAGGTCTGTTTGACAAGACTTATACAGTGGTAGCTATTAGCACTGGGTCTCATGTAAATTTTTTATTAAGTGCGTACATACACTGTCAGCTTTATTGCATGTGTGTAGGAATATGTGTGGCTGCCTGGGGAAATATCTAGTTAAGCTGTACTTTACAACATCTTTTTGTGAGAAAGACTAGTCACCTGCACAAACTAAAATTTTTTTTTTCCCTTCTGTAGTTATTTAGGAAAGCTGCAGCTTCAATCACCAATAATTGTATCAGCTCCAAAGGCAGCAGTGTATCCAGCACCACAGCGTGTCCTGCTGTTCCTAACTGCCTCTGGAAATGTTCTCCCAATTTTAAAAATGCCCATGATGGGGCAAACCATGAAATCTTTCCATTCATTTCACAGTTTTCTTCACAGAAATATCACATTCAGTCTTCACAATGTGCATTACTCTGTCTAAGTTGGTGTGTAACAGCCAAACTGATATTTGAGAGGTGTAATAGTAAAGTCTGCAATTAGAGAGGGACAGAAAACAGTGATGTCCAGTTATTCAGTAGAAATGGTTTCTTTGAAAATAACGTATCAAATACCTAAACAAATGAACTCTTGGGTCAGGGGTGTTCACAGAATCTTCCTCTAATGTGGAAGAATATTTTTTCCTCTGGATTCTGAAGAGGGAGGATTTAGTGGAGGACAAATCAGAGCACACACCTAAAATATAGAATTTGTGTTCCCACAACTTTGCATCACTCCTTAACTTCCTAAGTTGTGATGCAGTCCTTCTTGTTGGCAGCATCTCGTGTGTGTCACCCTCACAAACACAGCAGTGCTGCAATAATTCCAGCTGTTTCTGTGGCTACTGGGAAGTGCTGCATCTGTGCTCAGCTATGTCTTAGTGATATGGAGTAGCCGTGAGAAAGGAGAAGCTCCTGGGATGCCCTGGGGTGGATCTGTGCTCTGTCCCTCCACAAGTGACTGATCTCCCTGTCTCCAGCTGGGATGAACTCTTGAAATGATGCAATTTAGACTAAAGAAAGTTTGCCCTGTTTTTGGTCTCCCCCTTGATGAAAGACCAAGCTGTGAGACTCTAGGAGAGGAGACCATCTTCATGCTCACCACACACTGGATTTCCTCCCCACCCTTCTCCAGCTGGAACGAGACCAAATGCTGCATCTGTTCCAGTGTTGAAAGTGGTTCATGTTGCCATTAGCCACATTCAGCCCCAAATTGAACCTGGCAAGCAGCTGGCATGCTCAGAGCCAGTTTGCTTGCAGGGGAATGTGTTTTGATGGGAAATGCTGCTGCCTTTTAAATACAATTCTTACAAGGAAAGAAAGTAATTCCCCAAAAAATAAGAGAAAGGCTCACCTATTTCCTGGAAGGTGAGAGATGTGTGATGTGTCTTGCACAAATCTCTTGCACTCTTTTATTTCTCTCAAATGATCAGTTTGCAAGGGGTTAAAACATATTAGTTCAACTAAAGTAATAATCTCTGCTCAACCTCACTGTGATGGAAGAGGAGGCTCTGCTGCCCTCAGCATCTTCATTATGGCAGTGAATTGCTCATGGTTCTTGACTCCTGAGTTGAATTTCATGATTCTGGAATGGCTAAGCCGCACTTTCAATTTCCTGCTATTTAGCTTTCCTTAAAAAAAAAAAAGCTGAAACTATTAAAGAATTCAAAGATGTCATGAGAGACCTTACTTTTCTGCTTCCCTTTCTGATAGCTTTTCTCTGCACCCTTCAAAAGGAAAAAATAAAGCAATATTTATTAATTATGCTAAAGCAGTGAGTCAGGACATCTTTATATATTTAAGGTGAAAAGCTGTACAAAGTGTGGTCACAGTTCAGACACACAGGGATGTGTTTACTGCTTTTACTTCCCAAATCTCTGAAGGAAGCTCTTTCCCACCCCAGGTGCAGGGAGAGCCTGTGGCTTGAGCTGAGGTCACACAGTCAGTCAGGTGGGGTGTTAGCTCTATCTTGTTGCTTATAGTGAACCACTTGCCCTTATTGAGGGTGGATTTTCTGTCTGTCTGTCAGTCTTTCACAGAACTTCATCATGGCAGGATTTCGTTGTTTATTCCCACCCCACACCCATCTCTGCCTGGATCCTGCCCACTTTCCTTCTTGGTCCATCACCAGTGAGCAGCAGGGCTAGAAATCTGTCTCAAGTTCAGAGTATGCTGATAGGACCAAGAAGGAAAAATGACCCTTTGGCAGATCACTCCATCAAAACAGATCTTTAATCTGCTTTCCAGTGCCATGCACTAAGGACAATTACAGAAAGAAATCCTGCTGGTACTGGGACAGAAATGGGAGCCAGAATTGTTAGTTGGATTCAGATGGAGATTCATGTTACACAGCCATGAGTTAATCAAAGTTCTTACAATAAAACAAGTTTTTTCTGCAGCTTAGATAAATACTGGCACATCTGTGGAACCACATTTTCTGGGACTTCAGCCGACGTCATTGTTTTGGGCCAGTTTCACCACTTTGGCTGCCAGTCTGGTCTCATCCTGCAGTTTCCCAGGCTAATGAGTTTATGTCTGTCAAAGAGAGTGTCTGAAAGATCTGTCACTGTGCAATGTGGCATGTGTGAAACAGAAGAAAATCCCATCATTTCTTGGGATGTGAGTTGTGTGCATTGCTCTGGATCCTGCTTTGACTTGACTGGAGTAATTAAAAAACCTGCAAACGTTGTAGGAAGTACTATGGGCTGCAGAAAGTGCTCATTTTTTTTCCATTCAGGGTGTTCAGTCTCAAAGAGGACAGGATGCAGCATGGTACTGAGGGAAAATGGGATGGCCTGCCTTTGAAATGAGTGTCCAGGCAGGAATTGTGATTCCTGACACAGACATGGGGCTCTGTGGGCTGACAGGACTTCAGCTACTGTCTAGGTATCTCTTTCATAATGGGAATAATCTTCCCTTATCAGGCAGAGATGTCATCAGGGGGACAAGGAGCATACAGCTGTTAGGAGGAAATAATTTTAGAGACATCAGAAAAAAAAGCACTTTGTGAATATACCTCCTAATTGTACTTCCCTTAATTACACAGATTTTGAATAATGCCTTTACTGTGCTGACAACCAGTGGTTATTTTCTCAGCATGTTAATGTCACCCTAATCAAAGATCCTCATCTTCTAGTCACAACCCTGTGGGTGACCTTTTCCAAGACCACATGGTCTATCAGGCAAGATGTTTGAGGCTTTGTAGGTAGTTCATGTGAGGAGAAACACAGAGAGGCCTTTGGATTAGGTCTGCTACTCTCAGGCACGGTTTGTAGTGTTATATGACTGTCAGCCTGCTGCTGTGTGCCCTTCTTAGCTTAGGTGAGTAGAAAAGTCTGTTCTGGCTCTCAAGTACTGTTGGTTTTAATTGAGTTCAAAGTGTAACAGTTGGGTGAGCAAGTGTGAGGAGAACTCTATTATAAATACTCATTTTCACAAATTGCTTTTTGACACAATCTGTCAATAGAGATTTTGTTTCCAAAAATCTTCTTTTGCCAGTGGAGGCAAGCTGCAAATCAGGAGCTGTCACCAGGGTTTGGTTTCAGTGCTGCCACTCCAGTGAAAACCCAGGTGAACATCTCAATTTTGCTGATGATGTTGGTAGTTCTGCTGTTGTGTTCCTGGGACTGGGACATTCTGTTTGCTTCCCTTTAGTGGCAGTTCAATCTTAATTAATTAAGCGACAGAAAAAAAAAAGCAAATTAATAAGGATTGATGAATTCATTCCTATGTTGTAAATTATTGTCTCCCCAGCTTTCTCCTGTGCCTCTGGAGAGTACCTGGAGATGAAGAACCAGGTGTGCAGCAAGTGTGCAGAGGGGACCTACTCACTGGGCAGCGGGATCAAGTTTGACGAGTGGGATGAGCTGCCAGCAGGATTCTCCAACGTGGCGACGTTCATGGACACGGCGCTGGGCTCCTCCGAGGGCAAAGCCGACAGCTGCAACAAGTGAGGAGTTCTGCTTGCGCCTGGCCTGGGCAGCTGGGGGCAAACCTGGGACAGCTCAGCAGCACAAAGCTGCTTAGTGACTCAGCTAAGCTCTGCAGAGAGCAGCCAGCCCTGCTGATGGCAGACAAGGGTGGCTGGGAGGTGAAATCTGTACCCCATCTCTTTGCTGTCACCGTGGCCTCCTTGGGCTCATCAGCAGCCACTGAGTTTAAGGCCAGCCTGGAGCTGCTCTTTTTTGGGTCATGGTATAGTGAATGTGGCTTTATAGGAAAAGGTCCTGTTTAGGGACCTGTGGTGCTTGCAGAACGCTGTTTCTGAGTGTAATTGAAGGTATATTGAACCTGCGGATAATAAAACTTTCTTATATAGGCTGAGTCCTAAATTTTTTATACCATATCCTTTCCCTTGCACAGTTTCAGGGAAATTTATTGTTTTATATTATTAATGTAACATATAAAAATATATAAAGATATAAAATAAAATTATTAAATACTATTATATATTATTATATATTATACTATATATAAATATATGAAATAATTTTTATATAGAGAGAATTTAAATTATCTATTTTTAATTTATTATTTATACTTTATAAAGATCTATTATTTATATTATTTATATATATTATTATTAATTTTTATTTTATATATTAATTATATATAAATAATGCATATATATTTTATATAAAATATATTTTTATAATAAATATATTATATAGAATTATATACTATTAGTTATTATTATACAAAATAATATATATAATATTATATAATGTATAATTATATTACATAATATATGAGATATAATATATATTATTGTATAAAATTATATTTAAAGATATAAAATAAAATTATTATATTTACTATATCTGAAAAAATAAATAGAGATCATGTAATAAATTTATTTTTTCACTGCAGTTAGCTGTTTTGGGATTCAGGGGTCTTTATTATGTAACATGTAGTTGTGTATTAGTGTACAAAAAGTCTCTTCAATATGTGTGATCTCAGTTGAGGCTTGTTTTGTTTATGTTCCCCAGCTCTTCTTGGACACCTCGAGGGAATTACATCGAGTCCAACAGGGATGACTGTACAGTTTCTCTCATCTACGCTGTGCACCTGAAGAAATCCGGCTCTGTCTTCTTTGAGTACCAGTATATTGACAACAACATCTTCTTTGAATTTTTTGTAAGGCCTTTAAAATGGTGAATCCAACCTTATTTTGCAAGAATTCACCCCAGATCATTAGCAGCAGCTTTCTCCCTTTTAAGTTCCCTGCGTGCCCATAACTTGTTATTGCTGAACGATATAAAAAATTCTGCTTCTATTTCTGTCACTTATACTGTCTTGTGACATTTATTTAATCTTCAAAACTCAGTCTGAACTGATTCTGTCTGCCATGCACTGGGATTTTGCCATTAGGGATCATGACTGCCCCAGTTAGTCCATCCTTTTGCAAGACAGGTGTTGGTGGTAGATGCTCCTATTTAGGAGTGTCTGATTTGAGATGTCTTTGAAGGGACTTGACATTTAAAAAGACTTCCTCCAAGGTGGTACTATGTGAAAACCTTTAGTTTTAGGTCAGTTTGTGTCCTAGTAATTTAGTAATTAAGATGAAAAGAAAAGCAGGAGAAATTCAGGTGGCTTTCAGCAGGAATTAGTCTCTGAGGATGTGTCCATGCTGTGAAAAGGAGGGGCTGGGGATCATTAGCTCTGACTGGGAACAGCCTGGCTGGGCTTGCACCATGGTGTGCTCAAATTGCTGAAAGTGTCTGGTCAGCAGTGAGCAGAACGGGGAAGGCAGCCCTTCTCTGCCCACCTGGATGGACTGGCTACTGCCCAGTGAGCTGGAGGGTTCCCTGCACCAGGATTTGCAGTGGGGTGTAAATGCCCCACATTACTGAGGTGCTTTGGAAGGTTCCACTGTCCTTGTCATGTTGTACCTGCCATGTGGGACAGAAAGAAATGTGATGGGAGGGTGACTCAGAGAGGCAGATGAGTGGAAATTTTCAGTCTCCTCTGTTACTGCCCCTTTACCTGTCTGACAAGCTCTGTTTTTCATCAGAAGGACACAGCTCATGGCACCTCACAGGAGTGAGAACTCTTAGCTGGTGTTTGTTAATATTTATTGAAGTTTGGGGAAAAGTGCAAAGTATCTTATCCTTAGTAGAGCCAGAAAAGGAAGACAAAAATTACCTGTTGGAGGCACCTTCATGCTGCTCCATCAGTGTGATAGCTTACTGCTGCACGTGGATAACAGACCATGCTGGCAATGTTATTTAGGCATTTCTCTTTTGTATTGGACTACCCTGCCTTCTTCATGGGAAGAAAGCAGCAACCATGCTTTGCTGTCAGGTGAGTGTGCCAGGATTATGAATCCGAGCTCCAGTTGCTCGACTGGCTGGCAGATCTGCAAATATATTGTTTCTGTGAGCACTGGCTTTGAGAATGGCTTCTTGATTATTGCTTCTGTCCATATCCCACTTATTCACCTTCTCTGAATTTATCATCCCCGGTTCAAGAGGCAATGTGTGCTGCAGCCCTTTATAGAAATGTCCATAAATTCCTAGTCAGCCTCAGTATTTCAGGGCAACCATATTTAATTCTCCTGTAAAAGTAATTTTTTCCCCTCCAGCATGCCTTTGTGCTGAAATATATTTAACAATGACACTTTAGCTCTGGACAGTGGCATTTCAGTGGCAGTGGCATTGGCATTTCAGTCCCAGTGGCACCATTTCACTGGGAAATGGTGAGGTGTTTTATCTGCCCTTCCTTGGCTCTATTTACATATTGAAGCCCTTTACATCTGATGAAAAGAGGCTGTATATTCTTACCTCCTCTTTGCAGGTGGGAACCAAGACAAAAGGGTGTTGTAGCTCAGGTTGCACAAGGTAATTAGGGATTTTCCTTCTACACAGGTGCTTCTTCACACCTCTTTTCCTCAATGCAGTTGGTCTAGGTGGAATTGAGTGTATAGATGCTTGGGGGATGTGGAGTTGCACAGCTTATTTCAGATTTGATTTGGAGCAACTTTAAGGAGGATCCTTGACTCCAGGTCAAGTGTGTGAAAGTGTTGAAGTGGCCTTTCTCCCTGGTGCAATAAAAGCTGAGTATGTGATCTTGTGCCTCAAAGGGAACTTGATACTTTTTCATCTGAGAAGGTATAAGAAGAAAGAGCTGCACCAAACCCTGCTGTAAGGAAATGATTCTGAGCTGCCCTGGACCCAGGCAAGGGACAGACAGCCTCCCACTTGTGCCAGGACAGACTCCCCATGGCATGTTGTCTCTGCCTTGAAAGCTTTATTCTCATCCCTGGGTCCGGTGGCAGCAGGCCAAAGGGAAAGCACATATTGGCTGTAGAGATAACATTTTGTCTTCCAGCTTTGGCCCATCCACTCCTGCTTCCCCTATGACTTAGAAACCTCTGGGTTTTAGAGAATTAAGTCTTGGTAGGCTCAGGAGAAGGATAAAGGAGCAAGACAAGATGCTCAACATCCTTGTCTGCCCATACAGCATGAGGACAAGCCTGAGATCATCTCATCCTGCTCTTTTTTTACCATCTGTGTCAGAGGGGGCTGGTGGAGGCACTGTTAAGCTGTTGCAGATGTTGAAAGTTTGGGGTTTATTTTGCCACAAGTAAGGCAGCTGTCTATATATGTAGACAAGAGGAACAGAGCTGAATCTTCTCATTCCCAGTAGTCATTATGCTGCCAGAGAGATGCGCCTGATTGAAGTCACTGATATTGTGTTTTTATTAACAGATACAAAATGACCAGTGCAAAGAAATGGAGTCCACAGCAGACAAATGGGTGAAGCTCACAGACAACGGGGAATGGGGCTCTCATTCTGTGAGTGTGTGAAAAATTCCTCAATGAAGTTTTTTTCCATTTTTAAATGTCTGTAATTTCCTCTGTCCAGACACCAAACATGGGCCAGCTCCTGTGAATGCATTTGAAGAAGCAGAGCTTTCCTAGCACTGAGGGGAAAAGTCATGGAGATCCCTAAGGAGCTGATCCCAAAGGAAATTATATAGATGCAAGAGTTTGTATTGATTTCCCTGGGCTTTGAATTAAGTGTTTTATGAGGTTGAATAGATTTATGCAAATCTGTGTGCCACAATCACTCTGCATGATTGTAATTGAAATCTTGTACAATCGCTGCTTGCTCATGAGAACACAAGATTATTCTCAGTGCCTTGGCAGAGCAGTGGGAGTGGGGTGTGCATGTGAAGACAAGCAGGATGGGCATTTCATTCCCAAGCGTGTGCAGAAGAGTTGGAGCTGGACTGCACCCAACCTCTGCTCCATGGGGGCTTGTGTGAAAAACCAGCTGGCAGCACCAGGGTGGCTCCTGCAGCAGGGATATGAACCTGTCTGTGTTGGGGGTAGGAGCCCTTTGGCTGCCTGAGTTTGCCCTGTGAACATCACATTCACAGGATCATGCGCAGACCAGCTCATCAGCTGAGGCCTGGCTCCCACTACACCATCACACCCTTGTCCCCAGAGCCATATCAGCAAAGGCCCAGCACAGGGGACATTGTGCCAGAAGAAAAAGGCTTTTGTGGGCATAGGCAACTGCACACTCTCTGTTTTCCATCGGGTGCTTTTCCTCCTGGAGGAGAAACTATGTTCCTGAGCCAGCTCTGGTTGGAGTGCCTGTTGGGTCAGGTGCAAGACCAATACAGGTTACTCTGAGAAGGTGGAAAACTGGCTGAGGAGGGATGAGTGGCATGAGCTGAGAGGTAGATCCAAGGCCAGGGCACTGATTTGGGTGAGCTGAGGGCAGTCTGCATGGGAGATGGTGCCATCTGAGCTCCTCATCTGGAATGTGCAAGTGTCCTCACTGTCTATAAAAGTTGTTGGGATGACTGGCTGAAATGTAGACATGGGCTAGGTGAGATGATGATTCTGGCTGTCCTGAGGGACTTTTTCTGTAAATCCTGACAAGGTGTCTTCTGTGAGCACAATTTTCCAGGTGCTGCAGTCTCTGCTGCTGCAGCTGGTATTGGGTCCCTCACCTCACACAACCTGGTGCCTGTCTCAGTATGGTCCCAGCTCCCCTGTTACATGTGACAGCTCAGCTCTCCTCTGCCCCTGTGTGTAGCAGATGTTTGGGTGTGGGAGATACAATACGCTGTATCTTCTCTTAGCTAAATTTTTCGACTCTCTACCCTGGGTGAACAAGAACTGTGGTCCTGCCAGGCCTGCTGTAAATCACATTATCCTGGACCCTTATGCTGGTAGAGTTTATCCCTCTTCTTGTGTGAAAATATAGCACTTTCAGGCCATTATCCCGCTGTTGGCACTAAACATCTTGTACTGGGCTAGTAGGTATGGAACACCAGGCCAGGCAGGGGCTTGGTGAACCTGCTGCTTTTAGTGATGAGAGTTATACCATAGTTACACAAGTGAGTTGAAGGCAGAAGGCACCAAAACTGCTGCTGGAGAAGTTTTCCTGCCTTCCTACAGACTGGATTAGCAAATAAAGAGAAAAAGGAATAAATAGGTTTTCCTTACCTCAGCCATGATGCCACCAACCCACCACCCTTCCACAGGGGTTGTGCAGTCACTCACTGCACCATGCCATGAACACAAGTGGGTCAGGGCAGTCAGAAACTAGGTTGTTTTCTGCATCTCATTTGCTGTTTGCAATCAGAAATGAGCAGGAGGGATGAGACTGCTGCTGGAGATAGCCATGGATTGTGTCTGGCTTTCTGGTCATGATACTGTGGTGTTACGTGCAGATAGAAGTTGATTTTTAAAACCTATAAACAAAATTCACTTGTGGACTGGATTTTCAAAGTCTGGGTCCTGTTGAGTTTCTTTATGAAAGAGTATCTCAAGGCTTTAAAAACAAAGTGATTGACTATATCTGAACATAAGGCTGGAGATAAAAGCTCTTGAGTGCCAAGGGTAGTTGGATAAAGACAGGAACAGCTTTTTCCAAATTCTGCTTACAACAAGGTCAGAAACAGCTCTTGGTGTTTTTCCAACTGGGGTGTTGAGAAACATTTCCATAAAACACATTTTGGCACTCCTCAGATATGTCTGTACAACATCTGTCTATTGTTTTACCATTACCTCTTGACCCACTAAACAGCACAGGAAAAGCTGCTAGGATGCAAGAAATTTGAATGGAAGTAGGAAATAAAACAAAGTCTTGGCAAGGGGATGTTTGCTAACTCACATGTGTTGTTGCAGGTAACTCTGAAATCAGGTAGCAATATATTATACTGGAGAACAACAGGGATTCTCATGGGCTCCAAAGTTGTAAAACCAGTTTTAGTGAAGAACATCACAATTGAAGGTAAGTAGAATTTTGTCTTTGAGGTTTTATCTCACTCTTTTGTCACAATGTTTGCCAAATGCTACTTATACTGCTGTGCCTACAGCACTGAAGTGTTTTTTTTAGCCCCTTGCCCCCTGTCTCCTCCTCTGAAGAGTAGAAACAGAACAGCAAAACTTCACAGTGACGAAAGGCTGAAAAATTAGTTTATCTGGAAAATGTTGCCATCTACTGGAAAAGACTAGATTAGCAAATAAAGAGGAAAAAGGAATAAACAGGTTTTCTTTGTTGTAGGATAGAAAGACTGTGGTTATTGGTAAGCCTCTCAACAGTGATAAATGGATATATATCATAACAGTGACAGTTGAAGTAATATTCAAATGATCTGTTTTTTCTGGAATTGCTCTTTTGGTCCTGGGCTAAGTGTAATAAAACTGGGAGTGTCATAGAAGGTTCTTAGATGGGTCAGACTTTATTGAGGTATAAACATTAAAGACCTAAATTATGAGTCAGCAAAGCTGAAGTGTATTAAGTGAGTGGTGGAACTGAGTGTGATTTTTATGCTGCTTTATACAGCTGGTTTGCTCTCAGCCATAAACTCACGTAGGCAGGAGTTACAGATGGGTCTCTGTGAAAAACGCCAATCACTTGTTTTTAAATTTTTAAAAGTTTGATAGTAATAAAATGTTTATAAAAATAGTAATACAATTAGAGTAATGAGAATTTGGACAATTTGAATTAGAGACAATAAATACAAAGAGTTACGGATGTCCAGGTACCTTTTCCTGGGCAGCACGAGCCCAAAAAAGGACACACGTTAACAGAGGATTAAACTATTAACTATTAAAAGCAATTGACTGTTGCATATTCATACACCTCATACATGATGCATAAATTCCATTCAAACACAGAATTCTGTCAGAGGGTCATCGTCACCCTCTTCCTCTGAATCCTAACAGCGCCTTCGAGGTGGGAAGAAGTTTGTTTCTTCTGATAATGGAGCAATAAATTATTTTTCTCTGAAAGATTCAGGTGTCCTGTGGCTGCTATCTCAGTGCAAGTCCTTTCTTTAAGAAAGTATCCTACACAGCATAGTTTCTTTTTTAACATTTTTTATAACCTAAACCTATATTTAACACACTACACTACACACTAAGAGAATTACACTACACTAAGAGAATTAATACAGAATTAATACACATTACACTAAGATAATTAATTCACACTAAGAGAATTAATACAGCATTACTTTCTAACACAACACATAAAATATTCATTTTCATATTTTCGAAAAGCCAATCATAAAATACGCATTTTTCACAGTCTCTTTCAGTGCTTTACCCAGAATTTTTCTTACAGGGGTTGCGTACACGTCTGAATGCTTTGCGTGCAAGCCTGGAACCTTCAGTGACAAACCAGGTGCCTCTGGCTGCCAGGTGTGCCCACGAGACACTTACTCTGAGAAAGGGGCTAAAGAGTGCACCAAGTGTAAAGAAGAAATGTATTATGCAGGTACATAAACCAACTGGGACAAAGCAAAACCAGGAAGGTCTGAGTATGTGCAGTCATGGGCTGTTTCAGATCTGAGTGTGGTTGTATCCAGCAGTGATGGTCTCCAGCTAATATCTAAAGGGGAAATGATTGACTTCCCAAAATATGCAGAGGGCACATAGATACATAATGGGCCACAATCAAACGTTGTTAGTGCCGTCAGTGTTAGCATGAAGGGATGGAGGCCTTTATGAGCAGGAAGGGGAGAGTTCTTCTGAAGAATAGAGTGGTGGTGCTGTGCCCTCTCGTGGTAATTTGTGTTATGAGTTGGCAATGACAGGAATTTGCTTCATCACTGCCTTCAGCCTTAACATGTTTTGAGGATGTCCTTTCCAAACACTGTCTCCTGCCTTGCCCCTGCCTCCTGTGGGGTGGGAAAATGGGGTGATCTAGTTGCAAAACCTAGTCCCAAAGTGTTCTGTGTTTCCAGTTATGGTTAGGTGGTGATCTTCAAATGACATGGTCCTAATCTATTCTTCCTAGTCAAAAGGTCTTCAGATTTCTTCCTTGTAGTAGTTTTAGAAAGTTCTTGAAGAATCAGTTACTGACCATAGCACCAGCTGTCACCAATGGCTGCAAATGCCTGGGGACCTGTGCCTCTGCTCACAGTGGGAATGGAAATATCACAATATTATCTGGCAAGAGAAAAAATTGGGCCAGTGTTGTAAGGAAGTCTCTACAGGATTAGAGTGGTTGTGTTCCTTATCAAGTGAGAAAATATTTCCATGCTCTGTAAACTGTATAAATTGTTGTTTGAAGTGGGGAGGGTGTGATGGAATCATAGAGTGGTTTGGGTTGGAAAGGACCTTAGAAATAAGCTCATTCCAACCTCTGTGCCATGTGAAGGGAATTTTCCACTGGACCAGTTTGCTCAAAGCCCTATCCAACCAGGCCTTAACTGTTTCCAGAGATGGGATATTCACAACTTTTCTGGGTGACCTGTTCCAGTGTCTCACCATCCTCAGATTAAAAAACTTCTTCCTAATAATTGTCCCTGCATACACTGAATCAGTGGATTTCAGTGTGTCAGTATTTCACAGCTGGTATTTCCTCTGTTCCCCTGCTTCATTTCAGGGGAAGGTTCATGCAGACAACATTAAGAGCTTGATTTTTCATTTTCCTTTTATAATTTTCTGCTGACTCATTTTAACCTCCAGATTTCAAGCTTGTTATGTTTGTTTCCAGGGACCATTTGATAATTTAATATCCTGTTTCTCACCTTTTCTTTTAGAGGAGGGATCCAGTGCGTGCATAGAGCGACCTCCATGCACAAGCAAAGACTTTTTCCAGATCCACACCCCATGTGATAAGGAGGGAAAAGTAAGTAGAAGGCAAGATACTATTTTTAAGCTCACTGACCTTATTGCTATCTCTGCATTTGAAAGCAAGGTAGTTCTTTTCAGGAATCCATATCCCAATTACTTTCCCAATTTTGCTTTCAGTATAGAATCTGTGGCTTTGGGCTTGTCCTTTGCCTGCCCTCTCTGCAGCCTTTATCCCTCTGTAAGACTCTGCCAGATATGGGTCTGCCTAAGGGATGTGTTTTGCTGAGATGATAAGCTCCTTGCACTTGTGAAGGGTCTGATGGGGTCACTGGGGCTGCTTCCATACTTCCACGCTGCTGGAACACAGGGTGAAGCACTGTCCCAGCACAAGCCCATCTCTTTAGTTGTTAATAATCTTCCTGGCATATTTAAGCTTGTGATGACTGTCCCTGCAGCACCCAGGGGATAATTCAGGTGATGCCATGGCCCAGGAGCAGTGGATACAACCATCTCTATTTCAGGTGGAGGAGTGTTTGGCTGCATAGGTGTGAATGTGTCATGTCCCTTGGTTTTAGCATCAAAGGACAGGTTAAACTCTTGCCTGTGGTCAGGTAAAATACTGGTATATACAAAGTCTGGAGTGTCCATGTGTGTCAGCTCAGCTGCTGGTAATGTGCTTGTCCTATGGGATGCCTCAAATCACCTGGACTCTCAGGACATTGTTTCACCCAGAGACTTTAGATCCACTTGGTCTCTTATAGAGGGACCTCCTGGTGGAGCAGCCTGGCTTTGTCCTAGCAGTTAAGTGAAATTTTGGGAGGAATTTGGAGAAGAAACTGCGTGGACACTGTTTCATGTCTTTCCTTTCCCATCTCTCACTTAGATCCCATTTCTCAGATGGAATTGCAAATAGTCAAATTCCCTAACACCTGTGTGTTGCTGGCCTAATGCTTGCTGGCAGGATTGGGTATTTTGGAATCTCCTGATCAGTGAAATCTAAATGCAGCTTAGAGCTTGCATGCTTTGCTAACGAAGCATCAGTGAGTTTAGCCCCAGAGCTGTCAGGCTCTGCAACCTGGTCTTGACTCAGATTTCTGCTCTGTTAACTGTCTCTAATGACTCAAAAAATCAGCAGCAGTGTTCATGGCTACACCCCCAGGTACAGCTCTAATTGCAGCCTCCTGTGGTTTGTTCTGCCACTGCTCTGTGTGGTCCAAGTCTCCCTGACACTGAACAAGTTCCTGTTATTTGACCCTTTTCCAGTGGCCTTTCCCTTTACTGATGGATATCATTAGAATGCAAAGTGGGTTTTTCTGCAGACAGCCTTCCCTGCCCAGCTGCAATGACAGCAGCAGGTGTCACAGGCACACAGATACTGGCTGAGTTTTCAGGATTGGTTTCACTGCTCTGCATGGCTGGAAATTGGTTCAGCTTTGCTGTACTCCACATCTCTCTGTGTGATGCAGCTCAATGAGAGGGCCTGACTCTGCAGGCCATCCACAGGAGAATAGTGGCTGTAAAAGACCAGGCTATTGATCCCTGATTGCTGAAATAAGCCAGGTTTTCACTGAACAATAGATTGTGTTCTCCTTTCTGCTGTCCCACTCCATGTGTAGAAGGGACCTCTGGAGATTTATGCACTTTACTCTTGACTTTCCATCTACCTGCTGATTTAAAAATCCCAAGTTGAATGCTTCAGCCCCAGTCTGAGAAACCCCTCACCCCATGGCCACAGGCACCCTCTGACCCTGCTCTCCCTGCTCAGATGCAGGGGGATTCCTGTGGTAGGCTGTGTGTTTGGGCTCTGGTGCTTTGCCATCTTCTGAGCCTTTTCATTTTAAACACTGTGCACCCTGATGCTGCTCAACCATTTCTGGGGTGATTCTCCAGAAAATCCTCCAGGTGCTCAGGAGCAGCAAGGACAGGCTGATCCATAGGAAGAGGTGCCACTCTGGCAGTAGGAGCAGTGCCTCAGTGCTTGAGGACCCTGTGCCAGTGACCAGATTGAGCTAAGGTGGCCAGACAAGCCCATGGAGAAAAGACACAACCAGTGTTGAGCTGGGACATTGTGTCCAAGGGTCAGCCAGGGAACATGACCTGGCACAGCCATGGCTGCAACAAAGCACAGGCAGGGATGGAGAGTGAGAGCCTCAGCATCATTGGAGCTCCCAGGAGCCAGGGCTCAAGTGTGAACTGAGGCTTCTCCCAGCTTATTCTGTGGAACAGTTTCAAGAGGGATCAATGCTTCAGGTGCTCTGTGTTACCAGAGGGCTAACCCTGAGTGCAAGCAGCTCAACACCCAGGGTGACAGGGGGTCTGGGTCAAATTCACAAGATGAAATTTCCATTACCTGAGCTTCCAGCCTCAAAGGTCCCTGAGTGCTGGGACCAAAGGGTGGAAGTACCCAGAATGGGAACTGTGGACAGGTTAAACTCTTGCCAGTTGGGTTTCTCAGCTGTGGAACTCAGCTAAGTTTCATCTTGAGATGTAAAACTCTTCCAGAGAGAGACACAAAGTCAGATGAAATTTGAAACACAACTTTGTGGGTGATGCATCTCACCAAAGCTTCTCCTGAAGACAGAAGCTTGTGTCCTTAAAGGGGGGTGATGATGAAGAGGTGGCACCATGGTAACACTGTGGACTGATTCAAATTTGTGTTCATAAACTGCTTTTTATGTGATGACAAGGGATTGGAGGGGCTTGGGGAGAGCTCCTGCATGTTTTTGACATTTTCTCAATAGGTGAAAAATGGCAGGAGAGAAACTGGGAACTTTTCAAAGGACGGGCCAGTATGAATTAAAAATGCAGAACTTGGGGTTCTCTCTGCTAATCCAAATAAGGGGCTTTTATATGGCAGAAGTTTTATTTTGTGTTATTTTGTAAAATGCAGAGATTGCATATCCAGTTAGAATTATTTATCTGATGTTCCTCAGAATCCCCTTGCGTGGAAAATTTACTAAATAAAGAGAAATTAAATTTACTAATTAAAGAGGAAATTTACTAATTAAATAATAATTGTTTTAAGCTTCACATTTTTGTTTTGTCCTTAAAGCCTCATATCTTGCAATCTCCCAGTCATTTCTGCTGCCCTTACCTGCACTTCCCTTTATTGTCCTGTGTGTGCAAGGTCTGTTTTTGGCCTCAAATGATGAGAACACCCTAATTTAGTTTACAAGGGGGACCTTAATTGGTGCATCTACTTCTAAAGCTTCATGGTACATGGTGTGAGCTCAGTGTCTCTTCCTTCCAGACTCAGATCATGTACAAGTGGATTGAACCCAAGATCTGCAGAGAGGATCTCCCTGATGCATTGACCCTTCCTCCTTCTGGAGAGAGGCAGGACTGTCCACCCTGCAATCCTGGCTTTTACAACAATGCCTCATCTTCCTGTACTCCCTGCCCACCAGGCACATTTTCGGATGGGACACAGGGTAAGAGTCTGCAAAAAAATTTTGTGTGTCTCCAAAAGCAGTCATCATCAGTTTAGTGACATATCATCATAAGCCAGTGTTTGTTTTGCTTTAAATACTTGTTAAATAACATTTGAGAGCAAGATGTGGATATCTGTTTTCTCTCCTGAGTCCTTTCTTATCAGGGATCACTGCTCCAAGTTGGCCTGTGTTCTGGATGCATTTCTTGGCTGATAGAAACATCCTGAGAGTTATTTTAAGGGATTCTGAGAGGAGAATCAGAAATTTCCAGTCAGCAATTCCTCCTCAACTGTCGCAGACATTTTTTCACAGAAATCCTTTCTTTGGGATTTGTTCATCTTCTGGGAAGCTGAGGCCCCAGAAGAAGAATGTAAACAATTGTTATCGGCTGGTGTGGAATGCCACAGGTGCAGCGGTGATTGGGCTTCTGTGAGTGCTTGGATTTGCTGACCACTCAGAGGAGAGTTTGTCCTTGCTTTCTGCTGGACACAGAACTTTGTTACTCATTCTTTTCTATGCTATTCTTAGGTTAGCAGCCTCTGCAACTTCTCTCTTTATTCTTTTTAGTATAGTTATAATGTATTATATATCATATATCAATAAATCCAGCCTTCTGATCATCAACCAAGATTCTCATCCACTTCTCTCACCCTGAAGACCCTCATCAGGTCGCTGTAATACTCAACCATCCTCCTATCCATGCCAAATTCTTTCCTGCAAAAACCTCATTTTAAGCCCAGTCAGATGAATACCCTGCCAAAATACCCTGCCAACATTGTCTAGCCTAAACTCTGGCTTGTTGATTCTGAGATGCATTGGCCCAGTGGTCCCCTTCAGTATGTTGGGGGAACTCTTGTTTTTCAAACTTTCAGCTGAATCTATTAAAAAGTAAATGGGGGACCAGTTGCAGATTACTTAACACGATGTTATGATCTACAATTTACAAAATGCTGATCTCGCTTCCACTCTCCTGGTCCTGACAGGTCTTTGACTGTTTAACTACAAAGAAATAAATTATTTTCTTTGCTTATTACTTGCACCAGAGAGTAAAACAGCAGTATCTATGTACTTCAAAGCACTGTTTGACATGTGCCTTGGCTGTGTGATATCCTTTTCTGCCCTCTCACCCTTAGAGTGCAAAGCCTGCCCTGCTGGGACTGAGCCAGCTCTTGGCTTTGAGTACAAGTGGTGGAACATCCTGCCAGGAAACATGAAGACATCTTGCTTTAATGTTGGCAACTCCAAGTGTGACGGGATGAATGGTGAGCCAAACTCCCTGTTTTGTGTGATCCCATTCCTCCTGCATGGATCCCTGCGGTAATGGAGCACCCATCACAATGAGTGTGCTCTTGGCTGCATGACTCACAGCAGTTTCCTCCCTTTCCTTTAGTGGCACCAGGCTTGAAATTTCTTGTGGGAAGCAATGTCACAGTATCATAAAGGAATAAAAATCTCTTGGTATACCAGAGGAGGGCAGGAGCTGCAGCCTATGTGAAATTCCCTCAGCAAAGACCTATCCCACACTGGCTTTAATGCATCTTCAGATGCATTCATATCCCCATTGAAAAAAGCATTGTTTTGTCTTCTCCCTAGTTTATCTCCTTTTCTGCTTTGTGATAACTGTGCCCATCGAGGTCACAAATAATTCTTTTGGAAAACTTAATTACAGCCTGTAATTTTATTACTTTAGTGCTCAGAGCTTTCTCTCTGCACATGTGCTAAAATTGCAGCAGAGAGCAGTCACAGCTCACTGGTGAAAATGATCCTGTTTGGGACTCCTCCAGCCTTCTCTTGACAGATTTTCCTCAGCCTGATCCACCCTGTCAGACTGGTGTAACTCAAGCTTTGAATTATGCGTGTTGAGCAGAGGGGAACTGAAGTATGTGCTTAACATTTAACACACAGATTCACTGATTCATCTGTTTTAAAGCTGAAAGATATCAGATGGATTATCCCCCTTGAGCTGCACTGCACAGATCAGGGAATATCAATTGCTCTGCCGATTTGAAAGGTGAAAATTGCCTGTAAAATCAGCGGTTCATACAATTGCTAAAATTCTTCATTCAAATCATCGTGATATTGTTCTGTAGTTGATATCAGGCATCTTTAAAATACACTGACATACTGAATTGTTTAAAAATTATGGTAACATAGATTTCCTTTGCCACCAATTGATTGAATTTTTTTTCTTTTTCTGTTCTGTAAAGGTTGGGAGGTGGCTGGTGATCACATCCAGAGTGGGGCAGGAGGCTCTGACAATGACTATCTTATCTTGAGCCTGCACATCCCAGGATTTAAGTAAGGAATGGGATATTTTTTCATCTATTTCTCAGTTATTTCTGTCTCTTATACCTCTTTCACACTATCCCAGGGATAATTTGAGTGTTACTTTCTGAAGTGAAATAATGAATAGGAGACAAGAGGAATCTTGAATTTTATTCCCATGTCCCCAGTTTGTCTATTGAGGCAGGCAAGCCTGTGGGACTTTGGTTTTTAGCAAGGACATCTTGGACTGAAGTATTTGCTTCAGTCAAAGATGCAGCTAGCTGGCTGTCTGGAAGCTGAGAAAAGATATTACCATCCTCTGTTTCTAAATTATTCCACAGTAACCAGCTAAACCTGCCATGGGGTGGATACTGGAGTCTGCCCTAAAAGTATTTTAGTGAAACCCAGGTTACTTTGCCCTGTGGCTCCAGGCAGCCTCCACAGTCTGCGCTTCCCTTGGAGCCAGTGGGGAGGTGCAGGCACTGCAGGAGAATGGGAATGCCCCCACTCCTGCACACTCACACAGGATGAAATACCTGCTTAAGGTGTCTTCTGTCAAAAGAGTGAGCTTAGACTCCTAGCTCAGACCAGGTGCTGAATGTTGAGACCAGCAAGGTGTGGAAGATGAGCCCCACCCTCCCTCTGCTGTTTTCCAGCTGAGGTAGATGCAATTACCTTGGTGTAAATCACTTGAAGTATGTAATGTGTTTTAATAATAAGGCTCCCTACCAATATGGTCAAATTTGGGTGTTCATTATAAGGAGGGAAGTGTACAATAAAGAACTTAGACACTTAAAAAATGACCCTGCTGCACCCAATACTCAGTGCAGAGGCTCCCACCTTTCTGCAAAGACAGGTTTTCTATGACAGGACTTTGATGGCTTCACTGAACAAAAAGGAATTTGAAGGATTGACTGCTGCCTGTCTGGAGAGCACTGTATAAATATTTTGTTCCTTCTATGTTAAACAGACCTCCAACATCAGTGACCGGAGCAACTGGGTCAGAACTCGGCCGGATTACTTTTATTTTTGAGACCATCTGTTCAGCAGATTGTGTGCTGTACTTTATGGCAGTAAGTGAGACCTCTTTCTCCATGAGCCTGGTATTCCACAAGTCACTTTTATACCTCTGCATAGGTGTGATTAGCTGCACTTGGTTTATTGTGGTTATTCATGGCATTAGTTTAATATCTGCAGTGCCCTTGCAGGAAGGATTTAATGAATGACCTAGTGAAATTCCTCCAGCACATGAGTTGTGAACCATTCCTGGCTATCTGCTTATTCTAAAAGTAATCACTGGACACTAAGGAGCCCCTATTAAATTAATTTTTCCCCTATTAAATTGACTGATGAAATTATCAGTGTCTCTTGTGCTGTTGAGTTAGCATCTAGTAACAGAGTGACAAGTGAAGATCTGGGACAGAGAATGGGAAGAGGACAGTTTGGAAATTTAGACTTGATCCTGTCAGTGACCTGGAGGATCAGTAGAGCAGCAGACAGATGTTTGTTTGAATGTCCATTAGCTGAGGAAGGCAAATGGATCTGCAATGGTTCCCTTGCCCCTTCCACTGAAAGGGGAAGCTGGTTATTTTTGGTATTTAGTGGCTCTTTAAAGGAACCTGCTTTTAATTTAAAGAGAATTGAGTGGAAATTAGGTGGCAATTTAGAACAGTCTGAAAATTTGTCAGTTGTGCAAAACAAAACAAGTATGTTTGCTTTATTAAATGTTAAATGATGTTGTGGAGTCCTTTTAATATGCTAATCTCTAGATCATAAAACACTGGTGCTTGGTGTAGTATGACCACACTTTGTTCCTTTTTTTTTAAATTATGCCCATTTTGTAGGATGTAAATCGAAAAAATACCAATGTGGTGGAATCATGGGAAAAAAGTAAAGAAAGACAATCCTACACTCACATCATCTCCAAAAATGCTTCCTTCACATTCACCTGGGCCTTTCAGAGAATAAATGAAGGTCAAGATGTAAGTACTTTTTTATGTGTGGGGCTTTACAAAACATCATTCTTTGGACACTCTCTGCCAGAACTCCAGCCCTCTGTTGAAGCTCACAGGTTTCCCATAAGGGACGAGTGGCTCTCACCACAAAGCACAGCTGGGAGGCAGCTGTGCATAACCAATCCATGAGCAAGGACAGAGCCACGGATGAGCTGATCCCTGAATTGGTGCACAGAGGTGTGGGTGGTGTCCCCAGTGTGATGACACCAGGTGTGGTATTTGCAGGGATCCCCTTGGCAGGGAGGAATGATGAGGAGGACTCCATCTTATCAGAAGGCTAATTAATTACTTTATTATACTATATTATTTTATACTATATTACACTATGTTACATTGCATCTAAACTGAATCTGCCAAGCACTCAACTCTGCACAGAACTGCACAGAATCCTGTGACTGTCAGCCAACAATCCTCACACACACACACACACCCTGATAGGCCAAGGAAACAAAACACCATCACTTTGGGTAAACAATCTCCACATTGCATTCTACTTTGGCACAAACATGGGCACAGCAAACGATAAGAATTGTGTTTTCTTTCTCTGATGTTCAGAGAATGTGAAACTCAGAAACATTCTTGGGAAGAATTGTGCCTTGCTTTTCTCTGTGAAGAGAAATGTGGTGACAAACTCCCGGCGTGGTTTCCTTGGCTCTCGTTCCAGAGCAGGCAGTTCATCAATGACATGGCCAAGATCTACTCCATCACGGTGACCAACGCAGTGGATGGAGTGGCCTCCTCCTGCCGGGCCTGTGCCCTGGGCTCCGAGCAGTTGGGCTCGTCCTGCGTGCCCTGCCCTCCAGGACACTACATCGAGAAGGAGAGCAGCCAGTGCAAGGAGTGTCCTGACAACACCTTCCTGTCCATCCACCAGGTGTACGGCAGGGAGGCCTGCATCCCGTGCGGGCCTGGCAGCAAGAGCACCAAGGTACCCAGCCTGGGCGTTTCTGGGAGATGGGCACACAGGGTTTGTTGAGCTGGAAGCTCTCGGGGGGGTGCTTCTAGTGCTCTCCTACAGGCATGTGCCTTGTGAGAACTGGAACATGACTATGACCAATGTGCCCACCAAAGATGTCACTTATTGCTATATATTGGAATATTACCGATACAGCCGGACTGACGTGCTTGAGCTTGTCTGGCCCTTGGTGTTGAACCAAATAGCAGCACTGTGGTGTTTTCACCCCAGAGACACTTTTGGGTAGCTGTGTGCTGCAGCTGGGCACATGGAGACAAGTCCAGGCGTGCAGCTCTGGTGGTGGCAGGATGGAGCTCTTCTCACAGAGGGGCCACTCTATCGCTGTCCGGGGGTCTCTGTACGAGTCACAAACGGGACGGGACTGCTGTGGAACGTGCCTTGAGCTGTTTTATTTTCCAGCATCAGTCTCATTACATGGTTATGACAATGGGAAGCTGCTGCTTAGCTCAAATCACAGTTCTTCTGTTTCTGAGGCCTGCATTTTGCAGCTTTCTCGAAACCCTCTGATTTTGTGCGTTCCCACACCACTCCTCAGGCTTACCTCTGGTGGAGAAGCTTTAAGGTGGTGGTGAAGGAAAGGAGTCAGTTCTGACGGAGGGTTTCGATCCAGAGCTTTATTCCTGGCCCACAGGCCTCTGAATCCAGCAGCAGCTCCAACAGAACTCTCTGAACCTCATGGTTGCTGTTCCTTTTAACCCCGGGGATAAGGGGGAGGGAAGGGGTAGGAATCTCACCAACCAGGTACAGGAGGGGAGGGACAAAGGGACAAAGGACACCTGGATGGCCCAATGCCCCCCCAGGAGTAGAGGGCATCCTTTGGATCTGACAATCACTCAATGCCCTTCTGGAATTCCAGGATTGACAGACAGCACTCAGCAGGGTTCAGTGAGGGGAATTATCAGGGGAGGGACCCGAGGTTCTGAGGTAAATCCTGAAATCACAACGCAACAGCAATAGGACACGAATAATACAACGTGGACATGCAGCTCTCTGATGGTGAAAAGAGAACATTTAATTTCTGACTCCAACATTTATAGATTTCCAAAAGTGACAGTGGATTGGATGGTGATGGTGCCACCTCTCCAATGACACTGGACAAACCAGCAGTCCATCAAAATTGTCCTCCTCCATAAAAGAATGCAAACAATAAATTATTTATATGAAGTGTGTGAGAAAGTTCATTACAAGAATGTAAACATCAGAAAGCTTAGACAAACTAAAAAGAAACCGGGGAGACAGTCACTAGTCTAATTTCTGTTTGTAAATAATCAGATAAAAGTGACAACTTCAGTTCAAAAAAATGTTCATTTCAAGAAGCTGTAGTGTAGACAGTGTACAAACAGGGCAAGTATCTATGTTACTTCCACCAAAGCTATCCCAATCCCTGCTCTTTTAAACTCAGGGACTTCCCCATCTGGATGATATTTCTGGGCCTTTAGAAACCTGTAACAAGTTCCTCTTATATGAAACTGTAAGCATAAGTAAACATTTATCATGTTCAAGGAGCTGCACTGGTACTGGAAGAACAGCTCCAGTTTGTTTGTATTCTGCCTGTTTTCTGCTGTGTTCATATCCTGCCCTTGTTTCTTGAGCTGTTCTTGTGTTTCCTTTACAAAATGCAAGTGTAACCAAGGACATATTTTGGTCTGTTTACAGGGATTTAAGCTGGAACATTGGGATCCTAAAAGTACCCTGAACAAAAGAAAGCAAGAAATTGCATTCTCTTGGCTAATGCAGCAGACAACAGAAAAACCAGGCTTAGGGAACATTTTAGTCCTGATATGTGATTGCAAGGGACTGGAATGGGAATGGGAATTATCCCAAGGGAAAGATGAGTTACAGGAGAGGATAGAGTTCCCATTCATCCTTAACAAGGAAAGCAGTCCTGTCTGCACCCGTGCTTTAACTCTGAGGTGAATGGTTTGCTGCTGTTCCATGACTGCTTTTTAATGGATGCCTCTGCCTTGCAGGACCACTCTGCCTGCTTCAGTGATTGCCTGCTGTCCTATGTCAAGGATAACCAGAGCCTGAATTACAATTTTAGCAACCTCAGCCAGGTGGGCTCGCTGATGAGTGGACCCAGCTTCACTTCCCGCGGGACCAAGTTCTTCCACTTCTTTAACATCAGCCTGTGTGGGAATGAGGTGAGCTCAGCTGGGCCTGAGGGTTGGGAGCATGGACCAATTTGTTGCTTGTGCTGATGCTCTGGGGTGACAATGAGACAGGACAAAGACTCCCTGTCAGCTGAATTGTCACCAATACTGTGCAAACACTTCCCTTTGGATCTTGCTTTGCAGTGCAAGAGGACTTTTGAGCACCCAAGTGATTTTCCAGAGCAGAGATACTGTGTTATAGGCCATGAATAAAGCTCAGAAGAAAATTCCTGTCACATCCCTGCTTTTTCTTTCCTGTGCCTTTAAGTCACTTGCATCGTGACCCTGTCCTTTGTGTGCTGCCACCAAGGAGCCCAAATTAAGAGTTTGAGTCTTTCAGCTGGCAACTGCTTTCCATATGTGTCCCTCATTGCTTCACTGGAGATGCTGTATGCAGAGCCCCTGGTCACCCTGTTGTCTGCCAGTGGCCAAGATGCCCAGTGCTGACTTTGCAGCCTTGGAGAGTGGCATAAAAATGTGTTTTTAGTTTGTGAGTTAAACAGGCTCTGTCTGGAGCTTGGACTGAAGCAGAGTATGTTGTCACACACCTAAATTGACTTTCAGAGCAGTACCAGTGTTGTGCATTGTCCCATGAAAAACATGTGTAGTTAACAATAATGCTCAGCCCTGTGAAGTTCTGAAGTCTTTTTGCCGTGTATCAAAGGATTTGCATGAGTTAAGACAAATGAGTAGTCACATTTCTTTATAGCATTTTGCATACTTTTAGGCTTGTTTGTGTGTTTTACTACCTGGATTAGACCTACTCACAGCTAGATCCACAAATGTAGATATTTTTCTCTCCTCTGTGGATCTGGTCTTCACTTTCCCAAACTACTACAATGGTACTACAGTACAACCAACCATATGGTTAGGTGGTGAGTGCTTGACATTTTGTTAGGAAAACTGAGTCTGGTAATTTGTCTTTCATTGCTGTTGCTCTGATTCTAGCACTGATCTTGACATTCCACATTAAAGCAGTCTTGAAGGCTATAGATCTGTTTAGAGATTTCATGTATTTGTGCTTTGAAAATATTTTATCTGGATTAAATCCCAAATAAAGAGGTATTCTACAGTATATTATTTAAAGGCAAGAAAAATAGGGTTTTCCTTTGCAAGCATTTTACTATGCTCTGCAAGTAAACAGTGTGCTGTCAAGATAAAGAAGAGTGCTCCACAGTACAGATTTCTGATAAGTCACGTGCCAGAGGTGACATTGTATTTCTGAGTCTGTACAAGGCTTTAATGGGAGCTTTGACAATGGCACAGTTTGTTGTGGTTTGTCCCTCTTATGACTGACACATAGAGACATCAACTTGTTGTAAGGTAAAGTAATGAATCTCATCCAGTTTGCAATCAGCAAGTTTGCAATCTCTCTCTTCCCAAACTTTTTCACATCTTATCAACAACCAACAGCTTCTCCCTTTTTTCCTGATTGTCCGCAGGGGAAGAAGATGGCAATTTGCACTGACAATATCACAGATGTTACTCTGAAGGACATGGTTGCAGAATCAGAAGATTTTTCCAATTTTGTGGGAGCTTTTGTCTGTCAGTCCACCATCATCCCATCAGACAGCAAGGGCTTCCGAACAGCCCTGGCTCTGCAGTCCAACAGCCTTGCTGACAGGTTCTTAGGTACACAGTTTGTCTTCTCCTTGTTGTTGTGAATGCACTCTCATGTATTTAGGGCTGCTGAGTAAATCCTTCCTGGCTCAGCAGCTGCATTACTTTGAGGGAAGGGTGAAGGGGCAGCCCAGGATCAGTCTGAGGGTTCCTGAGCTGTGAAGCAGCTCTGCACAGATGCCTGCGTGTTTTGCTGATGTTTCAGTTCAGCTGATGGCTGGAGGAGAAAAGCAAGGGCTGTGCATTTTTAGTTTTCTGTTTCTGTGTTATTCACTCTTCCTTGTGCTTGGTTGTGTGGGTCTCACAGTGCATAGCATTTCAGCACAAAAATCTGGAGAGTGTAATTAAAAAGCACTGGTTTTATTTTA
Source organism: Melospiza georgiana (assembly GCF_028018845.1). Taxonomy (NCBI): domain Eukaryota; kingdom Metazoa; phylum Chordata; class Aves; order Passeriformes; family Passerellidae; genus Melospiza; species Melospiza georgiana. The sequence goes on from NC_080433.1 coordinate 8,079,003, forward strand.
TGTTCTGTACCCACCTCACTCAGGGCAGGACCAATGACTGTGAGAGTCACTTTAGTCCAAGTGTTTCTGCCCGTACCAAGATCCCACTTGGGCAATTTTAGAAGAAGAAACTGATGTGGGGACATAATTAGACAAGGAACCAGGAGGCTTAGGGCAGCACGTGGCTTTGCACATCATTAAGTTTTACATTGGTCCAGATCACAAATTCCCAGAATCTGAGGCCAGATGAGACAATGAAGTCATTTGCTCTGCTCACCTATCCATTACAGGCACTGAGTGTTTGTACTTTCTCCCTGGCACTGAGCCCAGAAACTTAAGTTTGACAAAAGCACATCTTTGGAAGAGCATTCAACCTGGACTTTGAAGACTGCCAGAAATAACAACTTTGCCACAGTCACTGGTATTTTTTTCCACTGATCAAACACCATCTCTCTGTTTTTAAAGTAGGCTTGTCTCCTATTTGAATTTCTCTGACTTCAGTTTCCAGCTCTTGCTTTTTATTAGTCTTTCTCCAGATCACACCAATGTTTTCCTTCTTGAAGAAATATTTTGTGTACTGGAATTGTCACACCCTTCTGATAAATTAAGCAGACCAAGTTCTTCTACTTGTCTTGCTATCATGTATTTATTTTGACCACCTAAAGTGCTCACCTAAAGTGCACTTTGAGGCTCTTTCTACACTTTCGGTAACTTTTTATATTTTTTTAAAGCACAGAATGGAATAGTATCCCAGTATTTAATTTGCTATAATGGCAATAAAAATTTTGCATTTGGAATCCCTGCATCCTTCTTTCTCTAAACTTAAGGGATTTAGTGATGGCTTCTTGGATCTGATGTAGAAGTTACAGTTTCCAAAGGAAATCTCTCTTTCTTAAGACTGGCCTTCAATTCTTGCTGCACTTGTATTATATATTTTATTAATATAATATAATATAATATAATATAATATAATATAATATAATATAATATAATATAATATAATATAATATAATATAATATAATATAATCTATAGAGTTTGTTTGGGACCATCTTGCTAAGTGAACCCAGCAACCAAGTTGCTCTGAATTTTATTTTTAATCCTCTTAATCTTTGTCTCATCTACACACTTTACCAGCATGGATTATACAGTTGCTTGCAGATCCCTGATGTTAATCTTGCATTTTCACACTTCAATATTGATGTCTAGAGAAGCCTGGAGACATCCCATGTTTGATGAGAATTTCCCATGGCCAGATAATTTTATAATGGCTTAGCTAAATAGTTTTTAATGCAGAGTGTGCTCCTAATTGATAGTACACTGCTAACTTTTTAATTAGAACCTCATGTGGTAATTAGTGAAATACTTGATACATTTACATAACTTTAGCAACCAAGTTCATCAGCACTCAAGGAATGAGATCAGATTTGTTCAACCAACAAGGTTCTCCCTAAATTCTTTTTGACTTTCTGTCATTGTGCATCTGTCCATGAACTGAGACCCATTTTCCATCATCATTATTGCGTCTCATTGTGAGAGACACATTACAATTCAGGTCACCATATCCCCTCTCCATGAGTCTTTTGACAATTCACTGTCATCAAAAGCTCTGTTAAAGGTCACTCTTAGGTATGGGTTTCTAGTTCACAAACATTCATGCCAGTAAATGCCAATATTGTCTCCTGCCACCAGAGGAATGAGAGAGGGCAATTATTGTCTTGAAAAACAAGGAGATAGTCCTGACTTTTTTTCTAATACAAAGAAATGATGTCAAGCTCTTCTGGCACCTTTTTTTTATCTCAGTTGCTAAATTTTGAATTGTTGGAGTTTGCCTTTCCTAACATAGCAAGGATGTGGAGCTGCTGAAGTGAGTCCAGAGGAGGCCAAAACGTGGTCAGGGGGCTGACCACCCCTCCTGGGTGACAGGCTGAGAGAACTGGGCTTGTTCAGCCTGGAGAAGGTTTCAAGGAGATTTTAGAGCATCTTCCAGTACCTAAAGGGGCTGCAAGAGAGCTGGAGAGGGATTTTTTACAAGAGCATGCAGTGACAGAAGAAGGTGGAGTGGTTCCAACTTAAAGAGAGTAGGTTTAGATTAGATATTAGGAATAAATTCCCTGTGAGGGTGGTGAGACAATGGCACAGGTTGCCCAGAGAAGCTGTGGCTGCCCCATGCCTGGAAACATTCAAGAAGAGGTTGGACAGGGTTTTGAGCAACCTGGTCTGTGAAAAGTGTCCCTGCCCAGGGCAGGGTTTGCAACAAAATTATCTTTAAGGTTCCTTCCAACCCAAACCATTCTGTGAGTCTGTGATTCTATCAACTGTTTCAAGAGTAAGTGGAAAGCTTCTTTTCTTCAGTCTTTTCACCAGTTTCTGACCACTACCACTTCTTGTTCTATCAATTTTTAACTCCTGGGAAGGATGCAGCCCCCTTTGTACAACTCCCTCTTCTGAAATGTTGCAGTGAAGCACCAATATTTTCTGTCTTCTTTGGTTCATGGGGTTGGAAAGATCTCTAAGAACTCTGATTACTTGCGTTTTCCTCCTTTTCAGCTTTTGCCCAGAATCCATGTAGTTCATACACCAGCCTGTCATTTGTTCCAAAAAGTGCCATCAAGGCTTCCCCATGATTCCATAATACTTCTGAGTCTTGTTATTCCATCTCTCAAAGCACTGCAAATTGCTCAGGTCATTACCTGGTTTTGATGTGTGAGGGTTGTACACTCAAGGCATATGCTCTGAGGGGTTGCATCAGATATCTTCAGCAGTCCTTTGCCAGCCTAAATTATTTAATGTTTCTTTAATATCCAGTCATTGCTTTAAATTAATATAAAAGAGTAATAAGTATTTACACAGGTGTTTGGGTTTGGTTTTTTTTTGCTCTATCTGCATGAGGAAATCGGACTGTATGAGGAACATATATATCTGCAAAATTTAGTTAGAAAAAAGTGTGTGTAATGTACAACGATGTCATTAAATGCTATAAAGTGAGATCCACAGCTTTCAGACTGAGAAAATATTACACATGGACCCCTCTAAAATTCATTAATAGATTGCTTTTTTTTATTTTTTTATTTTTAATTTCTTCAATTTTAGGAGCTACTGTTGAAACAGTGCTGGAAAATATCAGCATCAAGGCAGATATATTTCCTCCCTCTCCAAGCAAAATACCAGATGTGCATTTCTTTTACAAGTGGGTAAAAAGTGCTGTGTATTGCATTGTCAGATGTCTTCATTTGTTTAGAGGAAACTAAAACTGTGAAGGGGGATCTATAACCCACCTTTAACCTTTGCACTTTAAGCAATATCTGCCTGATATTGATTGACATGTTGAAGATCATCTTATGAAATCAGCAAACACTCTTTACTCAAATCTAAATAAGTCTTGATCCATAGAAAGTGATCCCAGAGCTTTGATTCATCCAGATGACGCTTTCAGTGTCCTGTTACTTTCCATATTTTCTCATATATGACTTGGAAATGTCCACTTGTGGTTGCATATTTTCTTTCACTTTCATTTGTGTTTACTTTGATGCTACAGATTAAAAGTAATTGTTTCAACACACACAGTTACTAGAGTGCTTTTCCCATTCTTCACTCTTCTCCATAAAAAGAATGCCTCAGTTTGGGTAGGAAGCAGCTCAAAGATCAGCTCAGTTCAGATGTCGACATGCTGATCTTCATGTCAGCTGTGTTTCTAAGCTGGGACTTAATTGAATATAGGACATTGGATATCAGCATTTTATGCTTATGTGAATACTTAAATTATGTGTCTGATTCTGCAAACTGAACCCCACACCAGAGACCCTACTTTGAGCATATTATGAACTTGGCTTACAAGGTCTATCATGCTGGAATAAGATCTTTTAAATCCCCTTTAACTGGGGGTACAAGTTGTGGGTTTCTCTGGGTCTGGATTGAAGGCATTTGAGATGGCAGTTCTTGTTCAGACTCAGCTGTTTATTATTTCTTATCAGTAAAACAGTCTCACTGCTGTGAGCTGGGCAGTTTTTCGTTAGAAGGCACAAAATGGCCAACAGTCTCTTGTTACAAGGTCTTTTAAGACTAAACTCTCCAGTTAAGAACTGACACCTAGATTATTTTCCCCTTTACCCCAATAACTGATCCCACAGAGCCCACAATGGGGACTTTCCTGCCCAATTACAAAATGCCACCCAAACCCATGGAGAAGGAGGAAGAAGAAGCATGAAGAAGAAACCCAGGATGACACCCTGTGCCCTCCATCTTGCTTCCATCCACTACATACTAAAAATCCCAAAACCTCAATTTCTCACCAAGTGATACACCTACACTGCTCTCTATAATCTATTGCACACTTTTGTGGATTCCAGTCTACCTTGAAGTCTGGGAAACTTTCTCCCTGAATGAGGGTCAAAGTCAGGGCTCCCCTGGGGGTCAGGGCACCCCAGAGCAGACAGAGGAATATTCCCAGTGCTCTGGGTTTCCATACAGGACAGTTTGTTTCTCAGGTTGCTAGGCTGGGAGTGAGCCCTCAGAGCCTCTCCAGCAGAGTAACACAACAACCACAGCACCTGTGACTCTCCTTTTCAATCATTTTGTTCTGTTTGTGGCAAAGTTCACTCCTTGATGCAGCAGATTCAGAAAACCAGAGCAGTTCCCTGAGTAGCATCTCAGAGCACTTTGAGATTTAAATGAATTGGAGAGGCCTACCCTGATTCTGTTGCTCTTTTTTTCGTTTGTTTGTTTGTTTGTTTTTCACCTGGCAAAGTCAAAACCATTGTGGTAAAGGGTATTTTGTTAGTATTACAGCTGCATGAGTGTTTACAGACCTCTGAAACAGTAATTTCCATTTAATGTAGTGGAAATATGTTCCTTTTCTCCTCTTGTTTGACATTAGGTCTTCAACAGTGACAACCTCCTGTGAAAATGGCCGAGCAACTGTTGTGACAATGAGATGCAACCCCCACAAACCAGACCAAGGAGAGCTTTCTGTGCCCAGGTATTTCAGTCTTTGCATCCTACTAGTACCAAAAAGCCTTTGCTCCTCAGGTAATCCTTACAAAACTCATTAGTAATTTTATACTACAATAGCAATGAGGAGAGCTCTGTCCCTCATCAGTCACTTGTTTTCCTAGGTGTCCATCAGCTTCCAGCAGACCAACTGATCTGTGTTTAGGCTGTGTGGCAGGTTGTTCTGAGCTTAAATGCAAAAGAAAATGCAGTGATGTTGGCTTGTTTTCACTTCTCCTTTATTTCAGTTCCTTATTTCAATCTTCAGCCTCCTGATTAAACTGCCTAGTTGAGGCTTTGAGAGGTAGTTTTTCTTCCTTGAGCTACAGCAGTAGGTAGTTAAAATTATTTTTTTGGACAAAGGCAATCTGCTCTAGGAATTTTGAAATCTGCTATTGCAATGCTTGTGTGAGCTCTGTCTATTTTATGTTTGGGATATATTTATTTATGTGCTTCATTGCTGTATCCTGGCTGCCTTGTACCAGTTGTGTTTAATTTGCCTGATGTTTTTTCCCTTCAGTCTGATTTGAGGGACTTAAAAAGCTTCTTTCTTCCAAAATCCTGTTTATGCCCGCATAAGCATAACTTAAGGCATAAGCATGATTGAAAAACTGCAGAGAAAAAAAACAAAAAAAACAAACCAGTAAAATACTCAATTCTATTAATTTTTAGCAACACACTGTAATTTTTCAGAAGTTTCCTTCAACTCTGATAACTCTCCTCTTTGGTTATCAAGGCCCATTTTAGTCTGTCTGGATGTTACTATAAATCTGCTGATAGCTCTCACTCATCCTCCTTCCCAAAAGTGAGCAGTGTGAGAGGTGTGGGATCCTTTGGTCCCTGTCCCTCTCGTGGCACACAAACTGTGCTTGCCTGGAAGAAGGCAGAGTAGAGTTTACCTCACAGGTGATGGATGAATGATTGGGATTTGAGCACCTTTGGAGATGCTTACTCCAGTTTCTGAGGGACCTGTCCTACAAATTCTGCTGGGCAGTGATCCACTATCAGCTTCTGCATGAAAATTCTTCAGTTGTTCTTCCAGTGCCACAGGAAAAACATGATGGGAACTGTGATAAAGCACCAGCAGTGAGGGAGGAACAGCCTCCCTTGCTTTTGAAAGTGTGAGCAGGGGTAGAAATGGTACATAGCTGACATGTGTACCTTAGTTCATGTTGGCTTTTCCTTTCCTATCCCCCTTTGATTAGCTCAGCAGTCAGCTGCTTTCACACAGGGAGGTATCAGGAATATGTCAAATAATGTAACTCCTTGATCCTCCAGGCTTGGTGTTTAGTATCACATGAATGTGCAGTACAAGATGAAAGCAGTTGAGAAGAAAGGTCTGTCAGTGCTCTTGCCATGTAGGTTGGAAAAATGCTCCATAATTCACAGAGGAATGTACCTGTTGTCAGGTATTCAAATCTGGGTAAGCCAGAATGGGCTTTTAGGGCTGGGGATTTTTCAGTGCTTCAGATCAGGATACCAGGTTTCCAGATAATATAAAATAATACAACTTTAAATTAATTTTTTTTCTGCATGAATATATTTCATATTTATATCACCAAAATTCTTGCATGGCCTTTGGCCATTGCTGCTGTTAGGCCTGATGTGATTGTCAGTAAAAAAATCTACGTGACTGTCCTGCCCCTGCCAGTGCAACTTCCTTCTGCAGGCTGAATACAAAATAGGCCATTAGTTTTTCTTGGAGTAAGAGAAGCTGTTATCTCTTCATTAACGGGTGAACATCCTTCTAGTAATTAACCATGACAGGACAAGTCCATTCCATATGGACTAAATCACCCAGACATCATTAGAACAATGGCAGGAACCAGATAGCAGCAGTCAGGTGGAACAGCCACCCTGTGCAGGAGAACAGTGATGCTCCATCAGTGTATGCTGGTGTAGTAACACAGCACCTCTTTCTCTTTCTCTTTCTCTTTCTCTTTCTCTTTCTCTTTCTCTTTCTCTTTCTCTTTCTCTTTCTCTTTCCCATTCCCTTTCCCTTTCCCTTTCCCTTTCCCTTTCCCTTTCCCTTTCCCTTTCCCTTTCCCTTTCCCTTTCCCTTTCCCTTTCCCTTTCCCTTTCTCTTTCTCTTTCTCTTTCTCTTTCTCTTTCTCTTTCTCTTTCCCTCTCCCTCTCCCTCTCCCTCTCCACACTCCTTTTAGATCTTTGAAAGCTCAACACCTGTTTTCACTTGAGGAAGCACTTTACAAACCAGGAAAAATTCTCCCCCCAGATTCTTCCATCTGCTAACTCGATGGATGTTTACCCATTTCTCACACTTCTCATTCCTAATCTTCAGCAGCAGAAGGTGGATGAGGATGCAAACCCCAGAGTGTTTCTTTCCTGACTGATAACTGAGCTCTGCTCTCCTCGTAGCTCCTGCCCTGCAGGCACCTGTGATGGATGCACTTTCTACTTCCTCTGGGAAAGTGCAGAAGCTTGTCCTCTCTGCACAGAGCAAGACTACCATGAGATTGAGGGAGCCTGCAAAAAAGGATTTCAGGTACAGCACCCATGTCTCAAAGTCAGATGGGCTCATTTGGATATAACTTGGACTCTTGTTGAGATTTGGTGTGCAAATTAATGTGTGAGTGGGTTGGAAGGCTCTGAGCTGGCTGGGATGCAAGCTGAGGGAGGAGTTGTGTTGAGACTCAGGAATGTTTGTGTCAATGTCAGTGTGGTTCCTGCAAGAGAGCTGGCGTGTGCTGCCAGCTGTGTGAGTAAGGATGTGAACTCTCAATGCATTCAGATTTGCAGGACAGTTATTTCTGAAGGATGGAGTGCCCTAAAGACTTCAGTTGTTTCGTAGCCATAAGCATCGGGGCAGGCTAGGAAAGGTTTCCAAATGTCAATTTATAAATTCATCCTACTTGCTTGCAATGTTTTTGCTGCTGCCTTCTCTAGTCAAATATTAGGAAGTTCTTCCACAGGTTCAAACTCTCCTGTTGATCAACAGCTCCTGTGCAGGCACAACTTATTCCCAATAGCTGTCCAGCCCATATTGTGCCACATGGAGACCTATACAGGGGAGGAAATCCTTTTGCCATGCCTGAACCTGCAGGCCCAAGCAAGGAGAGGACTGATTATACAATATAACTGAAAACCTAAAGGGTGTGTTTTGGTTTGCTTTCACTAAATGTTATCTGACCTTTCTACCTGAGAACAGCTTGTTTTCTGTAAGTCTAAACAGTTCTCTCTTTTCCTACAAGCAGCTCACTTTTTGGTGTTTTCTGTTTGAAAGGAAACCTTATATGTATGGAATGAGCCAAAGCATTGCATTAAAGGAGTTTCCTTGCCAGAAAAAAGGACCAGCACTTGTGAAACAGTGGATTTTTGGCTTAAAGTTGGAGCTGGTGTTGGTGCTTTCACAGCTGTTCTGCTCATAGCCTTGACTTGTTACTTTTGGAAGAAGAACCAGAAGTAAGTACTGCAAATTGTATTGCATTTAAAAGTTAGCTAAAAGCTTGATGGAGTGACTTTTCCTTCATCTGACTTTATGACACTCTTGATAAGCAGTACCTTGTGGGATCAATCCATTCACACACCAAGTTGATGTTTCTTCTGTCAATGGTGGCTATAAAAAAATTCAGTGAGGAAAGTATAGAACATCCATGGTAATTTGCAATGGCATAATTTCCAAATGTTTTTTTAACCCTTGAGAGTTTTAAGTTGACTTTAGTTTCTGAAACAACGTGGCTTTCTCAAAATCTGAAGACCAAAAGAGTATCTTTAATCTAATTAGTCCTTTCAGCTTGGTAAAAAATTAGGTTCTTGACCATATTGTTCAGTTCTGTTTTGGTTGTTACTCCAACCAGCACTTCTTCATGCAGGAAGTCCTCTTGACCTCCCCTTGGTCTGGGTGGGAAAATATGGTTCTTTTATAAGGATAGAGGACTAACTGGAAAGCGAGAGCTCAGTGTATTGTTAGTACTATTTTGGTTACATATTTTTAATGATTGAAAAGTATCTAATTTCCACTGCCTCAGAAGTAACTATGTGGGAGGACTGCAGACAATCTAAATTACAAAACCCCTGAGTATGGGACATTTGAGAAAAAAAATCTATTCCTGTGTGGCTTTATATCTTCAGGCTGGAGTATAAATATTCCAAATTAGTGATGACAACGAACTCAAAAGAGTGTGAACTGCCAGCTGCTGACAGCTGTGCTATAATGGAAGGAGAAGATAATGAAGAAGAAATTGTGTATTCAAATAAGCAGTCGCTGCTGGGGAAGCTCAAATCCTTGGCAACAAAGGTGAGTAGTAATTACCAATATTAATACAAAAATAATTATTACCTTTTTTTATTACTGGATATGATGAGTCTTTGATGCTAATTTCACAGCAGTGCAGCCTCCCACGCACACCTCATCCAGTCCATAGTGATCTGCTGAAATCCACAGTCTGGATAAAATTAAGAAATGTTGTAGGGTTTTTGGGTAAATGCTCCTTCCTCCACAGAGATTTCAGTAGCATTTTTTAATTGCATGGGTGACACCAGAAAAAAACAGGTAATGGCAGAGAGAACTTTTTTGCCTGGAATCCTCCCAGGCACATCCATTGCTGAGGCAAACACAGCTATTAGAGATGCAAAAAATTAAGACTGGCAGCACAGCCACCAGCCACTGCTTGCAGCTCACCTGGGCTGGCTTCATGGCTGGCTGGAGAGCCATAATTTTGAGTAGGATTCACTTGAAGATAAATCATCTTCATCCTGTTGCCCAACACAGCAGCCTCCTCCATTTCAGTGGGAAGCAGCACCAAAAAAAGCATTTTTTTTCTGCAGTAGATGTGATGTGGATTGTTGCATGTCTGAATTGACAGCACCAAACTCTTTGGTGTCCTTTGAGCATTTCTGAGAGGAGCCACAGAGGACCATCATGGTAGATCCCAAAAGCTCTTTAGTCTTTGTTCCAAATGCCTTGAAATCTGTGCTGTGGAAAGGGTAGTGTTGTCTTTAAGGGATTCCAGTGGGGGCATCTGTTATGATCAGGATAAAGGCAAATGACATTTTCCCTTTCAAACGGTTTTGTTGAAGTCAATTTCTTGGAAAGTCTCTTAAAATACCATGATAAAAATTAATTTTAAAACATTGTACTCCAGTTTATTGTCCAAATAATATCTCAGAATGTTGAATTTTGAGATTTTTTTCCTTGTATCCCTTTTTGTTTCCTTCTGTGATTGGCTGCAAAATAATTAAAACTTGTGTGCTGCCTTTCTTTTCCCTTATTATTCTTTTCTCTTCATTTTTTTACTTTTTTTTGTTTGACTGGTGTCCTCTTGCCACACTACCTGCTCCTCAGATATCCCTCCTAGGAGAAGTTACCATTGCACAGATAATGTGCAGAAACTTTCCCTTGAACCCAGCCTGACTATTTGTCCTGCAAAATCAATATTTTTCCTTGTGGAAGGGGGCAGAAATTCAATATTAATTCTTAATTCAATATTGAGAATATTGAAGATGTAAATAAAATCAAATCACATAAAATTTTCTGGTGATGTTGCTAAAATAGAATTAAGCTTTAGTACTTCAGTATTCAGACAGCTTGAATGCCTTGTTGGAGTTTTTTAATGTTCCTGTATCCACTGTAGCAGGCCTCCTGAGTGTTCTCTCCATTTTCAACAAGCTTGTCAGGTATTTCTAAGCTTGTTCCTTTTTTTACTGCTAGATAACAATAGCTGGTAAATTCAACTTCCAGTACCTCATTAGCTTTCTCAGCTCTGTGTCCTGTACCCCCACAGATAACTCAAATTTAATATATATATTTATAAAAAACCAAATGTTATAGGCATTGCTTTTCATTTATGCAAAAGATGAAGAAATTAATGTCCTGCTAAATATGCATGTAAAATACAGAAAAAAAATAAATGGAGGAAAACAGGGGAGAAAAAGGAGAAATGTAAAATGAGAGAGAAAGAGAATCTGCAGTGTCCTAACTATATGTTCAAGCCTCAGGCTATGGCATTTCTGCCAGTGTGTCACAAAGATATCAGTGGGTTCAAGCACCCAAGGGATTGAGGGCTGGGCCTGTAATATAGAAAGGGATGACTTATTTTTAATGGGAAGATATAAGCCAAATAATTACAAACCTGTTTCAGATTGGGGGCTGTTCTTGTTGGGTCTGTTGTCTCCAGCATGACAATACCAGGCTCTTCAGAACAGATATTTTTCACTGGACTAGCATAGGACAATTTCTCCCCTTCTTTCTCTAGTCTGCACTAGACTGTCCTGATCTGTGTGAGAAGGCTTTAAAAATCAGATTATGAAGGTAATTCAGGACATTTTGCAGACTATTTGGGTGTGTAAGTCCACATTTCTTGCTCACCCTGATGCCTGCTGGCCAAATGAAAACAGAGAGAAAACTCAACTCTCCAGCCCTGATTTTTAAGATGGAAACTGATGTTTTGTCTTGTGGGTCTCCCAGAGGAGTTGTTGAGATTGGAATCCAGGACCAAGGCAGTGGTGTTCACACTCACATGCTGTGCTTCAAGCATTTTATATTTTGCAGAAAACACATTGATAAGTGATAATAACCATAGAGATGATTACCTTGCAATTCCCCAGCTCAGACTGCCTGTCCTATTCTCTGAATATGAAATGACTTTCCCTGCACCCTCTAAAATAAGTACCATGAACAATAGCTATAGCATAATTTTATTGTTTTTGCAATTTTTTTACAGAATTAGTAATGTTATTAAATATTAAAGGATCAAACTGTGCACTTAATTACCATAGTAAAAATAAAGTGAAGTTTTTGGCAAAGGATATTGAGAGCAGAAATGATTGTGCTGACTGCTGGAGAGATTTTGAAGAAATCCAGTTGATGGGAACCTGTCTTTCCATTGCAGGAAAAGGAAGATAATTTTGAATCTGTTCAGCTGAAATCTTCAAGATCCCAGAATATATGAAGAATTAATGCTGCCTTCAAAGGAACAAACCTAATTTCTATTTTTACAGGACTATATTTTAAACATATTCTGGCACACATTATAGTGGTGATCTTGGTGAGAAATGCTTGGCCTTTTAAGAGGAAAGAAGACAGGAAGCAAACCAGAAAAATGGATTGCCTTACCATGTGATTGAGTACCTTGCCAAAAAAAGAAAGCAGATTCTTGGATTCCTTACTGGGAATGAAATTCAACTCAGGAAGAGATATACATACTGCAAATAACATGAATTTTTTGCATTCACCTGGGCAACACTCAGGCATGCCATATGATTTATAGGTACCTTTCATTTCCTTCTCATTCCTGTGCATATTCCTAAGAAATTATTTTCAGAGAGGCCTGCAACCTCCTGCTAAGGTTGTGTGTTGTTGTTTACTGGCACAACTGTGAGTCTTTCTTGAAATCAAAATTGTGAATGGTACTCAGAATGAGCCTCGGGTGAGTTTTGAACTTTGGAAAATACTTTTGATTTTAATGCTTTGAAGGTGTGGATGGTCTGTGTTAACCTCTAATGCAAAAGGAATTTTGTTGCACCTGCAAATTGAACCCATTCTGGTGCCCAAGTCATGGCCATCAAGGTTGGAGTAAAACCTAGTGCTATTAAATTTAAACTTGGTAACAGCTGTTGTGTGAATTGTAGGTCTGGGCCCATGAGTTTGTAGGCAGTAGCAGGTTCAAACTCTTTACAGAGATGTAAAGTGGTACCTACAGTGCAAGTGGCACTTGTCCCTCTCTGTGGAAGCTTGTCCTTTCAAGAGAAGTCTTTGGCAGATTCAGCGTTCTCCCTTGGGCTGGGTAAATGTCACTTTTCCCAGGGCTAGGAACCAGCAAAACCTGAATTCTAGAGGTACAGCAAAAATCTCAACTTTTGGGAATGAAGGATCAGCTCTGTCAGTTGAGAGGCTTGTTAGAAATACCCAGCCTCCTTTAGTCCTGAGTTCATGTGAGGAAGGGGTAGGGATGGAGGGATGGAGGGATGGATGGATATGGATGGAGGGATGGATGATGGATGGATGGACGAGGAATGGTTAGACGTGTGGATGGATGGATGGATGATGGAGGAATGGATGGATGGGTGGGTGGATGGATGACGGATTGATGGATGGATGTTTGGATGGATGTTTGGATGGATGGATGGATGGATGGATGGATGGATGGATGGATGGATGGATGGATGGATGGATGTCCAGCAGAGCTGAGCATGGGTTATGTACTTGCACAGCATCTGAATGCATCCTGTGGCAGTGCAAGTAGCAGCTCTGGAGGAAAGGCACAAAATGGTGCCTTGGAAACTGGAGGCTGGGTGATTTTATTTCCATAAAATCAGCCACGTTATAAGCATGTGATCTTCATAATATCCACAGTAATAATTTCCTGAAATTCCCTCTGAGGTCGAACTCAAAGGAATCTGAAACTTGGGCAAAAAATATTTGAGTAAAATTATGCAAGACTTGTACAGAGCCAGAGAAAATGAGTCACAATTCTTGTATTGACCTCTGGTCAGACTCATATTTCCATTACAGCAAATTTATGGGAATTGTGGAATGCATCAAAATCAGAAAAGAGACATGGGCAGAAATGGTCTTTTTACTATAAGGAATATAGATTTTTGATTTTATATGACTGAGCTAGGTCTATCAATAAAAGAGGGTCCACTTTTAAGTGAAATTTAAATGCAACTGAATTTTCTGCACTCTAAATATTTTATTATACTCTAGATGTGAACAAAAATTTTATGAAGTTTAGGTTTTTTTTTCAATAGGGAAAATTCAGCTCTGTTATTTTATAGTTCCAGTCAAAGAACACACACTTTACTTTTTTGATGGGAGATCCTTCAGGCATCTTAACTGAAGTGGTGTACATTTTTTGTTGGTCTTGAAAAGGCACTTCACTTTCCCAACAAAGATTTTTATGGGGTAATGTTGAATGTACATTAAATACACATTCCTTTTTGTATATTTTGTACCATTGCACACTTATTATTGTACATTGTATTTGTTGTCATGATGTCATTTATATATGGTTGTCAAAGATGATATGCTCACAGAGTAAATGGTTATGGCTTTGGGGTTTCACGTCTTGAATCTTTTATGATGAGGGGTTTTATGTTGTTGATTTTTATTCAACTAGTGTGTTGTAGCATCAAAGATATATATCTGATGGACATTCATAAAATAAAATAAAAATATATTTGAAATTTTGGACTTGAGATGTTTGGTGGCCTTGCAGCCTTCCCTGAACATTGCTGGTCTTCAATAATGAGTAGAGCTTTTCACTGTCATCAAGTTGCATTTGTCTATATCTCCTTTAATTTTTCCCCTTCTCTCTCCATATGTTTGCTCAGCCATAATTACACTTCATTCTCCAGAACACCATTTCTTTTCTTATTGCTGGACCCAGATCCCTATAATACAGAAACACCTTATTTTTATAAAATATATTTAATTTTAATTAATACTGCACAGGTTTCATTGGGTTCCCGTCACTTTCCATTATGTTTCCAAAATAAAATGGAGTGGAATTTCTTTAAAAGCTGTGACAGATTTTGCTGTATGACTCTTCTCAGCTCTGCTTCCAAAAATTTTATGATGATATTGTGGAACATTCTCGAAGGCAATCTAATGGTGTATATGGTGCAGTGCTAACATAGTGGGAAAGAAACCAATGCTGTAGACTTTATTTACCAAAACAAAATAAAAGTGCATTTTCCAAGAATTAGGCAAAGAAAAACTGAAATATTTGAGGAGACTTATACTATTCATTCTGTTAAAGATGAAGAAGAGAGGGGAAGTTTCCACTTTCCCATAAGAGGGGGATGCAACAAAGATTCCTCTATGGCTGCCCATTGAAATCACAAGACTCCTTTTCCCTTTCCGAATCCAAACAGATAGGCTTAGAAACACTCTGGAAAGAAGATAGGATCAAATGAAATGCAATTAAAAAAAAAACCAGAAAAAACCAGAAAACCGGGACTTTTACTGTCTTCAGAAAAGAGGCTGTCAGGAAATGAGCTGCATTGCAAAGGACCAAAACATGCAAAAACCAAGCTCAGAGATGTTGTAAAAGCAAGGGAAAAAGTCAAGGAGGAATACAATACTTGGAGGGGAAGATACCAGGGACATGGCATGGATACCTTAAAAAAAAATAAATTTCCCTAAGTCATAAACATAACTTTTGAGAAAAGGAGCTACATTTCAAAGCACCAAAACATGCTAAACTAAGCTCACAGATGTTGAAAAAGCAGGGGAAAAGCCAAGGAGGAAGACAAAACTTGGAGCGGAAGATATCAGAGACATGGCAGGGATACTTAAAAAAAAAACAAACAAAATTTCCCTAAGTCCAAAACATAAGCTGTGAGAAAAGGAGCTCCATCGCAAAGGACCAAAACATGCCAAAACTAAGGTCACAGATGTTGCAAAAGCAGGGGAAAAAGCAAAGGAGGAAGACAAAACTTGGAGGGGAAGATAACAGGGACATGGCATGGATACTTAAAAAACAGAAAACACAAGCAAAAAATCTTTCCCTAAGTCAAAGCCATCGAAAGGCATGGCATGCCATCAAGGGCAGGGACATGCACCAATGATTCCTCTATTAGTGCCCATTGAAATCGCAAGATTCCTTTTCCCTTCCCGAAAGGAAATTCTATTTCCTTTCGGGAAGGGAAAAGGAATCCTATGAATCCGAAAAGAAAGGCTTGCAAAGCCTCTGGAAAGGAGATAGGATCAAATGAAATGTAATTGAAAAACACCCAAAAAAACCCCAGAAAATCGGGACTTTTAGTGTCTTCAAAAAAGAGGCTGTGAGGAAATGGGTTGCATTTCCAAGGACCAAAACATGCCAAAACCAAGCTCAGAGATGTTGCAGAAGGAGGGGAACAAGGCAAGCTGGGAGACAAAACTTAAAAGAGAAGATATGAGGGACGAGACATAGACACTTAAAAAAATATAAAAAATTGAAAAAATCATTCCCTGCTTCAAAGCCATCAAAATGCATGGCATGCTATCAAGGGCAAGGACATGCACCAAAGATTCCTCTATTGGTCCCCGTTGAAATTGCAAGATTCCTTTTCCCTTCCTGAAAGGATAGAAAAGAAAATTTTTTTTCCAAAATCAAGGCCATCTAAATGCATGCAGGCCATACACCATCAAGTGCTGTCATATGTAGCAAAACTTGCTGAAATTTTATCCCCACTGAAAGCCAAATCAGAAAAGAAGTGTTTACAAACACGCTGGAATGGAGATACCTCCAAATGAATTGGAATTGGGGTTAAAGAAAAAAAAATTTGTAAATTTGCAAAATTTATTGACGATAAGAAAATGGCCCGGGATTATGTCAGGTTCTGTGTAAAGGACCTAATTTTGACAGCCTTTAAGGGTTTATTAAAAGTCAGGTATATGTGACCTCTTCCTATGCTCTGCCAAAATATACAGCAACCTCTCCTTTTATTCCACGTGGAATCACATTAGAAAACTGTTATTTGATGCCATAAAACAATGTGAATCTGTCGGTTATGCGTTCACTTGACTAAATGGTTCTCATTTTATTTCTGCATTTGCATGCTTTTCTTTGAAATCTGGAGTCAAGCAACTGAATCTCTTTGAGGATTAAGCACATTTTACTGGTGTCTGTATAAATTATTGGCAAATTAGCAGAACGTCATTGTCTGAGCTTTGGCAGAGCTTGCTAGCGGGAAAATGCACAAACAATGTGTTCTGGCTTGGCTCCGATTGTGTTACTTGGTGTTTCTAATACTGAATACAATTGATTAACTTTTGGGGAAAACTATGTCTTAGAGCCGCAGAGGGAAATTACTGAGTAGCTCCAATGATCTATAATCTTTATTCAAAGAAAGGATTTTACTATTTGCTTTTGAAAAATAGGTTCTGGGATTCTTTGATAGTAGAGGGGAAAGTTTGCAGGCTTTGTCCTTCCAGAGCCAGTAGTACCTGTAAAATCAAGGTAATTAATTATAATCTGATAACAGCAGATGTCACCATTTAGGAGCCCGTGGTTGTTGACTCTTCTCCAGCAGTGACCAACACAGATGCTTCAGTGTAAGGGTGGAAGCAGATACAATTCATGCTGACACCCCAGTGGGGATTTCCTCCTCAGCAAGCAATGCTGCTGGTTGGTCCATGAAGCATGAAGGACTTAAATAGCCATTCTAGATATTATTTGACAGCTCTCTGGGAAGCACATTGCAGTCCCTTACCACCCTCAGAGTGTTTTCTCCTAGTATGTAATCTAAATATCCCTTGTTTTGGTTTAAAACCATTCACTCTTTTTCTGTTACTGCCTGCCCATATAAAAAGTAACTCTTTTATAAGGCTGCAATGAGGTGTCCCCAGAGCCTTCTCTTCTCAGTGATAACCTCAAGAGAACTCTTGTGATGTTCTCCTTATCTTTGGTGGTGTTCTCTCTTAGTCTTTCCCCTTGTGTGCTCCATTCACTAAATTCCCTTGGTTTTATTTCTTGTTGGACGCTTGGGAACTGTGCTGTTTTGGTAAGATGTAAGGGGAGAGGAACAGAAATAAAAGGAAGCCAACTCATCCCAGAATATGCAATGTGTGTCACAGTATGCAGTGACATCCCCAGTCACCTGGCTGGGTGTGCCCACACTGAATTAATGCAGCAGGAACAAAGGAGACACAAGGATAGAGGGGATTATGGGCTGCCATTGTGTTTTGGTTATTCCTCAGGATCTGTAGAGTTGGAGCTCATCAGGAAGAATTCTTTAAGGTCCGTGTACTGTGAGACTGATGCTGAAACAACACCTAAAAGCCACGGTAGGGTTTTGTGATGTGTGTTTGCTATCCCATCCTTTTCCTCTTGCAGAACCAGCCCAGCCTGGTCCTGGCCTTCTCTTCTTGCAAGAAGAAAGCTCAGTTTTGCCTGTGTTTGTGTGGCTGAGAAGCTTTGAGGTGGCTCTGGATAAACAGAGCCTTCTGCCCTTTGTCTTGCAGACTGCAGGCATCGGTGAGTAGGCAATGGCACCATGGACTTCAGACTGTATGTGGTGATGAGTTAAGGGTTTCCTTTGGTCTCCCTTACTCTAACTGTACTAATTGGGTGAAAGATTGCAGTGGAAATGTCCTTCGAGCTGAAATTTCTGGGTGTGGTCAGGGTATTTTGGACATATTTTTTCTGATTTCCAGAATTTGTTCCGTTCTGGGGGGACATAAAATATTTTAAATAGCTTTTAATTTTTCAATTTGAAAAGACAATTCATTTTTAAATTGATTTGGCTATGAGTGAAACCATCTGTGTTCAATTAATTAAGGAAAAACAATCGCTGGAAGAAAAAAAAATATTTTGGTTTACCACAGTAGACTTTGGTCTTGCTTTCAAAATTGAAACATTGAACTGAAGATTTAAAAACCAAACAACACTTCTAGAAAAACCAAAACAAACCACCAAAAACCACACCCAAACCCATGAACAAAGACAAAAACCCACAAATCTTGTTTATTTCAGATTGGCCTGCAATAAACTTTTTGAGTCTTATTTTTCTATTCTGCTAATAAATAAAAAGTGATCAGTTTTTCACAGACCTTTCTGCAATTGTGATTTTTATCAGAGAGCTGAGGTACTTGGAACTTATGACTTCTGAGTAAAAAACGGAAGTTTTCTTCAACCTCCAGTTAGGCATTGTAGATGCTGGGTTAAGCTTTGCTCTCATTTACAGCATTTCCTCTGATTTCAGCATTTTACTCCCTAGTGTGCAGGGCTCAGAGCAGTGTGATTGCTCCCAAGGCTCACAGTCAGGGTGCTTGGGAGGAACTGTGATAGGACCCCTTCTGCTTTGAGGTGAATTGCTCAAATCTATAAAAATGATGGGAAAATAAAGATACTGGAAAAGGTTTGTACTCTAAATTCAAGTTTTACATAAATGGGTAAAAAACTATAAACAGTTATAAATAGAGAAACTAAAATAGTGATGTGAGACAACAGCAAAGGAAAAAAAATTTAAAATTCCCTTTCTTAAAAGGTTTTCATGCCCGTATGGTGTGGAAAACCTCTGCTTTGTCGTTTTCCTTTTCTGTCCTGCAGTGTTTTGAAACTGGATTACTTCATCAGGCAATACCAAACAATGTGCATCCGTGGACATCCAATGGAAAGTAGTGAAAGGCTTTCAAGACAAAGCCAAATAAAATACAGGAATGTCAGGAACATTCAGTGGGGATGGAAGTCCAGAGCTCTGCATGTTTTGGTTGTTGGGTTTTTTTGAATGAAAACCCCACATGCAAGTGGCTTTCAAGCCAACTAAGTATTCATAGCCGGTGTTCAGACACAGACACTGGGTCATTTTCTCAGTAGTGCTATCAAAATGGATGAAAACTCCAGCACAGTGAGATCCTCACCTGCTATAAATTAACTTCAGTAATGCCAATTTCGATTCTGGGGCTGGAATTCATCTGACACAATGCCTTAATTTTCAGTGCAAACTCTGTGATCTGTGCAAGCTGTGCTCGCCTTTATTTGGAGAGTTTCATCCCTGCCTGAAGTGTCTGCCTGAGAGAAGCCAGGGGAATTATCTCTACTTCCTTCCACTGAGTTCAAAGGGAGAGGGGCTGACAATCTCAGATGTAGCCATTTACTTAGTCCTTGTAAACAGTGAGTGTTAGATGAGGTGCATTTGACGCTGTTGTGGCTTTCCATAAAAATTGAGAAGAAACTCTCATTGGCCTGGGCATTTTTAAGAGCTCCATAAAGACGAGACATCCGAATTACGGTCAGATATTCTGACTTTTTGTCACATGTGACCAGCCTCTTAGTCGACAATAGAGCACACCAAAGTCAAATGAATGTAGCTGCTCAACTTGAGGTGCTTTAAGAGGTCTGGATTGGAAAGGAAGACTCCCAGCCTGTCACAACTTGACCCTGGGCCCTGCATCAAGGTGAGAAACAAGCCTGAAAATCAGGCATGCCAGAGGTTGTGAGAGGAAGAAGCTGAATGCAGAGCTGTGCAGGTAGGGTGGGCTGATTTTTCTGGGGAAGGTCACAGGGATTCCTGCTCTGGACAGCTCCATGATGCAGAGGCTTAAATGGCTGCCTCTGCCATGGAAGTGTTGACATCAAGTGTTCTTTGCTGGTGGACATGTGGAGGTTTAGAAAATACAAGCATTCATCTATAAGTAGGAATTTTAAGAACCTGCATCTTTAATTTTTGCATTCCAAGTAACAGCTACGTCCTTTGCCAGTTCAGCCCTAAAGGACTTGCAGCTTTCCAGAAATGTGTGGAAACACCTGCAAGGGCAGGAGAGCTGGGCTCCAGAGAACATGTGCATCCCACACCACGCATCCATGGTCTCTGACTTTCAAGCCTCGCTGGTGCTGCCTTTGAAGTCAATGAGAATTTTGCTATTGACCTCAGCTGGAATGAGATCAATGGGAACAAGCCCTTAGGTAAATATGCTCAGACACATTAATCAAAGGTGTGTTTGTTTCCTTAATGACTTTTTAGACCTGGCAGAAGGGAGGATTTCAAATTGTTTCAATAGAGTGAGGGCAGCTTTAAGAGTGCAGTTTCAAAAGTCAGACTTTTAAGGTATTTTGCAATTGTCTAAGTAGGTGGTATGTATGTCTTGAAGCATTTGGTTTCAACATAAAGGTCACCCCAGAGACGTGTGTAAATGTCTCCTACATTTCTCTTTTTTGATTTTCTGGTCTCTGTGGTGCTCCAATTACCTTTCAGAGCACTGTTGATGCAGACAAGCTGAACTAGCTTTGTTTTGGCTGGAGATATTAAACAGTCCTATCTAATTTTCTGATAGATTTTCTTCCAACCTAATCTAAATTCTCTTTGTTTTTATATGCTACCAATCTATTCTGTGCATGACAGCATTTAGTCGTGCCAAATGAGTGAACCAGGAGTCAAAAATTTTTTGCTAACATCTCATTAAGATGAAATTAGACATTTTTACATTTGAAAATTACCCTCTATTTTAATAACAGGAAATGAAATTGAGGAGCTTAAATAATGTGGGAGTTTTAAAGAAGAGGGAATTTCTATGTGACTTTGAAAGAGCATTAATCATAAGCACATATATTGTGATATGGATTTCATAACACAGGCACCCACCAACACACAAATACCTGATTTTTTTAATCCAGAATTTTTTCATCCTTTTTACCTAACTCCTCTCTAGAAAAATGTAATGACCTTGAGAGAGTAAGAAACAAAAATGAAACCATGCTGAAAAACTTTTATCTTTTTATTATTGGTGCCTTTACATTAATACTGCTGTTTTGTGCTGAGAAAACCAACCTGTTACACGTAAGGTAACTGTAATATACAACATAGAAATGCAGTCTAAGTTAATTACAACAAGGAGCTACAAAAAAAATTCGTAGGAAAGAAGTCACCTAACATTGCAACTGTGCTTGCAACAATCACTCCCTTACTGCAGGACTATGCACATTGTGAACCATGGTTATTTACATGTCCCTTACAACCGTTAACAACAGAAGGGCTAAAATCAGTCTAAAAAGTTCCAGAACATCACTATATACTGTACAATCCTCAAAAATAATTTATTACACTGTTTCTAAAAAAAGGTACTAATTTTGCTTGGATGTCTTTTGTTTTCTGGTGTTCTCTGGAGTGCACAACATGTGCAAAATTTTTGCCTAACAGTCTAAAAACTCAAGAACTGAACCACGAGCCACAATCACAGAGACGAAGTGGTGGAGTCCAGAACTTCCCTCCCGTTGCACACGGTTGGCACGTACATACTGGCAGATGCTGGAAGAGAAAGAGAGGGGAAAATCAGCTGATTTCAGCACAGCAAAAAGGGGCAACATGCAGGATTAGAATTTGTGCTGGTCTGGAGCACCTCACCCCATTTAACCAAGGTGCCCAATGAAAATATGTCAGCAGCAGAGCTGGTGGAGGTGCTGCTTGCATCTCTACATGGCAACTCAGACCTCAGGCTGAAGCATCCTCTGAAGAAATCTGATTTCACTTTGCTGCCCACTGGGAGCACAGAGGGTGATTACACTTCTCCAAGAAGTGTTGGAATAAAATAAATGATTTTTTATTTTTTTTCCTCAATGATTCTGTGCCACTGGGTCTCACTTTGCAGCACTTTGCATGGTAGTGTGAATTAATACAGCTATAATGGTATCAAAATACCGCAGTAGAAAAAAGTGAAGCTTTGGATTTTTTTGTGTTTTATTGGCAAGAAATGCTAAGATCTGATCCTTTGAGTTTTCACATAATTGGAGCGGACATTCATGAAGAAAATAAATGTAGTTTTAAACCCAGGAGATAATCTACCATATTAGAATTCTGTGTCAATCACCTTTTAATTAATAAAAATAAGAATTCTAAGAACATACTGGGTGAAGGGAAGAAATTTTTTAATAACTGAATTTAAAAGCAAGATTATTTCTCACCTAATCCCAGAATAATTTCTGCCTATAATATGCTTCACTTCTAGGAGTTCTGGATCAGGATTCAGCATGCATCCAGAGGTGAGGACCAGATTCTGATCAACTTGCTTACATTTTATACATCAGTTTTTCATTGCTTTAGTGTTATTAGGAGACAATTAATCTGAGTATAACAATCTGTTTCCAAATGTATTTGTATTTTGAGCAGACAATATATTGCCCTATTCTGCTTAAGTCTGTGGATTCTAATTTAAAAGCAAATTGTTTTGCCCATCTTTGTTAAAATTATCCATTGGGCATCAGGAATGTGTTTTCAGATACTCTGTGACATCTCTGCTCAGGGCACTATAGAGCTGCTTTTTGAAAGATACATTAGGTTAATGGTAACAGTGACCCAGAGAAATGTGATGCCTTCATCAGAGAAAACACACGGCAAGCAATGACTTAGTAAACTCAATCACCCAGTGTAAAAAGCAATTTATGCAGCTGACAAGGGCATGCTCAATCTTCCACATCTACTGCTGGCTGCACTCTCAGTTGCACACTGGTTCTGTAAAGACGCCCAGTATAAATTTTAGAAAAATTTATTCCTTCTTCAAATCAGCTGGTATTTTTCATTCTTTCGTTGACTGAATTATTAATATTTCATGGAAAACAGAATTGCTGTAACAAAAGAAATTTAGAGGGATCTACCAATAACTAATTTAGGGGACTAACCTACTACTTAGAGGGCAGGACATCTTTCTGAAGCAGGAGACCCAAGAACGAGCCCCTTTTCTGGATTAGGTCAATGGAATTTGGTCTCTCACAACAAGGATGTGTGTTGTGAGTCACAGGTGTGGAGGAGCTGTTGTGTGTAAAAGACCACAGGGCATCATGCCTGTGATTTCTAAAAATTAATTTGTATTTTGTATTCTGGTTTTATATTCTGTTTTTAACTGGGTATAATGTGGCAGCACAATGAGCTAAACTATTTTTAATTGTTATTTTTATTTTCTACTTTTTGTTACAAAAAAATCAGTTCTGCTCAGGAGACCTGATTCAAATCCCTGTTCTACTGCAGTTTGGCTACAGGCAAAAGCATTTTTTCCCATGAACATCAGTCGCTTAACCAGAATTCTTTTAGCTTCAGGCTTGCTTTTTTTGAAGTCCAACACACTGACAAGCATGAATAGCTCAAATACTATGGTAACTGGGTCAGGAGGATATCAAAATTGGACAGAAATATATGGTGGTAGGTGAGAAATGAGTGCCCTTGCCTTTTAAGTTTTCCAGGCTTCCTGCACAGCATGGAGCTCTCTTACAGTGCTGGGATGCAGTTATTAACTCTGCTGGGTGGAGTAAAGTGCTCACACTGAGCATCCAGCTCTCCTGAGACAGAACAAAAGACTTTGCTTTTCATTACAGACCTCAGCAGTGTTAATCACTGGCCCTGCAGGGTTCTGAGCTGCACTCTGTGTCTGATACAGCCGCCAAGGGCTTTCCTGGAATACTGCTGCATATGCAAGAGACACTTTACCTTCATTCTGTGTTGAGACCAAGGACAAAGTGTGACATCAGCAGAAGCTGGTTTGGCTCAAGTTCATGCTTTTGATCTCTCTTTTCCTGGCTGTCCCTCATTTTGCTTAGATAAACCAAGGGAAAGAACCAGAGGTACAATGCAGGAGCCCAGCATTGCCGTGGTGACCTTGCAGCTTTGCCTACACAGCCAAGAACAGGCAGAGCTGAATTTACTGCCTGTGTGCCACTTGGAGCCATAGAGCCAGAGAATCTCCTGTCTTGGAAGGGACCCACAAAGGGTCATTGAGTCCAATTCCCCTCTGTGCACAGGGCAACCCCAGGATCCACACCATATGCCTGAGAGCATTGTCTCCTCTACTCGTGCTCACAGCAGGACAGCTGTGAGTTAATCTCTGTTGTGTCAGGGGTAGTTTGGAGACAGGCTCAGGAAAATAAATTCAGAGGGAATAAAATTGTCAGTCTGGCTATAAAAAGTGGGTTCAATTCTCCTTGTGTGTCAGGACCCAGGACATCCCTCTGGCTGTCCTGAGCAGACAAGACCCCTGCCAGGAGTCTCAGAGATCCCAGCACAGAGCCCAAAAATGCCTATGGTTTTGATTATGACCCCTGGAGCAATTTACCAACCTTAGATGAAGATCTGCAGGCCATGACAGATTAATTAGAATGATAGTGAATTTATCACAAGGTGGAAAAGTAGATTTGGGGTTTTTAGAATGGGGATTCAGGGGGACAAGACGGAAGGATCTGGGTGTGTCCAGCCTTTCTTCTTCTTGGCTTCCATCTTCGGGGTGATGTTGGCACTTTTACGTCGGTTTAGAGTAGAAGCTCACTGTCTAACATAGGTGATAGGTATTGGAAAGTAATTGTAAACATTGTACACGTAGTTTTAGTATAAAGACATAACACCACCCTGGGGGCAGGCAGAGTGCCTTGGACTGTCTTTCTGAGCGCATCTTGGCTGGACAGGAGAAAGAATTTTATAGATAAGATACAATAAACAACCTTGAGATCAAGAACTGAAGAGCTCTGACTCCTTCTTCAACCACTGGGATGGGAAAAGGGACTTTAGAACTTTTCTCAGGGTCGTTCTGAGCAGTGAGAGATCCTGACACCTGTGACCCCTGTGCAGGCCACCTGGAGGAGCTCAGCTCTGTGGGCACTCTCCATGTGGACCTAATTTGGATAAAAGACATCTGGGTGTAAAAGCTTAGTCTGGATCATGAAGGTGCTTGTGAATTCAGGAAGGTGAGTTCTCTGTGAAGTTTTATGGGTGCTGAAGCCCATAAAAGAGGAAAATGAGGGAACATCCCAATGGGGGAAGCACTGCGGGGACAACAGAACTTTGGCAGCACATAATGGGAATTTTCAGAACCAAATGGGAATTTTCAGAACTGAAAGAGTGTGCACAAATATATACATTTCAAAACACGTCATATACCCAAGCACACTCTTACCCTGCCTTTGTTTGGCTTAAATCTATGTTCTTTTTCTAGTCCAGACTTCGTCTATCAAAATGATCAAAGCTCAACACTAACACTTAGACTCCCTAAAAGCATCCTGTGTGCCACCTTTTCTCAGAGTGACCAGATTTCATGGTTCAGGAAGCTGTGTTAAAACTGTCTGTGTGTCACCTGTTGTTCAAGAGCCACCATGCTCATGGCATTCATGTTCACTGGAGTGAAGAGGTGGTGGCAGCCCTGAGATGCAATGGAGGTGGCAATCTGCGGAGACAGGAAAAGCACTGACCCCTAGAGCTCAGATAATGCTAAAGAGATGGCTTTTCAAAGTTACTAGAATGCCCTAGAGCTAATTCTGATGAGTTTGATATTAAGAAGTTTCTGAATGATGAAAAAATGCCATCAAGACCAAAATCAAAACAAGCTGACCTCCCCAAGGAGTGATGAGAGGGATATTTTAGAAAAAGATTAGAACCAATTTGGATAGAAACCATTTTAGAGTTTTATAAAACACTAAATAGTTAAGAAAAATGATGGAAATTTATTTTAAATAATTATAAATTAATGGAAGGGAGTAAGGGAAGATTTTTCATCTTGAAAATATTGTCACTGTGATAGACAGTGCTATTTTCCAAAACAATTGTCCTAGATGGCAACTATGGGGCTGTTTCCTTTGTGTGTGATGGACTTTTTAGCCCTACTTCCATGTTTTCCCATGGTCTAAAAAGCCCAACAAGGTGAGCAGCCCTGATTCAATTAGGTGGAAGCAGTAAAAGTAAATAACTGCAGCAACCTTTCCAAACAATGAAATTGTAAGAGATTGCAAGTCTGGATTTTTATGCTTTTCTTAATGTTCTCAAGCTGTTCGCAAGCCTGATAATGCAGGTTTTAATGTGAAGATGTGCACTGAGGATGTCTCTCTGCTGCCTGCATGCTTACACATGTTATTCAGCCATTAAAATAAAAGTATTAAATTCGAAAATTCAATCCAGAATCCAGTAGAAAGTATTTATGAATCAAAATTATTTCTGACTAAGCTCATTCCATGGCATGAGAGTGTTAAAAAACTTCGAGAGACCACTTACACAAAATTGATAAAGATTGAAAAGAATCTCATGGGGCTTACCATTTCGCCAAGGGGCCACACTTCTAAGAGTTTTTGGGAAATGATTGGTCTTTTGGGAGTGTTCAGCACTTCAGGCACATAGTGCCATCTCATTAAATTCTCCAAAATAGCAAGGAGTGTTTGCTCTCTGGTGCCAGGACCGGATGCAGTCCTGGCTGATGACACTGAGGACCTATAGAGCCAAATGGCTGATGTCTTGTTAGGGGACCCTGGGGATTCCTGCAGAGTGTTTTGGGGTGGGAGAGCCAGGAATGGCTGGGATCCCTTCACTTCCTAATCCTGCTAATGTGATACACAGGAGGGTGCCAAATTGCTGCCATGCTCTGTCTGAAATCTGAAGTGCTTGAGACAATTTCGAAATTTAAGTGACACTCAAAAACCTCAGGCTATTGTTATTGTGAATATGCTGGAAAAGCCTTGCTCTGTGCCCCCCCTTTCCTCTGTTTCTTATTCCCCTCCTCTTTATAATTGTAGTGTGCTTTTCAATTAGATTTTCAGGGTGAACAAGCTGTCCAGAGAGTGTTCAGAGAGCTCTGTGGATGGGGGGCTGTGTGCTCCCATCTTTGATGAGTTGAGTTAGGTAAGCTAGACAAAGAAAAAATCCCAAACAAATATACAGGTGACCTATTTTTTTTTTTTTGTAATCCATAAAACTCTCTGAGAAACTCACCCAGAAAAGCAGTGACAGCCTCAAAACAAAATCACAGATTGTGATGAAGAGAGTGAAGATGAAGGGAAGAAGGGAATCAGAGCAAATGAGTTGTCCTTGCAACAGAACACTGATTGCTTCTCCAGGCTGTGGCACTGACAAAGGCCATTGATCACGCTCTGCATACAGATGCAGCTTATGGCATCTCTTGGATGCATTTTCTGCAGACTTGGAGCCTTTCCTTGTAATGCAGGTGATGAGCCATTGAGAGCACGCTGTGTTGTGGCCCAGATCCTGTCAGTGTGCTGCTCTGACAGGAATCCTCCAAGGCAATCTGCTCTTGTCAGAGCGACAGTGGGACACGGGGGCTGCTTGGTGTGTGCACCAGGCTGGAGCCAGGGCCTGCAAAAACTTCCTGCCGACTTCAGTGAGCCCCAGAGCAGGCTCTGAGCTGACCCCCATGCCAGGGGGATGAGTTTTCCTCTCCAGTCACAAAGGAAATGATGCTTTCACAGGGTTACATTGTCGCAGCATTTCTCTTCACAGAGAAAAGCAAGGCACAATTCTCCCCAAGAATGTCTCTGGGTTTCACATTCTCTGAATGTCAGAGAAAGAAAAACAATTCTTATCATTTGCTGTGCCTGTGTTTGTGCAAAAGTAGAATGCAATATTGAGATTGTTTGCCCAGAGTGATGGTGTTTTGTTTCCTTGGCCTGTCAGGGCCAAGAGTGTGTCTGTGGGGACTGTTGGGTGACACTCACGAGAGGAGGGCAGTGGAGTGCTTGGCAGATGCAGTTTAGATGTAATGTAATATAGTGTAATATAGTATAGAATAATATAGTATAGAATAGTATAGTATAATAAATATATCTATTATATATCATATATTATATATTATATATTAAATATTATATATTATAGATTATATATCATATATTGTATATCGTATATCATATATTGCATATTATATATTATATATTACATATTATATATTATATATTATATATATTATATATTATATATCATATATTATATATTACATATTATATATCATATATCATATATTATATATAATATATTATATATATTATATATATTATATTATATATTATATATTATATATTATATATTATATATCATATATTATATATCATATATTATATATCATATATTATATATTATATATCATATATTATATATCATATATTATATATCATATATTATATATCATATATTATATTACTAATATAATATAATATAATATAATATAATATAATATAATATAATATAATATAATATTTAACCTTCTGATAAGAAGGGGTCCTCCTCATAATTCTCTCCCCTTTGTCAGGGCTTTCCCTGCAAATTCTACATTACATAGTTGAGCCCCCTTGTCTTTACCCAAACCCAGCACACCCCCACAGAAAGGTGGCAGATTTGTTACTCACACTGGGAGTAAGTGGTCCCGGTGCCACTGACACTGAACCTGTTGAGGTGGAGTCTGTGAGTGACCACGTTCTTCTGAGGCTGGAAAAGGATGATGTGCACTTTGGGTGCAAACAGGCAGCCCAGCACAACAAAGCCACTGAGACTCACAGAGATGCACATGGTGGTGGTTTGCACCTAGGAGAGAGTGGACACAAAGCACTGGGTTTCAGTATGGAGAGCTCTGAAATGCCAAATATTAGAAACATTATTACATAGCAGCATGAACCACTGTCCTGGGAGTTTGTAATTGTGCAGGTTGGTGTGAGCCTCTGTTAAATCCTTATCATCCACAATCCCACTATCATGGGAATGAGATGCTGATGCTGGTAGTGCCCTGTGTCTCTGCATCTCAATGTCATTAATTGTGTTCTCCTTTGTTTTTGTACAGAAAGGATAGATCTGCTCTCTTTCTCTCCTACCCCTGATCTCTAACTTGATGAGAGAACCCTCTGCAGCGCTTGTCATGCAATATCAGCCATGCTGGCAGCAGTGGGAACCAGCTCACACAGGGTGTACATTGTGTGGGTTAACATCAGTTTTCTCATGCAAAGCATCCATCTGAAAACCGGTTTAGTCTCTAGCTCCAGTCCTAATCAGAGAATTGAGTAAGCCTTTGCAGAAATATAGGTGTGATTTGGAGTAAAGAACATATCTGGTGACTGTTTTCAGACTGGGTCTGAAAGGTGCCCTGATTTTGAGACATCTCTTTTTGGGCTCAGAAATGAATTGTTTGTAATG
Source organism: Melospiza georgiana (assembly GCF_028018845.1). NCBI lineage: Eukaryota > Metazoa > Chordata > Aves > Passeriformes > Passerellidae > Melospiza > Melospiza georgiana. Next base: position 8,108,291 of record NC_080433.1, read on the forward strand.
CTGCAGGATTTTAGAATAGTTGCCTTGGGGCATTTGTTAGTATAGCTTTGCTGGCACTGTCTATCTTTTATTCTTTTTATTCAATAGTATAACTAGCTGCCAGTTTACTGCCTCATTTTCAGTTTATATTCTTTTCTTCCAAGCAGATTCCTTAATTAAGATGTTGAATTAAACTGCTTTAAACTCTGTTGCTTAATTTGAACGATTATACATCTATGGCTCATTTTTCTTTAGTTATACTCCAGCAGTTCTTTGAGATTAGCCTTCTTCCATGGGAATGCTTCTCATATCTCCTTGTGAGAAATAATTGGCGCAAATTGGAAAACAGAGTAGGGAATGGACATTGTTGCTTTATTTATATACTGAGCACAACTGGTGTTTTGTCATCAATGAGGATAATTAATGTGGTCATTTAATAATTGCTCTTTGCAGATTGTGGGTGTTGCAAGCACCATGGAATGTGCTCAGCTTTCACAGGGTGAGTGAACAAGGAAGATCCAACAGAGCCTGCATGATGAAGGAATGCCTTAGCTTCACATTCTCCTTCCCCTCTCTGCCTTTTGTCCACAGAACTGTGCTGTCAGGTCAGGTGGATGTTGAACTGGTGCTGTATGGGTAAGACAAGAAAGGAATTTTCTTATAAAACAAGAGTAAATGAAGCTACCTTTATTTTCCTTTGTTTCAAGTTACGTTTTTTTCGCTATCAAAACCCTCTTCCCCCACCCTGCTTTTCCTAGTGTTTGTGCTGCCCGGAGCAGCTCAGCTGTGCTGGCATAATTATACACTCAATCAATTAAATGATTTGGGTTAAAAATAGCTCCATCCCAGAGGGTTCCTTTTAATTCAGGTCACTCTGGTGGTTCAGTGTGTAACCCGGCCTCACAGACTGGGCTGGTGTGCTGGCAGGATGGAGGGAATCCCACTAGACCGTGACTTATGCTAAGGCACAAGGACAACAGGGAGGAACAGTTTTGGGACTGCCAGTATGGCTTCACCAAGGGCTACAGATGCCATTTGTCTGGAATTCTGTAAAGCCTTTGATAGGTGCCCCCCAGCACCATTCTCTCTAAATTGGACAGGTATGGATTTGATGTTAGGTGAATAAGATATTTGTTGGATGGTCACACCTAGAGGACAATGGCTCGGAGTCCTGATGGGCATCAGTGACAAATGGTGTCCTTCAGGTGTCCATATTTGGACCAGTGTTATGCAATATCACCCTAAATTACATAGATGAAGGGATCAAGTGTATCCTCACCAAATTTGCAGATAACTCCTGGCTGAGTGGGGCTGTTTCTAATGCTGTTTATTGTGATGCTACCAGACTAGGGCTATGTTAGGATGGCACAAGCTGATTCAGAGTCAACATGTGACACCACATGCAAATTAAATTTGGGCTTTTCAAAGGTACCCCAGAAGTGTAGACTTGTCATGAAAGTACCAAAAAGAAGTTAAAAGCATTTTCTGCTCTTTTTGTAGTACTTGAGATGGTTTGTTTGGAACCTTGTATATAAATTCAGTTCCTACAAGTGCTTTTGAAAACTCCACTCAGGAGATAAGGCTGAAAAATTCTGCTTGAACAATCAAGTCATGCTCCTCTTGGCCATTAATGTCTGTACTGCCCACTCATGTGACTGTCTGCACTGATGTTTCCCTCCGCCTGTGTCTGTCTTCCTGATTGCTTTGGGTGTCCAGAGCTGTTCCCTAGTGCCTTCCTTAAACTTTTCCTTCATTAACTTCAATCCATTACTTGCTATTCTAACTTCTCCTGAGACTGAATAATCCCTTCCTCTCGTTTTGTTGCCTTGAAATTATTTATGGTCTATGATCACGTCTCCCTGGGTTTACTCTTGTCTAGACTAAATATATTTAGCTCTTTTACTGTCACTCTGCATGTCTCTCTGCGTCATTTGTTACTTATCCTTGTTTTCTAGAGGTTTTCAGTACATTTCAGTACATTTCCAGATGAGTAAAATAGTACTAAGTATATTATTCCAGGGTGGCCACATCAAAAATATGTTAAGTGACATTATTAACTCCACAGTTTTATATGCTGTTTCATGTACACACTCTTGGCAATAACATCCCCCTAAGGTAATCTACCTTTCTTCTGGGCAGAAAGTTGAACTAATTCTCTGCAAACTGCTGCAAGGACCAACTCCCACAGTCACTTCTCACATCGTAATAACTGTGAGATTTCCAGTGGAGCAGATCTGAATCTTTTTTCTGAGACAATTCCCTTCTCTTCAAAAATACGATTTTATTGAACTTGAAGCTTTGCAACACTATCTGACAATTTAAACGGTTTAGTGTTTCTAAAGTTTGCTAGTGAAGGCTGACCAATATTTGCTGCTCAGTGAGGTATGTGTTTTATAAAGTGCAGAAAGAATAAAAAGTTCTGTACTTAAACAGAATATTTGTTGAACTTTTTTTAAACAACTCTGTTTCATAGGAAATTTTGAAATTTGATCCTTATATTTTTATTTGAAGGAAATACTATGCTTTAATACCAGACTCTTTTGCAGAGGAGACTGGTTAGTACAGATTTTATTTTAAGCGGAATTTCTGCCAAATAACTCATTATGACTCATTATGATTTTAGGTCATTTAGGGCTGTCACTTCAGATAGTGATGAACCCAAATGAATACTTAATCCATATGTTACACCTCTATTGCAATCAGATTAACAGTATTAATCCCTTCCAGCTCTGACTGCACATACTATTTTTGAAATTATAGTATGGTGAGCCAAAATCTGGTAACATAGAAAGAGAACTTGTTTGCAAGGGACCCAGGGCCAAAAGAAGTGAGAAAAAGCCTTTAGTGAATGCTGACACGGTCCTTTAAAGTGTTGCATATGATTTATGGAAACAGATGTCCAAAGACTTACTCTGTAGTCACTGGATGTCACATAAAATATGGGGAGAAAGGCCAGCCAAATGATGCACGTTGTGTACATTGTGAAACCGATGAACTTGGCTTCGTTGAAGTTCTCTGGACATTTCCTGGTTTTGAAGGCATACACAGTGCATAAAACCACGAGGATGACATCGTATGTCAAGGACATCAGCATACTGGAATCTTTGACGTTGCATTTCAGGATGACAGTCTCCCTCTTCTCGGGAAGCGTGTATCGCCGGGTGCCCGGCGCCTCCAGGATCAGCCACACGGACACCACCACCACCTGCACCAAGATGAGGCTCAGGCAGATGAACACCTGAGAGCTGGGGCTGATGAACTTGGGCCTCTGAGCGCCGTTCTTCACGCCATCGAATATCCTGGCGATGCAGTTCGTTTTGGTCAGGAGGGCGGAGTAGCAGACGGCAAAGGAACTGCCCAGCCCCAAACGGCGGAGGGTGCAGATGGCTGGAGAGGGCTTGGCTATGAAGAAGAAGGTCATGCTGTAAGACAGGAAGACTCCAAAGAGCAAAATGTAGCACAGTTCACGGCCAGAGGCTTTGACCAGGGGCGTGTTGTTGTGCTTGATAAACACCCCAATGACCATGAAAGTGCAAATAAAGCCCAGGCATGCGATGGTGACAGGACCTATTGCCCAAGCATCTTCCCACTTGATGTAGTCTTCTGGTAGGTCATAGCAGCCAGTCAGGTCAGCTGTGGGCCATTTTCCAGGCCCGCAGTCCGCACAAGTGAATTCATCAGCCAGGTACTCATAGGTTTCACAGGGGATACAAATCCAGCAGCAGACATCTCCTGGTTGCATGTTCTTCATCTCGTTGGGAGCGCAGGGGTCGCTGCACTGGGAGACAGGGACAGAGTTCCTGGACCAGTGGATAGAGTCTACCTCCAGTGACAAAGTTTCTGCCCACTGACCAACCTTCACGTAGGAGTATCTGTCTCCAGTGAACTGGAAATTGAACACGTTGTATCGTCCTATCCCGTCCCCATAGGCATCAAATTTGACCATGCTGTCTGCGTCATTGGGAGGGTTGAATGGAGCTGAGGAAAAACAAAAAAAGAAATAGAGAAATGGTATTACCAAAGCTACACATGGTATTTTTTCCAGCCCTTTGGCAAGCACAGGCACCTGCTTATAGAACACAATTCAGTTTTCAACAGTAAGTCAAGAGGTTTGTGTCTGTCTCAGTTTTGAACTTGGGAGAAGAGCTCAGATAATGGAACTCCACTTTACATTTATAAATCTAAGATTACCAATGTCCTTACTTTATTTTGTCTTGGATATGAAGCAGTTCCCTAATTATTTCTCCCAGTATGCATCACATACTGCCTCTCACATTTTCTCTTGAAAGAAAGAGGAGGTCTGCTCCTGAGTCTCAGCATTTTTTGGTGAAACTTGGCTGCCATGGTATAAGAAAAAATTAAACAGTTGGGTCATTAAATGACAGTTTTGATGCCAACAGTCTGGAATGCAGTTGAATAGAGGAATAATTTTAGGATGAAGAAGAAATAACTGTGAAATCCTCACAAATTTCTTTCTATGTCTTTTTCTCTTCTCCCTGTGTTGTAAGAAGTTTTGAATACCTTCTATTTTGCTTCAGTTTTACCAATTTCTGCTATTTCTTGTATGGTCTGAGGTCCCCAGCACATGCTGCTTTGGTCCGATGTCTTGTTTGGAGAACAGATGATCAAACCTCAAACTGAATCTGGGACTTTCTGTGAATTCAATATTGCAACACTTCTAACTGGTAAGCTCTGCAGAGTTTTGTTTTTCCTCCAGCTGAGGCTTACCCAGGGAATGAAAAAATATTAAAAATCTGGGAAGAAATTGCATTTACCATGTGATTTATTGGTCATTTACTGTAGCATCAAAGGTAAAAAGCTTTACAGGCAGGAAGCAAAAGGATTTTTTTTTACCATTGATGAACAATAAAGGTGATTTTATTTCCCAGTGTCTTTGGCCATAGAAGTGGTTCCACTGTCATTGCTGGAATAAATCTCTTTCCCTGCCTCTGTGTCTATACTGTGCTTGAGCTTGAGCAATATCGTATAAGGGTGTAATACCTTCCTCCACTTCAATCTCCAGATACTTTGGATTTCTTCTGGTGGATTTATTTAGCTTCTTTAAAACACTGAGGCCAACTTCTTTCACCTTTATTCCTGCAGAGCATTACCTTATTTTGCAGGAATCTGGCTAAGGTCAGTAAAAGGGACACTGGGTGTTGGCACAGAAGCCCCAGCTGGAGGGTTGAAATTGTGATCTGAGCATCCTCAGGTGCTGCACTTGGAGGGCATTTCCTCCCAGATTTCTTCTTATTGTAGGGCAAAGTTGGAATATAATTTACAGCCACCTGCAAATTGAGTCTTCTGAGTCTTCTGAGTCAAGACTCTGCTTGTTCTCATCCCTGCCCTCACCTGCTCCTCCCCACCTCAGCTGTGTCAGCCACAGTGGTGGACAGCCTTGGTTTGCAGGATTTCAGAATCATGGAATTGCAGAATAATCCAGGTAGGAAGGGACCAGCCCCTGATCCAATCCCCTGCTCAAGGAGGGCCTTCCCAGAGCACATGGCACAGGATTCATCCAGACAGCTCTGGGATATCTCGGTGAGGGAGGCTCCACACCCTCTCAGGCAACCTGTGCCAGTGTTCAGTCACTGCACACAAAAGGAATTCCTTCTCATGTTCACGTGTTCAGTTCTGTCTTTGCCTCTGTCTTATTGCCATTGAGAAGAGCCTAGCTCCCTTCAGATACCCCCACACACTGATGAGATCCCCTCTCAGCTGTGTCTTCTGAAGGCTGAACAAGCCCAACTGCCTCAGCCTTTCCCCATAAAACAAATGTTGCAGCACCCTTATCATCTTTATACCCCTCTGCTGGACTTGCCCCAGGAGCTCCATGTCTACCTTGTACTGCACAAATTAGGACTGGATAGCCCAGGAATCTTTAAGAAGTTTATCTTTTTTTTTGGTCACTGTTGGCATCTAGTTGTAACACTCTGTAGTCCAACAAGACCTCTGAGAGCACAAAAATTAAGAGCAACATAATCCTCCCCCAAATGGCCAGTTCTGCTGGAAGTGACATGCTCTAAATTAAACAGGTAGATAAATTAAAAATATAGGTCAACAAGAAGAACATGAAGCAGCTTTCCTCCTCTCCCTCCTCCTCCTCATGCCCAGGCATGCAGGTTCCCTCATCCAGGAGCAGCATTAAAACGAAATCATAATGCAGCACTTAACAGCTCCTCAATAATGTGCTGTCATTGCCAGTGTCTTATTTCATTATTCATAACACTTATATAGATTGTAGGAGCTGTTAACACAGCAGCCCAGCTTTAAGAGCCAGTTTATTCACTTCAGTGTTATCCAGGCCAGCTCCTGAGCTGGCTGAGAGCCTCTGACTGCTGCTGGCACCAGTGGGGCTGCAGGTCAGGAAGACAAAGTGCAAACTCCTTCTTTGACATCTCCTGTCAAGGGCATAGCTTCAAGGCCACAAGCATCCCAGTGCAAGTTACCTGAGGGTCTGAAACACCAGCACTTTTCAGGAAAGAATTCCCTCTCCATAACATGTTTAACAACTTCTTATAGAAGTTCTGAGATAATATTTGTCATTTAAATAGAGAAAAGTATTTGTCATTTAAATAGAGAAAAGTATTTTCCTTAGATTTTGCAGGTAGGTTCACAAGGCAAAGCAGGTAATTTCACACAGAGTTAGCTTGAAGCTCAAGTATAATTGCCTTCCATAAGGCTGTTCCCACGCTACAAGAAACAAAAGATTTTTGTAGGACAACATGTTCTAAGTTAACCAAAGCTTGCAGCTTGAAACGTTCATTTTTAGTGGCTGCTGATAGAGGAAAATAAATCACCCACTTTCAGATGGAAAGGATGAAATCATTTAACCAAACAATGATGTATTAAATTATAGTATGGTGAGCCAAAGCCTACAAATGAGCCCACTGGGTGGCAGCAATTAATATACCCACTGATTGCAAATAAAACCACTAAGGCATTTTAACGTATCATTTATCAACATGTTCTAGATCCTGTAGAAACACTCCCAAAAACCAATGTTTTCACAAAATATGATGCAATAATAATCATAAAATTAAGATGTTTATAGGCAAGAAAGATGTTTATCACAAGAAGGCAGGATCTTATGTTTTAGAGTAAAAATTACAGGTTTTGCAAATTGGTTTTCCCAGAGATGATGTCAGGCTGTCATAAGTCACTCTGCAAATTCTTTTGTATATCTCAGTTTTTAGACCTGAGAAACCTACAATTTGTATTGCAGGTATTTCTGGCAGGTCTATTTCAGAGTTGTAGCTCAGCTCTTTTACATCCATCCCTTGGGAGAGGACAGACAAGAGTCCCTGGATCTCATCAGCTGCTCGCTAAGAGGCTGAGTGACAAAATGAACTTTGCCTCCTTTGAGCCTTTGAATCTTCTCCTTCCCTTGCACTTCATGAAATGAGCTACTCCTGTGTAAAGCACTTATACAAGAGGAATTTTGTCGAAGAAGTTATCAAGGAAAAGAAAGGATAATTAGAAAAGACCTAAAGCAGTGATGCTTTGTGCTCCAGCTTGCAGCATTTCAGCAATGAAGGTGAAGCAGCAGTGGCATTTATAAGAGCAGGAGGGCAGAAGGCAGAAATCTTTGGAACCCCAGTGCAGGCAGCTCAACTCTGTCAGCTCCCTGGAGAAATCCTGCTGGAGGAGAGGATTCCACTGTGCAAGTGGAGGACAAACTCCTTCAGCTTCAGATAAGAGAGGAATAACTGCAGATTTATGACTGTTTTAGTAGCAGATACAGATAAGAATATAAAATAACATCATAGATTTTATGTAGTGAATAATGTAATTTGTTTCCATCTCCCTAGGTGGGATCAATTTTTCCAACATTCATATAACTTGCAAAAATGTGCTTATCTGCTGTTGGAAGCAGGTGAGTTGCTTTTATTTAGAAATCTTTAATATTTTTGGTGTCAGTGATGTACAGCTCTTGGAGACATGAAAAATTTCAGATAGAAAGTTCTGGATGGGAGATTTATTTTATTTTTGGGCAAAACCTTTATTTGAAGAGGCAAGATGAGAAATATATTTAAATACTTCTAATTCTGCACAATGCCTCAGTTGAGTGAAAAACACTCCAGGATTTTTTAACAAGGAATGAATAGATGAGGAAAAACAAATCAGTTTTCATCCTAATTAGGCACTGGAAATCTTTTAAGAGGCCGAGCAGCCTAAGGAAAGATGTGTGTCATCTTAACTGGCTTGGAATCAGATGGGTTTTGTTTGTCAGCAGCATCTTTGGGCCAGGAAGGATATTTTGCGTGGAGCCTCTCATGTGTCTGGCACAGATTTGAGTGCGTAGATGCTGTCCCGTAGAAAACATCCTCAGGAACACTTCCTGGCAGGAATGACGACAGATATCCCTACATCCAAGAACATTCTTCATGTCCACTGAAACATGCATCTGTTCTTTGTTTGCAGAGTGCATTCTTTCTGAACAAGGCACGGATCACAGAGGCACAGCTCACTAGCTGGGAGGTAATTCATCAATAGCAAGGCTTGATGAAAGCACTGCAGCTTTTCAGCTTGGCAGTTGGGAGATTTCAGTTGGTTCAGAAAGAGGTGTAAAATGGGCTGTTGGGTGCACTGAAGGTACCTTCTTCCACAGCTTGTTGGCCCCAAAGACTGTGACGAGATCCTGATTAAATAGAAATGGTAAAGAGGGAGCAGGCTGGAGTTTCTGTAAAGTTGAGTAAAACCTCCTTAGTCTCACTAGGTGGTGCTGCAAAAACTCCAAACTCCTGATTTAAGGTTGAAAAATAAGAAATTTTTTTATGTAACAGAAAAATATAGTTATTTTTTAATCCCCCCTACTCTTCCTGTTACGTATTGAGGGCAATGCCTTTTAAAAACACTTTCATGGAGAGCCTAGATAATAATATAACAGGACATGTTGTGTTTGTCCAACAGGCTCATCTGTGTGTAGGATGCCTTATCTTGAAAAGTATCAGAAAAGACCCTGAGAATGTACATTTCTTTTAATTCTCTTTTATTTTTAGCTTGATATGCCTTGTTGAGGTCAAAGTGACTTATTTCTGCTTGGCTGAACATTTAGACCAAGCAACAGAGACCTGATGCACCCACTCCTGTTTCAGCTTCAGCACAGCACAGCTGGTTTCATACATGATTGACAGAAGGCACACTGAAATTTGGCAATTTAGAATTTAGTATGGGGAAAGATCAGAGTGAAGTGTCACTAGATTGTACCTCTCCACAATTAACAAAATACCAGTTTCCACAGAGACCAGCCCTTTTAACCTCTGCACTACTGTCTCTGGATGGGTTTGGGTCACAGGAAGCATTGCTTCTTCTCATTTAAGAAATGAATGAGACAAATGAGACAGGTTAGTCCTCTAAAAATGTAATTTTCCTATTTATGTCTACAGACTTTCCATTCAGGTCTATGGTTTAGGATAGACACTTGCTGTAGAGAGTTTTGAAGCTAGTTGTAGACCCCCCACATCTTTTGCACTAGTCAGATACAGAAATGTTTTTGTTGCAAAGATGTGCCAAGGGATAGATGTGGATGAGTTAGTTATCCCCAAACTTGTGTCCTACAAAAGAGAATGAGTATTGAGTATTTCTAGGGCTCACTTTAGAGTGATATCTAGAATAGCCCAGCCAAACTGTCCTTTTTCTGTTGGCCACCAGGAGTGTGACTATCTGAAATACACCCACTATTTATGTATCTGGAGCCAAGTGGGATGAATATCACCAATGTCTGGGGCAGAAAGGCTCCCAGCTGGAGCATCCACGGGTGCAGCCTGTCCAAGCTCTCTGCAGAACCTGAGAGCAGGTACCAGGAACATTTGCAAAATAAAATAAGAAGGATCTGAAAAATGAGAACAATTCCTTCAGCTTGTCATTATCCTCATTATCCTCAGCCTGGCTGAGCACAGAGCTCCCAGCCTACCCTTCCTGTGAATTGCTTGCCTCGAGCTCAATGTTTTACATTTCCAGGTATGTGTTGTCCTCTTGCTTGTGCAGCTCTTGGGCATAAGTGTGGTCTTTAGGACGTGGGGAGAATGAAGTAGACGCTAAGTTACAAACCTTCTTTAAGAAAACTAGGAAATTGCCCTTATTTCTTTTAAGGAAATTTAAGGAATTAAAAAAAGGATTTAATCTTAAAGTGTTTGGGTTTCAAGACATGGAAGTTAAAAGCATGTAAAAATTCTGCACTCATTGTATTTCTCCTTAAAAATACAAACAATCTCCCCTGAAATTAAGAATGTTTCTTGCAGTTTTTCAGTTTAACTTTTAAATAAAACAAATACGTATGGAAAAATCATCCAAGGTGTTTTTCTTTTTTTTTTAAATGTCTGTTAAGTTGATAATTAATATGAGTAATTCCTGCGATTCCAACATAGAAGTGCCTTTCAGTTGATACCATTCTTTTAATTTAAGTTTATCCACTTAAGGAAATGGTTGTCACAAGAGGCAAAATGCATGCAATGTAATTGAAACCAGCAATCAACTTGCAATTACAAAGGAAATTAAACCATGACTTCAAACTGCCTAACTCCCCCCTCAGGCCAGCTCCCTATTTTGTATACAGAAGCAAGGAGAACCCATTCCCATTATGAAGAATTATGGCCACTGTTTGGGGTGGCAGCATAGCTCAGGAGCTGGAACTGTGAGCTCTGGGCTGGCCTTTGGTACCTCCTGAAATGTTTTGATCCAGGGAAAATTTGAGTTGGCTGGTGGGTTCTCTGTCAGATGCTGAACATTAATGTTTCTCTCAGAGAACATGATTGATTTTTTGATCGTGATTTTCTGCCAGTTCAGGGGTCATGGGTGCCCTGTGTCCAATTTGAACATTTGGCTGAGGGACATTCCCATGTAACCTCAGAGCTGGGCACTGGTGCTGTGTCTTTTACCCCTCTCTTTCCAGTGCATCCAAGGTGCAGCTGGAAGTTATTGAAGCTCTGTTTTAATTTTACTAAAATTTACTTTTGGACTTAATCTAGGACATGGTTATATCACAGGGGCATGAATGTTTCTCTTTTTGGAGGCACTGTTTCATGATGTGCTAATTCCACCCCCAGACTGAATACTGTACTGTAGCTGTCTAAGGAAGTGTTAAATACCTAATAATATTTTTGCCCTTCTTTGTCAGCCTGAAGGAAATATGAATAGATTTAGTTATTAAGATATTAAAGGAAGTTGGTTAAAACATTCTCTCCTCTGTGGGGACTAAAGGATTAGAGACGTGTTTCCAGACACAGCTCTGAATAATTTAGTTAGATAGTTTGCCCTTAGAGATCAGAAGCAAACGAACCATGAAATAGACCCTCTGGCTGTTATTTCCTAATTGACTTGATATGAAGACACTCCCAAATCAGGTGGACTGACATAGATTTAATTACTTATACCGCAATGCTATTATTTAGTAGTAGTAATATTGTAGCTGTGACAGTCCAAGATACAAGACATTTCAAGTGTCTGAGAAAGGCAGTATTTCTTATTTGTCTCACAGATGGAAGAAGTGCACAAGCTTTCAGGCCCAAGGTCACTCCATGAGGTCACCAGCACCATTGCTCAATAAATTTGACCTCCATTTATTTAGAAGGAACAGCTCTGCTCCGAGTTTAGTATATCAGGTTTTTATTTCCTGCTGGAAACACAATTTCCCTTTGCAAACAGCCTCATTACTATCCATTTGCAGAGTAATTGCTGAAAGCTTTTTGTTCACTTCTTTAGAAGTATATAGTTCAGAAACAGAAGGTCTGATCGAGATGCAAGACAAGATATGACAAAGAGATGTTATGCCAAAAGCTTCTTTTTTTGCAGATATGTGGGCAGTCTAATAAAGGTATTGCCTCTTCTTGCAAATCTTATGACTCTATGCTATTATTTTTGTTAAGGAGCCACTGAAAACTCTAGGCAATCACCCTACAAATTGCTAATAATGAGGTATTTTGCAAAATGAAATTGTATTTGCAGTAGGAAAATAAAACCCTAAGTAGCGAATTCTAAGGAGTGCATGTATTTGAAATAATTGAAGCCCAAATTTATTGAACATTTTGTGGAAAAAAGGGAGCTGTAGAATGCCTCAGAGCTGGAATAAAGACACAATACCACAGTGAAGCACAGGAACTTTTAGGCTCAGACATATTATCCAGCTCAGTTGTAGCATTTGGCACATCTGACATGTGCAGGTGGAGGACAGAGAATTGGAGTACAGCTGGAAAGGTGAATGTTTCACACATCACATGGTGTAAGATTCTGGAGTGGAGCAGTTTTCTCTAGGAATATAATATGTGAATGAAAAAGAAGTGACCTATATTTCATGAACAGAAGTTTAATTAGAGTGTCTATTTTGGGAGTGCAGTTTTCTTACAGACCTCCTATGGAGAGTGGAAAGAAATTGGAAGCTCCAAAGGTGGGCTCTGGCTAATGTGAGATGCCACCAGGGAGATGGGTAACTTCCTCCATCAATAGTTCTCCAGTTATACTACAAAAGTGTGTCAAGGAATACTTTATTTCTCCACTGAGAAATGGTGAAATAAAACTAATATTTTCAGTAAGGCCCACCACACACATTAAATATGCTCATCTTCTCTTATAAAGGTATGAGCCTGGATTTTATTTTTACTCTTTTCCAGTGGCTGGAAATGCACATTTACTGAAATTGCAAGTTAATTCAGTATTCAGCAGAGTCCATCTCAGCTGACCAAATGCTGAGTCAGCCAGAGAGGGGAAAGTGGGCTTCTCACAACAATGAATTTCAGTTAAAAGAGAGTCAGAAAAAGGATAAGTCTTGGCTTTTGAGGTTATTCCTGAATATCACACACAAGCTGCCAAGGTAACACGTCATCTCTCCCAGCATCTTCAGTGTTCATTTGCATGTGTTATGCTACAATGCACAACCTGCCTGTCCTATTAATACTTGCAAATTCTTCTGTTCTCAGGGATAAAAGATAAAGCTGAGAGCACAGAATCATTTTTGCTAATGCTTTTCTCCACTGCATCAGTTCAGCGACAGCAATCATTGGACCTCAGGGGAAAATGTAAAATGAAAATGTTGATTTATTTTCCTGTTTTATGGTGGAAGCAGAGACACATTGATAGGATTAGGCTGATGAAATGTTTTAGAGATCTAGAAAAGACATTAACAGTACTGCCTCAAACCTTCCTCTGACTTGAGATAATTTCTTCTCCAAAGAGCATTTAAAGATGGGCTTTTTATTCTTTCAGTTACTGGAGCATTAACTAGCCATTAGCTATTTATTCAAATGGATGTGCAAATGTAATAGAGGAAGTTTAACAAACTTTTTCAGCACATTTTCATCAGTTCCCAATACCAGTTTCATAGGTTTTTTTTAGCCACAGTCTGGTAGACATGTATCCTGGTACAGCAATCTTTGACACAAAGCTGATCACTCAGAGCAGTGATCAGCTGCTGCCTTCATCAGGGCAAAAGAGAAATGTCATGGAAAAATTTTAATTTTACAGAAACCACAGGTAAAATTTATTATTTGGGGCATATGGTGTATAGCTATTTATGTCAAGGGAAGGAGCCACAAGAGCTCAACCTTTTGCTGTTACAGGCAATGGTATAGTTGCTGCTTAGGAGAGTCAAGCAAGCCCATCCCATAAATTTCTACATATGATCAGGCATGTCCTGGTTTTTTGAAGGAAATTAAAACTTGTAAAAGTTAGAGCCACAGAGAAGGTGTTCCCACAGGAAGAGAGCAGGACAAGTCTGTAGTAGAGGTACAGGAAGATTCTTGAGGCTCCAGAGCTGCACAGGAATGGTTAGCTACTGATCACTACACAAATTAAACCTTGGGAACAAGGGAAGGTGGTTTTTAGGGCATAATTATAGAAAGAAGAGCATGTTTGCAACCTGTGCAAAACATCCTGTGAATGGTGAATAAACAAATGCAGGAACAAGAAGGTACAAGGCCTATAACAGCCTTTTCAACAAAAAGAACTGGGACTGTCCCCTGATTGTGGATGCTGGAACTCACCAGTGCTGCTACCTGAACACCAGGAGGTTCCCCCTTCCCTTTGGTGTGTAAAGAGCACTGGTTTTGGATTTGCTGCCCACCCTTTATAAATGAAATCTCAACAGGCATATCTAAAGTATTATTTCTTATTACAGAATTGGGTTAAGCAAAGTGAAATTTTAAAGAACAGTGAGTGAGTGCTCCTTTGAATGTGTGTGTTCATGCCTCTCTGTGTGTTTTCCAACCCATACAACAAATGTGGTTAATACTGGATCACAGAATTATCATGGTATCAGATGTAGCCCTTAGGAATCACATTCCACCCTGAAAATTCATATTCTCTCAGTACAGAGTTATATGGGATTTCTGTAGCAGGTAAGTCCTTCATGAGGACTCTGTTCAAGCCTGGGCTTCCCACAGCTTTCTCACACCAGCAGTTTCCCTGTTTCCTCTGAGCACAGTGCTTTCCCCTCCCTGAATAAAACTATGATGTTTTCTTCACTGGGTCTCATATTTCACCCACAGAACTGGTAAATATTTCCTATGTACAAAGGAATAGTTGCCTTAGCTTATTCCATCAAATTGTCTGGCATCTGTGCATAGCAGCAAGTAGAAAAATGTACTGCATGAAACCTCCATTGAATTGAGGAGCAATTGCAGATGGAAATACATTTAAAAAGTGAATATCTCTCAGCCTTCAGAAATGGTCATGAATTTCTCTTAAGAAGTCTGCTAGATGTATATGTGCCATTGTTCTAGAAGAGATGGGATGATTAATATATTGCCAAGTAGAAAGATGGGCTTGTGCAAGAAAAGCAAAACTCTAGGAGATGGAATTCAGATGCAAGTCTGAGGGCAGAGGCCTTCAGATTGTGAGGTACAATAACCTCTGCTTTCCATCCACTGGGTGTTTGCAGCCACCATTCCCAACCCCACAGCTTCTGGCTCTGAGCTGTTCTTCACATGCATTCAGAAAAGAGTGAGTTTTTGTGTGGAGACCCTACATTCCAATTACTGATCTTGGTAATTTGTTTAAAAAACACATGCCTTAAGTTTAAGGATTTCTATTTGGAGACATGGTCCTTTCTGACTTAGTGCTGACTCCTTTTCATCCCAACAGAGAGCAGGTGAGCTGTCCATGGATGGAGAAAAAAGCAAAAGAGCAAATCAAATGATTGCTCCTGTAGCCATGCTACAGCTGGGATTTCATGGACATTTCTGTTAGAAGTTTCTCTGCCTCTGATATCCCTGTGCATGAATTGTTCCTCTTGCCTTGAAGAATTTTAATCTTCTTTGTCTTCACTTGTTATATGCTCACACAAATACACTTTCAAGGCAGGAAGAAGGAAACAAAAGGAAATGACTCACCCAGATAACAGCAGTGAAATGTATTTTTTACATTATATTCTATATCTGCTAACTAAATAACCATAAATATTGCAGTGATGCCAAGGCAGATATTCTCTGAGATGCTTTTAGAGGCGTTTAGAAACTTGGCTCTGACAAATGAGGAAATGAAAGCCATGCACATTTGTCTGTCAGGTCCATCCAGTTTGCAGATGATGGGAGCTGTGTAGAAGGTCAGTTTGTGAAAAGCACGCATATGTAAAAGCTCCATGAAGATGTAGAGGTGGTTGCTTTTTGAAAAAATGGGAAGAATTTTGGGAAAGATATGTTAGTGGAAAATGTAAACAATGGCTCTTTTGAATTTGGGTTGGGTTTCTTTGTCCCTTCTCTTTGTCCCTGGATCACTGAATGGTGGAGGTTTATTGCACTGAGAATCAGAAATTAAAAAGATAAACTTGAAGGGAGTAGTTCAGGCTTTGCAGAAAGCTGAAATAGATTCACATGCTCATCTGGGCTGCAGCTTACAAGTACAAATACAGCAGTTGTCTTGGGACAAGTTTGTCTGCAAACTTGCTATGTGGAATTGATGTAGGATTCAGGCCACGATCTGTGTCCGGATAGCAGCACCAGGCTGGGTTGAGTGTCAGGGTCTCACTAAAGCAGCTCTACTGCTTTTGTCCCTGTTTGTGTTTAACCACTGTTAGCCTGGAAATATCTTTGTACTGTGCTCTACTGGGTGAAGTAATTATCTTCCAGGGGTGTTGTGAAATGAAAGTTATTTAAAGGAGAAAAGATACTTTTCTATAGATTATGCTTTCACTTCTACCCTTGTAGTATAATTATTTGCTGCCAACAAGGATATGGATTTTATAAAAATAACATTTAGTTATCTTTGGGATTAGACATCTGGATTTGTGACTTTCTGTAGTTTTTCTTTATCACCTTTGGAAAAGATGAGTTTTCTTGGAGAATCACTGGAAATGCAGGGCACACCTAGATTACTCAAAAGAATAGAATAGAATCACCTTCTCATGCTGTCCTCATCCTCAACACTTCTGTGCTCATGTTCTGAGTCCAGCCTTTGCCTTTGGTGAACCCTATCGGAGAATCTCTGCATGCAAGTGAGACTAACTGATATCAGGTGTGGAAGTGACAAAGTGCTCTTCTGTAACAGGTGGTAGAGAAGAATCTGGTCTTTCCATGGGCTTTTCAGAGCCAAATTAGAAGATAAAATGTAAGGGATAGGAATCCTGAACCAAAGTCTTCTTTCTCACCTGCCATCTTCTCCTTCAAGGTCACAGGAAAAAGCAGACCTGACATCTCTTTACCTTTGTGTAAACATTTCTCCCAGGTAAATCTGCATGAAAAATAAGAATATAATTCCATGGTATGTCCTGGGTTGCCCTCCTACTGTAAATCCCAGTAGGATTTGGAAGGGGAATAGTTGGGGGATGAAAAGATTGGATGAGATATCCTGCTCTGAGGACTTGTACTGACCTTTGGTGTTAGGGATTCACATATCATTTGCCAGCAAAACAGAAGAGAAAATAATAATTATTATAAAACAAGCATCAGGCAAACACAGGAGCCTGTGATTTAGAGAAATTAGGTTACCAAGCCTTCTGTCTTTCAAATATGTGCTCTGAAAGAAAATCATTGCTGTTTGCCAGTCATGTGTTTCTCCACAAACACAGGGTGTCTAATCTCATCCTCATTTACACACTCCCATGGATGCTGTGAAATCTAGAGATTTATGACTGCCTAAAGGCTCCATTATTAATAGGAGATAAGCAGCTGACTATAAATTACATACAAGGCATAGACTATATAATTTTATGTTCAGTATTTCATAGCTCAGCTGAAGTGGTGGGTTGTTTAAATATTCAAGTAGAGGAAACGGAGATGGAGATCCAGTTGCAATTTTAGGGATGCCAAAGTACTTTCACCTAAATATGCCACTATAACAAGTTTGGGGCTGTTGCTGGCCTGTGGTTTCTGCAGGCTTTCCAGGAACGACACCCAGCTGGGTAAAGGTCAAAGGCAACATCCTTGCAGAGACTTCCTGAGGACTGTGAAGAGAAGCTGTTGCTGCTCTGCATCCTGCTAATGCTGCAGTTCCCATCCTTCTGTCCACGGGAGCTCAGTGCCCACGTCAGGCAGAGAGCAGTGGCAGCCAGCAGTGGTGGCAGCAGGCAGTGGTGACAGTGGTGGCACCAGGCAAAGGGACCTTGTCCCCAGTTGGATGGGGAGAAATGGCCCAGCACAGCTTGGCCTCAGCTGCTGGAGCTTATCTCAAGAGGTGAAAACACCATTCAGCCTCTGCTCCTGCTCACTCAGGCTAATCACTGTGACTCAGTGACAAAGAAAAACATGAAACAGCAGCTTTTTACCATGGTCTCTGGCTTGATAGCAGGCACCATTAGCAGGTATGTCACTGACCTGCCATCATGGTGAGAGAAGTTTTAATGGGAATTTTATTTGGAACATGTGCCCTAGAGGTGATGGCACCTGTGCCCCTCTGTCAGCCCAGGTATCCATTTCACAGGGTGCAGTGAGTGACACACAACACTCCCAGAGTGCAGACAGTTGCTTGCCATCATGATATCTCAAACCTAAACTAGGTGTTGAAAAGGTTCTAGACTATTTTAGTTTCAACCAGTTTACATCTATAAAGACCTGAGCAAAATCATCTGATTACACAGCTGCCTTACCTTTCAGGAAGTTAGCCTAGAGACCACCCAACCTGCTTTATTCTTTAATTTTATGATTTAATATATTATGAATCTATAGCATGCACAATCAAAATCTATGGAAATGCATATATATATATATACTAATATATATAAATATATTAGTATATACACATACTAAGATCTTCAGGAGGACTAAGTAGAGATTGGTTTATTTACTCTTGGAGGGTAAATTTATATTTTAGGTATTATAAATTTATATATATTATAAATTTATATTTACTCTTGGAGGGTAAATTTATATTATATATATTATAAATTTGTATATATTATAGATTTATAAATAAATATATATAAAATATATAAAATACATATATACACTCATATATTAGAATATACACATACTAAAATCTTCAGGATGACTAAGTAGAGATATTGGCTTATTTACTCTTGGAGGGTAAATTTACCCAAAGTAAAAGAACAGCAGATCCTATGAGGCCTCTAAAGAGAGAAGGAAGGAGAAAGTAGATGAGGCCATCAGGATTACCAGGCCATCAAAATCTCACTGCAGCTCTCTGTGTATTTACACCAATGTGACTCCAATACAGAGAGAATATGGGAAAATACTGTGCAGCTTCAACTGTTCCTCTGCTCTGGAACAGCAAGTCTCAAGTGTGCTTTCAGAGACTGTCCCTTAGCTTCTTGCAAGGTTTTAAACACTATGACACATTTGTGGTCCCAGGAAAAGGCAGTGAGTTTTTCCTATAAACCCTAGACATCTTTTTCATTAATATCTTTAATTAGTATCCTGGGGAATTCACTCATTTTCCTTGCTTTTATTAGCTACAAATCCATAATGTATTACACTTCTACAACTTTCATGATTAACAAGTGGATGCCTTCTGCCCATGTGAGCTTTGCCTCCATCTGAAAGAGTGTTCTGGTTTATTCTACAAATAAGCATCACCAGGAAGGCCACGAGGACCTTGCTGTTACTGAGTGCTGAAGGCAAGGGGGGTCTGACCTGATGAGAAGGAGCTCCTGGATGAGGTAATGGAGCAGCAGGGCCATCTGCTGCAGAGCCTGGGCCTTGAGCTTTAGCCCTCACAGGTACTCCCTGCTGTGAGTTCATAGCTGGCCTTTGAAGTTTCTGCAGCTATAATCCATTCCTGATAGCAAATGCAGCATTCCTTTGGTCTGCCTCCATGCAGCCTGCCTGAGCACTGAGTTTTGAAGTGCATTTCTGACAGGAAATATTTATGGCTAAATCCCAGAGCAGGGACCATGCAATGCTGCTGTGCTCAGAGGTAAGGTGACATCTGCTTGTTGCAGACCATGACTGCAGCTCTTTCTTACTTGGATGGAACAGATACGATGGAAATGGTCTGTGAAATTGTGTTCCCAAAACAGAAGTCACCAGTGCTCCAGAATAAATGAGAAGGTGAATTTGTGCTTCTGCTTCATGTTATTTCAGTGTTGACTGGGGCAGAGTGAGGAGGAAGAGAAGGAAAAATATAAAACACATAGAAATGTAAGACCAGGTAAGAATAGAATTTTTTTCATAGAGTGCAATGGAGGAAAGGGGACAAATCAGACTTGACTTACAAGCCTTTTCTCATTTGGAGTAGTCATTCTGGTTAGCCAGGGGAGAGGACTTGCCCAGGATAAGCTATCTTTGATGACATAGGCTTTTCTGTAGAAGAGATGGATTTCTGAACACAAGACAGAAAGATCCGTGACAGTGACTCTGGTAACTCAGGAGGGAGAAGAGGATAAGAAAAGACACTGAGTACTCTAAATATGCATTGCCTAAAATTTTTAATGATCTTTTTTCCAAGTCTACTACTTTAGCCAAATTCCTCCAACTATTAGCTGCGCAGGTTCAGAAAACTGCATGAGACAGGTGGACATGCGTACATGCCAAAATCCAACCCCCCTCTGCCCATATGCTCCCCCTCTAGACTGAGGACCCTGTCACAGCATCAGCCCTTACTAACTGGAGTGGGAAAAGCTGGAGTCCAGCCCTCCAATCCTGGGTTATCCTGCACAACAGATAAGCAACCCTGGAGCTAATGCTGGTCTTTCATTATCATGGCTGCCCTTCCTCACCCTTCTCTTCCAGTCAAATGCCCTGGAGGAGCAGCTACACCAGGCAGCAACATGTAGGGCACAGCTGTGAAGGACCCTGCCACTTTTTTATCCCAAATGATGGACATCCCTCTCACACTGTCCTGGCACTTGTCAAAAGTGAGGCTTGCAGTAGTGCTGTGGGCAATGACAACATTGCTTTTCTGTGTCCTGCTGGTGGTTTAAACAAGCTAAATTAGTCAGCAAAGCAGTTTGCTGCACTGTCCCCTCCACCCCTGTGAGGGAGCAAGGCTTCTGGATGTGTGGGTTCATCCCTGGAGCCCCTCTGTGTGCTGCCCTTCACCAGGGCATGGCTGGGTTTGGTGAGAAGTTGAGTTTACTCTGTGCTCTCTGCCAGGGAGACCTTTACTTTTGCTCAGCACTTCTTTGTTGTTCTGGTAATAGAAGTTAACAGCCTCTTGAACTGGCATCTCTTTATCAGCAGAAAACCATCATGATTTAGAACATCAAGTGCTGCACTTGTGCCCTCAGGAGGGAATGTAGAGGATGGGAAGATCAAGAAGATGAACCAGCCTATATCTCTTTGAAAGGCCAAACAAACACTGAAACTGAGTACATTTATCTAAGGGCTGGACTTTGTATTCTCATATCCTGCTGCTGGAAGCTGGAATTAGGCACAGGTATCTCTTTTTCCTTTACTAAAAAGATTCAGAATATCACGACATTTGTCATATATGTCTTACTGACTTGCAAGAAAATTATGTGCCTGGTGTATCTCACAGGCAATAAGGAGTGAAATCTCACCCTGTCTTCATCCCACACTGCAGTTCTGTGGAGTTATTTTGATTTAATGAAAAAGGAGAAATAAGTAGGAACCCAGAGATATTAGTGAAATTACCTGTCACACAGCATGTCAGCAGCAGTGGCAACACAAGGATGTATAAACCCTGCCAGTCTCCCACAACCACTCTGCTGATAGCTGGTCCCTGAATATTTCCTTGTAAATCACATTATTGCTGTTCCTGGGACTCTCACTTCAGGCTTTCAGCTAAGTGGCAAAGTGAAAATAAACCTTAATCACTCCATGCTCCATCTGTAGTCAGTAGCAAGGGACATAGGGACAAATCATACCTCACACGGGCTGGAGCACATTCTGTAAGTGCTGATCCCTTCCATTAACTGTAATCAAAGACTAATCAAAACTAATCTGAGTGTGAAGGGTAAATGTCTAAAATTGTTCCATCCCACACCAGTCATAGGAACTCACCCAATCATTTACTCAGACTGGTGTGTGTGAAATTCATGTTCCAGCAAACTGGGGCAAGACATTCAGGGCCATTTGCTTGGCTTCTTCCACCATTTCTTTGCTTCATTTCTGTGCTTGCAGGGCTTATCTATGTGAACCTCTGCCTTTTAGAAGAGGAGGCATTGCTTAAATAGCTGCATATGTGTTTGCAAATACGGTTATCACTGCTCTGTTTCCTGCCTGCTTCCTTGTGGTGGGTCTGGATGTCTAGCCAGGCTAAAGAAGAGAGAACATTCACAGCCTGACTTGGTTGCAGTGCAGCTGCTGGACTGGTAACTTCCGTACCACCCTCTCTCTGTGCTGGGAAAACACTCAGGTGTGGCATTCACATTCTCTGAAAAAATCCCTTCACCCAGGATTTTTCCCCTGGGAAGCTGAGAGGCCTCAGAGAAAAGTGAAACAATTCTTATCTTGTTTACTTCTCCTGTGTTTTGCTCATCTGGAATGTGTTTGGAGATTGTTTACCCACGGGTGATTGTTTCATTGCATTCTGCTGTGAGTTGTTTTCACTCATTGGCCAATCAGGGCCAAGTTGTGTTGGGATGCTGGAGAGAGTCAGGAGTTTTCATTATTATCTTTTTAGCCTTCTGTAAGTATCTTTTCTGTATTCTTTAGTATAGTTTAGTATAGCATTCTTTAATATAATATAGTATCATAAAATAATAAATTATCCTTCTAAGAACATGGAGTCGCATTCATCATTCCTTCCTTCATCGGGGCACCCCACAAATACAATACTCAGGTTTGGAGGTGGAAATATAAGAGCATCATTGATCAAATGTACCATGAAACAAGGTCCTCACATTGCATTAAGGACACACACAAAGATCTTCTTCAGCCAGGAAAGAGCAAAGAATAATTCTTGGTCCCATAAAAAACAATGACAAGACTTATTTGTATTAAAATCTCACATATGTATTAATTCTTCACACTCTTCTGAAAGGAGGAAGGGATGGAAGACTTGCTTAATAACTCACTACATAAAAATCACTCACTTGCTTTGGAAATAACTTATATTAAGACAGGGATTCACATTATAATGGAAGAACTAATAATAAAGAAGATGAGCAAATAATGTTATAAGCTGTTAAAAATGTATATGGAAAAAAGCCATTGGAAAAGAACTTGACAGGTTTCTTAATGTTTTAAATTGGAAATGAAAATTAATGGGTAATAAAGCTCTTCAGAGTTTCAAAGATTTCCATGCTGATTTTTAATACAATTAATTTGGTTCAAAAAAGAGCTTTCTGTTTTCAAAACTGAAAATTTAAAGGCTTCAATTTTTTTCCAGCTTGAACAGCTTCAACTCCCAATTCATAAAAAAATAAAAGTTATTTCAGTCAAAATTGAAGCTATTTTTCCTGGCTCTAGAGAAATAAAAAAATTTCCTGAGATTTTGGTGAAAGAAAATTGGGGTTATTTTGACTTTATATCTAGGTGTTGAATGGGAAAATGCTTGGGAGCTTAAAAATATCTGCATGTTAGAAAAATTATTAAGAATCCTATATTTAAACAAAGGTTGCTTAGTCTTAAGGCTGGAATCAATAGTATTTTCATTTAAGCTCATAAAAATACCTGTGTTGTCAGAAAAATCTTCAAAATAATTGAAGTTTAAAAGATTGAAGTGCCTACTCATTTAGGTGGTCATTACAGTAGTGAAGCATTTCCCTAGCAGGGCCAGAAGCACACCACTGCCTTCCCTCCTGATCAGCATGCCAGGAATGAGCTCCCATGAAGTGCTGTCCTCCTAAAACCAATTGATTTCAACAATTTAAAGACATTCAAGTATCTCTGAGGATAAGTGCAGGCAAGCAAGAAAAGAGCTTCTATGTTGTAAATGCTGTGAAGAGGGGAAAGAGAAAGGATTATTCTTAATTTCTAGAAGTCTAAACCCAAGAAGTTTGTTCCATTCTGACTTGAGTACTTGGCTACAGCAGCTGCATCCCACTGGGAGCGGGAGAAGCACCAGGGATGTGGTTGATAATATCTAGAAGTGATCTGGGTCAAATGCTGAGAACATCTCTAAAGGAGGGGAAAGTTCAAGCTCCAATTTGACAGTTTTATGTAGTTTTCAGTGTTATTAGCATTGTACAAATACTGAAGGTCTCTTGGGATTGAGCATGCTGCACCCTACACATGTTTATCCTTCAATTCCTCTTGGAGCTAGGTCTCACTCAAAGCACAGTGTGATGGTTCCTTACTATCAACTCAGGCAGTTGAGAGTATCAGTTTCACAGTACATAGAAATTCAAGTTCAACCTAGATACTTCAGAAGAAACTCAGACATGAAGAAACAAAAAGGCAGGATGTTCTACACTTTACTTCTTTCCTCTGTAGATCTATTTAGCTCTGCTGAGGTGTAATATTGTTATGGCATAGTATTAAAAAAGCTAAACTCAGCCTTACGTGGTGGCAAAACCACAGAGATGCCATGTGCTGCGCAGCCAGTCCCCATGAAGTTTGCTTATATCATTCCAGATTGATCACCCTCCTCCACATCTCCTGCACATGTTTAATGTAGCTTTTTTATAGTTTGCCATTAAGCCTGTAGTTCCATTACACAGGTAATGGCACTACCCCATATATTTAAATAGTTTATATACATCTGGTTCTATGACAGGAATTATTACTTTACTATCGCAAGGACATTGGCCATGGTCCAGCAATTATGTAAATTTGCAGCAAAGCGAGGGAGAGAAGGCCAAGTCTTGGCATGGGATTAGCAGGCGGCTGCCTGGTGTAGCAGGTGGTAAAGGGACCATTGGCTTTCAGACATGCCCAAACTGGCTGTGAATTAAATGGGTGTTGCTGTGTGGAATTTTAAAGGAAGGAGTGCAATATTGCCAAGACCAGCTGTTACCACCTTCACCTCTTCCTTCTGCTGGAAGCAGGAGGAACATCAGCCTGTTTTTTTTAGGATTCTCATCAAGCTCCTCTTCCTTCTTTTTTCTGCCTTCTTGTGACAGAAGTGACCTTGCCTGTACCACCCTGGTCTGAACTGTGTAAATAGTTGCTACCAGGAATTTGGCTGGTTGTTACCATAACTGATGAACATTTCCTTAATTACACTGCTTAATTACATTCTCTAGGTACCAAAAGAGGAGGTATTACCTGTAAAGTTTACTTTCAGGAGATAATCTTTGTACAGCTTCCTGCCATCCAGATGCTTCATGGCATCACAGAGTTTGGTGGTGTTTGGGCAGAGAGTCCTCTGCATTTTATGCAAGGCGTGAGCCATTGCATACACAGCATTCACAACAAACATGATCTTGGACTCTTGCTCGTAGTTGGAGCTGTTGATGGTGAAGTGCTTTTCACAAGCTTTTCTGTGCGGTTTCCGGTTCTGCAGGTTACACTGGAATTTTTGCTCCCAGAAGTCCTTGAACCAGGGGTTGCGCCTGTTGTTGTAAGGGCTGAGACTCTGGAAGTACCTGTCAAACTCTTTAACCGGGTGGGAAGCGAGCTCCAAGGTGATGGCCCCGGAGGCGATGTGCTCGTTGCCCTTGACGATGCTCTCCTGCGCGCCCCAGCCGTCGCTGGCGATCCAGGTGAAGGACACGTTGAAGCGGTTGGCGGCCGCGATGAGCTCCCGGGAGTCATCACCTCGCATGAAGAGCACCACCACCCTGGCGTTGGGCTTCTGGAGCAGCTCCCTGATCACACCATCATAGGACTTCCTGATGTTGGAGCGTCCCACCTTCTCGGAGGTGGCGATGCAGATGTTGCGCAGGCGAGCTTCCTGCTCGAAGGCCTCGATGCCCGTCTCGCCGTAGTCTCCCTCGGAAGCCACCGTGGACACGTAGGTCCAGTTGAAGAACCGCAAGATTTCAGCCATGGCTTTGGCTTGGTAGAAGTCCGGGGGCACGGTCCGTGCGAAGTAATCGTAGCGGGATTTGTCGCTCAGCTTGGCGCTGGTGGAGGCGTAGCTGATCTGGGGGATCTGGAAGAGTCTGAGCAAATTTGCCACCTAGAGACAAAGCAGGGTGCATGGGTTATTAAAGAGGGGTATTTATAAAATGGAACAGAAATATTTAGGGAAAGGCACTGACAGTGTTTTTTAATGAGAGATGTTCTGGCGATCACAGATTGAGGGTGTTGATAGAGGATGTTAATAACAAACTCCAGGGAAAGCATTGCACTGAACATATGCACAAAACCTGTTCTGATGCCCAGTTAATTCCCTGGGTCCTGCTGGGACTGTAATGGACCTTTGTTTTCATGAAACTCAGCCTGTTTAAACAACAGATGATTAGACACAAATGGACAATATATTTCAGTTTCAGACCGTGTTCCTTACTAAGGCCTGGGGATTTGCATGCCTTTGCTGTTCATAGTAGGATTCATCTTCTCCAAGATTCATTCTATTTGATGACCAAATACACTAATAAGACATAAGTTTCTCTTTTGTGCAAGTATCACAAATATACAGGCCTTTTGTAAAACTTTCTAATTTCAGTTATTCAAGCTAAGTCCCCACTTCTCCTATTTTTTACTCATTTAACCTTTTTTTCTGAGACATTCTGGCTGCAGACCAGCTGAGATGGCACATTTTTTGCATGTTAGTACTCTTCAAGTGTTTCACACGGTCAGAGTACCACAGAATCACACACTCACAGAATCATAGAATGGTCTTAATTGGAAGACACCCTCAAGGATCATTGAATCCGACTTTTAAGTGAATGGGCCATGTGGCAACCAAACCCATCACCTTGGAATTATAAGCACCGTGCCCTGCCCAACTGAACTAATGTCATGTTGACCTACAGTTTCTAATAAAAAATAAAAAAATTTAATAATCTCTATTTATCATTCCAGTTTGATTTATGTGGTCCAAAGTCCTACTTTTTCTTTTTCTTTTTTTCATATTTGACTATGTCCAATACTTAAATATTTCCAAATCTACTCTGCTGCTCTCACAGAAGTGCCACTCTTGATCATATCTGGAAATAAATGAAGAAAGGTTATGGCATTTTTTTCCTATTTTAGTTTCTTAAATGACAAAGAGAAGATTGGTGACTGGAAGTTCTTTCCAGTAAATAAAATTTGAAGCTAATCTTAGAGTACAGCCTGACGAAATAATTTGAAAAGCAACAATGTGCTTGAGATTTCTGCACTAGTGTACTCGAAATTCCCAAGGGAAACTTATTAAAAATTGCCCAATCCTTTAATTTTTTAATCTTCCCCAGATGTTTCTTTGACCAAAGATTGTCTGTAAGAATTCAAAGGCAAAGGACTGTTTTGAAAAAAATATTGTAGAAGAGGCAAGTTTGGAAGTTTCAGACATCAGTAGCCAATTAGAGTGTCTGGTGGAAAAAAACCAAAAAAAACCAAAAAACAAGCAGAAGAATTTTGTTGCTTTTCAGCAACCTGTATGACTTAGGATTTTATAGATTTAGATTCTGTCTTTTCTGTGATGCAGACACTGAACTAGTGCCCTTGTAAACTGGGTAATCTCATCTGGGCCAGACTCTGCTGTGAGCCACATATGTACAGGGGCTTTCACAACCTCTGGACCACATGGAACTGAGGACTTCAGGAGGTTCTTATCCTCCTGTTCTTCTGCAACACCAGTAAAGACCGAGTGTCCTGTCCAAGCTGTGAAGTTGAAGTTTGCCTTCACAAAAACACCATTGTTAGTGTTTTATTTTAGTTTAAGCCAAAACAAAACCTTTCCTACAGTGCTTGGAAGGAGTATCCTGGATTGTAGCTGACAGTGCAGTTTTGCCAGTGGGTACAGGCACAAGGCTGGGAATGCTGCAGCTGAACGAGTTACTGTCCCTCAGAAAGAAGCTGTTGTGTTCTCAACCTCCCTGCTGGATGGTAACAATCATTAAACTGCCTTATACTGGAAATGTGGGATTTAATTTGCATCTGGTGATGGAAATGAACAGCTTTAAAGCAACAGGATCGGAAGAGAGGCTTGTTCTGTCACCAAGGTACAATGGATGCTTTGAGCATTGTTAAGTCCCTGTGGCTTTGTAAGTTTGATTACATGCCCACATATCCACATGGTTTGGTTCACATGTCCTCTCTCAAGAGCACTCCGATTTGGAAATGAGAATGTACTCCATGTAGCTATTCTGGAACATTTCCTGCAGAACTGTGTGGGCTGGAATTGCTATTCTTGTCTCAGTTTATTCTAGCAGGAGTTATTTCATTTGTGCTAAACCATAATGAAGATATGCACACATACCATTCTGCATTTCCCCCCTCAAATTTGCTAAAGAAAAAGTCCATTTTCAGCAGCTCAGGTAATGCTGGTCAGTGAGTGGACAAGCCTTCAACGCATCAACTCTCAGAAAGGTTCTCCTAACAGATACGGCAGCTTTATAGCTAGTTTGGTTTCATTTTCATTTTTTACTTTTTCTGTTTGTTTGTGCCTTTTTAATTTTTTTTTCTTTTAGTCTGAGAAGCAAAAGCATCCATAGAACTGCTCTCCCAGTTTACATAGGGGCCCTCAGCCTTGGAAGCAACTATATTTCCAGGGTCCCTGCGAACACCTGTAATTCTCATTCCTGTGCTCTAGGAGAAGAAAGTTTTCATGTGTTTACAGCTGTTTGCTGTAAAGCTCTTCATTACAAAGCTGTCCAGGTGGTAGATTTTCCATGGACTAAAAAAATACAAGGAAGTCTGATTAATCATAAAGAACAGTGACCCAATCATCCCTGAGAACTATTACTGCTCATATAGTTCAGTTAAGTTGTATCTGTTATTAATTCAGATCAGGACACTCATGAAATTCTCAAGTGGGGATTTTCTGGAATATTGTACATTGTGATATTAGGGATGTATTTTTCCAAAAAGCTCAAGTCTCAGGCACTTAGCTGATGCAATTGATTTCAGAACAGTCCCTTTTCCCAGCCATTTTCATGCTGATCTGAGCATTTGATAATGAAAATATTATCCTGGTTAAGAGGCTAACAGTATCTAGCAGGGTCTGCAGAGGAGCTGATATCTAAGACTGTGTCTGCTCAGGGAAGTGGAGGACAGTGGGATGTAAACCAGAGTTATGTGCACTGAGATTGAACCACCTGAGGCACACCTCCAGTGTAGCTCCATGGTGCCTTGGCATGTGTGGAACAGCTTCAAAATTGCAGTGCAGATCCAGCTTTTGCTCAGTGAAATAATTTATTCTGGCAAAGCTCCAGGGAGCAATTTAATCAAGCCTTGGTGCATGCAATTAGTGCCTGAAATCCATATGTTGGTACTTAAGCAGCAGTAGTAGCCAGGTTTTTTCACTGTCAAAACTGTTGGGCTTTGCAGACACCTTTGAAGATAAATCTGGATGTTCTGCATCTGCAAACTGAACCAGCCACTTAGCAGAGCAGGATGAGGGTGGAATCTGCATTCAGAGAGATGGGAAAACTTTATTGCTCTTGTGCTGCTGGGTTTATTAGTGCAGCCACCATCCTGTGGTCAGGGGCCACTCCCCAGGCAAACCTGGCTCTCCCTCAGCTGCTGGGATGGTGATTTGGTGGGTGATTTGTTGAGCATGGCTGTAAGTCCAGTGCCAGCCACAGGGACATGCTGGCACCAGCAAATCCTGCAAATGGAGTGGCTGTGGCAGTGCCAGGGGAAACCAGTGTCCCTCTCCCTCTCTGCACCTGTCACTCCTGCTTCTCTGAGCTGCAGGGATAGCATAAATGCTTGTGAGATATTGCCAATCTTTTTGAAACACTGAAAATGGCTTCGTAACAACCACCTGCAAGGAGCCATGAATTAGATTCAGCTATCAAACACATGAACCTGTGTTTGGTTGTATTTGTGGCCATTCAAGAATCCTGCTGGTAAAATGGAGACAGATAAGCAACACCTCTATGTCTCAGTAATCTTGATCTATCTTATGATTTATTGAATCTCACAGAACATTTTCTTTAACCTTTATAAGATTTTTATTTTTGCTGGCAGTAGAATTTATTCTGATGTTTTGGTTAAAAATTTCCCTTTTTAATGGCCCTGAGATTATTACATTGATTTTTTTGAATGTATATATGGGACTGGAAAACACAGGAAATATTTTGGACAAAAGAAGGAAAGATAAATCTCAAATGTGTTAGATAGAACAAGTAGAGTGTTTTTACCACAATTCACAAGTGCGTATTGCACATTTGTTGGACAGAGGAGGCCCCTTGTTAGATGACAGTGCTCTCTGCCCTTCTGAAATTTAACCATGAGAGAGTCTCATGGCACTTAATGTGGCTTAATGAATCTAATTTCACAGAGCTCCTTTGAGACAGGGAAGAGCTACTCTGAACAGACAATAAATTAGGCTGTGGAACAGAATAACATTAAGGTAAAGTTTTTTCTCTGCTGAGAAACTGGGCAAATTTCTGGCTCTCAGAGCTGCAATCTGTCCTAATGGAGATTCTTTTGTTGCCTTTGGTCTCCTGAGAAAGTCTTTCTGTCTCTGGGAATAAGTTGCAAGTCCAGATTCCCACAGCAAGACCATGGCAAAGCCATGTCCCAAGGTTTTTCCTAATTTCATTGCTATAACACAGGGCCTTAGCTCTTGCTTTGAAAAAAACATGGACTGTGGCTGGTGTATGTTTTATCCAGTTCCTAAATGATCTGCCTTGAAATCTGTCTTGTTGCCTTTTGGTTATTATTTGGGCAGCTGGAAGTCAAACTGCATCTAAAACATTCATACCAATATATAATACAGGGGTTTTTTTTCCTGATTTAATTTTTTTTTTTTTGTTTCTAAAATATAAAAATACACCAAAAGTTTGGCAGAAAGAGCTATTTTAGAAAGGCAGGAAAGAAACACTTGTTCTGAATGGGCTGGGATGTGGGTGGCAGGCATAAACCTAAGGTAGAGAATAAATGAGGTACCTCTCTAGCCAACAGCCTCCTGTGCAGTCTCCCCATGGTCTCAACTACTGGAATGTACATTTTTTCCTCAGGTTAAAGTCTCCCTTTTTTCCAATTTATGAGTATTTTTTCCTATCCTCTGGTCCTGCATGATGTTGATAAAGACATTTACTTTGCGTTCCTCAGAGCAAACCTGTACACACTGAAAAGCTGATATTAGTTTCCCACCAAACCTTCTCCAGGCTAAACACATGCAGTTCCCTCAATTTCTTTCTGTAGTGTTTGTGCTCCTGATTATCCTCCCCATTATTATATTTGTATTTATTGAATCATTCTTTTACCAAGGGACTGAAAGTTAGAGGTAACACTCTAGATGTGGTCTAAAGAGAATAGAATAGACAGAAATACTTATTTCCATCTGTGTACTGGCCATGTTCTGCAGATACAGCCCAGCAGGCTGTGAGCTGCCAGACTGCATCTCTGGCAATAAACATGAGCAATACTGAAAAGCTGGGCTCCACCATAATTTTCCCCCTTCTCTTGGGATTTAGTAGGCTCCTACCTGGGAGCAGTGTGTCCCTGAGTGACTCAGTCTGGACACTTCTGGCATCCTCACATAATTTGGGAGTATTTAGGAGGAGGAGAGTTCAGTGATGCAGATGCAGCTGCTCACCTTGGACCCAAGAAAAAATTTACTCCAAGCTAATTTGCTTTCAAATGAGGACCCTAAGGGCCTCACTGCTTTCAGAACTGAAAAATCTTTGTCAGCCTGCAACATCACCTCTCCCTAATCCATTTTTAAACTAAGGATGCCATCTCTGGGATATCATAATAAGCGCTAATGAAGGCAGTGGCTGCACAGGGGCTGTGTCATGACCTGCAGCAAAAAGCACCAATTTGGCTTCAGCAGAACTGCAAGCACTGACCCCAGAAAGTCACTGAGAATGCCAATATCCCAGTTCTTTAAATCACCAAAGGTCGCTTGTAAGGAACTCAACCAGATGCAGTAAGGTTATTTAGGAATCCCAGCCCGGCTTTTTCTCCTGTGGAATCTTATGGTGCATTGCAGGACTGAAGTGATTTCTATCAGCTTTTACACTCTTTGGTATTAAGAGACCTGTTTCCTACTTTGTAGGTATTGTTCCTTAAAAAAATAGCTTCCAAAAGATAACTGAGGAAAAGATAATTCACTATCAAACAAATAGAAAATGTCTGGCATTTTTTGTTAGTGGGAAGAGGGGTGAAGTCTTGCTCTTCTGAAAATGAGGAGCAATGAAGCTGGGAAAAATATAGCTAAGTGTTTGCAGTGGACTCAGTAGCTGCCACACAGAGAGAAGCAGTGTTTGAACTGTGAAATAACTTCATCTGCAAAATGAACATCAGAAATAAGGAATACTGTCAGAATAACAGCTAGGATTTCTGCACAGGACTTGAGAATTTCTTTTCATATTTGTGTCTGTCCTGTGCAATAAAAAGCAAACCATGGAGGGCATGCAGAGAAATGTTGTGCTTTGAAGGAATTGTTTGGAAATCTTTTTTCCTGCAGGGGAAGGCACAGTGAGCTGTCACATATGCACTCTGCCTCCACACAGCATTACTGTTGCAGTGAGGTAAACTGAGCACCAAACCTGCACCTGAAAAGAGACTTGTGCAGAAGATCATGCTTTGCCTGAGAGTGCAACTCTTCTCTGAGACTTCATAAACCTGCCTGTGAATCATGTCCCGTTTACACAGGATCAGAAAAGGTATACTAAAACTGGGGCTGCTGGTTCTAAAGGAACATGGAATTACTTCTGGAATTAAAAGAGTTATCATTGATAAATATGGTAATTTGAGACTTGTTAACTGATGAGTAAATCCTAGTCAGAAGGGGTAGAATAAGTATAGGTGATGTCTAGGTGACCCTAGCTAGTTCTTATTCTTGGCCACTTTCTCTTGTAGTGACATCCTTTCCCACTTGGAGCAGTTTATGGCTCTCTACAACTCCCTGAAAGGAGATTGCAGTAGGTGAGGGTTGGTCTCCTCCCCCCTAACAAGTGATAAGACAAAGGGAAAGGGTCTCAAGTTGAGCAAGGGGAGTTTAGATTAGATATTAAGAAAAATTTCTTCACGGAAATTGGAACAGGCTGCCCAAGGATGTGATGGATTCACCAGCTCTGAAAGTATTCACAAAACATAGATGTGGCACTTGGGAACATGGTTTAATGGTGGGCTTGGCAGTGCTGGGTTAAAGGTTCCACTCAATGATCTTAGAGGTCTTTTCCAACCTCAACAATTCCATGATTCTCTCATTGTATGGTAGAGCTCCTTCCTTCTTACCTGTGATCTCAGTGGTTACTTATCCACCCCTGTAAAGTCTTACAATTTCCCCTTAGCAAAAGGACAAAATGCGCACACTTAGGAAATAAAAATTATAGCCCAAAACGAAATCAAAATGATTACAAAGTAATCAGTTACAGTGGGATTTTCAGAGAAGCCAGAGGGAGGTACCCACATTCCTTTGAAATCTCTGGGAATGAAATGCTCAGTGTTCTTTGGGCATTTGAAAACCTCAGCCTAGTGGCTGTTCAGGTTCTGAATGTGGAATAGAAACAAAGAGAGGAACAAACAGCAAGGATCTGGCTGAGGGGTGGTGGAAAGAGGGGAAGAACAGAGATAAAAGAGGGGAGAGTTTAAAGGAGACACATGGAAGCTGGCAAGTGCATGTGTGGCTTAAATGCTGGTGGTAGGTGGCCCAGTTCAGAGAATGGATTTTTTAGTAAGAATCTGGTTCACTTTCACAAGCACAAAATCACCAGAGGCTGTCAGTCCACAGCACAAATGGGTTGTGTGGCTTGGCAAACCTCTGAAACCTGCTGCCCATGTCTCCTGCCCACATCCCTGTGGGGTCCATGCACAGTGGGACAGAGCCCTGTATGCTACGTTTTGTTTACTTTTTGGTTCATTTAAGGATTTTACACTATTTTCAGTGGTGATGGAAGTCAGCAGCTATTGTTAAGACTCGGGTTGAAAGACGGTTTATTCTTGGAGGAAGGAAATGGAGGTGATTAGCTTTCAGGCTCCATGAGCCCTTGGCAGACTTTTGTGGCTAAGGAGAAATGACAGCCAGGAAAAGATTGCCAGTAAATGAGTACATATTTTGAATTTCATGCCAGATGGTCACTCAGGAGTGGCTTTAGCTTTTCTGATAGCAGTAATGCACCGTTAAACCTGCTGCAGTGGTTTTGTTACAGTTTACTTGAGACACAGCAAGGAACTGAAGAGAAGACAGCAGGGCACTGGTTTCTGTTCTGCCATTTTTTCTGGATGAGGCTCTAAATTGGAAATAACTTTTGTGGTTGTGATCTGGAGGTATTGTGTGTTGACAGCCAGGTGACAGCCAGGATAAAATCTTTACATCATGTCAATATAATATACATAGACATTAAAAATCCAGCCCACCTAAAGGAATGATTTAATTTTTTTAAGAGCTGACTGCAGGGAAGAAAAATCAAGTTTTCAGAAACAGGGAAGAACAAACCCAGCACTTGAATAAAGGTGTTCCTGCAACCACATGCATATTCCTGAAAAGAGCAGACCTAAGTATCTCAAGTATGGAATTGGGATTGGCTATGCAGGTGCTCCTCTGCAAATGAATACTGCCTCTGTTTCTTATTATCTTTACTGTGTCAATCTCTCCAAGGAAAATATGTTTGAAATTTCTGTTGTAAACTAAGAGTGGATAACCTGGCTCAGATGAAAAGCCACAAGCCCAAAAAAAACTCCCCAGATTTGTAATTCTTCATTTCCTGATGCTAAATTCAACTCAAGTCAGAATTTTATTTCATGAAAACAGCTTTTTAATTTTTTTTAAACATGAGCTTTTCCATTGACTAAGAATCCTGGCTTGAGTTTTGAAGAATCAAATGCTGTGCAGATTGGGCTCACTGCTAATTTAAACACAACATCTAAAAACTAATTATCCAGATCATCATTAACGATAATAGCCTAGTCTGACCAGAAAATAATTAAGCATTCTGCATTCTCTTGTTGTTTTTAGTCTCTGCAAAAAGTGCCTATCTTACATACTGACTCAGTGGGGAAGGTGTTCATTGCTGATTTACCAGCAAAATCTTTTATTCCTTAGTGGAAGGGTAATGAAAGAAGTACAAATCTGACAGCAGGAGCATCATGAAGTGATTTGGCAGACAGCTGTCCAGAAAAAAAAGCAGGAGAGGGAGGGCAAAGGGAGGGGAAGAAAAAATATTGAAATATAAAGACAAATTCACAGGAGGGGGAGCAAAAAGCCAGGAATAATTTTTGTCTGAAGAACTCAGCATGTTTTATTTTAAGGCTAAGAAACTGCACTGTGGACTTTATGGTGTTTACAGCTCTCAGCAAAAGAAAAATGTTTGCCAGGGCTACATCTGGAAGCATCCAGCACCCTGGATGCTGCTTGAACACTCAGGGAAAGGGGTGCTGAGCCTTGCAAACACACCCCTGGTGAAATATTTTGACTTTCAGCAGTGGTGTGATTCCAGTTGTTACTGGAGCTACTCTGTCCAGGTGACTGGCTCTGAAATTGGTATGGCACCAAAATGCTTGCCTTTAATGCTTGAAAGTCCTTACAATTTCAGGCTTGAGTCTGCAATGTCTATTATTCTTGACAGGGATTTTCTTTTGAAAGAGAACTTGTGACTGACTATCTTAGCAGGATGGGCAACAGGAGTGAATAGCTTAATTGTCTTTTCTAGGCTTAATTACATCTTTTTTATAGGTGGTGTGAAATCTAGAGGAAAGCTAGAAAAGAGAGACTGAAGGAAGGCCAACACAATCCATGTAAAGAGAGAATAAACATCTGAACACTTTTTTCTAGAAGAAAAAAAGGAAGATGCTTGATGACAAGTTGAATGATTTGTGAAACTATTTGTTTTTCTGAAGAACAGTGTTAAGAAAGATCTCACTTTTAAAAACTTTTGATAAGTCTAGGGAAGATCATAGAGTAATATTAGCTATAAGTATTGTTCCATCATCCTCCTTAGGTTTTAAAAATTGGATGACCTACAGATTTCCATAGACCTATATTACCATTTTTTACATGTACTGACTGAGAAAATCTCTAATCAGGACTTCCCATTTCCATTGGACAGCTGCTCCAAAAATAAGATTTTGGAATATGAAACATCTATATACACTCATCTATATACACACATTTATATACATATATAAATAATGTATATTTGATTTGTGCTGCGTCCAATCTACTGCCTCAGATATGGATTTAGTCTCAGTGATCACCAGAAATGGGCTTCAAAGGGACAGGCTGACAGATCTTGTGCAAGAGGCCACTGAGTACTTTAGAAATGTGATCTGACTCCCTCTGGGTTTCTGGGAGGGAATGAAATACCTGCACAACCTTCTTGGCTGTCACTACTTTTATAGATATGTCTTTTAGGCTACCTTATATCTTCATGTCCTTTGGACACACTTGAACTTAGAGTAGACTGAGGAACACACTGACCACAAACCAAAGGTACAGCAAAAAACTCCCACTCCCCCACCAGTGGGATAGGGCAGTCATATGATGCTTCAAAATATTTTGCCCACCTTCAGAAAGTTGTAGCTCTGGGAACTGCTGAACCATAGGAAGTATCTAATAAAATTTCTTATTTTTGTTTCTAGTCACTTCTGGAACTCATTCAGCTTTTAGGGTCCACAACAACCTACCATTTGCTGGTTTCATTTGATGCATTCTTTGTGTTATTGGAAGAGGCAATGAAAAATGATTTCCTTAACAGTTTGTGCTGCCCAAGGTTCTGTAGCTACCATTTCCCCCCTTCAGATATCTCTTTTTCAGCCTGAAACTTACTTGTTCTTTGTGCTCCAAGTGATCAGACCCACATAACTGGTGAAGGATACACTCCTGCTCTGCTAGCTGGTCCACAGAGGGACAAAACCACTTCTACTACAAGAGATGGCTGAGGTTCTGCCCTGCAGAAACTGTTCTCCTGCAGTATGGGTAAAGATTTGCCCTTACATTCCCTACTATGAATACAAAGATGGGTTACACACTGGAATACAAAAGGAAATAAAACACAATTTCTTTAAATTCTTCTGTGCTCGTGCATGTCCTATGGGATCTGACCATGCTCCCAACTGATGGGATTTTATGCCTTCACAAGAGCAGCAACCAGCTCCCCAGAGTAATTCTGATTGAAATGAACATTGGATGAACTCTTGCCCTATTTATGAAACAGGCAAATGAGGTTCTGTGGGCTTTCTGTCACTTCTGGGATAGTCTGCAGTACACAAGAACTCTTATTGCTGTTGACACTGGTGCAGCCATTAAGGCTTGTGCTCAGTCTGGAAAAATGTCCTACACTGAGTCTGAAAAAACATCCTGCACTGTCAAATCTTGATCCCTTTGGAAACCTGCAGCTGACCATGAAGAAATACCAGATGCAGGGTCTTAGTCTGCATCAGTCTGGGCTTCAGACAGCACCCATTGTGATTATGAGTCGTGTGAACTGGCTTGTTTTATTTGACCCTAAATAATGTGAGAACAGAATCACAGAATCATTTAGGTTGGAAAATATCTCCAAGATCCCAGAGTACAACCTTTGATTGATCACCACCATGTCAGCCAGACCTTGGCACTGAGTGCCACATCCAGTAATTTCCTTAAAATATCCAGGGATGGTGACTCCACCACCTCCCTCCCTGGGGAATCTGTTCCAATGCTTAACAACCCTTTCTGTGAAGAAATTCTCCTGATGTCCAACTTGAACCTCACTTAGCACAGCTTGAGGCCATTTTCTCTCAACCTGTCATGGGTTGCTGGGGAGAAGAGGGCTTCATCTGGCTAATTCCTTTCAGGTGTTTGTAGCTACAAGGTCCCTTCTGAGCCTCCTCTTCTCCAGGCTAAACACCCCCAGCTCCTTCAGGAGGAGACTCTTCACCATCTTTCTCTGTAGACCCTTCACCATTCTGTTGCCTTTCTCTGGACGTGCTACAGCACCTCAGTGTTGCAGTGAGTGGCCCAGAGCTGGACACAGGATGTGAGGTGTGGCCTCACCAGTCCCCAGAACAGAGGTCCCTGCCCTGGTCCTGCTGGACACACCATTGTTGATACAAGGCAGGATTCCATTGGTTTCTTGGCCACCTGGGCACACCTGGCTCACGTTCAGCCACTGTCAGCCAGCACCCCCAGGTCCTTTCCTGCTGGGACAATTCCCAGCCACTCTTCCCCCAGCCTGTTGTCCTGCAGGGGGTTGTTGTGACCCAAGTGCAGGACCTGTACTTGGCCTTGTTGAACCTCATACCACTGACCTCAGTCCATTGATTCAGTCTGCAGAGTCTTCCTACTCTCCAGGAGATCAGCACTCCTGCCCAGCTGAGTTCATCTGCAAACTGACTGAGGGGACACTTGATCTCCTCACCCAGGCCATGGATAAAGATATTAAACAGGTCTAGCCCCAACACTTAGCCTTGGGAAACCCTACTAGAAGACAAGGATTTATTTTTTAATTTTAAATTTCTGTTGTTAAAATGACGAATGTTATGAACATGCAGCATGGCAGGAACACATGTTCAGACATGTAGGTGGTATCATTTATGATTGATGTGAACATATATGTGCATTTTAAGCTGTAGAAAGTGTCATGAAATGCAAAGTTTGAAATAAAGTTTGTAAACTTCAGATGCCTTCAGGGTACACCATAACAAGAAGAAGTGGACAGCTGCTGGAGGTTTGAAATACAATAAGTATTTTAAAGAGTGAATCGAACTAATGCAAATTCAGTAAAAATCATATGCTAGCTTGACGCCTAGGGTAAAGTGATCAAGCTAAGACTTGCTTTACTGGCAAACTTACATAACCAGTGGTTCTCTCACTGGAACTGCAGATTAACAGTTCTCACCTGGTGGGGCTGCTGTGACTCACCTGTATGGAGACGCTGCTGTAGGAACCACCAATGACTCCTGCAATGAGCAGCGGCAAATTCTCCT
This sequence comes from Melospiza georgiana, assembly GCF_028018845.1. NCBI lineage: Eukaryota > Metazoa > Chordata > Aves > Passeriformes > Passerellidae > Melospiza > Melospiza georgiana. The sequence continues at coordinate 8,146,453 of NC_080433.1, forward strand.
GGATGGCATAGGAGCCGTCAGGGCACATGTACTCAGTTTCATCCACTTTAGTCAAAGATGCCCTGACAAACTCCAAAGACTGTTCTAAGGCATATGTATCCCTGGAACACGTGTCCAGGATGTGAACTCCAAGTTTAATTCCCGGCAGCAAGTAGTTGTCTTTGTTGATTTCATCAATTGCAAACAGCATGGCCTCCAAGCGCTGGATGCCTCGGTCTTCATTGATTCTCCCACATTCTTCTATCCCAGTGCCTTTCTCCTTGATTGGGAATAAGCCTCCCAAGACCAGGTCTCCTTCTATCTTAATTTCCTTTCTGACAAAGCTGTGGTCACTTAGGGAAAGGAAAACTCCTTTGGAAAATAAAGCTAGCGCAAGGACTTGGAGTCTGGTGAACATCTTCATTGGTCCTGTTTTAGCAGCTCTAAGAAACATTGGTGGGAGCAAAAACACTCTTCAGTCCTTCTGATCCATTGCCAGATATGAAGTGCTGTCCCACAAGCCAGTGAAGAACAAGCCAACAGGTTTTTCCACTGGACCTCTAAAGAAGAAATGTAAAGAATTAGAAAAGGCAAAAGGAGACACAGGGATGTGAGATGCCTTAATCATACAGCCACCCCTCCCTGAGGCAAACAAAACTCTTCCAAGCAAATTAAGGTAAATACATAAATAAGTAAGAGAGACATGAGAGAGGAGAATGAGAGACATGACAAGAAGGAGTCTCGTGTTTGATGCTTGCTCAGGGCAGGAAAATGCTTGCGGCTGGACTTTCTCTCTTTAATGTTAATCGCAGCTCAGGGCTCAGATCAAAGGGAGAACACAGCAGTGATGTGTGTGCTTAGGATATGATTTTACTCTCACTAACGTCAGGACAGTTTGCCAATGACCTGAAAAGGAGAAAAATCAAACCTGAGAGTGAAGATTGCAATGTAACAATTTTGTAAATAAATATGCACATGCAAAATCTCTTTATGCAGCACAGATGCATGACCTGTCCGTGGATTCCTTGTCAATATCTCTTCAAATTTATCCAAGTGGCTGCCTTGAATTCCCAATCCTGAGATGAATTGTGTGGCAATAGTTAAGCAGAACACTTTAATAATTTATTTCTGTACTTACCTTTTTCTTAACAGAGTACATACTATTAGAGTTGCAGGGTTATCTATAATTTAGAAACACTTAGCACAAAGAAATTGAAATCAGCAACAATTAAGATTTAACACTGAATAATGAATGAGCATGCTTATTGCAAGGCAGTTGTTTATCCTAGGACAATTTCAACATTGCTGTACCAAATTGAGTGAAAGGATAATTTTTTGTTCATATTTATTCCAACATTGTTCTCTCATAAATCAATAATGGGTCAGATGCACTGTTAAAGGTCTCCCTCTGCTATCTGAACAGTCTGAGCTGCAGACTGTCTCAGCAGAATTTTCCATTCAGAAATGTCAATGGAAAAAAGGCTTCCTCATCCCTAAATGATCTTTAAGTAAGTTAGTTTGTTTATCACATGTGGATTATTAAACAGGTCCAGAAAATGTATTTTCTGGTAATTTTTAACAGAAGAAATGATGTTGACTGTGTTCAGCAGTACTTTCTGTATCAGACTTAGTACTCTAATTTACCAAACATTATTGAATTGTAAAGAGAGCATATAAAATGGTGATACTACCCCATTGGAAATCATTATCAGACAAAAATGTGACATTTGTCAAATAAATAGTTGTGTCGTTAATAATTCAGTTCCATTGTTTTCACGGCTAACCCACTGTTTAGATAAAAACAGGACTTGGGAATTTTTTTAATGCAATATCCATTTTATTTACCTCTGTGGCTTCTGTCGCCACTGTATCTCAGCAAACATTCATACATGCAGCTTTATGACAGTGGCAAAATATTTGTTTTCCCTGTTTCACACTTGGGAGAAAGAGACACAGAGAGATGAATTGAGATTCTCGGAAGATTCTAAATTCAGATTTTGATCTGCTCAGCACTCACAGTCACTATGAAATTTGGAAAGGTCAACTGTGCCCTGAACCCCCAGGTTCCCACTGAGTCACTGAGTCTGAAAAACTTCCTAACCAAGTTCTTCCAAGCCTGTTCTTGAGTGATTTGCCTAAAGTCATCAGCACAGCCAAGAACCAAACTTTGATCTTTCCCAGTGCTCCTCTGATACCTTAGCAATAAACCTCCCTTGTCTCCTACTGCTCCCTCTGGCACTTATGTGAGTCTTTTATAAGGTCATATTAACCCAATCTGCTTTCAACAGCTCTTCAACACAACCAGGAACAACTGAATTTCCCCAAGAAAAGGCTTTTAAATGAGGCCCTCTAGAAGGTTTTCTGAAACTACCCTGGAACAGATCTAGAGCTAAAGCAGGGAGGATGCTCTCATTCTCTTGAGTCCTTCAAAAGTGCTGATTTCTATAAATGTAATCACCTTTCACCTTGCATCTCCTCCATGTCTCAGGAATGTGTGAGTCTCTGATATATCAGCAAGAAAGGATAGAAAGGTACTGAAAATTATTTCAATATTGCACTTGGACAACTGATTTCCTCAGCAAAGAATGCAAAGGATTTCTGTGTTCTGTCATTTATGCTTGTTACAATGGTACTGCTGAGGGAAACTGGGATCAGTGATGGGATCAGTCCCTGCAGAACCCAAGGGCTATCTGACTAGGTGAGGATTGGGAATGACCATTTCTCTGATTCTTCCTTGCCACTTCATGTGGGCAAGGTCTGAAGGTGTCCAGGGACGTGAAAGGAGGAGGCGGGAGCCCCATTCAGGTTGGATAACACAGGTGACTGATCCCCACAGTCCTGCTCTATCTGGGGATACATAGCTTGGTAAGGGGTGTCCATGGGTGGGGGCCACCCACCTGCACTGATTGTCTTACCCTCCCCAGGGCCTGTGGGTTCTGAGCTTGTCATGGGGGCTTTGAGACTACAGGGTGACCCCATGGATGCAGAGTCTTGGTTCCCAGGAAAAACATTGTATTTTATGTGTTCAAATTCTCTCTTTATAAATGGGAGACAGCAAACAAAAACACAGCTTGTGGTATAAAGTGTCCTTCTCTCTTCCATCAGACTTGGCAGCGCTGCTGTCCATGTAGTGACACTGAGTGTCCTGCTGGGCACCAAGGATGCTGAGTAGAGGTTCAGAGTGAAGGTGTTCATGCAAAAGCTGATTTGTCAGAGCAGGTTTCCCATTTGGGTTGTGAGGGATGGGTGCCTGCAGGGTTTCTCATGGGTGGGATTTCTGGAGGAAGCTGTGAGGCAGATTTGGGTGGTCACTGTGGAGACTCTGAACAGACATCTTGGTGGGTAGGAGACTATTTTAAAGCAGATCACAGCGATGGGCTTGCAGCTCAGTTCCTCTCCTGTTCTCTCTGGTGTGCACCTCCCACATGCTTTCTCTGCAGCTTGTGTAACTCAGGACTATATATACAAACATTTCATACCTATTCCAGGCTGATACTGCCCATATTCCTCCTCTTAAACATGGTGAAGATACCACTGAAGTAATTTCACTACATTTATCAGTCCTATTGGCTTTTGCAGAGCTGTCTTCTACTAAAAGCATATTTCAAAAAGAAGTGCTTGCTGATCAAGTGTAAATTCTTTTATTTTTTGTTTATATTTAAAGTTTTAATGTCAGCTACAGGCAGGGTTGTGTTGTTCTAGGTATTCTGCATTCTAGGTGTTCTAGTTAGTACTGCATTCCTGCCCTATAGCCTTTGGATCTCTGGTGGAAATAGAAGTAGAGTCTGGGTGTAGAAGCAATGTAAACATCAACATGGAAAATAAACAGGCTGAAGGAGAAAAGTTTCCTTATCTGCATCAGAGGGTTTCTGCCAGCATTGCTCTATCTGAACTTTAGCCAGAAGGACTCAGCTTGTGAAACATCCTCATTTGGCACTCCAGACCCCCTTCTCTTTGCACCACAAGAATCCCACAGGGGGAAGCTGCATCTGCCCTTGGGGGACACTCAGCACATCCCTCACTGAAAGCAACTCACTTGTGTACAAAGCAGCTGTGCTGCCCTCACTGGAAATCCACTTACCTCTAGGTCTGAATCATCAGCTTTGGTGGATTACTTCTCTGTGTGTGAAAAGTTGATTGCAAAAATTTTCTATTTCTTGGTGTAAATTTGCTTATTTACTAAGAATGGGTACATTCTTCTTTCTGTGAAAGCAACTAAACTGAGAAAGAAGTTTGGGGTCTGGGATTTCTGTGTTCAGTATCCCACTGATATCATCTCCAAAACTAAATCTGCCTTCCAGGGCTATATTCACATGTCAGCTCTGGTCCTTTGCAGGCCTTCTGTGTGCAGCTCACAGAGCAGGTCCACCTGTGCTGTTGGTTCAGAGATGAATTCTTATCAGACTAAGCATTTTCAGCCTATTTGTCTTGTAGGTGTCAAGCTTCAAAGGGAATTGCAGTTGAATTTTTCATTTAGCCAGATGACTTATAAATCAAACATTATTGCTCATACATCAGTGGCAATTTTGTCCCTGCCTTCCATCATACCAGCAGCAATGCCTGGTACTGGCAATCCAGCACCCAGCAGCCATGCATTTTCCAATCTGCCATTTATGAGGATGGAATGGGAAGCCTTACAGAGCTGAGGCACTTCAGATTGCCTAGCTATTTTTCAACACCATTAACTAATGAAAAGGGCAATTGTCGCAGACATCTTTTATGAAAAATCCTTTCTTTAGGATTTTTCCTCCTGAGAAGCTGGGAGGCCTCAGGAACAAAATGTAAGCATTGATTATCTGCTGCTGTGGAATGCAACAGGTGCATCTGTGATTGGTCTCATGTGGATGTTGCTAATTAATGGCCAATTACAGTCAGCTGGCTTGGACAGAGAGTCCAAGCCACAAACCTTTGTTATCATTCCTTCTTATTCTATTCTTAGCTAGCCTTCTGAGGAAATCCTGTCTTCTATTCTTTTAGTATAGTTTTATCGTAATATATATCATAAAATAATAAATCAAGCCTTCTGAAACATGGAGTCAAATCCTTGTCTCTTCCCTTAACCTGTGAGATCCCTGTAAACACGGTCACAGGCAATCTACATGACAGGGCTAAAACTCTGGAGAGGTTTCCTCTCCTCCCTACCATGTGCTCTATCCTAATTTTCCCCACATTTGCTCCCCCTCACAGTATTTTGCAGAGCTCATCTGTTTATGCAGCTTCCCGACAAAGGATGCAACAGGAGCTGACGTGGGTGCTGGAGAAGATTATGTTTAGCTTTATTGTGGGTGGCTCCCCCTTGGCAGTTGAGGGTTTATACTGCATTATTCAGAGCTATAATGTGTTATTGTGGGGCCTGGAGCCATATGCCACCTCGGTATCACCTGCTGTCCTTTGTAAACTTTCTTTGGAGGAGAACCATGCCCAGTGTAAGGTCACAGATGGAGGTTCCCACCACACCTGTGCTGTCATGGCATTTTACAAATATTGAAGCTAATAGTTTCATCAATAGATCTTTCTCCAAGGTCACCCATCAGTGAAGTATCTTTCCCTGAGCCCTTGCTGTGCCCTACAAATTTTATCTTAGGGAGGCAAATTTTTAAAACAATTCAAATTTCAGCTCAAAATTCCAGTGTGTCTTTCAAGAGTCGCACAAGAAGCTGAATGCCAAGATTCCTTTCTCTCAGAGATCATGGATAACTTGCACAGTAGCACAGATCATCCAACACATTTATCACATTTATATGTGCCCTGGCAGAGCTTGACCTTAATGCCTGATGAGAACTGCACTGAAAGATAATGTCTTATTTAATCAGAATAAAGTGACAGACAAGCTTGGGTCTCCTTGCCAATTATAATTAGAGATGTTGTCACCTCTGGAAGAGAAATATTTGTAAAGTGACCCAAAGCTTACAGTGACAGACCTGTGCCAAGCACACAAATTGCTCACACCCTGATTCTGGCTGGCTGAAATCTGGTAGCTTCAATGAGGTCATAAAAGAAAGCAAAGAAACAAACAAACCTCGGAAAAGTTGCAGAACACGTGATGAGGTGGAGAAAAAAAGGAAATTTCTTCTATGGAAATTGAGAAACTCCTTCATGAAATCTTAATCAGGTACTGGCATATAAATTTGTTGAAAATTAATGAAAGTGCTTTAAATTTCAATTGTTGGCTGTTACATCTCAGATTTTTTTTTTTCTTGCCTTGTAAAATATGACAAAAATGGCTTTCCAATTAGGTACTTTTGTGAATTTCATTTAATCTTGAAAACCTGTACATGAAAAACATCAATTATTGCAATTAGCACCAGCAGCAGCATGAGGCTACAAACCATACAAGTTCATGTCATGTCTAGTATATTGTAAAAGAGTTCGAAAAGCCCTAATAATTTAGGGAAAATTTCAGTATAAAGACATATAAAGCAAGAGAAAATACATCAGAGTAGGAGTAAATCACCAGTCTTAAAATAAAAACTTATATTCTGTTGCTTTAGAACAAGAAGAAAAATTCAGAACACTGTGTTACTATTTGCACTGTGTTAGCATCAACATCTGATGCTTTATGTTTTCTACAATGTCAACATAGAGCAGATGCCCAGCCCTCTCCTCAGAGATCTATGATATGCTGTTTCAGAAAAAAGGATTTAAAATATTAATCACATGGGAAAACAGATGTCTTTGACGTGTTACTCTTTAAGTTTCCAGATATTAAATAACTCTATAGATTAGAACTAGGGGTATTAATTCTGCCTGGTGAGGAACAAGGAGCCCCTGAAGATAGCCAGATATTAATATGGTGTGGAAAAATGAATCTTTGTTATTTGTTAAAATACATTGGAGCATTTGGCACTGTCTGAGCTCTTCCAGAGTGAGTTTGGTCTCAGGAGAGGGAGTTACAATGAGCAGACCACCAGAGGCAGAGCTCTGGTCAGGCCATGCAGGCTCCTAAATCATTGGAGTTTCTCCCTGCTCTGACAATGAGTACATTCAAGTGCACTGAGGAGTCCAGCCTGAGGCTCTGTGCCATCTGGACAATTTGTGGTGTAATGATCTTGATGTAATGCAGGGTTAGACCTTTGAAAGTCCCACCATCTTCCCTTCTGTCTCCTTTGGAATCAGCTGAATCCTACTGCTTTTTGTCCATCTGCTCGTTTCTCCCAGGCTTTGGTGACAGCTGAGAGCCCACCAGCAGTGACTGCAATGAGCAGGCAAGGGCTGTGTGCTTATTGATTGTGTGCTAGCTGGCTTTAGTCTCAGCCTTCACCTGTGATCCCAGAAAGGCATGGAAATGGGAAAAATGGGAGTATAAAGCCTTTGGGGACAAAGGAGCAGCTGGCTTCTGTGACCTGTGGGTGTCACTGCAATTACTCCTCCTAGGTGGTGTGGGGGAGCACCAGCACCAGGCTAAGGTCAGCAATGTCAAATGTTGGGTGAGAGAGGTGATGGCACAAGTGAGGAGCAATCTTGTCCAGAGTAAACCATGATGTTTCCAGTGTCATGTGCTGGGGATGAAATATTTAGCTAAGAGAAGCTTTAACACTTGTGCTTAATGCAAGTGAGGCTTAACTAAGTGAAGTTAACACCATCCAAAGTACAGCCCCCCAAGGAGTATCTGTGCATTTAGTATTTAGACACGTATTTAACCTTTCCATCTTAATTGATTCTTTACCATCTATTTTTTTCTGCCCACACAGATCGTTGCTGCTTTGTGCCCCTAATCACTTCTCAGCTCTCTGCAGTGCCTGCAGGGTTTTCCTTGAGGCTGCACCTCCCCTGAACCTGTGTTCCAGCTGAGGAGCTCTGCCTGGGCATTCTTGGCTCACGCCAGAGTGAGCTGCCAGATTTCACTCGTGCTATTGTGCCAAGATGTTTTCCTCATATTTTGGCAGTACAGAAAATATGGCTGAGCCTCTGCATATGTGGAGGGCAGAGAGTCCTTTGCTAATATTGTTTTTGTTGAGGTTTTGGCTGGCAGCACAGGCAGCCTCAGAGTCACACCAGCCTCACAAGGTAGCAGTGTGCACCCTTTTTCCTCTCTGGCTGCATGTGTGGTGACTTCTGCTGCCACCCAGGCTGCTCTGATGGGACCCAGTCCTGGCTTGGACCCCCAGGCAGCAGCACTCAAGCCTGGCTTGGAGGTCTCCACATCACTGTTCAGGATGGGAGCAACTGGAATAGTGGAGGTGATGGCCAAGAGCGGGCAAAATGCCCTCTGTGGCTCCTTCTCCCTTGCCCCAATTTAGTGATGAGTCAATAAAAGCCTTCCCAGGCTGATGCTCCCATCACTGTCTGGTCTGAGCTGTATCTCCCAGTTTGCTACAGCCATACCAAACACTCAGCTGGAAATTTTCCAGGTTAAGATGGTTCTTCTCACTTGACAGAGGCAATATTTCTCCCTCTGCCATATTCACTGCAGGCACTTAGAGCAGGAGCTGCTGCCTTGCCCGTGCCTGCGCAGGGCTGAACTCTTGTCTCATCACCCTTGACCAACCATTCAGTGATGAGATTCCATCTGCTCAACTTGCCCACTACAACATGGCAACTTTTCTGACCTTCTCCAGGAGAATCTCCTGCCTATTCTGGTTAAGCAAGTCCCCAGGTGTCTCTGGGACCCCCAAAGGCATGAAAACATTTCTAATGAAAATACAGGCTTTTCTTTGGGTTTGCCCAGCATCTACAATATGAGGTCAAGGCAGGTGCCTGATTACCCTGGCAGGGTTTCATCTTCTGGCCACTTGTTTTGTCATGTTCCTGGTAACAACACAAAGCAGTAGAAAGGGATCAAAACATGGAAAGAACATTCAGGTTTTAAAGACCTATTTAGCAGTGGGTTGTAGCTTTTTGATGTTTAGTTGTTTTCTTTCCTTTTTTAAATATAAAAGGAATTAAAAATGTAATAACAGTAGCCTCTGTTGAAATGATCCTTTCCTACACCCTCCCCCCAGAGCCCAGACTGGTAACTCTTCCATCACATGAATGTTACCTCCAGGCAACAGCATTCAGCAGAGTGTGAAATCACAATTAACAGAGCAAGTGTTTTGTAAGTGAGCAGAGACGGCCACAAATTACATCCTGCTATTAGCTGACTTCAGATCAACATTGTTGAACAGCTCCATGATTACTGGGCTGTGGCGTGTATTAAAAAAACATTAATAAAACATAATTGATCGTGAATTGTGCTTACTGCCTTCATAGTTCTGATCACAAAAGTCTCAGAAGTTTGCTGGAAACAAAAGCTGCCCTCAGCTATTTGTGGGAACGGGATTGTACTAAAAATTTTACAGGATTTGTTTTGCAGCTGCTGCTAATCAGTAAACTACTGAAGCCTGTGGGGTTTGCTGGCTGATAGATTCTCTTTGCCTTTTTCTTTTCCAGTCAGCAAAGAGAGGCACAAGACTGCCTCACCTCCACCAGAAAGCACCACTGGAAGTGGGAACAATAGCCCAGTCTGCCATGCCCTAGGTGTGTCCTTATGTCACCGACAGGGAGGTGGTGACTGCTATTTACTGAGAAACAGGCAAATACAGAGCTATACTTCAAAAATACATTTATGGCTCTCTCGTGGGCCCCAGATTATATTCAAAGCTTAAATCAGGTATTCTTACAGGAATTTGGAATGTTAATTCTGATTCATGACCCTGTCTGGGCTCATGGAGGGACAAGATATGTCACAGAAGTTTATGGCTACATTATCAAACTCGGATGCCCTGCTATGAATTTATGGACTTTAAAAATGCTGTTCACAATCAGTCAAATGTGAGACTTAAAATGTGGGACTTGAGGCCCAGCCAGTGACACAAATGGACTGTCCTTCTTCATCAGTTAGTGCTTCAGGTACCTAAACCTCACTCAGGATGAGAATTCCTGAAACACTTCAGACCCTGCTTGCACTTGCTGATCAAGGTGATGCTTAACTCCACTTCTAAGCCAAATTTAGTTGGAGAAAGATGGAACTCTGCCAAAGTCCTCAGGGAAAGAGGCTGAGGGATATGAGGGGATCTTGCCCTAGCTGTAACTATTTAAGACATTTCCTCACCCAACAGTGAAGTGGCATAAAGTGAGGAATAAATCTCACAAGTTCTGAATCTCTCTTGCTGTGACCACTAAAAATGCTAGTGCTAGGAGTGTTGAAAAATCTTAGAAGTGTGTTGAAAAATCTTCGAAGTGGATCTAAAATTAGGTAATATAATGCCTGCATTATTTATTGACTTATTTTCAGCCTGTGCCCTGGTAAATAAACTTGTATCAACAGTGGGAGTAGATTGCTTAAAAGCATTTCCTGTTAAAGAGCTAGCAGCAAGAGTTATTTTTAATGAAAATAAACCAGACAAAGCAAATTTTTCCTGTTCCTGCAAAGATTTATTTCATAAAGGCAGCAATGAACATGCCTTGTCCTGAGTAAGTTTCTTCTACTGCTAAGAAATGAAATATCAGTCAGTTATCACTAAGACTTATTTCAGTTTAGTACTCAGCTCTTTGCAGGTGCATCCTGGAACAAACAGCTCCAACCTGCACCAAGCTTCTCCTCTTTCCATCCCACCTGTCCCTCCCTCAGATCTGATGCAAACTGCTTGCTTGGCTCCTTCCATGCAGCTCCACAGCAGTGTATGTACATGCAGACATATTTTTTATGAGAGGAGCCAGAACCTCACACCCCCAAGACATACACTGCATGCTCTCACTCTAAATGGCCATTGCTATGGCAACAACAGCTTAACTCAGAATTTAGAGAAGCATTTAGCACAAATTATGAAAGAAGAGATGAGACACTGGGTAAAGCCACACATGGTTTGGCGGCTCACTGTGTGTCCATTCACTGATTACTTCGGGACACTCTGGGGACCTTCCCACTTGTATTCTGTCACCTTCTGCCCAGCACTGTGCAGGAAACAGCTTTCTCTAGCACTGCCTTTGTCTTTACTCTTTTCTGTGCTGACAGTAAATGGACTTTCAGCCATCTGGTTGGCCACAGAACTGAATTTGCAGTCCACCCAGCTTGGTCCTCAATCCCTCTGCCAGAATAATTCATGGCCTGGGAGTGTGATGGGGATTTCCTTGCTAATGAAGGGAAGGAAAGACACAGGCCCTATTTAGAGTATCTGGAACAGTGCTGGTGCTCTGATGAAGGCCCAGCTGAGCTGTTGGATGGAGCACAGTGCATGTCTGTGACACTTTTCCTTGCAAGGAGTTGCTCTGTGGTGCCAAATCTCCGACATAACGACAAAGCAAAGGAAAGACAAACATGAATAAACTCAACAATTCCTGGTGAATTCATGTTTTTCTACAACCTGTGCAAACTGTGTCCTATGCTCTTATATAAGGTCACATCATATATAAGCCAAGACGAAAAGTCTAAAAGGAGAGGAACATTTTAGAAGGGCATGAGAGGGAATAGATTTACAATAGATATAAAGTTATTTCCTGTGAGAGTGAAGAGGCACTGGAACAGGTTGCCCGCAGAAGCTGAGCCCCCATTGCTAGAAGTGTTCAATTGACTGGGGCTTGCTATGGGGGTTGAAATTAGATGGTCTTTAAGGTCCTTTCCCACCCAAATCATTCTAATCATTCTATGGTTATTCTGTGGTGATGATGCTTTGCTTTGGACAAAGCCCAAAGTTGGTGAAAAACATTCAGGGAAATGTTTGAATCTAAATCGTATCGTAGCCATCTAAAGTGAGGGTCCTTATTTGGAACCTAAAGCTAAGCAGGATGAGCCCAGGTGTTAACTGTGCTCCTTTCATCCCTCACAAGAGGTGGACAAAGAGTTTTGGTGAAGGAAGAGTTAAAACTGCTTTGCATGGATGTTTGTATAGAGGCTTATAATTTCTTGGAAGGCACAGTCCACAGTAAGGATGTACTCTGCCTCACTCCAGGAGGAGTTAGATCTGATTTATTTTGGGAGGATCAGGACTGGATATTCTTTCTGTGTGGCCTCTGTGCCTTGTAATAACAAGCTCTCTTGTTATTACAATTCTCATTGCAATCTAAGATTAAGATATGTATCCCAAATTTCACCGAGGCCAGCATGAATGAATAATAATCCCATTAAAGAATTCAAGAACTGGCCAAGAGTCACTAGTTGTATTTGTTAACGAAACTGAACCAGAGGTGAGGATTTCATTGCTTTGCTTGCACGTTCTGGCTTTGACTGGGGAGAAACTTCATGACTGCCAACATTTCTACTGACCTCAGGAAGGCAGAGCCATCCTCATGGCAGCAGGCACACAATAAAAACCATTCTGTGATAATTGCCTCAAATTCTCCTGTCAGGCAGCAATTGAAAAAGGAGACCTGAGAAACCACAAGACCAGGTGCATGAGAAAAAAAAAGTAGGTTAGGAATCGTACATGCCAGATTGCGAATCAGGCTGCACTCCCCTCAAGGGCATTTTCTTCCAGTTCCACAGCTTGTTTCACGGAGAGGAAGATGATGGAGAAGAACCATCTCTGGAGATTGTTTTTCCCAGGGCTGTGGTGCTATCCACATGCCAGTGTCGTGCCTCTGGGAGGCAAAGGGCCCTACATCACATATGATGGACTGCAGAGGGGTCTTTGAGCAAGGAGAAAAATCAGGAAGCAAACAGCTCAGGATGTGCTGAGAGTGGGGACAAGTTCTGGGGGTCTCACAAAAGTGACTGGGAAGAGGGGGATTACCGAAGGATAAAAAGCATGGAAAAGTGAAGGAACTTGAGGGGAAATTTTGAAATTCATTTTCTAGGGCAGATATCTTTGACAAAATTCTAGATCTTTAAGCTACATGACAGCTTGCAAGGAGAAAGAAATGCAGTTCCCTAAGTTTCAAATTTAATGACCTTACGTGCTTTTCAGGGATATCACACTCAGTTTGTCAGCAGTGAGATACCCTCCCTTCGTGGCTCAGGCCCAGCTACCTTTTCTCAGGAAAGCAAAATCAGCACAGCCAGCATCTGCCTCTCCCTATTCCACCCAGGAATACACATGGAAAACAAGGGAGGCCTGTGAAAGCAGGTGACAAGATTTAAAATGGGAACTCCTGTGGCATCTCTCCAATATAAAATGAAGACAACGCTTGAGTAACAGCCTACTCTTATCACAGGCTGCACGTTTTTGGTACATCCTGGTAGGTTGTAGAAGTGACACCCACATTTGCAAAAAGAAGGTGTCAAAGATGGCCAATACTCCTGACCAGAGGAATTCTCACTGGTTTGGATAAGCTGCCGACTGCTTTGACTGTGCCCTACCTGTAACTTTCCTGTCTAAAACAAGTCTGCAAGGCGTGAAATCAGGGTTTGCTGAATTCAGAGCCAAGCTTTCCCTGATGTCACTCAAGCACAGGCTATCCCCAGGTGACACTTGTGCTCCAGTTTGAGTGTATTCTTTCTGACATAGAATAAGACCAGGGCATTTTATTTTTTCCAAGACAGATACATCATCTGGCAGTTTCCAGCTGATGTAAGATAGGTTACAATAGTGATACAGCCTATCTGTGGAAAGCCTCTTTTCCTGTGGTTTCCTGCAGGGGTTTTTGGTGTTTGCTGTGTGGCTGAGCTCACTCCTCAGCCTTTCTTCATCAAGGGTTTTTAATCACATTTTTCATTCCTTTATTCAGCCACCTTCCTTTCCCTAAAAAGGAAACCTGTAACAAATTAATGTCTTCAAAGTCTGTATTTTGTATGATTTTGTTGACACTGGCTAGCATTCAAACTTTATTGGAATTGACAGTTAATGTAATTGCATAAGCCCTATTTCCTTAGGAAAATAGCCTTCAAAAGACCAGGACATGCTGCAAGAACTCCTCCATCCTTGCAGGGTCCCAGGCTTTAACTTTTTAACCTCCCCTATTGTTATGTAAGCACAGCTTTATTCTTGGAATTTGTTAATTACAGAACGTGATTCATCAAATATATTGTACACACTGTAATAAGATGAAATAAATTGCACACTACTTTACTTATTTCTCTCCATGGCCAATGAACAGGGTTTGTAGAACTGGACAAAGGAATTTTGTGGGTGGAGTGGACTTTTAAGGTTCTCCTTTAGTCAGTGAGGCCAATATGCCAAAAGTTGTTGGCAGGCAATTCATTTCACAGAATCACAGAATCAGTCAGGCTACAAGGGACCAGTGGGTCCCCTGCTCCAAACTCCCTGCTCAAGCAGGGTCATTCCAGAGCACAGGATTGTGTCCAGATGGTTCTTGACTATCTCCAGTGAGGGAGACTCCACAGCCTCTCTGGGCAATCTGCTCCAGTGCTCGGTCACTGCCCAGGACAGAAATTCTTCCTCATGTTCAGGTGGAGGTTCCTGGGCATCAGTTTCTGCCCTTTGCCTCTTGTCCTGCTGCAAGGCTGAACAGGCTCAACTCCCTCAGCCTGTCCTTGTAAGAGAGATGCTTCAGTCCCCTAAACATCTTTGTGGCCTCTGCTGGACCCTCTCACTCGTACTGAGCATCCCAAAACTGGGCACAGCATCCAGATGTGGCCTCACCCGGGGTAAGTAGAGGGGCAGGATCACCTCCCTTGACCTGCTGGCAATGCTTTTCTAGTGCATCCCAGGATATCATTGTCCTTCTTGGCTCCTGGGGCACATTGTAGCTCATGGACAGCTTGCTGAGCCCCAGAAGCCCCAGGTCCTTTCTATTTTAGGCTGAATAACACCCTGCACTCTATTGACTGTATTGATGAAATAGTCACTCTGGTCACATTAGACATGAACAACAAAGATATCTCCGTAAGAGGGACTCCCCTTCATCCTCAGATTTTCAGTGTAGCAGAGGTTTGGTCCCACATTATTTGGATGTTATCAGGCCTTGCTAGTATCAGACCTTGTGCCTTAGCACTAAAAGCTCTCCCCTGTGAGAAGGAGCAATACCATGTGAAATAGGGAGAACTCACATTTTGCAAATCCATTTTTTTCTGTGGGCAGTGTTTCAGTTTCATTCTGGGATCATTGATTTGCTGACTTTGAGCTGTTTTCTTCATCAAGCCCAGAGGATAAGCTTTTTTTGCACTGCATCTTTCTCCCTTCTATGGCTAATGCTAGTTTATTCTCCTTCAAATCTTATGTAAAGCTTTTACAGGAGAATGCATCTGTGATATGCTCTTCAGCTGTTTTTTTGGAAAAAATATGAATAAACCAGAATAAACTGGAAGATTGTCAGTGTATTTTGCAGATTATCTGTGTTCCAACTCTACTCACAGGAAAAATGCAAAGTCGATTAAAACCCACCAAGTGTAATAAATATGTTTTTTGATTCTGTCAGCATGGCTAAAGATAAAAGCTAATGGCAAATCCATAATACAGTCATACAGATCAAATGATCTATCAATCCATAAGCTTGCATTCATGACAGATAAATGCTCTTATTATCTTCACAGCATGCCCCAGTTAGTCCAGCATGAACTTGGTGAGTTAACTTGGCACTCTGCTGTCAGGGTGTTGGCGTGCAGGAAGTTTGTTTGCTACAATAGCATTTTAAATGCTGAAAGCTCCATTTCTTCAGTCTGTGAGCTGTTGCTTTCATTGATTACTGCTCAGGTCAGCCCCTCAGCAGCTCCCAGGTGTATCCCACTCCTTTTTTCCAGTTGTGACCTCTTTGTGTTCCTCTTCCAAGCCTTCCCCCTCCTTCATGCCAGCAGCTTCTTTCTCCCAAGTTATTGATGCACTGAGCCTCAAGCAGAAAACACTCTACATTTCCACTCACCTAGGGCTGGAGACAACCACATGATGGGAAATATTTGAGGCACTACAGTCAGGGAAAACTTGTACATTTTTCAAAATAAATTCAAGAAGCTGTGTCAGTTATCAACATGAGACTTTTGTCTGGTCCACTGGTTCAGTGAGTCAAGGGTATTATAGACTTGAACTACAAGTTCTCTCGTATGAACAGACTGTTTTGAGCTAGGACTGTAATCACAAGGAATAAAACATTGTCTAATGCAGTGGCCAAATCAAGTACCAGTGAAAGAGGCTCCATTTGTGTCAATCATAGTTATCTTGTTGATGGATCTGCCCCATTGTTAATGTTAAAACCCTTTTTGTTCTCTTGTTCCAGATATTCAGAATTGTTCATTCATCCTGAATGGATATTTTGTGCTTAAACTGAATCTTAGAAGCTTATTTAGAACCACTTAAGATCTTAAATTAAATATGAGTGTAATGTGAGGAGGCATAGAAATGAAAGATCCATAATTTTTCAAG
The DNA here is from genome assembly GCF_028018845.1 of Melospiza georgiana. NCBI lineage: Eukaryota > Metazoa > Chordata > Aves > Passeriformes > Passerellidae > Melospiza > Melospiza georgiana. The sequence continues at coordinate 8,162,604 of NC_080433.1, forward strand.
TGTAAAATTAAATTCCTCCCTCCTTGCCTCTCTGATTTTATGCATCTAGTACAAAGTATATGGAATTTGAGTAGGTGTACTAAGAAATTCAGAGCGTTTTGATAGATATCTCCATGTGAGAGATACATAACTATTGTAGGTCCACAGAAATATATCAATTGATTAGTTTCTTTTCTGATAGAAGCTGCAGATTTTCTCCATTTACATTTAAAGGCCAACAGAACTGACATATGATTTTTTTTCCTATTTTATCTATCGCATCTGAGGACCCACAGGGAAGAAATTAAAAACTCATCATCTGGCCAGCATGGAGGCTCAGAGCTTTGATGGTTTCAGCTGTTAAGCCTGCTGTTCCACAGAACCCATTTTTGACTCCTAGCTCTGCTGCCCAAACCAATGTGCTGAGGTTTGGCTGGAAGTGATACAATTCCAGGCAGGGTTAGCAATTTACAAAATTTCCATCAGGCTAAGCATAGCAGTGAGCATATATGTGCATGCATGCATGTGGGCTTTGTTGCTGTTTTCAGCATTCAGGAAACAATTACAGGAGAGCATTAGCTGTGCTTCAGTGCAGACTGTGAGTCAAAGTAATGGCATGATCCTCACTCAGGGACTGAGAGCGTCCCAGATGGATCAGCAAGGCAGCAGGGAGCTAAACCTACAACACAACTAATTTTCTCCAGTTTTGAACACCTAACCCTTACACTCAGAATTTATTTTTTTTCCCCATGGAATTATGAACAGCTCTCTCCTTTTCAGCAGCTGAACCAATAAACAGGATTTTGTATTTTTCCACAATTACAACTCCCTTTATTACAGGGTATAATGCCATCCCTGTATTTTAGCAATGGGAAGCTGTGGAGAAAACAAAATATGGCCTGAATCAGTGGCAGAAGAAGCAAAGATCACTTCTTTCCCAGTGTCAGCATAGAACTCTCAGAGATCATGAATGCCTAAGAACAATGAGGAGAACAATGGAGTATTACCTTCATTGCAGCCCAGTCCATACACAAGAAGAAATGGTTCCTGTTCAAAGACTGATATAGCTGCTAAAAGTAAACACCATATAGGTTACCAAAACACTTTTTCAGGTTTTCATCATCCAAAGCTAATTTTTTTCCCCTCAAAACCATTCATTTAATACCTGTTTCTCTTTACCTTTGCTGCTTCACTTAAACTAGACAGCTATGGCCACAGCGCTAGTCCTTTACAAAGCTATTTGTTCATAAAGATAATTAATTTCTGTGGGGAAATGCATAGCCAGCAGCAGAACCAAGAGAAAAGAGCTCTGTGATAATAGGTCAGAACGATTTAAAGTGCCCTGAATACTCATTGTGTTGTTGATGAGAAGGAGCAAACCCTGGAATTTTCTATGAAGATGTCCTTCAGCACTTTTTGAGTGTATGACAATGATCTAACTTAATTACTGACTTCCCCAAATCTCAGAAAAACTCATGTACATCACATATTTCCTACGCTCATTAAAGCACACGAGATTATTTTTTTCTGGTGGTTTTGGGTTCACAATATAATACACAAAATCCCCTTCCAACAGTTGTAAAGGCTTCAGTCTAGCAGGTAAACCAGAGCACTGAAATCTGGTTCCAGTCTCACCTCTGTCTTTGGCTCACCTCTCTGTACCTATAGAAAATAGAAGGTAACATTACTTTGTGACCTTGCAGTTGTGTGCTAAGGATTAATGCTTGGAACGCTCTACACGCCCCTGCAGTGCACAGCAGCCAGGTCAGTGAGTACACTCTGTTCCTCTTTGCATGGAGGTAAATTAGGTGTGCCTCTGATGGCAGCAGAAACTTGGCCCCATTGGATGAATCCCATGATCTCTAGGCCTCAGACAGGTTCATTCAGCTGGCACCAGCTTCAGACCTAACTTCAGTGCTGTGACATACCTTGCAAGGAAAGGCAGCTTCTGGGTTGTGGGAGAGGATGCTGATAGGTAAAGCAGGAACTAAGGGAATGCTGGTAAAACTGGAGATACTCTCTGGGGAATTTTATCACCCGCTCCCTTCTGAAAGGGCTGGTGGAATAACAATTCCATAGGGCATCTGCTGCAAGCACATAGAGAGAAAATCATAAGCTAGCAGTTTTTCCAGGTCTCCCTCTACTTCCTGGGCACATGGATGTTCCTTAGGAAAATCCCATGGGATTTTCAGAGAATGTGGGTTTGGCTGCTGCTCCAAAGTGCTTTCTGGAGAGCTTTTCTAATGGCTGTGGGGAAGAGCAGGGAAGCCAGCTGAAATATGAGGGTGTCAATAACACCTATTGATTGAGTCTGAGTTCCCTTGGGCCAGAGCTGCTGCTTAGACAGACACCCTAGGCAGAGTGCTTGGCAGGCTGACTCTGCCTTCTGAGGCCAGGTGTCACCCTACAGCCAGGAGCAGGGTGCTGCTGGGAGCTCCTCACTGCACTGAAAATAGCCAGTCCTGAGCTCCTGGTGCAGCCCACAGTGTGTTGGGGATCTGGGCTACAAGGGATCCCCCTCCCCAAACAACCCTTAGTCCATCATGCCTTGCCAAGCACCAGCTGAAACCTCAGCATACACCAGCTGGGCAAGCACCCGTTATTATTTGTATTAATTATTAATGCATTTCCATTTTATTTAATAACAGAGTTACAACTATTCATATTACTGTCTCCTTACTCCAGCACTTGCACAGACGCAAAGGGCAGATGATGAATGCATTTAATACTTCCTCAAATGCAAATGTTTTTGTTTGTTTTTCAATGTTTACTTGCTTGACTGGAGCATTTCACTTGAGCCTCATAGCCCAGTTAGTTACAGCAGACTGCAAAGTGGGATTCATGCCTGGGTAAAGGTAATTTGCTTGCTTTACAACACCAAGATAAATACTGGTCTGAAGCACCATCATGAGGTCAATCAGGTCTGAGACTTTAAATGCCAAAAGATTTACAATTCCATCCTGACAGCCCCTCTGCTCCTCCTCATGTTTTCCACAGCAATAAGACTCATTTAAAGCTTTAAATATGGAAAGCAGAACAGGAGTCATTAATTTTACTTGCACAACAGCATTCACTACTTGTAAGGCTTTGACAGCCTCCTGAAACCCAAAGGAATTCGGATAGCTAGGGCAACAAATGCTTACCAATACCTGCATTGGAAGGACACAGGGGTCCTTTCACAACCTTTTCAGGGCTGAACATACATTTTTGTCCTACAAGAAGCTGACAGTGATGAGAGTATGTAGGATGCTTTACCGCTACATTCACATGATGCTACTTAATTTCCCATTTCATCTTGTTCAGCACAATCCCTTTGTGTTTCTTAAATCAATAGAACTGCAGTGAACCAACAGATTTCTTCAATATTTTGCAGGATGCTCTGCCCCTACCACCATACTTAATACCTATTGTTTTCAGTAAGACAAATAAACTCCTTAAATGTTATATTTGCCACTTAGAAGGAAGTTGACAGTGTGTTTTGGGGGATAAGATATTCAATTGCAGAAAGATAAACACATATGCATGGAGCTGAATGCTTTTGGAAACAAATTCTGTGGGCTTTCATATTTGTATCACTGTCATGATTTTGGATGGAAAATGGAAAACTTGTGATGAATGCATAATAGGCCATTGCATTTCCATCTGAGACAGAAGGAACGTGTTCACTTCTTCAGAAGGGAAGACAGATGAAGGCAGGCAAGCTGCAGAATAAAACAAGAATTAAGTGATAGCCTCTTAATGATCATTGTTCTGCTATCTGTCCATTATCTGTCTGGGTGTAGGTTGCAAACACCAGATGAATTTAAATAAAAACCCATTACTCACGCTCACTTACAGACGTGATGATGGGAATTGCTTGACAGGTCTTACACAGGAAACTCGGATGTAATTGAGCCCGGTGCTCTGCTGATTCTCCTCCAGCAAATTCTCTACCTGTGCAGGAATATTTTAAGACCTCACTAACTTTGACAGAGTGTTAGGCATTTTTTTCTTTTTTGCTTATTTGTGTTTTGTATCATTATTGGGTCTCTACAATAACAGATGGTGAAATCTCCCGAGTAAGCCAAATGCCAGCCATTTTCCTTACAGGATGTCATGCAAAAACACTAACAGCTCGGTTCCTATTAGTACTAGAAACTGATGGGCCAGCTCCAGCACCTTTTAAAGTTCCTGAGTGTCTTTGGATCAGCTCCATAACACAGCTGAATGAGGCAGACAATCTGCTTTAAACACTCCTTTATTATTCCCAGAGTTTCTGCTGAGTATCCTATCAAACAGGCTAAAAATCTCTCTTCAAGAGCACTTTCTTTTTAGAATACACAGGTTATTTTAGAGTCGAGTAAAATCAGGACAGTTTGCAGGTAAATTTAAAATACTCATTTGTTTTTCCTTCCTGAACCAGGGACTTCTCACTTCTGAGATAGCCACTGCTGGTGGTTTGTGTTTGCTGGCAGCAAACAGTTCTACAATTGCACTTGGCATAGGTGACAAACAGCTTGGCCAGGTTTGTCTTTCCATGGTCTTTTTCCTGTGCCTCTTGCTGTGCCATATTGAAGGAATATTGCTTAATGGCTATAATGGGATATTTACTTCTATTTCATGCTCCTAGAGCTGTCCTAATTGACTCTTTTCTCTCATCATGATTAACTTATCATCTGCAGATCATGAAATCTCAGTGGAATTCATAGATCTCTGTCAGGTGTGACTGTAGGGACATATCTTTGTCCCTGTAAGTCCCATACTCCCCACTGGTTATGTGAAAAATATTGGAGTCCTTTCACCAAATTCATGGGCTTTGAGAGTAAGTTTGGATGTATTTATAAAATCCACAAATTTAGATTGCCTTCTATTTATATCTAACTGCATTTCATGTTGAAATTCTTATTTTCAAGTGCACATATCTATTTATGATCACTTTTAAAATTACATTTCCTTTTGAATGAACAGTTGATGGTCCCCTAACAAAGAGGGATTTGCTTTGTTGGATCTCCGATCTGAACTGGGGACCGGGTCTGAGTCTTTTCATTGTACTTAAAGAGAAAATGGGAGAAGTGCTTCTCTTCTCCTTCCTGGTTCCTCCCCTGGAGGAGATAACCGAATGTCTGACAAACACTGTATTTTAAGCAATATAGTTTAAGTGCAAGCACGGGTCCTAAAGGGGCGACATGCTCCTTGCAATAGGCTTCAAACACTCTCCAAAAGGGAGTCCTTCCCTCTTTATCTCTGGGACTGAATCCTGAGAACAGTCAATAGCCAGTAATGGACACTGAGTGACACGGCAGCAATAGGGACAGGATGTCTGTCAACTTCATACAACCCAGTTATGTACAGATATTTGTGGATTTTAGCTTTCTTTCCTCTAGGTCCCTTGTTTTTCTGAGAGGTAAGTCCTGAACTTATCCACTTTGGCATTTTCTGTGAGAGAGGAGAGAGGTAGCAGAGACAGAGGAAAGGAAGCATTTCTTATGAAATGGCTTCAAGGAGAGTTAATTTTTTTTGACTGATGTCTGTGAAGTTTTCATATTTATTCAGAATGAAATCATGCTCAGCAATTGTCATTACCTCCCAGAGAAATGCTGCTTTCTTTGAAGGTATATTTGACACATATTGTGTCAAAGCTCATGGTCTCTCAGACATGACATGTGACAGCTGAAATTATTTGACATGCTCCAGTTAAAGGAATTGAGAACCAAATTCCCAGGGGCTGTGGACAGTTTCTGTACATAAAGCTCTCTTTGAGTATAAAGGAGATTTTTCAAAAGCATTCAAAATCGGTTTTTCCTGCTCTCATAGAGTTAATTCTGGATTCTTTTGATCACCAAGGTAGTTCTTCAGTATATCTGAGCCAGTTTGGCTGAAACGATCTTAGCAAATAGGATGGGTCATGGACCACTCTGATCTGGATACCATCTGACACAGCTGTGCTGTGCCATTTCAGAGAAAATCTCTGGAGCTCCAGAACTGGCAGGATCCATCCCACAGATCTGATGTGAATGCTGCTGGGGCTAAGGTGGTCTCCAGTCTCTTCCCAGGAGCTGTGTTGGAAGAGTTAAATTGGTCAAACCTCTGTGGCTGGAGACTGTTTTAGCCATTAAATGACACAATCATATTCTGGTGTCTGTCAGTGTTTAGGAGCTGTAGCTGCAATCTTTGAGCTCCTCTGCCACCAGTACAGATGATCAGAACTGTGCACAGTCCCTGACATGAGGAGCTGCACCCTCATGTGTATGGCTATGTCATAAATCAAACCTCTGTGGGACCATCCTGAGGCAATGAGATCATTGGGCCACAGTAGTGGGCACTCATCCAGCTGCCCCTGCCAGCCTCTGGAAAAGGGGGCCCATGTTGTAAATATAACTGCTGAGTGGTCCCCACTATGTGCTCAGTCCCCCCACACATCAATGAATTATTCAGAACAATGCCACATCCCAAAAGAACCCCAGGGATCATTCGAGCAATTTCTCACTATGGGCAATCAGGATTGTATTGTCAATGTCTTTTCACTGGCACTGTTTAGCTCATTAGTAATACAAAAAGTCCTCACCACTTCTGCTGGAGAAATCTTCCCTGATGCATCCTAGCACTCAATTTGCTTTGCTAATGGCTGCATCAAGATTGTCCCTGGGCACCATGCCCCTGTTGAGAAAACTCATGTGCCTCTTCCTACCAGGTCTCAAGTATAAACTTCCAGGTGCTAACTGAAATTCCTCACACTTTCCTAAAGTTGGAAACTCCCAGTCAGTGAATACAACTTCCAGAGTACAGAAAGAAAGGGTATTTTCTGCAGGTGCAAGGCGGTGTTACTACCATTGCACAGGATATAATTTGAAACTTGTATACTATCCATGTATTATGAAAATAATAATTGAAGTAGGTGTAGGTACAGAGAAGGACTACTGCAAAGCACAGGGGACTGTGGGGCTGTTTTAGGAGAGAACAAATGCGGAGAGAACATATTTAGCTTAGTAAAAGGAAAACTGAAGTTTTTGACAGCTATCCATGGACACCTCAGGGGTCTGAGTACTCGGAAGGGAGGAGAGTAAAAGACATTTCTGGAATTAGAAGAAATGACTGTAACCTGGTCCTGAATAAACAGACAATGGAAATTATAAAGAAGTTTCTAAACAGCAAAGGAATGAAGTTTTGGAAAAGGTTTCTGACTGCAGGAATAACAGTCAAAAAAGCAAAATTTAAGAGGGAGCTGAAGAATTCCAAAGAAGGGATAATATGACCTGATGGTTCATGACAACAAGAACTGAACTCAGTGACCAAACTCATCCCTTCCGGTCCTATCTCTGACAATCTGAAATGTATTTAAGAAGACCATGTCCCATTGATCTGCAATGACAGAGAAGGTGGAGACTGAGTCTCAATCTCCCCAGATCTAAATGCAGCAAGATACCCTTGAGCAAAAGTCCTGCCATTCCATTTAAAGCAAAAGAGCCCAGGAATAGCTTCTGTGGTGACAGCAACTTGATTTACCACAGTTGTGAAAGAATGGGCTGAAAGAGTTATTTTTCCTGAGCAGTAGTATCTTTTTTCCTGGATATGCTATAAACATGAGAAATAAATTGGCAGATATCTAGATACAAATTTTAAATCAATGAGATCTGAAATGCAAGAGCTTTTGTATCCAAATGGCTTTTCATGCCCTAAATTTTCTGAGTTGTGCTTAATTCTTGCAGCACATAAGGCATGTAAAAACCACCCACTCACTACTTCTGAGCCATTTTTCTTCATCTAAATGAAATTTCTTTAGTTCCATTCATCTTTACAGCTCATTCAACAGGTCCCTGTGCAGCAGTGAAGGGAAGCATGTTTCAATGTGCTAATCCAGCTCGGAGATGGATTAATTGACTCACATGCCCCTCTGATCACTAGCCAGATGTCTCTCCCCAGCTGGCAAGCCTTACTAATTTTCTTGTTGTTGCTGCCGTTGTTAATTCTGGGTCTCCAGCCAGCGGGGGCTCAATCAAGGGCAGCATGCCCTCTGCCGACATTTTGTATTCTTTGGTCTGCTTTCCCTTGGGCAAAGACATTGAGCTGTGACCCTCCTTCCCTGGCTCCCTGTCATCTGGCCTGTGGCCCCTGGAGAGAGCTCTGCTGGTGCAGTGGCTCTCGTGTACCCGGCACATTGGGCCACCACAGGGCTGTGCTGGGAATATCCAAGGTGGGTGAAGGAGGCATACGGGGCTCAGAGGGCCAGTTCCAACAAGTGACCCAAAATTTCAGGTCTGTGCATTGAATATTTTGGGAAAAAAAATAAAAGACTCATAGCAAGAGTGAGAAATATTTCCTTTGTCAGGCTACAAAAGGAAATTTCTGTGAAATTATATGAGATAAAAGTCGAGAATGATTAAGAGGGCATGACTGGAGCAGTTGGGACACTGAACTGGGGATCAATGTAACATAAAGAGTGGTTTGAAGGTGGGATGTATGTGTGCTCCAGGCTCTACTCCAGAGAATACTCTACTCTTCTGTCATTGCCCTGATGTCTTGGGCAAGACACTTCCCTAGTCTGGTGCTTTCCAACGCCTATGAGAGTTTGGGGTACTTTTAAGGTACTTGCTAGTGAGCAAGGCAGTGTGAAAATGAAATATCATTTGCATCACTGAACATACAGCCATGTATTTTCAGTGTGAAGGCTTCTGCCATGACTTGCAGTGATTTGGCTAAAACCATGGTGTTACCACATGGAAAGGTGCCAATTTTGGCAGACTGTGGAACATTGTTTCCTCTTATCCCATTGCTTGTCTTGGGTCATCACCATGATCACATTGAGTAGAAACTTAATGTACAAAAATTGGACTGGATGGTAAAACTTTTATTCATCCCAGCAGCAAGGAAGTCACTCAATAACTCACACACAGGTTAACAGCAGTGGTCACTGAGGGAGGGCAGCTGAGAGCAGAGGCAGCAGCAGGAATATTTGAAGATTTGTACTATTTAACGCCAAGACCCTGAAATTCAGCTATGCACTCAACTAGAGCATTCTGTGAATTGTAAAGGTGGAACACTGGTTTCCTAATTTCTCACTAATGGAGGTTATTTATCCCAAGCTGTAAAAAAAAAGGAATTCCTGGATCATGTGAATATTTGCCTTTTCCTTCCCTATTCTTTTCATTTTCTTCCATTTTCCCTTCCCAAAATTAGTTCAACAAGATAGAAAAGAAAAGCAAACACTTCTTCTTTCTTTTTTCATTTGAAAAGAAGTAGCAAAATACTGTTTCATGACAAGGTCAGAGGAGCACAGCTTGGGAAGAGAGAAGTAAGAAGTTCAACTAAGGTGTGAACATTAAGAATTCAGCTGCATTTCTGTGGGCCCAGCACTTACTACTCCTACTAAAATTGTGGATGAGCTTGTTTCTCCAGCATCTGAGCAGTTGCTTACAATTCATAAGTGTGTAAGTAAGAAGAAAATCTCACTCCTGTAATTTAGTATTTTTGGTCTTTTTTTAGTTTAAGTACATGCCCTGTATAAATCTCTTTCCAAAACCACAAATTTCTTCCCACATCAGGCATAGCCCCAGGGAAGTCGTTTTACAGGGAAATAAGGCTTCGACCTTTGATCACTGTAACCTGGCTTCTCACAATCCTGAAAAAAAACAAGTTTCTAAAAAATTGAAATGTGAACAACACACACCATCAATATCAATTACTGCATTGTTGGGTGGTAAATTTTCCCCACAGGGGGTGAGCAATTCACTTGATATACTTGGCAAAGGGTTTGATTCTCCTCCCCACTGGCAGCGAGGTGGTGCTGACAATCTCTCTGTTCTTTGATGGGGCACAGAGCAGAGCAAGGGAGAGCAGAGTCAGACTCAAAGCTCCGCGAGTGCAGAGAAAAGCCGGCTCTGTCAGGAGAGGATTTGCGCAGTCTGAACAGCGAGCTGCAATCTTTGAAGAAAAGACTTCAAAGAGAAAAGGAGAAAAGAAACAATGTCTAATCTTCATACAAATGTGCTCAGGGGTCTCTGAAATTTCAGAAACTTCTAAAATCTAAGAATTAATTATCACTTGCCAGAGGGAAGCTTTATTCACAGGTAACAGTTACAGCAACCCAAGTCCTCTAGGTGTAAAACTCGTGCAGTTATATTCAACTAAAGCTCAGTAAATCACCCTCCTTCCTTTTGGTGTACTTGCACACTTTCCAAGTGTTTGATGTTATGCTTCACATTGTTTATGTGTGACACATGACAGCAGCTCCTAAAATTTTGTCTTTGAAAGGAGATGTACTTGGAAATATTTTGGTACAGGAACTGTGACTCACAGGTTCACATAAAAACGTGCAACAAAGCAATGCAGCTCCTCAGCTCCTGTAGAGCAGTGCAGCCCTGTTGGCTTCTGTTTACTGCAGGAAAACACAGGACTTTAAGTCATTTTTCAGCTCCACAGATGCATAAATAACGAGGAGCACTGGGGGTGACTAAAAGCAAAGCACTGCTGCTCTGATTCCTCTTAGCAGAATGGGGTGTTTAAAATGACCTTTAGGCCAGGTATCCAGAATATCTCAGCACCTCATAGATTCTCATTTTTTGTTCTTATATGACCCTTTTGTGTAATGATTCCTCATATTCATTTTACACTTGAAGTCTGAAAGCTAAGGACGTGCTATTGCCCATGGTTGCAGGGCAAGTTAGTGGTGAAAGGAAGAAATAAGCATTTAAATACCCGGAGAACTCAGTTACATGATGGTGTTACTGTGGTCAAGAAATTGAATGATTTATTGTGGATGTCTGACCAGAATCATGGTAGGTGTAGTTTAAGGGTCATGGTGATGTGCAGTTTAAATCCTGCATTTTCTGAAGCTGAGGGTGTGAACCCAGCTGGCTGGCGTGGCTCAGCTGCTGCACAGAAACACATTAAACTGCAATAACTTGATTGTGAATCCCAGCCCTCTCTTTTTAAAAGCTCTGTCTGTCTTTCATCTTTAAGACTTCAATGAAAACAGCTGTTGCAGAAGCTCACGAGAGAGCTGTACCACAGCAGGGAAACCACAGCTCCCTGACATGAGCAAGAGGGTCTTCAGACCCAGAGCAGCTATATCTGGTATAAAAATAAAAACTCACCTCTCCTAAAATATCAGTAAGCCAAGGCACCTGTACTGTCAGGAAAGGAAATGGAAGACAGAGACCATGTCCAATGCAGCTACTTTGAAATAACTAAACCCTCTGGCAGGATTGGATTTGCTTCATTTTATGTTTACATCCATATGGCTTTTGGGGTTAAATAGAACCTGATATTTGTCCTGATATTTGCCCACCAGCAGCCAGGAGATGTCTGTGACTTATCTCCCTGTGCCATGAATACTTTGCATCCTAATAATAAGTAGCCCCAACCATTGTGCACCACCAGCATTACCAGAGATTGCCAAAAACTGAGTAGTTTGTAATATGGTTTTGTGAGTGTGATGGCATTTGGTCAAAGGTTGGACTTGATGCTCATGCAGATCTTTTCCAGCCTTAGTGATCCTATCAATCTATGGTCTGCCTCCTCTTGGGAGTCACTGGCCACCCCAGAATATCTAAGTAACACAGAGGCATTGCATTATCCCAAGTTAGCATCCAGAAGGATGCAAAAGGACAGAGTTTGACCCTGGTGTTGCATTACAGGCAGGGCTGTGGGTGTTTGTTTTCACAGGAAATTTTCTTCTGCGAACAATCAGAAAAATCTCAGGCAGTCTCCTCTCGCTGGCTGTGGCAGCTCCCCAGACAACAAAATAAAAGGTAATCGGTGCTGCCTCTCCCTCCAAATGGGAAATGTTGATAGATATCTCAAGTATTTGTTTAACTGTGGATAGTTGACACAGCTTGTGAGAAATTAATCTGGGAGGAAAGGAAATCTCCCAAACTCCTCCATTTCCTTTGTCCCCGGCTCCTCTGGGCTCCTGCTGGGGGCTCTGCATCATCCCTCCAGGAATGTCCCTGCCGGGGCAGAGTCCTGCAGCCCTTCCTGGAGCTGGAGTTCTCCTGGAGCCGGGATGCAGGAGATGCAGGGGATGCAGTGTCGGGATATTTAACTTATCAGAGTGACTCTGAGAAAAGTTACAAAGTCTCTTTTCTCAGCTTGGCGCTTGGAGACTGAGTCAGACCTCTTCATTTCTTGGTCTCAAGTTTGTTTATTTTATCTTATCTATAAAAAACTTTTCTCTTGCATTGCTGAAGTCTGTCCAGCAGGTCAGTTCCATGCACTCTGCCTGCCCCCAGGGTCGTGTAATGTCTTTATACTAAAACTACGTATACAATGTTTACAATTACTTTCCAACACCTATCACCTATGTTGGACAGTGAGCTTCTACGCTAAACCAATCCAAAAGTGCCAACATCACAGCAGAAGATGGAGGCCAAGAAAAAGAAGGAGAAAGGCTGGACATGCTCAGTTCCCTCCATCTTGCCTCCTGAACCCCCATACCAGAAACCCCAAAATCTACTTTTCCACCCCATGATAACTTCACTATTATTTTACCTAAACTGTTGTGGCTTGCTGATCTTCATATAAGGTTGGTAATTTTCTCCATGGGTCATAATCAAAACCACAGGTGTTTTGGGCTCTGTGCCAGGGTCTCTGAGCCCCCTGGCAGGGTCCTGGCCATCCTGGACAGCCAGAGGGATGTCCTGGGTTCCCACAATGCGGGGATGCGCAGGGAGCGCTCCGCTCTCCCGGATCAGTGGGACCGAGCTGGGACCAGCCCAGCTGGGGGAACTCAGGCACGCTCCGGCCCTGAGTGAGTTCCAACCAAACCTGGCAATCTGCTCCTCAGCTATTTTTGCCCAGCGGGGGATATCTGCTGTGTTTGTTGGAAGATTTTTTGGTGTCACTTTTCACACGCTCGTTGTAATGCATTGCCTGAGGCATAATTAAATTCAAAGGGCATGCCTGTGTTGAAAGGGAGGGTTGCAATTTGTTGCTGTTAGGATTTTTCATTAAAAACCAAGCAGTTTTTCTGACTGGCAGGGAAAATGGCTGCAGAACAAAAATGCTATTAAATAAGGAGAAGGCAAAAGCTTTTCTTTATTCTTTCTTTCCTTTTATTTTTTTTAATAACTACCTGCCTGACATCTCCACACTGACTTTGAATAAAGTACAGCATTTAAAAATAGTGGGACTGTAAAAGGAAGACGAGGCAGAGAAAAGAGGAGCCTTGATATTAAGAGAGGTCTGGCAGGTGATAGGTATATTATATATACCAGATTATATGTGTATATCTATCAAAACACAGAAATATCTGTAGCTATCTGGGTATGTGTGTATGTATTTTATCTCCAGAGGAGAAATTTGCCTTTGCTGCTGAAATTTTCCTGAAAGCTCAGTTAATTAGTTCTCATAATACCCATAGAGGCAGACTTTAGTATCATCCTTATCCACAGATGAGGAGATAGGAAAGAGCACTGAGAGAAGGATGCACAGAGAGATTAAGGGATTTCTGCTACAGTGGATTCAGTGCAGAGCTGGGAATTCAGTCCAGTAGGCAAAATCCAAACCCTATTAAAAGCCATGGGAGACTAACTTTTGAGAAGCCTGGATTTGGCAATTTTTGCTTGCTTTGTTCAAACCTCTCTGATCTATTCACAGCTACATGTGTCCTGATGATGCTTTCAGAACAAAACTACACCTGTGACTGTGTACAGCTCCTGGTCAAATCTCAGCTGAGTTCCTCACTCTCAGAGCTTCAATACAGAGGCTGTTTCTTTGAGGGACTCTGTACCACACATTTACATATATCTTAAAAATAGTCTGGAGTGATAAGTGAAGTAATTTAAGATCTTCCTAAATAGAATACTATATTCTCCCAGACCACCAGGGTCAAAGAACTGAAATTTTACATCCTTAGTTGCTATATTCCACCACACAGTGCTCTCAAAAAATGACTGGAGGGTTTCAGCTAAACAGACGAAATACTTCTAAATTAGATTGGGTAAAGAAAGCTCATTAAGAAAAAAAAATTAATGTCCTCATTTTATAATGGCTTTGTTGCCTTCTTGCTTATATACTTGTTCCAGGGCAGTATTTTCATGTTATTAGGGTGTTTTCAGCTCTTATTTTTAAGCTCACTTCATTAATGTTGGTAGAACACTTTGAAGTAGAAAATGTGCTAAGTGGTATCACTGACACACTTTCAAGGCAACGCTTTTGCCTTCCCAGAGGTCACCTGAAGCAAATTTGTCACACCTGCACAAATGTGCACAAATCGGTGCTGGCAGCGGAGGGACAGATTTCCCTGAAAAGTGCTGCAGCAGCTGCAAGCTGGCTGCAATGCCCAGAGGAGGATTCCAGCAGGAAGCTGGGGTCTGCCAGCCTTGCTGTGAGGAGTCTGGCAGGGAGGCAGCTGTGGAGCTGAGCTCCTCTGTCTGATACCCATGTGCTGGATAAAAATTCCCTGAACTCATCTGGAAGTCTCCCAATGGCTCCTCCAGCGCTGGGCACCGAATGTGCAATTTCTTTTTCCTCAAAAGCACTGTAATGGAATGAGGAGTGTGGGAAGGAGCACAGGGTTTGTGTGGGAAGGGCTGCTGTGGTGGAGATGGACCTGCTGCAACATCCTTGAACATGAGGGCAGTTTCATAGAATCACAGAAAGACTTTGGTTGAAATGAACTTAAAAGCTCATTTCATTAAAGGTTCCCATGCCCTGTATCTTTCACTAGACCAGGCTGCTCAGAGCCTCATCCAGCCTTGTCTTGGACACTTCCAGGGATGGGGTGTCCACAGATTCTCTGGGTGACACTCAAGTAAAGAATTCCTCCCTAACATCTAACATCTATGTCTTGGGGCTTGTCCACTGACCAGAGGTTTGCCAGTGGTGCAGTTCTGTTGCACACCAGGATTTACTGCTCTCATCCCTCCTGCCTGGAGCATCCCAGGACACAGGACAGGTTTCTAACCTGAGGCAAGGCCTCACCTGTGAAGAGTGGTATCTAAAAAGTCCTATGGCGTGTTTGATAAGTCTGTGGCATCAAGGTGAGCTTTGAAAATCACTGAAACTATGGTCTGGCTACCTGTATCCCTTCCCCACCACCCCCTGGAGTGTGGGATCACAGGAAGGATCCGGTTGGCCTTGGGGTGTGGTTTGGACATGGACAGTGCTGCTGGCAGTGTGAAATGAGAAGCTGTCCATGGCAGCCTTCCCTCTAACTGCAATAGCACAGCTGCCCTGCTTGCTTGTGTCTCTGATCTATTACCTTGTCATATTTCAAAAGCTAAAGCAGGTTGAGCTTGGTCAATGTTTAGATGGAAAGGTCTCCAAGGAAAACACGAGAGCTGGAGGAAATGTTCCCTGAGTCAGAGTCAGGGCAATAATCCAGCGTGGTGTTAAGGATGTTGCTTTTGGCCTGATTGCAAAATCAATGTATGGGCCACTAGTGGTCTGTGGGGAGGGACTGTAATACCCAACATGACTGGGCAATAACTGGTTGGTCTTTCTTTTCCTACAGGGGTCAACTCTACAGTGGGTGTAAATTGGATGAAATGAAAATGATGAATCTGGCTGATTCCTTTCTCTGTTTTGTCTCAGTACTTGGATTTAGAGCTTTGGTTGTTTTCCTTTGTCACCTTCCTTTGTATGTTTCATAATTCCCTAAATGGCATGGAATGACACAAAATACAAACATTTAGCAAATTTTTTCCTAATAAATTTCCCAGCTTCTGGAAATCCCCACCTTAAGGGTCCTCTTAAAGGTTTGGGGTTTTTTTATCTGCCTAAAACTATTGTTACGTGGATTTGAACTTTCCCACATCACTCCCACAGAATTGTCTGAAATCTCAGGCTGCTCACAGTGGTCTGCAAGGTTGGATCCATTATCTACCAGTTTCTAATACTGAGCATCACCTCTGTGTCTGGCCCTCAAAGAAAACCAGCCACATCTCTTACTATTAACCCTGTAGATGTTCTGTTTCAGATACTGGACTCTGTCTGCCATTGTCCTGGGACAGTGCATTTCCCACATTGATCACACAGCTTTTTGAAATGGCATCCATCAAGGAACATGGACATTTTTCTCCTTGAAGCAAGGTGCATGCAATAGAAGTCACAATCCCTTTTGTAATAGTAAAAACTATATTAAAAGAGCCCTGATCTGAATTTACGAGATAATGAAAATGAACAATTTCATCCATGCACCAGTTTGGCCTTTCATGCTTTTAAACAAATATCTATTTTTCATCTATCCTCCATTTCTAGCACAAAAAGAAATAATTTTCCATGACATGATTGAATTCAGATTCAGAAGCCGTATTTTCATCTCCTAATTATTTTTTTTTCAGTTTAACAAACCACAGATTTGAAGTATGAAAGGTGCTAAATGATCTCATACTAAAAACTGCAAAGCAAACAGATCATCTCTACCCATTCTGTTATTTTAGGTGGTCATTTCACGAATGAACCTACCAGACAGTTTTGAGGATGGCAAGGTGTTTTAAAACCCATTATGCAAAGACTCTGTGACTGTAGTAATGAGCTGTGGCCCTCCACTGGGAAAACAGAGCCTTGATAAGCACACTACAAAACCCCTGTCAGGAGTACAAGTGCTTTGAAGAGAGTATTGAAAGGGATTTTGCTTCAGAATATAAGAAAGTATGTAATGTGAGATTTCTCAAAGGAGAAGATTATGCTTTATTTGGGCTTTTCTATACAGATTGAAGAACAGAATGTGAGAAAACTTCACAACTTCTTTAGGAACACAGATATTTTCAGGCTGGACTGCACCCAAATCCAATCTAGCCCAGCATCTTGTGTCATAGAGAGGCCAGCACCAGATGCTGCAGGAGAAGGTACAAGAGCATCTGAACACGTCATGTTTCCACAAGTGGGGAAAACATCTCCCTAATTTCCAGTTATTGCTGCTGCTGTTATGCGTAGATTTATTTTCTTTCTACAGCACAAAAATTAAACAGAGGTGTCTATTTCAGACTTTGAGGATCATTGCCCAAAACATTAATTGCTTCCTCCCAGTCATACACTGAATGACTATAATGAAGCCAAAAAACCTGACTCCCACCCCTGAATTCAGTAATTCCAGTGGATATTTCCAGTAGAGGTCCCCACAATCTGGGATGTGGCATGGAAATGCCCATTCTCCTTTGGCCACACAGCAGTCAAGGCAAGTGGGAATCTACCCTGTGGTTTTGAGTGAAGTGAAGAACTTTTTCAGCAGGTCAACACCAACCTCCCCCAGCCCTCACAGAGGAGATGTGGGCCAGGCTGGGATTCTTGGTGGGGTTGGTGGGGTTCTTATTGGTACTGGCTGCCTCACAGATACCGTACTGACTGATTCTGGGCAAGCTGCTTCTCATCTCTGTGTTGTCTCTACAGAGCAGTGATACTGACATTTCCCTTCTTTGAAAAGCAGTGTGATTGACAGCTGTGGCTAAAAAATAACTGTAGAATGTACCAGAAGAGATTGTTTCTTAGAACTATCAGCTCCACCACTGAAACTTCTTAAAACCACCCACAAAACTCTTCTGTAGACAGAGAAAACCACATTCACCTCCATGCAAAGCTGTTCCTTCTGTTCCTCTTTCAGAATTATCTGAGCCTTCGACTTTTAATTCTGAGCTTTGGGCTTCTTTGTTGTGAATTTTATTATTATTGAAAATACACAACGTAAACTTAACTGTGGTCAGATCCTTCGTTGAGCTGCAGCGGAGGAAGGGCATTTGTACTGGAAATTAATATGGTTGGCATGTCTGCCTTGTTGTGAGGATAGTGTTTTCATGTTCTTTCCCTTTCTTCCTCAGCTTTCTTCTCTTTTGTATGTGCCTGCCTCTTTCCCATTCCTTTCACAGCCGCTATTTTTGCTCCAAGCAAAGAACTCAGTCATGCTCTCACTCTCTCATGGGCTCTGTGTACACTTGAGGTCAGGCTAGCAAACCTTACTGGTGCCAAACTTTGCACCCTTCCCTTGCCCTTTTCATGCCCTCTTCCTGTCACAGTTTTCTCTCCCCTGGGTTTTGCCCATGCCCCAAGGGCAGCACTGCTGGCACACCTGGCTGGGCTTTGCCTGGTTGCTCCCAGTGGCTCCAGCGCAGGGCTCCTGCTGGACACTGGGCCACCCTCTCACCTCTCCTCTGATGTATTTTATCTGTTCCAACCACAGGATTCTCAGGGAAAGGGACAGTCTGTTACTCTTTTCATCACCCACTGTAGCACAACGGAGCTCCCCTGAGGTTCAAGGCACCATATGCTTCTTTAAAAGGCACAATCTCTTTGATGTGCCCTCACATTCCTCTGAACTCACTTCACCCTCATGTCCCTTCTTCTTCTCTCTACTGTTCTTTTAACAATGTCTTCCTTCTCAGCCCTGTAGTCCTTCTTCCTTTTCCCCCACTCTCCTTGCCTTCCTCCAGGGCTGTGCTGCCAAGCCTGGGGCAGCTGTCCTGGGCTGGAGATGGGGCTGGGACCAGGGGACACCCAGGATCTGCAGGAGGAGTTGAGCCACTCTGTCTCCTCTCCCTTTTGAGGGAACAGGGATTCCTCTGCCTGAACCTCAGCAGGCAGGGACCTAAACAGAAGGCAGAGTCTGAGCTCATCAGAGGTGGCGTGGCTTGTAGAAAAGGCTGTGTGTGCAACAGGGAGCAAACCTGTCTGGGAGGAGTGTTTAATGTCTGATTTTCAGTCTCATAACTTGGAGGCCTGCAGTAATTTTGTTCACTTTCACTGCCTTCCATTTTCTCATATCTGCCCTAATCTGTGTGTTTCCCTGTTGCCACATTTCTCTTCACAGAGAAAAGCACGGCACAATTCTTCCCAAGGGTTTCTGAGATTCACATTCTCTGAACCTCAGAGAAAGGGAAAACACAATTCTTATCACTTGCTGTGCCTGTGTTGTGCCAAAGTAGAATGCAATATGGAGGTTGTTTACCCAGAGTGAGGATGTTTTGTTTCCTTGGCCTATCAGGGCCAAATGTGTGTGTGTGTTGGGACTGTTGGCTGACAATCACGAAATTCTGTGCAGTGTGAGTGGTTGTGTGCAGAGCTGAGTGCTTGGCAGATTCAGTTTAGATGAAATGCACATAGTATAGTATAATAAAGTAATTAATTAGCCTTCTGAGAGCAATGGAGTCAGATGCATCATTCTCTCCCCTTTGTTGGAGTTGCCTTTGTTTTACAATATTTCCCTTTATAGTTTTGTCCAGCTGTATTCAACCTTCTTCCTACCATTCCCATCAGTGTGGTCTATGGGCTGCATCATTCCAAGCAGTGTTCCTAAAGTTCCTTGGGAGGGGTGCTCCAGTCAGGCAACAATTAATTCCTGTATCTGTAATTTGTTTATCTTTTTCCGTAGAGTCTTACAACAAGCCTCAGGAGAGGGATATAAATGATGAATGCAGGTTAATAACGCGGGAGTCTGCGGAAAATTGCATTAAAATGGCACAGCAATAACGGATATAAAAACAACTGAAGCATGTGGTAAAGTCCCTACGATATAAAAATATTTCCACTGGTGATATACATTATAGTTTGTGCTAAAAAAAAAAATCTGAAATTTTAAAGTGATAAAAAATTAATACTGCCAAACTTCTAGTGAGAAGAAAAAAGGTTAGGTAAATTCAGCAATTCCAGTATATTGTTACCATAGGTGAAAAAAATAAGCAAAATGGGTGAACTTAATCCAATTTAATCTTAATAATTCAAAGGCCTGGAACATAGCCATGTGTATCAACAGAGCTCCCTCAGTCACCAGTGCAGAGAGGGAGAAACCTCAAGGGAGACAGGTTCATCCCAACTCAGAAAAAATGCTTAAAAACCAGGGGCACTGTCACTCCCTGAGCTGGAGGAGATTAATTCATTTGATCTTATATAGGCAGGATGTCCAACCCTTCCAACAGCTACACTTGGGAGCTTCCTCCTTCCCAAAGCCCCTTTGAAAAATGACCTTAGGTCACTACAGCCAGCCCAAGATTAGCAGAACTATTTGTACTTTCTGGTATTCCAAAAAGGAGGTAAGAACAATTCTATTGGGTTAATAACACAGAGGCAGCTCGTGGATTTCACTGGTTGCACTGGAAACTCTCTGCCAGATGCGAGGTGTTGGAAGCAGAGCTATACACTCATCAGGATGCTCAACAGCCCATTTATCATCTTTGTGAACATTTTGTGTGCCTGCATGAGCTGGGGGAAGCTGCCTGTGTGAGCTGATATCACAGAGGGGTTTCAGGAGACCTGCCACAAACCTTCAATCAGGCAAACAAAGTGTTGGAGATTTACCCTCTCATTCCAGTTCATCATTCTGCTTTAACAGGTTGAAAAAAGCTGTCAAGAAGTGATGTGGGAAGCCATCACACTAACAAGGCAAGGGAAATCTGCTTCATTTTTTTCCAGTAATAAACAGAATGAGGACTGAATACAGTCTGGGGGCACCAACTGGACAAATGTGTAGGACATCCCACCCAGCAATCCCAAACCAGGCCGTGCTCTGTGTCAGGACAGACATTGTGGAGATGTGGCTGCCAGGATGATGGGAAAAGGGTGGGAGCTACCTGCTGAGCTAAGGACACAGGAAGGGTGTGTAATCATAGTGAGATATGTTTCCACTGATACACATCATCATAAATAGTGCTGGTGGTGGTTTTAGAAATGATAAAGAGGCATTGGGTAAATCCTTTGGCTGGAGGTGCATTCCTAGGGAGCCAAGAGTGCAAAATCCCACTTCAATAGGATAATGTAGAAGAAAGTGCTGCAGAAAAGCATTTAGGTGGAGAAAAACTTAATCCATACAGTTGTCTGTTCTTCCAAAGCATTAGCCAGAAATCCCTCTGAAATGCTGTTTTTCAGTGTGTGTTCTGATAGCTCTGCTATCAGTCTGCTTGTAAGGTTTTGGGTTTGGTTTTGGTTTTTTTTAAAGTAAAATTTCAGTTTTCAGCCTGTGGGTCTGTGATTCTTCATAGGTCTGTGATTAACTTCCTGATATCTATGCTCTTCTACTTGTTTGAGAAACACAATCTTAATGATAATATATTTTATTAACAAATTATTTTATTAATATATTTTCAGCAGACTCTGATTCCAGAGGGAGGAATAGGAAAGTTTTAGCAATAAGGAGTGAAAACCACTGGTACAAAAGCATTGTTTTTGAACTCAACATAAGAAAATTGATAAAGATTCCTCTGGGCTTTTATTTTTTTTTTTAATGGCAACTCCTTGATTAATGGAATATCACCTACCCTTGTATAAGGAAAGATTGAAATGCAGAGAAGGTAGATGGTGATAATCATTGACAATATCAACAAAACCACTGCTATTGTCCAGAGAGTAGTGAGGAAAGTGCTGAACTGGAGTTCAGACTGCCATTTTTATTCGGAAAATATAAATGTAGCATTGAACTCTGCAAGTTCCCAGCAGGCTGTTCTTAGATAATCATGGCATCTATTTTAGTAAAATGCAGATTTTGAGGGTTCTTTATTATACAGCAGGATGGCTGATCTATAGAAGAAATGTTGCTGGATTTGCCACAGCAATATGCAAGACACAACATCACCAGCCAAGTGGTAAAAATATGAGGACATTAAAGATATTGAGGATTCCAAGTGATCCAAGATGAGCCTGCAAAGTGCATTTTCTTTTGCCTATCTTGAGTTTGCTCAGTGGAATAAAAGTCTGCGAGGTAAAAATAGTTCACAAAAAGAGAAAATGCTTTCTCCTTGGTGTTGTCTCTGTTCCAAACTTCCTGCAGGTTGAGATGAAGTTTGTGCTGAATATCCAATGGGGAATTAGCAGATAGAATAGGGTTCAAAGTCCTACCCTGTTTAATACCTGCAGCATTTCTCAGCTTTCAGAACCAAACCAAACTACAGAAATAATAATCCAGGAAATAGATTGTCAAATGACCAGACAAAATCCACAATCAATGGGAACAATGAGGCAAAATCCACATTTTTGAGTAAATCATGTGAAGGATCACTGAAATCACAATCTCAGATGTATGATACAAGCTACAAATAAAACTTTATGAAATTACAGTCTTTGCTGTCATCTCAATAATCTTTAGCTGCTTGTTCGTCTGTATTTGTGGAAAACATGGCCTTAACTCTTTAAAATTAGTTATGCTAGTCTCTTTTTAAAAAGATAGTAGCATCTTTAACATTCTCCTAGAACTGTTTTGCTTGACTATAACATATTTATTTGTCACAGACAGATGTCCAGAATTATGAAATGTCTAGCCTAATTCACAATTTTTTGAACACAACGTGACATTAGGAACTGAATAATTTTTAGACATGAGTTCTGTACCTCTAGTCATCCACTGACAGTTGGAATTTATTTTAAAAATATGGTAACTCTGGGCTGGAGCAGTTTAAGAACAGTTTGGACCTAGTAATATATGAGTCATAAGGAGAGCTGTTTCCTGGTTCTGTGAGAACTTTTTGACTGATTTAAGCAGTAAATATGAAGCCTGGTGAGACATAAATAAAGGTTTAGTTATAAAAACAGCTCCCTTAGTCTACTTAACTACAGCTATGATCACAAGAGGGTTGGTACTAGTAGATTTCTGAATTCAAATGGTACAAAAGAATAACTTGGTCTGCTTCCCTGATATTTATTGTGCTGTAACTCAAAAGTTATTCAGTGAAAATCAGTGGAGATCCTTCAATTTCATGCCAGAGATATATTTTCAGCTGTAAAAACAAGAAAAAAATTACATTCCTGGGGCACAACGGGAATATGTTAATATTGCATTTCAATTATTGTAATGCAATTCTAGATTAGGAAAAAACCAAAACATGAAAAACACTAATGCAACAGCAACATCCTGGTGGGTCAGTCCTGGGGACAAAATGTAGCAGGGTCAGGGCTATGAGCAGTCCCTGTGTATGTGCAGTGGCTGCCTGTGTTGCAATCAGTCCTCTGCCACATTAACAGATATTGGAGCAAAGGTGTGTGATCACAGACCCTTGGTACAAGGAGAGAACAAAAAGGTGAGAAATTTTCCCAAATCCTTGAAGTTAAATACACCCAGGCTATAAGACTAGAGCAATGCAGACGGTGTGTTCTTTTGAGGTTCATCAGGGGAATGTCCTTATAATTATTGATATTACCTGGGTCAGCCACACAAAGCCAGAGGAATGCCTTGAACTGATCAGTAGGATGATTTTAGTACGTAAAGGAATTAACTATATTAACCAAAATCACATCCATTGAACAGAAGATGGATGTTATAAAGGCCTTGTCCTGGTCCTGTCAGTACTCCTGTCTTTTGGGGCTAAAAGTTAGCTGACTTGGTGAACAAGCAGAAAATCCAGCAGGTGGGGAAATCTCCACAAGATGATGGTACACGGGAATCTCCAGGAGGCTTTGACAACACCAGGAACGAGTTCTCCTAGCTCTAACTGACCCAGCTTCAGAATGAGAGACATTGAAAGAGTGAGAGAGGAGGAGGAATAAAAGGTAGCTTTGAGAAGGAGAAAGGAGTACGCAAGGGAAATCATGAGAATCCACTCCTGGGGGCTATAGGACTCAGATTCCTGCTGTTTTATGCAGAAAAGGCAAAGTCGAGACTTTAATCTGGGACCTTCAAATGCATGGCAGATTTTAACAGAAGGCAGCAAAGGCTAAAGAAAGAAAAGAAAGAACTCAACCCACCAGGCACCAAATTTAAACTAAGCTAAACTCTGGTGAACCCTGTCAGGGAATCTGTGCTCAAAAAGGAAATTAGGGAACCCGAGGTCTCAGGGGCTCTTGACGTGAGGAAGAAGAACAGGTATTTATGATACTGCAAACGCCTCTACATGAAAACTGCAGTCTAGCAGAAGTGACTTTCTGACAGCACCACTTGGAAGGAAATGTATTTGCTTTAATTTGTGCAGTGCAACCTCCTCCACACTCAAACCACAGAAGCTCTGAGCCCACATCAACTTTATGAACAGGAAACAGTGTTTTAGTTTAAGAATGTTAAATTTTTTGGCTTAGGAAATTGTTGCTTCAGTCTTTATTATAACCAAGATGAAAGTTATCACATATGCATAGTATGTAAACTGAGAAGAGTTTGCGTATATGAGTCACTTAATATTGGACCAATGTGTTGACACTATGACATGATTGAAAGAATAACTTAATGTTTTCTGAAAGGTCTGAAATGCAAATCTTTCAAATCAACAAGATCAAAATGAACAGTGAGCTTAGACTTGAATGCTTGCTAGGTTTTCTAATATATTTCTTTCTCACTTTAACAGAGTTTTAATTTGGCATCCCTGAAGATTATGGATGGCCAATTCACATATCTACTAACTAAAGGCACAGGGGCCATAACTGACTTTCCAGCTTGGCTTCTTGTATAATGCAAGCAAAAAGATCTCCTTGTGTTAATTCCCACATCAAGATTAAACAGTTTAGCACTAAGAACTTAGGGAGCTTTGCACTGGGTTAAAACAAAGGCTCCTGTAGCCCATGTCTGTCATTGGGCTGACAGAGGCCATCTACCTACACTTAAGGAAGTGTAATAGTGCAAGAGATCCTCCTCAACAAAAGTGAGTTGCTGCTTTCATGTGTGGTTAAAAAGCCAAACCTCAATAGAAAGGCAGATTCTGAATTCTGGGACAGAAAATTCATTTTTCAAGGCAAACTTATCTCCAAATAATAAAGATGGCATTGTGGGATCTCAAACACATTTTGCCTTCTTCCTATGCATTGCAGAGAGAAAAGTGTCTCTTTTTGGAACAGAAACAGAGCAGACTCTTGTGGAAATAAATGAGGGAGGACAACTTGGCAAGGACCAGAGAAAAAACCAGCAGCACCATGTTTTCCTCTCTCGCTGACATTGCACCTTGTTTGAGTTCAGTTACAGAGCAGGATATGAATAAAGATACGACTAAAATTCCAGTCCTGTGAGAAATATGGATAAAACAGCCTGAACTGCTGGAGTCCCACCCTAGACATTTAGGTGAGATTCTTTTAATGAAACAGTCAGATTATATGGTTGTGCATGTGATCTGCTTATTTAAAGGCCCTTTTAATGTCACTTTATTTAAATTTAAAAAAAAAACCAACAATTTTTGAACATTATTTCTCTCTTCCTAGATGTTTTAGATGCCTAAAAGAGGTCGGTTGAATCCCTCCTTAAAAGTGCAATTCTTCTTTTTTATAATAAATTATGACCTTCCAAATATGTAGACCTCCATACTGTGGCTTCAGGTTATGTCTGCTGAGATAAATCCCACCCTCAAATGCTTCTTTTCCTTGGTTTGTATAGAAAAAAATGAGGCTGTAGAATGAAATGACCAAAAGAAGCACCAATTCCTTGGTAGCCACAGAAGTGGTGAAAAGTATAAGTCACTACAAATACTTCTCTCTCCCCCTGTCCCCTGAAGTTCACAAGCTTTTTCTGAAAAAGCAAGATTGTCTTGTAAAAGGGTCAATGGTGAGATACTATGGTGAGAGACTCAGACATCTGAGTGGGAGTCAAGAGACAGTTTTGGTCTTTTAGAGGGATACGAGGCAAATTAAATATTACTTTCATTGTTGGTGCTAATCCCAAGCAAAAGGCTCCAGCAGAAATCTATTCATTTGCCTTGAAGTGGAAAGAATGACTTGCCTGCTTAGCAAAGGTTTTTATGTGGTGTAAGCGTCTGAGATGAACTGCAAGTATTTGGTTAACTGCGAGGAGCTCTCAGGAAAACTAAATGATACTAGAGACCCAGAGGCAAAATAATTAACATAGTTGTGTAACCAGCTAAGCCTTTGCAGTTGCTCTCCACACACTTGGTTGGGCTGGAGAAACACACGACCCCAAGGGCTTGGGGCACAGGGCTCTCAGCCTGCAGACAGCAGGAGGTTTGTGGGCAACAGTGAGGAGATCACTGCCTATGTGCCAGGCACCAATCCAGATCCTCCCTACAGGCCCAAAGGTCCTCTGAGACATTGCAATTTTGCTCCAGAAGAATGTGCCTGAGCTGAGAAAATAACAGTGTTTTGTAATTTCAGGTATTCTTGCCTGCTGCCACTCTGAAAAAGTCAGCAAGGGTCTTGGAAGTTCAAGAGGACCACCCCCTAAAGATGCAGGAGGCAAAAAGGAGCTTGCTGGGGAATCTGTCCGTACTCTGAAGGCTCTTGGAAAATTTCAGGGAGGAAAGTGGCTTAGAGACATCAGAAAGATGTTACTAAACTGTGTTCCTGGGTTCTGCAGTGGAATGGGAGGATTAAACAAACAGAGGAAGAGCTCCAGGCCCTAAAGCATGGCTGATAATCAGCAATGAGGACAAGAGCCCTGGAAAAGTCTGCACAAGTCTCTGACCACCAGACAATGCCAAGCTCCTTCTTTCCATCTGAGGAGAAGTGAATTGATCCTGATACCAAGTGAGGTTGATCAGGGGCCAGGAAAATGCCACAGTGAATCTTCTCATTGTGGAAGTGCCCTCCAGCCTGAGGTCTAGCCAAGGCTGCTGTCTCCAGCTGCTTTGCCAGAGAAGACCAAGCCCTGGTAAAGAGCAATGAACAGGGAGGAGAAAGTGTTATCAGTAACTGTTTACTCAGGAAAGGCTTTGAACCAATTTGTTTCTGTTGCAGTAATCAGCTTAGGAAGCACTGTGACCCTTGAAGGAGTTTTTATTGATCATAGTAGAATAGGCCATTAATAGAGAAGAAATTATCAGAGGAAAAGACATTTCTGCCATTCTCAATGATGTTTTCATCAAAGCTGTTTTCACCAGCAATAGCTCTTTCTTTTACTTACACTCTATTTCATTTTCAAACCAATGCTATTTTCTTCACCTAAACTAAATCCTTTACTTTGATGGAAACTAAACATTTCCTTTAATGAGCATAAGAGATAATAATGTTAAGCATTAGTTGGAACCATAATGCAACAAAAACTCCATGCCATTTAAAACCACTTAATGCGCAGGCTGACGTTTGTCATCTCACTAAAGAGCACAAGATTAGAAGTGCTACAACTTAGAAAGAAAGCATTATCCCCCTGATGAGACAGTACTTCCCTTTGTACTAATCACACAGCCTAAAACATGTCTTTGTATCTATTTGTTATGTTAAAAACCCTAATAGAATGTTCCTGTAATAGGTGACAAAGAAAAAACCCAATCCTAGGACTCTGGTTTTTTTTGGTTTTTTTTTTTTTTTTTTCAGGAGCATTACTTTGGCTCTTTCCAGAGGCAATGAATGTTTCATGGCTTGATGGCCAGTTCAGCAGACTGGAAGATCTCTCAGACTGAGAAGTGTGCCAGTTTCAGACCTCTAGAGAAGGCATAGATACACCAGCCTGAGACTCACAGTTTTCCAAATCCAATCAGCAGTCTCAGGTTCATCACAGCTGTGGCCAGACCAGATTGTAAGCAAAGATGCATCAAGCTCAGGGTGTGAGAAATTAATTGGGATGAAAGAACTTTGGTGCCAGTCATTAGCTAAAGCAGAAATGAACTTAAAGTGTAAAAATAAATATTTAGGCTAGACACTAGGGGAAAATGTTCTCATCATAAAGGTGCTGAGGCACAGGGACATGCTGTCTGGGAGAGTTGTGGAGTCTTTACCATCACAAGATTTCAAGAAAAAGTACCCTTTTTTCCAGAAGTGACACAATAATACTGACTCTGCTTTGGGGCAGGAGATTGAATTGTCTCTTCTGGCTTTATTTATGTTGCACAACCCCTATATTTCCTGTATTTACAAGCTATCTCTGTCCTTGGAGCTTGTAACAGTGCAGTTACACTGATTTACACTAGTTGGGGGATTGGGACATGTTCATGACTCGTGTTCTCATGCCATCATCTCCTCAGCAGCTTCCTACTGGTGATGGCCAAGCTCAGAGTGCAGCAGCCACTCTCAGTGAGATGTTTTATGTTTTATTACAGTGCAAAGGTTTTGCTGCAAAGTCCTCTCTACTGCTTGAGCAGTAGAGAAGGGAAGGAAGGAGCTGACTTTGAAGACCCAAAACTGCAGATGTTATTATCTGTTGAAGCCATTAAATGATGGAAGTGCAGCACTGCTGACAAATTGAACAGCACTGCCAGTTGCTGTAACATACACCAGCTCCATCGTTTCTTGCTAATTTATCACAATCTAATATTTGACCCACTGAATTCTGAATTAAATTTTTATTAAATTTTATGTAAAAAAAGTTATTAAATTTTATGTAAAAATTTCATAATGTATAAATATATTTATACAGTATGAAAAATCAATATGTTTTTGTTGTTCACCTGATTTAGGACAGATAAAAGGAATATTTCAGTATTCTCTAGGGTCAATGCAGCGAGGCCTTGAATGATGAAAAATGCATTATCTTTTGAATGGAAGGAAAACTTCAGAATAGAAAAGAAAGAGTGTAATGTACATGACATAACTTTCCAATCCATGACACGAATATTTTTCACAAACTCACAATGAAACATAGTGTCCTTTTAGAAAACAACATCTAATTTTTTATCTCTCTTTAAGAAAGAATTATTAATTTGGAAAAATTTTTCTTTCTGAATTTCTTTGCATTTTGTATGAGCCTAAAATCTCAAAGGAGTTATTTGAATTTCAATACCATCTCATACTTTTATTAAAATATACTATAACCCTGCTTCAGTAATTAACATGAAGATAGGACTCTTAGTCTAAAAAATGAAATCTCTCTGTTATTTCAGATTTTCCCTAAGTATGCTTTTGATTAAATAATTACAGAACAGCAGTGTTAGCAATTTATCTATGATAGAGGGCATGTCACAAATTTCCTACTCATGTTCCTGCAGTTTCTGCTTTTGCTGATGTGCTTTATGAGCATTTATTAAAGATGAAGCCTTGAGTTAATAACATAAACTACCTACTAGTTTCATAATCATCACTGCAGTGCAGAAAGCCTCAGAGTTACGGTAGTTCTGCATTGACGACGTCAACAGATTTACTGCATTCATTTCCTTATGCAAATATTCCAAAAACATACATAAGTTTATAACCTTCTATAGCTTGCTGCCTACACATGAGAGTATCAAAGCCTCGTGAACACGCAGAGTAGACTTTAAAGTTGACAGAACAAGTCATGCTGCTCCTTCCTTTCTTGTTTCTCTGTTGTCCTAATATTAGAACTCGCTTAATGCTTGGTTCTGCAGACACACAGGGGCTTCTGCACAGCCCCTAGAGTAAGAGGGGAGACTGCTCATGGTCTTTTCATGATGTGTCTGTCTTTACTGAAGTCACTCGTAAGGAGTCTGGGTGTGAACGGAGCAGAGGCTTGTGATCCCCTCTTGCCCTGCACATACACCTGATTTACCCTTGTGTGGCAGAGCTTGCCTCTCTCTTGCAGGACAACCTTGTCAGCTCCTGCAATTTGTCCATTTTCCCCTCTCTTCCCGAAGAGGAGTGTGGTGCTCTCTGCTCTGACTGCCTCTGCTGCACCTCACCATGAGAGCTTTGCAAAATACAGACCCTGGGATAGGAGCCCTGCATTATGTTCAGGTCACTGAGAGAAGAAGGGGGTTAGAAGGGACCCTGAAAGTCCTGACCTTGATCTTTCTCTGCTATTACCCAAGTCAAGATCAATTTTATTTATGTCCAATCTAACTCCTGTCTTGGGTAACCTTTTTTTGGTGACAGGAACTTCCTCGATTTCCCAGCAGTTTATTCTATCTTTCCCATTCCTTACAATTAAAAGCTTTTCCTGAGGTCTAGTCTTCTGTGTGACAGCTTAAGCCTTTTACTTACCTGTGACAAATCTATTTGTTCCACACAATTCTCCATGTTAATATTATGTGCACTCCAAGAGATTTATAGTCTTTCTTAAAACATAATTCCCAAAACTGGGCACCACACTCCAAAAGTGGCCCTACTAGTGTTGAGTAGAGATTAATGTTTACATTCTGTATCTTGAAGACAATATTCCTGTTAATTAATCCTAGCAGAAAATGTCCTTTTTCCACAGCAATATGATACCATGGTGTTGAGTCGTGTTCTGATTCTGAGCTTCCATAGCCTTAAACCTATTTCTGTTGCACTGCTACCTGGCCTGTGGCTCATTTCCTGTATTTGTGGTAATATCTTTGTGAATAATTTTATGATGTCTGTTTTCCTCCAAGGATTATTTTGGAAACCAGAATCTGACAATATTAATGTGTAACTGAGCTGAAAAAAAAAATTACTTTTTAAAACTTGGAAGACATGATGATCAAGTTAGCTATCAATAACTCTCTGTCTACTTATCTGGCAAACAGATCATCAATCCACATCAAAATAATGAAAAAACTGATTCATAATAATAGTCAGCAATCAACAATAAATTTTAGATCAATTCTTTTGGTCAGGTACAGTCTGGACCACTTTCATTGAACACTGCATAGATCTATGCATAATTTTGCATAAAATAATGTCTTAATTAAACATGGGGAGTATCTGGAATCAATACAGAGGGAGAATGCGCTCACATTAATCTTATTGAAAGAATTTACATTTTATTTTAGAAGAGCAGTACAGAGAGTTCCAGTCACATCTTGAACTCCTTCTGCTATGGCTGTCATGGAAGTTTGGCTTGAGAAAGGACTATAGGATGCAAGACCTGCATTTCAAGTGAGGTTTTATTATTAATAAATAAGCATAGGTGAATTAATAAATGCAAAATAATTTTGACATGGATAATAATTGAAATAGCTAGAAAAAATATTGAATGGATTAGCACACTTAATTGGTCTTAGGTTGCCTAATGAACAATTAGCCTTGTGTTAAATCCCTCTCAATCCATTTGTCTTTGCTGCTCTTAGTCTCTAAAGATAAGCATGGATCATTCCAAATGTGCTTTTATTTTTGAAAACTGCTTATATTAGTGTTTAATTATAATCATTGGCATGGAAACCATCTCATAAATGAGAATGGACAAAAATGGGATATGCCAGAGGACCTATTACCTGGCACTTTAAAAAAAGTGTTGCAAGAAATTGCAGCACTCTAAAATAATAATGAGATAAATCCCGTTGATTAAATAGAGATGAATCTACCTGGAAACTGTTTTTTTAAGGCCTTGGGAACACACTGTTTGCCATTCAATGAGTGCCATTACAATGCCAGGCCCTGCCGACCATGATCAGACAGTGTATGTTAGGTACTGGATTTATTTTATTTTATTTATTTATTTTATTTTATTTATTTTATTTTATTTTAAGTATGGTCTAGGTTCCAGAACCAACATATCAGATGAGCATTTGGGGTTGCCCATACTACAAGTGGAGAGAAAAAAACCATCAAGGTGCATCCATGGGTTGCCTGAATATGCCTCTCTGTGTCTCCCTACCCCAGACTGTAAAACATTTCTGTCTCAATTTCTGACCAATCTTCCCTTTGACCCAGTGCATCCCAGGAGTGATTATTTAGCTGTCCAATGTGACCAAGTTAGACAGAGAAAAGGGACTTCTCTCATACATAATGGTGGCTTGTGCTATGGTGGGGTCAGGCCAGTTAAATCTTCAAAGCAGCTGTTTACCTGTTCAGGGGAATTCAAGGCTTGGGAGTTAATGGTCAGGAAAAAGTGAGTTGGACTGGATGTGTTTTAATTCACTGAGGTATATTAAAACAGCATGTTGATTAATTTGAAGGCTAGAGGGAACATTTTTTTTTTTTAATATTAAGGTGGTCCATCAATTACTACAGATACATGAGCTTTTTATTTTTTTCCTTCCTAAGTTTTCTTCTTTTTCTTTTTCTTTTTCTTTTTCTTTTTTTTTCTTTTTCTTTTTCTTTTTCTTTTTCTTTTTCTTTTTCTTTTTCTTTTTCTTTTTCTTTTTCTTTTTCTTTTTCTTTTTCTTTTTCTTTTTCTTTTTCTTTTTCTTTTTCTTTTTCTTTGTCTTTTTCCTTTTTTCTTTTTTTTTGGTTTTGTTTTTTAGTGGAAACTAATACTCTCCTATGCATGAACCTAACAGATGTGAAAGGTTCTCTAAGGAGCCTTTTGGGGCAGGTACCTGTGGCAGCTTCATTAGGACCTCTCTGACATTATCCATGTCCTGGACATTTTGGGAAATATTCTAGACAGGCCAGGGAAAAGTTTGAGTCTTAATAACAGAAGAGAAATTAAACAAGCAAGGCACAAAGTGTGTCTAGGCATCATGAAGTTCTGGATTCTTGCCTAATGCCGCATTCATCAGGCTTAATGAAGATGAACTCTGTGTGGGTTTGCCAGCAGCAAGGTTGAACATCTCATTTGAGACCTCCTGGCTCTGTGACCGTGAGCCTGAAACGTGAGCAGCTTCTGCCTTTCCATGGGCCTACAGCTGGAATACCCAAAGGAGGACCCACCACACATCTGTGTCATCACTCTGCAATATTCATCAGCATATTTTATGCTTGGAGCTGGTCTGGAGGCTTCACATGACACATGGTAGACAATGGAGCAGCCAAGCATCTCCTCTCTTTAGCCAAGAGAAGCCATGGCCCACACAAACCCTTCTGGCAAAGACAAAGCAACAGATTGTTCAAACTGCCTTAAAATTTTTCTTCTGAAATATTAATGTGGATGTGTGGGCTGACAGTTGGTTGGAGGTGGATGTGGTTGCAAACTAAGAATGACCACAAGAGGTCAAAAAAAAAATATACCAAATTGAAATGCGACAGGACAAGTGCATCACTGTGGCTCTGTGCAGCTCCTGTGGGTTCTGTGGGCAAAACTCTGGCTGGAGGGAGGCTTGGAGAGCAGAAGGAAGAGATGGTACAAAACATTTCTTTGAGAAATGCTGTATTCAAGACAAGGGAAGTCAAGCCCTTCATTGTCTGTACTCATCTTTTGGGTATGGGTCCAAACGAGCTACTGGAGAAGGCAAAAAGGAAAACAGCAAGAAAAACAAGCTACTTAAAAAAGCAAATGTCAAAAGAAAACCAGTTATTTCACTGAGTCAGGAGGAGATGACTGAGGGGAACATTACCTAAATGAGCATTTAACAGCCAAAATCTAATCCCTTTGCAATATAAAAGGCTGGGATGGAAAAGAAAATACTGAATTGCTTCAAATTTCCGTAGCAGAGAGGATAAGAGTGATAGGCTTGGTTGCAAAATGTGGGATTCAGTTAAACTTTTGGAGACCTTCTGTCCATAACAGCAGTGAAGCACTTAAGACATATGCTTTTGCAAAGACATTGTGAAAGGTCTGTCATTGCAGATTTTAAGGAAATTATTCAACAAGTATCAGTTAATAAAGACTTAAGGGCAGTTTATGCAATCTTTGGAGGGGGAGATGGATTAGCCGAGGTCCTTGCTGGTGTCCTTATCTGTGGAACTCTAAATGCTGTGTCCAGGCAAAGGGAACACTGTGTACAATCTTTGAAAATGAAGAATCTTTCATAAAAAGGGCTTCTTTCCATCCATTTCTACCCTAATGGACACTGCACAAGTTCTAATTGGAACCTTGTGCCCTCGCCAGGAAATCACAGGAGTAAGAAACCCTATTACTCTGCAGCTGCTCCCTGGACATTGATTTAAGGTAGTTAGGTCTAAGTGGAACTATTTGTCTGCTTCCTTCCTTAAGAAAATGTGAAATAGACAGGCAGATAGGTAGAAGTAATGTAAGACTTGACTTCATCTCACCTACTGGCCAAAATACCTACATTTTAGGGAGTGAAGCATCTCTCAGAGATAAGCATCCAACAGGGCACAGCTGGGTCAAACCCCTGCTTGCTACTGCAAGCTTCAATTTACATCCACCCTTTGGCCAAAAACCTGATATGCTAATTAAATCTCAGCTCCCGGGGCCTGGTGTTACTCCCAGACTAAACTCATCCTTTCTCCATGCTGAATAATGCCACTAGGAATATGTTTATCTGAGCTTGATACTCAAGGTATTAGCATTAATCACTAAGCTTTGTCCTGGATATCTGCTTTTGGGGAAAAAAAAATCTTGTTTAGATGACTGATATTATTGAGAATTTCATAATCCTTAGAAATCTCAAAAATGCCAATGACATAATAAAACTAAAGCATCAAACCTTATTCCTCAGAACCCTCTAATGCTGTTGAAGTGTCTGATATTTCTTTCAGTCTCTGAAACTGTTAAAATAGAAACACCTTTCCCACATTTTCCTTCTCTGCCTTTAACAAATGATGGTTCCTTTAACCTCCTTCTCCCCTCTTTGTTTGCTCAGAGGATCAAAGCCTTTTTATTTATTTCTTTTTCCTCCCAAGCAGTTTCTGGAGTGTTGAAAAAGCACCACCAGTATACTGAGTTTACATTACAAACAAGTTAAAATTCCCAGTCTGTCAGAGCTTTTCTCCTAGGATACCAAGGAAAGCAAAGTTCAGCTAAACTGCACAATTATTCGGAGATCACTTCTGAGAGAAGGAGCAAAGATTGCTTTAAGCAGAGCTATTCTCTTCTTAGAGATTTAAAGTCCACTTCAGAAAGGAAAGTTATTATTCTCTGAAAATTATCTGATTTTATTTGTATTCCTGGAGCGACTCCATTAAGTCATGCTCCCTTTTCACCCATAGAATCATCTTAATCAATCAGCTGTGGGATTTGCCATATGTAAATGCACCTTATGACAGCCCCAGAGACAAGTGAGTGGATGAAAAAGACATGGGCTGCATGTTGCTTTTGTTGGAACAGCAGTGGGGTTTGTTCCACTTCTAAGACCTGAGGTAGACAGTTTATTTCTTTTCTTGGTTATGAAGCAAATGCTCTGTTTTTTGTGGTTTTTTTTTTTTTTAGGTAAATGCATTTTGTAATAATAGTGTGACAAAGAAGCTTGAGCTGTATGGTTTGGGAGTATTTGGCTAAAACAGACTTGAGTGTTTGTCTACCATTCCCACGCTCCTTTTCCTCAACTTCTGAGAGCAAAGACTTTCCTGATAACTCAACCCCATCATCAGCCAGTGCAGGACGAGCCTGCACCTGTTTAATAAAACACATTGTCTGCTGATCTCTGGTATTGTCAGGGCTCTTCTAAAGCCATGGTGGCTGCGAGGAACAAAATGAGCAGCACAATTAAGAGATCCCAAGGGAGCACAATGAAACGCTTGCAAGATTGATTTAACAAATATACTTTAGTGTCTTCTTACAGGGCTTGGAAAATATCTGAGAAGATTCTTATAAACTTTGCAGATTTTCTAGTAAAATATTATTTTATGGGCAAGTATTTAATAATAAGGAAAACAAGAAACTTAGTCTCTATGCAAATAATGCACTCTAATGTCTATTAGGTGTTGCAAGGTATCCTTTTCACATGATTTTGCCAAAGTTTAATCCAATATTGCTACATTGATTCCCCATGTGGGTGGTTTTCTCTCCTGATTTATGCAAGGCAGAGTTAAATACTGGCAGAATACTTCCATAACAAGGTAAAATCAAGATATTTCTTTTGTGGTATTATAGAAACATCTGGAAGTTTTACAAAGGAATCAAATGCAGTTTCAGTTGATACACAGTGAAGATGTCTTTCTGACTGACTAATGTTTTGTAAAAATGCCATTAAAAATCTGTGATGAAAAGCAAAGATGTCCATAGTCATATTCTTGACTAGTGACACTGAACAATCAAATACACACATAATCTCACCAAAAATTTTAAGAGAGTTTTTGAAAACTTTTTGATTTTTTATGACAAGACCAATTATATTTTTTGCATAAAAATAGCAATTTTTAAATGGTCTTGCAGAGAAATTTAATTTTTGGCATTTCTTAGCCACGTGAGCTGATCCATACATACTTTTTAATACCTCACACTGAACCCTACATGTGTTACTGCACAATAGTTTTTTCTTTTTTTCCCCTCCATCTTTTTGACTATTTCTCTGCTTTCTCTTGTCATGAAAATACAGATAAATACAAGGGAAAATTAATCATTCTATGAGTTCTGGAAACCTCCCCAAAATTTGCTTCTTGACTTTTATCACATTTCTTGCTAAATGAGTCTAACAGTAGGGCAGCCAATTTCTGCTAAGCATTACAAATGTAATATTTTTAAACACTAGCAGAACATGTCTTCTCATGCTTTCCTGGCAATCTCTTCACTAGATGATGCAATCAATGTGAATTTAATTAGTAATAACAATATAATGCATAATGATTATAAAGCAATACAGAATTTGCAAGGCAGTAAGTACTGGATCCAAAAATACCTCAGCCAAAAATCTCTTACAGAACACACATGTAGAAATGTTCCCTCAAGCACAGCTGCAGGTGACCCATCGTGGAGGCCTGGCACACACAAGCTGGGGACAGTTTGGGATCTAGGGAGACTTAATCACAACTGTTATGGAAAATAACCATCCTGATGTGCAGGTGAGCTGTACTTTTAACAGCTCAAGGTCAAAAAGGTCAAAAAGGCTTAGGAGGTTTTCAGAGAACCCCAGATTAACTTCCCACAGGGCTTCTTTGCTCACCAGGGAGGAGGAGTGTGTTTAACCCGCATTCCTAAAACAGAGACAATTTCTGAAGCCCTGCCATTCCATGTTTGTGGGGCAGGGAGTCACACCACAATATTTGGGAACTTTTTTGGGGCTGAAAAAAATTAGGAATATATTTGGGGATAAATTTTAGGAATTTAGGTGTGAAACAATATTTTTTAAGATCTTCAAACTCTTTTCAACTTGCACGCCATCCTACACCTCACCATCGGTTTGACTACACAGTGTTCAAAGCCTGTTGCAAGCCATTAATGTTCCTTCAGTGTTAGATTTGGCATCTGACACATTAATTTTGCTGGAAGCAGTTTAGAATCTCTCAATATAACCAGGCAGCCCCTTGTTGCTCTCTCATCTCATCCAGATTCTCTGCAGGGCTCATCCCAGAGAAGAATCCCAGTGCTGCAGGGATTCAGGTGAGCTGCCTGCAGCATCCTCCTTCCCAGAGCACAGGGCAGGGTCTCTGTGAGATTTGGAGGACCAGTACCACAACCCACAGGGGCTGAGGCTCTGCAGAGCCCCATCTTGTGCAGTTTTGTGTCCCTTCTCCAGGTGCAGCATTCAGGTAACAAAAAAATTGTCCCTGGTTTGTGTGTGGGCTCAGTAGTGGAGCTTTTCGTGGGAGTGGAAGATAATGTGTAAGTTTTACCCTCAGCTGAGGGTGCTGTCGGTCTCTACATTCTGCACATTTTCTCCCCTCTCTGTCTTCCACCAGCATGTCATGTTCTAGACAAAGGTTTTTCTAGAAAGGTTTTTCTCAGTTTTCAGGTTCCCTTCAGCTCTTTCCTCCTGGCAAGCCCAGGCCCCAGCTCCTCCTCTGACCCAGTGGGAGATGACTTTTCTGTACCTCCCACATCCTTTGATACTCTTTTCTTTCCTTTTTTTTTTTTTTGTCAATCCCTTCTTCCAGCCTTTGTCAGTGCTTTTCCTCTGATGTCCTGCCAGTCCCCAGTCCTTTCATTTGGCTTCCCTATTTTATTCATCCCTTTGTTCTCTCCTCAAGCATTTCTCATTTTCTCAAGAGCATTTTTGTTTCTTCTCACTGGCATACTCTACCTCACCTATTGAGCAATGCTTCTTTCAGGTACCCTGTTCCTTAAAGGGTGCTCTAAACTAACATGTTCATCCTTCTTCACATGAAAAACCAATTATCCCATGATTTCTCCTACTACAGATCTCTCCTATGAATTTGCTGGCTTTGTGGTCTCCCACTTAGCTTTTTACTCAATTCTCTCTTGTGCAGACTTGCTTGATTTTCCTCTGGATTCTGACAATGTCTCCATTGACTTCACCACCTTCATCTGCCTTAAAATCTCTTCTTCCCTCAACTGGCTTATCATTTAATTTACTTCTCTTCCAGCTTGAATAGTCATTGGAGTATCTCTACTGATAATTTTTTTCCTTTTCTATCAAGCAATTTGCTTCTCTTTATTTTTACCATTTTTTCTTGTACAGAGATATTTTCCTCAATTTTTTTTTTTTTTTATGTTTTCACAACTTTTTTCCCTCCTCTATTCACTTTTCTAACGGAGAATTTCAAGATCTGACAGCATCCACCAAAAGCCCAAGTTCCCATTTCAGCCATGAAAAGTTTATCAGTGATTCCCTCTCTCCACACCTTGCTTGATGCATATTTGATCTTGTTTTTGTACTTGGTGATCATGCTGTATCCCTTTGGATACACTGGGAAAGTGACTTGGAAGGTCAGGGTCATCAGTGCTATCAAGTTCAAGCCTCTTGCCAGACTTTAAAGTGTTTTGAAGCAAAGGTGCTTCAATGACTGGGGTTAAGGATATGCTTTTCCATGTGGGTCTCAGACAGTTTGGAAAAGCTGCTAACCAGACTCTTACATTTTTGGGAAAGCCTGTTGATTTACATGAGGAGCTCATATGTTCCTACTCCAGCAGTATCATTGCTGGCTATGCAAATACTCCCAAAATCTCAGCATAGCTATGAAAATGAGCATAATAATTGCTCCAACTGTATCATTTTATATTTTAGAGGACCAATATCAGATAAAAGCAATATATTTCTACAGCCTTTTTTTTTGGTGTAATTTGCTGTAGCTCTTGTAACTTCTTTTTGGCTTTGATAGGTTCACAGTGATTGACTCCCCATGAAAATTTACTGCATTACTCTCAAAAGCCAGCTGGAGACAAGATAGTATATTTCTTGCACTATTTTTGAAAATCTGCACATCCCTGAAATTAATGTCTGAAAACCTCTTAAGACAATAGATAAACGAACAAATCCATTGAGATCACATATGGCATTCTGGGCTTACCTGAAGAAAGAGACCTGAAGAAATTGCACTAATCTGCAATGGTTGAAGCACTCTAACAATGAACTGTGGCTTTGTCCCAGTGGAAACACCTGACAATTGCATTGAGGCTATTCCCAGGCAGCATTGTGCCTTGGAGGAATTTTTTTTTTTTTTTTGGTCATTTTACTCTTACTGCTAAAATAAACTCGGGATTTTCAGTCAATCTTCATTTTCATAAAATAAAATGTGTTTTAATTTTTTTTTTTTTCTGCCAGTTTAGGGCTGGATTATTAGCTAGAACTCATAGCAAGGAGCGCTTATAGGCAGAGACCTAGGAGGATGGTACCACTGAAGGATACTGCCCTCCTTTCCTGCCCCCTTTGGACCCCAGGTCCACCAGGGTGTGGCTCTGCAGGGGCAGGGTGGCTGATTCTCCCTCTGGTCACCCCGTTTTGTTGGCTATGGATACCCCTGCACTGCAAATGCAACCCACTCAGGGATTAAAGAATAGACTTATTCTCCATACTAGGAGAGAGCAAGACGACAATTTTATCTTTAACTCTCTGACCTGGACTAAGTTCTTGATTAAGCTTTAAACCAGCTCTCAGTTTTATACCAATAAGCAGTGAAATGCCCCAAGAGTGGATATTACACCAGCTTCACAACAGCTGATGCAGCTTGCCATAGTTACACACGTTCCCACATAGACAGTAATGCTGTCTGATCCTGGACAGTGTCAAACACCTTGGTGGTGTTCTGTGACATCCTGAGAGTGACTTTACCAAAGACAAACATTCATACTAACTGATCAATAGCTATAGTACAACAAGTTGGAGCAAACAAGGTGCAGCAATCCTGATAAAACTTTATAGGACTTTGGACATGTCTTTCAAAAACTGATCAGAGAATGAAGCCCCTTCAGTAGGATGTTGTTGGCAAATTTAACAGCCTCAAAGACAGGATCTCACACCCTGTGAAATCTTGAGGCTGGCTTCTCAAATTACACTGCTAAACCAGACTTTTGGTGGGTGCACAACTCATGTACCCACCTGAATTCTTGCAGGCAAACAGAGAATTTAGCCCATGACTTTAAAGATAAAATTGCAATTTGACCCCATAACGTTGCAGAAGCAACATTAGAACCAGGTCTTTCATGTCTTGTAGTATTCCATACAGAACTCTGTGAGCCACAGGACAACTTATGTTCTGTAGGACACTGCCATGGGCAAGTTGTGTTCACAAAGAACATCCAAATTGTTCTTTCTTTAATGTCACTACATGCCTCTACGCTGCCTTCGTTTCCAAATTCAGCTCCACTTATGTAACACAGACCACTGAACTGAATGATAGCATTGTTTGTAATGTATTTATTTTATTTTGGCTTTCCAGGCTGATTTAGTGCTTTGCTTTGTCACATTTATTTAACTGTAAAAACATTATGTGAATCCAGAAAGATACTTTATCCCTGCATCTTGCTTTAGATCCAGTCTTTCAATGATAAAATTAGAATCTTACTCCTAGACAAGGTGTCAACATTTGCCTAAAAAAACTTTATTCCTTTATTTGTAGAAGCTTATAAGTAGGTCATCAACACAAGTAACCCAGGCAAGCATCAACAGTGATTAGAAAAGCATCTTGGCTCCAGGATGAAAGTCTAGTTTTAATGTACTTGATACCAATGCCATTTTACTTGTCTTCAAGTTATAGAGCAGTAAAGCAACCAATATTTTTTTCTGCTTTGGAGTGTGTTTTATGTTTTATATATAAAGGAGGGCTCTAGAGGTATTGAGAGTAGTGGAGAGCAGTATTCCTAAAACAAACCACAAACAAACAAACAAGAAAAAACTCACTGAAATTAAAGTATGAAATATTATAGTAGGGGAAGATTAGCTTGCATTGCTCTTCAAATAATCAGTTCATTAAGAAGGATTTGCATGAATTGTTACTGATTTCACTCAAAGAATGAACATTACAGAAGTATAATTT
Source organism: Melospiza georgiana (assembly GCF_028018845.1). Classification (NCBI taxonomy): domain Eukaryota; kingdom Metazoa; phylum Chordata; class Aves; order Passeriformes; family Passerellidae; genus Melospiza; species Melospiza georgiana. Next base: position 8,203,125 of record NC_080433.1, read on the forward strand.
TTCTATTACCTTAACTATGAATAAAATTAGCTTAATGTGCAATATTTCCAATACAACTGGAATAGTTACATTTTCTTAGAATACATTTATCAACAGCAGAAGAATTAATCATGATTTAGGTGCATTTCAACAAAATGAAAAACATAATTTTTCTAAAATATGTATTTGATCAGGTGGGTTGTGTGATTTTCAAATTGTTTTCATGAATATTTAATCAACATGAGACATATACTTATGCAAGCTAAATAGGTACCAGTCTGTGTCCCAGGCTGTTCTGTTTCACAGTCTTCCAATTTAATGTTCTTAAAGATGATTTACCTAATTAAAAAACCACCACCAACAACAAAAAGAGCTAAAATCATCTTCAGCAGGTGGCATGAACTGAGAAGCCAAAGAACTCCCAAACTACCAGCAAATCCTTAGTTCAGTTCAATGCAGTATTAGTGAGATGCCTGCCTAGGTTTTTATCAATTGCTTGAGTTTTATCAAGATTGCTGAAATACACAGATGTGTACATAAAATGATCCACTGAACTTCTGTGATAAGATGGGGTGATAAAGCCCCCAAAATCCAACTCTCCCTCCACAATCCTGCCTATACCCTGGCACAGAGATTCACTTTCTCACACCCACACGCGTGGCTGGCACAGACACGGATGGAAGGTACGTACCCACACACCTCTAGGTCTACAGAGGGTTAGATAAACCCTGTCTGAGGATAAAAAACACATTCCTATGAATCTGGACATGTAAAACATTCACATGAATCCAAGCAAACACATAGGCACAGATACACACACCTGCACACCCAGAAACACAGGGACATGGCACATCCAGAGGCACAGACAGCTCCAGAAGCACACACACCCCTGCACAGCTCCTGTGCACTCCCACGGACACACAGATTGCATATCTGAGGCAGAGTTACAATGGCTATATCATCCCTGCTAATCTCTCCTTCATTTTTGAAATAATCCAATTTTAGGATCCTGGAGCGAGCCAGGTCCCTGCAGAGGAGATACTCCCAGAGGAGCAAAGCACTTCCAATTTCTTTAAGGTTCCCCACCTCTCTCCCAGCAGCAGATCCAGGGAGATGAGCTGGGCACTCAGCACAGCTTTCCCAGCTGCTGGCTTGGCACTTTCCACCCCAGCATTAGGAAGGGCATAGGATGGCAAGCTTAGATCTCATCCCTTCACCCCCAAAGCCTGTGGGAGCAGGAACCTCTGGGCAACATCTGCACACAGCTCCTTTCTGCACACTGCCCCAGCTCCCCCAGCTGTCAACCACAGGGGTGCCCCTGAACCCTACCCTTGCTCTGCAAGTGTAAAAGCCCTTGTTCTCCTCCTGCTCCCCCCTTCCCCGTTTCTCCTGCCTCCTGAATCGCGTCAGGAAACCTCCCTGCATTTTGCCGCTCCAAACTTTTTCTCTGCTGCACAACCCGCAGCCCCCGGGGCAGCGGCTGCGTCCGGTCCAGAGGGCAGAATGGGGGCTGCAGGGACCCGGGATGCAGGGATCCAGGCTGCAGGGTGTGGGATGCAGGGAGTGGGATGCGAGCATTGAGATGCGGGATACGGGGATGTGAGGACCGGGATGGGCGAATCCGAGACGCAGGATGCAGAGGGAGGATGTGGGATGCAGGGACCAGGACGCGGGATAGCAGCGCCCAGCTTCTTACCGTGCAATGAGGACAGGTCCTGGTGAGGGTCTCCGGCTGCCCCCGGGCATCGCGGGCTTCCCGATGTGCTCGTTAAACATCCACCGGGGAGTGTCACCCCCCAAACTTGTGCGAGCCGCTTCCTCTGGGAACAATCACCCTTTCTCCCCCCCGCCTTGGATCGGATCCCGATGGAAACTCATCAAGGCCTCCTAAGTGGTCAGAGGTAAGCTGTGAGGGAAGGAGAAGAGGGGGACAACGGGACGGAGAGGTCGCGATCACCAAGCGATGATCCCCTTCCTTTCCCCGCTCCTCTGGAGCACCCGCTCCCCGCTCCTCCGACCAACTTTGGCTCCGCTCAGCCCGGCAGCGCCCGGGACCGGCGCTGTCAATTGGGGTCCCTTTTCGCAGCCTGGCATCTTTCTAGATTTCCTCTCCTTTCCGGGCAAAGGGGATTGGTGCAAAGCTTTAAATTAGGAGGCGACCTAGAGTTGCAAAGACAGGGAGTGGGAGCTGGCTGGCGTTCGCAGCCCGCCTCCCCCGGCGCTCGGCGCTGCGCGGAGGGGCCGGCTGAGCCCTATCCCTACCATTTATTCATTCACTGCCTTCCGAATTCCCGCTCCGGAGCTGGCTACGGCTCCTGGCACGGCCGGGAGCGGGGCTGGGGCGGGAGCCCGGGGAAGGAGCGAGCCCCATGCTGCGGGGCTCCCCGCGGCTGTTTAACTGCGCCGGCAGCGCGGGCAGAGCGCAGCCCGGCCCCGGGGGGAGGACGGGGCTGGGGGGGACGGGACACGGGGACGCTGCTGTCGCCTGGCAACCCTGCATCCCTGCCCCGAGCATCCCTCCCCCAGCGCCCTGATTGGACGGGGCCGGGGCGGGGGGAGCACCGGCGCTCCTCCGAGGATGCTGCGCCCCGGCACTGCGACTTGTCGCATCCTCAAAAAGCCGGGAGCGGGCAGGGTGAGCGCAGAGCAGCCGGGAGAGCCCAGGCGGTTCAGGGCGTTGTAGCACCGTCCTCCTGCCTTCCCGCTTCCAGCTGGCTTGATCAATTTGCTTCTGCTCTGCATCTCCTAGAAAAAGAATGTACTTGTGTATGCATGTATGTATGTATGTTTGTGGATGGATACATAGATAAATGGATAGATAGATAGATAGATAGATAGATAGATAGATAGATAGATAGAAAGATAGATAGATAGAAAGAGAATATACCAATATATGCACACAAATATATGTATATATGCATATGCATTTGTATATACAGATACATGTATATGTATTATCCATAGCCTTTATATCATCTCTCTATATTCTACTGGGAAGAGAGCAGAAATATAGTTACTGAGAAAAGACAATTTCAGAGTGCAGCAAAGCTGGATGCAAAGGGAAAAAGAAAGGTACTTTTTGGCTTGTATGTATTTGAAAAACTGTAGGTTTACATCAGCTGGAGTTTTAACAGAAGGTTGTGGTCCTAAAGAAAGAATTAAACCCGGTGAGGGGAGTGAGCTGTAAGAGTCAGAGAGGATGGATGCATTGACTTCAGAGGGGGTGAGTTTAAGCCATGCTGCATGGGGCATTGCTGGTGTTATGCGTGGCTTCATTGCTTATTCTCTGCTATGGGGGACAGTGAGCAGCTGCTTCCTGCTGGTTGGGTGTAGCATGGAGGGGATGTCTGTATAATCCCAATACCTCCCTTTCCATACAGCTCCAGTTGGGACACTGAGAATTTCTCAGTCTTTAGCAGGGAGAAGTCCATTGTCCACTTCTCCCTGAATGTTCCCCTCCACCTTTGGACTTAACCCCAGGCAGATCCCCACCAGTGCTCAGTTAAAGCAAGGAAAGACACACTGCAGTCAGGAGCTGCAATCCAGCAGCTCACATGGGGCCACTATTGTTTCAGCAGCCACAGTTCCAATAAGGAGTTAAACCAAAGTAAAAGGAAGCAGAATAAAATAATCTGCTTCTGCTTCGTAATATTTTATGTCTAGTTATTTAACATCAGTTTACTTTTGTGATCTACCATTAAATTTGAGCCACTTGGCTAATCCTATGAGTTTTTTCTTTCTTGGAAGCCAAGGACATTTGCAGAGATGTGCTTGTTAAAACTGTTTCATTAAGGACTAAAGTTAAGTAGGGAGCAGAATGAAAGACAGCAGTTTCTCTCAGGTTTACCCTACTTTAGATTAGATAAAAATGTACATGAGACATTGCTGTAACATAAGGGTGAACTGGAATGAATAGGAAATCAGTCTCATGTCTTTTGAATCATATCACAATTTGACAAATAGGTTCAGAATACAATTTTTTCACAGTCCTGCAGGCTGATTGTCAGGAAAGACAAGAGAAAAGAATGATATGATTCTCTATTGCTTTGTACATAGCAATCATGCCTCAAAGTGAGTATGAAAGTAACTTTTTCATTGGGTAGGATGTTAAACCCACCGTGTAGGAAATTGGCCACCACAGGCACCAAGTGGAATTTGGCTGACATGTGTTGTCTGATTTGCAGCAGGTCATTTACAGCAGGGGAGGTGACCCAGTCATTTATTCTGTGCCTCAAAAAACATCAGTGGTACCCATGGTTTACTCCCTCTCCATGCCTTGCTGCTGTGCAGTGTCTGATATCAGTCCCTAACATTGCTACTACTTGCATTTACACCTGATTCATGACTGCTGAGAAACAGGAAAATAAACCTGAACAGGCAAACAAGATGTAGGAAAAGGCAGAAGGGTTTAATTCCCACTTTCTTCCAGGGTTCTTCCTCAGCCAGTTTTCCTGGCACAACAGGGTCTTATTTTAACCATAAGACAACCTACCCCTGTCTTTCTAAAGCAGAATTTCAGACCTCCCAAAAAACTCACTTCCTTTTCAAACCAGGACAATGACCCTGGAAAACCACGTGTATTTTTGTAGGGAACACAACTGTGCCTCAATTCTCTTTTGGGATAGCTGGTGGTGCATCCATGTAGGGTGCTCTGAAGATGCAGCCTTGTACTGAGTGTGTGTTTTCAGCCTGTCAGAGGTTCAGGCTCACAGGTACACACAGCGGGACAGTGCAAGGCAATACAATGATCTCAGGGAAGCTCTGGGATGAGGATGAGCTGTGTTTGGGTGCTACTGGCAAATCATCCATTTCAGGCTAAACTGAGCACCTCGTGCTACACTTAATTGTAGATACACCCACGGTTAGACACAGAAATGAGGCTGTGTGACTTCTGCTTGGAGAAAACAACCAACAGCCCTCAATGTCTATGGCCTGGATCCAAAGAAGGGGTTTTAATATGAAATGTGTTTATTTCCTTCCTGACTGTGAAACAAAGGTGGTAAAGAAGCATTACATTTTCTGAAACAGGAATATTTTGCCTTTGTGAATTATATATTAGTGAAATAGTAGTTATATCTAGCTAAATGATCTATTTATTTCAAATTCAGATCTCACACAGCACCAAATTGAGTTCATAGAAAGCTTTGATGAGCTGAAGAATTTGTTTTTATAAAATTTGTGAATGTGATTAACAGGCTTATCACCACAAATAAACAGATGCATGTCTTTTCCTGCACAGAATTTTAGCATGAGCTTCAAGACTATACACATGGGAACTTTCCAATTTTACATTTGATAGGAAGATTCTGTTCCAGCAAAACACTTTGTAGGGTTCCCTAACTTGCTATAAGCAACTGTTTTGGGACACACTCAAGTTATTTGCTGATTAAAGACTAAAGCAAAGCTTTAGGAAAATTGCAAATGTGCTTGTGCAGCCAGTGAGTGACCTATGGATTGAGCCTGGCCTACCTGAATAATTAATGAGGTTTTTGGTCTTTCCTCCTTTTCCGGGGACCTCACAGAAATGGGCAGGAATGGGGCCATAGATCAATGAGGCTTTTTCTAGCAAATTGCTCCCTGCCACCTGATTTCCAACAGCTCTGCATGCCCTTCCTGTGTGGAAGTGATGTGTGAGTGGGCAGGATCCCGTTCTGTGGCTCTGCCTGAGCTGACAGCGCTGGTCATCAGCCCAGGGCCAGTCCTCACCTCTGTGGTTTGGGGCACACGTCAGGAGCACCCAGAGATGATACCACATTCTCCTGGGAGTCTGCCAGTCTCAGGGTACAAAACTGTGTTTAGATGGTAGAAGTCACAGGAGTCTAGATGTGTCTCCACAACCCTACAGCCATGTCAGTCTCTGCCTCCTGAGACAGAAAGGCAAAGTGTTCATAGTGGTTGATGCAGGGATCTCCAAACCCCCACACTGTCTGACTCATCCCTACCTGCCAGTTGTGAGGGACATGGAACACTCCAAAGGAACAATCCAATGGCACCTGGCTTTCAGAGGAGTATGGGATCCCCAGGGAAGATCCACAGCAGCGAAGAGTGCAAGGGGTGTTGCTTTGTCATGCTCCAGGACCTCATGGACTGCTGTGGAAAATTATGCACTGTTGTGGTTGCTGGCTGGACACCAGCACCCGACAAAGCCCCTCTACTTCCTCAGCTGGGCAGGGTGTAGAAAATACAACAAAAATAGACTCTTCCTTTTCTCTTAACAAACAACACTGATGGTCTTCATCATGAAGATCATCATCAAAATGGAATGTCTTCCTTTCTCATTGTTAAGTGGCTTTGAAGAGATTTTAGGTCAATACACATGGTGCAGAAAGTCCTCATGTGCTGTTCCTCTCATGGCTGGTTCATGTGGCATCCCTTGGGCCTCCAGTGACATTGTTATTCCCTGTCAGATGTCCTGTGATGTCTTTCTTAGCTGGCTGAAGGGATGCTGGCCTAGTACCAACAGGAAGAATGTGCCATTGCATTCTCAGGCTTTTTTGGGCCATTCTGAGCCTTGCTCATGCCCAAGGACAGTGGCAACTTTGGTTAAAAGGCTCAACACAATAAAAAAACCTGTGCTTCATGTGGTATGGTCTGGCACAAGGAAGAAAGACTTCATTTCACAGTCTGTGCACATGTAGCAGCATCCTCCCTTCTGCCTCCATCTCCCATGACCATCAATGTCTTTACCTGTCTCTTCTCCTCACCTTTCCTCCAGCAAATTTTTCCATTCCCTTGAGTTGCCTTCTGCCTTTTTCACCTTCTCTTTTACACTTCAGATAACTGGCTGCCTGCTCATGCCTATTACCCATGTCTCCAGTTAATCCCAAGGTCTCATTGCCCCTTCTCCACAAAGAAAACTCTTTCCATGGAAAAAACCCAGCAGCTGTTGTTCATCTTCATCAGCTACAAGAGGCGAAAAGGTCTGGCTTCACTGTGGGAACCAGCTGCCCTCCTTCCACCTCTGCTTCCTTCTCAGAAATCAGGTTTCCCAACATTCTGCTGGAGACACACGTGACATCCAGATGTTGTCCAAATGGGGCTCCTTCATAAAAATACATGAGCAGAAAGAGTCCCTCCAGGTCCCTGCAAGATGTACAAGTGTACACACTCCACTTGCACCCTCCAGCCCTTCCCTAGCCAAAATCCTGCTGCAGTTTGTGCAGGTGCAGGGATGAACATAACACAGGATCTGCCTGACACGTATAGGACACTTAAAATCCCTGACAGCTCATGGCTGTGGGTCCAAGGTCCACCACCCTTCTGCATCTCCTCACTCCATCCTTCCAGGTCTCTGATACAGGAGGTGTTATCTGTCTTCTGAGAGGGTGCTCTAGACTTTCCAAGGAGGTGCAGGGAACAGGGTATGGCACATTCTCTGCCATATTTAAAGTAACATGAACAGATGATCCCATTCTACAAAATACTGTTATCTCTTTTACCATGTGAATAACTGTGTACCAGATACCAGAATTTCCTACATATTTTGCTTTTAAGTCACCTCTATGCTTCTGAGCATTATTATTCTCTTTATTAGTGTCTGAGCTGCTAGCAGTCTGGCTTCTTCAAACTACTTTTCCTCCCGCCTGAAAATCCCCTAACATTTCTTCTCTGTGAAACGCTTTCCCTTCACCCATAGCTCTTCTCTGTAGGAATTACTGCATTTCCATATTTTGTTTAAGGTGCTTAGGAATTATTGACAGGTTTGCCTTGCCCCTGGGGGGTGATGTGACACCGTGGAGCTGTGAACCACTTAAGGCATTGAGTGGCTCATAGGAGGGATTACTTGTGACTCTGAATTAGGGCACGGGCCAGGAAATGTAGCACAGTGCTGTCAGGGACTGTGGCACACAGATCCATTTCCTCTGTAATCCCATCATATCTATGACCTACCACACACAGAGCAACGTAAGAGATCTACATTTTCCCATTAGCACAAGATCCAGGCTTCCTGTGAAATAAATTTACTCACAGTCCCTGCACTACTGCTTTGCAAGCCTGGAAACCCTGTTTTTATTATGTCAGTGAGTTTATTTCTGAATTCTTTCACACTGAGAATCCATCTGGATATACTACTTTCAAAGTTTCCTGCTGAGATTCTGCTTTGCTACTAGTTAAAAATGAATGGATAAATTTATAAACAGGAAGTTTATTGTATTTTTCAGCTGAAAGATATTTTAGAGTTTATCTTGGCTTAGATTTTTGTTAGTGGCATTTTGGTTTTTATTGTGTTGTTTTTTTATTCTTTTTCCCAACCATTTAATTTTGCTAGCACCCCTGGAAGGAACAGTGAGTCCAGAATTAGAAAGCTGAAATAAAAGGAATGAAGTTCCTGGAAATGAGACTGGAACAAAAAAACCAAGAAATCCAAATCAGTCACAAGCTAAGGATCTTGACTTTCCCTTAACAAAGACAAACCATTTTCCAACAGGAAAGACATACCTGGCCTTGGAAATCTGCTAGTAGCATAAAATATAATTGAGCAGATGGTAACAAAAATAACACTTGAGCTGTTTAAAAGCCTTTTATTGAATGCCTCGTCTTTTTTTTTTTTTTTTCCTTTCCTCTTCAGAATGCTGTTGTCCCCTCTAATTTAAGAAAAGACAAGAAATACAGGCAGATTGTGAGATCTGTATGTTTTTCTTCAGCTTGTTCTATTTAAATTGCACACCATTAAATGTGGTTAAGAAAATAACTTAAAGTTGCAAAGCAATGAGAACAAACATTGATAGTGGAATCTTAATTCAGCTCCCTCGTGCATGTGGATACACTCTTCAATTGGTTTAACACTGTCTTTTTTTCTCTTTCAGAAACTCCTGACACATTCAGCACCCTAAAGAAATAGGGTTTTGTCAATAATTTGATTTCCCTGCACTGCACAGTGACTCTGCCTTGCCCTTTGTATACTGTGCACTCATCTTCTGCACTACAAGAGAGAGTGCTCCATTTCTTTTCAGAAAAACATTCAAGTGTTTTGAAACTTTTTTGTTTCATTTAGTTTTTACTCCACTCCTGAGGTAGGGCTGATACTTCTGTTTCCCAGGTAAGACATATGCATTAAAACCCAAAAGTGTTAGTGACTTCTTAGAACCTCATTTTTCACACTTAGGAGCTCTACACTTTCAGAATAGCTTACATGACACCTTGAAGCAATGGCTGGTGCTCACCTTTTATTAAGTATGTGCTCCCAGCTGTTGGTTTTTATCTGGTCCTAGAGTTTGACTAGGAGAACATTATGGTTTTCTTAGACTCATTCCCACAAGTGACTAAATCTTTTTGTGTGAAATTATGCAGAGAGGCAGAGAATCAACATGAGAAAGTCCATCTCAACAACAAAATTTTAGTAAGGGTGTAAGCTGTTGTAAGCTGAGTAGAAAAGAAAGGAAAAAATAAAAAGAAAAGAAAAGAAAAGAAAAGAAAAGAAAAGAAAAGAAAAGAAAAGAAAAGAAAAGAAAAGAAAAGAAAAGAAAAGAAAAGAAAAGAAAAGAAAAGAAAAGAAAAGAAAAGAAAAGAAAAGAGAAAAGATCCCCAAAGGAGAGATTCTAGATGGATTTTGGCCTGGTAGCTATGTTAAGGTGTAGAATGAGCACCTCATGTGGTGACAGATATCAGATCCTGGTCATGGAACAGAAGTAGCTTTTGTTAAGAAGAGTGTTTTGTGAACATACCAAATGTCCATCAAGGAGAGTATTTTCTGTCTAATCCTGGTCAGTAGCATGTACTTAGAAAAACTTGGGGACTGGACAAAATAGATAATTTTTCTCTTGATATACCACTTATGGCTTCCAGCAACCTGTGCTTTAGGGACTTTAATCTTCTTTTGATCCCATTATTCTGTTTGCCTTTACAAAACCCTGCTGTGGGGATTTCCCTCACCAAAATAGTCAGTGTGTGAAAAGCACTTCCATTTTTTTTTTTAATTTTAATCCTGCCTCAGCAAGAACCTTGATCTACTGTGTTCTGGAAATACATTTTCCTTCTTCATTCTCTTCAATCCATTCATGGCTTTAGACATTTTTCATACCCTTCCCCTGTATAAAAGATGAAAAATCTCAGGCTATTCAGTTTTCCCTTCTCATGATTTTCTTCTTTCCACATTTCTGCCCTTCTCTATTCTTTTTGAACTTTACATTCCCTTTTTGTGAGATCAGCACACCACCATTTGGAGACCTCCAGGTGTGGGAGAAATACCTATTATTACAGTCTCATAATGATGATATTGGTTTTCTATTTTTTTCCCCTCTTCCTTCCTAAAAAGTTCTAACATTTTCTTTGTCATTTTGACACAGGAAAGCTGAGCTGGCATTTTCAGAGAAACTGTCATAAGGAGTAGTAGTTAATTTAGAGGCCATTGTATCACATGCAGGTTTTTTTTTGTCTAATCTGCTGTTTTTCACATTCACTGACAGTGATTTTCATCTGCCATTCTATTGTCCAGTCAGTCAATATTGTGAAATCTTTTTGTGCCTTGTGGCTTCTAGTTTGGGTTTTTACTATTCTGAATATCTCTCTATATAAGTAAGTCTCGTGTCTCATTAGTCAACCATTTTCCAGATCTTTCCAGACTATGTTAATCAATATTAGTCCCAGAAAAGATGACTGGGGAACTCACTGGGGAGGGAGGTTTTCCTTTATAATGGAAATAGAATATGAATCCCTTCCCTTTTCTTCCTCATTTTCAGGCACCTTCTACCTGCTCTTGTCTTTGCTAAGTTTCCTTTAGACTCTTTAATGAGGATATTTGTCAGAAATGTTGCAAAGATCCAAATAAAAGTCACCTGTGTCTTATAGGGTCAAAGTGCTCCTGCAGCCACATGCAGCACAGCTTTTCCCATATGGAGAACCTATTCCCAACAGATTTTTCCTCACATTACTAAAGGCCATTCCTCACCAGTTTTCTTAGCAATTTTCTGGTATGACAGACAGGCTTATTCATCTCTTTTTCTCCAGATCACCTCCAAAATACTATTAAACAACAGCTGACTTATTCTACTCTGGTAACAGGGCTGAATTAAGAAAGAGACTACAGATCACAGATCAGCAGTTTCATATCTGAATCACTCTATCGCTTGGGACTCAAAGTTTTTTATTGCTCATTTTATCACTTTTTTTTATATATTCTTGCTCTTGACAGCTAGATTTGAGACAGATCACCTCTAAAGAAAGGCTGTGGTGAACACTGATGCAAAAAAATAATTTGTGTTTTCTGTTATAGCCTTAACATCCTTCAGTGCTTCTATACCTGGGCTATTTATTGCTCCTCCAACTCTGCCAGCTTTCTTCTGAGGTAGTAAAGTAAAAAAAAAATTGCCATTGATAGTTGTGCTTTTTTTCCCCACATTTCACCTCAAAACTCTTTCCTGTTTAATGTTTGACACTGAAGCTTTTATATATCATAAAGCAATTGCCTCAATCCTCTCTCTAAGACCGATAGGCAGTTGACTACAGGAGAGGGAATGATGTAAATGAGCTGTACTGAAGATGAACTTCCCAGCTGTTTGTGGAGACAGGGATATTTGTGGCCATTTGGATGGCATCTGAAGTGACTTGAATAAGTGTGAGGTAGATACCAGAACTCATAGCTTCAGTTTAGTGGAATATCAAAGTACCCTTGCAGCTGCCTCTTCCATCAGTCCAGCCACAGAGGTTTTACTTCATCAATTCCTACATGGCTGTCAGGGCTTGCTGTGGAAAGTCTTGTGGAGAAGTAAATGGGAAATACTTAGTTGACACTGCTCAAAAGAACTCTCATTTCTTGGACTGGCAATTTCATTTCTGACTTCCTCACCTCTCTGGTCATACTTCTAAACATTAAAAGAGTCAGAGATATTACCCTAGCAGTAAAACCCCCCTTTTTTGATTCTCTCTCTGTTTCATATTTTCTGAATTGCTTTTATGGAAGCAAAACAGGAGAATATGAAGTGAAATGTCTAACCTATTATACCTAAATGATCAATATATGTCTTTTTTTGCACTACAGTAGAAAGATAAAGTTGGCTTATGTGGTTTCTCAGCTTACAACTAACTTTCTTTACTTCAGTCTAGGCAGACCTAAAGGAAACTTGTGCATACTAAAGAGTAAAAAGGCTTGAGGACATATGCAAAAAAAAAAGATACTTCCCTCTGATTTCAGCTCAATGGGACTTGCTGACATAGTTCAACAAGAGAAAGAAGAAAACTGGCACCAGGTGCTTGCAAAAGGCCTGACAGATTTATTACAAACACCAACTACCTGTACCCAGCATGTAAACACATATTGCTGAGTACTTGAGACAACCTCACGCTCAGAGGGTGGCTGTCAGAATAACTTCAACTTTCTGAATTTGCTAGTCTAGATAAACACCTGCTACTGATGAGGCAGATGAGACAGGCAAAGGAAAGGTTTGACTTGCTGTAGATTATGATCAAAGCAACTGAAACAGAACCAAAAAGGTCTGAAAATCTTTTGACACATCGACTGTGAGTTGTGGCACAGAAAATAAGACCTCAAGAGTGTAAAATATCTGTGGCATAAGTAGGTAAAGTGGATTGGCCACTTGCAGATCATTGGCTATACTCAATGGAGAGAAGCAAAAATTTTTTTTTTTAATCTTTATTTTAATTTAGGATGTATAATTGCTCTTACCTATTTTTTACAACTCTTTTTATATGTAGGGTGTTGGATGACTCACACCCTTAAAGTGCCTGTCTCCCTCTGCTGATTGTGAAACGAGTCTTGGTTGCACCCCAGACATTTGGCCAGATGAGCACCTGCGCAGATATTGTGATTGTGTAATCACACAGATGATGCCTGTGTGAGCCCTAAATGAGAGCGAGCCCCAAATGCACCTGGTGGAGGGGTCAGAGGGGTCTGCAGAGGGCTCCCTGTGGCAATGCCACCCTCCCCTCATGGCTCCCAGCCCTGCAGCTCCCACAGCACAGCCATGGATCCTTCCTTTCCTTCCTGCCAGCACTGTCAGTCACTGAAACTGAGAGGATTAGGAAAGAATAAAGAAAATCCCTACTGCTTTCTGCCTCGGGGCAGAAGAGGACTGCAGGAATGGACATGCCAGGATCACCTTGATTTATAGAGTGGCATCCTAGCTGTTCCCGTGTATTTAATCTCTTTGTTCCAGCTGGAAGTTGAAAAGTCTGTACTGTGAACTTGAATTGTATACTTATAAGATCAATTAAAGAAAAAAGGAGATGCAAAAAAAAAGAAGTCTGGTTAGGATTTGTAAAATTTAAAATCTATTTCCATGTGACAGCAGATATTCCTATAGGAAGTGTGAGAAATAACAGTGAAATTGAAAATAAAAGCAACAGATAGAATTTTTTGAGGTTTTTTTTTGTTAATTAGTGTTAGAGAAATAGCAGAAAACATTTTTGTATACTGTTTTGCTCTGACTGACACATACATGTTCAAATTTTAATGTTGCTAACAGCCATTCTCTCAGCAAAAACATATTTTTGTGAATAAATTCTCTTTATGTTATTTCTTCCAGTGCTAAAACTCTGTCAAATAATTGTGTTAAATACATATCTGTGATAAAAGATGAGTGGGATAGGGTGCAGGTGACTGCATGGAAAATGAACTTTGCAGCCTTTCACTTACACTGTTTCCTAATAAGTTTCTCTCAGACACCAGTACTGTAAATCTCTGAGATGCTCCTTATACAGCAATCACAGCAAAATAAAACTGAACTCGTCTCAAAAATAAGTGACTTTTTATCTAATAAGCATTCTTCACTTATTTCTCTGCCCCCAGAATTACAGTTTTTTCAAACATAAAAAAGCAAGATCCAGCATGACCCCATTTTACCCTATTTATGTTAATTTACACATGCTCCCCATCACAAATCCTTCCAGTTTCATACTTACTGTCTGTTTTTAATGTGGAAGTTGCTACCATGGGAAACATGGTAAAATGGTATGATGTTGTGATAAAATTTACCGTTCCGTGGAATCATTTAGGTTGGAAAAGCCCTCTAAGATCGCAGAGTCCAATCATTAACCCAGCAATGACAAGTCCTCCACTAAGCCATGTCCCCAAATGCCACATCTGCACATATTTTAAATACCTCCAGGGTTGGTGACTGCATCACTGCCTGCTATTTTAGTATAGGAGACTTCTACGTATTTAAGTTTTAAAGGCCTTGACTTATTAAAATGAAATTAACTTTGTGTGTTTTGGGGATTTGGGGATGAGATTTGCAAGCAGATACTAAGGCTTTGAAGATATACAAATGTTATCTAATGCAAATTCCTCTGGTATTCATAAAATCTCATCTCACTGCACCTCATTTTGGATGTGTCTGCAACCTGCTGCTGCACAGAGTGGAATAAGCCAGCCTCCACCTCCTGGGGAAACACCAATGAAATAATTATCTGCTTGCTAAACATTTCCTGCCTTAGCTGTGAAGCCTCATCCAAACCTGCTTTGCCTGTGACCTTTCACAAATCCATTTCTCCAGGGCTTTTTACACCCAATGGAAGCTACAGGGAGCTTGTGGCGTGTTCACTCTGCTCCTGCAAATCCTGCAGGCAGGGGGATGGCAGCTCCCACACCACTGACAGGGGCAAAATCTGATTTCTCTTGGGTCCTGGGTCTGAGCTTCTGCTTGAGGGCACTGTGAGAATAGGCAGGATTCCTCTGATTAAAGACAAATATTTATAATGGGGGCATATTTGTGAGCTACTCACCTGAATCTTCCTTTCTATGTGTCTACCTAAGGATGAGGTGAAGAGACTTCTGAGGGTGCCTTTTCCTCTCCACTGCTTCCAAAGGCAGCCTCAGACAACCAGCTCAGGTGAAAATGTGCATCCTGTAGGATTAGGAGAGGCGGATCCATCTCTTCTCCTGTGTATGGGTCACTCTGTGGGGCTGCTCACACTTTCAGGGTTACTCATGTGCATCAGTGCTTCCTGCAAAGGCAGATCTGCCCCTCTCTCCAGAAATGGGCTCATTTCTGCTGGGTTCAGGCTTGCCCAGGGAAGCTGTGGAATCCCCAAGCCTGGAACTGTTCAAGGCCAGTCTGGATGGGGCTCTGAGGAACCTGGGCCTGTGGAACCTGTCTCTGTGATAGTGGGGCCCTGGAAAAATGTTAAAGATAGACTCTGAAAATGTTAGGCTTTGTGTTTTGCCAGATCATGGGAAATTGCACCTGCGTAAGCTGTATGATAAATGATATCATTGCTAGATGTGATGATTTTTTAGTAATAAATATAATTATTGTATAATCATAAGAAGAATCATGAGAAACTACGTTAGAAGTTTAAGGGGGCCCACGAGCAGCCATGCTTGGCTGAAATCTATGTATAATATAGAAAAATATAAGTTTAATAATTAACATGAAAGTTATATAATGATAGAATATAAAAACATGTTCATCCTGAACCCATGTCGGAGTCAGATTTGGGTTGGTACCCCTGACACCCAGAGCTCTACAATAAAAGGACCTTCATATAATCGTTCTCGTGATTATGTGTTTTTGAATGCTAACACCTGCCTACAGCCAGGGGTTGGAACCAGAGGATCTTTAAGGCTCCTTCCAGCCCAAACCATTCTAGGATTCCCTCTAGTATTTCCAATTTCTTCAGAATTGCCTTCCTTACTCTGAGAACTGCACAGAAATCTTAGCAACTCAGCAGCTGCTGAATTTTCTGATGCCACTCTATTTCAGTGCCTGATTCAATGTCTTGGACCATGGTATGCTCTTTCCTTTCTTCTCTGTCCCAAGATGATCCAATTTGACCTAGAATTTTGAGGCTTGCCTTTAAGGTCTGGCACTTTAAACTTAAGCATTGAATTCTTGTTGTTCAAATCCCCTTGGATTGGCTGAAAACAGGTTTTCAGTCTTCCCTGTAAGGAGTACAAGAGG
The DNA here is from genome assembly GCF_028018845.1 of Melospiza georgiana. Classification (NCBI taxonomy): domain Eukaryota; kingdom Metazoa; phylum Chordata; class Aves; order Passeriformes; family Passerellidae; genus Melospiza; species Melospiza georgiana. Next base: position 8,218,961 of record NC_080433.1, read on the forward strand.
TGGAAGAACTACAAAAAAATGGCTCTTTTATATAAACCAGTGGATCACACAGAGCAATGGATACATCAAAGCATTTGCATGCCTGATTTCTATTTCTCTCAGAGGGAATGCAAGCAGGTAAACATTTTCCTAGATCTGGCCCAGAGGCTAAGCAGACTTTCAAAGGATATATAACATTTAGGTGTTTTGTAAGTAAACAGTCTTTATGTGCTGCTGCACTGAAGCAGCCTGTGTTTAGTTTTCACATGCAAGAAAATTTCAACCCATCCTTTTAGTCACAAATGTGTGTGGTGGTAAGTTGGACAAGATGGCAGCCCAAGGAGACTAAATTACCCAAAAATTAATTGGGCAAGATGACATTCCAAGGAGACTCAATTACCCAAATATTTTTAGTATGAAAGGCAAGTGGAAATACAGCCACAAAACATCCTGCAGACAATAAGCTCCAAAGTGACCTCAGAAGGTTTTTGGTTCCTATTTCTGCCTGCAGACAGGAACTATTGTGTTTAAATCAAATCAGGCAACTTAATAATGATATCTAATCAACAAAGAAGATAAGGAGGAGGCTACTGTACTCCTTCACCTTATCTTAAGACCTTTTTCTGATCCTACTGCTGGAATGGAGAGGCCACACCAATTTGACTTAGTCTGGGATTACAAACTCTATTAGTTTAAATTGCAACATATTTCCACTTTTCCCTTTCCCCTGCTTCATTTATGGCTAATGGCAGCTGTTCCGGATGGCCTCAACAGAAAAACTACTGTGTTCAAGAACCAGCACACAACTTTATCTGTAAAATTGCTTCTTGACACTTTTGACTTTAGAGCTTTGTGTATGAATAATCCCCTATTCTGTGCAAGAGGTTTCATAGGAAGCGTCTGAAAAAGCCAGCACCTAAACTCTTATTTCCTGAGTTTTATTCCAAAGCCAGAAGTGTCATTTTTCTAAGCACTCACCAGAGTGACCCTGCATCAGATCCTTCACTCCTGAGATGAACTGTGCTACCAGAGGCTGTTTTTGCTATACTTGCAGTCAGCAGCATCCCAGGCTGGAAGAGTGGGAGCTTTCAGTACTTTCAGCACGGATGGCTACACCTGATTGTGCAGCCTGTTTATAGGGAGGAGATGAGATCCTAAGTGGTGTTTTTCTGACTATTTGCAGAACTTAATGATGGGAGGACTCACTTCCTTGACTTCAGGAGCTATTTTGATTTCATGACCTCCTTTGGTTGGGAGGGGAGATTAGATAAGTGTTCTGAATGTAGGCACCTGGGGTGTCAGTCACCTAAAGGCAGGCATGGAGTGACCTTTCAGATACCTCAGAGCATCTGAGCTACCTGCCTATCTGCGATGCACAGGAATTGTCAAAGGCCCACAGCTCTCTGGAGCTGCATCTAGAAGCCTGTCAGAATACAACAGAATTTTTTGTTCAGACAGTTGATTTTCACCTTATCCTGCAGATATGACTCACCTTGAGCTTAGTCAAAAGGAATCCTTGTGCACCTCTGTCGCAGATATCTTTTTATGAAAAATCCTTTCCTTAGGATTTTTCCTCCTGAGAAGCTGGAGGCCTCAGGAGCAAAATGTAAACATTGATTATCTGCTGCTGTGGAATGCAACAGGTGGATCTGTGATTGGGCCATGTTGGATGTTTGTAATTAATGGCCAAACACAACCAGCTGGCTCAGACAGAGTCCAAGACAGCTGCCTTTGTTATCATTCTTTCCTATTCTAGTCTTAGCTTAGCTAGCCTTCTGGTGAAACCTTTTCTTCTATTCTTTTAGTATAGTTTTAATGTAATATATATCATAAAATAATAAATCAAGCTTTCTGAAACATGGAGTCAGATCTACGTCTCTTCCCTCATCCTAAGATCCCTGTGAACACGGTCCCACACCTCCCTACAAGTTAGAACCATTATGCAAATATAAAAATTAACCTCTCTTGTTCTCTTAGTGATGGAATGAGCAGATGCTTTTGCTTTGGTTTTGGGATGTTGTTAAAAAAAAAATCTCAGGCAAGGAAAGGAGAAAGGATCTTACCCATCTCTTTCTATCTAAGGCCTAATTCCTGGCTTCATCTTCAGCTATAGAAACTGTCTTGTCTTTGGTCAAAATCAATGAAGTCATGCCAGTTGACTTGATGGGGATATACCTAAAGTTTAACTAGATCATTGACTTCAAACACAACAAAAAGACAAGGGCTGCATCTGTATCTTTCAACCTTAAGTTCCCCAAGCACTAAATTAAATCGTGCAGCGACTAAGAATAGTTGTGCCATTAAAAATGTTCAGAGACAGTTAAAAGCCCAACTGCTACCCATGACCCAAATTCAAAATGGCCTTCAAATTTATTTTTAGGATGCAATGTGATGGTTTGGATTTCCCTTTCCCTTGACCTGTTGTGTAAATTAGACCTGTGGTGGAGGAGCAGTGGAGATTTTGGTGACAGATGATGTTCCCAGAGAAGTCTCTGGGGTGAATTTCCCTCCGACTTCTAATGGTGTGACGTCAGAAGTAACCCTTAAGCCAATTAATTGAATTACACAAGTAAGTTACATTTCTGTGGGAGTATACCCTAGGCAAAATTACTTCTCAAATTACACCTGGACAGCAGTGTTAATGAGGGCAAAAGAAATTTGCGGTACTTACAAAGGAGAAGCTTGATTGATAACTCATCCATAAAATGTGGATGATATGAATGATTGTGAATTCCTTACAGAATTAAAACACAAACAAAAATCCCCCTCTCTCTCCTCAGGGATGAGACACATGACATTTAATCCATGTAATTGTCAATCTACCATGTAAACATTCTTTTAAAAGTCTTTAAATTTGAATTTAATTGCTACCAGCTCTTGATTACATACACACTACATAATCTATCATTGAATCAAATAATTATTATTGCTGTTGGGAAATAGGGAGTTATGCAAAAGCCTAAAGGAAAACTGCATGGCAGGTGAGAAACAAACAAATGAGGGTGGGGTAATCAATCTCTGTACCATAAAATGTTAATGTTGCCCTAATAAATATGAATTTTCTTCTAATGCTTGATATGCTTCCTACCAAGCATGTCACTTAGCCTGTGGCATGCTTTAGTTTAGTTTAAAGTGGCACTACTATTAACACTTCAGCAAAATTATAAGAGTCCCCTTTCATTTTCATAAAAGTAATTAAACTTATCAGTTTTCTTGTTATGCAACAAGCCAACCAATAAATGGACAAAAGAAGTTCAATTTGTTGTATTTTTGAATTAACATCCTGTGCACCAGGGATTATTCAGACATGAGATTCTGAATTAGCGATTTTTAAAAATAAACTTAAAAAAAGAGGAAATAAGAATGATATTGGAAGAGAAGCATTCCTGTCAGTTCCTGCATTGACAAAATTATATTAACTACAGGATAGCTACTAATACTTCATTGCAAGCTCACCATTTTTTCAGATAAAGCTAATCTGGTGACTCCAAAAAGGAGACAGAAATTTAAATTGCATTTAAATAAACAAATACCTTACCATGGTGAGAAATAAATTGTGTGCTTGGACAGATTGGACTTTTCAACGTACACTGAACCCAGAGGATGCACTGAATGGAAGGATGCATTCTTCTCATGAGAAGAACTCTGAAAAGAACTGTGCCATGAAACCTGCTCAGAGATAAAGGAATAAGTTGAAAGAGGAAATAATATTCTTGGAGATTTCATAATTTACGTTGGCCAAATTTCAACCCCCTCATGAACAGAAACGCTTAATATGTTTTAAAACCAGTCCTAATATATTATTCAGAGACAAGTGCAGAAGTCTGAATTTGATTTATGACCACAAAGAATGAAAAGACAGGAAGACAGGCAGCCCCCAAGGCTACTTTGTCCAGGTGATACCTTCCCCAGTCTGACTTGTAGTGCTCCATGTGATGAGATTCCCTGTCCTTTGAAGGTCAGTCATGCTGGAGCAAAAGTCCAGCAGGGAAGTCGTGCTTATCTTCCAGCCAAATGCTGGCCTGCAAGGAGGACACCTGCAAACTCAGCAGCCTCTCTCTATAACCAGGAGAAGAAAAATAGAGAGATGTGCGTTAAACTCAGCTGATTTCAGCTCATTACACCGCGCTGCCAGCAGGGCTGGGTGCTCGCATGTGTTGTTCCTGTCCCTCTGCTGGCAGATTAGGGACAGGGACGAGGGAACTGAGAGGTGGAAACCCACCAGAGTACTTCTGATCCCAAGGTTCTGAGAGCTAGAAAAGCTCATGAGAATGTTGCCAGGTTTTCTGAGTACATTCTTTAAGACTTTCTGACTCAGGAAAGTGATCAGTGAGGATTTTCATTGTAGCAAGAATTTATTTTTCCCTTTTGTCCGTGACACTTTCATAACACCCTTGAACAAAATATTGTGCTTGATAGTCCTGTGGGAAAGATGCTTGATGTGATATGGGTAACACAATCTTTGTTCTGTGTCATGGTTTGACATTGGCACAATGGTTTTAACCCTGTGTTCTCAGAGGCGGATCCAATGCCCCAGTGGCCAAACCAGGTGCCAATATTAAAATCTGAGCACTCAGTGGTTTGACTACAGCATCCCAAGAAACCTATTTTCTGTCAAACCACCACATTTGTCACAAACCTAGTGTTGGACCAGATCTCCATAATGGTTTAGATCCCTAAGTGCATGTCCCATCAAAATTTTCAAGTCTTCTAGCTTGAGGTACTTTTACATCCTCGGTTTTATTCAGGCTTGTGCACTTTAGGTGCCCATATGTATGCACAATTGAACATCTCACAAGGTGTCTATCTTTATCAGCCTGCTCTGCCCTTATTTTCTCAGTGTAACAGCTGTTTTTAGCTCATCTTAGTCTTTAGAAAATGAGCAGGGTAGAAATTATCTTTCTCTTTTTATACACATATGCAGGCAGCACAGCACGAGCAGGCAACAGGGCTTCTGCTGTAACAGTGAACACAGTTCTTACCCTTAATTGGATGATCATAAGGTTGGAAAGCAAGAAGATTCTCTCCAATCAATACCATTTCTAAGCAAGTATTTTCAACTGCACTTTCAGATTTCATGAATTGGAAATGAAGAGACCCCTTTCCTTTGGGGATCTGTGACCTCACTGAATACTGAAACAAATACACACCAGACACTTAACTTCAGAAAACATTTATGGAGTAGGGCTTTGCTTTCACTCTCTGGCCACATCTGATGGCAAATTGCATTTTTATTAATTTATGTTCTTTATTATTGTGGGCAGGAAGACAAATAACTGTCTCAGTATATAAACACTTCCCTGGAAATGAACAGATGAACAGATTTCAAACCCAGTTTTCCTCATGCTCATCTAATTAGCTTTCTTATATTGAGAGGTTGTGGTATTTCAACAAGTAAAAGATGCTGATTTTCAAGTGAAAGTTTGCAGCTAACTCTTAAATAAATCTGTTATCTTGTTTTGGAGACATATGGAACAAACTTTAGATTCACCCAAATTCCTTTAATTCCTCAATATATTTAAACTATATAATCATTTAGCTTGTAAAAGACCTCAGATCACTGAGTCACAAGTAGCTGGACCTGTGCAATTCATGCAAAGTAACACATGAAGACAGGAATAAAATCTGGATTTTGGAATCCTAGTGCAATGTTTTCAATAGCAGGAGTCTTGACTTCTCTTCAAACCAACACCTGGGTTTTCCTGCAAGCCTCTAACACCTCCCAGACCAGCAGAAGGGTAGCAACTACTGCCTGTGCACTAAACTGCAGTGACAGAGAACACAATGAAAACAGCACATTTGTCAAGGAAATATTTGAACATTTTACAACATTTTAAGAGAGCAAACGAATCTGTTTTCCCACAGCTGAAATACACAAAATAATGAACAGCTGCTCTGGCTGATGAAATGCAGAAGCAAAGTTTATTGCATCTGGAATAAAAAGGCAATGAGAGATTATTGTTGATGCAGAACAAGCCATAATAGAGATAAGAACAAAGTAAATGTATTCATCCCCCTCCTTCCTGAAATCTGACTTTGCTACCTTGTGTGAACTTCCATGTGGTTCTTGGGAGGGCTGAACTGCTTCACTTTCCAGTGCTGTGTTTTGATGCAGTGCCTTTACCTGTCCTGGTTTCATCAGGAGAACAGTTAATTCTTTTCTTAGTAGCTTTCCAGTGCAGTGTTTTGGATGTAGTGTGAAAATGATGTTGATAACACACTGTTTTAGCTGTTGCTCAATTGTGCTAAATCAAGGGGTTTTCATTTTTGCATGCTCTGCCAGTGAGCAGATGTATAAGGAACAGGACAGAAGCATGACCAGGGCAGAGACTGGAACTGGCCAGAGGGATGCTCCATGCCATAAAACACCATACTCAGTACAGAAACTGGGGGTTGGCCAGGAAATGACAATTGCTGCTCCTGGGTAGGCTGAGCATTGATTGGATCCTGGTAAGTAATTGTATTGTGGATCGCTTGTTCTTCTCTCAACTACAAATCTCATTGTCATTATAATAACTGATAGATTTGACTACTTCAATTTTCAAATAACTTTTATCTACATTAATGAATTTTACCTCTTTTAAAAATTTTCCTCCCCATCCAACTGTGGAGCCAGTGGAGAACAGAGTGAGTGGCTGCATGGTACTTAGTTGTAACTAGGGTTAAACCACAGCTCTGCCCTCAATTACCTATTGGTTATGTTTTTGAACTACAAGAGAACTATGCCTCTTTTTGTTTTTATACCCATTAATTATTGTTATTCTAGCCAAAGCTTGCAAACTGTTAAGCAGAGGAGTGTGCAAGAAATCCACAAGGAAATTGAAGAAGGAAGAAGAAGCAGCAAATGCCTGTGAAATTAACCTGGCTGATCTAAGCCACTCCTCATAAAGATTCCCTTACCAACCCTTCACCATTTTAGTGGTCCTCCTTTGGGCGCTCTCTATAGCTCAGTGTAGTTTTTACATTGTGGTGCCCACAAAAAGCACACTGGCTTTGAGATGAGGGCACCACAGCACAGAGCAGGGTGGGACCATCCCCTCCCTTGCTTGGCTGGTTCCCCTGTCTGTCCACACAATCAGGGTTTCCCTGTCCCAGGAGCAGAACCCAGCACTAACCCTTGTTAAATTTCACGTGGTTTTACAGGGACTGACACCCCCTGTGGGACAGGCTGCTGCCCAGAGGGCAGAGGTTACAGCAAACACAGGCGCTGAAGTGAACACCCAGGCTCATGAAGCTCTGCATGCAGGGCCCAGGTGGGCTTGGATTCTTGCTGACCTACAAAGAATTCCCACATCGTGGCCAGTTTTCAGCTGGCACAGATACACGGGGTTCTTCCTGACCTCACAGTTTGGAGGTAAGAGATGGGCACAGTGCAGATCTTTGCCATGCTTTTAGCTGGTTTAAGAGTCTGCTGGTGTTAGCTCATGCTGAGCAATCAATTCAGGCAGAGGGCTGTGACTTCTCCCTTTTCCTGCCCTGAGCAGCAACTGGGTACAGGGAAGAATCTCTCTTGTGGTTACCAGGCCAAGGCAGTGGAAGAGTTGCTAAGGATTTGAGAATTTGATTTATAATCCTTTTTGTTACATTGTTTTTAAGAGATGGTTCACATATAGTTCACATATAAATCTTTATAAAGTCATGAATGTCCTATAAATCATCTGTGTACATGATGGGTTCTGCAGAGAAACAGATACTTTAAGACTAATGTAAAAGCTTCATTTAGGAAAGCTCTATGTGCACATTTTATACCCTTATACCTACTGATTTATTTGAAAACAATTGAAATAATATAAGAAAGAGAAAAAAAAACAGCAATGCTTTTTGGAATAAGCATTGAATATAAAAGATCAAGCAAACATTGTTGCACTTGATATTTTATCCAGGGTTCCAAACCCATCAGGATTTAACATTTTTTAGAGATTAATGCAAGGATGAGGGCAAACATGATGGTAATTCAACCAGAAACAGGGCAATTGTCAGAGGATGTTCTCTCTGCATGTGTGTAGCATGTCACCTCCTAGAAGGAATCAATCAAAAGTGAAGGCCATGGAAAAACAATCCCAAATAGCATGATCCTATTTGGGACAGAACCACAGGTTGTGCAAATTTGCAAAGCTCAGTGATTTTCTGAGTTACAAAAAGAGAGGATCTACCTATTTGCAGTTTATTTTTTAAATATGTATTTGCAAATGACAGAAGTGTTAAGTTCAGTGTGCCTGATTTTCTTCTCACTTATGTCAGTGTCAACCAGGGATATCTTCACTGAATTTACTTAACATACTTCTCTCTGCCCTCTGGCTTCCCTGTAGCTAGTCCTAATTAGAACTGTGCAAAAAGTTGGATGGGTAAGTCACTCTCTAAAAAAATAAGATTAAAGAAATATTGAAAAAACCTTAGATTGAATAAAGGGGCTGAGATGCCATTTTGTGCCAAAGAGATCTTATCTTGCAACTGAGAGCATGTTTACCTAAGTAGCAAAGACTCAAATGACTTTCAGGCTTGAGTGATGTAAGCAGAGATTCAGAGAGGTCCCATCTGTGCTCCAAGCCAGGTAAGAAGCAGTTTGAATGTGGACAATACATATACCTCCAGTATCTGAGGTGTATGCAAAAACTGAGAAAACCTGCTTTGCGTTTGTAATAGCACCTATTTCTTTACGTGTTGTCTCCCAGAATATAATGTGCTATTGTGGAAATGCCAAAACAAAATATTTCAGTGTTCTAAAAAGTTTTTTGTTCGTGTTTGTTTGGGTTTTTGTGATGCATAAATATTGTAACATTTGTGGTGATGGATTGTTTCCCTGAAAACCTCTTTCATGTAGGACAAATAAGTAATTTGCTAGGGTTGTGGGTTTGGTTTTTTTTTCCTTTTTTTCCCCCTTGAGTAATAGTAATTTGCATCTGTGTAAAGCAGAAAAAAAAAAAAAGTCAGAGCAATGAGATTATGCTGAAAAGTGCCTGATACAAGCAGGAGGAGAATGGGAACTGACTGACTGATGGAACTAGACAGCACCTCTCAGCTCAACTAAGCAAAGGTCCATTATTCCTGGGCTGCTGCATCAGCAAAGCAATAAAATTAAGGAATTCTACAGACTTCCCACATAGTTAAAAGGAACTAAACCAGATTGAATGTACAGCATTACACACCAGGGTAGGAGAACAGGAAGGGTGGGGTTAGAAAATGAAAATCCTAGGGCACAAAACAAAGAGAAGCAAAATGCTCGGCAAGGCCAAGGAAATTATTATTATGATATTGAAAAAGAAATGTTATTACTGTTTGGAGGATTTAAATTCTATTTTATGAACCCTGCTTTGTATTTATGACCTTCTGAGATCTCTGCTAAGATAACTGTGCTCAATTCTCCGTGCACCATGAAGTGTTTTCTTAGACCATTAGTGCCTATATGGGTTGAGTGTGTTGTTAGTAGTAAGGGCGGAGATACAGAAATATCTGGCTGTTCCATAAATAAACACTGTACACCCTGTTTGTGGGGACTGACCAATATCAGCTTTTTTCTCTGAGCTGTGAAGCTGCAAGCATCTGCCTTCAAGCTGCATGACTCCTTCAGGGACTTCTCTGAATCCAAGTAATCTCCTTGAGCAATGGATTCATTTGATGGTTAACAGTATTGCTGCCAAGAAGAGATTTGTCATATCTTTAGGCTAAGAGGAGGAATTCTGCAGTACTAGCTAACTCCTCTCCACAGGGGAAATCAGCATATTCTTCTGGATATGCTGCAGTCCTGTGATCAATATATTTGTTCACGTTCAATGCTACATGTGAAAACCAGCATTCTCATTTTGAAAACAGCTGCAAGCAAACAGTGACCTACCTATATATAGGATTTGTCTCCTTTCCAGCTTTATTCTTAACAGAATTTAAGTGGAATTAATTGTAAATAGCTGGATTTGAAGGTGTCTTGTGTTTTTTTGGAGGAAAGTTGGCATTTAAATCTTATTCTGCCTAGCTAGTCAATAACAATGTTCTTAGCTTCTGAAACTTGGACAGATTTATAGCTTCAGCAAACTTTCACATTGCCATTTTTAAATACACATCATATATTTCACAGATCTTCTCAGCAAAATTTTTAGACGTGCCAACGCGATTTAGAAGTCTAGAGCATATTTAAATACGACTGAAGCATTTGGGAAAACAAACCCCAAAGACTTCCAGTAAGATTTAGACCATCCACAAGTTAATTTCCAAAATGTCACATGTGCCTGGATGTAAAACTATCCAGTGCTGTGATACATATGACAAAGACATTCATCTTAAGAGCCCAAGTTCTTAAACTAGTGGATGATTGAAGACATTGATAACTTCCTGCTGCAAGGGCCTGTCAAGTCCATGTATTTGTGGTATTCAGTATATGGAAAGACAGTGAAACACTGACAGTGCTGGGAAGATCCCTGAATCTTGTGGCTACACATCACCTGGGGTAACAAGCAGAGCACAGACATCTAACCCAGCCCAGTGTAGCAGCAGTTCTCACGTACCCACATATAGGAATAAGGAGCAAGGAAAGAGTGTTTCTGGTTTCCCAATAAATTGATTGTGTTCAGACAGAGTACAAAGTCTGTTCAGGCTCAAATGCCCCCATTTGCTGAGAGAGAGGACCTTAGAGCTGTCATGTGTGAGGAATTTTCAGTGCCATCAGGAAAGGGATCTCTGAACTCCTCCTTCTGAGGGTTGTTCGCTGCACATGGGAGCACTAAGAGGTGGCTGAGATGGAAATAAACAGCTGGGAGAAGCCTTTAACTCAGCTAAAGCTGATCTCAGCAGAACCCTTATCCCAAACCTTGCCTTGAGCATGGGGATCAATGCCTATTCACAAAGAAATGGAGCTTGTTTTGAGGTGTCTCTATCTCCATTGATGGATTCCAGGCTGCTGGGTTAAAGACCGCCTCCATCGGGTTCCAAAACCCAGTGAGTGCTGCAGCCAGGGAAGTTCTCCTTCAGAAGTAACTTTCTTCTTTCTTTCACTTCTTTTTTTCTTTCTTGTTTAGGGCTTAGCTAGGTGCAGGTTGGGACTAAGCCTGCAAGCTGTCTGCTGGATGTTTTTGTCAGTTCCACAGCTGCAGTAAGAGCTGTAAAATGATCAAACACATCAAATTTCTCGCAGTGTCCGCAAAGACTACTGAAGCTCACAGCTCTTGAAAAGGCTTTCAAGGACCCTGGAAGCCCTGAAGATACTTGAATGGAGCTAGGCTTTTAGACTGAACTGCAGAAAGCCTCAGTTGCTGCAAACCCACTGGAACCTGAAAGTGCCTTTTTTGCTGACTGCTCCAGACTCTCAGACCCTGGGAGCCTCTCTCATGGCTTCAAGCCACAGCTAAACAGCAAAATCCACCTGGTTGTTTTAACAAAGCTGGCATTTTAGAAGCCACAAGGCCTAGGAAGACTGTCATATTCAGCTCTAGAGATTTCCTCCTTACAACAGGATGTTTGGGCAAAATTTGTGCAGCTCCATAAGTAACAAAAACCTATTTAAACACCAGACCCAACATTTTATGGTAAAACTGGACTATAGCTTATTAAGTTGTAGCCACCTTTATAATGCTGCCTGATGTCTTTCATTATGTTTTCACAGCACTTATTCCAGTGGAAAAGAGAAGAATTGGAATGTATACAATGTGGGATGAAAAGACTATAAACACTAAGTTGACCTATCCCCCTTCAGTTACCTTTGTAATTTATGCTTAGTACTAATTAGTTCTAAAAATTCCCATATTTTTACCTGCAGGATGTTTTGGAATTGCCTTTTCCTGCAGATATTTGAATTGGATGACTGCTCAAATTACACAGCATGTAAGTCTCTCTCTGAACTGTTATGAATTAATGGGAATGTGGACAGAACTGTGCACTTATGTTTTTGCTCAAAGTTAATTTGCACAGCTTTAATCTTCCTGGGATCTTTTCTGAATTTAGTTTTAGGATCACAGCTAATCCTGGAAATAATTTCCAGGTACAGTGAAGATGAAGTCTTGCTTGCCCAGCCTCTGTGGTGAAGTGACCAGCTCTTGGATGAGAGGGAGGCAGAGGGGATTGTCTGTCTGGGCTTCAGTGACACCTTTGATGATGTCTCCCATTAGACCCTCACAGAGAAGTTTCTGATGTACAGATTGGTGGAGCAGACAGAGAGGTGGATTGAAAACTGGCTGAATTTCTGGGTCTAGGGGGGTGGTGATCCACAAATCTAGCTGGAGACAGTGCCTAGCAGAGTTCCTCAGTGACCAGTACTGGATCCAGTCCTGCTAAACCTCTGGATGATGGGGCAGACGGTAGCCTCAGCTGTTTTGCTGGTGACACCAAACTGGGAGGAGTGGCTGTCACACTAGAGGGTCATGCTGCCATCAAGAATGGCCTCAACAGGATGGAGAAATAGGTCAACAGGAATGCCATGAGGTTCAACAAAGGGAATTGTGAAGTCCTGCCCCTGGGGAGGAGCACCCTCATGCACAGGTGTATGAGGGTGGCCTCTTCAGTGGAAAAAAGCTTGGCAGAAGAGGACCTGAAAGTCCTGGGGGACACCACAAATCTCTCAGTATCAAAGTAAATAACTGTACAGATTCCATTTAGATATCTGTTATAAATCCCACATTTTTTATAAGGTAGGTGTAAATTGACCTGAGGGCCATCATTCAGTCCTCAAACCTAGATGACATTTACTGCATCTTGGTTTTCATATCCAGCTCTTCTGAACTTGCTGTTAATTCCTCCTACAACTTTTCAGATGAAAAGGCCTTTTCTTATTAGCAAAACACTGATTCTGAAAATGTTTCATAATATTTTTTAGGGTAGGATAACTTCACCTGGACATGTTCCAAGGAAACTTTTCTTGGACGAGCTTCACTTTTTAAAGCGAAGAATCGCAGCGCAAATCTGTTTCATCATCTAAAATGTAAAGACCATTTACATAAGGATAATCAGGGAAAAGGACAGAGTAATCAGGATTGCAAGCATCTGAAAATAAAGATAAGACCAGATCTAGATCTAGTGGTATAAGCTTTCTGTGTGGTGCATCTCAGATGATGGAAAGCAGCTGTAGAGTGGTACAGCCAGCATTTGTGATTCACTGTGTCAGTGGAGCAATGCCAGAGAGTTCTGGTGTATCAACAAATCCAGGGCAAGTGGCAGCTGCATCCTTCTAGACAGATAAAGCTTCTTCTGCTGCAAGTAGTGTGAAGGAAACATTTGCATGCACACAGCAGGGTATTTGTTTGCATGTGTACATGCATGGGTGTTTCCACGTACACACACACAATTCTGTGACTGTGGTAGGCCTGGTTATACCAGCTGGTGTTACATTTACCCATCATCTCTGCTGATAAGAGCAGTTGCCTACAGTCTTGCTAAATATTAGTCAGAAAGCTGAAGTCTTCCACATCATCAATAATCCTTTTTGGACTCAGGCAGAATAAAGGAGGAAAATTGCAAACAAAACAAAATCCAGATGCACATATTAGGTAAAAAATTCTGGTGTGTCTGGGCATGTGGAGGAGAGACTGGAACATATTGTCTCTAAGAGGATGCTGGGACTGGCAGGATGTGTAAAATGAACAGAGTACCATGAAGGGATGGAGGTTCAGGGAGTGGGACAGTTCGGAAAATTGTTGCAAGTACATTTGTTGGTATACATGGGGGCAGCATGAGAATCTGGAATCTGGAATATGTATAGATAGGATGGTTTAGGGCTGCAGATAAAATGGAATAAGATATAACATAAAAGTACAATAAAGAAAGATCTTAGAGCAGTAGGGAAGAAGACAATCATAGCAGGGGTTCAGGAAAAAAGACTGGCCTAAGACCAGGAAGGGGAAGGAAGTGTGGGAGTAGGTCAGTACTGGATAGGCCTGTGGTCCAATAACAGCCTTCAGTTGGGTTCAGATATGTGAGAATGTAAAAAAAGAGGGAAATCTCAAGGAAGAGTAAAGACTAAACTGACTGGCCAAAGAGCTACGAAGCCTTTAAGTCATATTTGTTTGCTTTGTGGGAAATGATGGGTGGGACACTGAAGCGCAGATTATCCTTGCTGGGACTGAAATATGCTCAGGAGAGAGTGCTACTGCTAATTTCAGTTGCTAGGCTCAAAATAATCTCTCTTAATCATCCATGAACTGTTGTTTTTTTTCCCCTGAGACTTGTAATTTGCTAATCTCCTTGTTGATTTTCTTATATACACTGAGTAGAAGAAACCAAATTTCAAAACACTCCACAAAACATTCTAGAACTATCTAATCTTTCTAAAAAATATGTTCTTCATGGTTTTTTTCCTCCCTCGTGTTGAACAGCAGTATTCTCAGTACAGTCTTAGCTGTTTTGATTTAAACAAATTATTTCTGACTCTGCCTGGATAGCCCTAGCAGGGAAAAACCCTTAATCAAGATGTTTAGCAAAGCTATGAGGCACTAATAAAAGATCCTGAAAGAGGGAATATCAAGCATCACTAATTACAGGAAATGCTGGAATATTTATAGACACATACAGAGATATTTGTAGAACAACCTCTAGGCTTTAAACTTTCCTGGCCTAATCTCAGCGGAGAGACCCTTTCAAGTGATAACCTAAATATTTTGGTTCTGCATGTTTATAAGCAGCCCATGGATTTCCTTGAAAAAAAGTGAATGGAGTCTGGCACATGTTTGAGGTTGTGGCTGACTGTACATTTTATTCATTAGGGAGTATATTTTGCTATAAATACTTTATTTGTTTAGAAGGAACTGCATTTTGACTTTGATTTTTTGAAAGATAAAGCTGAAGCAATAGTTTGCAGTCATGTTTTATTATCTGCTGGAGCTTCAATTAGTGCCTAATCCAATGATTGCTGAAAACACTTTTGATTCAGAAACAATTTATTTTCTCATATTACCAACAATGTGACACTTTGGGGAGTTCTTTGCAGCAGAACTCAGTGAAGTCACACTAGAAGAAAATTTAGCTTGATTTAGGTTTTTGAGCATTAGAACCCTTCATATTGACCTAAAAATTATCCAGGGTAATTCAAAACATATTTAAAATGGCTAATTTCACATTCAGCCCTAAAAGCTGCATTTAGGCTTGGTGTATGGTATGGAAACACAAATCACCAGGTATGGAAAGCCAGTGATATTGTGGTGATAACCAGGTGGTTAAAAAACAGTTTACAAGCAGAACTCTTATTCACAGAAATTACATTCATTTTCCAATTATATAAGAGCTCAAAACCTGTTGTTTTAAACATTAAATCTTATTATAGATTACTGTGGATTACAGGAAAAAGAGCCCGCATTCCCTCTACACTCAGTTTGCTTTCAGGTGGGAAAGGAATGCTGTTATTCACAGCCATTCAAGCCATGATGATGATGCCCATGGATCTGTAAACTCCTGTTCAGACCCAGGCAGCAGGAAAGGGGCTGTGTTTACTCATCTGGCTGCGGGGAAGGGCTGTATTCCCTGTTACAGAACACCCTGCTTGTTGCACACCAGCCTGTGCCCCAGGAACAAACACTGCAGCTGAGGCGCATCCTCAGGCAAATACCCCAGAGTTTGACATTTACTGACGTGTTACCAGGAAATGACCTCTTAGGGCCTAAGAAAACCTAAGGATAGAAAAAAAAAATCCGATATTAAAATTCCATCTTCTTGGACAGTCTTAACCACTCCACTGAATTTTGTGACAATGTCCCCTTACACCATCTGAAATCTTGGACCATGGCCTTTTAGGGCAGGCATCAGTTTCTCCAAATTGCTCACCAAGAGGAAGCACAGCACAAGATTTGCTGCTGCTCAGCCAGATATTTATCATGATACTCTACTTCAGCTGTGTCCTGCTGCTGTCAGGCATCATCTTAATGCTTCTTTTTACCTAAGATAAATAAATCTGTGTCGTCTTGAAGATTTAGCTGCAACTGCAGTTTATAGGTAAAAAAAAATGATAGCTTACAAGCAAGTTTCTTAAAGCAAACAAAACCCCAAAACCCTCATAACACTCCCAAATTATAAACCTCAGGAGAAATTAATTAGAAATAGTAACCAATAGCAGTAGTGAAAATATTGACTTGAAAATATTAGAGGTCCCCTACTATTCTTTAAGTCAAGCAAACATAGGAAAAAAAAACAGGTATTGGCGTTTCTTTTACTGCTTACATGAGCCATAAAATAAAATGCTTGGAAAATACCCATATTAAATGACAAATGAGGTAATTTAGAGCACAAATAATACTTTATTTATCAGAAGTGAAATAATATAAATCAACCCTTGCAACTTGTGTATCAATCTGCTCTTTGGAGTAAATAGAAAAATAAAATATTTCCTTAAAAACACTCAGATGATTTGTTTCAGGGCTCATAAACATCTTTTATGAACAGCAGTTTAGTAATACCTAATGTTAAGTAGTACCAGTGGTGCTGTAACTAATCTAGACTACGCATGCCAAAGAAATAATGTTGCCAAAGAAATAATGTTTAGAGAGTTTTATTAGACTGATCTAATTGAAAAATGAGATCTGTTGTAGGGCACAGAAACATTGTGAAACTTGTCTGCTTTTTTCCAAACTGATGTGCTGCTATTGTTGCATATATTGCTTTAAAAGGCTCAAAAATGCTGAGGGCAAGCAAAATGTACCTGGGCTTTTTGAGGCTGGGTCTTGAAATCTCCATCCAGGGGGTACAAGCCAGAAAAAGTGAGTGGGGTTTCTCCTTTCACTTTGGTGCTCTCAGAGACCTGAGTGAGCAGGGTGGGTAGGTTGAACCCCTTAATGCTTGGAGGAGTGCAGTATTTGAATATCTGCAATGCCAATTTCTGATCCTTCTTAAAACAGCACTCTGTCATGATGCACACGTAGGCTGGCTGTAGTTACACTTTTTATGCGCTGTGATAAAATTCCACCATTAATTAACAGAATCCCTTGCTACTCTGCATTCTGTCCATCCACTGATTCCTGCCCTATACTTTATACTGTATCCTTGTAAGCATCTATTTACAGCCCTTATCATGCTGAAAGCAGGGTCCGTGACTATGTTTCCTACCTCAATGACTTAGGAAACAGCCCTAACACTGGTTTCAAAGGCACTGTGGTGGTTTCAATGACTTACTGTGTTGGAAAGCCTGAAGCAGAAAAATAGCCATGCTACCCAAGATAGGTAGGCTGTTTATGCTGGGAGTAGGATTCAACTCATTCTAAGACAGATTTATAGTAGGAAAGACTAAAAACTTTTTTTTTTCTCTCCTCTTCTGAGTATGAAAAATATGTTTGAAATGTGCCTTACCTAGATGCCACTGATATCTGCTGTGTCTTTTTGTAATTTATTACATACAGAGCAACATATGTTAGCTCCAGCAAGCAAGATATTTATTTATCAAATGAATGAATAAATATATCCATCACTATTCTTTGAAAAATACTGGGACATATAAGCCAGGCACTTGAAAGCAACATTATAGCAACAGAAACTGTAAGCGATAGCAATAATGCTGGAAAGCTTTTATCAAATTAAGTGAAAGGTTTGGATCAGCTCCCAGCAGCTACAGCTTCATTTCTCAGAAACCAGCGGCTGGTTACCTGCAGCACCTTTGCTTGCTGCTCCAGCAGAGTCCTCGTGTCCTGAATGGGTGCTGGGAATTGCTCCCAGGCTCTGATCAGTCCCACAGATTGAGACAGTCTCACCCAGCTGGGAATGGGTATGGATTAATCCTTTCATTGAAACACGGGGATTTGAAATAGGAGTTGCTAATTTTGGTTGGCAGTGTCTTGGCAGAGGGGAGACAGGCAGATTCCTTCTCCTCCATTAGTTCCTGTTTCTCCTGTTTTATTAAAACAGCTCATCATATTTGTAAGCTTCAGTGAACAATTCTTCTTAACATACTCCCACACAAGGATCCATCGAACAACTTGCATTGTCTCAGCTATTTTAAGGATAAACATTTCTTCAGGAGTGCTCATGAAACCTGCAATTGCTGAAGTTTTAAAACCAATAAATATCACCTTCTTCAGTCCATTACAGGGGGTAATTTCTTGGCTTCTTGTTCAGATACAGCTTAGGAGGAATAACTTATAAACAATGTTAGAAACTAGGGTAGCACAGTAGGACCTTGGCTCAGGAGTGTGTTAAAAACAGTGTTCATTCCTGGAAGGAATGTTAGATGAAAAAATATTAATCAGTTACTAATGATACAAGTAACCTTTAAAATGAAGGAATCATCTTTCTCTGGATTTATGTTTTTTGTTTTATTTTTCATACTACTTAAGCACAAACAATATTTATCTAAATCAGACAAGTTGTTAAAAGAATTCTAATGGATAATACAGAGAGAATTTAGTAAATAAAGATTATGTAGAGACCAATTTCCCGAAGTGCCTTGCTCCCTTAGGCTTATTCCTGCTTTAAAATAGAATTCAGGGATGACTTAGGCTTTTGGGAGCCTTGCATCTCTAATAATTTGTGGGAGTAAGGTTCCTCCATCTCTGAAAGTGCATTGCATTCCAGCTGCCTTAGGTAGCTCTAATGTAATTTGCTTGGATGCAAAAAGCAGTGGAGTAGCTTTGCATGGCAGTTTGCCCGGACTAATATAGCAACTTCTAGATGTTAATTAGTCACAGTGGAGCTCCACAATACAGCTTGTTTGTTCAGCACTTGCTCAGGTATCTTCATGCTGCACGGCTTTATGGCATATAGGTATAAACCTGGGCGCTTCTAAATTTGTAATTTCTTGCCTGAGAGGAAATTGATGTAGAAATACTCATGCAGATTCCATGTTTTGCAGCTGCCTGCTGATTTCCAGAACCGGTGCTCTCAGTCAGGACCAAACCTTCCCTGGAACACCTCACTTCATCAGCAGGGAACTTTTGACAGGACTGGGTGTGAGATGAAACACTTTTTAGCTCCTGCCATGCCATGCTGTTAAAATGGGAGTCATAAACCCCAGCTCTGTCCTACATTGCTCTGTTGATGTTGCAGAACTAACTTAAATGAAGCATAATTTAAACATATTTAGAGGAATGGTTGCCTTGAGTAAATGATTCCCAGCAGAAGCTGTAGGAAGAACCCTCTGTAAATCCTTTCTATCTATCTTATAACTTGAGGAATACCTGTAGGCTTCCTCCAGGGCTGTACTCAGCATCCAGTTTGGTAGCAGAGCTGCAGATACAGTGGGAAGCTGTAGAGATCCAGTTTTACTCCAGTTCAGCTCTGTTTGGGATGGTTCAGTTAGGAGTTCAGCTTCTCCACTGGAGTTAGGATTAGATACAAACTCAGAGAAGCATTAAGTGACCCACATTTTTCACTCCTTTTTTCAGTTTTCAAAGCCCCATCTGTTGCCTTTCCCTGTTCATTAAGCTAGGAATAATAACAGGTGTAATGCTTAAAAAGATAATATTTTGAGAAAGAGAGGGCAATTTCTATTTGGCCCTTTGTCTTGTGTAATTCCACTTTTCTCTTCTCTGTGTGTGTAGCACTGGTGAAAGGTGCCAGACTGACATGCTTGGGGAATGAATAACTCTTTTTATGCACAGTTGGTGTCTGAGTACATCAGAGGTTTTGGGTTAGCAAATCTCCTTAATCCTAAGAAGCAAATCGCTAAAAGATGTTGTTGGTAAATATTAATTATTTTCCCTGAGATGGAACTCAAAATCAGGGAGGAAGGAGATAAAGAAATATGGAACTTGCCTGATAATTCTGAGTATATCACCAGGAAAGGCCTCTCTGCCAGGTTGATAAGGGAGTGTCCTGATCTCTCATCTTGTTTTGAATATGCCTACCAATTTCCTATCAAATGTCACAGCCTCCAACCACTCTGCAGCTAACCCATGCAGTGCAAACACAAAACTGCAAAAACTTAGCCTTTAGCTCCTCGGTGGTGCATTTCCTTTAAAGACAAAACAACTGTGACAGTTTTTCTTAAAATGTGAATTTTCTACTCATGAAAAACAGCAGTTCAGATTTCTAAAAATAACAGTCATCTTTGCATGCCAGAGCTGAGAGGTCTAAAGGAATGTGCCAATTAATTGACTAGGGAACTTAAAAATGGAAACCTGTCAGATGGATGTGTCTGGACCATAGATCAGGAGAAGAGGAAGGTGGAGAGCAATGTGTGTGCTGGCATTTCTAACCAATCATGCAGCTTGGGGTAGGCACTCTGAGCCAGGTGATACTAATGGGGAAGGAGCTATTGCTCCCCATCCTCTCTCCTTTGCCAGTCTTAACTGACTCATTGCTTTGGAAATTCTTGGCTAACATATTCATTCATTTCTCACAGAAACTAAGTGTTGCAGCTAGAAATAAAACAGAAAGCTCGTAGCGACACATCTATGGAGAATTCATAATGCATGGTTTCACGTCTCAGAAACTTCAGAAAAGTTATAATTTATTCCTTTTCCTGCTCTGCAATATGTCTAATACTTCTGGTATAAAAACCTGCGTGATCCAACTGCTCATGTTAACAGCACTGTTGAGAAATATTTGGTGGTTATGAACTCTTCACCCCAGCATGCACAATACCCAGGACACTGGGATCAGCTGCACACCTGGAGGAAGAATGGGCCACCCTCAATACAGCAGGGAATCTGAAGGCTGATTTGTTTGGTGTCTGTGCCCTTAACATTCTCCCTGTACAGCTCACACAGCTTCTAGCTCCATCCTGGTTCCTCTGCAAGTTTTCTGGGTGAATAGAAGGCCATATACTTGCTTTTCAAAATTATGAACTGTTGAATATTGGAGCAGTGCCTGTGTTGAGTGGCTCTGGCTTCCCTCTCTCCCAGTGCCTAACAAGCTGAGTTTTACCATGGTGGTGGATCTCCTTTGAGTCTCTTACCTATCTCTACCAATATTTTTTATCAAATGCTTGTAAATCTATCCTTGGACTAGATTACTGCCTGTGCTCCAGTAGAATTAAGCAGCTTTTTAGCAGACTAATTTAGCATCTCATGTATTAAATTCATGTTTTTCTGAGCAGGTGTCAGAATGTTTTTCATGTCAAACACTTGGACAGCTTAAGACTACCTTTGGTGATGACTCATTGTCTTTCAACCCAGAAAATCCCCAGCACAACTTTTTCTCCTTGCAAAACTGACTTTTTAAGAGAACCTCTTTACAATACACATCTACTCTAGATAGGTAACTTTGATATCACCTCCAAAAAAAATTCCCCATCAACCCCAAATTTTTTGAATGCAAAAATTCTTTCTGGCAGTTATGATTGATAGTGTCTGAATGCAGGTACCTTCCTTCTCTATGTCTTCTTTACTTTCAGTTGACTGCATTGCAGACCATCAGCTCCCATAATGCACAATCCTCAAGAGAATGGGTTTATAATCCCTCACAGGAGTCAGTTAGCTCTAAAGAGATTTTTTGCAGAGGAGAAATGTACCAAGAAGAATTAAGGAGTCACTTCCCAAAAGGCACTGCCAGAATATTTCAGACAAAACCTTTTTTTTTCACTTGAGGAAAGTATTTTAAATTTTGGGGGTAGACCCATTTTTGATACCCAGCCAGCATATTTGTGGATGCTTTTCTTATTAATTATTCAGTTTTCCTGTGCATCCTTCTTGCCAGCAAAACTCTTAGGCTGCAGACAGATATCTGAATGCTTTGCAAGGACAGTCTGCACTGACAGCATAGAGAGCAGGATGGAGTCAGCCAACTCAACCAGCTGCCATAGTGCTGAGCTGTCCACAAACACAGAGGCCTTCCAGAGATGGAGTTAGGACTGCAAGAGTCTCACAGTCAGCGTATTAATTTGGTTTATTGGAGTAACGTGTCTGATGCCATATGGTGGAGCTAATCTTGTTTATCACCGCTTCACTGCCCCATCCATTTGGTTCATAGTAGGAACTCTCACACAAATAGCTACTGCTGAGAACTTCTGCAGAGACAGAGGCAGGTGTGAGTGGTCTGGGGAGGCCTCAGGAGAGTGCAATTGGAGGCTGAATAGAGAGAAGAAAGTTCATCCTTTCTGAATTACACCAAACCACCCAGCATGAGATAGATAAATAGCTCAAATCTAAAAGAGACTTCCAGTGGACCTAGTAAACATTTCACCTCCAGATTTCTAGACTTCAATCAGAATATTTTATTAATTATGGAAGGTTTGTCTGTAATGAATTTTTTTACAAATTCCTATGTACTGATCCATATTGGGTCCAGTCTATTTCTTTAATGATTACAGATTTCCTATTCATGCCTGTAAGGTTAATTCCCAATGCAGTAATTATGTTGCCTCATCTCACCCATAACCTGCCTTTGCAGTAGTTACTGTTATTTCACTGCCCACCTTGGGCATCTCTGCTGAATTTGATGCTCACCTCAGTTATCAGCAACAGAAGATTAGCCACTGACCACAGAAATTGCCTGTGAAAGGTCCATGCCTTGATGTATTGCTTGGCAAAATAAATGCTAGATTGGGTGTGGAAACAAAAGACCTTTTTGTGGGACTTGACAAGTCTTTGAACACACTCAAAAGGGCCAAATGGCTTTTTGTTACAGCCTTGAGTTGGCAGCAGAGTTTCACCCTCTACAATTTTGCTGTCACCTTTTTATTCTCATGTATTTCAAGAGGTGCAGGATTACTCCCCATGTTAGATTTGCCTCTGTTTGCCCCCTGACTGAGGGCGGGCACTCACCCTCTGTGCTTCAGCAGCCGCTGGGAGAGCGTGTCAGGGTACCAGCTAACAGAGGGATGTCAGCTCCTTAGTTCCATCAGGAGCTGGTGTGTGCAGCAGCTAATTTACTGCTTGAACACCTTGATTCAAATGGGTGAACCTGTATAAAACCTTTCTTTTCACACTGCACCGTGAGTCATGTTAGGAAGGCTGCAGGGTGCCAGCTTTCTAGTGTCTGTGAGAAGCAGAGCAGTGTTCACACTTCCCAAAGCATTAGTCATTCAAATCCACCCTCAGTCTTTCTCATGTCATACATTTATTTGTGCATGAGCAGGTAAGCTCAGAATGAGTTAGAATCTCTTCTTGGAAAGAGGGAGACATGCAAGACAAGGTTTCAAATAAAAATCCTGCAACTTCACTGTTGTGTGTTTCACTTCTACCTGTGGCACCTGTAAAGCTATCAGGTTGGAAGAAACAGCAAAAGCTGTTTGCATCCTTTTGAGAAGTTTTCCTTCTCATTCTTCTATTATAAGGAAGAGATCATCCCAATATTTGAGAGAGAAAAGGATAAAGTTCAACCATGCAAACCCATCCTCCTCTTTCTGGCCTTCTTGACACCCACTTGGATTTCACTCCTGAAGCTTAGTTACAGCTGTGTAATCACTGCACACAACACACCAGCTGCAAAGAGAGCCTGGATAGCTGCTGCTGTCCTGTGCCAGGACAGGGTGAGGGTGAGGAATAAGAAACCCAAGAAAAAAGGAGGACATTTTGTTTCTCACCCCTACAAACAGTGGCTCTCTGGTGTCAAATCCCAGAGAGTGAAAACACAGCAACAACTTTAGCTCTGCGCTGCAGCCCAAGAATGAGCAGTGCCATCAAACCTGCCTGCTTTTGGCTCTGATTCTGCAGGTTTTACACCTGTGTAAATATCAATGTGCACATGTATATTTACATCACCTGAAGACAGTCAATATTGTAAGGGATGCACAAAGTCATGAAGGGATATATCTCATTCTACATTGTTTGGAATTAGACTGCTGAGGAACAAGGGTTAAAATATCTGCATAATCCCCAATCCCAGCAAGCAGTAATCTTTTCTCTATCAGCACAGAAATGCACAGAAAATTAAAGGACTGGCAGTACCCTGCCAGAACAAGTGCTTTGTTGCTCAGACTAGTTTTTGGAAGAAAACAAATTCTAGAGAAAGGAGATTTATTTCCTCCAAAATTATCCTTTCTTTCCATACACACACTGACAAGAAGTAACCTGTGAACAGTGTACTCCAAACACAACACTAAAATGAGGAACAGAAGAGCAATACCCATTATTTGGAAACAACAAAAGATGAAGGAAAAATTGTATCATCAGATCCTAAATCCCTCTCCAAGTGTGAGGAGGGCAAGCAAGCAAAAAACTCTTTTGCAATTTCTTCCCTCTCCCTCTTTGAAGCACTGGCATCACAGAAACAAGCAGCTATGATGTCTCACAGGCCCAAGATTATGTTGTGCTCTAAACCTCCTCCTTCCCACCTCTGGCTGCACCCATTCTCACACAGAGTGTTTTCCCTGAGACATCAGTGTCAATGAATTTGAATGAATGAATGAAATTTTTCTTTCATTTTCTCAGACACATGCATTTGAGAGACATTTGTGATGGTGTTCACAGGGGTCTTAGGATGAGGGAAGAGATGAGGATCTGACTCCATGTTTCAGAAGGCTTGATTTATTATTTTATTATATATATTATATTAAAACTATACTAAAAGAATAGAAGAAAAGATTTCCTCAGAAGGCTGGCTAAGAATAGAATAGGAAGGAATGATAACAAAGGTTTGTGTCTCAGACTCTCTGTCCGAGCCAGCTGGGCTGTGATTGACCATTAATTAGAAACAACCAACATGGGCCAATCACAGATCCACCTGTTGCATTCCACAGCAGCAGATAATCATTGTTTACATTTTGTTCCCGAGGCCTCCCAGCTTCTCAGGAAAAAAAAAAATCCTAAAGAAAGGATCTTTCATAAAGGATGTCTGCAACAGACATTGGACAAAGGCGCAGGCAGGACCCAAAAGATGCAGCACCAGCCCATCATCCTTCCCCAGCTGACAGCTACAGAGTGGTCTGGTGGTGGGAAGAGGTGGCTCCCAGCATCCCCCAGCCCTGCAGTCCATGCTGATTGCCAGACTTTCCTGCTCCTGGTCCATTACCCTCCCAGCTCCAGCCTGCACAGCAGCTGTCTCTCACCAGAAAGGAACTCTTTTCCTTGACCTCAGTGACGCACTTCAGTGAAGAACAAAATGCCACATTGCTTTTTTGTTTTCCAAGTAACACAAAAGAAATGTGACAAGGTGGCTTAAAACTTTGTCAAAAATCTTGTTTTCTGTAATTAAACTTGAGTGCAGATGCTCACTGTAATTTCAGGAAATTACTTAGGCTTACTTAGCTTTACCAACCACAGCTCTTTTATGACTAAGAGCACCCTCAGAAAATTTCTCCTTAAAATTTTCCCCCACTGAGGACTACAGACAGTGAAGTTATTTTAGAGTTGTCAAAGATAATTTTTGTGGATCAGATGATATATAGCTCATTGTCTAAGCCATATCTCCAAGCTTTTGATTACCTCTTGGCTAATAAGGATTTCCTCACAGTAACCAGCTAGAGAGTATTGTGTTAAAAAGAAAAAGGCTGAAATAATGAGCTGAAAGAAATGCATGGAAATGGTGTAGATCTTCTATTGTGGGACCTATATTTTTTTTCTAGAACAATAAACAAAGGAGAAAAATATTTCTGGCTAAAATAATTGTGAAAAGCTCATTCATACAAGTCCCACTGAAAGAAAACTTTCATCTCTAGATTCAACCTCCATTATCTGACAGATAATGGAACTATCTGCAGGAAATGAAAAGCCTGACAAAGATTAAATGTGGGATTCACCTAATCTAACTTCATCTCCTTGGAATTCAGGTGACTAAATTAAAGCCATCCTCTTGGCTCTCTATATTGAGTATAGAGTGGGAGAAATACCTCCAAAGACAAATTAATATTCTGTCTTCCAGTCATCTGTCTTACACAGGTATGAGTTGCCTTCAAGAGGGATGTCCATCTCTGCTGACTACTGAAAGAATCCTGACAGGCTTGGTAGAAAATTCTTGACTATGAAAGGCCAAGTAGGCTCAGTCCCATGGGTCAGGGTGAATTGGTCATGCCCAGGGACAGTGGAAGGCAGTGGTTTGTTTTGACTCAGAGAATAGCCTAGGACAGGGCCCAACACTGATTTGAAGGCATCAGATACGAAGCACAAACAAATTTGTATCCTTTCTCTGCTACTGCCATAAAATATGGTATTTTTTCTATTAAAAATGCAGTGGTGTTGTCTTGAAAAATAGTTGTCTTTTTGAAAACATAAAGAGTTCTGAATTCAAATTCATGGACACTGAGAAGGTTTTCGTCCCCCTTAACTCACTGACTTCATTTTTTACTGTGAGTGTCAAAGCAAAACCTCTCTGTAGAAACATTCACTCCTACAATGTGTTACGGATTTCCAGTGGTGAACCATTAGGTGTTTTGCAATTAACACAGCATGAAAGAACCATCACTTCTGTGGATCTCTGAGTTCACACTTTCCTCTAATGGGAGACAAGATAAATTGTTCCAGTTTCAGTGTATTGGCTACCAAATTGACCCTGATCCATAGCTCACTTCAGGCTTCGGTAATTCCAATAATCTTGCAGTAATTTTGGATCCACCAATTGAAAATGTCTAAAATTCAGTCATGCTTCTCTAGGAGCTAAAGCCAGAAGAAAAACACATATATTCTGCTCAGGTTTAATTTTTTCCTTCTTTTCCTGTGAAATATAACTACCATTTTCACATCCATTTACACTGCTATTTTTCCTGGAGATGAAATACTGCAGAACCTGACCCGGTGCCTTAAGGCAATTCCTTAATGATGGAATTATCTTTATTAACAGATGACATAATTTCTCAGAGTGCAGAATGCAGAGTAAAGAGAGGTGAAGGGACAGAGGCAACTCTCTTTATGCCCTCACCATATTCAACAAATCTTGTCCATAGAGGAGACTGACAGTGCACTTTTTATTCTGGGTCCATTTGTATATATTCTTCAGAAGAGGCAGCACATGAGTGATGCTGCTGATTGCTGCTGTCAGCTTTCAAGGTGGATGCTAAAAAAGAATGGATATTTCTCAGCACCAAAACTCACCTCAGTGAATGCACACTGTAAAATTATTGTGCTCATGCTGGGTATGTAGCACAACATGTGGAATTCCTGGGTCATAAATCTTAATAGCTATGGGATGGGGGTCAGGGAAGTTTTGAGGATGTGGGTCATGAATTTCACAGGTCTTACAGAGCAGCTGGTTACAGCTAGGTCCTGAAATGGTGACTATGAATAAAATCAAAAAGTGATTCTACCTGAGTTCCTAATCCTGGTGAGCAGGTATGAACTGAGTGCCACCCACATGGCAGGAGCTGGGAGCAATGATTGGCATAATGGTCTGTTTGTATTCTCCCAACAGCCCTAGGAGCAATTCCATATAATGAGATCCAAAGCACAGGGGAGGTGCTGGAAGGCAGTTTGTGCCTGAGCCCTGTCCTGTGTGAATGGCATGGAAGTGCCACACCAGTGGGTTTTGGTCACATCAGGGAAAGAGTCATCAAGATGTTGGAGGATGGGAATGGCAGATCAGTCCATCACTGGTCTCCAATATCTGATGCTTTATATATCTCCTTTTAGAGCTACATTAAAGGTGCTCAGAGCACCCTTGTTCCTCCTGGAGGTCAGGCCTGGCTGCTGAGGCTGAGTCCCTCATGCTCCAAGGTGATCAGGAAAAGCCCAGAGCAGCCTTTGGGGAGGTTACTATGAGCAGGACCCATTTCAGGGCACCTCTCCTTCAGCTCCCACCTGTGCCAGAGATCTAGCCACATCACAGTAAAATATTGGGCTGTAACAGGAAATAATTAGTGAAGAGCTGTCACAAGTGATATATGACAGACAGACAGTATTTTAAAATTACATAGCTAGCCTTTTTTTTTTCCAAGAGTCAGATTCTTCCATATTTTTATCAGCCTGAGGCATTTTTATAGGAACTTTATCCAAACCAGGACTCCCTTAGGAACGGAAATTTGAAAATTTCAATGTTGCTTGAGACACTCCCCTCCTCCCATCCCCCCTCCCCTAGGTTTATGCTATGTGTTTTCCTTTGTCTTGCTGTTTTAAGGTTGCATTCTTTGGCTCTTGAGATGCTCGTGTATTCTCTGCCTGGGGTGCACACATGGAGCAAAGGGGCTGGAGACAAGAGCCTGGTTTGGGATGTGGCATCCCGCTCTCCTCCTCAGCCTCCATCTTCCAGTCAAGGAAAACAAGATCATTCTGGCAGTAACCTGATTCCCAACCAGTGCAGAAGAAATCACTTGCTTCTCTCATCTCTGTGAACTGCAATATCCTGCAATGTCTTCCCACATATTCAGGCATCACTGTTGGATGACACAAGGCAGGATTCCTTTGCAGAAGGAACTTAATGGGTAGGAAAAATACTGCCTTAGTGTGAGGCTTCCTGTTGATTTACAGTAGTATCTGACTTCTCCCAGGGTGTTTTGTCTCTGAGGAAATTTGAGAATGAATCTCTGTTCATGCTAATTTTGATATCTACTTTATGTTCTAACACTCCAAGCAGAGTTTGTCATTTGTCCTACTGGGAGCTGGCCAGCAGCTGGCAACTTTGCACCATTGACCTCCAACAGAAAGAAAGCCAAATCCAGCTGAAGTTTGAGTAGCACTTCTTGGAGCATAAGAAGTAAGCTAGTTTTCCTCTTCAGCTATGAGTATCAGATGCTTGTTTATTGAAAAAAAAAAATTAGTTAAGGGTGACAATTTTTCATACATGTCTTTAGAAAAAGGGTATATATATCAGAGCCATGATCTCATGTATCATAAATCTTCCAAAAGTAAACCTGGGAAGGATTTTAATTATCCTCCTAGTCCCATACCCTGCACTGAAAAAGGCAAGTAATATGTACTGAGGCCACCTCTAACAGATATTTGATTTATAATCCCAGGGAAAACCAATTCTGCAGCCCGTCTAGGCAACTTGTTGTAGTGCTTCCTTACACTTAGGAAGTTTTCTCTAGTATCTAACCTAAATCTTTGTTTCTGCAAATTAAGACAATTACTTCTTGTTGGACCACTATTGAACTGTCTGAACAATTGATTGTTCTTCTGTGGTGTTACTATTAAAACAAAACAAAACTAGTGGGAGATTAGAATCATATCTTTGTTTAATCTTTTCTAGATAAAATAAATCTCGTTTTTTTAGTATGTGCTCCTAAACCTCTTATTGTTTTCCAGTCACCTTTGGACTTTCTCTATATTATCCATTATGTCAATCTTTGTCACACTCTTACAGATTAAATGGCCCCATGTTTATTTTATAGTCGAGTCTTTAATAACACGTCACATATCAATATGACTTTTAAAAATCATACAAAATTTTCCTCCTTAATATGTATTTTATTTGCTGTATTCTTTCAGATATTATACTGATTTGTAGCTGAAGCTTTTTTTTTAACTCAGTGCTGGATTTCTTTCTTTCAAATGGAGCATCCTTCATGCTTTTATTAAATTTCATTTGCTGATTTCAAACCAAACCTCCAGTCTACTCAGATCACTCTGTATTTTGTCATCTGAAAGTACTATTTCACAGATGAAATGCCTTCACATACTGCTGTGAAGCACCACTGACCTGAATAAGTCTTCATTTCAAGGGCTTTTTTATTGAGATTCTGGATGAGGTCCAGGTATGAAGTCATTACATGGTCAATTATTTGCCAGTCTGCCACAGCAGTGTTTCAAGCACATGTGCTGGTACTTTATGTGTGTGGGAAATAACATGAAGAGGAAGAACTTTAAAATACAAAAACTGACATTTCTGCTTTTCCATAATACTTTAGAAGAGTTTTTATATTTCCATTTTTATTTATATATATATATAAATGAATGTGTGCACCTAACATTGATTTGCCCACACACTGTCTGTTTAGGTTTTAGCATGTTTCTGACATTAAACAATCCTTCTCTTCTACTATTTGGTTTTCGTAGGCTGCCTCAGGGGTCTCTTGCACATAAATAATATTTTTTCATATGGTCTTTTTTCTTCTCCCTGCAATTATCTCTTCAGACTAATGAGTACTTGAAAGAGAATTGTATCTGAAACCAATGGGGGTCAATAGGGGTGACTCAGTATTATGCTAATTTAGTTCTTGAGTTCTATTATATATTGTCCAGTTCCATTCATGTTTAAGAGTGAAGAACAGAAGCTTTTGTGTTTCAATGTTTACATGAGTTTTCCCCTTTTGCTGAAGCATAATGGCTGATATTTGCATTTAATTAAGGTTTAACTGGAAGGGATACTGGAGTTGGCTTCATTAGGTTTGAAAGGTGTCCTTGAAGCAAATAGATATTAACATCCTAGCTAAGAGAGAAGCTAAAGAAAATAACAGTGATGAATTAAAAAAATAAAAAAATAAAAAGAGAGAAAAGAAGAGAGAAATATCTTTCACACATCACAGGGTTTTCTCCAGATTTATCACAAAAATGAAAAGCACTTTGAAGATGGGAAATTGCAAATGCAGAAACTGTGTCTTCGTATCTCCAATACGTGTAGCCACATGCTTCAAATGAATGTGACTGATAGAAGTGTTACCAGAAAACTGCAGCCAAGAATCAAAAAGGGACTGCTGGATTTTAAAATGTGTGATTCATTTTCATGTCATTAAGACGAGAAATGTGTTTTCTTTTTCCCCTTCTCTCTCTGGTGCTTGAACCATTCCTTCTCCTCCTTTCTTTGGAGGCACATTTAAACTTTGGTGTGTGTGTGTTCAAGCACCTGACTAGGAGGGGCAAACCATTTATTTTCTTTCTTTAAATGCCAAAATGTCATAAATCCCCACCTACATGTATTGTCTTAGCTTCTGAAGATGTTAAGAGAGGTTTCCTTCTGAAATGTTTTTCTGGAATATCTGTGCAAAAATGACTGATTTAAAAGCAGTAAGATATACTTACTTTGGTAATGGAAGACAGACAGTTTTCAGAACTTTGACATTTACAAGTTTGGCAGACAGTTTTGCCTTCTAAAAGATACTGGTTTTCAGAAAATTCTATATTACAATACATAAATCCACTTCCAGGCAGCTCATAATAAACATCAAAACTGAAGCATGTAAAATCTGAAGCTGCATTCACAATCCTTACTTAGATACAGATTTCAGTTTTAATCCATGTTGGTTGCCAAGGTCTTAAGATCCATAGTACATCTGATCAAATTTTCTGTTCATAGGATAAATTTCCTTTAATGCTGTTGTTGGTTTCCTATCAGCTGAACCATTTCCCCAAGGAATTAATCAACAGGATGACATTCAGAATAAGCTTCTTGGCAGCTGGAATGAGAGGCATAAGTGTCAAATAGGAGCTACACAAAAATTTGTATTTAATTTGATTGAGACTAAAAAAATAATACAAAATATTTTATAAGTATAATTTTTATCATTTATTTTACTATGTTTCTTATCTTTTATCATTATTATTTTATGTATCATTTTAACTATGTTTTTATTTATTCATAATTGTTTGATGCTAGCAACAGATCCCAATTTTGTGTCAGAGTACCTAATACTTAGAAATCCTTAGAGAGGAAATATAATAACAACAACTGACTAATTTATTTGCTATGAAGTAGAAGACATTACATTAATATTTACTGGACTTTAAAAAGATAGTCTTTGTTCTTGTAAGCAACCTGAGCAATCAAAGAAAGAAATGCAAAAGTTCTGAGTAGAAAGCTGCAGTCACTACTCAGCAATGCAAAGTAGAATGACACATGCAAATTAAAGTGCATAAGGTATTTTTCAAGCTCTCAAATCAAATTTGTTGGGATAAAAATGGTGAGAAAAAAAACTTCAGACATGCTCAAATCCCATTTTCTGAATTGATTTGAGAATCACGAGGCTTGAATCTCTTTGTAGGTCATTGAAACTTAAGAAACTGAAGGTCAAAATGCAAATGCCATCACCTGTACTTCCTAACACCTAGAAATGGGAAATCCAGGCTTACCTGTGATGTTTCACAATGACTCAGATCACCCAACTGCTTCCAAGGCCTCTTTTATGTCACTGCAGAGAGTCTGTACCCTTGGTGAGAGTCTTTGTTAAGGGGACAGCTGATGAGTATGAATGGAAAGACGGCAGACACAAACCAGCATGTCAGGTACTCCATCCAGCTGGAATTCATCACACTTTGCTTTGAGTGGGTGCCTGGAATGTGCATGATACGAGCAGATCATTAGAATATCAGTTAAAATAATCTTTACCTGGTCCTTAGCTGTTATAGTGTTTCTCGTGGTCTCTTCAGTTCCGAATTTATCAAATGACTTTGAGATGTGTTTCGTTCAGTGGTCTGTCCACTGTTGATTTGATGAAAGAATAATAATTAACCATGGTTAAACATAATCACAGAATACTCTGAGTTGGAAGGCACCCACAAGGATCATCAAGTCCAACTCTTAAGTGAACTGCCCATATGGGGATTGAATCCATGATTGGTGTTGTTATAACCATGCTCTTACAAACTGAGTTAATCTCAGGGTCATGGAATTGACTTTCAGTTGAGTTATTCCTAGTTTCTTGTTCTAGTTTCTAGATGATATTCGTCTCGGTCACTAATGAGACCAAAATTTGCTTAGCCAAAGAACTACTGTGTTTTTTAAAAGACATTTTAAAGAAGGCAGTTGTAGACATTTCTGCTCACCCTGAGGTTTCCTTAGCCTGGCCTAAGCATTGAGGGTATTAATGACTTTTATTTTAAACTACTTTCATATCAATCAGATTTCCAATGCTTATTAACACTGATGTTTCCCCTGAGCAAGAAAAACACACAAAATTTAGTTTATATTCTCTAATGTGTTTATGGTGCCCATTTAGTATGATTTTGAAATACCAGTCCTGGAGGCAGAATTACTCATGATTGTATGCAGAGAACTTTTATACCTCTTCTGCAGTGAAGCAACTTGATTTCTAATGACACTATGATTTTTTTTATGTGTGTCCCTGACCTAGGTAAGGCTGGTGTTGTTTTGCTACTCATTAAATGAAGAGAAAATCTTCACATTTCTAGATGGTGCAGCAAGAGTGCTGGAACTTTCAGGTTTGAAGTATCTCATTTTTACAGTGGATATTTGCTGAATTTCTATGAATGTTAAAACTCTTTTTTGAACCTCCAGAATCTTGAAGATTTTCCATTGAGCACATGACTGTGTTTCTGTCTGTTGGATTTAT
Organism: Melospiza georgiana; assembly: GCF_028018845.1. Taxonomy (NCBI): domain Eukaryota; kingdom Metazoa; phylum Chordata; class Aves; order Passeriformes; family Passerellidae; genus Melospiza; species Melospiza georgiana. The sequence goes on from NC_080433.1 coordinate 8,251,863, forward strand.
TTTGAGAACACGGCAGTGTAGGGGACTGAGTAAAGTGAAGAAGCAAAAACAAGCAGGGAACAAATCACAGCAGGTTGGAGGAGTGTCTGAGAAAAAGTTTAATCCACAAAGTGGCAGCATTAATGCACGAAGAGTGGAAAGGAACCTGAGACAAATACCTTGGATGGTGGGAGGTGTCTGGAAGCCCTTGTGAATGATGGTAGACAGCATATGGTGTGTGGGTGTCCACTGTGATCTGTTTCCCCCCAGCAGCACATGAACGGTACCCAATCTCAAAGTCATATTTCCTCTTGGTTATAGTTCTACATGCTCTTCATTTTTATCCTTCTGAAATTATACATTTGAAATGGTTTCTGGTCTGTTCTAAGCATTTAATTCCTAGAAAGATATCAACACACCAGAGGGACTTGTAAGAGGAGTGGGAAAGAAAAGCTGTGGAGGTGATTCATAGTGAAAGAAAATCTTCTCCATAGGTAACAATGGTAATTGTGATAACAGTGATTGCTGCCCATTGCCCAGGAGCAATTTCAACATGTCACCAGATACCTTCAAAGTATCTATTTTTAAGGGGACATTCTTTATTGTGTAACAATATGTTTGTGTATTTAGCAAGATTTAGAAAGGAGAAAGGGGAATGGCTGTAGGTCCTGATTGCTAGAGCTTAGAAAATGGAGACAGGAGGGGAGGAGATAAAGTGTTTTAAATGCATGTGTTTAAGAATTGTCAAAAAAGAAAAAATGGGGAAGAAATAACAATAATATTAATAGTATTTATGAAATCCCCTCCATTTTGAATGTGGAAACAGTGAATGAAAAATTACAGCTGGGTTAATGAAAGTCAGCTGGCTAGAATAAACCCTGAATTCCAATTATGCAACAGCAGAATTTTCAGGTCTTCCTCTCTCACTCTTACATCCTTCAGGACAAAAAGTCTGACAGACATTTATCCTGGTGTCACTGAGATCACATTTTGAGAACAATGGTAGAATTTAAAAGGAGATTAGGTCACAGTTTGGCTAACACAACCTCTGTTGTCACTGGTTTGTGACAGAAAGAAAGACCCCCTGTCAAAACCAAAGTGGCTCTGAGTGAGTGGCTGTGAGGGAAAGCTTGTTTTCCATTTGTATGATGAGAAAATCAAGCCTGACAGTGAGAGAAGCATGATAAGTAGAGGAGAGCAAATAAAAACCCCTCATTTTTTTAGATTCATTGTTTACGGTGGGTACTAAAATCCTGCTATTAAGATTTATAATTGTTCAAGACTTTATTGTTTAGACACTTAGAACTCATCCTCTAACTCATATGTTTTAATTTCAGAGTAATCAAATAGAAACTGAGAAATCTTCATAAATGAAGGAGCACCTAAACTCAGAACATTAAATCACAGCAAGATATTTTGATTTGAGCATTGACATCTTGAACTGATCACAAAGCTCTTAAGAGACCTGATATTTTGGGCTTTACTCTTAACCCAAGAGCAGATTCACAAAGTTATCTTTGTCTTCTTTGTAAGGGTTATTACATAAAGGGTTATTGTTATAGGTGAGTGTGTACTATATTGTAAACCATAATTAACTAACAGAGATTTAGGGGGAAAATAATGAATTTTGATTAATTATTACTTCAGGTGATATAACTAGCATAGAAATATAGTAAGGGATTTACTCTGTGCTTCTGAATTCATACCTGAAATTGTCATAGTTTACTGAAAGCACTGAAGTTGTACTTGCAAACACTGAAAGCAGCAGACAGTATGTTTGCTCTACTGATATTTCCAAACTGTGCTTTTACCACCACTTGTTTTCTAAGCCTTTCCTTTAGTATTTGTTCAGATCTTGAGATCAAGTTCCATCAGTGCCTATCAAAACAGGAATGACATTTCTGGGCAAAACTTAGAGAAGCAGTCATTTAGCACTGTCACCATATATTAGAGAGTAAACTTTAATTTGTCAGGTAGCAAACCTGCTTAGAAACACAACAACACATTGAGTATTAAAAACAATTTAATATAAATGATGCACCTGAACTCATGACTAAGCATCGTGTTAGCAATGTGTGCTTTGTGCCTCTATAGAGTTTTGACTCCAAGAGATGCAGCCTTGTCTTGGCAGGGTGTGTGTATCAATGTGTGGAACACTTGATGTGAAAAACAATCAGTTGTGACAATCAGCCAGTCAGCAATCTTGAACACTTTCCATCTCTGCTCCATTTATGGGCATCGGTAAATAAAGCTCCGTTCTTAAAGCTGTGTTTTCATTTATTTTTTTCTGCCAGCTAGTGCCAGGCAACTTAGTGGAGCCTTCCAACATTGCCTCCGTATGGAAATAAATTGAATCAACATTGTATTTTTTCCCCCAGCATAAAATGTTCCTTCTCTCTTTTGCACTCCTTTTGCTTCATGAGAAAACAGCTTCAAAATAAACAATTAGAGGGACCCTGTAAACTTTGCTATCTGTTACTTTTGCATTTCTTTTTTAATAAATAGTTACAGTAAAGAGGAAAAGAGGGAGAAAATCTAATTCTACAGCTGCTGGTCCTCAGTTCATTCTCAGGAGAAAATTAATGGTCTCCAGATAAATATTACAGAGCTGAACCTTTGAGGAGAGATGTGCTTCAGTCAGATCCTTGCAACTTGAATTTGGATTTTAAAATGGTTTTGTTTTTTCTAATATAAATGGATACTTGTTTTTTTTTCTGTGTAATTTTCTTCTTGGTTTACAGCTGGGTTCAAAAAATCCAGTGGATGACTTTGCCCCTGTGACTTCCCCTTCTTTTCTTTCCAGTTCTTTCATGAAGAATGACATTTTCTGTCCATAAGGATGAATGTTTTCAAAGAATCTCAACATCTGTAACAAAAACAAAACCCTCCAAATGACAAGAGCAACAACAACAACAAAACAAACAACAAAACAACCCCCAAGGACCTTGTGGAAAACATTCTGGGCTGTGGGAGAGAAATCCTATAGTTCATGTCCTGCCTTTCAAATGTGCTTTCACATGTGACTTTAGGCAAATTACTTGATCTCTCTAGCTCTGTATGTACATGAGCTCAGCAATATTTTTTAATCTATGGATACCCAGGAAATAGCAGTCTTATCAGTGCTTCTTTATTCTGTTACAGTTTAGATAAAACTATCTTTATAGAGGTTTAATAGTGTTTAAGACAAAATGGATTTTATACACAAGTTACATTTATTTCAAGAAAACAAATGGAAGAAGAAAATATCTATGAATTTTCAGCTTATCTGGACAAAGACTTTTATTAGCTGTTTCCTGGGTAACTTTTTGCAAGAAACCTTTAAAGATAACTTTGTTTTTGGGAGTACAGAATCTTGAAATATGACAAAGGGTGCTGAGAAGTCTTAATACAAAGGCACAATGTATCCCGAGGAAGCTTTCACCATGTCACCTCTACGGCTGAATCTCTGAGGAAAAAAAAATACTCTGCAAAGAAAAGCACAGCAAGAGAGCAAAGATAATCAGATGTATTAACACCCAGAGTTAGCAACATCAAAGTGGGTAGGTCCTGGTTTGGTTCTGTTGGATGTGCTTTGGGTTTTTTCCTGAGGCCCTGCACTAAGCTCAGTAACTCTTCTACAGACGGAAGATTCAAGAGCAAGAGGGAACATTTTGCCTTCCTCCACAGCAGCCTTTCTGAAGTAGATTAGATGTGCCATGAGAGACGATGCAGGGTGATCTGCAGAAGGAGATGATACAATTAACAACCACCAATAGAAAAGAGAAGAAGTCAATAAATATTTCTATTTCATTACTGTAAACTGGAAAGAATAATGTACTTGCACAACACAAAGATAAAGTACCTTTCAGTTCACACATCATCTACTGAGGGTAAGCAATGAGGAATTTGTGTGACCCAGATGACTTGCACATCACAGCCCAAACTGGTGATGAACATTTTGACAAATTGTGAGAACTCAGAAGAAGCTCAGAAGAGTTACAACAATCTGTCAGAAGCATTCAAAAGGGACATTTCATGAAAATGTTTGGCATGTTTCTAGGCCAAAGGAAAATAATGCTATTTTATTACTGTAGATTAAAAGCTTCAAATTTAAGTAATGCCAATGTACTTTATAACTGCTCAAAAAAAAAAAAATATTTTTGAGGAAATTAGTTTTTGGATGCCAAAACTACCTGAATTACTAAAGTAATTATTAATAATTACAGTAATAACTCAGAGTTATTAATGCAATTATTAATTATTACATTAACTACTTAAACTTTTGTAAGGATTTAGAACCTTGTGACATTCTACTTAAAAATATTGCACTGTGAACTACTAAGGACGAGCTGATGAATGGTATAAATGACAAATTATGGATAATACAAAAGGAGCTTTATTCATGGAGAATTTTCATTATAGGTTTTCCTAGTGGGAAAAATCACCATGGAAAATCTACCTGATACAGCTCAAGATTTTTGTCCATGATTTCGTAGTAAATCTATCTACACTGTCAATAAAGTATGTGACTGGTAAAAGACTAGAGGAATGGTGAAAAAATGATGAAGTAGAGCAGTCAGACACAATGACCAAGACCATCTGGTGAACTGATGTATTCAGTTAAGATGCTTTTTCAGTTCAGGTAAATGAAAAAATGTATCCATGTAAGTATAGAGAATGGAGATAATTTCCTACAGCAGAAGAACTGGAATTGCAGAAGATGTTTAAAATATACAGGGACAATAGCAGAAAAAGAATCAGTGGATTCAGCAGTGGTTTTCTGTATCAAAAACACTCATTCCAACTCTTGTATGTGGGAGCACTTAAAATAAGAAGCATCTTATTACATAGCACTGAAGAGATGATTATTATCATACTAACAGTTCTAGAGCTTACAACTTCAAACAACTATTAGAAAATTGGTAAAGGAATCAATTCTAATTATTCAAGATATGGGGAATATACATTCCAGTGAATCCTATTGGGGTTTTCAGCCTTTTTTGTCTGGCAGGGAAAGCCTACATGGATGTCTGGACACTTAATGTCATTAAGTTGGGTCAGGTCAGACACTTAATACAGTGATTATTTAATAATTAAATGCAAATGTACTTGAGAAATTATTAAAAATTGTGTTGGATTCTTCTCTCCTCATTTATTCATACCAGAGGGTATATTTTGGTCGCAGACTATTGCCTCCATAAAGGAATAATGTGGTGAATCATCAATATCTGAGATAGGAAGAAGTTTGGACGAGATGAGGATATATTGCTGCCTACCACAGAAAGAGGAGGTTATGGGAAGGAGAAGCCTGGCGCTGGTGCCAACCCAACATCTTTGCATCAGGTCTTGGCTGTGCCAGCTTTCAACCCAGTTGGAACAGTTTAGGATTGTGACAAGATTTAAGTCTGAGTAGCAGGGCAATAATTCCCAGTGGCCTATCATCAACATTAATGTGATTTCCACACCAACAGGAATAATATCATAGAGATAATAGAAGTTACATTTATAGAAAGTGCATATTACAAATTCCTCCCTCTCTACTCATTCCATCAGGAGGAGAGCTGTTCATAGCAGAGCTTTATAGCTATAACAACAGATATTTTCTCTGTAGAGGTACTAAGTTAAATCCCAGCAATATCACCCAGCAGAGCAGCTATCACAATATCAGCTCCTATGCTGGCAACCAGAAAATTTTCTTTATAGCACTCCTGAGTGTATATTTTATGTACTACAGCTAAAAATATCAATTTTATTCTTTCTTTAGTAACCTCTTCCAGAGATCATGCATCAACTTGCATATCATATTTCATAAATAATTATCTTACAAGGAAATTTAACTTGGTGTAAAAATAAAATGTCAATCCCATTTTTCTTCTACAGAAATGTCCTTATGCCAAGACAAGATGAAACCTTCACCATATGCTCATAAATGAAAGAGAAAATATGTTATCTAATGGTTCTATGTTAGCAAACTATTTTAATTGATTTATTTTTCTTAGTAATTGCACTGCTAGAACGTATCTGTGTTTAAACTGCCACCAGCTCTGTCTAACATCTCCTATTTTAAACACTGGGCAATGAATGCAAAGAATTTATCATATCCTAACAGATGATGAATGGGGGCTTTATATTTTTAATGCTGTCTAAACTGATAGCACTTAAAAAAAAATCTGAATTCTAAAAAAATGTAGATATTTGTTTGAGGTTGGTTATTAACATAAAAAAATGGGCTAATAAAGAATGAAGACAACTTACTTTCTTTTTGTCCTCTTCCTGGTTTTATGAACATATACAAAGAATTTTAATATTGCAGATACTCATATTATTCTTGTTTCAAAGCTGTGTGGATGACTTTTTGGACTGATATTCCCTAAAACAAGGGATTGAAAATCATATTGTACCATAAAAAATTGAAATAAAAGAGAAAAAAAGGAGGGAGGTACCAGTGAAGTCACTAAGCAAAAGGTTTTGCTTTCAAATCACCAGGACAAAACTTATGACATAGGTGGCCTCCAACATTTTTCCTTTAGCTTGTCTTAGTCAGTGTTCTATAGAAAAACAGAGAGGAAAATCTGTACATTGTCATGCAAGCAACCATTGTTTGTAAAATCACAGACACTGCTTTTTAAAATACCCAATGAAATATGAAGACATTTCATCAGAGCAAGTATTAAGTCTGAATATAATGGTGAAGTTTTATGGTGTCCTGAGAGTTAAGTTGAAAATCTTGGGAAGTCAGACCATATTCTGTTCCTGGTACTTGTGGGGGGCACATTGTGGCATGTTCCCCCCTCATCATCTCATCCCAGTCCTACAGTCTGCTGCAAAAGTGTCTTCATGATCATGGTCCTCAGGACAGTTGCCCACTGAGCTGGAAGGATTGTTACTCATGTGTCAGTATTCAGGGAATGGCCCAGCTTCATTATAAAACAGCTCCCAGGAAAGGTGTTATAAATGTGGATTATGGCAAAAATTATAATTTTCCTGAGTACAGCCATGATCCAATACCTATTCCTGTTGCTAACAGTCTCCATGGACTTTGATCAAGCACTTAAACCCTTGTCAATTTTTTCTTACAGCTGAATTATATTGTCCTTATTTTCCATCTGTGAACATTGCTTAATTGAAAGCTAGAAAAATCTTTTGATGGATTCCTGCTGGAAAGGTCAAGCCATATATCCCCATGTAACTTTTATTAACCAAGTTTTATACAGTGAAAATGGATGGGGAATCACCAGTTGGAAAAAGTTGCCTGATAATAATGGCTGGAAAGTCCCATTAAGAACAGATCTCCTTACCTGGTGATTCCAGACAGCTATGTAACATGACAACAGAATGTGACCTATCGTTCAAGGTGTATGATTCATTTTTCAAAGAAACCTGGTTTAGGCATCTAGGAAAACTGTTTTTCCTGTCAACAAAGCAACAGCAGGAAAATGATAATTTGAAGAACACATTAAACCTAACTGATCTTAGTAAATCAGAGGTAGCAATTAAGAATTACTTTCTTGTCTTTCACTTGCCTTCCACAAATCATGTTTTCTTTCAATGCAATAATACTGGACCTTGTTCATTCTCTTGTTTTATTCTTTTAAATTTCTATTCAAGTCCATAATTGACAAAACCATAATGAGAATAACATATTAAGTAGAATGAACTAATCATCACTTCTCATTAATTATGAGTTTGAATGGATTACATCTCAAAGAAGTACATGATAATCAGGAATCTAGCTTTAAATGTGTTTAAAGTATTTTTAAATCCTCTGTAATTTTTTTGTTTCTTGAACACGAAGAATTACATAATCCTTTCCATTTTCATTTTTCCAAGACATGCCAAGATATCATGACATTTGAGATTTTTAGTCCACATTTTTCAGACTGAGATATCAAAATCTTAGCACCTTGATCCAAAGTCACCATTCAGAAAGCAATTTGATTTTCAGATGTTTGGCCATTCAGTTCTGAAAACGTCTTTAATTTGCTTGTGTCTCAGTCAGTTAATTCCCCTGACTTGGCAGGAAGCAGACTGAAACTAAGTGTGGTTTTCAAACAGCTTTCTGAACAGCCAGCAGACGGGAGATACATCTTTGCTCTGTGAACAATCTAGGCCAGATATTTTATGTGTAGCTTAGCAGTGAATGACTCCATATTTCATTAGCAATCTCCAGTAAAATTCTGTTCTCCTCGTGCCTTTAGCAAAATGCAAGAAATTACAAGGATGACATGAAGTGCAGGAGAGAGGAACATTATAAAACGAACTGCTTAGAAAGGGAGAAGTGGCAGTGCTCACTTGCTTAATATTTGTATAAAAACCTCCTGAAGATGAGAGGAATAGCAGCATTCTGTTTGTTTTTTGGTTTGTTTTTTTTTTTTTTTTTTAATGCATTGGTGTGTTGCACATCCTAATTGAAACCTGTGGAGCAGAAAGCTGATCTTGCAGTAAAGTTTGTGGATACAATTATGGAAATCCTTTGAGTGTGGTTAAATTATACAGTGCCTGGATATTGAAGTAGTTTCAATAGTTACGTCTGCGTTACAGTCTGTGGCAGAGTGTGAGGTGACACCTCCCTGATCAATCTGTTTAGGAAGGACATAATGCACAGCAGTTTTCCAATTAGCAAGTTTTTTTCCAGCAGCAAATAACACCCATAAAGGAGTCAGTTCTTCATGGTCTATTGGACAAATTTGAATGCAAATGATGTGAAGACATCCTGGAAAGACCACTAAGAAGAAATGATTAGTATAAAATGGTCATGTAGCAGAAGAAAAGGCATGTTTTAATATTAATGGGAGTAAGAAAAGTTTTTTAGTTTATTATTCATTGCAAAATCCAGGTCTTGTAGTGCCTTTTACAAATCTAGGTTATGGAACTTGGTACAGTTATTTGTTTGAGATAATTTGTCCAACTCCACAGAAATAGAGGTTGATTTAGTTCTTGTTGTTCATTTCAAAGAGGTGGTTGATTTCTTCTCATAGGTAAAAAATGTTTTAATTTATTATCTGGTGTGCATACCTGGGCAAGAGTCCAAAGATTCAGGATTTTTTGTTGATAAACAAAACTTAAGAATAGAGGAAGAAATGTTTTGCACAGCAAAAAAAAAAAAAAAAATTACTGTCTAACACAAAGAAATACTTTAAAAACAGAGTTTCCTGGGAAGAAATACAGTCCATCCAAAGTATTAAAATTCAAATGCTTAACAGTTCTGTTTTATGAAAAATATGAAAAATCATTTAACTCCAGAACAGTGTAGGTTTTCTACAATATTCAGGCTCTTAAAATTCACCAAAAAATAGTCAGACTAAAATCTGGCTTCCCAAAGCACAAATTTCCTTTAGCTGCTTCCTCGCTTATACAGAAATTAATTTTTTTAAGGCCATTATCAATTTGAGCATCTTCATAACTCAGGGCTAGATTTTACCCAGGAAGTGCTTTAATCGTCCAGATAAGTTTCAGTTCATTGCAAACTCACTTGATTTTCATTTTGGGTGAGAATCACCTATGATTTAAAGGCTGGTGGAGGAAGGCATATATGCTATGTCTATTAGTAAATTATTCAAGTGGTTAAATATGTTCCTGATAAAAAATTGCATCTCATTTCCAGTTTGAAGGTTTGGCTCTCAGCCACTGGGTCTTGTTATCACAGATGAAAGAGCCCTCTGATATCAGGCGCTGCTCCCTGCGTAGGTGGAATGTTCCCCACGTTGTCCATATTAATCTGATTCATTGCTGCTACTACATTATCTTTCATCAGTTTTTCTAACTGTCAATTTTCAAAATAGTGCTGGTTTTGATATGCTGCTTGTTTTTGTAGCTGAGAAGCCATGAAATAGCTGCAGAGGACTTAAAAGAGATCTTCATCTGGATGAATTATTACTGATGGGAAAAAAAAAATCTACATCTTTGAAGGATGTCTTACACTTCGAACTACAGTTCTCTGGCAACTTTCACCACAGAGGTCTCATGCTTGCTTTAATAAATGACTGAAGTGCCTAGACATTTATTTTTCTAAGTCTGGTTCCCAAAATGGAAGCTGGAACTCCCTTGGTAGGCACCTTAGCTCAAGTTTTTCTTACCCAATTTCCAGCAACATCCTCATGATTCCTGCTAGCTACGTGCTCTAGTAGTGCACATCTGGCCAACAGGAAACACAAGGCAGGTGGATTTACATGGAATTTAGGAAAGGTCCCAGTGCCTGGGAAGTCTTGGCCACTGCAGAGTAATCCATGCAGTGTAGCAGATAGCCCTGGGAGCTGACTGCAAAGCTGCTTAATATAGCGGTGTGTCTGAAATTCCTCCTCTCCTGTGCAGCTTAGACATATGGCTTAGGGCTCATGGAAAAGAGATGGATTCCACCATCCAAAAACCTCTGCTGTGAAGAAGCCTAAAGAAACACTTCCCAAGAACTCAGAAGAGATTGCAAAAGAGACATTATTTTCTCTTTTCTCTCAGACCTCACAGGGGTTTCATGCATTGGCCTAGCAAGTGAGGAAAGATGCTGTTTTCATCAGATTCAGCTCCTGAAGATTCTGTGAGCACAGGGATGAGGCCCTTTTTGTCAAAGGTGCACAACAGCATCCAGAAATATCACTTACAAATCTCTCAGGTTCCAATTAATCCCTCTTTCCCAGGAAATTGCACAGTTACATTTACTACATTTACTTTCTTTTCCTTTGATTTCTTTTTTAAGTGACTTACTGAGCCATGACAAGTATTTTTTTCCAAAATGTAAGAAAATTTTGTTTATTCAGAAGCATTTACTAACAAGTCAAAAATCAATAAAAAAACAACAATACTGCTGTCATATTTGTATTCAAACATATCCAATACACATTACATCCTCATTTTTGTGGCAAACCTTTCTCCTTTGTGAAAAGCTTGTTTTAGAAAGTAATGGCAAGAATGCTGAAAAGAGTGATTTGTCAGAAGCTGTGCTTCCAATCTGTTTGGAAAGAGGTGAAAGTTTTAGCTGGTTGCTTGCCTTGAAATTTTTCAAGACGCTTTTTGCTCAGATGAAATCACAAGTAAAAGCTCAATGTGGATGTACTGCTGGTTGGTTGAACTTATATTGACTATTGCAAATAAAGAAACTACCCAGAGGCCATAGTGTGGCTTCATTTCCATTTTGGAATATAAGAAAAATTGTTGTTTACTCTTGAAAGATGATATTGAAGGATTAAATAGTGCCTCATTATCTCACCTACTTCCACTTCTACTCAGATTCTTTTCTTGCCCTTCTCCCTGTCACTGACCACACTGAATACCCTTCTAACTGAGAGAGAATTAAGATGTGAAAGGAGGCTCAAATAATGCGTGCCTCATCTAGAGCTGGTGGGTGACAAGACTACAAATGAGATTAAAGTCTGGGGTTTTACCTCCATGGAGACTTCAGGGAAATGCAGAGAGAAAAACACCAAAACTCACTAATTTTGAATGTCCTCCAACATTTGACAATTTGATTATTTTATTCACATTTCTATTTGCAGACTTTGAAGCTACTCACTTAGGTAGTCAGGAAGAGAAAATTTAAAAGGTAAATAACTGAAAGAGTTGAGAGTGAAAGAAGTGACCCTCTTTGGGGGGGCTGACAGGATTCTAGGGCTCTTAAAAAAATAAAACACAGTCCTTTGAGTAATCCTGAAAACACATGAGAATGACCATGGAATTTAGTTCCTCTTTAGGGATCAAAATGAGCAGCAACTTTATCAGGATAATGCAGCATTCAGAGCCTGGCCTTGAACAGCATAATGTGAACTGACAGCCTTTCTGAGGAATTTTGAGGGTTTGGGTCTATCTGCAGTAGCTTCACATTTCCAAATTTGGCTCTGAACACCAATAAGAGGCATTTAGCAGAACCAAATATTGGATCCAATTATCTGAATTAAAGTCCATAAGACCATCCTTCTTCCTAGACTGAGACATTTTACTAGTAAAGGACACACAGAAAACATCCCTGATACCTTTTTTCAGAGTCTGCATCTATTATACTCTTGTCGTGAAGAAGGGAAGCAAAATGTCAGAACAAAATGAAGGAAACTTATCAGTTGATAAAATAAAAAAATGTCAAATCTGCTTGCTAAAATAAATAGATGGAAAAGGCAAATTATCAGAGAATACTTGTTTTCTAGCAAAGCTACTGGGAGAAATAGAAGGAATATGAGCAAGTGAATACACACAGCATTCCTGAAGGAGAAATAAATAGGGATCCTATTATACTGCTGCTTATGCACAGCTTGGAAACTTCACTATAAAAGCTGCAGGGAATAGAAATACACTGTATGCAAGCAGAACATCCTTGGACTGTTTATGACACTACATGTATGCGATACCCTGAGGTTCCTATAAAATACTTATTATTTGCCAGTTCAAGCTGTTTGGCTTAGCTGTGATTTGGGTAATATTTTCCTCCTCTGGAAGAAGTGCTATGCTGCTGATATAGGCTGGAGTGCTACAGCAGCACATCCTCATCTTTTTCAGATTGCTCATAAATTTCCAGGCCACAGTTATCAACCACAGATATTGTAAACTGCAAGTGACTCTGCCAGTGGATCCATAGAGCAGGGAATACACACCAAAATTTCAAGTTCATTTGTTCCTCCATTTGCACGGCTGTGTATTTCTTGTCACAGATTTAAATGCATTAATTTGACATACATGCAGAAGTCCAGGGGGATCTCTGTTAATTTCAGGGCAAAATACAACACTGAATAAACTCACAGGCTGTTACTATGCAAACCCAAGGTTTTTCTTGGTTTTGTTTGAAAGAATTTTCAGCTACTTCAATCAAGAAATAATTTGTAAAAGGACAGAGAAGGAAAGGCAAAACAATGACAAAATTTGAACTCTGACAGAGAACAAGAAAGCTTTTGATTAGGGGGAAGACAATTTGAGAAAACTTTCCCTTCCTGAGGCTGCACCTACAATCAAAGGACTATTGCAAAACCCTGGGTATCAAAACAAAGGAGTTCTTGGTGAGTGGACAAGGATGGGAGAAGTTTCATGGGGTATATCTATAAAAGCTTCAAGGACATAGAGTCCGGAGTGAGAAGGGCATACAGAGGAGTTCACTCCCAAGGATAAATCCAACCTGTGCGAGGTTGGAAGGGAGCACTGGGGAGATCTACTGCAGTGTGTGTTAAACCCCTTGTGTTGAACCATGCTCCGCCACGCTGCTTTGGGAAGTCACATTCCTATTGCAGGGCTGATTTCTCTGCCACTGCCACCATGGGCCAGACCTGGGCACACACAGAGTCCAGGAGGGCTCAGGGGCCATGAACAGCCTGAAGGCTCAGTCACAGAAGGGTTGGGTTGGTGACTCTCACCTCAGAGTGGCCAGGCCATCAGCTTTTTACCTTTAAGGACACCCTCAAGGGATTCAACAGCTTAACTGCCCATGGGAGAAAAACTCAAGGAGAATTTTGCTCCAAAGGAGTTTTTCTCTCATTTTCTTATGATATTAAATATTCTCTCAGAGTAAATAATCTTTTTGATGATTTTCCAATAACTGATACTTAGCTCTGGGAAAGGACAAGCTCATTTTGTGAAAATTGCCAAAATTGCCTCTGGATTAGGGTGTTGCATACCCCATTGCTAGGGACATGGCCTACTGAAGAAAACATTACAATTTAATTATATTGGTGAATGCAATATTATTTGTGAAATAAAATTGCCTTTTTCTGATATTTAGCTTTCTTGGATCTTTAGAGAATCATTAAACAAAGTAATTCCCTATTACCTCAGTGAAAAGGAATTAATGAAAGAGCAAAGTTACAAGAAAGGTCTGAAAGCAAATGATTATGAGTTAATAATGTTTCAGGAATTTAAATGTAAAATTCTGCTAATAATCAGAAGAAATAGCTATGCAGGATCAAACTATCATGCAGAGCCTCCCACAATGATTTATTCATTAAAGAAATGGAAAATTATTTTCCATTACTCCAAAGACTAACCTCACAGTGAAAAATAAATTGGCATTTATAGTGCTTCATCTCTAGAGTGAACAGAAAAGATATTTGTGACTTGCAAATAAAAGATTTATTTCTATTTTAAAAAAAAAGAATAGTTCAATTCACTTTCCTGGATACCCTTTTCTAACATTTTCATACATTATCCATCAGTGTGATAGAAGAATTAAAACTTATCATTTAGGACCATATTCTAATTGAAAGCCTTGGAATTATTTCAGTGTTGAATGGTCGTTCTCAGCTGCATGCAAATCTTCTTCCCCTATGTGACTAAAAGATACTGGTAAATAAGTTTGGGTGTAAACCTCCTAATTTCTCTCTTATTCTTGAGAATTCTTGGAAAATCACTTCACAGTCTGATGTCTTCATATGGGAAGCCTGTGAGACTAATAAAGGACTAATGTGTGATAGGCTGTCAAAAATGGAATAATACAGAGCTCCCTTCAAGTAGTATGAAGAAAGATACCAAATGAATCTCTTTGGGTATTCTACATCATCTGATTTCAGTTACCTATACTTAAACTGTCACTGTTCTTTGAGATATCCCAGATCATTCAGGCTTCTACGAGAGCAAGGCAAATGCTCCATCAGACTTAAAGAATACCAGAACACTTCCATTTTGAAAAGCAACTATTTGGGGCAAATAATTTTGGGTCATGGAATTCTACCCCTACATTTCTAGGTATGGGGTGTCTGAGTGTCACTGTCATATTTTCTGAAAAATCCCTTTGCCAGGATTTCTTTTCCTGGGAAGCTGAGAAGCCTCAGAGAAAAATGAAAACAATAATTATCTGATCCGCTTCTCCTGTGTTTTGCTGCTTTGGGATGTGCTTTGGGCATTGTTTACCAACTGGCCATTGTTTGATTGGTTTCATGTGAATTGTTTGACTTAATGATGTGAATTGTTTGACTTAATGACCGATCACTGTTCAGCTGCGTTGAGGCTCTGGAGAGTCATGAGTTTTTCATTAGTATCCTGCTAAGCCTTCTGTAAGTATTCTTTCTCTATTTTTAGTATAGTTTTAGTATAGCATTCTTAAATATAATATAATACCATAAAATAATAAATTAGCCTTCTAAGAACATGGAGTCAGATTCTCAATTCCTCCTTCATCCTGGGTACCCAGGAAATGCCACATCTGAGCTTCTGTCACAGGTGGACAAGCTCTAACCAGGTCAGTCCATTGGGCTGCAGAACCTTTTGGATGACCTCTTACCAGATCTTCTAGAGAACATGGTTTTCCTCTAGTTCCTGTGCTGTGTGTGCCAATTGAACGGGAGCAAGGTTCAGATGGGTTATCAATAGAATTTTCCTCTCTAATCAGGACAGCCAACAGTGAGACAATTTACTGGCAGGTGGTATAATTTCTATTTGTGGAGTTTTTCAAAACTCAGTGAGACAAATAACCCAGAGAAACCTCAAAGGACCCCACCAATGATTCGACGACCTCACAGATAAACAGAAAGTTGGAGCAGAGACCACCTGAGGTCTCTTCACACCTGATCTATCCCATGATCTCCCAGTCCTTGGATACTGTAAAACACTTAAAAATATACTAACATCAAATGTTGACCTTCTGGCAACTGCATTGAGCTCTTGAGCAGCTCTGGCAGTAGCTGGAGTTTATACACCCAGACCACATACTGAAATTTATATATTGCCTACTGAATTTGGACCCTAGGCATGAGATGATGAATCCTGCTTCTCACATGATAGTTGAGCAGATGTACAAAAAGGTAGGTTTCACCAGACATATATTTTTTCCATTTAATTCACAGTGTGTTTATCCATGTGTGAATGTGAGACACATCATGCAGAGATACTAGAAAATGCTATGCCTGGTTTTCTCTATCTTTTGAAAAAAAAAGTTTGGTTATCTTCTGTGCAATCAATTTTCTGCTATTTAAGCCTAAGAGTAGACTAGAACATAAATGTTCTTTTATTTTAAAACAGAGTGAATAAACTGTTTTGGTTAAAAAAGCATCAAGGGGTGCTTTATAGTGAGGATTTAAAGCATTCAAGTTCTGAGGCTCATTGAAGAGAAGACATAAAAATGCTGAATACTCTATTCCCAAGTAATTTACTCTAATTATCAAGGAAAAGGGGAACAATCTCTCCTTCTAAAGATATTTCCTTCAGAAAGGCTGTGACTGTTCTTCAAGTTTTTAATTTGAAAAATTGGGAATAGAGGTGATTTTAGAAGCTTTCATTTTGAATCAGTTCTCAAGTACTTACAAAAAAAAAATCAGAGTGCTTTTCAAGTAGCTTATCTGATTCATAAACCCAAGAGTTCTGAATGCCAGTGTTGGTATTGAACTCTCCATAATAATGCCCTTCCAGAACTTTACTGCAACTTAAGGCAAATCTAGAAACTACATAGACCATGCAGTGAAGTCTCTTTTCCTTTGGTTGATCAACTCTGTGGCTGGGCTACTGAGTAGCAACTCATAAATAGTACAAATTTCTGTGTACAAAACTCTGCCCATTTTGAGAGATATAAAGGAAGCATGAGGAGAGAAATACATTTTAGTAACTGTCTTCACAACACTCGTGTATGGAAGCCAATTTTTTTCCCCAGTTGTACAGATGAAAACCAAAAGCATAGGTTCTTTCTTCTGAGCTAGTAATCTAGGGCTTCACTCATATATCTGAAAACAGGAATACAGTGTCAGTTGAAATGCCCTCACAAATCCATGCTGTCCCTAGCTGCCAGTCCAAAAGGAAAGCTCTCCTGAAGATTGGTCCTACACAGACATCTTGGATTCTTCAGAATACCTACCATGTCACTAGACGCATTTGTGCAGTTATCTGAATAACTGAATATTTAATCCTTCCTTGCAGTCAAAAAAAATAGTAAATAACTCCAAGATGCAGCTCATGACCTTGTTCAGACATTTAAAAGGTTCCGATTCATTAAAAATGTAATTCAACGTGTCTTTAATAAAGCTATGAAAGACTGAATTATATTCCATTTATATGCAGCTACAGTTATTTTATATTTATATTATATCAGGTGCTGAATTTAAACCCGGTACAACATAAGTGTGCTCATATTGAGGAATTCTTCCTGTAACACATGTACCACAACACTGCGGTTTTCTCCATAGACACATGAAGCTGCTAAGTGAGACAAAACACCAGCACAGAGTGGCATTTGAACTTCTCCAAATGTTTTGAAATCTTTCCTAAAAAAGTATTTTAAATTGTAGAGAAGTGTCACAGAAATCATCCTGGGATACTTCTTCCTGAAAAGAGGTTGTTGTGAGTTGGGGGTAGGTCTCTTCCAGTAACTAACAAGTGATAGGACAAGGGGATATGGCCTCAAGTTGCAGCAGGGGAGATTTAGTTTGGAAATTAGGAAAAAAAATCTTCACTACAAGTATCATCAGGAACTGGATCGGGATGCCCAGGGAAGTGGTGGAATCCTCTTCCCTGGAGGTGTTTAAAAGATGCATAGATGTGGCAATTGGGGACATTGTTAGGAATCGAGCTGGACTTGATTCTCTGGAAGTTTTTCCCATACTAAATTATAATATTTTGCCTTCTTTTAAAGGATCTCAAGACACCCACACAATCAGAAAGCCTCTGTGTTTCTGAAGGCTCCCATTTTGCCAATCACAGGGAATGCTGAAAGCTGACATTGAATGAACCTATTACAAAGCCCAGACATTTGCCCATAATTGCATGCATCTGCAGTATCTGCTAGAGTGAAATAAAAATCTTTCCAATTGTCTGCCTTTATCACATATTCACATAAATAATGGAGGCTTTTTTCAATTTTGACCTTATCAAGGTCAAAAATCTCTCTCCATCATTACTTGCTGTTTCTAAATTAACACAGTTTTCCTTTAAAATGAAACACACGGAAGTTTATTGATTATTTTCTCAATAGAGAAAGTTTCAATGGTAGATTATCACATCAAATATTCCTAACACTAATGAAAAAAATTACTAATGGATAACATGCTCTTTATTATCTAGAGAGCAGAGTGTCACCTCAAGTAGATTAATTTTATTATTTAAATTCTGTGAACTGCAGGACAGCTCATCTAGAATCTGATATGGATAAAATTAAGAGAGGTTTTGAAAAAAACAACCACTAATTTTAATTTTAATGCTCACCAGTGAAACTAAAAATGGCATATAGCCATTTAGCTTCATTAAAAGCAAAGACTATTTTGCTCTATGATTAGGCTATAGCCTTTTAAAAAAGGCAAACAAATGAACATATTAGAATACACTTTTGAATTAAAATTACCATTTTGAAAATAAGAAATTATTTAGTCTACTGATTCAGTTTTTCTCTATTTTCAGTACAAAACATTCAGAAATGTGAGAAATTCACAGTTTAAGTGTCATTAAATCAGCACTTCCCAAATACTGACACAAACCTTTAGACAGAAAGGACCCCTGAGTTTAACTTTGATGACTCCTAGCTCCCAAAAAAACCCTATCAACAGACTGTGATTGCAGTTTCTTGAGCTTATCACTGACTTTTATAGTTGCTCACTTTCCAGAAGGTTCTTGTTTCAGCCTTCCAGATCTTATCTTTACAGGAAGCTCTATTTAATTGAAGAGGCTGAGTTCTTCTGCAACACAGTTTTGTATGGATCCCTGAAATTCACCTGGTGCCTTTGGTTTAGAATCACAGGTGTCCACACCCCAGTTGTACATGGGTTTTAAATTTTACTGCATAATAGTTTTTTCTATTATCTATTTATTATAAAAGCCATCACTTTTATGTACATAAAAGCATCTCAGGTGCATTAGCAATGTGCTTCTCTGGGGCTAACTGGCTTTAATAGCTGTAGCTATCATATATCTGTAAGCTATCATATAAATACACAGATTCATGCACAGTGGATCAAAAATAACACTTACTAGTGCATATCACTGTCCACTTTCATGCTCTGGACAAGAGTGTGGCTGTACTCTTCTCTGATCAGGATCATGGTGGTTTTGAACACACAAAAATGCAAAGGACTTGTGGATATTTCCTATTGAAGTTTTGCAGGAGCAGGTAGGAGCTGCAGTTTCAGTACTGGCACAACAGTAACCAAGTCAAGTCTTGCCAGTGCAGCTGGTCAGTTCAGCAAAGACTTTCAGATATGGTTCACCATAATGCACCAGAAATCTGCTCTGAGGCAGTGTCATCCTGGGTGCATTTGAGAGCCTTGGGGAGTTTATGCCTTGGGACCAGTCTGAGAATGTTTTGGAAGATGGTTCCCTATGAAGAAAATTAGAAGAATAATCAATATTAAAATTCAGCTCCATTTGTAATACGTATATTTAGATTCATATATAATAGATGTATTGTCCAGGAACAGGACAACACCAAATCAACTTGGTCTTAATGACAAAGATAATCCAAATTAAAAATAAATTCTGGAAAGCATACAACAGATGCAAAGCAGAATAGCTGTCAGAAGAGACAGCTCTAGTGGCTGAATACACAGCATCCAGCCCCCTACACAGTTTCATGTTTTGAGAACCATCACCACCAGAATATGACACACATACACTTCATGAAAAAGCCCCACCACAATTAGAATTTATGCAGTTAATTGCTGCTTTTGAAAATACACAAAAAATTCCCTTTTTGCCAAGCTCAGAGAAATGAGTGACCTTTTCAAGGTACTGCCTGTGCAGCCAGGGAAGAAGCTGGCAGCAAAAAAACCCCCAAACTCTGTACATATCCTTACTACTGTGCTGTTTCTACAGTGCAATTTTTATGTTGGCTGTTATGATTGTCATTACAGAAAAGCACATATTGCCAGTTATGCATATCTTTTTATTTTGCTACCATGCATAGTAAATATTATAATCAATAGTTGACTACCACAATCTTAGCAATTACTATGCAGCTTTAATACTGAATCACTGCCAAGAATATTTTTCAACATCAAGACTGTCCTACTCTTCTCTCTGTAAACATAGCAGTATGTTCCTCTCCAAACACTGCAGACAGGGACAACCTTTGTCCAACTCCTCTCCCATGGGATTCAGCAATTTAGGTCAAACCCTAAACACACATAATGCATAAAAATAAGAGAATGCTGGTAAATCTTAAAACCTTTACAGACTGAAGTTGCAAAGAGATGTCGGGACAGACCAAGAGGTGAAGAATATAAATTTTATTATTTAGTTAGTATTAAAATACATTCTAGTAAATATATATATAAACCTGTGGGAATACATCCATCCATCCATATATATATACATATGCAACCATTCACACAATGAAACAAAAATGTATGCATATATGGACACAGACAAAACTTTTTGCATTATAGAAAATTTAAACTTTCCATTTAAAGATATTAAACCTGTATGAAAAAATAGCACAATAAATTCTTGTTTCTGAGTCTATCTCAGTAGCTGTATCTTTTCACTGTAGGACTCCCCTCTCAAATTGTTTTGACAGAGATAGGATTACTGCAAAATTGGTCATGAAAGAAACTAATCTTTTATTGCTACCCCAACTGTTAGTATATTCTTATCTGCATTGGCAGCGTTAAATCTGTAGGTAAATATGAATTTGCTGGCTACAGTATAGCTTCAAAAGATCAGCCTCCTGACAGGAAAACCAATATAGCCTTGATGCTAATCTTTATTTCTACAGACAGTTGCTAAGTATAAATACACTCTATCAGCTATGCAGCTCTAATCTAAAGCTGTTTATTGCCACAACAAAATAAGAAGTGGAGTAGAAAGGCTTTGAAAGCAAACCTAAACTTCAGAGGATATGTTAATGATTGATGACATTTTCTTGTCGGTTGTTATTTGTATGAACAGATAGCACTACTATTTTGGAAAAGAAAATCTTTAAAAATGCATAGGGGTGTTTGAAAGAGGAGCATTTACGCATCGCAGGGTCATACGTGGTAAAAGAGATGGGATAAAGAGATGATATTTTGTCCAGTAACAGAATGTCAACACTCAATAGAGCAGTA
Source organism: Melospiza georgiana (assembly GCF_028018845.1). NCBI lineage: Eukaryota > Metazoa > Chordata > Aves > Passeriformes > Passerellidae > Melospiza > Melospiza georgiana. The sequence continues at coordinate 8,272,739 of NC_080433.1, forward strand.
GGAAGAGTTCAGTATAGTTCTGCCTTCAAAGACTGGCGACTGCAGGGGCCAGCTCATGTAGAAATATCCCAGCATGACTTTTGTGAGACCAGGACACAATTTAAACCACTTTTTTTTTGGAAAATATTTCAAATCATTTGGAGAAGTTTCAATGCTGCTGTAGGCTGTTGTTTTGTCCCACTGTCAGCATCAGATCATACTCAGCAGATCGATATTGCCATGGCAAAAGCTGGGGTGTTGCAGCACATGCACCACAGCAAGGATCCTTTAACAACAGGTATTCTATGATTCTGTGGTGAGCAGGGGCACCACCCTTATATGTCCTGACTTTAAATTCAGTATCTGATTTAATATATGAAATAACTACAGCTGAATATAAATGCAATATTAATCAATCTTTCTTGAATTTATTGGAGACATGTCAGCTAGCCTTATTAATTTCTATGGAAACATTTTGAAGCCCTTTGGGAAAAGAAACAATTTATTCCCATTTCTTCTTTCACAATGTTATGCAGACTGGACCTTATCTCACTCAGTCATGAAATCTGGATAGGCCACAGAGCTGGGCAATAAAGATCTGCATGAAATTTAATGAGAGTAAGTGTTGGATTTTCCACCTGGGATGGGACAATCCTGGTTACACACACAGCTGGGGTATGAGAGTCTGCAAAGCAGAACCATGAAAAGGAAGCTGAAAATTTGGGTGGGTGGATGGCAAATTGACAAACAAATGACTAAAGAAAAGGGCCAACCTTATCCTGGGGTTCATCCAGCATGGCATCCATCACTGACTGGTCGAGGGAGATAATTGTTCACCTCTACTTTGCACTAATTTGACCTCGACTTGAGTGCTGTGTGCAGGTTTGGGTGCCTCAGAGCAAGAAGGATGTAAAGAAGAGCTTCTAAAGGTGGGAAATCAACATGGTGAAAAGCCTGGAGGACAAGACTTGTAAACAGCATCTGAGGTGCCTTGCTTTGTTCAGCTTGGAAAAGAGAAGAGGCTGCACGTTTCTCTAAGGGCTGGTCTGCTCCCTCTTGTGACTGATGTCAGGACACAATGAAATGCAATCAAGATGCATCAGGGGAAGCTCAGATGGGACATGGGGAAAAGCTTCTGCATGGAGAGGTGGTCATTCCCTGGAAGAGGCTATCCAGGGAAGTGGTCACACATCAAGCTGCTCAGAGTTCTAGGAGGGTTTGGACAATGCTCTTATTGTAGGGTTTATTTTTAAGTAGTTTTGCAAGGAGTGGGGAGTTGTACTCAGTGATCCTTAAGGGTCCCATACAACCTGAGATATTTTGTGACTCTATGATTTTAAATCATAAATTACAATCACCACACATTTGCTGGGGGCTTTCACTGCCACTCTGCAGAGGTTTGTTGTCATGCACTCAGCCTGGTTGTGTTCAGCCTCTGCTGCAGAGGAAGACAAAGTTTCTTTCAACTTTAGGGGTAAAAGGCCTTTGGGGCACTGGGGCAGATTCAGCTTCAAAACTGATTGGGCTCTTTCAGTACTTGGCTCCCTAAATCCTCACAAAATGAATGCATGCATGCATGCTAAGTTCCCCGTAGAAAATGATCTTGGTCTCAGAGATCATGTTTCACATTTTCTTCCTTACTATTTATGCTCTGCTCTGAAAGTAAATGAATACTAAATTGAATCAGCAATTCAGGCTTGCTACGTTTCATTGATCTATGACAGATCAGAGCTTGGTGCTGAGCTAATGTGGCCCCAAGCATCAACCTTTACCACTAATATGGTTTTAAAATTCTCTGCTCAAGTCTATTTATTATGAATGTAATCTGTTTTAGAAAAGCACCTAAATCTCTACTAATGATTCATTCGGTTGCATGCACTGTCCTCATTTAAAATGTCCAGGTTAACCCTGCTTTTCCTGATTACTTTAATAGTGCACATTTTTCTATATTACCTGGTTTGCTTCCACTCTCACTCCTTTTCAGATATTTTTTGCCTGACTCCCACAGATGACAGACTGAGATGATTTATTTCCTTATGCAACACCCTTTGTATTCTATAGCTATTTTTTGCCACAGTAACACTTTATTACCTTCCTCTTCCAGCAGCTCACTCTCTGAGCCACAGGTAAAATTTAGGGAAGTTTTCTGAAATTTCTTATGATCTGCCAGCCAACATTTTATCTGGGATAATATACATCAGATTCTTAACTAAAAAATAATTAGTTCTGGACCTCAGTGCTTCTCCAGTGATTGTCATCCATCAACACTAACAGGAAAGTGAGTGAATTCAACCTCCTGATGTCAGCAGATAGAGTTCAAAAACATTTACATTTGTCATCTGGCTTGTCACCTTCAATAAGTCCCTTCTTTACTCCTTCTACTTTGCTTATTTGATCCATGGCATCCCCTTCAATTTCTCCTTACTTTCCTCACATGTACTTATTCCTCCCAAGCACAAAGCAGGGAAAAGGATGTTTCTGACTATTTATTAAATGCAAAAATAAAACCCTGTGTTCAACTGCAATAGTAATATTTTGGTTCTTCATGTAAAAGGACTAAAAACAAAAGCCAAAAAATCCCTAATATATTTTCGGTCTTAACACTACTTGTCAATCTATTGTACATGATATTTCTTGGGGTACTCTTATTTTATTTTATTTTTTTATTATTTTTTTATTTTAATTTAATTTTATTTTAATTTCCCTTAAAGAGTAGGCAATTTGTCAAACAAAATGCCAGAAATATGAAACCTAAAAGAACATTTCCTTTTGAAATCCTCATATAATACATTTCAATATTTTACAATGGAAATCTTTATTGAAAGATATTGGCCATAATAAGGCTTAAATGGTTTATCAGTACAACTTGAATACACAAAAATGTGAATTTACTGTCCATAGAAAATTTGTGTCCACATCTACATACAAACAATGAGTAATAAGATATTGTTAGTCCTATTAATGTTGTGTACTCAGGCTTAAAATTTACATTGTCTTGTTAAAATAATTTCAAAATATGTTCTGGTTTCAATAAATGCCCCTAGTGCTTCTGATGAACAGTGCATTGTCTGCAATCAACTTTGAAATTTGAAGGCTTTGGATTTAATAGGGACATTCCAATTAATTTAATGTTAGATATATCTATCTCTCTCGTGGAAATACCTTCTATCTCTTGAAATTTCTCATATAAAGGCTAAAAATAACAAAGTAGATAATCTTGCAAGATCTCTATTGGATAGGAGAAATATTGCCAGGCTGGTTGATCTCTCGAGGGTTTGTTTCATGGGAGATTTCAGGCTCAGCTCAAATTTGCCCTTGAACATGAATGCTATTCACCATTTGACTGTACACCTCGGTTTTATTTATCTGAGTTCTGGTAGGGCAGCTCATTGTTTCAGAGGAGTTAAAAAAAAAACACCTGAAAAGTCATGTGCATCTCAGTTGTGCATTTCTTCTGGTTGTCAAGGAAACCACCCCAGGATTCCTGGCAACAGACTTCATCTCAATCGGTAATGGAAACACCACAGGTATTAGGCAGTCAGTCACCTCCCACCAGGGGCTATTTTGGGAACAAGTCAGTAGATCAGATTCTCCTCTCCCAGCAGCTCTGAAGCTGTGTGAGGGTTTGTCGTGTGCCTTTGTCTCCATGGGGCTCGGCTCTCTGGCAGTTTCTCTGGGCACAGAGCCATCCTAGAGGTGAGGCTGTCAAATTCTGCTCTCAAGGTACAAAAAAGCCTTCAAAGCACTATGGTAAACCTGTCTCTAACTTTCCTAAAGTATGGAATGAAGGCTAAAAATTATCAGGGGGAAGAGGGTAGTGGCCTTTGCTTCAGATGGGCACTGCTTTTCTTCACGTACCATGACTGTAAAAAAACTGCTTACATTTACAGCCTTAAAAAAAAATATTAATAACGGATACCTGTGTAGTAATTTAATGTCCTGAAGATGTTGACTGAGATCTCCAGTCCTGGAAATGGCAGAACACTGTGGTTATGGTTCTGGGGTCATCTGTGAGTGCTGCAGGCAGTCACACCGACTGAGTCAAAGTGCCCCTGCAAGGAGACTGTTCCCAAACTGGGTTTGTCCAGAGAGCATCCAGAAGGGTAAAGTACTTTATTTCCATGAGGGGGAAAGTAAAGCTGAAGGGTGTGATTGGGGATGTTCATAGGAAATGACAGAGCAAGAAAGAGCAAGCTGGAAGAAGGTTACTTGAATGCTATGGGGAGAAAATAAGACAGGATAATGTCTTGTCACAGTAAAACTGGGATGCACATCTGAAATGGATATGTAAAGCAGGGATTGAAAACCTGTGGGGTGAGAATGAAAGAATGATAAGAAATGTTATCCTGGGGAGAAATGGTTGTGGACAATTGAAAAATCAAGAACAGGGAATTTATGGTAAAAATAATTGGGCCTGTGCCGTCACAGGACTGCAAAGTGTTTCTGTTTGTGAGGGGAAAATCTGGGGTAATCTCTATGCAATTAAGCATTTTGGAAGGAAAATCTGAGGTAATCTGTAGGGACCAGAATGAGCACTGAGGGAGAAGTGGGTGCCCCAAGTGATGCTGAGGGCATAATAATAATAATTCAGGTAACTGGCCTGAATGTGTTGTACTTTGGCAGAAGGTGTGGGACAGCGAGGCAAGATGGACCAAGATGAGTGGCTTGGAGCTGAAGAGGGGGCACAAGAGGCCCTCTGGGCAAAGAGCATTCCTGGCATACCTAGGGCACCTTCTCAGTGCTGGGCAACCTCCCTATAAGCAGGGCTGAGGGTTTGCTGTGGTTGGCCTTTTGCCATTGTCCTCCTATGGCTGCCCAGAGAGGGGGCAACCCCGTAAGGAGGGTGAGGGCCTCTCCCTCCACACATGAGGGGGGAAATGGAGTTCTCCTTATCCCCAGCCCATCCTGTAAGCAGGCCAGAGCTTTTCCACAGCTATGGCAGCCTTCTGCCTGCTGCTGGCCTCTGGCCTTTCTGACCTCCTGTCCTCGGGATACATCACAGTTGTCAATGACATATTTTATGAGAAATCCTTTCACCAGGATTTCTTCTCCTGGGAAGCTGGGAAGCTTCATCTTCTCCATGTTTTGCTTCTCTGGAATGTGATTTGGAGAATTGTTTACCTAGCAGGGGAGTTGTTTTAATTAATGGCCAATCACAGCCAGATATGTTGGACTCTCATCTCTTCCCTTTTCCTGGGGACCCTCAAACACCACCACACGCAGCCATTGTCCCTGTGCCACCCCTGACGCGCCTCAGACTGTCCAGGCCCCTGTACACTCCCCACAGTGCTGGGCCCTGTCTGGGACTTTCCTCTCCCACTCAGCAGCACTGATGGCTCCCCAGCACACTGACAGCACAGACCTTGCCCCCACTTCTGGATCTGTGTTCGCCTCCCCTGTCTTCCCCTTAGCTGGTGGGAGCAAGCAAGTGAGATTGTGCTTTAGGCCCCATTTAGAAATAGAGCAGTGTAGCTTAGACTTCCCAGGAGGGAAAGAGGAGCTCTGTGCAGCCACCGAGGTGTCCTCAAAAACACACGGATGGAGAAAATGTCTGGCCTTGCCCCTGCTTTCTGAGGACAGAGTAATGCCGCTTAGTGGGAGTGTGGGCACCGTGACCCTCCTGTAGCCAGGCCCTGGGTCTCTGCCTGTGCTGCATGGCTTCCAATCCTGATGGTGACCTGCCAGCATGCTGGCCCTGTCCTTGGGGTATGTGTCACCACCTTGTGGAGCCCTTAGTCCCTGGGAGCTGCCTGAGGTTCCTCTATTCAGAGAATAGATTGGAGCGAGGGGAATGAAATAAAAAGAGAAAGAGATTATTCTCTGTGATGGTAGTATTACCATTAAGAGAAATCCAGTCCTAAAGTTTGGAATATCATCTCTTAGCTTCTTCCAATGCTGACCTGAGACCATGTTCACAGGGGTCTTAGGATGAGGGCAGACATGAGGATCTGACTCTATGTTTCAGATGGCTTGATTTATTATTTTATGATATATATTATATTAAAACTATACTAAAAGAATAGAAGAAAGGATTTCATCAGAAGGCTAGCTAAGAATAAAAAAAGAAGGAATGATAACAAAGGCTCTGTCTTGGACTCTCTCTCTGCTAGCTCACTGTGATTGGCCATTAATTAGAAACAACCACATGAGACCAATCACAGATGCACCTGTTGCATTCCACAGCAGCAGATAATCAATATTTAAATTTAGCTACTGAGGCCTCTCAGCCTCTCAGGAGGAAAAATCCTAAGGAAAGTATTTTTCATAAAAGATGTCTGTGACACTTTTATGTGTCACTGACCTAATGGGAAAGTCTGTGCCAGAGGTAAATGCTCCCAGGCCTAGATGATCTCAGGTAAGCTACTGGAAGTCCCAGAGTTTCTTTTTGGCCGAAGAGGAATCAATTAATTAGAAGCCCCTCTTTCCTCTGGCAGTGGCCTAGGAGAAGTTCTCAGTAGACACATCTAGAGTAGTGTCCTGACATTTTGATGAGATGCGCTCTTTGTTCTTTCATTGTGCTTTCTGCTCTCCATGTGGATAAAGAAAAAAAGTAAAAAGAAAAGAAAAATAAAAGAAAAGAAATGGTAGTGTTGAAGTACTCAGATAAACAGTGATTATAAAAGGAAACAGAGTAATCATAGCTCTACTTGCAAATCTTTACAAGGAGCTTTACAATCAGTTGAGTTCAAAGTTAGTGGAAATCAGTTCCTGGAAGGAAAAGTTAAAGAAATAATCGCATTCACCTGAAAGTCATCAACAAAATAACAGCCATAAACAGAATATGTATAAATAATACCAAATTAAACCTAATTTCATCTCTTTTAGAGTAAATGGGTGTATGGAGAATGTCCTACATTGCACACCTCAGCTTCAAGAGCAAACTATTTGATAGTCTTCCACAGTAATTCATAAAAACAGAGGAAGGAAAAATGTAAGAAGGCAATTTAGTGCATAGCATAGGGAAACATGCTTTGAAATTATGTGTAATGATGCAGTGTTGAAATTGAAGGATGAATTTAATGTTGTCCCTTAAGGACCAGTTTTGAATCTGTTGCTATTCAGTATTTTCATTAACGAGCTATTATGATCTTTGCAATTTTGCAGGTGGCATTGATTGGAGAGTGCCTGAAGAACTGGAGGGCAGGAATCCAGGTGATGCTGTGGAACTGGAAGTGAGAATTGACAAAAATGCTGATACTTCATGACTGGGACACGGATACTGTTCTTAGGCAAAACCAGTCAGGTTTCCTAATGCAGACTAGTGAAGAAATAGTTGGGTTGCAAGTTTATAGAAAAATATATTTTTATTATTCACAAACAACAATGAATCACAACGACAGGTTGTAGAACAACCCCCACAAATTTAAAAAAAAAATAGTATATGCAGGAGTAAGCCTCACGACACAATCCTTCTCTCCATTCAGAACTGAGGGAGACCTGAGCTGGAAATCTGGATTCAGTTTTTCTGGGCAGCCAGGAATACACTGAACCAACAACCAAACTGGCAGAAGCAAAATGCTGCTCCAGCTCAAATTTATGATACCACAGATATATTTGACAAGGTAAAAACAATGAAATAAAAGAGGAGAAAAATTACCTGTGCAAAGAGTAATGCAGCAAAGGAAGAAGAACTGAAAATTGTTGCTGTTGAGATTTGTTACAATAGTCACACAACAACCCAGTGAAAGTTTCAATTGAAAAGTTAAAATTAGATGGGAGTTTAGATTTGAGAAGGATAAAATTGTCATTATAAGAGAGAAAGACACAATTTCTATTAGAACAATTTTTTTTAATCCTTAGAAACTCAATGCTATATGATCTTGAATGTTGATTGTTCTGTTTTCTGACAAATCTAGGAGGAAACATGTTTCAAAGACACAAAGCTAAATTTGTTTGCAAGATGGTGTCTAAACTGCAGGAAACCAGTTTGGGAGATCCATAGACAATGGATAATGTGTATGTTTGTATTTATCTCTGAAGAAAAATTCTATGGAAACTTCTTAATTTTCTGTCACAAAATGGGCAGGGCTCATTTTTGTATTGCATAGATGTGAGTTGCCTTCATGACTGGCCCTGCCTGTAAAGGAGCGAGCATGACATGCTATGGCATATGCTGTGCCAACTTTAACCTTGCTGCTTCAAAAGGCTGGCTAAAAATAACCCCTCAAAAATATTGCTTGAAGTAATAATTGCTAGCAACAAGGAAAAATTTACAGTTAACATAGTGAAAGAGAACCAGAAAAATTTTAAAAGCTTAGTAAAGGAATGATAGCAGCTTACTACACTCTTATAATAAGACTCCCTTCTAGTCAGAAAGATTAACAATTATGTAATTACTGTTAACTGCATTAGATAAAAGCACCAGAAGATCATGAATAGAGAAACCAGTGCTGTGTTAATGAAGTTGGAAAGAAACTTTGCTCTTTACACTGTCTATTCCCCTGTAATTTTAAGAATTCCATATGTATAATCTTCTTTTATCAACCAAAGAAATAGATTTATGCCTGTTTAAATTTATCTCTCCATCAACTGCTAATTGACTTTTGAAAACTTAAATAATCTCACAGTTTGCTTGTGTTCCCCTGCAGATCTGCATTCAGACCCTCATTTTGTAGTCCCCTCATTATTGTTCCCTGCATCCATATCTTCCTACATGTCAGCCTCCTAAGGAGAAAGTTATGGGAATTTTTTCCAACAGTGGGTTTCATACTAAGAGATGTAGATTTGTTCTTTTAAAGGCTAAAGAGAATTTCATGGTTATTAACACGCTGGTTTTTTCAATGCAACTTCTCTATGTGCTTATTCTAGGCAGGGCTGCAGGCATCAGCTTTTATTAAGCTTATTCAGAACTTTCCATTGTAGCACCCAGTTTGCTTATAGACTTGAGAAAGCTTTGGTTATTTCAACCCAAATTTGTCATGTGAGTTTGAAACTGTGATTTTATATCTTTCTAGACTTGAAACACTCCATTAAATTTTGCACAGATATAGGAAATATGGGCAAAAGAATAACAGACAGAGAAAACAGTTTCACATCTCTGACCTTCATCTGTGTAGATCAAGAAGGAAAAAAAACCCAAAAAAGCCTGGCCTGAATTTTTTTGTAGAGCAAAGGAATCTTTTTTAACCCCTGAAAGAGCAGGGAAATGACTCACCACTCTTATTTGAGGTAGGGAGCAATGGCACAGAGGGTCCTTAGTGTTTTTAATCTGGGTGTCCTTTGAGAAGGAGGAGAACAGACTTGGGTTAATTTCACTCAAGAGTTCTCAGAATTCCCAGGACACCTCCAGGGGTCCCTCTCACTATAACACTGAAGACGCACGTGTTTCTCTAACATAGATCTTCAGGACCACAGGGAAAGAATTTATATTCTGTTTACCATAATTAATTTTTATGACAATCAATAGATAGGAGGAAAAAATATCAGGGAACAAAAATGCTATTGAGGGGGAAGAAGACACAAGTTGTATGTCACATATTGTAAATCCTAATACAGTGTTATTCTTAAGTTTATAGATATTTATGTCTTTAGCCACAGATCAACACTGATTTATAGGAAAGTTGAAAACTCTTGGCAACTTAAAACTCAATGAATTGAAAAAGAAGAATAGGCTAGATGCTGTCAGAATGATCCCAATGATAAAACAGAGCATGGCAGGAGTATATTAACTCAGGTTAGTGCATGGTAACAATGACGAATAAGATCATAGAGTCAAACCATGAACGCAATACTGCTAAGACTACCATTAAATTACATCCCCAAGTGCCACAACTGCATGTCTTTTAATTCCCTCCAGGGATGGTGACTCCACCACTGCTCTGGGCAGCCTGTCCCAGTGTTTGACAACCCTTGCAGTGAAGAAATGTTTCCTAGCATCCAGCTAAACCTCGTGGCCCAACTTGAGGTAAGTTGAGTGCATTTCTGTCTTATGTTCAGTCACTATCAATGAACACCCTCAGGGTCTTTTTCTACCAGGAAGTTTGCCAGCCAGTGTGGCTCTACATGGGGTTGATTGTGTTCATTTACCTTATTGCACCTCATAAAGATGGCCTCTGTCCTTTAAACCAGCCTTTCCAGATCCATCTTCCCACCCTCCAGCAGATCAAAACTCCTATCTAACTTTTCATGTACAAACTCACCAAGGGAACACTCAATCCCCTTATCCAGATCATTGATAAAGATATAAAATGGGCCTGGCCCCAACCCTGTTTTTTTGCCCAGCAAACAGTGCACCAATCCTATGGAAGGCAGTTTCTCCAGGAGATCGCCATGGGAAATGGAGTGTGAGGCTTTACTAAGGCCTAGATAAACAATGTCCACTGTCTTCCCTCATTCTCTAAGTGGGTCATCCTGTCATAGAAGGAGATCAGGTTAGTCAAGCAGTACCTGCTTTTCATAAATCCATGCTGGTTGTCCCATATGATGATCTGCTCCACACCTTCTGCCTTACCAAGGTCACACTGCATTGAGTCACATGGCATAAAGGCCCAATGGAACTTCCATATGATGTTAGAAAATCTAATCGAATCTGATGTGCTCAGCATGGATAGCATCAGTGATATGAGAGGTTTTGTACATGATACAGTCTCTCTGATGAAAAGATGAAAGTTTTATTATGAACAGAAATACCTGAGCTTTTTCAAATCCTTCTGTAAGTCTTAGCTCCATTTTATCTTGTGACAATGACTTGCACAGATTAATTACTTGACTAATAAACCACTTTCTTCTTTTCAATATAAAACTTGCCTTAAAACTGTATGACACATCCACATTCCTCTCTTTACTATCCATCACCTCTTTTATTTGTCATCTATTGAAATGCGAATAGCCGAAATGACACTGCTTTGTACAGATAGTTTTTAAAATTATTTTCATAATCATAACTGTATTTTCAAACATTTTTCTTTATTTGTTTTATTCTTCCATTTCTGCCATATCTTGGGGGCAATGAACCTTAGAAAATCTATAAAGTTGTCCTTCAAACCACAGTCACTCTTTACTATGGCTTATACTGTTGAGCAGCTAAAATGTTGCTGATAGTTTTATGTTTTCTGTCTCAAGAGTACTTTGCTTGCAGTTTTCATATCAATGTAATGATAGCTTCATTTTCAGATTTGATTTTTTAAGGTTTTTGGTGAATATACTGCTTTATTGTCTAATTCTCTCCCAAGAGGCTGAATAAGTAGGGCCAGTACCACATCTCCCAAATAATAGCCAAAGTTACTAAGTTCTCATTTCTTTAAACAATTAGAAATAGCAGCGGACATTTGTGTTTATTAGAGTAGTTTTGATCAAAAACCTGCCCTCTATAATGTCAGCTGGTATTCACTGCTTTACTGCTGGTGATTATCAGTGCCAGCTGGATAGACTGGGTAGTGTAGAAGAACTTCAGAAAAATTCCCTTGCATTTTCCCCAAAGAGAAACAAGGGATTAGGAGCTGAAACCTCCATTAATAATAACCAGTTCCATGTACAACAGTCCAGTTGGATCTTTCATGTATCACAGACCAAAACATTTTGTTTGCTAGTTTGTTGGATACATTAGGTAATTCAGGTTTATTTGAATAAACTATATATTTTAGCTCCAACAATGGTATTATATTTGACTGGAACAACATAAAAACATATTTGGTCTTTTGTCTCATCTGAGCAAAGAATTAAAGTGCTGATTAGTGGAGAGAACTTGAAGTTCTGACAGAAAAAAATACAAAGATTTTTAATATATAAAAAAGTCTTCTAAATCCAGTGTATTAAGCAGCACCACTCAGAACTTTATTAGATATTAAAGAAGCAAGAAAGTTTGCTGAACAAAGAAATTCCATTAAGTTTTCTAATTCTCCTTCATAGTTTATTGACATGAAGGTAAAGTCATTACATTAATACTCCCTTTTGCAATTAGCCTTATTGTCCATGACAAGTCTCATAAAGACATAGCACTTCATTAGTTTCAAGATGCATTGCTGTACAGAGTGTAAGGGAATCAGACCTGCCCCAAACTGCTGTAGACTCCACATCAGCGAGATAGTCCTACAATTTCATTATTGTACATTATTGCCTTAACTAGGGAACTGGTTGAAGTTTCTAACCTTCAGTGTTTTCTGTATAAATTCAATAGTGTCACCACTTTGCTTGCTGTCTCCTTAGTGACTAATTGATATTGAGCAAATTTTTAAGTACTTTTCCCTCTCAATACATGTGAAAGGTACCACATGACTGACAAACTCTCAAGTTCTGTCTGCATTAGTTAAGTTCATTCAGGAATGATGGCAATGCAGGAAAATAAGGGTAGCTGGTAAGTCAGATGTATAATAATAGCAGGACACAAATTTATTATTTTTTGCTGAGAAGTTATACAAGTGAGCAATAACAGCAGTGTCTTATAGATGGAATAACACAAGCTCAAGACGAGAAAGTGGGATTTACCTTACTTATTTTGGTATTAAAGAGCTAAATATCTAAGTACGGGTGAGTTATACTTTAGAGTCAGTGGCAAATGAGCAACTCACTTGAATCATCTTAGATGCTTATTTTGAAGCAATATGAATTGCATTTGGTGCTCGGATTATTAAAAGTTTTTATGGTCTAAGCCCAGCCGACAACTCAGCACCACAAAACCATTCCCTCCCTCCCCCACCAGCAGCACTGGAGAGAGAATCAGAAGGGGAAAGGAGAGAAGATTCATGGGTTGAGATAAAGACAACTTAATATGGGAAGGGAAAGCTGCCCACAAAACCAGAGCAAAATAAGGAATTCATTCATCACTTTCTATGGGCAGGCAGGTGTCCAGCCATCTCCAGGGGATTTGGGAAGACAAACACCATAACTCCAAACTTCCCTCATTTTTTCCTTCTTCCCTCTGCTTTGTATACTAACAGTGATATGTGATCTGTAAAATGCCTTTGGTCAGTTTGGGTCACAAATCCCAGTTGTGTCTCCTCCCAGCCTCCCATGCACCCTCAGCCCCCTGAGCAGCATACCAGAGAAAAAGCAGAAAAGGACTTGGTTCTGTGTAAGCTTTGGTCAGCAATAACAAAAACATCTCTATATTATCAATACTGTTTTCAACACTCATCGAAAACTTAGCCCCATGCTGAGCATTGTGAGGAAGATTAGCTCTACCCCAGTCAAAATGAATAGAAGGGTGCGGGTAAGTTGCTTAAATTTGTGCATTCAATAGCAGCTGCATAAATGTATTGAAAACTTGCAAAGAGCTGGCAGGTAAAGCAGAGGAATTTTGGGAGGTATGGCTTTATAGTGGACATCAAAATTTCAGTGTCCTTATCTATGAGCTACATCTAGCCTTTAGGTTAGAAGAAGCACTCCCAGAGTGATAAAAATTTCTGTTTTACCCCAAAGTTAGCTCTGTAGTCCAAAGTCCAAGGAAGAAGAGGTTTATCTCCAAAGAGATATATTTATCTACTTTCTGAAAAGAAGTAGCCAGGAAAGATCAGACAACCCATAGCTGAGTGGGTGTTTCTCTCTCTCCATTGCTTAAAGCTAGAACTTGGGTCACTTAGTGCTTGCAAGTACTTAGCTGCAAGAAAAAAAAATAAAAAACATATATGTATATAGGCTAAGAGTGAAACAGCAGGAACCTGGTAGAAGCTGTCCCACTGGTCCTATTTAACCTGCACTCACTACAGCCTTTGCATAAAACTGCCTGTGCTTGGACAGCCCAGGAGCAGGCTTGCAGCTAATATAAACCCCCCAAATTTGTTCTATAACATTCCCTAGTCTTCCTTTTGCTAACACATGTTGTTATAGCTAGAAATGGACCTGTATTTTTCAAATTATGAATATACCATGTGCTCTTGAGCATCAAGATGAATGAAACTGTGATCACATCAGTGAAGCCCAGCAAATTATAGTCAGGAAATATTCACAATTCACATAAATGGAAATGGTCAGACATTATTTTTTTTTCCTTTTAGGTTTACAGTTAATGAGACATTTCCATTAGAAACCCAGACAGGGTAGAATAGTTCCAGCCTTTGTGCAGGTTTTTTGGAAGGGAGACCTACTCTGTAGGGTTGCTTAGCTTTTCACCTTCACTATCATACAGAGTATCTAAGGCAAGTAGGTTCCTAATTTAGATGCCTTAAAACTAGGTGGGATGAATCTGGGAGTATTTGTTAGGCTACTCCACAATGCTTTAGCACCAAAATCAAGGAAAGGAGAGCCACCAGAAGGAAAGGCAGCACTATCAGGTTCCTGCTATTTACTAAAAAGAGTTAGTGCATTTCATTGAAATGCTGCAGGTATTTCTCTAGATTATTCAAGAAAGAAAATTAACAGTTCCAACCACCAGCTACAGAATCTTGTGTCTTTATCTGAAGCTGTAGCATTTTGCATTTCCTCTTTAATATAGACAGCCATAAACTGAATATTATTAAGATTTCTTCGCAGTGGGAATGGAAAGTAGAACTCACTACAGTGTCCTGTGTTTCTTTAATTTCACAGCTGAATTACCAGAGACTTGCTTAAAGAGGAAAGTCTACAAGAAAATTCAGAGCTGCTGGAAACACGTATATGTACATATAAATATGTTCAACCCCTTGGGTGTTATTAGAGTGGAAATAACATCTAGTATATGCTAAAGCTATGTGCAATGAAGAAAGGGGGTCATGCATTTTTTAATAGGAAATGACAGAGGACATTTCATCACTGCAGAACCATGTAGTTTTTACTTAAGCTAATTTTAAAATAGTGGCTTAACTGGTGGTAGTGGAGAGCTCAAAAGATGCTGAGAAAAGTAAGCATTTACCTTGTTTTCTTAAAGTGTGGTAGGAGGTCTTTCAGCTCAGAGTGACCTCCTCATGACTGACATTTAAGCCAGGTATCATAAGTTGATCATAAGTTTGATCAACTTATGACAGAAAAAACCAGGAAGGATATATTGAGAATTCGCACACCAAGCAAAACTTAAATGCTCAAAGGCTTAGAACATTTGATCCTTTGACCACTAGTATGAAGCTGTGCTTACTTGAAATTTTTTTGACAGATAGTGTCCTAACAGATGGGACTGCAAGTCTTAGGCATGTGAAAACCAGTAGTAGACATGGCTGCCAGACAGCTCCTCCAAAACCTTTGAAGACAGAATAAAGACAGCACTTAGCTTGCTTGAACTTCTAGATATTAGAGACAGAATTGATTGTAATGAATGAAATTTGCTTAAAGCATTAAAGAATAAGTTGATTCCTATCTGTGATGTTTTCAAATTCACCCCTTATTGGAGATGATTATCTTCTGTCAGCTTCAAAGAATGTATTTGCCATGGTTCTTGGGCAGAAGCTATTTTTCTGAGATAATTTGTCCAAAAAGACAGTACAGACTGCTGATGAGAATCACCATTAAATAAGCACAAGTGGGCTTATTTCAGGGTAGTGCCATGATAACATCCATACCTACAGTACAGTGACAAGGCAGGTGCCAGGGGATCTGTCAAGGACACAGCACTGGTTATGGCAGCAAGGGAATGTACAAGGCCCTAACAACCTCCCAAAGATGCTTGTCAGGCTCTCCTGTATGCTCAGCACTCCAGGGTGTTGGGAGTGCTCTGTTTCGGCAAGTTTTGTAATCACACAGCTGTGGTAGTGTGCGACACTATGCTGGGAAAAATCAGCAATTGTCTCTCAGGCTTGGTTTCTTGCATTCTGCATTCTTCACTGCAACACTTGTGATTGCACTGCAATGAGTTGTGACCCAAAAGCTCTGGTGAGAGCCAGGCTTCACCACAGTCCTGCAGGGAAAAAAAAAACCATGAAAGTGTTTTGTCAGCTCATGAATCATTTTTGCTGCTGTTGAGCTGGCAAGCACAGTCTGAAAGTTATCTGACTGCATCACTACTTTGGCTTTGAGTCCAAGCCAGTACATCAGTCTCACATGTGGTGCTCACTGCACCTTGAAGGGATTCTCCTAGTCTGGCCATGTTGTTTTTCTTTCTTTCTCTGGTAATACTCTGTAACCTACATTTCTCTCCCTATTTAATACATTTGTGCCTGATTTGTGCCTGGTTCTGCCCCTCCTGCTTGCTCTCCAAATATCATTACTCCTTAACTAAATCTAGATGGCTAGAATTAAAGAGTCTTCCTCTGCTGATAATTATTTTATTTTAGTTGGGGAGTAGCTTTCTATCTTTATCTGGGTCAGTATTAAGCTTAGCTTCCAGTGTTAATTTTCATGCTAAATATTCTTAATTTGTTCCTCCTTTATAAGAAGCTCCTTGATCCAGTAAATCTTCTTGTCCCTCCTACAGTGTCTCTAGTTATGAATTGCCATGATTCAGTGAATCTGCAGAGAAACTATTTTAATTATCCTCCCTTTCTCTCTCTGTCTTCTGCCAGGATGTCTAAGCCTCCTGTGGAGGGAACATTCCTATCCTCCTTCAGCTCCCCTGAGGCAGTTGGAAATTTTTCATGTCAAGTTATCTTTTTGTCTACCAAATCATTACTGGATAAGCACTTCTTAGTGCTGCGATGTTGATTTCTGTAGGGAGATTCCAGCTGCAGGGAAAGGAAGACATGAGCTCAGGAGACACTGCCAGAGAAAATGGATATACAGTTTATGTGAGACTTGGCAAAGCCACAGAAAGGCCTGATCTGCTGCATCGCTCTCTGGACTTCAAGTGTCACAGATTTCTGCTCCATTCAGTTCAAGAAGGAAAATCATGTTTGGATGATTTTTAGTTGGTATGTGTTTTATTTTTTGGATCCTGAACCCCATCATGCTTTTGGGTAGTGGTGAAAATGGGCGATGGGATAGACAATCTCCAGTTCTCAGATGTATTGAATCCAGCCCAAATAGCAGAGCTGTCTTTGCTCCAATTCCAATAGTTCTGGAAACTGGTTTCTGGGCATCCTAAGATGACAGAAAAAAGCATCACAAACTTTGCAAAATATTAGGGCTTTGCTTCATGCTCTGACTAACAAGGCAATCACTTAGATGGCAGCTTAAGCATTGGTGCAGTTAGCTGAGAAAAATTACAAAAGCCTGGATAAAGTGCTTCCCTCTCAGGCTCAGCACTGTCAGTCATCCATTCAGGCTTCAGAAGTTCCCCGGTGCTCTTTGTTTAGCAAGAGGCTTACTGGAACCACCACACACTGTGTCAAACTACCAGGTAATCCTTTATCAGTTCATCCTTTTGAAACTGTCATTGAAGTGTATGGACCTAAAGAGTGATAAGCATTAATAATACCGTGTTCTTTTTATCCATGTGTCGCAGTTTAGTCTTAGTTGGCTTTATCTTAAGCTCAGGATTTGCAGTCTAGGCTAGTCTGCTGCAACTCTCCACCTCCTTGTCCTTTTAAAAATGGTGCTTAACCCATGACATATGGATACATAAGACCAAAAAAAAAAAATCAAACAAATTTTTATCCAAGTCAGAAGTTTATGCCTGTTGTTTGTAACTTGGACTTCTTTTGGCAAGTGCTTCAGCATCCTGTCCACGATCCACTGGCTTAAGTCCCATAAGCAGCACAACTTGTCAGAGTGATACTCTGTTGATGTTGATGTTGATGTTTTGCTTGCTGAATTTTTAATTTTATTTGGGGTTTTTTTCTTGGTTTAGAAACAAACATTAAACAAGTATGTCTGTTATTTAGCATTAATCAAACAAGTAGTCAAGTGGAGATTTGAAACTGGATCTGAAGGATCCAGTTCATAAGGATTCATGATAATTCCAGATCATAAGGATCTGAACTGTTTCACGTGCATTTCTCATCCTGGCATCATCAGCCCATAAGAGCATTCATACAGCCATACCCAGTCATGCAAGCACAACAGGACCCAGAAGGATCAGCTGAACATCTGGGTACAAATCCCATTGCTCACCGTCCAGCACAGTTTCACTTCCCAGTGGTTTTATCTTCTCTTTTTCCAGGATTTGAACCAGTATTCAAAAATGCATTTGTGGAAATCTTCTTGTAAAGAGAACTAAACTTGCAGACCAGTGTTTTTTTTTATATGGTGTGAAGAATCTGGGTGTGTTTCAGCAATACATTGCCTGCCATACATCAGGGATGGCTTTGGGGCAGATGTCATGGAATGACACAGAAAGGAAGATGTAATTCCTGCTCTTGGAGCTACTAATAGATAATATATGTGCTAATCAGAAATATGAGTGTAGACTTAGCCAGTGCACTGCTAAAGTAAAATCACTCTGCCAGAGATTTTACAGTTCTCAGCAAGGTAATTTGGTTAAATCAGGAAAAGGACACAAGGATATAAGTGCAACATTAGGCAGCTAAATTCCAAATCTGCAGAATTTCTAATCTGTGTTCTATAAATAGGAAAAAAACAAAACACATAGAGCCTACGAGTGCCCTGAGATTCTGTGGATATATTGACAGTCTGGAGCAGCTAAACATCCATCTCACAACAAATCCTGCCAGGTGTTGGGCTGGCTCTAACTATCCTGCCACTTACCTCATGAAAAGCCTTTCTCCAAATATACACAATATTAGCTGCAGAGATAAACACAGGGACTGGGGAAAAAAAATGTTGTTAGTGACCATGGCTTTTTAGGTCAGAATAGAATGGAACAAAATAATTCCAACTGGAAGTGACTTAGAACAATCATCTAGTCCAATTGCTTGATCACTTCAGGGTCGTCCAAAAGTTAAAGCATATTTTTAAGTGGACCGTTCAAATGCTCCTTAAACAGTAACAGGCATGGGACATAAAACACCTCTCTAGGAAACCTGTTCAGTGTTTGACCAGCCTCTCTGTAAGGAAATGTTTCCTAATGTCACGTTTAAACCTCCCCAGACACAGCTTTGAACCATTTTCATATGACCTATCCCTGGATACCACAAAGAAGAGATCAGCATCTCCCCCCTACTTCCCCTCCTCAGGAAGATTAGACAGCAATGAGGTTGCCCCTCTATCTCCTATTCTCTCTCTCTCTAGTGATTTTAGTGCTTCAGTGCTGAAACACTTATCTAACACTGCCCTTGAACACCCATCTCAACTCTGTGGTGACCCTGACTGGATGCCTGGTACCCACCAAAGCCACTCTGTAACTCCCCATCACAACTGGACAGAGGAGAGAAAAAAAAAGGGTTCATGTATTAAGATAAGGACAGAGAGAGATCATTCACCAGCTACCATCAAAGGGCAAAACAGATTTGACTTGGAGATATTAATTGAAGTTATTGCCAGCCAAAATCAGAGCAAGATAATGAGAAGCAAAACAAATTCTTAAAAACACCCTTACCCTACACATCCCTCATTTCTGGGCTCTACCTCCTCCCTCCAGGGGCACATGGAGATGGGGAGTTCAGGCTATGGTCAGTTCATCACACATTTCTGCTGCTGCTCAAGGACAGGAGTCCTTGCCCTGCTCCAAGGTGGGGTCCCTCCCATGGGAGACAGTTCTACATGAACTGCTCCGGTGTGAGTCCTTCCCATGTGCTCCAGTTATTCCTGAACTGTTCCAGCCTGGAACAGTTCTTTCCACAGGGTCCTTTCCACAGGGTGCAGTCCATCAGGATTTTGCCATGGTCTTCCCCACAGGCTGCAGGGGAATCTCAGCTCCAGCACCTGGGCCACCTCCTCCCCCTCCTTCTCCACTGACCTTGGTGTCTGCAGAGTTGTTCCTCTCACATATTCTCAGTCCTCTCTTGTCTGGCTGCAATTACACCTGCACAGTAACTGTTTTCTCCTCCTCAAACAAGTTATCCCAGAGGTGTTGCTGCCATCTCTGATGCTCTTGGTCTTGGCCAGCAGAGGTTTCCTCCTGTAGCCTACTGGCACTGTCTCTGTTGGACATGGGAGAAGCTCCCAGCAGCTTCTCCTGCTGTAGCCTCTCCTCAGCTATCCAAACCTGGCCATGCAAACTGAATACAGACACAGAGCCACATCTTTAAAAAAGCTGACATGACTCTGAAATCAGACTGGATGGAAGACTGTTCTCATTCCTTTGTGTAAGAGCAATGTTATCATTGGAGTGCTCATTTAAAGAGGGGTGGAAATGTAAGCATAGTCTAAAGCCCATGGGTTACAACACTTGCAGGAATGGACCTGGTGTCCACTAAAGACACCACATGGATTACAGTAAAGAAGCAAACAGCGGTTTAAGGAAGACAAAGGAAAAAATGATTTTGAAGTTTTGTTTTGTTTTTTAAGATTATTGGCATGACTGAGGGCATTGGGAACTCTGCAGTGATTTCACTGCTTGATTTTTCCTTTTAAGGAAAGATTTTCCAGGAGGTAGAATTTAGGAACAGAATGATCTCCCCATGGGTCAGCTGAGAATGAAATATCTGACAGCACAGCCACATAGCCTCCCCTAGCACATGCTGACATACTTATAGAAGTTGGCATGCCTAAAGGCTCCTTATTATTTATTCTGCCTCTCCTACAGTCCCCTGAAGCACAAAAACTCAGAAATCTGTGAGGTCTTGCTATGCTCCAGCTCTTTTGCTCCCCCATTTATATTCCCTAGGGTAACCACAGGAGCAAAGAATAATGTCTAGAACTTACAGTAGCATAGGAATTCATTTATATACATCTTATTGTTGCAGACCCTTGTCCATCCCCTTTAAGGATACTGGATCCTAGGCAACAGCATATATTTCTGTACAATAATGCTGAACAAGTTCATTAGGTTCAATGTACTAGTTATGTAGATTTTCTCTCCTTGACTTCAAAAAATAAAAATAAAATTTAAAAAGGCATTCTCTTTCCAGGTAGTAAAAATTTGTTAAGTTATTGTCTATGTGGCAAACTTTAATATATTTAGTAAAGGTTCCTAATAAAATATTTGCTTTAGCCATGACCCAGTTTTGGAAAAAGTGCAGTTTTAGCTACAAAGGTGCAGTCCTGAAAGAACACAAATATGCATGGCAATATTTCAAACAGAGGTTAGTTATTAATGAAATTGAAGGGCTTGTCTTTAGCCTAGTTATGATAACATTGAGTATTTTTCCATTTATAAAACGTGCTTTAAAAGCAAAAGGATTTTAAAAGAAAATGAAAATTATTTGTGAAAAACCCTAATTTCAGGGTCTTGCTTTTCAAATATAATTAACTTCTTCTGTAGTATTTATGTCTGTGTGTAAAGACTTACTTATGCCATCACTACCAACAACAGTTACTCCACAGTTTGGTGAAGCACTGACTTGCTGCAAGGGGACACTTTTCCATAGTGCATTATCTTGCCCCACACTGAGGCTGGTGGTACCAAGGAACCAGAAGAAGCTGAATGGTACCAAGGAACAGACAGTTCTACAGTTCTTTCTCAGGCGTGAATTCTCTGCGCCTTCAGAGTGAATTTTTGTCTCTCACCAGCCGTACTGTTGTGACTGGTACCACTGCAACTTTCATCTAAGTCAGGTAGCTCTTCTTAAGCTGCTCTTCCATTTCCTCTGATGGATTTCCTGACCAAATACTCCTTACCTCTCTCCCTTTCTGTTCTCACTATCCTTACCCTGCCCCTATCTCTTCATGCACCCAATCTTTTCCATTGTCCTGCTGCATCAGAGCTCTTTCACATGACCCCTTGGTACCCCTTCCCAATTTCTTGTCTGTACTCCAGGGTTCCACATTTCAGCTCTTTGGACTTTTTTTTACAAGAAGGCCCCAGTGAATCAGAATAATTTCTCATTGTATACCTGCTCCTGTTTCCATGCTTACTGACATTGTTCTGGTCTTTCCACCTCATTGTTTCCCAGTCCAGCTCATCCCTGTGTTATACCCCAGTACTCCTTCTCAGTCAGCTCTAGGTTATAATTCCACCATTTTTTTTGACAGCAGTTTTTCCTCACACAGACCCTGGAACTGCTCTTCTCTGCTCAGTTTCCTGCCTTATATTATCATGCTCCAACTCTCCTCCTTCTTTGCGTTCACATGACTGATCCTGATATGTGTGGGGAACCATATTGGTGGGTGTAGAGAGACAGAACTCATGCTCTCCTAAACTGCACAGAAAAAATATCTTCCTCTATCCAGCCCTTCCTCTGAATAGACAGAATAGAGAGCAGCTGGATGTGAACCATCAACAAGGATTTGCTGACTAATATTATTCCTTAGCAAGGTGAACACGAGGACAGTAAAAAGGCTGATGTAACAGTGTCCTTCCTTGCCAAGTCTCTAATTCCTGTTCTACAGTGTAAGGACACTGGATCTTCTCAAAGGTTAGCAGAACTTTAATATGGATAAAACCAACTTTTTCCCTCCCTAGTTACATTCTTGGAAACAGCTGAATAAACTTGGTTATAATTACAAAAAGCAGCCAGAAGCAGATACCAGCATAGAAAATGTCACCTTGAACAGTCAAATTTAAAAAACATTTAAATTAGTAAGTGAAAACATGGGAAATATTCTTATAAGAGGAGGTGCCATCCCAACCTAATTATAGATTATGTTTTCGTTCTTGATGTAATATGATTTAAATTCATTATCCATCTGTAGTGAGAGAAAAGATTCATTTTAATTCACATGCCTCATCTAGCATTGCTGGGTTAAAAAATAATGATAGCAATGGATTAGAGGTCAGTCTCACCAGGAGGAGGAGTTAGTGGTTATCAATGTGGTGAAAAAAAAAACATAAAACCCTTTCAAACCTTCTGAGAATTCTCTTTTGTAGGGAAGCCTTCAAACAATGTCAATAAATCTCAACAGAGGCCCTAATTTAATAAATACTCTTTTACTTCCTGATTTTTTTGCGTATGACTAGAGTGGTGTATGATTACAATATGACTAGCTAAAGAAATGACATAAAGAGGTCCTTAAATTCCTCCAGAGTGATGGTCAGCTATATTTGTTAAATTTAAGAATGGTGTTTGCCAGCCTATGTGGTTTAAAAAACCTGGATGCTCAGTGCAATATCAAGCCTTTGCTGAGCTATATAACTAGTGTAACATTATTTCTCTCCCTCACAGGCACATTCTTTTGAACTGAAAAATTTAGTCCAGCAGTTGAAGACTGTTACACTTTCCATTACAAATTACTTTAGAGACCATAACATTTAGGCACTTTTAAAACTGGATGAATGTACTAAAAGCGACACTGCATTAGCATAAGCTCAAACTATTGTTTGGAGTTTTTTTTAGCTATTTCAGCTAAGAAGTCTTTGTTCTTTTCTTTTCTTGTCTGCTTAGCCCTTCTCTTAGCTATCCCTCAGTATCAGTTTCTTGAGCTGATTCAAAGCATTAACATGAAAACCAGACTGGACTAAAGCAGTGCACAAACACCCCTTGGAGATTTTTTAACTTTTGTAATGAATTTGAGTTTCAGAATGTGCTACATATAGCCCTGTACCACAAATGCCACTTTTATGTCTTTAAGGTAAGTATTTTTTATGCAGGTACAAAATATTGTGCAGTGAAAACACGTACGTGAGCACAAACAGACACAAATATGCAGAGTTTAATTGCTCCTTTATGGCCTTTCAGTACTTAAAGAAAGCTTATTCAAAAGCTGAAGAGGGACATTTCATATGGCCAGATAGTGACAGGACAAGGGAGAATGTTTTTAAAACCTAAAAGAAGGAAGTTTTAGATTTAAAATTAGGAAGAAGTTATTTAGTATGAGGGTGGTGAGGCCCTGGCACAGGTTGCCCAGAGAAGCTGTGGATGCCCCAGCTCGAATTATTCAAGGCCAGGTTGGATGGGGCTTGGAGCAACCTGGTCTAGTGGAAGGCATCCCTGCCCATGGCAAAGGGGGTTGAACGAGATGACCTTTAGGATCCCTTCCAACCCTAGATATTCTGTGAATCTATGATTTTACAGAATATTTTGCTAGAGTTTATAATGAAAATCTCTAGGATAGACAAGATATAGGAATTGACATAAATTCTGTTATAGATACACTTACATCAGCAGTTCAGTGATGATTTGCCCTAATTATACATCTGACTCAGTACTCCACAGAAAACTGGAATACTCATCTGGAGAAACAATACAATACATACCCTTTTTTCCCCCCAACCACAGTATCCAAAGCAAAACAAAAACAACACAGCAAATCCCCCTCCCACAAAAAAACCTACAAACAACCCAATATAAAAAAATTAACCACAAAAAGCTCTAAAAAGCAAGTAACCAACCACCCAGTGACTGGAGGTTAATATCAAGACAGCATCTTAAAGTAGGAATTTACTTATTTTTTGCAATATAATGTCTTTGGATCTGAGCCTTCATTACCCAGTGCAAATAAAAACTCAGAACTAGTAGCTGTCCAATAAAGATCTAGACAAATCTATACAATTAGTCCAACACAGGATTCCGTCAGAAACAATTGTCAGGCCTCAAATGATACTGGGCAAGTAAGGACTTGGGAAAATAAGAGGGAATGTGGCCAAGCCCTTGTCTGTTTAATCGAGCACAAGATGAAGTGAAAGACACAATATGAGCCAGTTGCTGCTCAATTACTGTTGAAATTTTGTTAAATGAGTTGAATGCTATCTTATTTACATAAGAAAATCTCCACTCATGCTTCACTGAGCCTCGGCCAGACCTTAATTGAGACTTTATGGTTGAGTTCTCAGCAGAGGTGAAGAACTGGAACGTTAATTCCAGGTGCAGTGATTGGCCTGAATTCAGTCACATTCATGACCTTGATGAGCAGCATCCATTCATGCAAAATTCCTGTAACAAGCCAACACTTGAGCTGAAATTAGACAAGCAGTTGCCTATAGATTGAAGCCAGGCTTGAATGCATTTGGATTTCCCTGTATTTATATGTACAGCAAAATTCTATTTTCCGTGGCTTTTCTCTGGCTCATCTGTAGATGCTTGTACTGAGAACTTTTTCAAATTAAGTCAAAACTGTTTTTGGAAAATTGTCAAACTCACCACACCTAACAAAGACAGGAGGGGTGGTTTGTTGCTGTTTAAAGTGCCACACAGGTTGCCCTTACCTGTTCTGCATTTCATATATAAGGTGGTTTTTTTCCAAGGAGTGATAGAAGGACTATTTATCTCACAGTGAATTTTGATATGCTCAGGAAGTTCTGTAACCCTGTTGATAGCTGAAGCATGGGTTGTTTGGGTTCAGTTCTCTGCTGTGACAGTCTTTCCTGAGTGGTCTTTGGTAAATTATTCAAGACCAGCACCCCACTTCCCTCCCCAAAGTCAGTAACTTTGAGGATGTGCATCAAAATGGAAGCAAGTTTTTAGGTTTTAAATATATGTAAAAATTTTTTCCCTAAACAACTCATTGGAGTAATTCAATCTAAATTTAGTCTTTGGCATGCAACCAATTACCAGACAGCAAAGTTTTTAGGGGCTCTGCAGTTGTTATGTTTGGGGCTGATTTTTGGCTCAGTTTCTAGAAGATGAGTTGTGCTTTCTGTGCTCCACTGGCAGGGACTGGATTCAGTTGCTGAACACAAGATGAAAGTTTGATGCTTTTTCTGACTTTCTCCATCACAAATTTTCAGTGGTTAAGGCTTGCAAAACAGCAAACATACATGATACCTGATCCCAAGCAAAGCTCAAAACAGAGCCATAATATAGAAGAAACCCTTGGAAAACCTTGGACACATACTTTTACTCTCTGACAGGGTACACCCAAAACTCACTAGAAAGTTAAGATGAAAAACACATCTGCAAATATGACACAGAAGCCCATTTTGGAAATCACTGAGTTAATGAGATCAAACCGCAGAGCAGTGAATATAACAGAGAGAAACCCAGATTCTTTCCAGTTATGGTAAAACTATTGAATTTTCTAAACATTCCACTTTTTTCCCTCAGAGATACCATTTTCATAGCAAACCTACCATACATAATTGTAGATCTTAGTGTTCCTTACCAGCTGAGATTAATGCTGAACCTACAAACTTTTCCTAGCAAGCCTGGTGTGTAGTTCACCAGAATTTTACTCTTAGATCAGCAGCTTGCTATGGCCCTAAGACAAGCACATCTTCCTCCATCTACTCCCCGAATCACCTCACCCCGTTCACAGTCTGTGCTCCTGTGTCTCTCTCTGGGGCAATCTGTTCAGAGCAAGCTGGCAGGCATGTTACAGCCCTCAGAGGCTCAAGCACCACAGGGAAGCTCCAGGCACCTGCAGAGAACAGGTGTTCTCTAAGATGGCTATTTGCTTGTAATAATTGAAGGAAGCAGAGGGAAGAAGAACCAGTGGAAGAAAGCTGACTATTGTGTTTTCAGAAGGTTGGGATTGCCTTCTGACATCAGTGACTGGAATAATGTCACGTGTAGGGAGACAATTGAGTATTGGCTTTTTAGAACAATTTAATTAGGATTTTCTATTTGCATGGGGTTGATTATGCTATATAATAGACAGGGGAGAAGTACAGAAACAAACAAATAAATTCTTTCCACCCTCCAGCAAATTTCCATGAATGTACATAGGTTGGACCTTAATGATTTCTCCATCCTTGGGAATACATTATCTCTGGGTGTACCTCAGTCCTGGAATAATTTGCTTGGATATCCACAGTACTGACTGGAGCAGTTCTCTTGAGCGAGGAATATGCTGTCCCCAAAAGGCTGTACTCCACCTTGGCTCTGCAATTTACAGGTCAGAAAACTTTCCATATTTGTTACAGGGCTTGCAAGGGTTTTTCAGGGTGAAGAGAGAGACGAGAATGTTGACCTCATGTTCAGAAGGCTTGATTTATTATTTTATGCTACATATTACATTATTACTATGCTAATAGGAATAGAGAGAAAAATTCTCAGAAGCTTGCTAAGCTAAGAATAGAAAAGGAATGAAATAACAAAGTTCTGTGTCCAGGCAGAAAGCAAGAACAGCTCTGCCGTGAGTGGTCAGTAAATCCAAACACTCACCCAAGACCAATCACGGATCCACCTGTTGCATTCCACAGCAGCAGATAACCATTGTTTACATTTTGTTGCTGAGGCCACAGCTTTTCAGAAAGGGGAAAAATCCTAAAGAAAGGATTTTTCACAAAAGATGTCTGTGACACATATTAATTGAAAAAACCTTAGGTAGTGGGAAGTGCCTGAGGTTCTGCCCTAATTTTTTGCTCATATATCCATTTTGAGCCTTTCATGCCTGGCTATCAGTTATACCCAGAGGTTAATTCCTGCTGGAAGAATCCCTACACAGCATCCCACCTGTCACAGCTCATGTCACCCACGTTGGTGCTGTTGTGAATCTCACAGCAGCCATGCCTTAAGAATAGGGAGCAGAAATCCCAGGACTATCACAGCCTCTATGGTGAACTCCACTGAATCCACTGATACCTCGAGTTGCATCCAGAAACAGCACTTCTGCATTTCTGGAGCACTGCATTCACAAAATAAATAAAATTATTTGCTCATGTTTTGTAATCAATTCAGACATCTGCACCCACAGCATAGAATTTCCTTCCAGCAGCTGAATCTCATACACAGTTTTCAGACTCAGTTGCTTGAGGTCTAAATGCAGCTGGTCCCTTCACCAGGGCAAGGAATTTTGCCTAAACATTGAGGGCATAGCAAGCTGAAACCTCTTGGATCACTGCTGGGTACCAGGGCACAAGGATCTCCTCCAGAGCCTAGTTCATTAAGAGCTTCATCAACATCTACGGATGGAAGCACAAATTCCACATTTCAGTTACAAGATTAAAAAAGGCAAGCTGCCTCTGGGAATTGTTTTGCAAAATGTAGTATGTGAGAGAAGAACAAACACCAAAAATTCCCTGCCAGATGTTTTCTTTTAATTGTAAGATTTATACTCCAGTAAGACTTAGTCCTGAAATATTATCTTGGCATTCACACAGATATAACCTATGAATCTTACATCATACAACTAATACCCTCAGCTTTGATCTTCAAGGGGTGAAAAATGCTAATACTTTATACTACATTATTTAGGGGCTTCCTAGAGTTCAATATATTACCACAGTCCTGTTATTCAGCCATGAATAGATTTCCTCTTCAGGAAGGTTATATTCATCTATGCAGGAGAGACTGTAAGAAATAATCCCCCATCCTGTCAGGCAATTAAAGCAGTATTATTCTTTGCAATTTTAGGTTTTAATTTACTGTATGAATACTTATACTATTAAATAAAATATTTTTATGGAAAAGTTCTAGGCAATAATGTTAAAGCCTAACACCTCCTACATATTCTTCATTATGAGCATATTATGGTCTGGCAGAAAACCAATGTACTTCAATATTTAAACAGAAATTTAGGAAAGGAGATGTATTGTTCTTATACCTATAGACAAATTAATTACTTAAAGAGGTTTATTTTATTGATAAAATTTATAAAAGGTACAGTTAAGGTTAAAATGTGATTTTTGTTCTCAGTTTCCCTGCTTTTCCTGTTTTTATTTTCAGTCAGTCATTTGTGACATTTTGAAAATTAAATTGTGAAGTGAAATTTTCCTGTCCTATTGACAGTTCAGCAGTAATTCTTAGGAGGTGTGATGATCAGAGTAAAATTGATTTAGATGTTTATGACTTCAGACCAAAAACCAAACTACATTCTTCAGCAGACTGAAGAATCAGCAGATTGAGGTGCCACAATTTGGGGCAGATTCCTTTAAAGACTTCATGGGTTTATGGCTATAAGCATACAAAAACATTTTTTCACAGATGCACAGTATAATTTTCTATATGGATTATTTTTTAAAAATTGATTCTAAGCTATGTTTCAACAATATGCAGAAGTAAATTCAACTGGTATTTTCTGATTATATCATACATCAAAAATACATGTTTCAGAAAGAGCACACCAGTTATGAAAAATTTTGCTCTCTCAGAGAAGCCAGTAAGAATTTCCAGTTTAGAGGAAAGAGAAAGGCTGTAATTAGCCTCATTAGGTAAAATCTTTCCCAGTGTCTATATCTGAATGTGCAAGCCTCATCCTTCTCTAACCAGTAAAGAAATGCTGCTCCTAAGGCATGAGTCAGGTAAACAAAAAGGAGATGAGTAAAACCACCAATTTCCCATCATCAGTTAAAGAAAGAGGGTCAAATTACGATGCAGGTGTTCAAATTGTATGTGAGTGTTGGGTCAAATATGCCTTCCAAATATATTTTCATTGTCTGAAAATTTATTTGAAAAACAGAGCAGCAAGTGTTCAAGTCCCTGTTTCAATAAACATTTCCTGTGCAAAGAGGATCAGACTGACAAACCCCAAAGCAGCTGGATATGAATAATGCTTATATGGGCTAGGGAAGGATCAGGTTCAAAGAAAACATGCAAGTGGATCAGTCTTCAGTGCTGCTCTGCTTCCCTTGGCCACAAAACACTTTGGGTTTGCCTGAGAAGTGGTGGAAATCCTCCCTGATCTTTGAAAAAGGGAAGAGGGAGGAATGGGATTAATACAATATAAATAAACTCAGGTGAGGTGGTATGAGCAGGAGTTCTCCTAGAGATTTATTAGTGATGTAAAGACACTGTAAAACGGAGCAGAGATGTTGTTTTTTTTTTCAAATGCTGGCTTCTCTTTGTGACATTTATGATGAAATTCTGCATTACAGTGTAGCTTCCTGCTGTGCTTACCTATTTTGAAAATGTTGCTACCTCTCTATTAGGGTAAATAAAGTGAATTTATTGAAAATGTTGCACCTACTTTGACACACAAAGAAGGAAGACCTAAAAAATCGATAAACCTGTCATTTTAACTTTGAGAACGTGGTAGATACTAGAACAGACTGTTAAACAATCGGTAGGTAAGAACCAAGAACAATATGCAGTACTTGAAAATGTCCAGTGTGGATGTATCAAATGAAAATCGTATCAAACCTATGTAAGTTCCTTCTCTGATGAATGACCTTGTTTAGGATATGGAAGAGAAGCTGAAAATGCGAAATTTTCTGACTGTATTAAGCTTTTAAACATTCTGTATCAGCAAAATTGGATATTATAGCCACAGTGTGCTGTCAGAACCCAAGAAATTCCTCTGGCTGCCCTGGTGGTCTCGAGCCCCTGCCCAGGGGGCTCAGAGACCTCGGCACAGAGCTCAAGATCCCTGTGCCTTTGATTTAGCCCTTGGAAAAAACAATTACCAACCTTATATGAAGAATTACTAGCCACGAAAATTTAAGTAGAATGATAGTGAATTTATCATGGGGTGAAAAACAGTTTTGTAAGGTTTTTAGAATGGAGGTTCAGAGGGCAAGATGGAGGAATCTGGGCCTGTCCAGCCTTTCTCCTTTTTCTTCTTGACCTCCATCTTCTGGGTGATGGTGGCACTTTTAGATTGGTTTAGAGTAGAAGCTCACTGTCTAACATAGGTGATAGGTGTTGGAAAGTAATTGTAAATATTGTATATGTAGTTTTAGTATAAAAAGATAACCCTGCCCCAGGGGAGGCAGAGTGCCTCTGACTGTCCTGCTGAGCGGACCTCGGCAGGGCAGGAGAAAGAATTTTATAGATAAGATACAATAAACAACTCTGAGGCCGAGAAATTAAGAGCTCTGACTCCTTCTTCGAGTGCTGGGCAGGGAAAAGAGACTTTCTGACATATCTCGGGGTCACTCTGACCAGCTAGAGAGTCCCAAGATTGGGTCAATGTTCAACTGGCTAAAAATGGCACTTAGGGAGTGATTTTCATTCCTTTCTCTATCAAAAAAGAGAAGGTAGGTTTTGCAGGGCATCCCCAAGAACTGCCTTGGTCCTAGTCCTGGTTAATCTTTATATTTGTGGCATGGATAAAGGAGCAGAGCACACGTACAGAAGCTCTTGGGTGAGGAGGGTTGTGGAGGAATGGATCAGAAATTCATAACCATGCTGTTAACTGCTGCCAGCATTTGAACCATGAGGATGAAATCCAATAACCAAAAGTGCCATGAATAGTAATGCCTGTGGAGGAAACCTGAAGTGCACAAACACAAATGGGAGAATGACTGGAGGAACAGCAGGATGGGAGGAGAGGTCCAAGGTCACCATGGCTCACAAACTGCATCTGAGTCGACAAGATAATGTGGTTGCACAAAAGGCAAATCTCATGCTGGGCTGTATTAACAGCATGACTACGGAAGTAATTATTTTGCTGTACTAAACAGTGATGAGACCTCAGCTGGTGCACCATTCCCCAGTCTGAAAATAAGATAGGTGTAAATAAACTGGACAATCTCTAAAGGAGAGAAAAAAGACCAAAAAAACCACAGTTTATGTCAAAAGGCTGGAAAAGTCTACATATTTAGTCAAAACAATATCAGGTAGAAGCATAAGGATATATGAAATGAAATTAAGTAGTATTAAGACCATGATGGTCATTTTTCTCCTTCACATCTTATATATGTGTTGCAAGAAATGGTGACTTAATTCAAACCAAAATGTTTGAGGAAGAAATTTCAATTAAAAATCTTATGACTTTGAGAAATAAGGAAAATTTATCAGCTTTGTAACTGATGTTTGGATAAACTACTTGGTCTCCTGTGCTGGAAGTTTATAATAAATATTGGAGAAGATTTTTTAAATATTGCATGGATTTATTTTTTTCTCCTTCATAGGGAGAGAATAAATAACTGATCACTCAACATTCTGTAACTCTTATGTATCTATAAAAATATTGCTTAAACAAAAATTATTATAATAGGATATTTAATAAGTCTGTATGCTTCGGTTTTGTACCTAAAAAAGAACATGGAAAATTTTTCATAGCACAAAAAGGGTTCATGAAAATTATGTTAAGTTTGCACTTTGGGATGTTGGAGTAGGATTATGTTTTATTAGAAAATGTCAGCATAAACAAACAAGCACACAAAACCTCCAAAGAATAAATTGCCTTTTTAAGTAAAAATGTCACATTCCCCAACCATTTTTTAAAGAAAAAGTAAAGGCTTTTGTAGAAACAGAATCTTTCCTGAAATATTCAGTGGAGCTGGAAATACATTTTTGAAGAGTTTTACCTGAAAAAGTTTTGAACAGTTCTCTTTAGTAGTGAAGAGATTGGTATTTGCAGCCATGATCCTGTGGGGCAACGATTTTGCCCTGTTTCCAACCTTGCTGCCTTTGAATTAACAGAGCACTTTGTTCTTTCCACAATCCTTTTTTCTCAGGGTTTTTTCTTTCTTTTGCCTCTCACTACTGCAAATAATTCTCCCTCTAAATGGCAAAGGGAAATTATAGAAGACAAGTTTAGATGAGTAGATAACAAGAAATCATGGAACTTCCACAGTGGTCCCTTTGCTAAAGCCTTGGAAATCTGTCCTTCACTTCCCAGAGCATCCCATCACCCCCAGCAGGAGTGATGGTGCTGGGGCAGGAACACTTTGTGGGGTGAGGTACTGAGAGTAATTCAGAAACAACAGAATAGTTGAGGGTGGCAGAAAAACACCTGCCAGGGAAAGGATGAGAGATGTTGTACCTTGAGTCAGAGTGGTGAAGCCAGATGCCATGAGTTAAAAATCTTACTTGTACTGTTAGGGTAATTAACCAGCTCTTGCGTCTTTTGCAATCTCACTGCTGTCTTTATAATCTCAAATGAATCAGTTCCCTCATCCACAGTAAATTATTTGCAATAGAGATAATTTTTTGAATATTTTATCACAGTCCCTGCTACATTGGCTCCAGGCTCATTAAGAGATTTT
Organism: Melospiza georgiana; assembly: GCF_028018845.1. Classification (NCBI taxonomy): domain Eukaryota; kingdom Metazoa; phylum Chordata; class Aves; order Passeriformes; family Passerellidae; genus Melospiza; species Melospiza georgiana. The sequence continues at coordinate 8,305,182 of NC_080433.1, forward strand.
TGGTGCTCCTGTAATATGAATAAATATCTTTGAATATATTAATATTTTTTTAATGTACGTATAAATATATGAATAAAGCTTTATCTCATCATAGTTACACTAACTTGAAGTGGAGCAATGCATGAGTGACTCAATCAGAGACTTATTGCTAGCTCATCTTAACAGCCTTTGTCTTATTATTGTTCCCATTTTCTGTGTCTTGTTACATTTGAAAAATGAAGGGTGACCTCTTTTACAATTTTCAGGGGTGCAGTGGGCTTCTGAACCCCAATTCTCTCAGCTCCAAAGCCCCAAAGGATCACCTGGGCCTTCTGAAGGTTTTTTGCCAGAGGCCCCTGGTCAGGCCATGCTCCCTGGTCACAGTGCAGAGCACATTTTGCACATTTTTTTCTGCCTGGACCAGCTCAAGAGCCACCATACAAACTGTCTCCTGTTTGAGATGCTCAAAGGCTTCTTGTCGCTCAAGGACTCACTCAAAATAGCTCTTCTTTTGGATCATAAACCAACTATAACCTGGAATATGTCATCTCCAGAATCCCACAAGGCCTAGGAAAGCTTGTGCTCCCTTAGCTGGTGGTTACTATTCTGTTTATCACATCCATGTGCATGTTACATCTGAAGACAATTTATTAAGATACTCAAATGAAACTTAGTCCAAAAGGTGCACTCCTGAATAAAAGAAAATTTTATAAAGTGGGCCAGGTTGAGCCTCTGTAGGCAGATTGCAGCAATAGGTGAACAACTCCCATGTTTCACCCAAAAGGTCTCGTTCATGTTTAATTATGCCTCAGCAGAATAAGGCTCTATGATTTTTGCAGAGGTGATTTACCATTTGTTTTCATGGCAATGTTGCCCTGCTAATCTGCACATCTTTTAAGCTCCTACCATGTTTGTATTTACACATATCTGGTATAGGTGAAAACATTCATTATACTGGTTGAAACATTCATTATACTGATTGAGTGATTAGAAACTTTAAAGCATAGACCTTTTCCATGAAAAAACATTCCTGAATTATATTAATTTTGAGATCAAACAATTCAGGTTTTAAGTCATGGCTGTTACAAGCTGAGAGGTTCTTGTTATCAGTAATTTTAATGCTTTCATGAAAACTGCAGCTACTCAACAATATGGCAAAAAATTATTCAATATGTAAAACTACTGAAAAACAAAGTTTTATCTAGCTGCTAAAGAACAATTTGATGGCAGTCATTCTGGTTCAATAGCAGCTATTAAACTTTTAATGGTTTTATGCTTTAAAGAATGATAAAAATCCTACTAAATAGTACTTCTGGACTGGTTTTAAAATCAGCTAATCATGTATGATTAGGATGATAGCATTTATCACCACTGTAGCTGGTGACAGTAGCTCCTACTGTATTCTGCATTTCCAATGTCTATCAAATCCTTAGAAAATACAATGAGATAAACAGTGTATCATTACACATATTAGAACTTCAAAAAGCTGCTCAACAATGCCATATGCCTCATGTCTCCATCATGTCACTTATTCTCATGATTCACATTTGATATTTTCTGAAAGCTTGAGTTTTTAGAGACCTGAATTCTAAGACACTGTCTTTTTTATGCCAGAAATCAAAGTAGAATGATAGAGAAAACCTTAGAAACATGAACTTCATATAAAAGCAAAAGTATTAAATCTTTTTATTAGGAATGAATAATAAGAGGATATATAATTACCATACAAATTAATGTTTCTGTGGCTTTAAGGAAGATAATAATAACAACTCTGATTTTCACAATAACATGAAAAAAAAGCAAAAAAATTTGCTGCTTATTTATTCATGTCTAGCATTCCATGTAGTTTTCAGCCCAACACAAGTTAGCCAATGTGTGTGTGGAGACACACTGTCCTGCTAAGCATCTCTTTAAATTGAAAAATTTGGATGGGTCTTGAGTAAATGCTGCATTGCAGTACACTACCAGGGCTCCAGATCTATACAATGAACCTTTTTTTAGTATTTTCAGTTCATGTTGCTAATTTGGAAAGTGGAAAAGATGTTAAAATGCTTTAAAGACAGAGAACAGTGTTTGAGCTGATTGATTTTTCTACTTATATTAAAAACTAAAAGAAGCTTCTAACAACTGCATCAAAGCTGCTAACAGCTATGGCTAATTTTCTCTCTCAAATCCACTGGGCTTTTCCTCCAGAGTTTAATTGCAGTTATCCACTTTCCTAGAGAAACCTCAGTTCGTGTCTCATGGCGCTGCAGAGTCTTTGCATCTTTGTGATTGATGAGAAAGGTCTGAACAATGGACATTTATTGTCATATATTTTTGCACAGAGCACTGAAATGAATTCTGGCAGAGTTGGTTTGGGTTGGTATAGGCATATTCCCCATATTCTGTGGCAGGATAGATAACTCCATGTCAGTTTTAATGCAATTAGCTCTTCAGCCAGGAAGTACAAGAACCACAGCAACACAGTCACCAGAGCAGGCAGCAAGAATGCTGTCCCAGGAGTACTGAACATGCTCATGAGGCCATTCTGTACATACTTGAACATTGTCACAGCCAGCCTGACAAAGACATGCTTTTGGGGTTTTTTACTATGTGTGGCTCCTATGCCATGCTTAGATCCTACCCAAGGATTCAGAGGAAAGAAATCAAGTTGAAGGTTTCTTCTCAGCTAAGATCATGTAAAGCTTTTTATTCAAGGGTGAGCAAAATTGCCATAATCAGACAATGAATCAATAAGCAATCTTTGCAAACGGTATGGCTGTGCTAATGAATGAGCATAAACAAGTTTCTGTGGCCCAGATGCTGCTGCATCACTGCCCTCTTCATTGCACACTGTAGAAAGTGGGGTTTGAGCACTCAAGCCAGAAAAACACATGTCATAGGCAGAAGGGAATAGCCAGATACTCACACACCCATGACCTTGCTAATGAGCTCTGATGAGTTTCAGAGGCTTAGGTTCAGGGTCATACTTGCCTGACATGCATTCAAATCTGAGTTGGCTTCAGCTCATTTAGGGTCACTAGCAGAGGCTGATGCTGGGTTTGGGGCTCTGCAGTGTACTTTGCTGCTCGAATTCATGGTTTCTGAGTAAACTCCCTCAAGCTTTAAGTTTCACTTCTTCTGCCTGTCTGAGAGGGGAATATCAAGATTCTCCCTATCACAAACTGAAACCAAGGCTTAACTTCCAGTTTTCAGTGAGATATTCATACATAGCACTGCAGTCCTCTGGTAAAGGAAAGAAAAGCAGTGAATAAGTAACCTATACTCTTTTAAAATTATTAGGAAAAACCAGTTTCCAAAGAACAGTGTATTTAAAATAAAACTGCAGTATTTTGAAACAGATCAGAAATTGGGAAACCTCTTCCTTAGGGCCTGTTCTAGTCTTAGAATTCACTCCAGCTTACTTGGATACTTCACCAACATGTGCACCTTGTAATGGATAAGGTTTTATTATCTTCACTACGAAATTAGAAGTTGTCCAAAGTACCATAAAGATGACTCTCAAAACACAAATATACCCCAGGAACTGCTCTGAATGCCACTGGCTTAGCTACTGCACTCTAAACTGATCAGCAAATGGCAGCTAAGAGGTGTTTGTAAAAAGCAGAATAAAAGCTCAGGCAGCTTAGTTGCACCCTTCCATGACAAGCTATTCTTTTACACTTAAAGCCAAATCAGACATATTATGTGATCTGCAGTCAAAAAAACACAGAACCCCAGACCAGTGGTATTGTTGCTATGTCCTTTGTGGTCTCTCTGAGATCTGACTTCGCCTGGTCTTGTCTTCTGCATGACTGGGATTCAAAGCAAACATCTCAGAGCAGCTGGGCAAAGCACTGCTGGTGTCAACAAGCAGTGAGTCACATGCCAAAGGACAGCGTGCTTCCTTGGGAGAAAGATGTGATGCTCTACAGGAATGTCAGATTAAAATCAAGTATCCTGCCTTTCAGGGCTACCAGACATGTAAAATATTCACCTTTGTGCATCACAATCAGTATCAAACTCAGAGTATGAAAGGGAGGGAAAAGCTTGTGTGGATTTGATCTCTGCCAGAGCTGAGTTTGACTTATAAATGGGTGGTTGAATCTTCTGGAAAAATCTGTCCTGGTTTGGCTCCTTTCCTTTTCTTTCCCTTGCAGTTTATACAATAGGCCAGTTAGAATGGGAATAGAGGGAGGCTAAATGATTGCAAAACTGGAGTTATTTTGCAGGGAGTGGAAATGAATAGGCAGGCCTGACTGCTTTCTGTGGAGTGTGGGCATTGTGGAGAATCCAAAAGGTGACTGGAGAGGACGACTGGAGCCCAGGTGGGGCTAGGACAGCTAATGGTACAGACACTAATTAGTAAGAAAAAGAAGGGTGACCAAATCTAAAGCATTTTATGTTATTTAAAATCTTTCTTTTTGCCTTGCACGGGTGTGGCATACACATGAAGCCAGGTTTTCTCAAAGAATTGGACTCAGTTTGTCTTGCTTTGCTTATGTGTCTGTCCCTGCTTATGTTTTTTGAACTGGTTAATTCCCTCTTTGACTGAGGGGGCAAAAGACATCACAAAGGTTGACTTTGATTAATCACCTCTCATGATGGTACATGAGAGGTGATGGTCAGGACAGACAGAATGCTTCGTAGTGTCCTGGAGCCTCCAGACTGCCTTCAAACATTATTGACAATTAGACATCAGAGAAACTGCTCTGGATGCAGTTCATTAAGCAAAGCTTGAACCAACACTTGTAATCAGCCTTATCTAGCTTATTCAGTTCTGCTGCTCCTGCTAGTATTTCCTAGTGGGACAGATCTCCCATTCATTTGTATTATCAGGATTTGTTTTTCCTCCTGTTACCTTCTCATTCTTTCCCTCTGTAGAGGAGGTGTCTTTTGTTTGACAACAAGTGATTCTAATTAATAATTTTGTGCTGCTTTTGAATTGTGCAGCTCTGATTAATTTGGGGGACTGGCTATAGGGTTGAGCTGAAGTGGCAGTGAGTTGTGAATGCAGGCTCTATTATCTGTAACAGCACAAAATGCTTCTGCAGAGTGGTTTGAAAATTTAAGTATTTCTTCCTTCTGTAATATGCTATGCTTGCTTAAGTCTTTCAAAGAAATGTTCCTATTATGTGCAATGAGAGGTTACCCAAAAGTTAAGAAGATGATTATTCAAGCAGTGGAGCATTATAATTCAGAGGCTAGTCTACCATTATTTCAGTCTTATTGAAGATTGGCATTATTGTTATTAATACCTATAGGATGAATTTAAGAATTTCATTGTATGCAGAGACAGAATATGATTTCATAGTCATAATGCTGGGTCCTCTGACTTCCTTGAAATTTCCTGCTGTTCCAGCCCAGCAAAAATTTTTTTCCATTTATGTAGACCTGCCAGGATAACATAATAACATGTGAACTCATATAAATAATCTAAGTCACGTACTGTTAAAAGTGAACTGTTAATACAAGAGGTGTGAGTCCTTGTAGGAGTAAGAGCTATCAGTATGATTTTTATGCCTTGATTCAAGCTGTTTATCTAATTCTGAATTTGTAACGAAGTACACTGAAGTGTGCATCATATATATATATATAGTATCCAAATACACATATAGAGAAATAACTAAAAATAACTATAGGTAAAGGATCTTTTCTCAAAAGGGAAGTGAACTTGAATGTGGCACTGTACAGCTGTGTGGCTGCTGCTGTGGGAGCTGGTAAGAAATAAATAATTTCCACCCATATTGCACTGCTCTCAGCTGTATCAGTGAGGATAAAAGGGAAGGTTTTCCCTGGTAAACATCCAGCTCTTCAAGCTCTGACTTCTCTAGAGTAGAAATCTTCTTAAATTTTTGAATGTAGAAATGTCTGTGTATGTGCAGTTTATTCTGGTGCATAGCTGAAACATCTAGGGATTAACAGAGTACAAATACTAATGAATAATGAACCATGAAAGCAAACAAGACAACTTCAGACATCATGAAATCTTAGAACATCCTGAGTTGGCAGGGAGCCATCAGGATCATCAAGTCCAACTCCTGGCCCTGCAGGAGACACCCCAGGAATCCCACCCTGTGCCTGAGGGCATTGTCCAAATCCTGCATGACCTCTGTCAGGCTCAGTGCTGTGAGCACTCCCCTGGAGAGCCTGTTCCAGTGCCCAACCACCCTCTGGGTGAGGACCCTTTTCCAAAATAAACCTCCCCTGGGTCAGTTTCATGTGTTTTCTCCAGTCCTGTCACTGGTTATGAGAGAGAAGAGATCAGAACCTGCACCTTCGCCTCCCCTTGTGAGGACATTGAATGATCCATTGAATGATCTACAATGGTCCAGGTCATCTCTCTATGTTCCCCTGACAGAGCTTTGCACATCTATGGCAAGATGTAAAATCTCCTTTACTCCTCAGACCCCATGTAGAATTTGGCTTTAGTATCAGTCATGAACTTAAACTTTACATGTTTTGAATGGAAAAAAAAAATTTCAACTGACATATTTTTCTCTTGGTTAAATGTTGTTCTCCCAGGTGAGCAGCTGAGGTAAAGGTAAAGGTGTCAGGGTGACTCATGAACTAAGGGAATAGTGATGTGGCTGTGAGGCTGATATCAACATGAAAACTTCTGGGATTTTACTATCTTGACAATTTATGATACTTTCCTGACAAAGGTCAGCAGCCTGGGAGTTTGTTTAGAGACCATGCTGCACGACTGATGAAAGGTAAATGGCATCTTTGTCTCTGAAGTCTCACTTTCTTATACCTTTTCTGAAATTGTAATGCAGACTGCAAAGAAAAGGGCTTAAAAAAATCCAGATAGATAGATAGCAAGGGACCAGAAATACAAATCCTTGTTTTGTTCTTTAAAGCCATTAAGCATAAAATGACAAAATGAGAGATATTTTCTGAATATCTAAAACATCTCTTATTTGCTATAAATGATCTGCTGAACACTTTCAGTGTAAGCCAGCTAGGAAATATCTGGAATGATTTTGTTGGCTTCAAGTTTATTAGAGGGTTTTACTGCTGGATCAAGAATAGGGTACACAGGAAATTACAGAGTTGCTATTGCTCCATGTTACTATAATTACTATTAATCTAATAAATATATATACAAATTTTGTATTTGACAATAAGGAAAGATTAACAACAAAAATCAATGGTGGGCAGGGAATGATAGGATTATGTAGGTTGGAAGAAACCTCTGGAGGACATCTGGTCCAATCTTTAGCTCAAAACAACATAAATTTTGATCACACTAGAATTGAAACACACGTGGAACATGTTTCATGTTGCAAAGCATGTCTGATGGTGGTGGTACAGATGGAAAAGATGGGGTCCAGATGACAATTCCATTGCTCTGTGTGGCACTCAATTCCCTTTGTGCGTGTAGTCTTGAAGCCATCCTGCGTGACTGGCCCCCATGCTTTTAGGCAAATTGAACCCTTGTCAGATGTAAGAACTAGACCTGATTAGGTTTTATTCAATGAAACATTTTTGGTCTTTAAATCCCATTTTTAAGCTGTTTCAGGACCAGGATAAAATTTCTAGTGGATGGTTGATTGAATCATCTAGTCCACTTCAGTAGCACTAAGAGAGAAGGGGAACAAAGAACAATTGTCACTCCCTGTGTCACTTAGGTAATAGAAATAAGTGGAAACAGCAAATGTTCAAGGAACAGAATCTGTTGAGTAATGATATTCTGACCTCTTGTAACTCAAAGGAAATTTTGTCATTGAATTCTCTAGGACTTTGCTTCTCCCTTCATTTCATTTGAATAAATCTTCCTTTCATCCTTAATAAATCTTTAAATTAAATAGTGAATTTGGCAAAAAATGTATAAGGTGCAAAATGTAGACTCATCTGTTCTCTACTGATGTTACTTGCTTGCCCAAGCAACAGAGCTATTTTAAAACTACATTTCTCCATCTGTGAAAGGATTATTAGGGATCTCTAAAAATACGCAAGGACTGTCATATTTGCTGCTTCAGTGGTGTTCAGTCCTTGTTCCACTGCATGTTTGGCCAGCATTCATGTAAAGATAATTTTATAGGTGTCTTATGCTTAATGTGCATGTAAGACAGCAATTTCCAGTCTATATAAAAGATATGAATATATCAATCTTGCTAAAATAAGTATGAAACGTTCCTGCAAACTAATTTAGGTGATTTCTATGGGTGAATTTATGTTTCTATGAAGTATCTTTATTTATGAGTAGGGTGGAATTAAACTATATGGCTTATAATGTCAGTCTCTGTCATCCTAGAGAGGAAACTGAGAGTCTGTTCAGTTTCTTCTTGAGTATTCAAGACCCCTCTCTGCCCAATGCTCTCTGCAAAGTTGGTGGTATTGTTCTGCATGGTGTTCCAGGGATTCTTTTTTTTTTCCTTGTTGTTTTGCAGAGAGATTCAGACCTCTCAAATCAAAGAGCTGGAGCTCTGAATTACTCTTTGGGCACATTTCTCTCTTCTCTCTTTGGACTATGGCAGTAATTTAGCATGACTGCACTCCTAATTCAGGAACCTCCTGCAGCCATCCAAAGGAAAGTGAGCCATTGAGACTACCCAGTGAATGGCTCTAGAAGATGATGTTGATTTATTTTTTCCTTTTCAGGGATGACAAAATAGTAAAGACAGTTCTACTGAAGAAGAATTGCATAATCTCTGCAATTAATGAAATCTTTATTTTAGGAAGGTCAAGCAACTGAAGTGTCACTGTGGCAGAGTCATTATGCTGCTTGCTGTAGCACTGTGAGAATAAAAGACTTTGAAAGGAAAGCAGTGTGTAGACTTTTGATAAACACTGTGAAACAGTTTAAACACAAACAGTGCAAACTAATAAAGGTAAGGAAATATACTAGTTTCAAAAAAAACCCCAAAAAACCACAAACCAAAGCCTGAACCTTAAACTCCTCCCTCCACAAAGATTTTTTTAAATATTGCCCTAAGCTCTATTCAAATAAGATACAGAACTGAAGTGGGGCAAAAAGAAAACATCAGGAAGATCAGCTCATATGGATAAACCATTTAATTACTGCAGATGAGGGACTGGGGTTGCTGCTCCTTGGTTTGACAGCCCAGCACAAACCTCTTTCCATGAAGAACAGAAAACTCATCAAACAAACAATGAGATCTAGGGACTTTTAAATAATGGCTGCTCCTTGTCAGATCATGAGAAGGGGCAGCCAGAAGGGAACAGGGTGGGAGCAGTGGGTGCATTATTGACCAGTTCAGTTTACAAAGAGCAGCTGAGAGCAATTTGTACAGAATTTAAGAGTGGGAGTCCAGGCTCAGCAAATGAGCTCAGATGAAGACCAGATGAGACATATGGGCCAGTAAGAAAAAAAAAAAAAAAAGAGATATATGATCTCAATGTAAGAAGTAAACAGTTAAGATTTGATCTTTCTAAAGCAATATCTGAGACTTTTTGGGTCAATTACAATTTGCTCCATGGAGAAGTGAAATTATTTTAGAAATGGGGTTTCCTTCTTGCGTATTTAGATGTTCAGAGTAGTTTTCTTGTTCCCTGAGTTCTCTGAGATTTCTGTTTTCTGTCTTTTTTTTGACATATAAATGCTCCAAAGCAGATGATCCCGAGCTCAGCTCTGCCATTTACAATCAGTCCTCAGGGAGAATCCCTTTGGCTTACAGCCTTTGGCTGCCACTGAAGCTCTGGCAACCCAGCCAGTGCTTCAGGCAGTAGATCCTCAATTTTCAATTCAAAAAAAGACATTTGATTTTTAACTTCTTGTCTGCAGCATCAGTTCCCTGCCATTGATGTCTGCCTTTAACATTGTCTGAAATAAAAAACACCTAGATAGATTCCAGTGTAAGATAGATACCTGCATTAGATAGATGATGATAGATTGATGTAATTCCTACATTAATTAAAAGGTAGTATGATAAATGGCAAATGACCAAACCATATGGCAGTTTGACATAAGGGCGGGCTAAATTTCACATTCAATGCAGCTGATTCGTACCATTGCTGATGGAAGCAGTTTTCCTTTTTCCCCTGGGTCTCAGCCAAGCACTTGGTCACCCACTTTCCTAAAGTCAGGACATGTGTTTGGTTTTCAGGCTGGGGTGTTGGAAGTGTGGCTGAAAACAAATCCACTTTTGTGGATTTGTGAGTGTTTTTAATCAGATGGACTTGTGGGAAGCTCTGGGAACACACAGCTGAGAAGAGGAGGAGAGGCAAACCCACCCCTTTTTCCAGGAACCCATCCATGCGCTGGGTTAAAGTACTCATGAAACTGCATCCCCAAAGTGAAAAGATTAGCTAGCCAGCTAACAAGAACTTTACATTTAAAAGAGTCAGGTTCTTATACTCTAATGAACTCCCAGGGACTTTGATGATAATTTAATCAAACTATGCATCTTGAATATCTTGCTCTAAGTTATTGTATCATTTTTCTCTCCTACAAGGCCTGGTCTGATAAATACTTTTTATTAAGGAAAATTGGCTTTAATACATCAGTAAGACAGATTAAAAAAATGAAGTGATTAAGTTATTTACTGCTCATAAAAATAAATCCAAACCAAAGACAAGGACTTTTCTAACCTGTGGGAAATGGTGCACACATTTAGTTTTGATGTAGCAATATTTTTTTCTCCTTGTGGATCTTCAAGCAGCTACAAAAAAATATAGTTAAAGGTAACCTTAAATTTTTCAGACTTTCCTTTGCAATGCCTGAAATGTAACAGCATAGGCAAATAGAAAAAGCCAGTATTTCTGTGTGGGTACCTTTGCTTTGGACTGGCACTTTCCAGAATCTTCAGCACAGAAATAGCACATAATCTGATGGTATTATACTGACACCTTCATTCCTGAATGCTGGGATGCCATTCAGAAATAAAGACATGAGCTAGTGTATTCTCTTTTGCCTTACATACTGAAGAGCCACAGAAAAGTAAAGCTGATAACATGGAAGTACAACTGCAGGAACTCTGTTTTGGCTTAATTGTTAAGATTCAGGACACATATGTGGCATAATTTGAAAATAATTCAAACTGAACAAATACTCTGAATAGTTGAAGGATGTGCGGATAAGATGTGGGTGGGGAGCTGCTATTAGCTCTATTCCTCCATGGCTGGCCTTAGACCTACTGAGTGTACACAGCAGAGCACGTTCCTACTCCTTGGCATGGAAGTTAGCTGTGAAATCTATATATAATTGGAGGCTATTGGCAAGGGATAGATCATCACACAAGAAAATTTTTTTTTTACCAGAAAAATACAAAGTAAGTACAATGCAAGGTCTTTAATTTAGAGATTCATTAAATAATTTGTCCTGTAGTGGTTGGGTAGCAACAAAAGAAATTAGATATCTTTAGGCTTCCTGTTGCTCTTGAGACAAGTATGAATTGTTAGGGTGGTGAGGTCATGCAAAGACATAATACAACTATTGGATGTATCAAATTAGAGGGTTTATTTACAACAACAAGTAAGATTTTAACTCCACTGCATAAACCTTAAGATGGCTCAATGTAGAACCATGTCTGTAAATTACATATCAAGCAGAGTCTATCAAAGTCTCTTTGAATGATTGGGGAAATACAAAACACACTTTAAAAGATTAATCAGCAGTGCTTGGCTTATTTAATTATGTGAGAGGGAAATTAATTACTTCATGTAAGTAAGTACATTTTGGCATGAGAAGAAAACATTTAACAGTAGCAATAAAGTAGAAATACTTATGTTAAATGATGATTCTGGCAGAAAACTATATAGACAAACTTATCACAGATATGTTTATACCAAAAATTAACTGACATCACAAGCATTGAAATAGCTTACCAAATAAGACAGATAAGGTCTCAATGCTGCATTATTCCAACATGAAGCTAACTAAACTTACGGGGGAAAATCATAGGAGAGAGGTGAACCCAGAATGAAAAATTGAAGTCTCTGAGAGGAAGTTATGGATTTTTAATATCTTGATATTCCCCAAAATGCAGGCAGGAGGATATAAAAGAATGCATTACGGTGATTTACGTGGTAAATCCAAATTACTGCTGTTTGTCTCCCAAGGCCAAGAATATCTTTTCTGTCTTTTTAATAATGTGACTGCCATTAATTTTTCCATTCCTCCTTTAGAAGGAAGATGAGTGGCAAAGCTGAAGACAAGACCCTGGGTGAAGAGTCCTCCTGCTTTTAGTGCAAATGAAAAGTGTCCATAGTCATGGTCAGTCAGATTTGCTCACAATAATCTCATTAATCACTGGATTTTCCCACCAATAGATTGTCTAGTGGTTTTCCTGCATTTACTTCTATGGGGATCTCAGCTCACCCTACAAATCACCTGCTGTTGCAGGAGTATAAAATGTTAATGATAACAGATTTGGAGATGTAACACAATCTCTTAATAATTTGCCTCTCATAGCAACAATGGATGCTTGGTGAACAAGGCATGAAATGTTTCCTTAGCTATGTTTAGGGGTTTCCTGAGATAGAATTTTTATTCCACAATAATTCTAAATGGGTATATCCTCTATTGTCTTTGAATCAGAAACACCATAGATTTCTTAGGCTTTTCTCCAGTTTTGGAATACAGTGCTTTGTTTCATTTAATCCTTTGTGGACTGATGGCTGTGAAGGCAGAAGGGGTGAGAAGGACTTGGAGAAGATGTTTGAAAGACTCATCAGACTGAAGACTGCAAGCGTGAAGGATGAGCACTGACAATCTATGAGTCACACTCATCTTTTGTTCTTGCCTCATTTAAATCAGTCTTCAGGCCACCCACAGCTCTTTGTTTAATAAGGGTGAGCAGAAATAGTCAATAATTAACTTGAAGAAGATCAGTTAGAGAAAAATAAGGACACAGATTACACCCATAAACATGTGGCTCAGGTGTAAAACTTGCAATTATTTTTGTACTTGGCCAAAAACAAGCTGTGTACAAGAGATTTGATTATAAACCCATCAAGTCAGTAGCTGATGCTGTACATAATAAGAAGTGATGAAGTGTGACGGCAGCATATCTGGTACATTATCATAGTAATTTGTAGACACGCTGGCTGGAGAAATGCATTGAGTCACAAGGCTGCCATATCTGAGTGAAGAAAAGAGCTGTGAGAGTGTTTAAGGGTGATTTTGGAAATCACTGCCTTTGCAGGGCTGCACAATGGGCTCTTCAGCAGCAGGGTCGTGGATCTACACCAGTATGAGAAAACTAGCACCTGTCATAACTATTAATTTTCCTTCTTTCTTTCTTGCTGAACAGAAATAAATGTGATTAAGTATGTACTTCAAGATTAGTCTTTGCCCAAAATGTACAGCAGTTAATACAGTAAAAGATTTTAGAACATAACAAATGAAAAAATCATTTTATTATCTTAAAATTACAGTCCTTTTCTTCTAGCTCCATTTCGCCCCTTCAATTTCAAAGTTCAGAGGAAAAGTAGGAATGTAACGTTATCCAACAATCCCCTGCAAAAATATTTGCCTCTTTATTATTGCATGTTAAATGTCTTTGACTGAAACAAGTCTAATGGAAGTGAAGCTTGGCCAATTGTCATTCCAAACCTAGGCCAGATATTAAAGATCAAACAAGGTAAAAAGATGGCGTATTATCCAGCTGGTTTTGTACCTTCTTATTTAACCTTATATTTTGCAATATATCTGGAGCATGCTGTTCTCTCTTCATTGCAAAGCAACCAATTTTTAGGCAGAGTTGCCCCAAGTTTTTTCCTCTGAATGGCTCTACAAAATGGTACAATAAAGTCTTACCAAGAGCAAGTCCAACCAGTAAAGATTTAGCAAACAGACTCTGCCTCATTGGTGCCCAAAAGGCTCATGGAAGTTCTTTGTTCATTTGCAGCCAGCTCCAGGAGGAGCAGCATATGGCTTTTACACTGCTGACGTCAGTGAACTTAGTCTGTGTTTACACTCATGCCAATAAGATCAGAATTTGTTCTTAGTATTCCAGAAGTGAAAATCCTCAGACATCATAAATAAATTTTTCTATACAAGCCCCCAAAACCTCAGAATGCTTCATCTCAATATAACACAGGGATGAATTTCGAGAAATGACAGATTATCACAGCCTCTAAATAAACAGTTTAGGCCACAGCAGTGCTTTTCTCCTTAGCGAGAGTTTCTTTACTAAATGCAAGTAAGTAGATTACCATAAATCCTGTTAACTGTTTTAGGAACAGTGTAGGGACCAATTAATACTGAGCCCCAATTCTCTCTCTCATCTCTCCCTTTTATAATTCTGCTTGTGCTGCTGGACAAGATTGTAAGAAATTAGCAGAGACTTTAAAGTGGTTAATGTGAGTTGAACAATTAAATATATTACCCAGAAAAACTGTCAGCTGGAATATGTGCATGAATGAGACAGAGGGCCACAGGCAGAGAAAACTGAGAGAAAAGTTTGTCTATGCCAGTGCTACAGGTTTACTGTATTTACAGCTCATGGTAGTTGGTGCTCTAACTGAAGATGTTGAGGACTATTTTGACCATTTAAAACTCACAATAAAAGCTGATTAGTAAAAAGGTTTTGTGGGGAAAAAGAAAGTGTTACTAGATCCTTGGCATCTTTCATTTCTATTGTTTCCAAGTCAGGAGATATTTTTTTACTTCAATATCACCAATTCTTCTTTTGTTAATTGATAAAATTGTCTTCTGTATTGAAAGCTGAGCTGAGTGCAACAGAACACAAGTGGCAGGAGGGAAAAAGAAAAGGAGAAAAGGGAAAGGAAAAGGAAAAGGAAAAGGAAAAGGAAAAGGAAAAGGAAAAGGAAAAGGAAAAGGAAAAGGAAAAAAGAAAGAGAGAAGGATGAGTAGAGGATAGGGAGGGAAGATGTGAGAGGAAAAGAAACAGAAAATTTGGTGTAATTTAATAGTATAACTGAAGTTTTACTCCAGAAAAAAATACAGAAGTCTTGTGGTTTTGACCTCAGCATATCTGAGTCTTCAGTAGTTATATCTCAGCATTTAGTTGCTATAAATACTCATCTAATGCCTTAATCATAAGAGTGTTCTGAGACTTTATTTTTCCCTTAAAATGTTCTTTCCAAAGCAGGTGAACAGATTCTTTCTGACTAATTCACATTTGTGAGAAAAATAAATCTGCTGCCCTGCCTCTGTTTCTCCATGTTTAGTTTGCCCTTGCTCCATGTCCTTCCCACATGCAAAGTGGTACCATCTAGAGGAGGAATTTGTTGTTGTCAATTGCAATCACAAAGCACAGAACTGGCCTCCAGCTTATTAACAGTAGTTAAACATGACAGACTGAGCCACAGAAAGGCCAAATGTTTCCTTTAGAGGAACTACACACATATGAAGAAAGAAAAATGTCTTCCAAGCACCCAACTCACTGCATCATCCCCTTCTTCTCAATGGATCCCATCTTTTTATGAGTTGGTCACAATCCCTCCTCAGTTTTGACCTCAGTTTACAGGTACACGTGTCTGAAGGCTAGAGACATTGGATATTTCAGAGTAGGTACTGACTAAGCACAGGTACTCTAAAAGATATATTTGAGAGACACAAAGGTTCCAGATTCAGACTGAAAATCTACCAGTACTCTGAAACTCCTATTTTGGGAAATTAGGAGACAAGCTGACATACTGCCCATGCAAAATTGCCAGCCTTTGAGCTGCTTAAGGTGTGTCTTGGCTATTTGTTTCATAGAATCTGCAGGCATGTCTGTACTGCTGTGTTAGATGAGTCCTAGAGTTCTGCCTGTGTTCTGAGATGGCTAAAATTTAGCTCACTCTTGTCTGTGAATCATTTAGCTGCATTATCATATCCATTTCATATCGAAAATTTGGTCTCTGCCTGTGGCAGTAAGAATGAAATGACTGTGCCTGCAGAGGAAACCAAGGATGCAAATAGCTCTTACACAGGGAAATAGATCCCTGAATTTCCTCCATTTTTCTGTTTATAGTCTCAGTGAATATTCTCTGCCTTTCTGTTTACATTCTATTCCCTGTTTGTTTTTTATTTTTTTCTTCTTCTCTTTTTTTTTTCCTACTAGTCTGAATTAAATCTAGCCTGCTCCAAAGATTTGGTGTGTGTATTTGGGTTTTTTGTTAATGTATGTTGCCTGTGGCATCACCTATTGCAGACACAGATGAAAGCTAATACATCATTATCAGCACGTGGAATGAAGAGGCCTACTTGTGGAATTGTCTAAGTGATACACCTGCTTATTTGTATTGTAATGAGGCCTGAAGACAAAAACCCTCCAGGTCACTCTGTCTGAGTCATTGCAGAATGTTAATATGGCTGTAATGAATTGCACCTCATACAGGGATGTTTGCACTTGGATGCAAACCATTCAATTACTTCAACAACCTTTAGAGGCCAAACCCCACCTGTGCCCTTCCAGAGGCTGTCAGTTCTTCACTGAGGTTTGAATCAGAGACATATATGCCATGGGATACCTCACTGCTGGAATTTTAGGACTATGTTAATTCAAAAAACTGGAATTTATACCAAAAACCTGAATAATATGACACAGGTGAATGCAGAATTAGCATTAATTTGTCTTCATTTTAAGTACATAGATTGTCCACAGACATGCCTGTGATAGTTTTCTGGATTCTCTTTCTTGTCTACTAATGGAGAGTCACTGTTCTCATCTTCTCTTGACAGCTGAAAAAGGCACAACAAATTACACTTTAGAAGTGTCTATTTGTGTCCACTGAGTGTAAAGGAGTCCAGAAAACCAGGTCTAATTTAGACAAATGCATTGAAAACTTTTCGAGCAAGATGGGACAAATTCCACTTCACATCTTTTGAAATGATAATGGCACCTAACTTTTTGCATTTCTTCTGTATGCTATCCAGACCATTTGCTCTCTACAATGGATGGGACTCATTTCACTCAACTTTAGACAAGCCTGGTGTAGACATCTATGTACAAATGGATCAACCCAGGCTCCAGTTTTCATCCATGAAAACAGTTAGATGCTTGCACTACAGATATTTGTATGTGTCAGATGAATTGGACACAAGGAGTCTTTATTTGCCTGCTCTGTCTCTTGAGGTTAGGCATCCTGGAGAACAGAAAACTGATGGGCAGGCAAGTGCAGATTCCCTCAACATAAGGTTGAAGAACCATAGGAATATGGTGCCATGCATTCTGAGTGCATGAGGAAAGGATCAAGAGGCAGGTGTCAAGAGTGGCAGCAAGTGAAATCCTGGTTATAAATAAGGAAAAAAGTCCTCACTTAGGACATTTAGTCTAGCCTGAGAGGCTCACAGAAAATACTTTGTCACTGGTGCTGAAAGCCTTTCAGCTTCTTGTTCTGCCATGCTGGCAAGGGGGCTGGGGGTGCATGGGAAGTGTTGAGGAGAGAGCCAGGACAGGTGACCCAAAGTGACCAAAGGGATTTTCCAGACCACAGGACATTGTGCTCACTACATAAAGTGGGGGGAAGAAGGAGGAAGTGGGAGGATGTTTGGAGTGGTGGTGTTTGTCTTCCCAACTCACCACTGTGCTTCATAGGGCCCTGCTCTCCTGGAAATGGCTGAACTCCTGCCTGCCCATGGGAAGAGAGAACTTAATTCCTTGTTTTGCTTTCCTTGCGTCCACAGCTTTTGCTTTCCCTATCAAACTGTGTTTATCTCAGCTCATGGGTTCTCTGTCTTTTCCCCTTCAATTCTCTCCCCAGTCCTCTGGTGGGAGAGGGAGCAAGGGGCTGTGGGAGGCTTGGTTGCTGCCTGGGGTTAAACTACAACAGCTGCACTCTCTCAGTCTTCCTGAGATAAATAAAAACTGATCACAGAGTCTTAATGCACAGGCTCCAGGAGAGACAGTTGTGTTGTGCCTCAGAGAGTCACTGGGCACCAGTGATCCTCTGTATTGCTGCTGCTTTAATTGGCCTGTGGTTGATAGTAGGAAAATGAGATGCTTTAAAGTGCATTAAATTCCAGTTCATCCAGTGCTTGTCAGATTTATTTTCTGTTTGCACCCTGCTGCTGTTTGCTGCTGGCTCCTGCCCTGGGCGTCCCCTCTGAGTACAGAGAGTTACACAAAATGTGAGCTGGGGCATAAGGTTGCCCTTTGCTTTAAGGGCCACATGAACCTCCAGCCATTGAGGTTCAAAGCAGCATGAACCACTTAGAGCATCAAGAGCTGCTGGCAAGGGAAGGGATGGGTTGTGTGCAGCACAAAGCTTTATTGTTATGACTTCCAGGGACTGCTATTTATCAGTGGCCTACCAGACAGCAACCTCTCATTTATCTTCTGTTCTTGGGTATTGCAGAGGAGGTGAAAATGGGAGTTGGATTTACTTGACTTGGCAGTGCTGGGTTAATGGTTGGAGTCAGTGATCTTGAAGATTTTTTCCCAATCTGAATGATTCTATGATTCTATGGTACAGAAAATCTGATTTGTTTATCAGGAGCTGTGAGAAATGGGGACTGTAATTTGCGCTCTTCACCTAAATATGCTGTTTTTCGAGGGCGTTAACTAGCACATTTTCACACTGCATTTTCAATCTCCCCTCACTAAGCACACATGAACTTTTAAATTCAGATGATTTTTTTATCAAGAATTACACCTTAAGGATGAGTTTTTTGGGAAGAAGACCAATC
Source organism: Melospiza georgiana (assembly GCF_028018845.1). Classification (NCBI taxonomy): domain Eukaryota; kingdom Metazoa; phylum Chordata; class Aves; order Passeriformes; family Passerellidae; genus Melospiza; species Melospiza georgiana. The sequence goes on from NC_080433.1 coordinate 8,323,690, forward strand.
TTTTTAAAATGAGAACTTTGGCTGGAACTCAGGGAAAATAGGAAAATTTATGGCCTTTGAAAGAAGGGGTAGGCAAGTCAGGATGACTAGAAAGATGTTGTGAGGCTATACAGGAAGAAATTTAGAAGTCTGAAAGCCCAGTTAGAATTTAATCTGGCTACTGCTGTAAAAGGGTATAAAATATTTTTTCTATACATATATCACCAGCAATAGGAGAGCTAAGGAGATTCTCCATTCTTTATTGGATGTCTCGGGAAGCATAGTGACAAAGGATGAGGTGTTTAATGCCTTCTTTGACTCAGCCTTTAATAGCAAGACCAGTTGTTCTTTGGGAATCCAGCCCCCTTAGCTGTAAGGCAAGGACAGGGAGCAGAGTGAAGCCCCAATAACCTAAGGAAAAATGGTGAGTGACCTGCTCACCACTTGGGCACACAAAAGTCCATGGGGCTGGATGGCCCTGGTGAGGCTGCACCTGGAATTCTGTTTTGGGTCCTTCACTCCAGGGAAGACATTGAGAGGCTGGAATGTGTCCAGAGAAGGACAACGGAGCAGGAGAAGGGTCTGGACCACCAGCCTGATGAGCGGCTGAGGGAGCTCAGATTGTTCAGCCTGAAAGGAAGTCTGGAGGGAAACTTTTGCTCTGCAGCTCCCTGAAAGGAAATTGTAGCCAGGTGGGAGATGGTCTCTTCTCCCAAGTAACAACCAGCACAACAAGGGGAAATGGTATTGAGAAGGAGGTTTAAATAGGATATTAGGAAAAATTTCTTTACCCAAAGGGCTGTCGAGCACTGAAACCAGCTGCCTGGGGAAGTGGTGGAGTTACTGTCCCTTTTCAGAAGGTACTTTATAAATAAAAGGTACAATATAAATAAAGTATTTAAAAGATATGTGGATGTGGCAGCTGGGGATGTGGTTAAGTGGTGGACTTAACAGTGCTGGGTTAATTGGACTTGATAATCTTAGAGGGCTTTTCCAACCCAAATGAATCCCTTGATTCTATGATCTATAATTGGCCAAGAGATTATGATACCCATAAATCACAAAGAATGGAATGACACCCACTCTTGGAGAAAATACTGTTCAACAGGGCTATATAGGAAATGCTGATATGAAGACTGAATGATAAAAATCTGGCATTTCTTTCTGATTTCAAAATAGCATTTTATTCATGGAGGGTAGAGTTTGATGGAGAGGGACAGCCTGTTAGCTTCCCTAGCTACATTTCCCTCTCAGCCTCTGACCCACCAAGAGGAAAAAGTCAGGGATTTTGTTCCCCTTACTGATTTATCTGAAGCTCTAAAACCTGAGGGAGGACATCTTTTTGCCCTGTTCAGCACTACATGAAATCTGTGTAGGAAACAATGAGCAATCTATTGTTTTTCACAGATGCCTTCCTCCCACATAAACCCCTCAGTAATTAACGGCAGCATCTTCAAACCAGCAACGTGTGAGATAAATCAGAAGGAACAGAAATGACAACGTGATAATAGCCATGCGTTTTGATGCAGAAGTGACATGATAGTAGTATCAAAACAGTTCATCATCCTCCATGATCTTGCTGTCATTTATACCAGTGTTCAAGTTTCACGTGTCACACATGCCTTATGTGCACTGCATCTGGCTGCTCCCACCACCACATTGCTCTACCCCACTGCCAGGATTCAGCTCAGGGCACAGGGAGAGGAGAGGATCCTTTTCCCTTTGAATCATAAAATTCATTAGATTTTAGGGACCTTAAAGATCATCTAATGCCATCTCTCCTGCCACGGGCAGGGACTCCTGGTTAGACCAGGTTGCTCCAAATCCCATCCAACCTGGTCTTGAACACTACCAGTGAAGGAAATCCTTTGGGCAGCCTGCTTCAGTGCCTCAACACCCTCACAGTAAAGAATTTCTTCCAAAGATCAAATCTAAATCAACCCTATTTCAGTCTAAAGCCATCACCCCTTGTCCTGTGTCTATGTGGACTTGTGAAAAGCCTTTCACCAGCTTTCCTGTAGGCTCCCTTCAGAAACTGCAAGGCTGCTCTAAGGTCTCCCTGGACCTTTCTCTTCTCTTGGCAAAACAACACTCTCAGCCTGTGGTCACTGGAGAGGGGCTCCAGCCCTTTGGAAATCTTTGTGCTGATCTTCTACGGCCGCTGGTTCTTCATTTTCTCAGCCCCTGCCTTGGCCTTCTGCAACTTGGGCAGCGTGGCTGGAGCAATTCCCAGTGAACACTGAGGCAAAAAGTCATTGAACAGCTCAGTCTTCTCCATATCCCAAGTAACCAAGACTTCTGTTTCCTTCTGGAGAGGGCCCACATTTTCCCTAGTCTTCCTTGAATCAACAGTGTACCTTTCCTTGCTGTCCTTGCCATTCCTGGATGACTTTTACAGAATTAAAGATAATCTACAGATATTTGTGCTCACTGAACAAGTTCAACTGTTTCTGAAGCTGTACAGCTTTGTACAAAATGTTCATAAGAGGATGTTCCTTGCACAGCTTCCCTCAGGAGTGCAGGAGGAAAACAGATATCAAGTGGTAAAATAACACATGCTAAAATTAATGTATTTGGTGCCTGTTGCTCTCGACTCCTATTTATCTGAGACAAGGATATCAACATATCTAGGTCCATATAAACCATATTAATTAAATATACATACTCAATAAGTTTTCTTGACTAGTTTTTATATCTTCTAGATAAAAAAACATGGAGAGTATAGAGCTTACTGAGTTTTCAAATGGATATTACGTCAATTTAATATGTAACAATGTTCATAGGCTTTATCTTCCATTTTCCACATTTTCCTGAACTCCCTTATCACCAAAAAAACATTTGTACTGACAGACTGTTGAAATATCTTTCTATATCTTACCAAGTTTACATATTGGGTTATATTTCTCCTCTCCAGCTCTCAGCTGGAGGATTGGAAGTAAAATCCATTCTGTACCCATTTAGGGAAGAGGGCAGTTAGATCAATAATCTGTGGTAGCTTCTTGGCAGAAAAAAACCAGATACATTCACAAAAGTATTGATTCCATTAATCCATGTTCCACTGCAAACTGCCAGCAGGTCAGGTCAGTCACATTCCTCCTATTTTTTTATTGAAAACAAATTTAGAATAGATTGCAGGGAGTAAGGACGCTCTTATCAAGGCACCACAAGATGTTAAGCCACAGGATTTGTGTTCCCCCAAATCACAAGACTCCCTTAAAGCTTGTGATATTTAGAATTTTGACAAATGGTGTCCTGTTCTTGTGTATGTGTGTTTGTCCTCTGTTTAAAAACCTTCTGGGTTTGCATATGTCTCTTTGAGAAACCAACAGAATAGAAAAGATAAATGTCAGGCCGAAAACCCACACATAAATCTACCCTGGATTTTGTGGTTTGACTCTTCCTTCTCTCTAGGAAATTCTGAATCTGCATACCCTGCTCTGGCTCTTGGAAAATGCTTTCTTCCAAACATATGTGCTTCTGCCTTGCCCTTCAGCTTACACTCTCCCAGTTTGAAAGATGAGGAAAAGAAAGAAATCTTCTCATAAAGACAGGCAGTGTGTTGCCTTTCGCCATCACCACTTGCCAGTTCTCATTATTGCTGTGCCTATTCTTTGCCTGGAGCAATATATTTTTTTTATATATTCTGTTAAAAAGCTCTTGACATCCTCCAGGAAAATAAAGAGTCTGAACAACAACAAAGTGCATGTGTGTATGAGCATGCGGAGATTTCTTGGCAGCTTCTGTGCCTATTGCTTTACTTCTGATCATGTCAACATTATTTTCCCTTCAAGCAAACAAAGTGCTTTGAAGTGATGTCTCCCTTGACAGGGTGAGCCATTGACAAGCTGTCAAGAGCAGACAATAGAGAAAATGGGATGCATGTCATGTGTGAGGGAGCTGTGCCACAGCTTTGGCTACCAAGTGAAACTCACAGGGACCATCACATGTGTGTGAAGGACATGGTGGCAGTATCAGTGGGAAACTCTGAAGTGCCATTTGCTGTATAAAAAAATATTCTGTTTATACGTGGAGGAAGTGAATGGGAGTCAATCAAACAAAAGGCTGAGATACAGAAGATGCCAGACAGAAAACAAATGGCCAAGAGAGAAACAGATAGGTAGAAACAATTGAGTAGTTATTTTCTCTTAAAATTTATAGAATTATTTTCTCTTAAAATGTATAGAATCTTAAAGGTTGGAAAAGACCACCAAGATCATAGAATCCAATCACTAAACTGTTAATCACTACTGATGGAGCTGGCAGATCTTACACTTTCATGGATATGTCATGATTGGAAGCTTCTTTAGAAAGTGGGAACTCTTGATTCTCAAGGAAAACAAAAACAAATGTATTTTATCCATTTGTAATTTATTTTAAATAAAACCTACTGCATTTTTTTTTGCCATTTCATCTGAATGTTAGACAACTCTCTTATTACAGAAGTGACTTCTATTCCTCTCAGAAAAAGAGGTTATAAACCGCCCAGCCATGCTGCAGCAGACAGCTCCTCATGGCAAGCAATGGATTGAAGGGGTACCAGCCCCCTCCACTTCTCCTATGGCATCTGAGTTATTGCTCATATTGCTGCCCAAAAATTAATGACTCCTAGGAAAAACAGTAGATCAAGAAATAGACAGCCTTACTCTGTGGTTTCATCTATTTTATGACAGAAAAAAATAAAAACCAAACCCATCAGATTTTATGTCTGAATAACTCCAAGCACAAGCACTGGCTCTTCCCCTGGGCTCAGGGAGGTAAATGAGTGAAGAAGAGACTAATCCTGCCCACCATCAGCAGCTTGAAGGTTTCATAGCTTTGGGGATTATTGCAAACCCAAATGTGAAATGTGGTCACCCAAAACATTTCTGCATCACAGAGGTCCCTCTGGGCTTGGCACTGGTGATTTTGTGGTTCTAAATTTTGTACTTTCACAGCGGAAGTGACAGATAGGCATAGAAACCTTCTCGGAGGCATTTCAGCCTGGGCACTCCAGTTAGTTGTCATCAGTCCTTTCTTCATCTATTTACAGCAGATGACACAATCTTTGTGGCAGGGAAGGTCCTGATGATGAATGTATCTTAACTCTCTACAGAGAGGCATGTAAATTTAGTTGGTACAATAGAATTAGCATAATTCACGAATTAGGTCAATTTCAATTATTTACGTATAGAAAGTAGATTTTCTCCTAACAAGATTAATCTAATTTAAAAATCCAATCACATCGCTTTTTTCCAAGAGATGGAAAAATGGGTATTTACTGTTATCAGATGTGTGAAGCAACATCACTGTATATTTTCACATCTAGTTGATTACTTAACCATCTGTTCTCTTCAACAACAGAGGATACAAGATGGGAGGAAGAAAGGGGAAGAGAAATAAATGGAAAAATAAATGGAAATATCACTGTGATTGTTTTTTCTAACCTCTCTCTTAATTTTTCATTTGATCCATAAATCCCAGGGTGATTTTTTTTACAGTGGTATGTGTGTTAAAACAAGGCCTATATATATGTAAACAAACCTTTTATAATTCTTCCTTCTTTCTTTGTTTCTTCCCCTCTTCTTTTCTTTTTTTTTAATCAATAATGTAAATGTATCACAACTTTCTTCATATCCTCTGTGGATGACTATAAAATGGAGGTAGAGGGAGGAGAATTTTGTAGGCAGAACATTATGTGCATTAGATATAAAATCAGTTATTTAGTAGCACATACTTAAAAATATTCACACTTAATTTAACTCATTTCATTCTCTAGAAGGAATGTGGGTGTGTTAATCTTTTGAGTTGATAAAAATCATTCATCTAGATGGACAGTTCAGAAATTGACTTCAAATTTTCAGTTACCTTTGTTCTAATGTGTCCTCTTTGGCTAAAATTTATTTTTCAGAGATCATTTGAAAAAAGAGCCCCAGGCAGATTTCATATATTGGTTGAATTACATATTTTAAATTATAGACCTTGCAATTGTTAAAAAACCTCACTGAATAACCTTACAATATCTTTTCCTTCATATTTTTCCTCAAATTCAAAACCAAGACCTCCTTCATTTTGATAGCTTTGTCAAGAGCAATTATTTTGCCATCCCCTACTATGTTGTTTTCCTTTATAATTATTGAATCAGGTTGCATATAAAATTATGAAAAAAAACAAACAACCCAACACAGGAAATCTAGAGATTGCACAAAGGATTCTGTAATCACAGATTCTCACTGAGCATGCCTAATATATAGGTGATACAGCATCCTTTGAAACAGGCATTGTGTACATACATACATATATATATATTTATATGCACACATATATGAAACACCATTGCCAACCTCATAAATAGCCATTAGAGACACTCCAAACCAAAACCAGAACTTTTTCTCATTTTCCTGGCCAGCCAAGTTAAGAAACCTGAGTGCAGGTCAGAGAAAAAACCATGGAACTCACATGCTGATCACACAGAGCCATTCTTTGCAGGAATACAAGTTGTCCTATGTTAAAAGACTGACAAAAGCTAGTGATAACGGAGGTTAGGACAAACCTGAATTAACTGGGTTTTGGCCTTTACCTAGCTGATCAGATGCCTGACTCTTGCAGCTTCGGTACAGTAAATTACCATCAGTCAAAGGCAGCAACAAATTTGAATAATTTAAGTAGTATCTGGCTTGAGTGACTGAGGAAGTTGTAACAGCAGTGCCCTGTGAGTTGCCTGAGGCTTTGGGATGCTCAAAGCTCTGTGGATGTTCAGAAACAGCAAGTTTAATGCAAGAGAATGTGCTTTCTTGGTGTCTTTTTGTTCATAGCTGTTTTCTGTCCACATAAAATGAAAGGAGTGGGTCTGAGGTTTCTCTTTACCTGTCTGATACTGAACAAATGAGGTGAGGAAATCCAGGGAGATTTTGGTCGTGGCTGTAGGGGCAAGATGGGTGGGAATCACAGCAGGGAAGATGGAAAATATAAGAGATTCCTGGGAATAAAAACTATCATGGGGTGTTTCTTACAACCCAGGAAGTCATTGCAATAACTGAAAACAATCATAAAGTCAAAGATATATCTTGGGGGAACAGGCGGATGGATGGGAGGGAGTTGTGCACAAACCCTGTTCATTTCTTGCCATTCTCCTTTAGGAACTTTGATGGTTCTCTGCCTAAAAAGTGAAATAATCTAATTCTGTTGCAGTAAACCCTATATTTTGTGTTTCTTTGAAAGTTCACTGCTGAGAAGATCTGGATAGAAACACCTCAATGCAAATGTTGGATCTTTCTGTACAGCTTTGCTGGCATGGACCAACAAGGTTGATGTCAGTGGCTCTGAGCAGACAAATCTGTATTGGGGGAGGGAAGGAGCTGTGCCTCAACACTGTGGGACCAGGTCTGTGTGTAGAGGAGTGTGTGACAGGGCCCTCTGCTCAGAGTCAACAGAAAGGATGAGCAGGAGAATCATGGAATCATGGAACAGGGTGGAAAAGATCACTGAGTCCAGCTGTATTTGTGGCACTGCCAAGTCCAACACTAAGCCATGTCCACAGGCGCCACATCTACCCATCTTTCAAATGCCCCCAGGGATGGTGACTCCACCACTTCCCTGGGCACCCTGTTCTGATGCCTGACCACCCCTTTGGTAAAAAAATCTTTCTGAATATCCAGCATAAACCTCTCAGTGTGCAATTTGAGTTAATTTCCTCTTGGGCTTGTTACCTAGGTAAGAAGAGTGACCCCCATCTCATTACACTCTCAAATAACTGTAAAGAGTGATAAGGTCTCCTCTAAGTCTCCTTTTTTACCCAGTATACTGGAAATTATTGTACTTTCCTTCAGTTCAAGCTACTGAATGAGGTTTTCTACATGTTTTGAATGGGAAGCCCAATTTTAGTTTCAGCTTGGTGGATTAGGAGATGAATTTGATTAGCGGGTTTACCGATCAACCCTGTCTGAAAATGCCTGCACTTGCTTTGTATTCCTCCAGGTATAATACTTGGGAAAAAATACTTCCAAGAGTAATGGTTGGGTTTTGCTTTCCAGAAATACCCTGCCACAAGTCTGTGGTGTAAAGCCACAAGTTAAGTTTGCAGCCCATCATGTTTCAGATCAATACACTGCAGAGAGCTGACACAGATCCTGCATAAAGACAGATTGCACTTTCAAGGGAATTTCATGCCATTTAAAAATGGAATTAAGCAAGATGGAAATGCTAAAAATACATGAAAGATGATTTTTAAGCCACTAAAGGAAAACCCTGAGTGTTATTCTGCTTATTAAAAGACAACAAGCTGCCACAAAATAAATATTCTCTGCTAATTAGCTAATATTTAATCAGCACAGTGCTGTGTTTAAAAAAAAAAAAAAAAGCTCCTTTTTGGCCACTTTTTGGTAGTGGTCCTTTAAAAAGGTAGATAGAAAACTCAAGCATGCTGTATTTATATTACTTTTTTCTTTTCTTCTATGCACTGAAGCAGGAGCAGGCTCTAGTGCTTCTCATAATTTTATTTATGATCCCATGCCCTCAATCTCAGAGAAAATGGAGGTCACACTGCTTCTGACACGTGTTGTCATGCAGATGTGTAAGTTTTTAAGTGGGGTGTTTACCTCTAAATTTCAAGGTAACATATATTTTTTAATGACTTCCAATTTGACTTGTTTTTTTGGGGTTTTTTTCCCTCCACAAATGGGACTCCTGGTGCTTGTCCAGCTCACTGAATATGGACAGGATCTGTCTGCTGACTGCATGAGATGCTAATGTGCTGGGGCTGGGCAGAGTTACCTATATCTATTTTTATAGATAAATATAAATATATCTATATTTATCACCTTAGGGCCCAGACTCCACCAGCAGATTTCTGCAGAGGGAGTGCAACAAAAGAGGAAGGGCAACAAAACACTCATTGACAAGAGGAAAAGAGATTCTTCCAAAGAACTGCATAAAGAGTTGTAAAAACTGGTGCAGTGGTAGGCTGAATTTTGATAAATTGCCTTCCACTTTGGCACCTAGATTTTTCCCACCTTTTCAGGTTTCAAATTGATCTCTCAATGAACTTCTGAAAAGGCAGAAAATGTCTAATTTCCTATTTACAGCTGTGACTGGTGCATGAAAGAGTATTTCAAGCTGTGCAAAATATCACCACCTGGATAAAATTTACCTAACACTCTCCCTCTGCAGTATACTTTTTCTTCCCCCAGCAGGCCAAATGCTGCTTCCCTTGCTCTTAGTGAATTTTGCACATCCCATGGTATTTCATCAAGGATGAAAGGGCTCTGGTATGTTATTTACCTTTCAATGATATGCTAGAAACTGAATTAAGAATGTCTTCTAAAGCACAGTTGCCATTTACTGCATAGAGACAGAGATACAGTGATGTGCAAAAAAAGTTATAGATCCTCCACATGTAGTGATGCTACAAGATCACTCTGGATGCTGCCTTTGGGCTGGAACAGGGTTCTCCGTGGCAGTACAGGACATTTCCTTCCTTCTGTTTTGAATCTCATCCTTCATCCCGGGCTGCCTTCCTTCCTCCAAGCACAGAAAGTCTTCTTAGCTTGTATTTCTCAAAAGCAGATCCTCGGTTATTTTTGGAGGCTTTTTGTTCAATCTTCTTTGAACTGCTGGAGGATGTGGTATCTTCTGGCTCCAGACAGCTTCCTTTGAAAACCAATTACTTGATCCTGAGCTGAGTTTTATGATTTCCCTTTGTATCCAGACTTGGAGAAATTTTGCCTTGTCAGAAAATGCTAAATTTAACATGCCCAGAAAGGAGTCTGGTGATACTGCAGTTTTTGTAGAGGTGTCTTCGCATTAACATTTCAATTTCTTTGACTTTTCCTAGACAAATTACTGAAACTCTTAACACCAATCAAAGAAAAAAAGAGGTTATAGGGTCAAAAGGCAACATATTTGCAATTGGAGGTAAAGTACATTTGTGTTCCTTCCCTTCTCTAGAAGAATTTTTGCACCCTTTACTAAAATTGCAGATCACTGGCACTAACCATGTTCAGGTGTCACTGGGGATAACCATGTTCATGTGTAGGAAGTAATTAGAGAGGTTTGAAGTTGTGCTGGAACGTGTTTGTTCCCTTCAGGGTTGTTTTTGGTTTTTTCAGCTAGAGATAACAGATCCTTTAAGTTGTAACTTGACCAATTATAACCTCTTGGACATGGAAGATAAGACTTGTTTTGAAATATCAGGCCTTTTTATGACAGAGGAGGTGCAAGGACTGAAAACAGTGAGATTTGAGATCCTCTGAGAGCCTCCCTGACCTCCAGCTGATGCTCTAGAAGAGCATGGTCCTTCTAGAGGTCTGTTATGTGCACTGGCTCTCACCAAAACTCCTGCACATTTCCACATAAAACAGAAATAAATGGATGTTTCTGCTTGTAAAACTGAAGCCTGTCTTAGGTGTCTTCTTTTATGATTGGAAGTGTTCCCTGGGCCCCAATTAGATTACATTAACTAGATTTACATCAGCTATAATGGAGTTTGGATAGTCTATTCATATAATGACAGCTGCAGATAGACACTTAAATTATGTCTTGTCTTGCACCAAATCCAACCCCAAACCAGTTATCACCAGGAGTGAAGGAAGTCAGCTACAGTCAGGGGAGGACTGTAAAAATACTCTTTCAGTCTTTTTTCTTTTATCTGTTGTATCTTTAAGTTTGGTGAGTTAGTTGTCCTAGCTTTTACTCCAGCAGAGCCTGACTTTTTTTAAAATTTAAAAATCTTGAAATAATTTTTTTAGGAGCTCCTTATAGAAGACTATCTAGACTGTTGACCTCAACATCAGATCCACTGTGTATGTGAAATGTGTTTGTACAATGGACCTGTGACTCTGGTGTTCCATGAGCACATCAGGCAGATGTCATTTCCAAGAAAAGAGGCTGGAATTGAGGCATCTCCTGTCCACAGACCCTGTCTTGGGATCTTTGGCTCTTCTAGCTGATGTTGGCTTTTGGATCCTCTCTGGTTCATCCCACCAGGCAGAGTTCCAGCTTTTTGGCTGATCCAAATATTCTTACAGCCACTAGCTCCTGCAGTAGTGAGTCTGAGTAAGAGCACAGATTTTCTGGAAATAAGTCTTCACACTGCCCCTTGATATACAGATAAAAATATTCTTACAGCCTTTAGAGTCTCATACAGACCTGGATGTTTTAACTCTTTTTCCCACTACTTTTCTGTCTACTGTCTGAGATTTGCTGTGTAATGTTGCTTGTAATTTTTCTAGCTTATTTTCAAGTCTGTGCTTTTTTTTTGTCATTCATGGGAGGTTGTCTGGTTGCCAGGTCTCTACCCCTTTGACAGATGATAATCTTCAGTATGTTGCACTGATTCCTAAACTGTGTTACCTCTCAAATGGATATTGGTTGAGCAAGAATCCTTGCTGAGCAGAGTACAAATCAGCAAAATTGGTGGGGTTAGAATGAGACTCTTCAAATGCAATTATTACAGAGATACGAAGCAGGGTGCCAGATAAGATTGAAGACCACCTATTACAAAACCAGCTAATCTACTTAAATAAAGTATACCCACTTTGGTGCTGAAGTAGGTATAAATTCACCCACTTGATTGCTGTTACTGTTAATGCTAGCACAGCCCCTATTGTGGGCTGTGTTACCCTATTTTGGACTAGCCAAGAAAGCAGACACAGAATGTCCTGGTTGATGAATCACCTAGAGACAGACTAAAGAGTTACAAACTTCTGAAATTCACCTGACACAGGTAAGGAAGAGTAAGAGACAGCAGGTAGGATTTCCCCCCATTAATGGTACTCACAGCCCCAGGCATGCTCCAGTTAGACTTCAGAGGATTAATCTTGTGTTGGTGTCAGAGATCAATAACTCTCAGGCTTTTATTTATGATCTCTTTACTGAAAAGCTCTGTGGCTCAGCTCGTGTTTTCTGATTTCTGTTCCCTTGTTCCTGTGAACTCCAGTTGAGAAGTGCAGATAGACAACATGCTCTAGAGAGATGATGTACCTTGAAACTCTAAGCAGTAGTACCCTATTGCTTTTTCCTTTTGGGTTTGTTTATTGCGTTGGATCCATGGGGAACTGATCTACATTGCCTGTGAGCTAGAAAAAGTATGTTGGCATGTGTACAAAAATGATTACAGGTGGATGCAATGCTTTGCAGCCAAATGAATTCCCTGACACAGCTGGAGTGGCAGGCATGCCCCAGGATCAAGAGTAGATGCTATGGTGGAAGGAAGGAAAACTCCTTTAGGCGGTGCTGCTGCTGCACCTTCTGTGTTTTAAACAATTCCAAAACCTTTTATTGAGGCACAGTCATAAATATGAGAGATCTAAAGATTCTTTTTTTAATAAATACAATATACATCCAAAGGGAGGGCATTATCTGTTTGCTAAGCAGCTACGAGTTGTGCTTTGGGATTTGACACACACATCTGCCTGCCAATATCTTCACTGTTTGCAGGGCATCTTTGCCATGTTTGGATCTCTTATGACTTACAAATTGCCTTTTGAAGCAGATATTATAGGGTTTTTGTCCTTAAATTGAGGTTGGGGAAGTTAACCTGCAAGTCCCTTGTTCATAATTTGATGGTACAGATATTCTAATAGAGATTTATTTTGTGTTTTCCATCTCAGAACAAATCTGCTGGAGCAATGAGGACTCCTCTGTAGTTTGTTTCATATAGTGTTTATTTTTGCTGATTTTGGCTGTGGTAGAGTTAATTTGCTTCACAGTAGCTGTGTGGAACTGTGGTTTGGATTTGTGCTGAAAATGCTATTGATAATTGAAGGATGTTTTTGTTATTACTGAGCAGGGCTTACACAGCCAAGTCCTTTTCTGCTCCTCACCCCAACCCACCATCAAGGAGGCTGGGACAACACAAGGATTTGGGAAGGGACACAGAGAGACAGCTGACCTCAACTGAGCTAAGGGATATCCAGACTGTATCATGTCATACTCAGAATACAAGGCTGGGGAAAGAAGCAAAAAGAGGAAACCATTCAGCATGATGGTGTTTGTCTTCCCAAGTCACTGATATGCATGATGGAGTCCTGCCTTCCTGATGATGGCTGAGCACCTGCCTACCCATGGGAAGTGGTGAATGAATTCCTTGGTTTGCTTTGCTTTTCTCTACCTATTAAACAGTCTTTATCTCCACCCATGAGTTTTCCCACTCTTACCTTTCTGATTATCTCCCTGGTCCCACAGGGACTGGGCAGGAGCGAGCAGCTATGTGGGGCTGAGTTTCCAGCTGGGGTTAAACCAGGACTGTTTGCATATTATTTGTAGCTGTATGATGAAAAGACAAGGCAGACAGTAGTTGCTGAATATGAAATGTGCCCTAAAACCATCTGGAAAAAAAAAATCCTAGATACTATCCGAACGTATTTGGCGTGACAGAGGAGGCTGCTGACAGAGGCTGTACCAATCCTATTCAAGGCTTAGAAAGGATTTGTTCTTTGCAGAAGCTGCATGATAAACTCTTGACTTTGCAAAGTCAAGAACAGGAACAGCTACTTAGTCTCAAGGTAGGCTCTGTTATTAGATAGTTTCCAGATACTTTAATTAAGCTATGTGCAAAGGAATGTTTAGAAAAGCATGTTGATGACTATTTACAACATACTCAACAAATAGAGCAAGCACAGCTCTTTAGATTGTGAGTGCAGAGTGGGATTCTGTACAGTCTTCCATGAGCCAAGATTGTTTACTCATTTATCCAAAAGCAGAGGAAGAATTCAGGCTGTGTAAAACAGGCTGAACTGAATTTCCACTGGTTACAGTGTAAAACAACCTTCATCTCAGGTGGTTGTTCAGCTACAAGGTTTAGATAAAAGAATTGTTCAGGCATCATTGCAATATCCACTGGATGACAAGTTGGATGCTCTGGTAGCTCATTATTTAATGTTTGAATGTTGATATAAATAGCAACACAGCATATCTTAGTTGTCATGCATTATCGTGGTAAGTGATGCAAGAGGCATCACCAAATTCAGTTTTGAGATTTCTTCAAAGTACAATATGTTGATACTCGTGTGTGTAAGAGAGAGAAAGGGCTCAAAGTTCCCTTTTTAATAATGCAGTCCCAATGTAAAGGCTGCATTGAAATATTATTCAATTCCATCAGAAGTATCTTTCATATAAGGCCCCAAGAAATTAAAAAACAAACAAACACAAATCTCTACTTTCCTAAAGTAATAGAAGCTGTTCTATTAGAAATCACAGAAACACTGCTCTCCAAGACAGCCTGGCTTTCAAGAAAAACAAGTGGTCCAAAAATTTCATTTAAAAACTAAAACAGAACAAGTCAAATAGATAAGTAGTAGAAACTAGATCTTGATTTTCCATTTAGTTTGGTTTGGTGAAGAGCTGGGTACAAAAGCAAGGAAGAAGAAAGAGTCATTTTAATAATAAAATGTGCTCCCCTCTCAGGATGGGTGTGTGCCATGATAAATGATTTCAATCTGTAACCTCTTTAGTTCTCAGTAAAATGGTTCTTTCCATACAAATCATCCACCACTGAACTGAATTCCCCCAAGTTCTCTGAATCGGTGATGAGGGCCCAAAAATCAGGCTCTGAACACATGCTCAGAGAGTTTGGTCTAGTACTGGAATCATGACAAAGTTTGTCGTCTTTTATTATTAAGACATTATACCAAGTTAAAAGAGACCTGGTTAGACCATAAATATACCCTAAATACCCTAAAGGCATCCTTTGTATAAATAGTTTACAAATAGTATCACTCCTACTGGAGAGTTAGCACCGTTAGTGGGTGTCTCTACTCTGTACATTCCATTCATTGTCAGTGCTGAGAGGTTATTATAGAAGTAAATTATAGACACTGAAGATGCAGGTATTTTACAGTGCACCTCTCTGTGTAACTGCTCCTCACTGGTGACTGAGGTGGCTGAGCATCTGAGGTGGCTTTTCATAACTCAGTACTGACATCAGCCTGGAGTCCAATGGTGGCCAGCGTGTCTTGAAACTTGAAACCAGTTTACCAGGTGTTTCTTGTAAGCTGTGCTGAATTTACCATAATTAGACTCACACTTCTCCAAATCAGTTAGTTTTAAATGTCATTGTTTTAGCTACACAAGCTCTAGTCACATAAATTATAGCAGTGTAACCTTTTATAGAGTGATACAACCAAAACAACTTGTGGCTAAATTATTGCTTTCCCAGTTGAGTTGCATCCATAAAATTGAGGTGTCCAGCTTCTCTGTGACTGTTTTGTGAGTAAAAATAGAGTTCTGAGACAAAAAAAGTGCTTAAATTCTCTCTTCTCATATTTTTGGGGTGTTAAAAAGTAATTACAGACAAGTCATCCCTTGTTCTTTCAGCTGCAAGGGAAGGAATTCTTTGGTTTGCAAACGTACTCCTTCCCACTGTACTTTGTGCCTCAAAATGTTCAAAATAGTAAAAATAAAGATGATTTTATAGGCACAATGTTTCCTGACAACTTTTTGTGTGCAGCACGTCTTTGCAATGAGTCCTCTCATGTGAATGTGGTGGGAAGGTTAGACAGCACAGAGGTAACTCATTCAATTAGAGCTTATTTATTTCCTCTTTGAGCTAGATAAAACCTAGAAAGTCAGCATCATGTTTCTAACTAACAGGAAGTAAAGGCAAAGTTGGTCAGCCAATTGCAGCTCTATATTTACTTTTCCTTTCACAATCACAAGAAAATAAAATTACAGAAAACATAGAAAATGCAATGAGAAGAGTGGGTAGCTGACTTCTAAGCCATATTCTGAGGAAGAAAGCAGGAGGGACTGTGAAACAAGAGGATGCAGGCAGAAATCTGAGCATACTCGAGAAGACACTGAGCCCTGAGCACAATCTGTCCCCTTTGGCAGCACAGCAGACTGTCACTCACTGAGTGTGGGACAGATTCTTTTTTGTATGGAAATGTATTACACTGCTTTAAAAAGGGGCTCCACATAAATAATTTCTAGGTCCAGGAGGTATTTTTTGGCAAACTTCAATAGTACTGTTCTTGCTATCCACATTCATTCCTAAGAGGATGGATTGCATTGTTGTTTGAACACATAGCTCAACACATGAATGGCATTTTTTGAAATATACACAGAGTTTGCTTGTTACAGCAATTCCTTTTGTTACTCATTCCACATAGTAACTTGTATATCCATTAGTGGTAAGATGTTCCAAGGGAAAAAGTTGTAATTGCACATATTTAAAGGGTATACATCATTTACCTTTATTACAACTCTAGTTGCAGCTGTGGTCTCAAAAATTATCCCAGTGTGCACCATGCTGGTGCAATTAGGAGAGACTGGTTCTCTGTCCCTATAATCCTTCTCTGGATGGGAAATGAGAACATTGATAGAACAGAGAAAGCATTGTACTGTATTACAACTCAGTAGGTCAGCCTGGCCCCATGACAGTTCCTGGAGTGGTGAATCAGACTTGGAGAATAGTTTGGGAATGGAAACTGAGTTACAGTGTTTGCAGTAAATATAAAAGTTGATGTGTGGGTGTTGCAGCCACAAATCCTGTTATATGCTAATGTGATTTATGCACATAGCACCCAAATATAATTATCAGCATTAACCCCTGCGTACCTGCTGCATTTAAAATTAAAATGAAGTTATGCTATTTGCACTTTCAGAACAGTTGATCTCTATTACACATGGACATTTAATAATTTGGCTTTTTTTTGCTGACTGAATCTGAATACACTATGCCAGATTCTTTCATTTGAGCACTGATTGGCATTCTTTTTGAACCTGATGAATCTTGCATTCAAATGAACTATTTAATTGCAAATTCTTTTTTAAAAAACATGAGTTTTAATGAAGGTATTCCTTAGCCAGGAAATGAAGGATATAATAGGAGACAGTTTGATACATTGTGCGGTGTGAAACTGATGTTTAGCAACAACTTTTCAGCACAACCTTAATTCTGGAATGAGTTCTTAGTAAGTGGACATGAGACATCCAACGCAACCAAGTAAATGTGAATCTTCCAGTCTAGAGCTCTCTTCAGGACCATAGTGTTAATCAGTGTGTCTATACTGACTTCATTCTCTGCTCCAGGAAAAACAGTATTTATCTTCTGGACCTCTTTTTGCAGAACTGTTTGTACCCTTTATGGTTAACAAATTGGCTTTGACCTCTCTGAATAGTATTTAGGGCAGTCCTGGATTTGATCACTCCCAGACCATTCTTCACTCAGTGTGTTTTGTGTGCCCAGCCAAATATGTGTATGAGCCAGCTTTGTTGAGGAAAAACCTTGCTGATTTGCAGCAGAGAAAAGCTCTGGCTGATAAAGCTGTGGGCAAGCAGGAGGCTAGAGAGTGATCCAGCTGCTGGCGCTGACATTCTCATCTCGAGTGTTTAGGCTATGGTCTAGCAAAGCACTCCCACTCCATTTTTATTTAATAGAATGACTACTTCTCTGAACTGGGGACTAACCTTCCTTCCTACGAACTGCTAGGGATGTCTGAGAAAGATCTCTTAGGGCAAAAATGGAAAAATTACACTTACACTTTTAAAGACTAAGGCATTCTAGAATGCAAATCCATCTGCACACACCTTGAGAGCAGAAATTGTGGCATTGCATATGCCTTCTGTGCAATACTTCATCCAAAAAGCTGCAACATTCTACACTTGTAAGTGATGTCAGATATAACTCTATTTAGACTAGCAAACCAAAAAATGTATTGATTTAAGAAAGCAGCATTTTTTATTTTGAAAATATCAAAACAAACTGTTGTCAATTTTGAAAAAAGTCCCTACGATCTGTTTGTTTGCTCCTTCTGATTGGAACCAAGACTTACAAAAGCTCAATGTGAGAAAGTTTATTGTCTTGTTGAGTCATTATTTTTCTGAGAAGAAAAATATTTTCAAAATCTTCTCAGCCATCCTGCTAATTCCTGAGTTTTGCTGCTCTAATTTCCATAGGTAAAGAAGCATGTGCTAGTGATTCCAGAATTACATATAAATATTTTAGTTTGTTTAGTTTGTCACCTTGAACTCAGATCAGATTAAAATTCTACGACCTTCAACAGCCAGCATCTTTCTTTAAAGGGATTTATTCCTTTCAGTTTGACTCTTGTGCTCTTAACTTTGATATAGTTTTTTTGTTTTCATGAAAGGATTTCTGTAGTTACTCCATTAACCAAGTTATATATGTATTTTTAGAGTTTATTATTATATTCAATTCAGTTTGAAAACTCCCATAGGTACTAGACCTTTATTCCACATCTCTGTCTTGATCAAAATACTGAAAGTTTATGAGGTGGTAGAGACTTTCTCCCTCAATGTGTAATCTTGTATGTGTTACTGGACCCATTAGAGGGAAACTGTGCTGAAATCCCATTAAAATGGTCAAGATTGCAACTTAGCATCTCACAGAGCATCAAATAGAAGACTGTAGAGGATTCACACAGGAACAGGCTATTTTTCCAAGAAAGACCTGGTCCAACACACCTGACCTGCCTTGCTTTGGCCGCACAGGTCCAGCCTGTCCTTGGCATGGCCATCTCCTTTAGCCACTATTGAGGTGCCACATGGAAACATTCTTCATGCCATGGCTTCCTGAGCCAACTGTGCCAAGGACTCCATGGTTTGGCCTGATGGTTTGGTTTCACCATAAAAAGTAGAGACATCATCAATTTCATCTTAAAAATGGTAGCTTCAGAGTGCATGATGGTTTCAGCAATATTCAATCCCTCCCCCCGGCTCAGATGGGTGGTTAGCAACAAAAGAAGTTGATGCAACCCTGTGAAAGACGCATAAAATAATCTGGGAACCAATTAACAGTTTAATTGGCAAATAAACCTATTCTTTACCCCCAAATGTTTCTGAGGATTGTGCAAGTAATGAGGTGGAAAAGATTAGCATCAAATAAAATTCCAAAAATAAGACAGCAAAAAAAAGTGCAAGACATTTAAAAGGTCAGCCCAAGGAACATGAAAATCAACATTAAACCTTGACTTGTCTAGCTGGGGGATATGTATGGGTTGAAATCTTTATTTCTGACTAAATCAGCATAAGGCCTGGAGTTTTTATAGTGAGATTGCTCTCATTTACAAAAAAAAATAAAAAAACATTGGAAGGAATATCCTTTTTTAATTGCAAATAATAACCCCTCAAGGTCACTAGCACAAAATTTTACATGGCCATTAACAGGATCCTGATAAAGATTAGTCCTCCCCAGAAAAAGCAACAGCTATTTTCCAGAGAATGGAAGTCATAAAGCTGTAAGGTCCTTTCTTCAGGGCATAAACCAGCTGCAGACACAGGAAGTTAAGAACAAACTTCTCCCCATGAGCTGATTGTTATTTAATGGGCCATCATCATTTTAGTAATGAATGACTGATTGGAAAATTAACTTATTTATTTTCTTGTGTTATACTAACTTGAAGAAAATAAATCCACAGGAACCAATGGCTAATTTTTTGAAGATCTAGGCACTAGTCTGCTGCCTGTCAGACCTGGAATTAAAACAAATTTGCTCCCTTGCAAGTTATATTAGGCTGTAATAACATGAAATGCGTGAAAAACTTCCAGTTGTGATACCATGACAAACTCAAGCAAACACATACAGTTTTTAACTATTGCATATCTCTGGTTTTGTGCACTTTTATATGATTCAGGCAGAAAAATCACAACTGTGTGGAGTGATACTATCTCCAGGGAACCAGCACATTCAGAGCCAGTGAGGGGATTCCCAGGAAAATGCCATCCATTTGGTCTTAAAGAAAGAGTAAAAGATGCATTTTCTTCCCCAGAAATACATATGGATATTGAATACCAAATAGCAATATGAGCTGCTTTTTCTGTAGGCTCAGAAGGAACTGACCAATAAATCTCATTATTTCCATGCTTAGGATGTTTGAGTCTGTAGAAAGACTTAATATGAAGCTGGATTATAAAAACTGTGGGATATGTCTAGACCAAGCCAGAAAAGCAGATTCTACAGAGCTGCAGTTTGCTTCCACCCAGCAGAATAAAACTGGAATCAAGCAAAGAACAAATTCTGAAAATCAAATTAAGGGCTTCTAGCTCTTCACTCTATCAGATGTTGCTAATACAGAGAGAAGCAAAAGAGCAAAGGCAATTCCCCAGAAGGCCTTTGGGGAAGATTTGGACTTCCAAATCACTGTAAGATTCTTAGAAAAGGACTTCAAAACAAATCACTTAGCTTTCCCTCAGAGATCTACACAGAATCAGAAAAAATTAAGTCTCCTTATTCATCCAGTTAGAGTTGGTTCTGGTTTTACCTCTGAGGTCCTGTTGGTTCTGGTTCTGGTTTTAGCTCTGAGGTCCTGTTCTCCACTGTCACAATTTCCAGTGAGGAGTGGCAAAGTTGTTCTGCCTCTTGAGTGTGAGGTTTTGAGAGATCCCAAGTATCACTTTCCTTTCAGAGAATTTGGGCTTGACTTCTGATTTCTTTGATCAAAGTGAAAGACTTTCCTGAGACTGTGTCCTCTGGCTCCTCCATGCTCTATAGCTCTAGTGAAAGACAAAGGGAATTAGAGGAGAGAACTCAATCCCATGCAGTAACAAACAGTGAGAGGATGATGAATACCACCAATCTTCCCCAAAGAAGGAGAATGACAGACTGGAGAAGAGTACTGAAGAAATATAAAGTGGATGCTGGACAACCCAGGGCTTCCAGAACTCACAGCTCTGATCAGGTTGACTACAAAGGCCAAGGTGTTGAGGGAGTAAAAGATGGGATAAGCCTTTCACAGTCAGTTTGAAAATGATCAGTTGTGTGTTGAGTTTTTTTCCTATTACAAATGCATAAGAGATAAACAAAATTGAGAGGTACTTCACCAGGTAGAGCTACCTTTCTCCAAAATGCACAGCAGCACCACATCCTAGCAAAATATAAGGTACAAGTTAGCAGGTAATATATTAATAGATTATAAACTAATAGATTTCGTTAGAAATAACTTGAATGTAGGAAGTTTCAAATGAAATAGGACAATTCACCCAGCAGGCTGCAAATGAATCCAAACTCAGCAGTGGGTGCTGTTTCTCACAAGTACAGTCTGTCTTCAGAGTACCAAAACCAAAAATTTCAGCTCTGCCATTCCAGGACTGCAATGTAGGCAGCATCAGCAGCCTCAGCCTGGAGTCTTGAGAAGTTCTCCTTGTTATGAAGTTTGAAAAATATCAGGATTACCTGGTCTGAGCTTCCAGCAATACAGGTGCAGTTTGGATGTCAGCAGGACTACCATGGAATTAGTCCAAACTCTGCTTCTGAGTTATGCAGCTCTTACTTGGAGCTCCACAGGTCTTCCAGGGCTTATCCAGCTGTCATGTCTGAGCTTTGTAATTTAATTTTTTTGTAATGTAAGTCTCCCAGGCTTAAATTACATTCTTCACTTTGTTTTTTTACAAAACTCCTTATTGAAGTTACTTTCTTTTTTCTTCCCTGTAGAAAAAAATTGAAATTACTGTTTTATTATTTCATTTAAACCCTCAGAACTTACACAATTAAACATGTCTACACTTGAAAACTTTTATTCCTCCATCATCTCTGGCTTTCTTTTTGCTCTCCTTAATTTTGTTTTGTCGCCTTCCTTCCTTCCTTCTTTCCTTCCTTCCTTCCTTCCTTCCTTCCTTCCTTCCTTCCTTCCTTCCTTCCTTCCTTCCTTCCTTCCTTCCTTCCTTCCTTCCTTCCTTCCTTCCTTCCTTCCTTCCTTCCTTCCTTCCTTCCTTCCTTCCTTCCTTCCTTCCTTCCTTCCTTCCTTCCTTCCTTCCTTCCTTCCTTCCTTCCTTCCTTCCTTCCTTCCTTCCTTCCTTCCTCACATAAATGGCTGAGACAAAGGCTTGTTGTTTTCCTCTGACCTCTCTTTTCATGCATTCCAGGGAAGAAGTGTTTCCATGGCACAAGGGAGCATTATTTAATTTTCAAAACACTTTAGTATGTATTTGAAACACACCAATGTGTTTGGGACATCTACCCTCTGCAGCAGCAACTGGAAGCCACATTAAATATTATTAGATGTCTAAAATGGAATAAGATATTTAAGTCTGGGCAACTGAATCCTGAACCAGATTGTCTCTTCTCGATTCATCCACCTACATCCAGTGGCTCAATCATCAGACCTGAGCCCTCTGGTGTTTCATTGGTAAATGCTGACATATTTCAATATCTATGCTTGTGTACTAGAATAAAGTTGGTTTTGGCCTTTGTCACTTTTAGTTCTCAGAAGTAATCAACAAAGCACTCTGTAAATTCTTTGGAGCCTTTCCTGCTACAGGCAATAAAAGATTTGCCACTAACTTCAGCACAGCCATTTATGAGTGCCACGTTTAATTAACACGTAATTCAGTGTCTAATAGGATTGATGTGTATCTGAATTAAAACTGCAAATAAAATGGTGCTAAGGGATAGAAGCAGAGAATAGGCTTTAAATCTCATTTCAGGACTTGAGTGCGAATGGCAGAAAATACCATGGGCTTCACAGACAGGGAAGAACTTGGCATGAGATAAAAGGCTTAAGCCAGGATTCATCCAACTTCCAGTGTTGCTCAAAGGATGAAACCATCTGAGATTTATATATTCATTTCTTGACTTGCCCACACAAGGCTTTGAATGCCACTGGATTTTGATTTTTAGAGGACATCAGAAAAACCGACACAAAATGTTGTATGAAGAGTCTGCAGGAGGCTTCTGGCTGGTCCACCAGGCTTCTGAGCAGTTTTGGGATTGAAAGTGGTTCTCTTCAAGATTCACATAATCTCATTTGGAGCTTTCCCTCTGCTAGAATGCAGTGTGAGACAGGCTTTCAAGCCCTTTCCTCCGGTGCTAATCCTCCAGTGAATATTGACTCAGGGTTTTGAAGAGCTGCTGAAAAAATGACAAGTCAATGAGCATTGCTCCCTTCCCTGCCTGTCTGCTCAAGTGAGCCCAGTGGGGCTGGGAGAAGGAGAAATAAAAGAAAAAAAACCCAAACAAAAAGCCCCTAAACCAGAAACATTATATTGCTGTTTAAATTAGGAAGATCAGGTCAACAGGAGGATAGGCTATTTGTGATAGCTTAAAAATCCTATTGTTCTTGCTGTCCCTGTAACTCTATCTAGACCAAAGCAAGTGCTGTAACACATCTCTCCCTCGTGCCCTAATGTCAGGGTAGGATAGTGCCAGATTCCCATTTTTTAAAGAATAGAACACTGACACAACATCCCTCCTTTCTACGTTTCCGTGTGTTTGGAGGGAACAGCTGCATTCACCCTGCAGAGGTGTGGGGTGTCACAGTGAGCCAGGGGCCTCATGCTGCTGCAAGAAACAGCAGCTTCTACTTTTCTTGGGGGTGCTGAGAACAGCTGAAAGCCACATTGCCTCTTGCAGAGGTAAAATCCTCAGTTTGCCAGTTCTGTGCCAATGGGTGAGAGAGAGAAGGAACTCCCTGTCACAGGACCATGGCACAAACCAGCAGCCAGAGCTCCCAGGTGGGCCCCAAGGAAGCAAAGGGCTGCATAAGCTCAGCCTTGGTGTCTTGCCTGCATTTATTTAGGTCACAAATGGCTACAAGGTTCAAATTTACATTCCTGCTTTCTTTCCTTCGTGCCAGTTTTGTCTCTGCTTGAGTCTCTTCTGTTGATGTTGGTTTAGGAATCTCCATCCCCTCTTTAGCAAGTGTTAATTGTTATCTGGAAAACTGCAGAATTCACAGCCCTGGGAATTGAGATTTTCAATTTTTACATTTCAATTTCACATTGAGATTTTCACATTCACAGGGCAAGAAATAAGGCCTTCCTTATGTGTGTCACAGGGCAATGTTGTGTGGAGGTTCTAAAGTTCCTGTATTGTCCCCTTAATTCCCTGATAACTCAGCAGGGGCTATCATCACTGGGAGGCAGAGAGGCATTGATATCTGATACTTAGATGGACAAGAGCAAGAATTGTTATGTGTATTAAGAGGTTACTAACTACTGACAACCCCAGCAGCCAGCTGTGATTCACACTGACATTCTCTCCATCCTTTCCTCCATCCCTCCTCTCATGTTCTTCCTCTTTCTCTTGATGTCTGCTTCACTTTTTTTTTTTGCCTTTTAAAACTAAAGATATAAAAAACTTTTCTCAATTTCTCCCTCTCGTAGAAAATATCCTGAGAGCACAGATTTTAGTCAATATGTCATCAACCCCTAGTACTGAGAAGGAGATTAATGTTCCAAGTATAATATATAGTTTGTTACTTTGGGTTAAGGAGATTATTACAGGTTGTATATAATTATTCTCGTTTATCAATTTTATCTAAAAGTACGTGCCAAAGTGTAGCAAAGGTTAAGGAGGCAAAGGAAAATCCAGCAAGAATGACGTCTGAACAACAGTATTTGTTTTATGTGAGGTACAAATTCTGGAAAAGAATGTTCTTCTTTTCATCCTAAAATGGAAATAAGGATCAGGGAAGTGAAATGGAGAAGAGCTGGTAAGGGTTTAAGGGTGGTGTTAGTGGCATGACTAATCAAGCAGAGAGAATAAATTGAATAAGAGTCACACTTTCTACAGGCACAAAATGATGGAAATAGAACTGTCTGTACAGTTGCTAATTAACAGGGCTCAATGTCTCTCAGCTTTGGAGTTCAAAACAGTGGGAAGTCAAGGCAACAAGCAGCAGGAGTTTCACACACCCTGACTTGTCCTGGAGGAATTCCTTACAGCTGCCAGTGGCATAAAATTATCACAGATGCTGTTATTATTATTACTTTTGAGAAAATGTGTTTCCAAGTAAAAGAACATTATTAACTTTTCAAAATATCAAACATATATATGTAAATCCCTAATTAGTTTACATGTTTTCTGTGCCCATCTGGACACAACATTAGTAAGGTCAGAACTTGATTATTGCATTCATTTTCTGGTAGGATGTCTTAAAGGTGAGGTTCCTAGAGATCTCCTCTTTAACTCCTTGTTAAAGAGTAATTATAGAAGTCTTCCAGCCAGGAAATCCAGGCTCTTGCACTTGGGAGTTTGCTACATCAAGAATCTCTTGGTAATGTTCATGCTCCATTTCCAATAACCACGGAATAGAAGGCAGTTCAGAATCTTGTAGGGATGTTCATGTTATACCATGTTTTTAAGGGATAAGTGAGATAACAGATTTGTCTTACTGTCAGTCTGATACTGATGTCAGGACTTGAATAGCAAGGATTTAAAGGAGTGAGATACTACCAACCAAAAAGGAAAACAGATATTCTTGAACTGGCTTTTATGGAGTCCTCTGAATAAGTGTATAAATGGCAAGTTAATGCTGAACAGGTTTATTTCTGTTGGACTGCACAGAGATGAGCTATTTGATCTGTATTATTATAATATAGTATATATTATAATAATACAGATCAAATAGCTCATCAAATATAATCAATCAAATATAATATATATCAAATATATTATAATAAATAAAATATAATTATTATAATTATAGTATTTAAAAATGTTTACTAGCTAAATGCAGTCTCATAGCTAATAAATTTGGTATTGGCTGCAAGGTTGGGAAAGTGGGATGAACTAAACTAATAGGTGGTTGATAAAGAGCCATTAAAATCACTTGTTAAAGAGAGTTTGTGTCAATTAGATTAGATTAATTTGCCCTTCTTTGGTCCTTTGGGAATCGGACATCCAAGCCTGACCCCTGGGTTCCCTTTGTGATCAGCAGAGAGCAGTGCACACCTCCAAAGAGTGTTTTCTCTCATCCTGAGAGGATGATGATGGTGATAACCTTTTCCCCCTTAATCAGAAAAGAAACATAGCTGTTAACTTAAAAGTACAGCAATTACCAGCATCAAACTGATTAAAATTCTGAGAGTTGCTAAAGGACAGGAATGTGTGCACTGCTGCTCAATCCATTTACTTAGCAGAGTATTGAGGGACAATTTTGTCCTATGCCTAAAGAGAAGAGATGGCTGATGGTTACATGACTATATTTTCAGATTGGAAGTAAGGCACTTACTTTTAACAACAAAATTACTTATTTCTCAAATGCTTTAAGGATAGTTGCTCTAGATCTTGCATAAGGTTTTTGCATAATTAAATAGGACTAGTCTTAAAACTGTGATCATGTAAAAAGGAACAAATTCAGTGAAATTCATGACCTACAACTCATAAGTCCAGCCATAAGCTCACAGCACACATTTTCTGCTCTACCAATGACTAACTGTCCACATTTCTCTCTTTAGGTACTGACAGTATAAGGGCAGGAATAGAGGAATGGGAGAAGGAACAATATTGAGCATGATCACTGCAGCAAAACAGATTTAAATTCTTTATTAGGATTTTACTTCACATGAGGAAACCAGCTATAGCTTCTGATCAGCTAGTCTAAATTGATTTTTTTAAAAAACTATTTTTGCATGTACATATTTCCCCTTTATTATTTTTCAGAAATACAAAGCTGCTTGCCTGTGAACAATGATTTTCTGCTCTGACCATAGCTCCAAAAATCAGGCTGTTAGCCAAAATTAATATAACATTCCTGCATTTTTTTCAGAATAATTAATGAGGATACGCAAAATCAATCCAATACCTATCCCTGAGGATGTCCAACCCGATCTGTCTCAAGTCCTTTTATTTCACACAGCTGACCCCTCCCTTTTAGTCATGCTCCAAATCCCTTCTTACTCATGAATTTTCCTTATGAAGTACTCATGTCCCATGGTGTCCCACACTGTCAGTGTGATCCCAAACAGGTTTTTGTGCACGTCAGATAAAGTTTTCCAATTCCCAGGGAATCCATCCCCAGAAGGGTCCAGGCAGTGATACAAGGAGCCAGGGAGGCCCATGCACTCCCCAGCCTTCAGTGAGTTCACTTTTGGTTTTGCTGCTCTGCTGTGATAGGCATGAGCTCCAGATCTGAGCACTTCTCATTTTCAGCAAACTTGGAGTTTTAGCACAAGCTGGATTTTCTCAGGGAGGATCTGCTGCAGCTAACTCTGGCTCCTAGCCTGGGAGGAGCATCTCTGTTCCAGCAGAGATGAATTTCCTTTGATAGGAAAGTAATTAGTTTCAAAAACAGAAGCAAATTACTTCAGCATCTACTAATAATGTCTTTATTTATGAACTCAAAAGTTAAAATATTTTATTTATTATATTCAGCTATTTGTGATCCAAAACACCACCAACAACAAAAAACAAAATAAAACTAATATTTTCCATTCCTCACTTTAGGAATGGAAAAAATTTATTGCTAATTAATATTAAAGTGCTGTTGGTACTTTACATTGGAGGCTGTAAAGGTTATTGAGAAAAAGAAATCACTACATACACAGATATATACAAATGTATGGCTTCCATTTCAAAGGAAGTAAAAGGTCTTTAGAATGAATTGTGTCTGTAGATGAATCAGATGGCATTTTCAGAATTGCTTTGGGACAGATTTTTCAGATGTTTAAATATTTCCTCTATTGGTGCTGCCCATTTAACGCCACATTTGGGCAGAGCTCCAGAACCCTGGTTCTGTCAGTGCCTGCCCCCATTGTACAAACCCCTCTACTTCTCTGAGCTAACTCTGAGCTGTTCAACCTTGAAAATGGGATACAATGCTGATGATAATGCAGTCAAAATGTGCTAATAAAGTTTATGCTAGTTAAGCTGGAAATGATCAATGAAGGTGGCATTTATCTCTCCCGATATCCATGTTACATCTGTGCAACTTGTAGGATGGGTTTCATATGAGCACATGGGCTATCTGAAGTACTTGAAGCCCTTTAAAAACAGTGGTGAGAAATAACCAATCCTAAATCACAGCTCATCTGATTTGGATTAGGTGTCTGCCTTCAGACAGGCTTAGCAAAGAAAAAGATTCCTACTATATGGTTGTATAAAGTTAGAAGATGCCAACACTACCCAATGTGCCAAGCAGTCAGATCCTATGGCTTCCAGAGATTTAGATTCCTTTATCCATTTTATATTAAAGAGTTTTATCTGGATAATTTTGCTTCAACTTGCATGCTCAGAAGTCAGTAATAAAACACTGGGCCCTTGAAATACCCTCATGTCATGTCACTTAATTCAAAGGTTGATTTTCTCCCTTTGCCTGAGAAATAACTAAAGAACAAAGCTTTCATGAATTCTCATTTGCAAATTGTAATTGCTTCAGGAATAGAAACACTTATCACACATTTCTGACATGGTTGGTGGTTTTTGATTTTTTTTAAAAGAGGAAAAAAATCCCAATTAAAGGAAAAACCACTACCCACTCCTGGAATCCATTAATAAGACTCAGACCTTATAGTAACAAATGAAAAGGTTCTATAGCCTAATTTATTTAGACTCTGATGCCCAACTAAAATTGTGTAAAAAATGCCAGTAAAAATACAACTTTGAATAACAATATAGTTGAAATGCATGCATATCATACAATTTATAATAAGATTTACTGACTGTAATTACCATGCACTTTTTGTGCCTCCAAGAACTACGTGAAGCATAAGGATTTACTAACTGTGCTGAATTTTCAATATGTGTCAGAACTATGGCTGTACGAAACACAGAATCACAGAATAGTTTGATTTGGAAGGAACCTAAAAGTTCACCTTGTTTCAATATCCTGCCCTGTGCCAGCATTCCTCCAGACCAGGTTGCTCCAAGTTCCATCCAACCTGGCCTTGAACACTTCCAGGGATGGAGCATCTACAGCTTCTCTGGGCAACAAGTTCAACTGTCTCCTCACCTTCATATTTTCCTAATACCCAATCTAAACCTATCCTCTGTCAGTTTAAAATCATTTCCCCTGTTCTATCATCACATGCCCTGTAGAAGATCCCCCTCCAGCTCCCTTGTGGGCCCCCTTCAAACATGAAAGGCTGCAGTGAGTCACCCTGGAGCCTTCCCTCATCCAGGCTGAGCAATCCCAACCTCTCAGCCTTTCCTCACAGGAGAGTTTTGTGGTATTTTTGGGGTCCCCCGACGAAGGGAGGAGTGATGAATCTGACTCCATGGTCTTAGAAGGCTAATTTATTATTTTATGACATTATATTATATTAAAAAACACTATGCTAAATTATACTAAAGAATAGAGAAAAGATACAGACAGAAGGCTAACAGGATAATGAAATCTTGTGACTCCTTCCAGGGTCCCGACACAGCCTGGCACTGATTGGCCATTAAGTCAAAACCAATTCACATGTTGGATAAACAATCTCCAACCACATTCCAAAGCAGCAAAACACAGGAGAAGCAAATAACATAATATTGTTTTCCTTTTTCTCTGAGGCTTCTCGGCTTCCCAGGAGAAAATCCTGGGCAAAGAGATTTTACAGAAAATATGATGGTGACAGAGGTTTCCACCTTTCTAAGCACCTTCCTGGCACCTCTCTGACTCTGTCCAACAAAACATGTGAATCTTCACAGGGGCTCACCTAAGAGCTCCTTCCTTGATGTCAAACCTGAAACCAGAACCTTCCTTTTTCTCTTAAATTCCTCAGAAGCCCAAACCTCAAGACAAAACTCAAGGTCAAAGACAGGGCTTCCTCTTTCCTCTGTCAAAACCTACAGTTTAGCCACAGAGTTCAGAACTTCAAGGCAAAATTAAAATATTAGAAAATTATTTAGTCTTACATGTAAAGGGTAAGAATAACCTCATCTCACTGGAGTGTTTTAGAAGTTGCATGTTTAATTAGACCATAATATTTAAGATCTTTTGTAGTCAAAGGAAAGAGAAGAATTTCTAAAAAGGCAACTCCTCCCACGGTAATGAGATTTCTGCACCTATGTTTCTAAGATAAGCAGGACAAATCATGCTTTGGAGATGCCTGTCTTTCCTGATGGATTAAAAAGAAAGCCTAGACAATTAGCTTAGGCTTATCAGCTTTTAAATGTCTCGAGTTAGATGAAACAAAGGAGATCCTAAGGCTGCAATCTAATGCAGTGTGTGCTCCAAAACCATAGTTGTAGCAGGTGCTTAACTTCTGCTTACAGGGGAAAAGAAACTTCAACTTTTATCTTAACTGCACACAAAAGCATGAGCAAAGAGCTAGGATTTTCTTTTGTGAACACTGTTATCACATTTGGCAAAATGAAAGCTTTGTAATGAGGTTTTGTTTTTCCCTCATAAAAATTTCATTGAATTTCTAATTAAATAGTCCACAAGGAAGAGATTATTAAGACAAAGCATTTTCATTTATTAGTACTCTCAATATCACGAGAAGCAAAGATTTGAATTTGTTTCCTTTGTTACATATTTTTAGCTATATGTATTAAACTATGCTATTTTTTAAGTTAAGACCTTTGAGTGAGACCTTTCTTTTTAATCAACAGGATTTTTTAAGTGGATCAGGTAATAGCATCTTTAAATACAGGTTCATGGGAAATGATGTCAGTTTAAAGTTTGATTTAGATAGCCAAATATAAATGTAGAAATGTCAATATATGGAATAAAAGAAATTTTTTTCTTGTTTTAACCAGTATGAAAATTAGTCTAATATATGTTTTTATGAAAGTCAATATATGGCTTAGAAAAGACAGTGTCATGAAAATTTTGCAAGTTAATGATGAAAAGGGAAGACATTCCCATTCTCTCTGAACAGCAGATTAGTGAGTAAGTTGTAGATAAAGAACCATAAAACACCTTATCCAGTTCAATTTCAAAGGGTCAATGTTTACAAATACATATAAATCCATGTTAACTTAAGCTGCAAGATGTATTTTTTCAGGCACAGAGGGAAAAAGAAATATATTCAAATTGAAAAAATATTTGAAATAATGAACATTCTTTACAATGCTCAGGAACAACCAACCTACATGTAGGAAGAATAGTTTGGCTGTGAAATCAGATTTCTTTTTCTTTGTGATTACCAAGGTAAGATGGAGACTGGCTCAACTTCTTTGTGCATTTTGGTTTAATGCTAGCCACTAGAAAACCTGAAAACACATATTCTTTTAATGTGATCGAAACAGTAGAAACAAAGATGAAATAAAGCCTTTATGCAAGTCTTTATGCAGAAAGTCAGATGATAATAACTTCTAGTGATTTGATTTTGAGCCCTTTGAATTTCAGCTGTGTGCTATTTTGACAGAATAGTCATGTTTGTCTCAGACACATTGTTCTGAATATCATTATTGGACAACTGTAATAACTGCATGTGGAAAATATTTATCTGAATCAAATAAACTGCTGAAAATTTATATCATAGAACTGTAGAAAAGAAATCTATTTCTATTTTCAAAGATGGTTACTATTCTTAATTTCTTGGGAATTTAACCTGGGAATTTTAAGTGAAATAAACTTGAAAATGTTTATTCAGTTGTTTTTTTGATTATTTTCTTTTTCTATCTCTCAATTTTGTATATTTATGTATACTCTTCTGAATATACATCTGGGAAAAAAAGGATTGATATAATAGTCTAGATTACCTTGGATAAATAATGTCCTCATATTGTATTTCATTTTGATCCTATTATATTTGTGGATTAAAAAATAAAGAAAAAACACCCCTACCCTGGTGTAGATTTTCCCCCACATGATCATATCACAGACTGGAAAGCATGTGGCAGTGTTTCTAATATCATAAACAGAGCCATAACTGTTTAGTCAGAGACATTTTGAATTACAACATTTCCTCCTTCAGGTCTTTGGATTCAATTCAAAACTGAAGCCAATAGATGTTGCATCACAAAATCTGTGGCTTTTATCCATCAATTCAACTCAGAATTTTGCTCTTAACCATTCATGAAATAACAATATGTTTTGATAAATGCAAAATAACAGTTGCTTAAGAAAATGGCATTTGATGAAACAGTATTTTCTTTGAATAACTTTAATTATCCGATTAATAGGTTTTCAAAATCAAAATGGATGCAATTGAAGAAAAGCTCAGAAAATTAATAATACCTTGCATGTATCCTCTAATCTCTTTAATAACAAAAGCTGACAGCATTTTTCTGAGTTTGGTAAGAAAATTACTTGGTTATTGTTCCTACTTAAATTAATAAGACTTTTGCTATTATGTGCATTTTTCACATCGCTGGGTCATAAATCTTGGAAAATAAATATTCTGAAGTGGAAATATAGGGACAATAAGGAGGACAGGGGAAGAGCTATGGATGTCATCCATCTGGATTTCTGGAAGGCTTTTGACAGAGGATCCTAAAATATCCATCCCTAAATTGGAGAGGTTTGTATTTGATGGATAGGCAGCTAAGGAACAAGGAATTGTCTGGATGTTTGTGTTCAGTGAGCTGTGGGCAACAACTCCGTCAGGGGTCCATGTTTGACCCAGCCCAATTTCACATCTCAGAATCATCAGCTGGGGTTGGATGGGACCTTAAAGGTCAGGCAGGGACCTGGTGAGTCCAGAGGAGTATGATGAGGATGATCATAGGGATGGAGCTCCTCTCTTGTGAGGAAAGGCTGAGAGCATTCAGGCTGTTCAATCTGGACAAGAGGAAGGCTCTGGGGAATTTTATTGCAGCTTTTCCATGCTTCAAGGCAGTGTATAAGAAAGATCAGGACAGGGTCTGGTGTGATAGGGAAAGAGGTAATGATTTTAAACTAAAGGAAGGTTGATAGATATAGGGAAGACTTTTTGCACTAAGAATGTGGTGAAACACTGGCAGAGTTTGCCCAGGGAGGTGTTGGAATGTTTCCACATGTGGAAATATTGAACAGGGCTCTAAGTGACCTGGTCTAGCTGAAGATGTGCCTGCTCCCTGCAGAGGAGTTGTGTTACACAACCTTTAAAGGTCCCTTCCAGCCCAAATTATGCTATCTACCTATGACAAGGGAAAAGAGACATAATTATTTTAGGGATTCAGATACAGGTTTTGCATATCTATAGAATACAAGTCATGAATTTAGATCCAAGACATGCATTCAGACCTTCAGAGAGTGAAAAACTGTTCTGCTGAAGGGCAGACATCTCTGCAACCATCTTGTATATACCCCTCTTCATTTAATAATCCACAAGTTTATTCCTATCACTGGCAACCACAACTACAATGACAACAACAAGATTTACAATTTGTTGAAGTCTACATAAAAGCAATTTTTGTACCTGATTATGTCTTAGGAATGTTTTGGTGCACCCTTGCCACTGACTGAAATTTCTCAGCACCCTGTAGAGCAGGGCTGCTGTCTTGGAAGGCCAAGCAGAGGAGAAAGTGCAATGTTCACAGCATGTGCTCTTCATGGACCACATGCCAGCAACATCAGGATTTTCACAGTATTCCTTTGAGACATTTAGCTTCCACATCACACAGCTATGCTGAAGGTCAGCACAGGGGATATATCTTCAATTTTCTCTCATCTGGAGCTTCCAAACCAATGCTCTCTGTGGATTTGTGTTTCTAATCTCCCCAGGCTGTGGATATTTGACCAACTTTATTCTCTCCCCAAGCTCTCCCTTGGGGTTCAGCCTGAGCAACCTGCCCTGGGCTGCTCACCTGGCTGCATGAGACATCAAGGGCTACCAATCTAGTGGGGTCAGGGAAGGAAGGAGAATCTGGGCTATTCCTTCCTTCTGTGGAAATAAAAGTTGTTTTGTTACTTCCAGAGTAAAAGCCTACATGGTGTTTTATTTAACAAGTATGTTTCAACCAGTAAAAATACACCTTAATGAGGTTCATGCACTTTAATTGAAACTCTTGTGAAATTACTTCTACATTTCTTTTATCATATTTTTTCTGTACTCTTTTCAAAAATTATTTTTATTTTCTTTTTTTTTAATATCCTCTTACAGCCCTTCTTAAAAACTAATGACCCAGGAAAACTCCTTCAGAGCTACAATAAATGAAAGGGAACAGATAAGAAAATCTCTGCATCTCCCTTGGAGCCAGTGCATCCTGCAGATATCTCCCAGGGGTTGTCATTAGCCCTAATGGAAAACAGCTGAGCCCCAGCACAGCTGTCTTGCTCTTCACCAGGCAGGTACTTGTGCCTGAAAGGGGATGGATTTGCAAATATTCCCTCTGTGTTGCCAGTGTAAGGTGCTTAACCACACAAACTTTGGTGCCATAGGGATAAGCTAAGCTCAAACTTCACTCCAGAAGGAAAACTTATCACTGCATGAGGAATTTCTTCTTTCCCTTAAAGAACACATTCATAATGTGTGCAAGACTAATTTGTGTCTGGCATCTCATATATAAACTAGTTATCAAGGAAATGTCTATACACAGGAAAGATACAAAGATAGCTCTAGGGGAAGGATACAAAGATAGCTCTAGGATGAAGCATAACCCATCCTTAAAAAGGCACCTGGCATAGGTAGGATGATTCACTATCTCTGGTGCCTTCCCTTCTCCATTGATGGCATGAAAACTAAGGACATGATTCATCTGATCTCAGTTAAATGTCAGATTAGAGGAGAGAAGAACTGTTCCCCTAAAA
Source organism: Melospiza georgiana (assembly GCF_028018845.1). Lineage (NCBI taxonomy): Eukaryota > Metazoa > Chordata > Aves > Passeriformes > Passerellidae > Melospiza > Melospiza georgiana. Next base: position 8,357,922 of record NC_080433.1, read on the forward strand.
TACCTGTTTCTCCAGTGATGACTATAAAAGAAAGGAAGAATTATGTTCTCAGGGACGGATATTCACTTTTAGTTAGTTGAACCCCACCCTATTTATCTAAATCTATGATTAATGGATTTCTTGACAAGGGCCAGGAGTGAACTTGATGAACCTGCTGGCTCCTTTTCCACTCAGAACTATGATTCTATCAAATTTTATAGGACTGAAGTCATTATGTAAGATCAATTCATTTGACATTATTGCACACCAAGAATGCATTAAATTCCAGCTGTTATAGGGTTTCCTCACTTTGCTTCTAGACTATTTTTGGTCTTTTTATGCACACTGCATATCATATTAGCTCCTTGTTCTTTATGGGTTTTGAGTTACAACCCCTACACAGAAGATCAGTGCAGTCACATTGGATGAGACCAGAAATCCTCTCTGGAGTGATGGCCAAGAGAAGATCTCTTCCAGAGGAGCACAAGAACCTGAAAACATCTTTGTCACCTGTTACAGTCCCACAGCCAAATAGTTGTAGCTCAGGAACTTTAGAAACCTGTAGAAACATCAGCTGGGTTGGAAGTACCTCTATCCTCTATGAAACTCACCAAGATTTAAAACATTCCATGTTCCTCATTAGCATACAACTGGACTTTGAGAACTAGGGAGATTTGGGATGTTTTATAGAACTGTCAGAGTCCTTTGGAACTGCAATTACATAGTGGTGACTTTGGTGACTTTAAACCACAGAAGTTTTCTTGATTGTTTGTTCTGTGGGATTTTAAAAACCATTTTTATTTAGATCTATGTTACCTCTCTTACCAGGGGGGCATAACCTACCTCATTCTAAACCTCGACCTCATTTTCTCAGTGTGTTCTCTTTGTAAAGATAAAAATTCCTTAAAGAGGTTGGTGATGAAATCAAGGACTTTCTAGAGTATGTTGCATAAACATGGGGTTTATTTCCAGGTAAATTTCAGGCCTTAGTGGAAGTCAAGGTTTAACTTAGAGCTGGATCTCCATTAAAAGGCAAATTTTTCTGACTGAGATATAAATAGATCTGTGTTCCTTTTCCATGAGTGTCAGAAAGTCACTGGATGCACAGGTTACACCATGGGCTGTCTGTGGGCCAGGAGGGAGCCCTGACAGGAAAACAGCAATGCCTCATCTGTGCCACCCTGCTGGGCTGGGTATCTGAGTTTGATCAGGTAAGCATGCTGGAGGATCAGACAGACCGAAACTTTGTGCAGTATTTTATCTGCAGCACATAGTGCTTTAAAGCTCAGAAAGTCATTAAACTCCAAGCTGACACAGGGAATGCCTAGTGGGATTAACCTTCAAAAACTAATTACCAAGGAGATCAACAGAAGGCAGCCTGCATCACCACAGTTGTGACAGCCTACTCGAGGAGTGAGCGGTGTCAGAAAATGCTGAATAAAAAATCTGCTTCACTGCAGATCCTTTCCCCATGTAGGTAAAGTTTTCCAAATGATTACCAATGACAGATCAATGGAAATCAGATTTCTAATTACAGATAGGGGTCTGCGTACAATTGCTATGATAATTGTTTTTATTTTATCTTTTTTCCTGTAGTTTAGAGGACAAGTTTTGAATAAAGTATTATACTAGGAACTAGGAAGGATCAACTCCCATATTAAAGAAAAGGGGTGGGCCTGGCTCATCTCATTTAGACACCCACTGAGCAAATAACCCTGAAGTTTCAGTGATGATTAGTGAAGAGATAAAGACATGATGAGTATCTGATTTGTCTGAATCATCTAAGGCCAATAACATCTTCAATATGCCTTTTTTTCCCCCTACTCTCTCTTGAATATTAAAAGAGCCTATGATGGCTGCCTGGAATATACAGTGTGGGTTTTAAATGTGAAATGAATTCCAACTGCATACCAAATACAGCACAAATAAATGCTGAGCTAATGAAAGGGGCAGTACTCCATCAGCTGCCAACCCCAAACCAATACAGACCAATATTATCTGGAAGTCTGTTAATTGCTCCTCATATTCCTGTCCCTTGGATGAATCTGATCTCAGGTGGTATGACAAAGAGCCAGGCAGCAGATTATGTTACACATCACCATTTATATCACTATATATGTTACACACATATATAGGCATGTAGGTTGTGTGTATGTGTGTACAACTGTGTATAACAGGACAGTATTACAGATAAAATGTTACACTTGTTTTTGTTTTTTTTTTTTTTTATTTATTTATTGTATATGTGTTTGTGTGTGTATATACAGAGAGAGAAATGTTTTATCACCACTAACTTATTGTAGTTTCTGGACACAAAACTTTTAAACTTATGCAAGCAAAAAAATCCTAAAGAAACAAAGACTGGTTTTCTCAATTTTCTACAGATGCTATTAGGTTAACAATCTCTCTTGAATATCACAGATACTAAATCTTGAACAAGACATTGGAAAGCAGAAATCCCAGAGTTCATATCAGCAAAGGTAAAGAATTCCAGTTAGCTCAGAATTCTGCACAGTCTTGCAAGCTAGACACATTTCCAAAAGCTACCATCTAGTTGATGCTGTGATCAGAATTCTTGGAACACGTGTTAGTCATATAAATATTTTTAAATCAATCTGATGATAGCAGTAGTTCAGACCATGCCCTGACTTTAAGAGATCCTCAGGGAGGACTCAAAACAAATTAGTGCATTTAATTACCTTCCTGAAGTTCCCAAATAAAATAAATGTCTATTGAATTTCCCCCCTCTGTTTAAGTCTAAATTCACAAATGCTATTACATTTTAATTAAAGTTAACTCAATTTCTCATTTGGTGGTTATTCTGGATTTCTTGGGGTTTTTTTTATTATTCTTAGAATTGAATAAAGATGCTAATGGGGGATTAGTTTGTAATAACAGCTGACAGGCCCCAAGGACCCATTCTGCTGTCTGTGGATGCAGAACAATCCATAGGGATTGGGGGAACCCTTCTGTTGCCAGGAGTGATCCTCTTCCTTCTCGGCCAGAGGGGCCCTGCTCTGCTGAGGGATTCCTCTGCCCTGGAACCTGCACACTCCTGCCTTTGAGATGCTGCTTGTCTGCTTTGGGCCAGGCAGAACAAGGGGAATTTGGCTTTTGCAGGATCTATTTACATGACCCACAGGGAGAGCTCCTGTTCTGAGCTGTCTGGAGATGAATCAGCTTTGGAGCAGGAGCATGGTATTTGATTGAGCATTGAAAATATTCAAAATGCTTCAAAATGTTAATAAGGACATTGCACAATATCTGGATAAGAGCAAAGGGATTTGTCTCTTTGAGGTTATTTAGTTTGACATTTCTAACATTGGAAAGATGGTGTTCAGCACTGTCAGTTTATTCATTTGCAAAAAAAAAAAAAAAACACCTTAGACAATTCAATATTGGATAAAGACTGTGAAAGGGAATCTTCTATCCTCTCACAATGTGAAGTTACCAAAACTTAAACCATTGAAGATCAGGCAAGTCAAAATGGAGCTATTCAAGTAACTCTTCTGACCCTAAAATAGCAAAGATCTTTATGAGTCATAATAATTCATCATTTTGTTCGGTATTGTACTGAAGGGACGCAAGTTAATCTCAGGCCTGCATAAAAACAGGGGTTCTATTTGTCAATGTTTACTTACGTAGCACAGCTGGAGGAAAAAGCATAATCTCAAAAAATCTTTGATTTAAATTACATTATTTAATTTATACCAAACCCTTCCCTGAAGAGATGAAGCACTATAGTATCTCCATGAAATCCAACAGACTAGATAAATTTTGGTGAAATTTATAGAAAGCAAACCAGCATTAAACAGATTGATATTTATATTTTGATCTCACTGACAGACCAGTGCACTGTAAGCTTACGTATGGATCAAGAATACAAAATTTCTGCTTTCCAGCTGCCTGATTGTGGGAGGTTATCTTCAGCCTTATGAAAATGTTGAAGCCTCCGTGAGACAAAATTCTTTGAAGTTTAACTGAGTACAGATGCTTTCCTTAGGCTTTAATTGAAAGCAGTGACAACCAAACTGTCTCTACAGTGTGACCCAGGTTTTAAAAGAGATTTATACAAATAGAGTAGGACTGAATTCTAAACTTGCTTTCTTCTCCAAAACTCTATCCCTAAAACGTTCAAAAAGAAGGAAATTAATATAACACATTAACATAAGACACCAATGTATATCAGATAATATATCAACAGGAAGAAATAAAGAAATAGAGAATATCTCATGTCCCAGACATCATTTTCACTAAAAATCCTTTCTTTAGAATTTTCCCTTCTGGGAAGCTGAGGCCCCAGAAAAAGAATGTGAACAATGGTTGTCTGCTGCTGTGGAATGCAACAGGTGGATTTTTGATTGGGCCATCTTGAATGTTTACAATTAATGGCCAATCAAGGATCAAGCTATCTCGGACAGAGTCTGAGAGAGTTGCCTTTGTTATCATTCTTTTCTATTCTGTTCTTAGCTTAGCCTTCTGAGGAAACCTTTTCCCTTTCCTTTTCTTTTTAGTATAGTTATAATGTAATATATATATATATATATATATAATAAAATAATAAATCAAGATAGAGTCAACATTCTCATCTCTCCTCTCATCCTGAAAACCCCTGTGACCACAGTCACAATTTCATTCTTTAATCTTTTTCTTACTCTGAGCATTTGAACAAGATATATTTCAGCAACAATGAAGCTAAGTTACTTTGGATTTTATTAAGTTTTCAAGGTGGAATTTGTTTTACTGACTCTTAAGCAAGATGCAGTGCTCATGGTATAATATAATGAGTTAATAGAATTCTTAACTCTGGAAAATTTGAAGACAATGCATTTGGCAAGATTTCTCTCTTTTTTTTTAAATTTAATTGATTTCTTCAAATCGTGATTGATAACCATGTAAAAGGCAATGAACTAGGTTAAAATACTTGTATGGGCAAGTTAGGCAGACCCTTATTTTCAAATTGTCCGACTGATTTTAATTTCACTGGGTCAACATTTAGAACTCAGGACAGAGACTGTCTGATACAGTTTAAGGTAAGTACATATGCTGAGGAAATGTTGAAAGTGGTTCTGTAAGAAAGGAGTAAGTGGCATAATCTGGGTTTAGCTGTATACTACAGAAGCAATTTTCAGAAGCAGATCCAAGGGTACCTATTTTGTGAAACAAAAAGAGGACATCTGTGTTTTCATGTGGATTAAATAGGCTCCCCACAGGGTTTGGGAGCTCATGTGAGAGGCCCTGGAGTCAGGTTCTGGTAGGAAGCCCTGCTGGAAAGGACCTCCCAGCTCTCCCAGCACAGCATCTTCCTCCTGCTGGTACCAGCTGAACCACACCACTGATCCCCTGCTCCTGCCAAACCTGGCTTTACAAATCCCCAAAGCTGGAGTCAGCTCAGCTCCTCAGGCAGCCTCTTCTGCAGTTTGAGTGACTGCTCCCATCCCAGCTCGGCCAAGGCTGCTGAGAGCAGGAGCACAGCACCGTGCGATGTGGGAGCACATGAGGGCCTGCAAGGCCCTGTGGGGCTCGCAGCTCACAGCAAAGCTGCTCCCCCGGTCTGGTGTTGGTCCTCTCTGAGCCCCAGTGCCTGCTGTGGCTCTGGTGAGGAAGGCTGGTGAGTCATTGCAGCCACCTACAATCCAGCAGGGCTGCGAGTCTATTTCTGCACGCAGCCAACAGATGGGACAATTCACAAAAAGCTAAATTTGGCAGGCATTACTGGAAGTCAACAGTCAATTAGGTAACTCAGCCTTACGAACAGAAGTGACTAAGGGCCATTAGTTTATGAGAACCAAAGAAAGCCAACTTCTTAACCCCAGAGGCACAACAACTCTATATAGGTTTCAAAATTGGTTTGTCTGAAGCAAGTAATCAAGAAAAGAAGGAAGTGATTTACTGAGGGGTTTAAAATAGAACAGGTTGGCCAACAACAGCAGCAGCTCAGCTCTCCAGAGCACCTTGTGCTCACATTGTACCTAAACCAAGCTTTGCATAATAGAGGAGAGTTCACTTCCACATGATTACAGTTACGGGGTCCCTGGAGGGAAAAGAACAAGCAAAGAGAGCAGGCTTTTCATCATCATTTATAAAGACTTTAGGCGGCTGTTTAAAATGGTGAAACGATGCTTACCTCCTTTTAACAACACTTTGAGGAGGTACAGACCTTTGCAGAACACACTATTTAACTGTTTGGGATTATTACTGGTTAGGGTCTTTCCATTTAGCAACCTTCCTCATTTCAAAACCCTTCATATTTTCCAATTACCATACTAACTATATTAAAAAAAAAACCCAAAAAACCTTTGCCTAATTAAAGTAACAAAGAGCCCTGAAAGCAACCATATTTAAAATAAAAAACAATTTTATGAGTAAATCTGAGAAGTATAATGCTGGTCTCTCTATTTAAATGGTAAATTGAAAATTAATATTTATGCAGACTAAATCAACTCATCTAATCATGGAATAAAAGGTAATTAAGTGGACCTGTCAAATGAGAGTTAGAGCTAAATACAGCAACTCTTGATCCTGCAGAGTAAATCTTGACTTGTGTGATTAGTTGCTCTGCTTTACTTGAGGAAATTACTTGTGGCATCACACCCAGAAATTATTGCTTGATCCTGGAACTTGGACTGGATCTGTGCATCTCTGCAGCTCTATGATAGATGTAGAAATGCATATGTAAGTATCTCTTGAATCAGGCAGAATCCAAAATTAAAGTCATATATTCCATTCAGTGTCCAAATGAAAATCTCTGATTATTTGAATATGATATTACTTGCCTCTGGCATGAACAATGACACATTGAATTTCAACAAGAAAATTCTATTATTTTGTATTTTCCTTTGTTTGCTCATCCTATTTTTGCTTCAGATGTATCAGCTGTACAACAGAGAGGTGCTGGATGCACTCTCTGGGCTGGTGCTGTACTTTTAGAGACCATTGCCAGTTACAGGGGGTTTGGAAACAAGAATTGCATGCCAGTTTGAGCCACTGACCTCAAGGAGATCTGTGAGTGATTGTGTTGTGTAAATCCATTTGGATTTCACACAGGTAAAGTCAGCTGATCTAGGGCTCAGGAATATGAAGGCATCCTCCAAGGTTTCAACCTGCTTCTCCTGCTATCTTGAAGAATCCATACTGCACTGTCCAGGGGTAAATGCTGATAAGGTTAGACAGGCTCCAAAGTCCATTTGGCTCCAAGGATTTTTCCATTTAGACATCCAGCCTAAACTAATCCTCTAGGAGCCCTCAAAAGCCAACAAAGATGAAAAGCACATAAAAGTTATTTTCATTTTACCTCTCTTTATCTCTCAGCTTAGGGCAAAAAGAAGCATTTCTCTCCTGAGGCCATGTGGAGCCCTTAGGCTGAACCTCAGCATCATCTCCCAGTGAGCTTCCAATGGTTTGATGGTTAAAATCAGGTACTAATATTACCCTATGTAGGAACACTATTCAGTTCCCTCATCAAGATGTAAAAGAATATTCAGACTGTACAAAATTTTTGGATTAATATTTAAAATGACGCCTTATGATCTCCCCTGCTGGAGAACAGGAAACCAGAGAGAACACACTGCAAATAGGGAACAGGTTGAAGAGGTCAATCATCTTCTCAATGTACATCACACAGCCCACATCCAGTGCATGGATTATTCCTCCCACTTCCCTGAAATGCAACAAGCAATTATCCTGTAAAAAAATGATGGATTTAAAATGAGTCTCCTCTGTTTTCGTTTTTTTTTTTTTTTTTTTTTTTTTTTTTTTTTTTTTTTTTTTTTTTTTTTTTCCCAAGAAGGGCAGTTTTGCTGAAGGTTTATTTACTGGTATTCACATTTGAGTTCAAATGCCTGTCTTGACAACAGAAGGGAAGATAGAAGTCTCCTGACACTTTCATTCTCTTCCAGTGCCTCTGTGGACTTCAAGGGGTCTATGTTCATAGAAACATCTAGAAAATGTATAGAAAAATGACCCCTTCTGAGTGCTTCACTTGAACTATGATTCTCTGTTAGAAAATGTGGCTTGTGTATTGACAGATGTGCAAATTGACCTCTAAAAGTTAGTGTTAGACATAAAACCAGCATTCTCCCCATTTTCTTAAATGTCTCAAGAAAAAGGGACACTCTATACTTGGTGTGTGTCCCTCTTTTATTAATTTATTTTTGTGTGTATACATAGTAGAAATATAAAATTTTACACTAATTTTTTCCTAAATTTTCGCTATTTTCATTTTTTCCTATTAAAGGTTTTTTTTTTTAAATTTATTTTTCTATTTTGGTGGAGATGATGGGATAATAGAGCTTTGAAAGAGAAGTGTTCCTTCTTAGTGAAATTTTTAAGGTCCAGACAGAGGCTGGACCAAATAACCCCCAGATATTCCTTCCATCTTTACTTTTTATGTGACTCCATGATTTAAGATATTAAAAAATAGAACACCAAGTTTAACAAAATTGATTTTCTTAAGTCAGTATAAAAGAGATTCACTTGAGCTCAAAGAAAATTAGGTCTTGCTCACAATGGGTTCATACAAGCACCCCTACTTCTGAAGTAGAAAGTGAAGGAAAAAACAGTGTGTAACCCAGCAGCTCCAGTTTAATTCTTTGCTTCCCTTTTCACTTCTCCTATGGTCTTAAATACCTTTCTCTGTGCTTCAGATTTCTGTAAATAAAGCAGCAAAAATATTCACTTGCCAAGTGTTGATGTGAGGGGAAATCCATAAAAGCTGCTTAGATTCCCAAGTTATGCAAGCCATGTATTTTTGCCACAGATAAAAGCCAAGATACATTGGTATATCTCTCTGTATAAACACATACTTTTACTTCCAGGCTGTAAAATATTGCACGTGGTTGAAAGTTGGAAAAGGACCGCTTGCCAACAGGGCACAAAAGGGCAACAATAGCACTTACAAACAAAATGTTCCATGCTGGAGAATATGACATTATTTTCTGCAAATTTTGCCTGTGAGAACCTGAGAGACAACAGGTTTGTGGCAGCAGGAGGTGCCTCCAGCTGGCTCCACTTTGTGCCTAAGTTGCAATGAGGTTCTAACCTGGCATGCTGAAATGAGCAGCTCTCAGAGTACAATACATTCCTGACACAGCTCTGCCTCCCAAAATTTTAAAGGTCAATCTGAAAGTCTGAGGCAGACACATTCTACACACAGAAAAAGGCCTGACTCAGACTGGAAAGAAATAACTTTGCTCTAAGAAATCAGATCAGCTAAAAAAAAATTACATTTCCATGGCTTCTTAGCACCTCAGGTTTGAAGGCATGAGTTACCTAAAAGATTTATTGATGTGATAAATACAGATCTTTACTACCTAGCCAATAATTTGAAACTTGCAGACTCAACTGCAAGAGAACGTGAAATGCCATAAAATAGCAAATTGGATTAGTTTCCACCTGTATTCTGAATCATAGATGCAAAATAACCTTTAAAAAGTTATGTCAGTCTATTTCCACCAAGCTCTTGCTACCTGCAAGAAGATCTCCCTACATAGGCATAAAAGTTTCTGTTTCAAATAAATTTTTCATTTTAAAAACTGCTGAGACCACAACTCTCATTTCTGTTGGTAGGAGGTGTTGGTGTTATGTGTCTTTGAAAATTAGGCCACTTATTTTAGGCATATAAATATATTGGCCCAGGCTTCTTTGTGCCACTCTGGAGATGCAAAGCAGCCACGTACCTGTCTTAGGTGGTCAATTAGGATGAGAAACAGGCTTGAAGCAAAAGCAAGACTTGTGAAACTAATCTGCTATAACTTTTTGTCTTCTGTTGTGCTATAAAATGTTTGCTAGGTGTGCTAGATTTATCACCAAAATGTCTAGAGTTGAGGAAATGATCCAAAAATTTTAAAGCTCTGGACTGAGATAAGTAGCCTGTCATAGCAGATTTAGCAAGTGATCATGCAAACCATAGGAAAAATACTCAGTGGCATAGAAAGAATGTCCTATTTACAGAAATGCTGTGTTGCTTGCTTTTGGTGGAAATCAGAAGATTCAATGCCTTTGGGGTCTATTAAGCAAAGCCTTTAAGTGCAGCTGCAGTGCCAGCTCTCACTGCTTTACTGATATTGCAAGGATATTTGTTGCTTTGGAGAAGCACCTGGGTTAGTTTGAGTACTGGGAAATTTTTCTTTTGCAAGAGAAATGCAAACTTCTCACCAGCACTGTCACAGAAGGAAACTTGAAACAGTGGCCTGAGTCAAATATAATTGATCCAAAAGATGTGCACATGTATACTGTACACATGCATAATATATTTATTTATGTACGTACATGCTAATGATATCAGGAGAATCATGATTCAGGATGGGACCATGATTAAGAGGTTTGTTTAAACAAGATTTTTTCATTGAATCCAGACTGAAGAGTCACAATTGGCAGATGTATCAACGAGCTTAGACACTTGAACTTCCCCTTCATCAGGCAGCAAAAACAGGGTGTTTCTTTTAAATTGTTTTTTGTTTTTTTTTTTTTTTTTTCAGAGGTAGGAAGACAGTTGTAGGGAGATGCTACTTTTCTGCCTTCTAATGAGCCCAAAGGGGCTTTTAGAAGGGGTAGATGTGGGGGTGTTCTTATGGAGAACATGTTTCCTGTCATTTCTCTTGAAAGCAAGACCAAGGCTCGGTAGAAAAATTTGCATCTCATTTGGCCACAATAACCATAGTAGGAATCTCTGTTTCACTAGAAATAGATAGGAATGAATGAAGTGGCATTTTGTGCTTAAGAAGATGTAATATATTTTTTGCCTGAAATACATTAAATCTGGCTACAGAACCTATAATTACAGCTCCTGCTATTACACAGTTATAATTATTGAGGGACTTTGCCATATGTCTTTGTAGGCTCAGAAATATGAAAACCTTGGCATAAAAATATAATATATGAGATCATTTAAGTATTTAAAGGCTTCTCATCACAGGTGCTTCTGGTATTTTACTGTGGACCAAAAGCAGGGTTCAGTGCCATTTCAGCTATTAATGTTGTGTATTGTTTCCATGGAAACATCTCAACACAATTCTCACTGTGGCATCATCAAACCCATTGTTTAAATAATGCTTTTATAATAGGAAGCTATCAAGTAATAATGAAGCAATGAAAAGATTTCTTGTTATAATGCTGACTGTCTAAGGAAAGCAGAAATCAAAAGGCAGGCTGCCCCTTGTACTAAAACACTTGGATAATGTGTATTTTGCAACATGTTATAATGTAGGTTTATGGGGACAATTCAGCTGCTTTTTTTGAGAGACTAGCAGACAGGAATAAAAATAAAAGGATCACTTAAAAATGCTTTTTCTTATTAAGAGGTTTTGTTCCTAACGAAGGTAAAGATCATTCCAGTATTATATTGGATATATAATAAAATAGATACCAAATAGAGCAAGGCTGTACATGAATTTCCTAAGCTGTCATAGAAATCCAAGGTGCTACAAGACAGGCTCTTACATAACAAAAGAATCCCTACATTTCCAAGGTTAAACCAGAATCAATATCCCAGGCAGGAGTCACTCTTTGAAGGACAGCACTTGAGAATCAAAGTGTTTTACAGATATTTCTCCTTTCTCTAATGTCAAAAAATGCCTCTGGTCTGCCAGGCCGTGGGATGGCTTCATCAGTGAGAGCTGAATTTTCTACAGGTCCCAGATTCCTTCCAGTTCTTTTTGTCTTTCCCCACAAGGTCAATGTCAGAGACACTCTGAGCTGATGGTTACACCTCTGTGCGTTCTCCCTTTCTTTGTCAAGAACTTGCTTTGCATGTTCAGAGCATTTTTGGGGGTTTTTTTTTTCAGGTTTAAAGTCAAAGAAAGTGAAGGAAGAAACATGATACTAAGAGAAAAGCTAAATCTAAGGAAAAGTAGAGCTGCAAATCAATAATGGTAGTGACTGTAATTCAAGACAAGGTTGGAAACTTGAGGAGGGATTTAATTTACAGCACTGCTCATTTTTCTTAATAAGAAATCATTTCTGCTCTATCTTCTAATGAGATGTCACTGAATCATTTATATTTGTAAACTGCATGGTCTGGAGTAATTTTTTTTAAATTTTAAGAAACTTAGTGAAAACAAATTTCTAATTATTTCTAATATAAAATAATTTTAAAATATTAATTTAAAAATATTATTTATAATAATATTTAAAATATATTTCTAATTATTATTATTATTCTATGAAAACATATTTCTAATTATTTCTATTGTTATGATATTAGAAAATTTATTACTAATATTATATGGAACAGTTTGATTCTGTTCCATATTCTTGTAAAAAGTTGTTGCACTAATGTGCGATACAGATTTTTTATTTGCATTATATGTGTGTTTCATTTCATTAAATTTTCAATAGCTTTGCTATTCAAGAAATTAGAGACTAGTTTTGGGTCTCTAAATAATGATTTTAGAAGGTAATATAATATTAAAGAGTGTCAGGATAGCACATAAATTAGTTAAAAATCCAGATGGGCAACTGCAACTCTTAATGGTTTATCATTAGTATGCAGTTCTGTAAAGTATCTTGCAAAAGATCAGCAACTTTTCCCATGATAGAGACTATAGTTTTTAAAAAAATATTATCGACATGCACCCATTCACTTTTCTGGCCTCTATTTTTACTACAAAGCAAACCTAAATAGCATCATGGTTAGATTGAATTCACTGAGCTCAATGTAGAACTCTCCTAAATTTTTTATTGGTTTGGTTTGGGGGGGAAGCTTTTTGTTGGTCTTGGGATGTATTTTCATATTTCTTTTAAACCAGAGAAAGTTAATTTCCTAGGTTCACCCCTTGCTCTTAATTATGAAGGCACAGTATGGCCAAATGAGCCAGTTTTGCAGCAGATGTGGATATGTCCTGTCTGAGTATAATGTGCATTAATAGTTATAACTGTGTCTGTTTCATTCTGTGCATTGGCCCTGAAAACTCCCATTCCCCTTTCATGCAAGCCTGGGCACTATTTCCTTTCCTTCTCTTGGACTGAAATGGGTTAAAAACAAAACTGACCCTTTCTCTGCAGATAATTTTGATGCCTTTTTTCATTCATCTTCCAAAACTCCTAAACTTTTATTCAATTAGGAAATTGCAAATTAATAGCTTCAAAATTAATATTGACAATTCACAGGAAGGAAGGAGTTGAACTGCATTCATCACTTCTGTTTCTGGCCATAACACAATATCAGCTGGAGCCCACAAATCTGGGCAAGGGTAGAAAATTGCCCAGCCCAAATAAGATCAGACCCTTCCTCTCTAAAGAGTGCATGGAAAGCACTTTTAGCAGCACAGACTCATACATCACTCCTTTCTCATTTTCCAGCTTTGTTGGACACTCCTTGGATGCACCTGTAATGTACTTTTGACATTTACACTGAGATGAGATGATTAATTTTGTAGAGATGCCCGATTTGCTATGATAATCAGTGGCCTTACTAAAAGGCTTTTAAGCAGCTAGCTTGGATAAATGTTGTAATTTTGCAGAGATAAGAAATCTCTGTGCCTGCATCAGAGGCTGTGGTTTAACCTCGTGTGTTGAATGCCAGAAAACAATTTCCAGAATGAATTCTGTTCCCTGCAACAAATGATTTTCCCCTAACAAATTGCAGGAAGAATGAAAACACCAAACAAAGGGCATCACAGCAACTCGATTAGCTACCAACAATTCCTTTGTAAGCCTTCATTTTTAATTGCTTTTGTGTCCCTCTCCCTTCATCATCCCCTAGTTAAAGAAGTATAAATGAGAGGTTGGACTCTCTCATGCTTCTCTGTTTAAAGACAGTCAATAATATGCCCTCCCCTTTCCTTAGCAGCTCTTGAATGCAAATTCCTTTTTCAGTAAGACTGACTCAGAGTTACCTCTGGAGATGTGGATTTTGTGATTGCCAGAAGATAATTGCTATGGCAAGTAAGAAGCTTGTTTATTTATTTTGATTGTTCTGCTCTGATCAACAGAAAATAATACTAATAGAAAAAATATCTGTTGATCTGGGGGTTTACTAAATGTTATTAGAGATAATTCAACCAAAACAAAATCAGCAGCCTGGTTTAATTAGCACTCCAATCCAACAGAATCAAGGATGGGAATTTTTAAACAAGTATTCATTTGCCAAAAATTCTCACAATTGTCTTGAAAAAATGAGGCTGTTATGGCCTCTAAAAATGCCCTGTATATGACACCCTACTATGATACTCAGGAAAAAGCTGGATCTTAAATATTATAAGCATTTTCCAAAAGAACACAAAGTCTTTGAATATTAACTGATTGAGCAATTTAAAAGTGGAAACCTTTCTGGGAAGAAAAAGAAAAAAATAAACATTTAAACAAAAATTTGGATTGTGGAAGAGATTTTCTGGCCAAGTACAGGAAGAGAGCAATGTCACAAAATGTGTTAATGGAGACCTTTGTGAGGAGACAATCCAAGAGCTAAAACTTCTGAACAGAGATACGAAACATCACTAAACCTCACTGCTGTTTGTGGATATTCTGCCTGGTTAGGTCTGGCAGTGTGCTGAGTTACAGGAGGGGTACCTGGGCAGTTCTTTATTAACACAGCCCAGACTGTCATGGACTCTCTCCCAGTGTACCAGGAAAAGGAAGGACCTGACAGAGTGAGAAATTCCTCTGATGATGTCCCTCCACTCACTCTTCTTATAACCACTGGTGTGGCCAGCAAAACAGCTCTTGAACAGTAACCAAATCAGTGCTACCTTAGGGGTCATAGCAAAAGCTAAACCCATGCTAACTTCTTGTGTCTCTGCTCTCAATTCCCACAGAGCAGCTCTCATCCTTTTGTGATATGCTACGTTGAAATCAACACTACATCCAGGCTTTGGTTTTCAATATTTTTCATGGTCAAATGAAATTAAGCAGCATGGATTAGGTGATCAGCAGCTCTAAAGTGATAGAACTCCTGATTCTTGTTGCCAAAAAATTCCCTGTTCGTGGTGATTTTTACAGACTAGCTCCTCAGCTGCAACCTGTGCTATGAACATAACCTGTGTTATGAAGGCTTTTTAATCCTTCATAACCTTCCTTGCAGTAATGCCTTTTTCACAATAGTGGGCTCAGGCCCTGCCAGTCAACTTAGTGCCTGGAATGACAATGAATGGTGAAGTATCTTCTCATCTCAAGAGCAGGCACTTACCTGCATAAATCTCTCATGTAGAGAGATAAGCAATAGCTATAAACCCAAATGGGCTTTCCTTCTGAAAGGTCAGCTTTTGAAAGGATTTCCTTACTCCCCTGGAGCCTCAGCAAAAGATAACATTTCAGAACTTGTCTTTTGCTTTCTACTCTATTCAATTAAAGTGTGCTGTTCACTTTGATGAAAATATGTTCCCCTCATGATTAAAAGACTCTTTTGATTAGATAATTTTGCATAGACAAGTGGCCTGTAATAATATTAATAATAAATTACAATATTTTTCAAACAACTTTCTCATCTGTTAAGAAATTGTAATTCGAATCTATATGGGAATTGACAGGTCCACAGCAAACCTCACCCACCAGTTGAATCTATTACTGTCACTGGTCACTAGAAGTCCTTCTAGGTGGATCACAGTCTTGATCTCGTGCTATAGAGAAAGAAAATGGGAAAATACCAGTCTGAATTGGTGCTATGTATCTCAGCTAATCTTGTAGCCTTAAATGCAGGAAAGTGCAGTACAAAGAGCTGAACTGACAGGAGTCTTCTCTACTTTACCAGCTCAATAGTAACAAAAATAGAGCATTAATGCTCAAAGAATAAATTTTCCAGTATGATTTCTATCTACCCCAGTAATTTCCTCATTGGTGTTGTTCTGACATGACAATGAGCAAAAAAATCCCAGGCTCAGTGTCATTTTATTAATCTGTAGTAGACATTTGCCAAGGTACAAGGAGCACCTTTGGTCTGCTTAAATGATACATGAGAATCTTGTAGAAAAATTGGAAATAAAACATATCTTTCTCTGGTTTGATTAGAATCTCCTTTCTTCTTTATTACTTAGGAAGAAAGGAGAATATTTACACAATAAAAATATAAGAATGTTTAATCTGCAATAGACTAGAGACACTGAAGCTTTACCATCTGGGCTGCTTGTATCACAATGGTCCTTGGGGATGGAAATATTTACTTTCCTACCAAAATTAGGATCAAATATCATTTCACAGTAAAGAGAAATTGTACCTTTTTTTTCCTTCTGTAACATCATACAAGAGTGGAAATACTCACAAGAAAAAAAACATTACAACAACTTGTGTGACTAAAGATTATAATATTTGGCCTCAAAACCTATTGCTTGTTTTTTCCACTAAATTTCATATTCTAAAAGTATATATAAATGCTCATTGATATTTCTGAGAATAACCACAAATTTATTTTTTTTTTCTCTTTGTTGGCCAGTTAAAAGATTATGGTAAGGAGCTCATTTATTATGTTAAACCCAAGCTCTCAACCCAATTTCCCCGGCTCATCTGGAAATTAATGCCTTCCGTAAACTTGTTTGATCCTGGAGTTTTTGAAGCAAAGGCCACAGTATCTATGAGTGACAGGATTTTATCCCTGTGGGGCTGAGCTGAAGTCACCAAGCTGTGACCTGTGCTGGGTAAGAGTTGGGTCCTTCAGAGGCAGCAGATAATGAAACACCAGGCTGCTGCATCAGCTGACTTTGCCCATCAGCCCCAGCTAAAGGTCAGATGATATATCTCAGGTGACAGAAAAATAATCTCAATTTTATCAAAATTATATAAATTTTATTTTTTTTAAAACACCGTTTTCCCAGATCACTTCAAATGTGGAAGTAAACGAGGTAACGATTTTGTTGTGAGTCGTTATCAAACTGCTGCTGGGTACAGTTCTTTATATTAATTTTTTTATATATTTAGACTATTAAGTAATTGCTGAATCTGCACTTAATGCATATGTATTTTTGATATCTAATTGCAAGAGGATAATATATCAAAGTGCTCCTTGAGCCAGAGCATATTCATAAAACCTCTTCTAGGACTGATGGCACAGAAAAAGCAGATAGGATTCCAGCAAAATCCTCAGGTCACAAATAAAAGTGACATGAATCAGAAAGACTCTTTTATGAGAGAAAAGCATGCTAAGGGAGTTTTAAATTACAGGCACTTCCAAGGAAAGGATTATTTAGAAATCTCAATCTCTCTGAATTGGTCCTGGAAACTCCGTCTTAAACATGACACCGAGCCACTTCAGTGCAGCCCATGCCAAAAGCAGTGAAAACTGAGAGCCCTCAGCACTTTAGCAGCTGTGCTGTGTATGCAGCAGTGGGGAGCAGAGGCTTCAGAGCAACTGAGGTGCTCTCCTGGGACTTAGGGGAGTCAAGTTTTCATCCTGGATCTGCCACTAATCTGCTCTGAGCAACCTACACCCACCTCTGCTGGTTATTTAAATGACAGCGGCTGTCACAACAGAAGGGACCTGCACACACTTCCCAAAAGGACAATGGAGCTTTTCAGGGAACCTGACACAATTCCCTGCCCTGGACCTGGCTGGGGGGCTCTGGGGAGCTGCAGGCTCAGCCTTTGAGCAGGGTCTGTGCACTGCTGGTCCCCCTGTGATGTGCACAGTGTCTTTATATATATATATACTTGCAGGTGGCTGCCTGCACACACAGCTGACATTTCCCTTCCCTTCACTTATTTCAACACATGCAGGGAGGCATATTTTTCCCCCTTAAATTAAGAAAATATGTATTTCTTGCATTGAGAGGAATATGCTGGCAGCTGAATATAGTGGAACAGATTAGTGATCTTAAAATAGCACATTTTAAAAAGCTAGTTGATTTTAAATATGCAATTACCAAGATATTGTTCTATAATACATTTCTATATGTTGCTGTATGCCATACAAGTCTAATATTATCCTATATTACCAAAGACATAGTATTATTCTTTAAAAATCCTCATAAATATAAAATTTATTAATTTTGGGGGTTTTTTTCCCTATACAAAAGCACAGTTAGTATGTTAACTTTAGTAACTGCATTTGTATGAAGTGCTCTGACTTCAGTACATGGACATCTCCTCTCTATTCCTTCCCTTTGCTGCTTGTCACAGCAGAGAAGTAAAATATTGTCTCTGACCACAGGAGCAAAAATAAATGTTGATTAAGATATTGATTTAAGGCCAAGAAAATACCAAATTTCACTCTAATGGATTAAAAACATGCAGTTTGAAAAAAAGCATTACAGCCTGCAGAAAGTTCTCATACAAAAATGTCACCTACATAAATACTCAAGTTAGAGGAATCTTTTAGGTATTAAACATCTAAGAAATAGCCTAACTTCCCTTTCAGAAGATGTGGTTTCCATGAAAATTGCACTGGATCAGAGGTTTAATTTCTTTCATACATTACAGAGGCAAAGTATATCTTCCATACTTGTAACAGTATGCCTGTTAACAAAAGGTTATTTAAAATAGCCCATGTATTCTTTGTTTTCTCATTCTTTTCATTAAGTAACATATTGAAAACATTTCCATAATGCAAACTCTTTAAAAAATTATATGATTCAATAATATTATGAGATAGGAAAACCCTTTTGTTTCACTAGTTTCCCAAGAAAATTAGGTAGAATAATTAAGAACTTATGGAATTCTATTTCAGGAAATTGCTGTTAAGAGGAGAGTATCAGAGAGAAAGAAACCTAAGCAGAAACATTCCCTTTGTTCCACCTCTGTCCCCTTGGACAGTAAGATTCCTCATTTTACTGACATGCAGAGAGGTCTGACACCCTGCTCAAAATAAAATAAAGCATTGACAACAAGAGAAAAACTGGAAATTATCTAGTATGCCTTACTGGAACACAGTGCTTCTGAGTTCCTAGGAAACCTGTAAATAGCCAGGGATGTAGAAGTGTTGTGACATTAGCCTGTCAAATATTTCTGTGTTAAAGCTCTTGTTAGAGACACATCAATATTGGACTGTCCCCTCTGTGGAGCTGTTTATAATTTTCTGAATAACTTAATTATCTGTGAAGCATTTTCAGATCCTCAACATTTTATCCCTTTGTAATATAAAGACATGAAATGCAGAGAATGCAAATTTCTGCAGGACAACACCCAATGGCTTGGAGAGCAGTGCTGGACAAAAGCTGCTTGCAAATAAATCCACAGGGCCCAACTGCAACCTTCGATCTTCTCACTTAAGTAATTCTGGTTTCCTACAAAACTGCTTTTTGCTGCAGCATTTCTGGATAATGAGGAAGATTTAAGGCATACAAATACTCCAAAAATTATTTTTGTAACTATTTTAATTTATAAAATATCACCATCATCTAATACAGCTCAAGGTACAATTGCATATACCTTAATACAGTGAAAAAAGAACTCAATGGACATATAGCATTTTGTGGGCATCCTGTATAGTGTAGCTCATTTGGAAAACATATTTGATTGACATATGCAAAAGATAATTAAATGCCTTTACCATGACCAGAAATAAAACCAGGCTAAGTGCAGAATAGGTTTCTCAATAAATCAACAGATTGTTGGAAGATAATTTGCCTCTTTTCCAAAAAGACCTTATACTTTGTCCTTTAAGGAAAGGATCAAATCCTATAGAAAGTGAGGACCTGGAAAGGAGTCAGAGATCATGCCTATGAAACTACACTACATTCCTTGGGAGATGGAAGGAATCAATACAAGGGCAAGTTTATATGAAGAGTGTCCAAACAGGAATACCTTGAAGTCTTTTCCTTCTGCTTTTAGCTGCCAGTGGAATTCATTGCTGACTTCAAAAAATCTATAACAATATGTCTTACAATATGCACCTCCAGTCCACAGAGCAACAGTGAGTAATGGTTTCGTGCTAACCAGGAATGTGCTAATAATACAATTTTTAGAAAATGAAGACTCCTACGAAGCCAGGTGTTCACCACAGCAGATGCTCTAAAGATGAGAATGTTCCCAGTCTAGAACCACCACGAAGGGAAGAGAGACTCCTACAAAGAGGATGACCTGGTGTGCTGAGAGGGATAGGAATGGGTGGAATGTATATAAAACACTGCTACAAGCTGTAAATGATTGTCTGAAGAGAGTTTCAGGTGGAGACATTTTTAATTGATAGTAGATGCGTTTGTTTTGTTGTCTAGTGGATTAGCAGATGTGGGAGATCTGAAACTCATCTGGCAGACATTGAAAGCAAACTTATTTCAAATGGACCCAGTCTTTGGAGACTGTCTAAGTCCTGAATTTCTCTTTATGTCTATAACTGAGAGCCATTTGACATAAAATTACACAATGTTTGCCTTTATTTCTCCAGTTAATTGGTAGACTAACACTTTGAAAAATGTCATGCACTGTCTGTCACACCTCATTTGCATCGCTCTTCCTTCTTTACCTAAACACCTGCCTGAGTCCTTTCATTTAGATAGCTGGTATTTTGTCTTAAATCATAAAATATTTGTGTGAGAACAATTCAGAGAGGCGTGAAATAAAGTCGTTTCTAATGGCACGAGTTCTGAGGAACACTGCTCTCTCACAGCTCTGAGGATTACACGAGTTTGAGCAGTCCTCTGACCTTCAAAGCTTCTCAGACAACCAGCAGCCATTAACTCCAGCAGGAGGCTAAACCCTGAATATTTTGGAGTGTGGGTTTGACAGACCTACCTGAGTTCAAAGAGATGTTCAACAGCACAGCAAAGACTTGATCGCAAATTATGGAAGGATTGTTGAACAAGAAAATAATCTCTTTCCCTTTATGTAGATGGGTGGAAAAGGCAGAGGATAAGTCTGGGTGGTTGGTATTTGAGCTTATCCACTTTCAAGGACTGTTGTGCTGCTGCACTGCTGTGCATAGGCAATTTGGAGATTAGGTTTTAGGTTAAGTGAGATATTGCCCCTAATCATGTTCCTGACAGGGGACTCTCAGGGATGGCTTAGTGATGTTGCTGGCATGTTCAGAGCAAGTTAGTAAATGAAAAAAACCACCAAGGTTCCCTTATCATGCTGGTTCATGAGCCCTGGCAATACCAATAGTCAGTTTGTCTAATATTAGACATCTATATAATAAGCATCTGTATCAGAGCTAATTATTCAGAATATTTAATAAGCAAGGGAAGGAAAAAAGCACCTCTAAAGAATGACACAGCTAATGGTTTTAGACATCTGCCTTGAAGCAAGAGGTAATCTATTTCTCTCCACTAGCTGTGGAGAATCTAGACAAGTAGCTTATGTTTTGTTCCACCTGGTTTTGTACACCACTCTAGTGTATATTTGCCTAGATGACTGCTACAGATAGAATGCCCAACCTCCAGACTGTGAGGTGCCTCAATTTCACCCTCTCTGTGGCAGCTCCTTCTAGGAGTGAAGTTGCATGATTGCAGCTTCAGGCTCATGCTGAGAAGGCTTCAATATTCAGGATACACAAACAGACCCAAGGTACAATGGCCTGCAGACAGTCCTGATGCTGTCCATCTTCAATATTGAAGATAAAGTATCTTAGATATTAGAACAAACCTTGGGACATCATTACAATGGGCAGTGCACAGCTCATTTGCACAGGAGCCAGACAAGGGTATTAAAGTTTTAATCTGCTTTCAAATTTTCTCATGTTTTAGGATTATTTATATGCCCTGCACGAGCACTTGCTGTCTGGTGGACAACAGGATGTCTACCAGGACATCATGTACAAATTCCTGTGAGGAGAGTAATGGAGCAGGCACCACGTGCAACAGACACAGATTAGGCAAATGAATTTTGGGAAATTGTAGAATTTGTGGTGGGTCCTTTTTTGAGGCCACAGAGACAGGCAGCCTGTAACACCAAGATCTGGCAAGCACTGAATATCTTCTATAATTTAAACTACTTCACATCTGTGTGGGTCAAATATTTTTACTGGTATTTATTTGTTTATTTATTTAGGTTATCAAAAGCATGCTACTGGCAAGTAAATTTATTGCTAGAAGGTTATTTTAACTTAGAAGAGCTTTTTCTTTGCTTCAGCAGGAATGTTTTAATTTACTGACACAAGTTCTCTGTCCTAGAATTTCCTGTGTGAGAAGGACAAATGCGTTTCTTTATTTACAGACTTGGTTGGACAGATGAGACTAGGTCAGCAAGTGAGGCAAGAGATGACACAACAGAGAAAGCTCAAAACGCTTACCAAAGCCAGGAAGAATATTAGCTATCTTTTGCAATACCAAAGACTTCTGCTCTTAGAGAATGCTCTTGTCTTACAATTTTCTCTTCCCAAGAGTCCCGAAGCCCATTAGGCAGATTTCTTGCAGCTAAAACTGAGTGTTTTAATCCAAGTGCTAACATTTCTAGCAGCAATATTGTTTTATTTCTTCAGATGGCTTTGTTAGAGATTGCTCTACTGAACTCCAGCAGCTGTGCTTAAAAAGAAATGAGCTGCACAAAAAAAAAAATATCCCAACTCAGAATGACAGTTCCCTGTGAGCCACCTAATTTATTAGTCTAAAAGCAGAAGAGAATTTTTCACCAAGGATGAAAAGTAACCTAAAATACACATTTGAACAATCAAGAGGAGGCAACATTCACAGTTCTTAAAGAGGAGAAGGGTGCTGATATCAATTAAGACTTGAAAAATTTGGGTTCCCAGCATCACTTCTGTTTTAGCCATTAAAACATTACCTAAAGAGGCATATAACAACAACAAGGGGATGTGAAAAAAATCTGGTTTTGTGGTTCTGTGTGGGATTTTGGGCCAAGATTTCTACAAAAAAATAGTCTGAAATTGTGTCTGACAACTAAGAATGAAGAATAGTATAATGTCCATACGTTATGCCAGAGCTTCACAGTCAACAGACACAAAAGAAATAAACATTCATTATTTCCATCCCATGCTCATGTATCCAACTCAGAGTTTCTGAGTTTTGACAGGTATTCCATTCTGATGAAGGAGGATAAGGCATCCATTGCCACTGAAATTCAGATTTAGAACTAATTTCTGTACAGCTTAGATTGATATCAGTGTCTTAGCCTTTCTTTAAGGTCAATGTAGGTCAAATGCTAATTTTGAAAGAAACACCCAAACCTTTAACTTCTCTTGTGGCCAGACTAGAAGAAGACAGAAATTTCATAGAGACAAAGACTAACTTTCTATATTTTTTTCCCCCCATGTTGGGATCAACATTCTTCAGTTCTCAAGAATTTTCTCTAAATGGAGCAACTTTTCCACCTGATCATTTCAGCAGGTTCCTATTTACAGTGCTAAGCATGATCAATGAAGCATCAGAAATGTTTTGCATCTCTAAAAAACAAGACAACTTTTCATATTTTCTGCTTCTTTTCTCTCATTTTTCAACAATAGGCTTTTTTTGGGGGGCCTTATAGTGCCAGCAGGAATGCGTAAAAAGAGAAGACTTGTTCTGGCTGTGTATTAACGCTTGGCACAAAGAGGATGTCTCCTCAGAGAGACTGTATGTGTAATTTTTTAATTATTTTTTCCCCAAGCTTCTCATCTGAAAACTGCCATTGTCTGGCAGTTCTGTCTTGCCTAGAGCCAAGGTGAAACTGAACTCTGTGCCAGCTACCTACTACCAAAGCAGATGAGCAACAAGGAAGTGAGCATTTTCCAGGTGCCGTTTTTCCAAGGAATTGTTGCCTCAGGGAGCCCTGGAATGCCCATCCACCCTGTGTTTGCTGACCTGTGCCTGGGGACAGCTGCCAGGACTGATTCATCTCCAAAATGGATTAACTTTCATGGCTTCTTCATATCGCTAGTGCAGGACAGATTGAATGAGCACCGCTGTGAAAGATCAAACACATAAAAGACGCTTCGAAATGGAGCATTTACCCTTCGTTTTACCCTTCCCAAGAAATGGGACTGAGTTGGCTTTGAGATTCAGAGTCCTTTCCTTTGGGATTCAGAGTAGTTTCCTTTGGGATTCCAGTCCTTCCCAAGTGCTCTGTTCTAAGGGTGCAGGAAGGAAATGCAGGGTCAGGTGCGCTGTGTGTAACCTCATCAAGGGAATCAAAATACAGCCCGACAGTGAAGTGATAAAAAGGGCTAAAAACCCTGGGTCAAACCAGATAAGCACCAGAAAAAGACAAATGCTGGTATGCCTCATACACCCTAGTATGCAAAGGTTTCTATTTTGTAAAAAACCAGAATATCAGACCAGATCTTCAGCAAATGTGTTTCAGGGTATTTATATTAGAGACTGGGCTGGACCTGCTGAGATCTGATTGTGTGTTTTGCTGTACCAGTGAACCCACTGCTGTTCTCCACCCAGTCCAAGGACATTAGCTCCCTTCCCAGGTGATTTCCATCAGTGCCTCAGTTCATTTTAACAGTGCCCTTCTTCAGTGGATCTCCTTATCATCACCACACACACACAGATTCAGATTGCAGCTCCTAACACACAAACTGCAGTCCTTCAGGAAATCATTACACCAGAATAATATGTCAGCACTTAATTTGCCCTAATTGCTATCAGACATCCAACCCACAGCACCAGAGCTAGCCTGAGGCAGGTGTACAGTGTAGATGCCAAGTGCTAAAGCATCACTTTGCCTTCATACTGGGCTCACAGCTTGATGATGTAGACCCAGCCATTTTTTTCTGAAATTAAAATATTTTCAAAATCTTATTTCAGCAGCTTTCTCCTCTCCATGGTGCTGTCCTGCCCTCCATGCACGGAACATTAGTTTTTCACTTTATATCCTTGCCCTTCTGTAAATACCTGTCATCAAGAGTAGCCAAAAAAAGAGATAAAAATAATAAAAAGATGCCTCTAAACTATGCAATAAAATAAGTAAACAGCAAGTGGGAAAGATCAGCAGCAATGCATAGGGGAGTGTGACAAAGCCAAGAGACACAGGGACTGAGCTTCCTGGGACTTGGAAGCTGCTAAGAGAGCAGTTTTACACTCCAGCCCCAAAGCAAGCACTGTAAAATTCCATTTGAATTTTTTTTTTTTTAGCTGGAAGCTCAAACACTGCCACATGCTGATAGTGATAAATCCAAAGAGGCACAACCTTTGCAAAGCAATTTTTATCAACACTAAGAGGATGCTGCCTCAGCAGCCTGGAAAAGCAGAAAACATTGAGCTTCCTCTAACACATATGGTAATTTTTGCTAAATTTTTGAACGAGTGGGGAATTTGGTGCTGTATTTGGGAGCTTTACAGATAGTTGTGTTCACTTCTAATTAATGCAAAGTTAAAAAGGTAAAAAAAAATTAATAAATGTTGATAAAATTGTTCATGCCCTTGGGCAGGATGTTACACTTCTAAAAGGCTTTTCACATGAGTTTTGTGCAGTGAGGGCTCTGCCATGCAAAATCACTTTACCAGCTGAGGGAACAATATTGGAGAGGTCAGCTTGCTATAATGCAATGTTATCAATAATATTTTAAACTTCTTTGCTGTCATTAAACTCTGATGTCCATCATTAGGTGCCTAAAAAGGCAGTGTTCCTGACACAGTGATCAACTCCTGATGAAGCCAATGGAAATTATGGCTTCACTGGTCTCTCAAATGAGGTAGCTTTGTATCTGCATCTGGTGGTAGATTTGGATTCCAGTCCCAGAGAACTGACCCTACTGTTCTGTGAACTGCTGCAACTATTTCTACTTTGAAGAAAAACATAAACAATCAAGAAACTATTCATATGATCAGACACATAATCACAAAAAGTATTGAAAAAAATCCAAACCAGCTGACACATTGGCTATAATGTGGTCAAATTCAATCTCAGGATTAGCTGGTGCTTTATAACTACTCTTATGTCAACTGGACAACTTGGAGTTCTGCTTCCATGTTTATCTCACAGGATTCAGGCTACATAAGTAGGTCCTTAATCCTGTGTGTGGTTGAGATCCAAAGGTTCCTCTGCTCCTTTATGACTTTCCATCTCACAAGAGAACACTTATACCCACAGAGCAGTTCCTACAGAGGATGTGATGCTGCAGGTATTGTTGGGACTGTCTCTCCTTTTCCCCCCCACCCTTCTACTTGAAACCCTTTTCAAGCTGTTAAATATTTATCATGATACTCCCTTATAACAAAAGAACTTGTCCATTTCCCTGCATCCTTCACAAGACCCTCTGCCTCAGGATACGTCTGCTCAAATATCAACCCTTCCACATGTTTGAGACCAAGTTTTCTTGCTTTCTCCTCCATTCTGGTGTCCTTTTCACATCTCCCCACATTAGGCACTGAAGTAGATCCTGCCTGCTTCAAACTTCTCCCACTTCCCACATCTTTAATTCAGGACATGAACTCACGCCCTCCATTTTATACCTCTCTCTTATGACCCAACCTTGCACGGGCAGACTCAGACCTCAATCCTGTAACCCCTCACATGTTTCCTATTCCTGATGTCCATCCCAGCTTATGAGTTCCCTAACATTGCTGTCTGCAACCCCAGTCACGAATTCAAGTCCCCAGATGGCAAAGCTGCTGCAGAACAAGCACCAATTAGTTGTAACTGAGCTGTTCATTAAATATTATTGCTTTGGGGTTTTTTTTTGCAGATGGAGACACTGAGGTCAAGGATAAATAATCTGTTAATTTCTAGAACACTTGGAATGTGGCTCACAGGTCAAATTCAGCCCCTTCAAACAACTAATTGGGTTGCCTGGGTCATATGAAGGACACTTGAGAAAGAAAGGTGACAGAGAATGAGTTGGAAGATAGAAGAATTATCCCAGGAAACTGGTCCCTACTGTTCTCTTTACCAGGACTTTCTGCTCTACATCCCTTTGTTATCTGAGTAAAAATGCACTGCAAACTGGACCAGAATGCTGACTGCCCCCACAAGAGATTAGTGGCACTCACTGTGTGCCAATGCTTAGGTCTGGTCCCTAACACATGTTTACACATTTGCTGATAAAATGGCCATAAAGCCACAGAGCCTGCACCTTGAACACAAACATCTTGTTCCTGTTGGTTGAGGACATCTCAGCATGAAGGCTGAGAATACAGTTAGAAATATCTTGACTCAGTATTTCTCCCAGAGGAGAGTGTGTTTTCTTTCTGTATTTTCTTTCGGCCTCCCCCTTTAAGGTATTAACAAGACTGTAATATGAAAATATTTGTGATATTTTTCTTGAGTTAACAGAGATGAGAAGAGCATGATTATGGTTACTACCTCAATAGAGAAAATTGGTTTTGGAGGAGAAAACTTATGGGCAAAATTAAGAAAATCTCACTTGAAGGTAATGCAGATGCTTTATGATGTTTCTGCCACAGTGTCACCATGGACACACGATCATCTTGCAGGGATGCTGGAGATGTAAGCAGCTGACATTCCAGTCAGCTCTACATGTCACTGTAGGTCACAGAAAATAATGGCTAGCAAAAAAGTGGACTTCAACAAGAAGGAAAAACTGTTTCTTTTTTTTCAAACTGTTTCTTTTCTTTTTTTTTTTTTTTTTCTTTTTCTTTTTTTTTTTTGCTTCAGGAGAGAAGGAAAACCTATGAGCACAATGAGTTTGGAAATTATAGAAATAGTGAATAAGAGGTACAAATGTGCAAAGATCCCGTTTCCCCAGCTACAACTTGTTTTTTCTCTTTGTAGCATGGGCAGTGGTTTCTATAATAGTCTGTTGTGCTCTTAACTCCATACTAGAACTGTGCTCTACTTTTCATGAGGTTTAGTTACTGACATGCATTAACACCCTATCTCTGTACCTTGTGATAAAATGGATGAATTTAACATCCCAATTTATCAAATCCCAAAATACAGGAGACGACTACTGCTGTGAGAGTAGAGCTTGGTGCAAACCACAGAGCAGCCACTAGTAATGCATTCAAAGCTGCCTGTCTTTAGATAAGTCCAGCTGAATCCCAGAAAAGTCTCAGGAGGGACCTGGGCTTCCCTTGTGTGTTCTACAGATTAAAGCCTAGGAAAGGTTTCACCAAATCTAGTCAGCTTAAATCCCTCTACCCTCCATGCTCACAGATATATCAGGTACACAGAGTGATCCAAGGGTTGTGATGTCCTTACCAGTCATGGAAGGAAGACTGATTTGAGCGCCTTGGGAGAATTCCTACAGTTAGGCAAAGGGAACCCAGCTTTTACAAAATATAAAAAAATACAGCTAGGAAAGCAAGTGAACAAATCAAAAGACCTTAAGCTTTCAGAAAACTTCTACTGCAGAATTGAAATGCAAACCAGATCTGGGAATTTGAAGCTCTAACAACAACAACAAACACAACAACAAAAGCTACTAAAGAAGCTTTAATTCTGGACCAATCTCCTGGGAAAAAAAAAAGTACTCATGCGCAACCCAGGTAGGGGGAAACTAAAGTTGCATCTACCAGGACTGAGAACTCACCTTTTCTTTACTTCTGCAAACTCTCAAGAAGCTTAAAACATGGTGGAAGGCATGACCTAAACAAAACAAAACAAAAAAAAAAAAAAACAGTTTAGAAAGAGGTAGGGAACATCTAAGCCATGTTTTATACTCTTCCTAGCAGCCAAGATAATACCTGAAAGTGATTTGTATCAAGGCCAGGTTCTCACACCTTTTTCACAGGCAATGAATAAGAAGTGGTGCTGCCAATGCACACTTTTTTAAGCTTATGCTAAAGGTGTGTTGTAATTGAAGTCCTCTCCAATTGCAATCATTTTGTAAGGGTGGGATACATTAAGTGGCTTTGAAGGCACATGCAGATGATAGGTGAGAGTACAAATACCTAAATTCTAGGTTTCCTAGGGCAGTTGAATCCCTTGAAAAATAACATTTCTTTGAGGAACAGGTTATGAACTTCCCATTATCAGTACAAATACCAGGTTGCTTCAGGTATCAGCAGGAGTGTGTATACTTCCATATTCAAATCCCACAGCTTTCTTTGCTCTGTCTTTTTCAAGCATTCACTGTTTCAAAGGGTTAAAACACAGGACTGAGGGGGCTCTGCGTCAATTCCAGCCATCAGAGATCCTTGATGCAATATTTCACTTTTACCCCCACTGAGCCTGGCTGTATTTGGTTGTTGGAACTCAGTGCATCCCTCTGGGTGTCCAGAGATGCCAAGGACCCCGCCAGGGGGCTCAGAGACCCTGGCATGCTGCCCAGAACACCTGGAGATTTGATTTTGACCCTTGGAGAAAGTTGCCAACTTTGTATGAGGATGTGAAAGTCACACAGGTTTGAATAGTGTAATAACAAAATGATCACAGGGTGAAAATGTAGATTTTAGGATTTTTGATATGGGGATTATGGGGACAAGATGGAGGAATCTGGGTGGGTCTAGCCTTTCTTCTTCTTCTTCTTCTTGTTCTCCATTTTTTGCAGTGATGTTGGCACTTTGGGATTGGTCTAGAATAGAAATGCACTGTCTAACATAGGTGCTAGGTATTGGGAATTAAGTGTAAATATGTTATATGTAGTTTGTAGAATAAAAAGACAACACTGCCCTGGGGGCGGTCAGAGTGCCTGTGGCTGCCCTGCTGAGTGAATCTTGGCTGGGCAGAAAGAAAATTTTATAGATAAGAATTAATAAACAACCTCAAGACCGAAAAGTCAAGAGTCCAGACTCGTTCTTCAGTTGCTCGGGCTGAAGCAGAGACATCCTGCACTTCTTGGGGCAGCAATTATCAACAGCAACCCGAGATTTGGTGACCTTTCTGCATGGATGTTTTGTCTCAGCACTACACAAGAAGAATGTTTATGAGGACAGGGGATAGCGTTGCCAGTGAGGAGGCCCAGCCCTGTGACCAGGGAGAAGAGAAACGAAGATCAGGCCATCCAAGGGATGCAGGGGACAGGGAGGGTCATTCCACCCCTGTCAGGACCCAGGGACTGAGGTGGGGAGAACCTGTCAGTGCTAACTTTGCCCTGATCCCAGAGGTCCATCTGACAGGGCTGACAGTCCATGATGGCTCACTGCTCTTTGCTGTGGCTTGTTTGTGCTTTGTTTTCAGCTCTCATCCCTTGCAATACATTGTCATGCCAGCTGTCTCTATATGAATCCATCCTCATTTCCCCCCCCTTGTTTGTCTGAGAACAAATTAAAGAGAGCAGAACCATGAATTTAATAAAAAAAGTGTAAAATTTCTCCTCTGGCTGCCAACACATCTGATTTGGGTCATAATTTGTTTTTTAGTATTAAAAGACTGCTGTCATCTTCTGCAATTTGTGAGCCCCATCTAAACCATGAACAGCTTGGACTTTCCTGAACTTACATTTGTTATTATTAAAAAGATCTTTGTAATGACTGAGAGTAAATGCTGACACTGATTTGGGTTTGTGATTTTATTTACTTACTTGATTCTTATTTATGATGCCTTGGCCACATAGTGAAGCTTCTCTCTGTACTGAAATAAAGAATCATTAGAATCAAGCAAGGAAGCAAAGTGAAATAAAGGTGATATGAATGTTGTTCGCTTGCTTATTCATTTAAATCGATTTTTCTTTAATGCCTGAGAGCATCTATCAAAAGAACAAAGCCAAAAAGAAAGTAGAAAAGTTGACTTTGGAAGCAGATGTCTTGCAAATTATTAAGAGTTACGTGATCTACAATATCATTGTTTCCATCAATGATAATGGCAATTTTTTTGCCATGAATTTCAGCAGAGAATGGCAACCATGAGAAATCAGACCAATAAAAAAAAGTCAGCAGTCATAATTAGTGCTTTCCCACTCTCATAATTTCATCAAAGCACAGAAATCAGTCATGTGCTTAAAGCTCCTGGAATTCCATCATTATGAACAATTTATTTTCAATAAATTATACTCTGCATGACTGCGGAAGAAGTCTTGTAGCTATGAATCCCAAATGGTAAAGGAATAAGCACACACATCTGTAATATGCTAATTTTGCACTGATCTCATGAGTTGGTTGTGCATTGTGTACTGAAATAATTAACAACCTCTTTTGGCACACCAGGGGCCAGATCTTCAGGTGATAGAAATTGATCAAATACCATTGATTGGAGAACAGCAGCTGCATTTGCCGAGCAGCTGAAATTACAAAGCTAATTTAGAAAAGTTAAAAATATCCCTTGTCATTATGAATAGTGACATTAATGTATATTTTAACAGGATAGATATTCTTGTGATTCTCTTGTGCTTTTGCTCGTCATGACATCTGTTTGTCTGATTTCTAGTTTTCTATAATTTAAACAAATATCCTTTTCATATATTTTTTGCTGCCTTTATCTTGTACAGTCAGATTTGTTTTCTTTATTGAGGCATGTTGATGCCTTTTTCCCCACTGAGAGCTCAATGCCCCTTGCAGTTCTCTTCCAACTCAGGGTATTCTAAGAACATGTATGATTCATTTTTGAAAAATGGTTCAAAAACCTGCATGCAATGAAGTTGTCACCTCTCAGGAACCTGCAGTCTGTGGGCTGAGGGATCTGGGAAGTTTTTCCTGACCTGCTCTGGCAGTGTCAGATATTTTGTGCTTTGCCTGCCTCTGTAACCTGTTCCTGCCACTTGCAAGGGAAGCAGAGGAATGTGTTACCATGCCTCGGGTGGGTCAGTTAGCTTATCAGCTTAAGCAATTAATGAACCCTAATTTATGCTCCTGTTCTGTGTTGTAAATGCTGCTGCTTTGGATGGAGTCATGTCCTTGTGGATGTGGTACTGACTTAAGCAAGACAGAGGAGCCTTCACTTTTTGTCAGCAGTGTTTGTACAGGTAGGACCAGACCTGGGAGCACACAGTGCCTGCTGGTGGCACTCAACCTGACCAACCAACCAGTTTTGCCTAATTAATGAGGATTTGAGGAGGGAGAATGAAAATCTCTTCATGTCCTGAGCTGGTTCTTAATCCTTCACTTAAACCAAGCATTAAAATGGTCTCTTTTGGAGATGAGGGAATGTCTCAGTTGAGAGCTTTATCCATGCCTTGGTTTATAAGTGGTTTTTAACTCACACTAACTTAAATTTTTAAAACTGTGCATAGACACATATTATTTCCTTTTCATAAGGCTTCCTTCTCCCACTTGATTTTGCATTAAAAGTTCTTTTTGCTTTTGTATCTTGTTTACTATTCATCCATTATTTTCTTTCTTCAGTTCTGTGGTTTTTTTTCCTCTGACTTCTCCTTCAGTGTGAGCATTACCTGTGTTGCATGCATTGTGTCACACTAATGCAACACTGGAGCAAACAAGTGAAACATGAGTTCACCAGATTTAGCTTTTCCCTAAGATTGCCATAGGTGACATGCTTAGGAAATGCTGGTTGGATGTTTCCTACATAAATCTACCATTACTCCTAGCTGAGGCAAAGTCTCCTACACAGAAGGAGTAGAAGTATTATTACATTAGTGATGGATCACAGATTATAGTTGATTTTTCTTTTCCCATTTCACCTACAGTCCTTCCTGCAAGAAGCCCCTGTTGGGCTGGAATTCAGTATCCTCTTTGCACAAATGAAAACTACTAAAAGATCCGGTCTCATTTGCTTTTATGTACTTCAGTTCTTAGCTACCCATGACATGGAAAGTGACTGGCTTTTCCTTTTAACCCTTAGTGCTAAAATGGGGTTTAGACTCCTGAAAAGCACAAAATGAGCACTGGCTTTCCCTACCTGTCATTTGCCTTCAGTCATACTTGTCTCTTGTGTACTGAAGCACAGATTGTGACACTGTTTGTCTTTATTCCCACTCTAAGAAAACTTTGTGTGCAGAAGTGATGGCAGAAAGGATATTTCTTGGCATACAAAGGCTTGTTAAAACTTTTTCATATGCAGTTGCAATGTACAAAGATTGAACTTTCAGAATGATGGTGAAGTTTTGTTCAGTAGCTCAGGCTTCTGCCAGATGGTTTTCTTCAAAGCACCACAGAAAATATTGTTAAAACTTAATTTATTGTAATGGGCTTGTAAATTTAATGGGTTTATTCATGCATGCACCCACATATGGGTATCAGTCTCTTCTCCCAGGTAGCAAGTGACAGAATGAGGGGAAAGGGCCTTGAGTTGCACCAGGGGAGATTTAGACTGGATGTAAGGGAATTTTTTTTACTAAAAGGGTTATAAAGAATTAGAACAACTGTCCAGGGAAGTGGTAGAGTCACCATCCCTGGAAATATTAAAAAAAAAAGAGTGGATTTGGGACTGGAGGGTATGGTTTGATAATGAACATGGTGGTGCTGGGCTCATGCTTGGACTTGATTGCCTTAAAGGTCTTTTCCAATCTTAACGATTCTATGATTCTAGGATTTTTAGATTTTAAAAGCTTTCTATAATGTCAAAACAATAAATTGTGCCAAGACACCGAAAAATTAATCCAGCTGGTGTAGTATGTAAAGCTATAGATTTTCAAATTACATTGTGCAACAATAGAGCACAGAAAACATATTACAATTTTAATCCATTTTTCTGGAATTTTCTTTATGTCCACAGCCTAGAAGTGAAACCAGATTTATTTTTTTCCTGCTTGTGCCAGATGATTTCCATTAACATCACTTATAAATCTATAAAAATGAAAAGACTGCTGCTCCATAGACAGTCATAGAGCTTGAGAAGTGACAAACAAAGCGGCATTTGCTGAAGAGCAGACTGTTGAGCAGAAGTGGCAGACAAGGCCAATTACCATATGCAAATAAGCCAGCATTCATTATATAATTTTAAAAAGAAGAAAAGCTATATTTGTCAAAATACTGCTATTCAGAACTGATTCTCTGGCAGGATGAGCCCTGTGGAGTTTTAGGTTTTATGAGCTTCTGCATCACATTTCTTTTAGAATGGTAAAATGTAATTTTGCTTAATTCAATTTTTCCTATGATTTCACATACCTTTCCATGTTTCCCCCCAGGAAAATGCTGAGTGCATTTAAAATAGATATTTTATTGCCATTTTGAATCTGGACTGGTCCATCTACTCTGTCATTCTTTCCCAGAAAACTGCAGCTGCTTCAGGGAAGACACAGGTAATTCTGCAACAAAATGGTGAGTCTAGACAAAACTAGACTACCATTAGTAGAAATGGTTTTTTCTACTGTTCTTGGGACGAGACTTTCTCTGGATGAATTCCAAAGCAATATCCTAGCTGATTTAACTGTGGCCATGGCTTTGTTCCCTACCTTCAAAATATTCACCTGGGCATTGTGTGTGATCATGGCATGTTTCTGGTGAGAACACCAGAAAACTTATTGAAACACACTTGGAATTTTGGAGCATCTGCTCCAATGATGTCCACTTACAGAGTGGTTGTTCTACACTACCCTTCCCTATAGCCACATGAATCCAAGTGAATTCATGGCAGAATAAGAATACACAATCCCCACAGGCTTGCCCAGATGTGGAAGTTAATAGGAATTAAATATGAAGAATTTGAAGTTTGGTGGCTATTTCACACTCTATCTGATATAGAAGCTCATATTCTGCACTTCTGAGGGATATTGAGTTATCTCCGCGGAAGCACTGGATACTATTTCAAAATTACTTTCCACACACATCTGGAGGGGCTGGTGTTATATTCCTGCCATCTCCCTTGGGATGGCCTAGCAATAAACCAGATTGGAGAACTGGCTTCCCTAAACAAACAACACTTCCCTTCCAGCTAAGGCTATTATCTGAGGATGCTCTTAGAGAGTAAGAGCACCAGGATGCACTGAAAGAGAAAACGCAAGAGGGAAATGATTGGCCAAACATAGCAGTGAGGTGGTAGAGCTGATCTTTGTGGCACTGCCTTCAGCTGAGAATGGCTGTGGAAGTCAGAGGTAATGTGGATGAAGGGCAATTTTGGAGAGTTTTGGGAACAGAGACATTTTCCATGTCCTCTATTCTGACCGTGCAGATTTAGGGGTGCAATCTGGAGACCCACTGACAGTGGAAGCTCCTCCACAGGAGCATGGAGGCCTTGGGTTTGTGATCTGAAAGGCCTCTTGGAGACCTTGCTGCTGTCCACTGACTATGAACAGCTTCAGTAGGTGAGACCAATGATGATCAGAGGAGGTGGGGTTTTATTGCTGCTTCCTTCAATACAGAGTACCAATAGCTCTTGTTTAAAACTTTCTTTTGCCCATTTGGCTAACATAATTAGTTAATTATCACTGTAATTGCCATTCACCATGGCAGTCAAGAGTAAGTCTCAGTTGTTCTAAGCCCTGTGGAGCAGATTAAGATGATCACTGACCCAGAGAGTTCATGGACTTAAGAAAGTCAGTAAATGGTTTCCCCAGAGAGAATGAAGACAGATTTCTGGGAATAAGATCCACTGCTTGGATTCCTGTGAGAAAAGTGCTAACATATTCACCTCCTGCTCACAATCTCCAGCATTTTTCCAAGCTTTTAGTCTCCCGAGCAGAATTATGAAAGTTATACATTCTTGTTTGCAAAGCTGCTGTCATTGCTTTACTAGCAGTGCCCCAGTTGAGCATATTTCAGTGTGTGCAATGGCTGTATTTAGTGAAAGCAATCATGCTGACAGCCTGCATGATGGAAGCCCTAATCTGTGCAGTGTCATGCACTGTGCATCACCACGAGGGAATCTCTAGTGACTCGGTATTAATGAGAGGGAAGCAGTGGCACTGCCATTATTATTTATGACTTATCCTGCTCCACAGATGTGTAAGGCACTTTAAGAAACAAATAAAAGATGTATCCCTGCTGAAAAGCATGCAGAGCAGCAAGGCACAGTTGGCATCCTCATGATTCCTGCTGCAGAGAGCCTAAAGAGAGAAGGCTGGGAAACACTGAGGACAGCACCACCTAATAGTGCTGTCAGAGATCTGGGTAAATGGAGACTAGTCAGCATTGTGGACCCCTGAACAGACAGAAATGTTAGAAAAATATGCAGATGTGGTTTAGTGGTGGACTTGGCAGCGCTGGGTTAACAGCTGGACGCAAAGACCTAAGAGGTCTTTTCCATCCTTAAAGATTGTATGATTCTATGAGAATTATGCTTATTATTTCCCTTACATTTTGTTTTACTGTCTCCTTCTTTCATCATCACAAATGATATGAAGAATTAACTCTCAGGCTCAGTTTTCCCACTTACACAAACTTAAATTATTCCCCTAAAACACAGAACACAGAAAAGCAAAAATTGTGCTCCCTTTCTCTCTCATGCAGAGAATATTTCTATGCAGACACTATTCTAACAGCTAAGAGTGAAATATTATTGTTATTAGTAAAAATCACCTCTTGACTTCTGGGTATTGCTTTATTTTCTTCTTTTGTAACTCTGGTTTATCTGAAGACCCTGATCTGCATCACAGGCAGTGACAAAGGGATATGAAGTACATGCAGGGAACATAAGTCATTCACCTGCTGCTACATTTTGATCTTAAAAATAATGATAAAAATAATCCAGTCTACATTCCAAAACTCTTGATTTCTCCAGTCACAGGTAATTTTTTTCACTTTCCTCTCTGTTTCTGGTGCCAGCGTCTGTGGTTTTCAACTAAGGCTGGACTGTTATGTCCCAAAGTGAAAATGACTATGAAACAGCAGATCAGAGATGACTACACGTTTCATTTTTACATGTCTTTCATGATCAAAACCTGTTCTTTTCATCTGGCTAATGTAATAACCTTGGCCTGAAAAAAATGTGCAGTCACCACTGAAAAAGGAGCCCAAAATTACTTGGGATGGGGTACACACAGAGAAAGTGAAAGAAACGTGATGAGATCAAGAAGACCATTATCAGTACGGATAGTGGTTTGGTATTTCTCATGTGAGATGTCTAAACATGAATCCATCTGTGACATCAGAAAGGTCTTTGGATGCGAGAAAGACACCACCTCAAAATGAGGTTTTCAAATCCTAAACTTATTTCCTCATTTGGTTCAACAGGGATGAAAGTTTGATGGTGTTCATGGTAAATTGCAAAGTATATAAATTTATTCAATCATTTCTTAACTGAATGTGCTGCTTAATCTTAAAAAAAAAATCACTCGAAATTACCTTGTCTCTACTCATTTTCCAAGAAACTTGATTTCTTTTCATTACTGTAAATTTAAAAAAGCTAACACCTCTCTCTATCCCAATTTTAGCTCCTTATCATATATATTGCTATGGCTCTGTCTTTACTTCATTACTTTTTATGTGATGTTACAGAACAGCTTGCAAAACATCTGGCAGTAAATGGCTTATATTTTGAGGCTATAAATTTGCATGAGGAACTTTTAGAGTAAGTTTTGGATAAAAGTCATTGTCAGAGTACAGTACTTTTCACTATAATAAGATCAGGGAAATTTCCTCATGAAACCAAAATCTTGAAAAGTTAGGGAATTTTTTTTACCTTGCTATCACAAATGATGTTATAACAGAAAGTTTTGTTTGTAAATTTACTACAGCTGTAACTTTGCAAAAAAATTGTTCTGGTTTTGGAGGAAAGAAGAATGCTGTTTTCAACAGCACACACCCACTAAAAGCATCACATCAAATGGCTCAAGGGAGTAAAGTTGTACTGAGTTTGGTGAAGCCATGCTGATCTATTGCTATAGCCTAACAACCCATTCTGGGCACTGTACTAAA
Source organism: Melospiza georgiana (assembly GCF_028018845.1). Taxonomy (NCBI): domain Eukaryota; kingdom Metazoa; phylum Chordata; class Aves; order Passeriformes; family Passerellidae; genus Melospiza; species Melospiza georgiana. Next base: position 8,395,229 of record NC_080433.1, read on the forward strand.
ACTGAATATGGTTAAATCATACTGCAGGTAGTGAAAACAGTGTCACACATTCATAAAACCCATGAAAAGATGTGATGGATAAGTATGCCCTGATGCTCCTGCAGAAACACAGAACCACAGGAAAAAGCTTGAGCATGACTTTTATGACAATAATAAGGATAAATGTGTAGAGAAGCTATTGGAATTATAATGATGGAATAAAAAGGTTGCACTTATATATTTATTTAATAAATGAAACAGAACCCTTTATACAAATATCAGAGGATTTACAGACTAGCTTGTGCTAAAAGAAAGATAATTCAGACACAACCAGTTTTCCAGTATTTTTTATACCCAGAAGTGTTCCCTCTTCCAGTAAAAGAAAACTTTTATCTAACACTTTTGAGTCTCAGTGGTATGAAAAGAAATTTCAGTAGTTCTAGACCTTATACCTCAAATATGGGTGCTATGGCAAGTTATGCATTAAATTATGTGCCTTTCTTCACAAATAACACATAGCAACCTGGGCTGTTATATTTGGTTTCTAAAACCAAAACTATCAAACACAGAGTATCAAAGTTACTGGGCTCATGGCTTTGTAAGGATTCAGGAAAGCACTCATAGAAAAGGTTAATGAGCACCACAGATGTGGCACATAAAGCACAATAAGTCACCATCTAATCCAAAGTATAATGAAACACTTCAAGTTTAGAATTAAGTATAGTTACAATATAAGAAAGGAGAATCTTTTGTTGAGTCTCTCCCTTTTACTTCTCTTTCAAACTATAGGATATGCTAAATGCAGAATGAGAAAGAAAATCTTTGTATAGAAAGGGCAGAAAATAAGGAAAGAAAGAATCTTTTAAACTCAATGATAGATATTTTTACTTTTTTTCTCTTTCCTTTTCTTTTGACCAGCCTTAGGCTGGTGCTTTGATCTATATTTCAGTCACCAAGGTCCCTTATCAGAGAAAACACAAAAAAAGGACGGTGAAAGATACAGATAGAATGACAAATAGATGCACCTTGAGTCGCTACAGAGTGACTTTTCTGCTCTTTGGAGTGAATTCTATCTGGAAACCATATCTGCAATGGGAATGGACCAGAGCTTTGCCCTGAGGGCCTAAACCAGCTCCACTGATTGCAAAAAAGTCGTTTTTGATATGTAGGCTGATCAGCCTAAGATTCCAGAGGATAAAACAATAATAGACAATGATCTGACATTCCTTGAATGCTCCTTTTTGTGCTCCCTCCCTTCTTGCACTGAGAGCAGCCTTTCTGTCTCTCCATATGCTTGTTTTAATGTGTGTGTGCACCTCTCTGCCTTCTAGGAATAACTTTTACAGTGTGAGGTATATAGATCAAAACTGCACCCAGCCCAACAGTCTGTCTCTGACAGACCAGGGACAGCTGCCCAGGGTAAAAGAAGAGCCAGAAAGCCTTTCACTGCTCATGTTTTACAAGCCAGAAACAGAGGTGGTCTCTCCATATACCCTTAGTGTATTCTCCTTTCAGACATATGAAGCACATTTACCACTGTGGTAAATTTTAGCATCAGCAGTTTCCACCTATGTGTAAGGAATTACTCCAGTTTGCCTGCTTTGAATTGTGTGGCAGAATATTCTCATGACTTTAGGCTCATGTATCAGAAGTTGATCCCTCTTCACCTCCTCCTTGTTGCCCCTGCTCTGCCCCTCTTCCCCAGGAGTCCTGGTCCACCTCACTGTTTCCCACACCTTTGCCCAGCCCTCCTGCCCTTTTCTGTACCTTTCCCACTTCTGGCTGAAACAGAAAGACCAGAAATGCCCAAAGCATTGAAGGTGCAATCACATCACAGATTTATGCAGTGGCATAATAACATTACCTACTTGTTCTCTATTAATTTCCTAAGGTTTGATTTGCTTTTTGACTTCTACTGAATATTGAGTTGATGTTTTTACAGAACTAGCTGTAATATTCCCAGTATCTCTCTCTTGAATGATAATAGTCAGCCCAGAGCCCATAATTTTGTAACTAAAGCTTTATTGCTTTTACCTGTGTAAATTACATTTATCCACATTGAATTTCATTTTCCATTTTATCTCTCACCCACTTAGCCTTGTACAGTCTTTTTGCAAATCTCTGCAGTCAGCTCTCAGTTTTACTAAGACAAGCAAGTTCATGCCATCAACAAAGTTTGTGTCCTCATTCTCTTCACCTTAGAGACTTGTGCACTTTCCTTGTGTACTTTCCTTGTCTTTTCAAGCAGCTGATTCAGGGCCATAGTACCAAGCAAAGTGAGACAAACTAGTCTTCCTCAGCCTCGCAACTGGAATTATTTGTACTTTATGCTTCCAAAATTTTGCTGGCTATGGGCCATCATCTTCCCATCTATTTTTATCTTCTTTTTCACTTATTTTTGTCATATTTGTCCTCCTTATAGAACAACTGCATTATTCATCTCTTTGAACATGTATAGGAATTTTAGATGGAGTTTGGAATAGACTTGTTTCATAGAGAAAACAAAGCTTTTTCCAAAAATATGTTCAGCTTGATGGCATCTTCTGAACTTGTGCAATGTAAAGCTAAGAAAGCAGGGAAGTGGTGTTGCATGCTTAGCTGACACACTGGTTAATGGGGATTAAGGCACATCATTTTTTGCAGGCAGAAATACACGCTGAGTGATTTGACCAGCAGCCCATCAACCCTGCTAGGACCTAAAGGTCTGGCACACTTCCCCCTGAGTCAAGAGTAGCTGACTTCAGAGGAAAGTACAGAATGCAGTTCTTGCTTTAGGACCTGTAATAAAAACACCTTAACTTCCTTCACACAAGATTTAATTTAGTCACAGTCATTCTAAAGAATAATTTCTTTGGAAATTTGATCTTGTTTCTTTTTCTTGATTTTTGTTTTTTGGGTTGTTTTTTGTTTTGTTTTGTTTTTTTTTTTTTCTCTGCAGATATTCCTCTAACCAAGAGGCTCAAAGAAATGAGATAAAATGCTATCTAGTGAACACACATACCACCCTCCCAAAGTAAATTGGCAGGTGGGAAATCTGAACGGATATTTCAGTGACACCATTGATAGGGTGATTTGGTGACTAAAACACCACTGCCCTTGCAAGTTTGTGGAGATGATTTTACAGTCCTTCATGGCTGTCTCAGCTCTTAACTAAATCCACCTGATTTGCATGTCCAACTTGTGTGGTTAATTTACTGAGCTTTTCCCCTTTCAGACTGTCTATAAATATTCCATCATGTCCTCTAAACCTTATTTAAACTTCCTGCAGCACAGAACAACAAACTTCCCACCACAGTCAGCAGCAGCTTTCAATGGAGCTGCTCATGAGTATGGACGCTGCGATTTGGCACAGATAAAAACCACTGGTGTGGAGGCTACTGCACCTCTAACCTCTTTTACAGTAAGAATAGAATCTTATTCCTTCCCTTTTTCCCTATCTCCTGGTGAGGTCCTAATCCATGTGAAATTTTAACTCTCACTCCTTGGTTACCGAGTTTCCCTAACAGTCTCTTCTAAGGGTCTTTACCAAAGGTCTTTTGAAAGCCTGAATAAATTTTATCCACCATTTCTCCCTTATTCACTATTTTGTTAATTCTGAGTGAGTGTTGGCAGCTTAGAGAGCTGCCATTATTTAGCCTTGAGAAGCCTGAGAGCTTAGTCCTAGCAGGTTGTATACATTAAATTAATATATAACTCTATCTTTCATAATTTTCTTGACTATTTTTCCTGCTGCTGAGGTATGTCCTGTGTATCTATAAAAGACAATTGCCTACAGCATTTTTTTAAAGATTAAAGCAGTCTTGGCTACAACCCAATTGGCTGTGGAAGCAGGGTTTTATTTCAGATTTTTAACAATAAACTGTGTATCTTTAAACAGCAATTCAGCTGCTTCATTATTTAGTCCCTCATAGCTCCTAGACAGCTAAGACACAGCAGTGATGATTAATTACTATGTAATGTGTTGTGTTATTCCAGTGCCTTTTTTACCATTTTTGCTTTTTGTTCTCAGAGAACATCTCACCCTTGCTTCCTATTGATAATTGCACCTATTTAAGTTATTTTTGTAAACAAGAGTTTAAGCTCAGTAGCATAAGTAAGTCAATGTATTTTTTGCTTATCACTTCTTGACACTGTGGAGAAGAATGTGTGTGAGTGACACCAAGTGAAAAGCAGAGGTAAGCAGAGGGGGAAAAAGAAACAAAATAAATACTTCATGCTACTGGTGAGGGCAAATCATTCTCTTTGAGACTGGTCCAAATAGTGCCCTAAATTAGATCTAAATAAATAAATTGGATCTGCTTTGAGTTTGATATACATTTGAAGAAAATTGGTGTAATTTCCCTGAGACAAAGGAGAAAGTTGTTTACACCACTTGCAGCTCTGGCTCATTTATGTCAATGAAGTTATTCTGCATTTATGTGGGTGCAACCCTATTGGAATAACACAACCCAGAGCAGCATTTAGTTCACTGTTAAGGTGTAACTTCTCTGCTCCTAATCCTGTAATGGCTGGCAGCAAAAATGGTGTATGGGATATTGGCATGAATGAAACAAGAAACGAGGAGAGGAGAGGAGAGGAGAGGAGAGGAGAGGAGAGGAGAGGAGAGGAGAGGAGAGGAGAGGAGAGGAGAGGAGAGGAGAGGAGAGGAGAGGAGAGGAGAGGAGAGGAGAGGAGAGGAGAGGAGAGGAGAGGAGAGGAGAGGAGAGGAGAGGAGAGGAGAGGAGAGGAGAGGAGAGGAGAGGAGAGGAGAGGAGAGGAGAGGAGAGGAGAGGAGAGGAGAGGAGAGGAGAGGAGAGGAGAGGAGAGGAGAGGAGAGGAGAGGAGAGGAGAGGAGAGGAGAGGAGAGGAGAGGAGAGGAGAGGAGAGGAGAGGGCTCTTCACACACGCAGTGAAAATAGTTTTTGTTATTTATTTTACCAATAGGTGGAAATTTACTTGAACCTCTCATTCCCTTTGTGCCAGGCACCATAGCAACTTAACTGGGTAGGGGCTGTTGAGGCAATAACTTGTTTGCTCTTTTGCACTCCCCTCTCTCCTGCCCCCCAGCTAAACTGTGTTTTGAGCAGCCAGCCAGCCAAGTGGGGCTGCTGGGCTGGTCTGGCTGGGAAGCAGAATACTCCAGCCTAATTCCTTGTACCCACTTCAGTGTTTCTATAATTTCTTTGTGCCAAACACAGCAGAATGCAGCACAAAGATAAAGGGAGAGACAATGCCCTGCTCAAAGAGCTTCCAGCAGAAGCAGACTCCTTCCAAAGAGGGAAATGGAGAGGCAGTCTGCCTGAGCTCTCACTAGAATAGAAAACTAGAAATAGAAAGTGAACCAGCAGTTCTTAAGACCCATCTGCCTTTACAATGCACTTTTTTTTAGACAAAACATGTCAGGTAACAATACCTTTCTTAGCTGGGTGCTGGAGTTTTTGAATACTGCTGCCCCAGGATTAATTGCAGTCTTTGGAAATGCTTTGTGTTATCTCCCTGTTAAAACTGATGATGATTTGTTTCTGCTTTGCAAGTATGAGTTAGTTTATTGGAAATTTTATGAGGGTAAAAGAGGTTTATGGGGGTAAACAGGAAGAATTATCACTGTATGTTAAAGGAAGGGTTATTACTACTACTCATAATAGCAGTGGGAAGGATTATCACTAGCAAAAGCTCAAGAGGATTATTTGGGATTCAGCAATGTACAGTAAACAATCTTTATCTCTTGCAGAATGTCAGTGCATATTTTACAATATAGTTGGCGTTGGTGATCCATGAAAAAATATCTGCTGCAATTTAAGTTTAATCATTCTGAATCTTAGAATTAAATTAATATTCAGTTGTCACAAGACCAGTGGAAGAAAAAAGCTGCTTAAGAAAGGAACAGGGAAAAGCACTGTAATTTCATTTCAGTCTAATTCCAATTTAAAATCTTTGTATCAGCATCCCCTTGGCAAGTTTTCAGTAGACTCATAAGACTCGGCAGAGCAGTATGAGCATGCAGATAACAAACAGGAGATCACCAGGCAAACTAGTTTCAAAGCTTCTGGTTAATGTTACTTTTTAAAAAGTACATAATATATTCCTGATTTTCCTATGTCACAGTCATAAATATCAACTGATTAAATGTTATTCCTATTTAACAAAAGTATAGATTCCTTAAACACACTCACAGGCATACACACAAGCTCATAATGTCTGCAGAGATTATACTCAGCACAGCCAGGATTAAAAAAAAGGTAAGGAAGACAGTATAAATGAAATTTATGTGAGGATTTCTTCTGGTAAGAAAAAATAGAGTAACAAGAATGAGGTTATGTGTGACAAAACCATTTCATATTCTGCTGGAAATTACCTGGATAATGTGAAGATAGGTAGCATATAATATAGTGAAAAGATGTAAAAGACATTGTAAAGAAAATGAGCCTGTCTAGGATGTGATGGAATTACGTGAACTAATATTAGTTTTGCCCTTGGAAATTTATATTCACATTTATAGTTATAAATATAAAAATCAGATTTATAAATCAAAAATACCCTGACATGAATTCTGCATCAACTCTTGTCTTACTAGTCACTTCTCAATAGGAGGTTTCAAATCAGCCTCTATAGGAACTTATGAATTTGAGTGATGTCCTGTTTTCTTTTACACCTTTTATCTAGCTTTTTTCAATAACTGTATGGAGTCATGGCATATGTATATATACTATAACACATATATAAAATAGATATATTATATATAAAAGTATATATACAACAACACACAAGATTCTCAATTCTCTGATCAAGGTGCCTCCTTTTGGAAAGAATTCTTGGTTATTAGAGAAAAAAAGACTCCCCAAGAAAAAATTACATGCTAGTTACACATTTCTCCTCATTTTCAAGACAACACTTGTACTATGAGTTTGTTTTGAAGTCAGGTTTTTGCAATGCAGTTATGTAAATGGAAATTAGGGCTGGAATTACAAAGATGGAAAACCATGAAAAATAACATTCGGGATGCTCTGGATCATTAAAAAGGGTAATTAACATTGTTTTGCAAAAATTATGGAAAGCTTATGCAAATTGCATTTTATTTTAAATAAACTTACTGTGCATATACACATACTAATTTTGAAAGATGAGTTTCTAATTTTTAGGAAATAAATAAGTGGGAAAATTAATGCTCTCATATTGATGTATGCATTATGTTTAGGAATTTACTATGTTTATGAAACAGATTCTGCTGTTCAAGGTACAGATCAATCATGGACAAAGCCACCTTTCCCAAATGCTCACAGCAATGTATCTCAAGTCTCACCTGGAGGATTATCTCAGGGATTTGCAGTGCAGGCAAATTAATCACAGCGCTTGTTCAACCTCCAAAGTTGGCCAAGTTAACAAAACAAGTTAACAAGTGATTACAAAAAAAAAAAAAAAAGCATGAGGGCAATCCTAGTAAACAGGAATAGTCATTGTCCTACTCTTGGAAGCAGAAAAATCTAATCTTCCCCTCACATATTGCATCTGCAATAAAAATCCTGGTTACTTAAGATGAGAAGGGAATGTGCCAAACCAGTGGAAGGTAGCTCATTCAAACAGAATTGCATCCACACAGATGTTCCAGTGGATCCAGAAGAAAGCATTCTTCTTAAAATGTGTCTCTATCAATATGCACTGAGGGTCCTTAATGCAAGTTCTTGTGAAAATTGTTCAGTGGCAGTGCACTGGCATATTCTGCTTTCATTAACAGGTGATACCCAGCGTTACTCTCCTGAGCTGTAGAAAACTTGCTTTACAAAGAATTAATACTTCCAGTGACAAAACACCTCTTCATTTTCCCCTTTTGGTACATGATTCAGGATGAACAAAGCTCTTCCAACTTTTATATAGTGTATTTCCAGCTTTCAAAGCAACTCTTTGGGAAAAGTCCAGTTTCTGGTGGGGTTTGGTGTGCGGTCTCAGCAGGCAGCAGTGGAAAGTGAGGCAGAGCAGGAAGCACAGAGGGAATGAGATCTCTCACAGCCCAGGGCAGGGCCTGACACAGACCATGCTGGCAAGCATGTTTCTCCTTTCTGCTGGGACCTTTATTGAAACATTTTGGTTTTAACAGCACATAATTTGCTAACACAGTTCCATCTCTTTGAAATTGCACTCATGGTTCTCCCGTGGCACCTTGACTGCAAGGAGTCCATCCACCAACAGCTTCCAAGCCTCCACTGAGGGGACAACTACAGTCAGCTTCCATCTTATTGTTCTTTTGAATCATGTTTTACCATATACCCTCTTTACTTTGACCTTCAAGCCAACCAGGATCATGTGTCCTGACTGAACCATGTGACAATCTTGAATTTACTGTCTGGGATTTTCAAGGGGATAAACTCCTGTGCCAAGCAGGGTCCCCGGCAGCCTCAGCCTGCAGGCTCTGCTCAGTCTGCTAAGCAGTGTGAAGATATGATTGTGATAATAATAGCATTGCTGAATCTCTACTGAACTAAGGTGTTCTGCTACACCTTTGACCCCCACACCTTCCTACACCTTGTCCTGGCTCCTGAAAGGTTTTTCAAAGGGGTTGTTTGTTGCTGCAGTGTCCTTGATGTGCACTTCTGGAGGCTGAGCCAGCAGGTGCTGCAGTGCTTGACACTCTTTAAATGCTTCAATGCTCATGAATAGCTGATACATTTTGTAGCCTTCCTTCTTGTTGAAGAAGCTTTTAAAATGGCAAGACATACCTGACAGCAGTTCTCAGGCACTTTACGGCCACTGCTTCACATCAAGTTGGCAGCATCTGTTTGCCAAATGACAAACACAGCCTGGGTCAGGTGAGCTCTGGGTCTCCCACTAACAAATGTGGAGATGAGCAGAGTTGGTTTTTTCTCTCTTTCATAAAGCTGCTGTTGTCATTGCTATGGAAAGCAATGATGTTATTCCAGGGTACAGCTTTGTCTTGTCAAGAATGGAAAAAGTGTTTTCACCTACTGCATGTCAAGGTGTTGGAGACCCACTTACTGCTTGGCCTACATCTTTTCAAAGAGTCTTCCAAGGATAAAAAATTCTCTCTCATTTTTGATCGCTACTTTGATAATTTCTTTCATCTCTTAAACAAAGTGACCCATGCTTTCTGATGTTCAGCTGGACTAACAAAGCATTTTTAATGATTGTCATTGTCTTCACACATCTCAAGATCGCTGACTGCAGTCACAGAATATTTTTTCTTCACGTTGACTTCTACAGATACTTGTGTTTTTATAGATATCTTTAACTTTTGCTGTAGTATCTAAGACTGGGAGTTCATGGTGTAGGTAGTGATCAGTAGACAGTGATGAAAAACCATTTTGGAGCACTGTGAAGTGCTCTATTTTATTCACAACATGTTTGTTGTCCATAAATTCTGTGTTGTCTTTATCAAGAAATAGATTCAGTGTTGATTGATCAGGGCAAAGAGGGAATTCTAGGCAATATGAATAACAGACAAACGTAAACTAAACTATGCTTTCCACTGTATACCAAGTGATCATCACTATTTTATCTCTCCTTTTTATTGCCTGAAAGTGAAACTGTGACTTTGTGCTATTATTTAGAATGTTCCTGCTTGTGAAGGCACTGGGGCCAGAGACTCATAGTGCTGGGTTCTGTGTGCACACAGTTTGGTGGGGGTTTTTTGGTGTGTTTGTTTAATCTTTGGTGATGGAAAGCAATGCACCGGTGACAGCTACAATATACAACACAAATACAGGTAAAAATACAGAAGTTATATTATGCATATCATATAGAATCAAGCCACATCTATGAAATGCAGTCTTTTGCATGACTGAGAGGGTGATTCATAAGCACTGCCTTGATGATCCAATGCTGATGCATATAGAGTAATCACTTATCTGTCTCCAGTGACAATACAGAAGCATTATAAAAATCACAGTCTCAGATTTCTGTCTTTGAACATTTAATTCAACAGTTGCCAATGCTAACCTCATTAATTCCAAAACATTACTTAAAGCATGCCTGTTAAACAAATTCAGTTGACTTCATTGGAATAATCTAAAAATATGGATGTAGCCAATTATTTCAGCTCAGTTAATCAGAAATACCTTTTAAAGTCAGTTGCTTATATTTTATAGAAATTTGCTTCCTATATGTATTTTCATAGCTTCACTTTCCATATTTGCACTTTCATTCTTTTGCAAAACTATTCAATAGCTGTTCTGTTTATAATATGAATTATATTTTTACTAAGCAATATTATATATTCAAAATTCACTAAAGAACATGTCAAAGGATAGTGCTATAAAGGAAAAACTAGTCAAATTTGCCAGAAGAAATATTTCCCATTTGAAAACATAATGTCATTGAAACCTAGGAATTATTATTAAGGTTATATTAAGTATAAAATTACGGTTCTGAAAGTGCAAAATAGTGCTCCTTTAATATATTAGCTATATCACACCTATCATCTTTTTATGTAATATTCAATGTCATTGAAATCAGAACATAAACACACCTTTGAAATGACATCTTGAAATTACAGGTTTTTGTAACGTAGAAATTTTAAAGAGAAATGAAAGTTATGTGACTTCTAATGCAGATCTTTTGGAATTTTTTTCATTATAGACTCAGATTTTGACTAAAAAAGAATTTCAAAGTTTCATCATACCCCAAGTGATAAAACAGCAGTATAAGTGAGTGACCATGAGCAAAATTTCTCTAGGAAGCAGTTGTGTAATTGTGTAGCAAAGAGGCTCCCAGTTGGTGCGTCTTTAATGAGTGAAGCCAACATTAAAAGGAAGGCACAGCCTCAGGTGAAGTTAATGAACCTTGGTGGAAGGTTGCAAAGGCAATTCCACAGATCCAAGGGTGTTGCAGTGAGGCTGCGGAGCTGCAGCTCCACCAATCTGTGATGGTTCATGGGAATGAGATGCTGAAGGATCAGGAGGGATGTGGGGCAGGAATAGCAGCTGGTGCTTTCTGAAAAACCCCAAAAGTACAGAAACACCCCCTAATCCGTTTCAGTGAAGACTGAGGGTCATGGCTCACTGAAGAGTAAACCAATTTACAGTAAAGGACATATCAGCTGCACTGGGATATACATTTTTAATGAAAATAGCAAGGATTGGTGGATGATTATGAATGAATAACTATGCATGAAAATCATCAGTATTGCTGTAACAAACAGATAATGCCCATAGTTCACTTTTCAAAGCTATTAATCTTCTAATTGGTGTTGTCTGGTATCAATAGCCCTGTGCTGTCCCTAACTATGCAATCAACCACGTGTTGTCTTAAAAACTACATGGTCAAAAGAGGTTTTCATGCTAGTGCACCTTTAATTTAGGAAGAATGTTTTTCTCTGTCAGTAATCCTTTTAGTCACAGATGTTTAGCTTGGTGAAATGAAATAGTTCCCAGTATGCTGAAAGTCTGTCTATGATTAAATGTAATCACTTCTTAATTAACTGGAATTTTCAATATCTTGCAAGTACTCTTTGTGAAGTTTTATTCAAATGAGGGCATGGTTTACTTTAGTTTTTAAAGTTTGGAGCTCAGAGAAAAGGCAATGGAAGAGACAATAGTGATAAAATGAAGCTTAGCACAAAAAGAATGATGCACAAAATCTTCTTAAAGGCTGTGCAGGGCGTGTGCCCAGAAATAAACCTTGAGCAAGTTCTTAATTGTGTATTAGTTTGATATAAACAGCTGTACAGCTGTTCATATGCAGCATTATCTCAACTACTGTGTTGTTATTAATTATTATGGTTAAAACTGTAATTGAGTGGATGTGTAGAGCAGTTTCAGCTGCTTGGCAGTGCCACAGAGAGCTCCACGTGTGACAGCTGCCCAGGTGGGCTGGCTGCCCTCCCCTGGAAAGCATCACAGGTGCGGTGCTCCAGCAATGCACTACAGAGCTCTCCAGGACATCACGAGCCAGATAAAACCTTTCAAAGCCTCATGAAGAAAAGAACTGCATTATTACAAATTTACTTTCCTGGATCAACAGGCATACAAATGGCAGATCACAATAAACCAGAGCAGAAAACATACTATTATTTCTTTTGAAATGGTCAAAGCTGAATGTTTTGCATCCAAAAATGCCTAAATATTTATTTTAATAATAACCAAGGATTTTATAAAAATATCAATTATATAAAGGACAAACCTTTCATTTCAGTAAATATGTACTATGAAGTAGAGCTTTAATATAATATAAATATTATAAATACCATATAAAAAAGCAATATTATAAAATCATGTTGAACATAATATTAAATGAAAGCTAAAACTATAAATGCATTTTATCTCATTTAAAAAGTTATATTTAAGATATATTTTAGGAAAGGAAAGGAAAGGAAAATTTTAACACTTTTGTTTTGAATTTTTGACACAAAATCAACAGTGATTTATTAAATATTTTGTTTTGAATTGATCTTGATTGAATTGAATAATCATCTCTATCATCTTTCAAACAAACATTGTGTTGAACATGCACAAAGTAAATTTAAATATATTCTTTTTTTTTTGCTCTTATCAATGTTATTCTGCTGGTGTCTGAGTGGCCATTTAAAATGCCACCCAACCACCATTCCCTCTGAGGAGAATTCTCAATCTATTGTACAATCAAATGGAGCAGGAAAGTCTCAGTCTAATTCTTGATGGAGATAAGATGAGACAGATGTATTTCAAGGGTTGGAAATGTATCTGAGAGAGGCATCTGAACAATAAAAACCAATTTACTTGATTCATGCTCAGGCCAAACTTCTCTGATTGCACAGGTCCAGAAGGGGGAGGCGATCCCTGCAGTCAGCTTTTTGGCTTGAACTAAAAGAAAAGCACGGATTGGGAAGTAAAGATTACATCTTTAAACACCCCGGATTTGTTTGAGCTGGGTGTCACCCCTCTGGTCACAGGGTGGGTGTTTTGTCAGGCAAGAGCAGTCCTTGCCCTCAAGGGATGGGTGAAAGGAGGTAAATCATCCATTTTGCTACTTTTCCTCAAAATTTGTGAGGTGCTTCTGCAAAACGACAGTGGCACTGCCTGCACCCTCGCTGGGGTGGCACAGCTCAGAGTTTGGGATTGCAGATGCGTAATCAGGGTGAAAAGACCTCTGTCTCTGAGAATTCATCTTAGCAAACTAAAGGGTGCCCAAATTGTCTCTCTGCCCCCATCTACATGGTGGCATTGTCTGAGAGAAGGTGTTTCCCTGCACCCAGCAAGGTGAAAGAAGAAGCCATGGTCAGGAGGAAGCTCTTTCTGTCCTTGCCCCAGACTGGCAGCAGCATGGATTTTTGTGTTGGCAGCGTGCGGCTGTGTGATGGTCACCCAATGGGACAGCAACCAGCAAGCATCCGGAGGCAGGAGCTGGGAAGGGGAGGCGTTGGAACAAGTAAAAAGCAAAGGAGTTTCCTTCCTTAGGAAGAGAAGCGAGCAATTGGCTTGATCTAAAAAGGCCTGGCTTCTAAGCTCTAATTAAAACTTCAAATGGAGGGGAAGGGGAGGATGAAGGGAATGTGATTGTAGCACTTTCTTCTGCAAAAACGGCACAGTCCGGGGGTCCCATTCATCTCCAGGAGGACATTCCGCCCTCACAAAAGCAGCCCAGCCTGGCACCAGCCTGCACAGCCCCAGCTGCTCGTTAGAGCCAGGCACAAGTGCTCAAAGGACGTGGGGACGGATGAAAGGGACATTGGCAGAGCTGACAGGAAGTGCTGTCACTCGTGGCTGCACCAGCACGGGGCTTTTGTGAAGGGCAAAGCTGCTCTCATCTCCCCGATGCTCTCATTCCCAAGATCGCCACTCACACTGTTCACTGAATCTGAGGAGTGGGTTTCCTTCCAAACAAGGGTAAAGGTGGGGAAGCTGCAAGACTGAAATATATTTTCAAAATGGGTGAGAGAGCTGTTTCATGGTATAGACACTGTCACTAAGCCTGGCAGCCTGTGGCTTGGAGTGTTCACCAGGTTTGAATGCACATGCACACACAGCCTGGGTGAAGCAAAGATAGTTATTTACTGGTGGTGAATCTATAGAAAAAACAGTGCTCAGAAAGCACCAGGGCCAAGGTGGGGTGCCAGCCATTCACTTAGAGAAAATTAATGGAGAAAACATGTGGGAGATGACAGCCACTGCTATGGCATGTGAAGAAGGGGTGTTAAATTTGCAGGGGGTATAGGTAAATGCAGAGGAATCCCAAATGCAGGCCAGATATACATTTCCATTTTACCCACAATAACCTTTTCACTTCCCTTTTAGGCCTGAAGGCAGAAGCTGTGGGTCACCTCCAGTCAGACTGTGTCCAAAGCCCATCTCTATGTGTAAGGATATTTTCCATTCTGCAATAGCAATCTGACCTGTGCTACCTGTGCAGCAGGTGTGAGCCTGTCTCCACTCTGGGCAAAGCTGCTGCTTGCCAGTGATACAGGCAATTAAGGGTTTGGATGGAAGCACAAGCCCAAGCCTGAAGCTCCCTGGCAGCACAGACACAGTCTGAATTTCCTCTCCTCAGGGAGGTCATGTCCTTCCCTGCATAAATATATAGCTATTCTTGCTGTGTACATCTCCCCATTGCCGCTGAGAGTATCTATACATCAATAGGGTTCAATATTTTTTAATGAATGCATTATTATGTACTCTCACACAGACTTTTCTCCATCAATATATTTTTCAAAAAGTTTTTATGCTGCTAAAAGAAAAACTGCCTTGAAAAATGTTTCTTTCTCCCTCAAAATAGTTCAGTTTAAAATATTGCCATTAATATTAATAATAATATTCTAAGAAGTATTCTTGCTTTTTCTAAAGTGGCAATTGAAAGCAGTGCTGAAAGATTTTTATTTTCTTTCCGTGTTGTTTTGCTCAGATCATGTATCTGGCAGTAGAGAGTGCCTGTGGGGAAAGGAGGAGAGAAAAGACCACAGTCACAAATATAGACTATTTTAATACAGAATCCAAATGAGTGCTGCAGCTTTTGTGTGGGTAATAAAGGAGCAACTGATGTAGTGATAACATACTGTAAAAAATAGCCAATGTTTTGATACAATAATGCTCCCATTGCTACAGGGATTTTTCTGGAGTTATTTAGTTGTGTAAATCATGTGTGTGTGTATATATATAAATAAAACCAAGCTTTATGCCAAATCTTCAGGCAATTTTTACAGCCATTAGCAAGGCAAACATCAAGAATAAGAAGTTTCTTAAGAAAAGATAGCGAGGAAAAAAAAATTCCTTTTACAAGCTTAAACTACCGAGGCAATACATCTTCTATCTGCAGGCAAACAAACATACTGGAAGACAAAGCCTGTCCTGAATAGCTAGCAATAAGTCTAGAATCATAGAAAAGCTGGGCTCTAAGGGATCCTCTCACAACCTGCACTGAAGCAGCACCAAAATATATGTAGCACCCTTCATCTTAAATGTCCTTGAAAACTTTCAATGAAGCAGCTCCTCAAGTCTGTTCCAGTATTTCATACATATTGGGAGTGTTATCATATAACATTCATCTTAAATTGGAACATTTTTCATAAAACTTCTTATTCTATCCCGAGGACCGTGGAAAATAATGAACCCCTGAGTTTTTTAGTGCAAATTGTGTGTACTGCAAGACTGATAACTGCATTTGTCAATCTTGTCTTTTTCACATTGAGACCAGCTCACTCAGCTTAATCTTGTTATTTTTGTAAGGTTCCCTGTTTGTCTTAAACCAACACTAAAGCTGATATACAGTCTAAATAAAGCCTTGTGATGGTCAAACAGCATTGAACCATGAAGGAAAAAAAGAAAATAAAAGAAAGGCTTGCTCTGTGAATCTCATCATACACACAACCAGCTGAGAGCTGGTTTGCCCTTCTATTGACCAAAAACTTTTATAGAGATCAGGGCAGTTCCTGCTCTCCATGGCAAGTTAGCACTACTGAGGACACAGACACTGATACCCTCATTTACACAATGTGAGAACCGGCTCTGAAAATCTCTTCTGAGTTGTTTTAGATTTCTGTTCTCTAGAAGAAAGAGTATTACAGATCTTGCAGTAATTAAGCTCTGCATACTGCATCTTCCAGCCAAATGCTTTCATTTTTAATAACCCTTTATTTTCTTCTTTTTATGTTCTTTGTTTTGCTGCTGCAGAGTGCAGCAGCTCAAGATTCCCCTGCTAAAGCAGGGGAGGCTTTGTAAACTGAATCAATAATGCTTAAAATTTAATTAAGCCGTTGCATCTGAAGAACTGATTCCAAAGAGTATATGTGATCCATCATGATACAGCCAGTGCTGTTTCAGCTAAGCAACACAAAAGTGCCCATCTTTTCATTGTAAGCCTTTGGCAACATGATATTTTTCTGCAGAGAGGCAGAAGAAAAGAACAAAATCCAGCCAGGAGCTCCCTGCAGTTTACTTTGAAGTGTTCACCACACTTTGACCTTCATAGCTAAGCATCCCCTCAAACCCTACAAAACACTCATGGATTTCTGATACCTGAATGTTTAATTTGCCCAAGGTGTTTGGCTGTCCTTGCAGAGAATTATCACTGGAAAGGAGAGCAGGGAAAACATAAGTCAGGGCAATCCCAAGCACAAATACAGGCTGGGAGAATGGATTGAGAGTGAGATTTGGGAATGTTTGTTGATGAGAAGCTCAGCATGGCCTGGCAATGTCTGCCAGAAAGCCAGCTCTGTCCTGGGCTGCACACAAGAAGGTTGAGGAAGGGGATTCTCCCCCTGTACTCCATTCTTGTGTCCCTGCCTGGAGTGCTGTGTCCAGCTCTGCAGCCCTCACCACAGGAAGGATGTGGATCTTCTGGACTGACTCCAGAGGAGGGAAGTAAAGATGCTCAGAAGGGCTTTAGACTGCAAAAAGGTTTAGAATAGGTGTTAGGAAGAAATTCATTCCTATGAGGATGGTGAAGCACAGGAACAGGTTGCCCATGTGTGCCACTGTAGGACATGAAATAATGCAATGCAGACATGCAACTTTCCAAGGTAAAAAAGAGCACTTTTAATTTCTGACTCCAACATTTATAGATTTTCAAAAGTAACAGTGGATTGGAGGGTGAAAGTGTCACCTCTCCAACGACACTGGACAAACCAACAGTCCATCAAATTTCTCCTTGTCCATAAAAGAAAGCAAAACAATAAGTTATTTACATAAAGTGTGTGAGAAAGTTCATCACCAGAATGTAAATATCAGAAGGCTTAGAAAAACTAAAAAAAAAAACCAGGGCAACACGTGCGGATGTCCATCCTTGGAAGTGTTCAAGGCCAGCATGGCAGAAGTTTGAACAAGTTGATCAAGTGTGTGGCATTCCTGGCCATGGTGGGGGGTTGAACTAAAAAGATCTTACAGGTCCCTTCCAACCCACATTATTCTGTGATTCTCTGAATTGTTTGGGGTATAATTTTTCTACCCCACTTGGAAAGGGAAAAGAAATACTCCAGCAAATAAACCCTGAACAGAGGTGGCTTCCTGAGAAATTGCAAAAGCCTCTAACACTTTGGGAGTGCACTTGGAGCTGGGAAGGCACCAGGACTCCCCTGACACTTCACAAAACACTCACACTAGGTTTTTGGGCTTTGCAAGCAGATCCCTCAGAGCCTGACACATCTACTAAACTAGAAATTTTAAGGAGGCAGCCCAAGCTTTTAAATAAATTTAATTTTTTTTAATATATCTCCTAAATCACCAAACAGTTGAACATTTTACCTATTTAGCTTTTCATTCTGAACTTCTTTCATGGGTGTTATTCCAATTAATTATAAGAAAGAAAAACAAAAAACAAAAAAAGGAAAAGAAAAAAAAGAATGATGTCATGCTTTTGTACACAATACATGAACAGAACTTTTATACAATTCTGAAATATTAAAATGGAATGGAATCATTATGTTTTATAATGATTACAGTAATATTACATGAATATTGAGTATGAAAAATTTCCTAGAGAGGTATTTGAAAAGAACTCCGGACATGACCTTGTCACAGCTCTTTCAAAACTCAGTTTCTATGTGCTCCAAAATTATTGGTTTTTAACATGTTCTGCATTTCTTCATTTCTACATTGTGCTTACAAAACTACCACTGCATTTGATAAGGGCTGGAGGAGAAGAGACAGCTGGTTATGGCAGAGTCAGCTGGTGATGTTGACAAGCTCCTTGATATACTAAAAAGCCAGGGAAAAACGGGTCATGCTGTAAACACCAAAGTTAATTCTCACCAGAAGCTTGTGGGAATATGCAGGTCACACCACAAGTTGTTTATACAACATATCCTACAGCAATAATATCACCTCCACCTGAGCACAATTCCTGCTTCTTACACGGAATGGTGACAAAGATCCCTCCTACCACCTCCCAGTCACTCCCTGAAGCAGGAATGCTGCCCTGAAATGTTTGCAAAAAGGACCATAATATACACTCCTTCCTTAAGCTTCTTAAAAAAAAAAAAATCAGAAGTTTTTACTGAAGTCCACAGAAATACAGCCACAATTGGAGAAGTTGATATGGCATCTTAAAAGCTGGCTAGGAGCCTTACCAAGCTGCATTACTAAGAAATTACTGACTAGATTCAAGCAGAGCCAGTATTTTTCAATTTATAGACACATAAATTTCATAAAACAGAGTTTTGTTCCAAAAGTATAGAAATCTACTTTGGGTCTGTTTTTCCAATATTATTCATTTTTAAAGGAGTTGGTCAAGATTTTTTTTTGTCATATTTTCAAGATTCGAATATTTTTCCAGTCCACAGAGCATAAAAACCACCACTGCTTCAAAAATTGCTCATAAACTCATATTTTTTTAAAATAAAGGTGACAATGTTGCAATAAGAGGTACTTTTTCATATATTTTTGAAGTGTTTTTCCATTGACTTTTAGCAATATAAAATTTCTACAGACGCAATTAGAAATAAAAGGTAGTTATCTTGTCAGGTTTTGTAAGGTGCTTTGGGAAGGACTATCTTGTGGAGGATTTGGGATTTTAAGTGCAGAGGGAAAAGTCTTAGAAAATTCCCCTTCTAATACTTCTGAGATAATTTCTTTTCTGAAGTATATTTGTAAAAGATACTGGAGAATGAGTTGGAACAGGCAACTAATTGGACTGGGGTTTGGTCTATGCTTTATCTATTTTACTTTCCAGCAATTTCTCTGCATAGAACACCCTAATCAGACATTGCCTGCATTTCTAATCCCCTTCAAAAAAAAATAAAAAAAAAAGAGGAATGTGCTTACCTAGAAGTAAAATGTATGGACTATAGGATAGGAACAAATAGGGTCATAACTCTGGTTCTTAACACCTGCAGTCTCCCCAGAGCCATCAGTATACTGATTTGTGTTTCTTTTGTGAAAGCAAGAGCATCAGAAAATTAGTAGTTGTTTGGGGCATCAAGTGGAGTACTGTTTCCAAATTTTGTAGCTTTTGAACTATCTAATTTTTAGTAGGGCTTTTTCCTACAGCACATTTGAACAATTGCCAGCATTTTCTGATCTGGCTTTTATAGGTTGTTTCACAGATCTGCATACTCAGCTCAAGTTATTTAGCAGCATGTAGAAGCAATTTGAACAAGCACTTTGTTTCTTCTACTTCATAAAATATCCATCAAGCTTAGACATTCACTCCTGATCATTTTCCCCCCGAGGTTCTTTTTCAGACTTACTCCATGGTCTCCCTGCTGTCTCTTATTTCCTCTCTCCAGCTGACACATTATCTGCCTCAGAGGCCATGAGCTGTAGGTTATTTCCACAGAGCAACATCAGTTAGCCCTGGCTTTCCCAAGCTGCCACAGTCAGCGACTCCAGCACATTGCTTTGGCTTTCTCCTACTTGCTTTCCCCACCTCCCTTTCCAAAGACTTTCCCTCCAGCATCTGCCTTATCAGGCTGAGGGACAAAACCCACACTAATGGACTCAGGCCTCTGAGGAATGCAAAATCCTCAGCATGCCCACTAGAGCTAGTCAAAGGTGAGTGAGGACTGCTGGATACCAATTCTGTACATTAGCAAAAATACACAAAACCCTCAGAAATACTCTCAGCTCTTCAGAAGACTTTATATGATAGATGACAATTGAAAACAGACCTATTCTAGTATATAATTAGGATACAGACACAGGGCACTTGCTCTGGGAAGATAAAGAGCTGTGCAACCTTGCACTTCTGCACTCATCTTGATGCCTGGAGAGGCTGACCTGGAACAGAGACTAGACAGAGTTAAAATAATAAGGTAGGTATTTAATAAAAGGCCTTAAAGGATACACTTTGGGCAGTACAAGAGCCTGGCCAGAACTATACCCAGAATGGACCCAAAATGGTCACCAGATGCACGACCTGTCACGGGTTTTCACACTTTTATAAGTTTTGGTCCATTTACATATGGGGTTAATTGCCCAGTTAGAGCTTCAGCCTATGAAGTCCCACACCCCTTGTTTGCTTTCTTCAATTCACTGTTGTTTATGCTTTTTGGGCCTGAGGCTTGTAAAAGCTGTCCTTAGTTCTTAAGCTGGAAAAGGATTTTTTTGTCCACCTACCCTGTGAAGCCAACTTAGTAACACTTAATATGAAGTTCAGAGTTACACACCAAGGCAGCACAGAATCTGAAAAATATGAAAGCTAAGACTTAAGGCATTAATCTGCTTTTGAACCACATCATATCTTATAAATTCAATAAGAATTCATAAGGAATTTGAGGCTTCAATCAGATCATCTAGAAGGAATAAAAAGAAATAATCACAAAGAATTTATAACTGAGTACTTTTTTTATTCTAAACAATAATTTGCCTGATACTAGGCTTGCTTCTTATTAAAAATGGCTTTGAGAAACTGATCCGAATTCTGCTTCAGCTAAAGAACAGTGTAAGTTTCAAAATCACAAGATAGCCACTTTAGGGACATATCTTGTACAGAAGGACACATGAGGAACAAAATAATTACATATAAATTTAATCTAGGGTGGTTTATGTTCATGACACAACAGATGAGGCCGTTTGAAACTATATTGGTAGGGAAGAAAGCTTATTTAAATACATTTGAATAACTTATTTCCTGAACTCTGGATAAAAATAGGACAGAGTGTGCGTGGGCTATATTACTGAGATACGTTCCCATTCAAAACAGACATATTTCATCAGTTTTTCCTTTCAATAATCCAATTGTCAGTTTTACAGTCCATAAAAAAATGTGCAGAAGGGATAGGAAATGACTTTCATACATATCCTTACTGCTCTGTTTCATTACACTGCCCTGCATATGACTGACAGCTCTGTAATCAACTTCAGACTGGATTTAGTGGTTCCACATCCCATTCTCTCATTAATTATTGAAGGCATTTTTCTCTGTTGCGCGCCAGGTCACTGTATCCATTGTGCTTATATTTGCATCTCCTGAGCAGCAGAGGAGTTGTTGTTGAACTGGGAATCAGTCATCACATGCACACACACAAGAAAAGATGAAGAAAAGATGAAGAAAAGTAACATAAAAGGACCACAGAAGTGTTTGCAGGAGGCCTGGAGCAGCTCCACTGCTACCTGTGAGGTCTCGTGTTCAGGAATAAACCAGTCGCTTACAAGAGAGGCTCTTGTTTTGCAAATGCTTTTGTTTTTATTCTAAACAAAGAATAGTTTTTGGGGGTTTTTTGTTTTGTTTTTTTTTTTTTTTCCTTTTACTGTTAATGGTGCTATTCATCCATTTCTTTCTGTCTGCTTAATTGGAGGTGAAGAAGAAAGAAATGTTCCTGAGAACTCTGCACGTACAAATAGCATATGAGTAAAATTGGTGCCCTCTAAATGCCATAAACGCTTAAGATTATAATTTTTTTTTTTTAAACATTCAGTGACTGTCAAAAAATGCCCTGGTGAGAGTTTTTTTGTTGGAAGACTGGGTGACTGATCAATTAAATCTGCTTACAGAAATAGGCCAGGTACACATCATCACATCACTCTTCTCTGAATCAGCTCTGGTTTGGTGTTTACTAAAACCTGGTGCCAAGGTAATATATAGCCTTCCTTGCTAGCCTATAGGTGCCCAGCCAATATACAGCTGATATAAGCAAGTCATAGAATCACAGAATTGTTTGGGTTGCAAGGAACATTGAAGATCATCTCACTGCAAGCCCCCTGCCACGGGGATGCCTTTCACAAGACCAGGTTTCTCCAAACCCCATTCAGCCTTGCATTTAACCCTGTCAGGAATAAGGTATTCACAACTCCTTTGGGCAAGATGTGCCAGTGCCTCACCACCCTCAGAGTAACGAATTTCTTCTTTGCAACTAATCTAAGCCTAACCTTTTTCAGTTTAAGCCACTCATCCTTGTCCTATCATCACACACCCGTGTAAAATGTCCCTCTCGAGCTCTCTTGTAGCCCCTTTAGGGACTGGAAGAAGCTCTAAGGTCTCCCTGAAGCCTTCTGTTCTCCAGGCTGAACAGCCCCAGCTGTCTCCATAGGTGAGATGCTCCAGTCCCTGTCTGCACTCTCTCCTTCAGGTCCATCTTCTTTTTATACTGGAGACCCCTGGGCTGGGATGCAGCCATTGCCTTTTTTCTTAATTCACACTATCGTAGAAAGGCATGTTTGGGATGGATGATACATGACAGGTAAACCAGAAACTGAAAATCTCATATCTACTTACAATTAGTTTTAAAAATAGTAGGCTAACTCATCTACTCACCCATCTCCTAATTCCCACTCCTACTGTCTCTGACTGTATCCTTCATAACTATCCACCTGCTTGCATTGGCGTGATGATAATTTCATGGTGCACCAATATCCTGCCTATGAAATAGAAAAAACACCAATTTCGGATCTCGTGAGCATGTTCCATGAGCAACTGTTCATGTTTGGGAGAAGACAGAAATTTCATATAGAAGATAACACCGAAGTTTCAAAACTGACCTGCTTCTAAAAGAGAATAAAGTTTAAAAAACACTGATGAAACAAAATCAGGGAAAAATGTCTGTCTAAATGTTAGAAAGTTTGATATTTTGTTTTAAGGAAAATAATTACTTTAGAAAATGAAACAGAAGAAAGAATTGAAACATAAATTTCCAATCTGGAAATTTCTCACCTACTAAGGGTGCATCTCAAAAAAGTGGAGATTGCTGATACACATGTTGAGGGTCAGGACGAATGTCTAAACAACTGAACTGAACACACTGCAATGACAAATACTCGACAATACTTGGAAAGATAAATTATTCATCTCTAGAGGATAAACAAACTGAATATTTTTTAAAATTGAAATTTTTTTCAAGATGTAGGAGAATGGCTGAATATGTGTATAAGCAAATATTGAGGGTTTTGAAGATACTGCAGAATTTGATCTATGATTAATAAGTTGAATCAAATGAAAAACACTTGCAGCAGGCTTTTGAACATAATAAAATAGTGTTATTGGAAAGGTACTATGTAGTGGGACTAAACGTGTGAATAGAAAATTTATTCATGAGTTCGGCAGAAGTAAGAAATACCACAATTTCACTAACACTGGGAAGAATACCAGGCTTTCTTAATGTTACCAAAAATGGAAAACCAGCTATTTTATAGGTGAAATAATTTCAATGTATCTTGCAGCGCAAGCCAATATTGCTGCTAAAGGAAGGGATTGTTTTACATGTAAATAAGTTTTTAAGCACTTACAGTAGCAGACTCACAAACACAGGTCTCTATAATACTTATTCCAGGTGACATTTTTAGCCATTAAAATTTTTTCTCTTGAAACATGTACAAAATATTTTCTCATCTTGGCAAAGCAAATATGGAAGTTAATATCAAGAACAATTTTCTTAAAGTTTCTTCCTCTTCAGCAAAATGTCATTAACTGTTCAAAAATAAGGTTAAGAGGGAATAAAATATCCATTTTCTTTCCCTCCCAAAAAGAAACATTCTTATGAGGATAATATACTAGTGCTTTAGTGTTTCTTCACCACTTGATTTATAATTAACTAAAAGATTAACTTAGATATAATTACGTGGTGGTGCAGAATGAACATAATAAATGAGAAAGCTTTGCTAATCTTACTCTCTCTTACTGCTATTCCAATGATCACATTAAAGAAATAAAGCACCCAAAAAGTTCTCAGTTACATTTGCTGGATCTCAGGCTAATTTGCACATGAGATATCTTCATGTCAAAATCATATTCCATTCTTGAAAATCTTTACTAATTACTTTCTTAATAGATTTCATATGCATTTTGAAAACAGTAACCTGTAGACAAAGGAATGTGGAATCTAATTGAACAGCTTCATGAAGGAAGTCACGAGAATAAGGCTGATGTCTGAAAACTAGGTAAGATTTGGCTTTTAAAACTAGAAGAAAGTGAAAGGATTGTCAGAAGAATGCCTAGTAGAAGACATGATTCTGTGTGGATTTTTTGCTCAGGAATAGTCAGAAATTTTCATTGAAGACTTTTATGACAGAAAGCAGAATCCAAAAGTATCTGTGACATCAGCTGTACTATGTCACCTCCAACATGAAAAACTCCTTCAGCAAAAGAGAAAAAAGATTATCACCCAAATCATATCACATCACTGACAAACCATAATCTTCCCTATGATAAAGATAATGACTCTGCCAGCCCTTTTACTAATATTGAGAAACTCATCAAAAGTAGCAATATTATTTCTCCTAATTTCCTATTTAAATGTAATTAAGGTCAGATTATACATAATAGCTCCTGTGCTAATACAATACTTTCACTTTAAATAATCCTTTGTTTTTTTTTTTCTTCAGAATTGAGCACGTTTTCAATGAATGCTCTCTAGGAAGGCTGGAATTATCTCATCCCTACTGTCTCAGGATCACATCTGTCATATTTAGGGATGCACCATGCTGGTGGCCCATAGACAACCTGTTTCCAGCTGATCCACTGATTACTTTCCCCCTGTCTGTTATTTCCAGCTTATAAGCACATAGCTGGAATCAGCTTTTTCTGTAAGCCTAAATGCATAACCTTGCATTTCACTTTGTTACAGCTCATCCCTGTCCCACTGTTCAGCTTTCAATGTCATTTCAGCCTCCTTATACAATATTCTACAGCTGACTGGTGCCAAGGCTGAGTACTAAAATGTCACTAATAATGTTGTTATAAAGATTATTTTTTATGGAAAAGTGCTGAAAATCACCTCATCAAACCTGACAGACTGATTTTCACCTCTTTGAACATGCAGAATAGTAGAGGGTCTATGAGCAGGAGCTTCACACAGCTCCTGCTAAAAAAGCAAGCCTCTTTTTCTCCTTGAAATGGGTCATTTATGGAGACTAGACTGAACTTTTGAGAATGCTGCTTTCCACACAGATTTCCAATACATAGTTATGTGTGAAGCATATATGCACATACCTGTGTCTGTTCTTTCTGGTAAGCTCACAGCACCCTGCACCATTTCAGAGTGCCGAGGTTGTCTCGTTTCTGCATTTCTAAATACAAACCAGAGAAAATTTTAAGTGGCTGAACATAATTCAGTATTTCTGTACTGGAATTAAAACTTGTTTTTTTTTTTTCTATTCTGTTCTAATCCAAACCTCTTTTCCATAAGGCTGGCATTCCTACTGCTGTAGTTAGAGGAGAAAGAGGGGGACCTTTTCCTTATCAGTAGAGGTTAATTTCTACAAGTTTTCATAAATAGAAGCACTGGGCTCAATAACATTCTACTTTTTCATCCCTGTATGTTCAGAGCATTT
Source organism: Melospiza georgiana (assembly GCF_028018845.1). Classification (NCBI taxonomy): domain Eukaryota; kingdom Metazoa; phylum Chordata; class Aves; order Passeriformes; family Passerellidae; genus Melospiza; species Melospiza georgiana. The sequence continues at coordinate 8,420,803 of NC_080433.1, forward strand.
TAAAAAGTTGCCTATAGAGAGAGAATCTGTTTCACCATTTGGAAATGAATACTTCTAAAGTTTAACCTCATTTAAGTTCTTCAGGTAATATTAAGAATGCACAAAAGAAAAGCAATGTTGTCTTTGTGTAACAACATACAGATTAATAATCTGGTCCTTCAGGTGAATAGGATGTGAGACTGGGAATTTATCAACAAAAATGGCATCTTTTTATTTAAGGCAAATTTCTGCTTAAAAGCTTGGACTGTAGAAAGTAAATGGCAATGTAACTGTTGCTGTCTGGAAACTGAAATGGGTGCAAGAAAATCGCACAAATGAAACAACAAGTGGAATAAAACTAGTTTGCATGACAGGCACAAATATCAATTCATCTGCCTGTGCAGGCAGCAGCATTTTCTTGGTCTCCCAGCGTGAAAAGCAATCTTTATCAGAAAACATCAAACCATTACCCAGATAATAATCAGTTAAGGTATTTGACATGTCTGGGAAGCATCACAATTGTTATTTTCTGTACATGGAGACTCGGGCAGAGAGACCTATAATGAACAAGGAAATTATGGGTTCTTTAAACTGCAGTCATTAGTCCAGTTTTTGGGACACCTTTTCTCATATTGAAGGCTAAAAAAAAGGATGGAGAATTTTCTCATTCAGAATAAGTTTGGAATTGTGACAGATCAGTGATGAAAGTCTGTTCCATGGTCAGCTTTCTGTCTGTTTCTGAAGGAGGATGGTAGGTGAGATGGTGGGTACCAGCCTAGACTTTACAGCCTCTGGAGGAAAACAGACATTTACACACACAGTGTGCACAGCACACTTAATCTCATTCTAAAGCAGGTTTCTAAATTGATCAGATGAATCATGCATTATTTTGCATATTTACTTTTATGAACTATAAAAGGTAGCAGTGGTAATAAAGTCCGATATAAATATTGAAGCGGCTGCAGGCTAAAATTAGTGAGCTGAAACATACCCAGGAAGACATATGTGTTCTCAAAGACCTAGAAATGCCCTATTTAAAACAAAACCAAAATAAAATCAGTGTTTATTTCTACTCAGAGTTTATAGTTATAGTTTAAAACAAGGGTTCCCATATCCTTTCAGTACCCTTGAAGCATTTTAAAAATACACGCTGAGAGTATTTTAATATATTCATCTTCAGTGGAATAGTGAGTTCAGATTTCTTTTTCAAGTTTCAATGTTTTCATCACCCTTACCACCCCTATGACTTTTCTAGTTATTTTCAAATACCATTGCTTCTATCTTCAAATATATAAAAGCCATGGAAACATAAATCTTGACAGGATCTCAAGAGTGAACGTATTAATCTGTCCCCTAGATATGAGATAAGATGGGTATATCTTAACCATTTCTGTCAGACACTTTTCTGAAAACATTTTCTTTAAAATATCCAGTGGGGTAGATTTTGCAGCTTCCTTGGGTAATCTGTTCCAGTGCTTCATTCCCTGATAGTCTGAATGTGTTTCCTTTGCCAGTTAAACTAATTTGTTTTTCCCTTATCACCTGTGGATGTAGAAAGCAATTAATCATCACCTTTTTTATTATACAATTTAATATATTAAAGATGGCCAACCTGTCTCAGTCCCTGTTTTTCCTTCTGTAGACAAAAAGAGTCAAATAAGCTTTTTTCTTCTATTATCCCTCCTTCAAACTTTCTGGGCTTGACTACAGTGAAACTTAAAATTTTACAATGGAACAGTGGTAGGTGAACTTTAATCATTATTTCCCATATCTTACCTCTCACATGTTGTTAATGAATCCCAGAATGAGATTCACCAGTTTTGAATTTTCATCTCTCTGTTGACTGTCTTTCTCCTCAGAATGTACTATCATTCCCAGGTCTCACGTGGCACACTCCTGCCTTGTGAGCTGCCCTCATTTTGTAGTTACACATATGAGTTCCTCTTCAGGGTGCAGTGCCTTTTACTTCTCATTATTGAATTTCATCTTGTTAGATTTCATCTTATTTCCCCAGTTTCTCAAGATCATTTTGAATTTTAATGTTGCCTTGTAGGTTGCTTGTGACCTCCCTCCTGGCCCTGCCTGAATTCATTGGTGCTTCACAGATTAGAAAGGAAACTGATAATATTACTGAGCTAATCAGTGTGTGAAATGGAAAGTTTAAAGCAACAGCAGAGAATGAAAAACACAGCTGGAATTAGTTGGGAATAAATGCCTTGTGGGTAGCTGCCAGCTAGGAGATATCAACGCTTACATGATGCTTCTCCTGATACTGCAAATTTTGATAATATTTAGTACCTACTTAAGAAAATGATGATTTGGAAACAAAGCATAACTTTAAAGTCTTTAATTCCTTAATCTCATGCATATTTGCTGAGAACCTGTGTCAGCCTTCTACGTGCCAAAATGATGGATCTGTCTCAACTGGGGGATTATCCTGAAATGGGAGGCCCCTTGGGATGCGTAAAAATGTGTGCTGGTGTCACACCAAAGCAAAAAGAAAAAAACAGGAACACATTGTCTAGGACAAAGCTATGCAGGTCAGAAAGTGATGAAGGTTGACTATTTCAGCAGGACAACTGCTGCATCTGAGACATTGATAACATTGGTGGGAGGAGGCACATGCACAACATACCAATGTCTGCAGCCTGAGATCTGCACAACACACCTACCATATTTTATCAAGATTACACACAGACTGCAAATTTTTCCATTTTAAGATGTGGGTTTTTCAGTCTTAAAATGGGATTTTCCCATTTTAAGACTGAACTGCAGTGCAGCTAGGAAGTAAGTTTCCATACAAGTTTAACATAAAGTAATCAACTAAAGAGTGCATGTTGCCTGATTGAAGGAGATAACCAAAAAACAAAAGAATATCAAAAAGTATAAAAAATGTATTAATTATATGTAAATCTGTAGATTAAATCTTTTAATTTGGAAATTGTCTTCTGTGTTGGGAACAGTGGGTCAGGGATTCTGGAGCTTCTGAGAGCCTGTAGTCAGACAACAGGTGTGAGATAGTAAACATCAACAGATAGGAGATGCAGACCATGGAAGGTGCATCCCAAAAATTATTTTTAAAAACCTAAAAAACAATACATCTATTTTGTATTCCTTTACATAAGTCATTAAAGGAAATATTGAACTGATCAGGAATCACCTTATGGGTATATTGTAAATAGAAAGATATACCTGAAGTATCTTTATAGACTAGCAATGAATCACTAAGGCTGGTGTGAGGATGTTTTTTACTCACCTGATAGTGACTCTATCTTGTACTTTCATACCAAATACTTAAGCAGCTCTTCTCTGCCTGTCAGAATTAAATCAAGAATGGTTCTTCAATAGCTTCTTTCATCTTCTAGAGAAAAGGTTGGTCTTAATAAATTTTTAATGACATATTTCTGTTCTATCATATTATTTTTCAAAAAATATATGTAACTCAGGTTCTTCATTGCAAACCTGCATAGTTTTTTGAGGTATTTGCTTAAAACCTTTCAATATTTCCCTCTTACTAGGCAGTCTACAGCACACTCCATACATCTGTTTTACTCCTTTTACATTTATTCAGAAATACTACATGTCTTTTACTTTTTGCTATCACTTCTTAATGAATGAGAGCAAAAATAAACTCTTTTCATAAACAGGAAGAAATACACCTTAAATTTCCCTCAGATATTAATTAATTCTTTTTGTAAACATTGTAAACATTGCAGTTCAATGACTCACTAATGTGTCTATTCAATAATAATAGACCATTTTCATGGTGTTTTAAGATCTCAAATTTTTCCAATTTCCTCCTGTTATTTGGATATTCCTGTACAGATATCTCAACTGCTCATCAGGCAATTCTCATTGTCATCCAGCAGTTTTCAGCTGGCTTCCATGTTTTTGGCATCCTCATCGAATGTTCTGAATCAATCATTACCAGGATGATTAATGGTGATTCTCTTTGGTACTCTTCCCTTCTTTTATCAGCTGGATATCCCATGCTCCTCACAGACCCTCAATGAGCACTGGCAAGGAAGATCTGGGTCAGAAAACTTCTGTGACTACCATAAGAAAATTTTCCATAAGTAACTCTAAAAGTTACCTGACAGTATAAGCCTAAGCAATTTTATGAATTTGGAAGAACAGACAGAAGCACCTCTTGTTATTCTTATGTCTTCATCTTTGTTCTCAGGATTTTGTAGCTATTTCTAATTGTCTTAGGGTCACTAATACCAAAGTGGATAAGCGGCTTTGATGTTTTCATCACTGATGTTTTCAAGGTCTGTGCAAGATCTTGAAGGTCATCAAATTCAGATGCTTGGGCATGTCACAGCAGATTCTATTTGCAATTAAAATAGTGAGAATAACAAGAAGATTAATTGCTTTCTGTGGAGGTATTAAAGATTCATATCAATGTAATTGAGCTCATAATCTGGCCCGTTGACAGGTGAGTTCATTTATAAGGAGTGATTTCATTGTTATTGTTCTTGCCACAGTGCTTTCAAAAAATGTAGTCCTTGATCTACTTTCACATTTCAACTACATTAAAAATATGCATAAAATAATATAATTCCTCCTAAAAGATATGCTTAGTTAATTTCCCTTCATCTCAAATAAAAAGATTGCTTCCCTCTCCTTCATCTTCCTGTCAATATTAAATGAATAGGTAGAAATAAATGTATTCTCACAGATGTCAGTGCTGATATTGGTAAGTATGGATGAGTCTCCTAGCACAGTGGTGAACCTGGGCAAACTGCATGATTTCTGCAGCCAGGCTCCATCTGGTACTGGATGCAGCTAGCTGTCAGTATCTTGTACCATGAAGCCATGCTGTGGAGGAAAAAGTAAAATCATACTTTCAGCCTCTGTGACCTTCCTGCCTGCGCTGTTCAGTGTCAGAGGGCAGCAAAGTGAGGACTCCTTGGTATTCCAGTGTGAGCCTCCCCAGTCACTTATGGATCCAATGCTACACTGGGAAATCCCTGGACTCTGCAGTTATTGGTTCAGCTCTGGCAGCAAGAGAGGCAAACAAAAGAGTTAAAGCCTGTGTTAAACTTCACCTGTATCAGCAATATCATGACTTCTGAGAAAACTGTAATCTTACAAAATGGCAGAATTCAAAATCAAAATTGCTGACCCAGAGTGGAATCTTCTTATATGAGGGGTTCTTACCTGTGCCCATTCCCAGTCAGGGTCCTCACTGCTGTGAACTGTGCATGGAGTAAGTCCAAGAGTCCTGGTAAGAATTTCATAGGTAAAATGATATCACCTTGAATTGAGCCACCACTGAAGAAACCATCTCACTTTCATATCAAGGTTGCAGCAAACCACACAAATGCTGTTGATACAGAACAATAACACATAATATCAAACACAAAAGAAGGTTGTTCCCAGGTGCTGGAAAATATTTGCCTTAATTACTGTCTTCTACAAAACCCATTAAAAACTGATTGCTTTAATTTAATTTTGTGGAAATAACATACATTTGGCAGGGAAAAAAGATTGTTTTGTTTACCACCTCTGTTGTGTCTAAAATAAACACAATTACACAATCTATTGGTGAATGAATAATTCTTTTTTTGAGTACTAGAGAAGAGAGGGTATGCAGTTAAAACAAAACCAAATGTTAAAGCACTTTTTCATATGCATAAGGGTTTTTAAAAACTAAAATATATTTCTCCTATTCCCCCCAAAAGCAGACTGCCAGCAATTTCACTTTATAGCAAAGTACATCAGAGATAAACTCATTACATAAAGAAGCAAATCTCCAACTATAAAGGCTTTAGATGATAGTGGTATCAAAACTAAACTATTTGCATAAGCTTGAATCTTGGCCAGCAGATGAAAAATCTAACTCCAAGGTCACAAACCTTTCCACTGTGCCCAAGGGGAAAGATGTAGCTTCAAGTCTTTCCTCAATGAGGTAGTAAATCTCTTTAGAGCAGCAATTCTGAGGAGGATTTTTCTTCTGGATTTTTGTACTTAAAAAGTTCATGCTTTGATTTCCTGTTTTCCCAATTTAGCAAAATATTTCTTTATTCACTGTATTGGGAAAATTTTCAAATATGGCTAAGTAAATGATGTACCTTTTATTTTATCCCAGAAAACTGACTTTATCCTGCATGTTCCAAATTTCTGTTTAAATCTTTTAAAATATCTAAGTTAGAATAATTTTATCAAGATTTAAATTTTAACACAGGATATGAGAAGATGGAACTCTTAGTCCCACAAATAACTGCAGGAAATTGTAGGCATGGGCAACCCACTGCATTAATACAATATAAGGTGGTGAACTCCACATCATGAAAATTCTCATTTATGTCTGTCATTGCTCTACATGACCTTCAAGCTATTTGAAAGCTCCTAGGCTTTACTGCAATTACAATATTTATATCATATTCTTTGGAAAATATTTGGGAAATATACTTTATTCTTCCAAATATCCTGTTTTGTACATGTGCATATTCTGTCACTTCCAGCTAGCTCCTAATTGAATGCTTGCATAAAAATTAGGAATCCAGAAAAAGATTAGGAGCATAGATATTAATTGCATCTGATCTTTTATGCTATTGATGTACTGTCTAAAATTGCAAACACAGAGAGTTTGTGACATTTGAGGTGTCCTGGGATATTTCCTACAGCTGCTCCTTTAAAAGGTGTGGTCTTCCATAGGTCCCTATAACATTTTCAGACTGTGAAAATATTTCATGATACAGTGAAGGGGTTTTTAGAGGATATCTTAGGTGGATGGCTGATTTTGAAGTCTTACTTTAATAAGTCAAGAAGGTTAAAAGAACCACTCAATTTTCTCTAAACTAGATATATTTGGCCAGTTACATTTCTTAACATACTCCACTCATCGTACTAAGAGATCTTTATCTATAACGAGATCCTAAGCACTTAAATCACACTTGGACAACTACAGAGAGGCACTTAAATGTGTGACTTAGTCTGAGTCTCACTCTAACTGTCAGATGCTGAGTTCAGTAAGGTTTTTGATTTTTTTTCTCCTACTAGTCTCAAAAGCCAGCTATTAAAAATTGGTCCATTTAAAAATGCTGTATTTCAGTTTGGGACCAAAGCCAACTGCATGGCTCAGTTTTATCTGTGATGATCCCCTATGATTAAACATTGAGTTTATGATGTGTTATTAAAGTGTTTTTAGGAACAGAATTGCTAGATATGTAATAGAAATAGTGGTGTTCTAGCTGTGACATTGTAGAACCAAGTTTTCTAGGGAGAGGTAACATTCTGCTTTAGACCTAAATGTCTCTCATGGTTAGAAAAATGGAAGTTCTGGGAAGACCTGCTTTAATGTGTTTCTAGATGAAAAGCATTGTGACAACAATGTGTAAGATGCTGTGGTTTGAGAGTTTTTGTTAATTTTGGTTTTTTTACTAAGTTCTGACTAAAGAATTACTTGTGGTGCCTTCAAGGCCCATTTTTTCAAGACTTGCAACATAAGTCTAGAGATCGTGGTGGCTAAGAAAAATGTTTTGTTTGTTTCATCATCAAACTGTGTTTTTATAGATTGCTTGAGGTAATCTAACAATGCATACTTTAGGAACATAATTTCTGCCTAGGCTTCATTGAGAGCATGTAAATACTGTTTTTGAACTTGCCTTTAGCTCATTATGCATTCTAATGCAAATTTGCAATGGAGAAGGTTTTGTTTCTTCTTAATTAGGTTTACAGAACTTCAATCTGATTTAAACCTATCCTAAAATAAATGACATAGCACCCAAGTGATTTAAACCAATCGTTTAGTTCACTGTATAAATGCTATACTTATATGAGCTACCCACAGGAATTCCCTAAGAAGGAGCAGCTCATGGAATTGAAGAAATGGAAAAGCTGAGTTTGAGAGGCTTTAATGCCTTCCTATTTATACGTGCTATTTACATTATTATGGAGTCTGCTTTTGCAGTTTGTATTGTGTGATCCACTGCAGTCTGGGAAACTGCAAAGGCAGGATCTGACCTCAAGCCCATATGCCCAAAGCTTTATCCCTTCTCTGCAGCATGGCTAAAGAAACTTTTCAGCCCTCTCCTCTCCATCCTTCACCCTCTCAGTAGAGCAGAAGGCTTTCACTTCCTTTGTCCTTCTCTCTTTAGACAGAACTGCACATATCCTCACCTACAGACATCTGCCCAGCAGTTAAATGAGGTGCCAATTATTGAACTTTCCCAGCACCTTCCCTCCCCCACAGCAGCAGCCTGTCTCCCTCTTCTGCCTTTCCTGCAACCATCCTATTCATGAATCTTCCAATCACCCTCTTGTATCAGGAGCAATACTTTCCTTTGTGCCCTTAAATTCAAGGAAGGACAGACAACCACTTCAATCCAATATGGTTCTACAAGGGAAGCAGATGAGGAGGAAGGGAACAGGGGATGTGACAGATGCCAGCCCAGTAGGCGTGACCACAGCAGCCACTGCTGATAACAAGGTCACTGCTCACCAGCAGAAGCTGTCACCTCCCATTCTTTCTCCTGAAATTAGCTCAGCTGGTCAGAGCATGGGGCTAACGTAACCAAGGTAGTGGGGTCAATCCATGCATAGGCCATTCCACTAAAAGTTGGACTTAATGATCCTTGTGGGTTGCTTCCAACTCAGAATCTTCTGTGATTATCACACCAGCAACAGTCGTAGTCTGCCTGTTCCTGGATAGATGAAAGAGATACAGGAGATTAATTTCTGTCCTGTATTTCCTATATTTCTGGCCTATTGTTGCAATATTCACTATCCTATGCTTATGAAGGAAAAAGCTTTGGGCTCTCCAGAAACATTCTGTAGGCCAAGTCTACCTGTAGAGTGGTATTTGGATTGCACTTTCTTCCTGTATTACTTGCCCTAGATATCTGTATGAATTGCTTGTCCTCATTTTCTGTATTGATTAATATCCAAATAAAACATATCAGTATAGACAATGTGGCTATACCACTCCCTGGCTCCATGGTCAGGTACTTCAGAAGGGATGAAATTGTAGGAAAGGTAACAAAGGCATAAGAATTAACTGGTGCTAGGAAAAGAAGCGGTCAGATAATGAATACCTTAGGGAAGGAATAATTTCTTTGGTTTTCCCCTTAAGAAAACATTCTGTTGGCAGAAACCAGATGCTCTGGTCACACTTACATGGGTGTATGGCAAGCCTCAGGGTGTCAAAGAATAGCATACATTCACACAAGGAGTGTGTCCTGCTCTTAGTCCTGTATTCTACCAGGTGTCCACTGAAGTAGTTCTGCCTGCTTAGCTATTTGTGTTTTACTGAATTTTTGCTGATTGGAATTATTATGATGCTGGCTCTTGTCTGTGAGAGATGTGCGTGCCCTGACTCTCAGCTGCAGCTGCTACAATCTCTTCCTTTTGTTAAGTGTTGAAGTGATCCAGGACTGTTTGCTGTGATGAACACTGTCCACTTGACATCATGAATTATCATTATCCATAGGAGCAAGAGATTGTATTGATCAAACATGGCTTCTGTGCCTCAAGTTGTAAAATCTTATTTATCACCTCACCCTTGACAATATCTTACTTAAAATCCCTTGCCAGTCTGACATTTAATATCCTTTAAATGAAAGAGGGTTTAACCTGAAGAAGATGCATTGAACCACAAATTTATGGAAGAGACAAAACTGGAAATTGCAAGATGTGTGCTTGCTGATTGATTTCTTACCAGTGTCTGGAGAAGTCAGTACTAAATGGTCCCCACATGTAAATATTTCTGCCTCATTTTTTTTTCTGTTTGGGAAACAGCTACATAGGAGCTCACAGGGCATGCTAAGGGGCCGTTTAATTTCTTATCCATATTACTTTTCTGAAGGAATGATTTCGGGGCACCCTAGTCTTTGGGTTAGAAGTCATGAGCATGTTTTCTTCCTTCAGTAATGTACGCTCTCAGTTTCCTATTCTATCAATTATCACATCAGTTCTAGGACATCAAGCAGAAAAGGCTTTCCTGAGAGGGTTTGGTTGAATTCATCAGTGTTTATGCCAAGACTGTTCAGGATTGTGTGATAACATTTATTCTAGTGTGTTTTCTGAGTCTAATATATCTTTCAAAATATCAGAAGAATTGATCTGGGAGGAGTGCAGTAGCCCAAACACTTTTGCTACAAAATATTCTCTACATTTGTGATTTCATCAGGATTATGCCCCAAAGCAGAAAAAAGAGCCACACTTTTAGAGAGTGAAAAGGTGAATTCTGAGGGCAAACACCAATATAAGTTTTATATGTTTGCATATTTCATGGCTCCTATAATATATCTGTTTTTTGTGGGACAGACCTTTCTTTTCAGCTTGAACCAACTTCAAACCAACCAACATAAACTGCAAAGCAGAAAAATTAGCTTAAGATCCTTTCCCCAAGTAAGAATAAAATAATTTAGAATTTGCTTAATACTTTGGGCACGTTCATTTCTTTGTCTCTGCAGCTGTGCCCATGCAGTACAACAGCCCTGTTACCTTCAAAGGGCAGCAAGTGTTTATTGCAGTCATTATATCCACCCTGTGCTCTTTCAGGTGTAGCTGTCCCTTCCTAGCCTATAATATACAGTTTTTCTACTGCAGCCAGCCTGTTAGGACTACTGCAAGTGCTCTTTGTATTTGAGAGGGAATTTATTTTTCAGTAAAAGTCAAACTTTTGTACATAAGTTTCCCCAGCCCTGAAGACAGGTTTCTTACTTCCTATACAAATTAGTTATCATGCACAGTCTGTTCTTCAAGACCTTTCCTGAAATGGGTTGGAGGTCTTTGGGGGTCTTTGGTGTCTTGTTTTCCCCTATAGTCCACGCCCATTTCTTGGCCTGATTCTCACATTTGTGCTGTACTGTGTTGTGCTTATCTCCAGGAATTAGAACAGGGATGTTTGTCTCAGAAAAGTGCTATCTCCACACGGCTAACCTGTCTCCACATGGCCCTCTTCTCCAGCCACACCTTGTTCTTTCCTACAGCACGTCATGACCAGCAATCCTTAGTTATTACCAACAACCCTTGTTCATGATTGCCTGCAATCCTTGGCTGGCTCCTCAGCCATCCAGACATCCCTGTTTGAGGCATACCCATTAGCCCCTTATCTTTTGGGATTCTACATCCCTACAACTGGAAGTCCTGCAAAAGTTCTGCTGGAGCAGACAAGTCTCATTCCAAACCAGGGCTCCCCTGATGAGGAGAGAGTTTTGAGCTGGCCTGCTCTTATTTCTCATGGAAACGCAGGACAGCCTGCAGAGGAGAGCCTGGCATGGGATGAGCAGAGAAGATTTTTAGCTTTTGAAGGCTATGTTAAAAGCAATCAGCTCCTCAAAGGGAAATGATTCAGTTATTCAGGTAGTGCAGCTCTCCTGGGTAACAAGCTGAACCAGCTCGTTACCTGGTGGGCAGCACCAATTCACACACTGAGATAAGGCATTTCTATTTTTTATTCTAGATTGCTCAAAGTAGGGAGCCAGGTTACTCACAAAAAGCTGGCTCCTCAATCATCAAAATTTTACACTATTTAAACATTTTAACAAACAAAGGCATTCACTGGTCACACATTGCATAATTTTTTCATTACTTAATATTCAAAACCATGTTTGCTACTTATATCTCTTGCTAGTCCACATGTGCAGTTCTTCCTTCTGCTTGAGTCTGGGGTCTGGGTTAAATAGGGGGCCAAAGAGTCAGTGGTCACAGCGCCCGACTGCTGGAATTATCTTTCCCCCAGTTACTGTTCAGTTCTGCTGACTGCACTCCTTGTGGCTATTGTCCAAACAACCCATTCATCTTGGGATTGTCTTCTTTTTTCCTCAAAGCAAAAGATTAGCCAAGGTTACAATGTGCACAGTGCAATTGCTAAATCCTAACTGTCCAGCTACAGCTACTGATTAGCATCTAAAAAGAAATTGCAATTTGATTCCAATCTTGAGAGGCTCAAATTTTAAAGGGCTTGATATCGGTGTCACTGAGATGCAGAGAGCACAGGCTACTTGAAATCCTTTACAATCACGTAAGTTGTCTCTTTTCCTCTAAGGTAGATCAAGACTATAAATAGCTTAAGCAACTTTTTCACCAGTTTTAGTTATACACTTTAAGTACAAATTGCTCCTGATCTCTACAGTTTTGTTTTTAAAGCATACAAAGCAGTACCTATAAATATTTGACTGTGGAATATTTCATAGGCAATTCAGGCTGGCTAGAATGCACTCTTAGGTGTATTTTGTGCTGAGTGCTGTTTCTGATGCATTTTTGTCATCAAACTGGTGAGTGCTCTCTTTTTGATCATTATCTCAATTTAAGCAAAGCGGCCTCTAAGTTAATCTTTCTAAGATAACTCTACAGATAAGAAAACAAATCAAAATAAAGGGGGGAGCGAAAAGATAAATAGCACACCAAACCAGAAGTTGATGCAAAAGCTTTATTACATTTCTAGGGACTATCTCTCAGCCACAGACTCCTGGAGAAGGCTTATGCTGAGCCCCCCCTTTAGCTGTGGGGACACCAGGACCAGATGGTGGCACTGGGGGGACCCAGTGGGCTGTGCTGGTGACCCCCACTATGACTCCAGGTGCTTCTTCACATGCAGCAACACAACAGTCTGCAGCTGCAGACACTAACCCTAAATAATAATTTCCCCCCTTTTTTTTCTTCCAGAGGACACCATTCTCTGCTGCTTTCACATGGAGACTGGGCTTTCCCAGCTTCCCCCAACTGCTCCAAAAAGCTCCTGGCTGTCACCAGTTCTGCTCCTTCCAGATGCTGCAGAACGGTGCCCCCTCAATCAGGACATCCATGGCTCCTGACTTACTCTTCTTAGAGCAGCCTTCGTCCTGCTTTTCCTGACACCTGCCATGATAAGACTTTTAAAATTACTTTGTTCTTCAGGTAGGGACCCTTTAGTTGCCTAGAGTAAGATAAATCTTCTTCATTGACAATCTGAATGAATCTACCTCAAACATGCTTCAGCAGCCTGGCTCTGGCAGACATTTCTTTTGTTGAAACCTTTTCACTTAGCAAAACCCCATGAAACAAATAAAGAACTAAACTAAAACTCCTTCATGTTACTTAGTAAAAACCAAAGCAATATATTATTATTATTATTATTATTATTATTATTATTATTATTATTATTATTATTATTATTATTATTATTATTATTACTACATTACTCAGATTCACAAAGAATAAAGCCCAAACAGAAAAACATTTCTTTAATGAGGGAATGAAAGCCAACAGAGCTCTTTAAGTGCCACAAACATCAACAACCTTAAATTGCTAAACTGAAGGGAAAACACATTTGATGGATGATTCCAGCTAAGAATTTCCTTTCAAAGAATTCTGACAGCCCTAGAAAACGAGGCATAGTCCCATAGGAGACAGGTCATCCTTAAAACACACACAGTACAAGCCACAGAGATTCTGCTAAAGGAAATGAGCACAGGTGTACTAATCTGGAAGGTCTAGAAAAGAGTAATTATAATGAGAAAATGTGACAGGCAGTTGAAGTATTTTATTCTGGAATATGAGAGAGACTATGGAACCATGTATGGGATAGGATGATGCATAAGGAATGCTGAGTGATTGTTTCTGCGTAGCTCACAAAACGAGACATCCATTAAAACATCCAGGTAGAAGATTTGTGGAATTGATTTGATTCAGAATAGGTCAGATGCCACTTTTAAGTTTTGCAGACTTTACTGGTGGGTTTCATTGAGGCAGGACACCACTACATTTGCAATAATTTTAGAAAAATAGAATATCCTGAGTTGGAAGGAACATACAAGGATCATCAAATCTGTCTCATGGTCCTGCACAGGACAGCCCTAAAATTCATTCCATAGGTCTGAGACCATGGTCCAAATGCTCCCTGGACTCTGTCAGGCTTGATGCCATGACTTCTTCACTGGGAACCCTCTTCCAATGTCTAAACACCCTCTGTGAAGAGCCTTTTCCTAATATCCAACCTAAACCTCCCCTGACCCAACTTCATGCCATTTCCTCAGGTCCTTTCACTGCTCAACAGTGTCCAGTTTTTCCTTAAGTTTGTGATATTGTTCACTCCTGAGACAAATACTATGCTGGGGAATTCCTGACTAGGAAACCTTTTCATCTACTCTGCAAGATGCAGAGAATAACAAAAAAATTAAATATGGGATGAATGAAGAAAATCCTTGAGTAATTATTGCATCAGAATCAGGGAATTAACAGATAGCTAAAGGTAATGAAATAAACATGTGGATGTTTAAATATTAAGTCACAGAGAAATTCAAATAATTCAAAGGCCAAGGAAAAACCCTTCAGAAGTGCCAGAAGGATCAAATCCTGATTTGCTACTTTAAATACAACTTCACTCCACCTCTAGTTTTCAGCCCATTATTAACTACTACTATTCAAGAAACAGGAAACTTCAAATTACAGACAGTGGAAATCAAAATGTTCTAAGTATGTTTATATTTTTCTCACAAGGAACAACAAATCTATGAAAATCATTGTCCAAAACAGCGGAGTTCAAACAAGGACTGGACAATCATCTAGATAATGAGAACTAAATGACCTGAGAAGGCCATAAGACAACCACTAATGGAAAATGTTATCAAGGAATTTTCCTCATGGGCCTTCTTTTATCTCTCTTTGAAACACATGAAAAGTGCTACAGGCTGAGAAAAAATATTCACGTGGTCCAATTCCTAAGTTCCTAGTAGTCATAAAGATAACACTTTATGAGAGTTTTATTGACCCAATGTGTGGCTTGTTTTTCAAACCTTCCCTTGCTTTTATTGTCCCTGACAATGTAGCTTTTTTTTTTATAAAATCCAAATGAAAGATGAGAAATTCACACATCTGACATGTTCTTCACACTCTTTCAACTTCATACCTTTTGCTATTCTGAAGAATGTCAGCAAGAGCCTCTTTAGGTGGAAGATTTCAACGCACGTTCTGATTTCAGTCACTCAGCGAGAGTACAAAAACTTCTATATGAACATGACTATAATTAATAGAAGGACCTCAGGATTTTAAACCTAGGGCTACATTCCTCATATATTCTTTCTTTCCTGTCAGCTGCAGAACATTATTCTTTTCCTTTTCTTCTCTTATTTCTCTCTACATTTATGCTCATTTTCAGTACTTAACCCTTATTCTCAATTACTTAGGCTTACCTTTACCTTTTGTAAACTTTGCTTTAATGACAGTAGCAATGATCAACTACTCATTCTTCACATGGGGTTTGCAGAGCTATAGTGCAGCTTTTTTCCATTCTGTCCTTTCCATGCACTTCTGCTTGTAGACCAAGTTTCTAAGAATTGGCATTGTTAGTCATCTGTTTGGTCACTCAGGTTTGAACTCCTTTCATCAGCTCAAACGTGTTCTACAGGGAATCATTAATTGTGCATCAAAGACATACACAGTTTCTTGCTTCCTTAAACCTTTGTTCCTTAGTTGATGTAATTAAATTCCCTGAAAAATAGCAAAGTCAAAGAGAATTAGAAATAGTTCAAAACAGGCAAGTCTTCTCTGATTTTACAGATGCAAACCACCCTGGTGGTTTTCTCAGATAGAAGAAGGAAGGAGGGACTGCAGTTCACACAGAGAGAACAGATAAAATAAGCAAGGAACAAGAACAGTAGTTGGCATATAGGTGGCATCCCTTATTTTTTCAACCCAGTATAAGGTTTTTAATTATGGAAATGTTTATAGTTTATCACTTATCATTATCATCATGTTTTTTGTTTCATATGCACATTAGAACAGCACAGCCTGAATTAAGCTTCTGATGTATGCCTGCCTCCCAGCAGAGAGATAAGCAGAGAGGATTCCTGCTCCTTGATAAGTAGATTGGGACTCAACACAAGGTGATGCCAATATGAACCCAAAAGTCAGAGTGAGGCCAGACACTGCCATATGTTATAAATCTACATTATGCCATAACTGGAAGAATTGTCAAAAATGTAATTGCTAAAGATTATTAATGAATAAGTGCTGGCTTATACCAATATATGATGCAGATGCTGTTTGCAGTGGAAGACAGCCAGGGACTGAAAACCAAATTCAGAGTGGAGTACAAATATGTCTTCTTTGATGTGCTACACCTGGCCAGTCTTTATAATGAAAAGATTCATTGCAATTTAAAGATTGATTCTTAGGAAAATTTAAATAAGCAGTAAAGGTCTTTTCCCTTAGCTTTCCAATCTCAATGATTTATTGCCAAAAACTCTTCCATTTTTCAGAGTGATTTAATTTTTCTCTTTTTGATATGGACTTGGAAAGATATCTTTAAAAGAAACTTTAAACTTTCAAGAAACTTCCTCTTTTAAATAAAACAAGAAGTAGAAACTACAGTGTATAAATAAAAGGAAGAAAATAAGCATTTTAAATGGTATTGCTCAACAAAAGTTATGATTTCCTGGAAATAGGAAAGCAGCTTTTGTCTTGCAGGCACAAATTCTGAGTAACCTTTTGATAGTCACTGTTTCTGTTGTGGGCTGGTTTGTGACTGGAGGAATTAATGTCTACATGAGAAAAAAGGAAAACATGATTTCCTTAAATATGCACACATTCGGGTCCTGAAGAAGGTCCTTGAATCAGTCTGAAGGGTCTGCATGAAGGATGCAGCTTGTATCTGGTGTTTTGTGCCTGTCTTGATCCAACCTGAGATGTCACAGCATTTGCTGTCAGGTGGTTTTGGTATTGATCAGTAAAGAACAGGAAATGACATGACGTTCCCAAGACGAAAAAGCAACTGGGTAAATCAGATTTAAGAATTACATTAAGTTCTGGACTTTCCTTAGTTTTAGAAACTCCATTTCACTCTATAGTGGGCTTTCATTCCCAAACCTCATTTGGCTCATGTTAGCACAAACTCTGTAATGCGAAATAGCATGGCTGGGCATTCTCTGGGTTTTTTTGTTTGGGTTTTTTGCTGGTTTGTTTCATTGTACTGGGCATGCATCTGCAGCAATAAAATTTTGTTATATCACTCTTTTCTCACGGTGATAGTTTTTTTTCCTATTAATTGTGATAATTTTGTTAGCTAGCGCTTCTTCTCTTACAATCTCTATATGCAGCTCTTTCCCAACTGCTGCTAATGTTATTAATTCCATTTCTTGAAAGGAAAAATTGATCTTATAAACAATGCAAGCTGTTCCTAAAAACTTAAAGTAATTACACTTGTGTCCATGAATAACAGTCCCATTTAATAAAATGCCTCGACTATGGATGTTAGCAATTGAACAGTGAACTTCAAGGAGCAGATTGTAAGTAGTGCTGGAAATTATATTTTATAAATAATTATTTAAAGCATTTAAAATGTCCTTTAAAAAAACCATTGGGCCTCTTTTGTGGTTATGATTATTATTTTTATATTAACTCATAAATAACTGGAAAACAAACATATTTCATTAAATTCTATATGGAAATATTCTTTGCTGATGGCCTGTAAGAGTTCATTTTGCTTAGTAAGCACAGTGACAAACTCCATTTATGCATATTTCATGCTGGCTAATTCATCTGGGTGCAGCTTCAAAACACTAAACCCTTCACACCACCTGCTTCAGAACACAGAGTGAAACATAAAAGAAATACATCTTTTAGCATCTCCTACAATGTAGAAGGCAACTACCAATTTACCTGTGCTTTGCAGTTGTTCATGCTAACACCTGGCAGGTTTTCAAATTACTTAATATTTTAGTGGTGGATGTAGTGGTGTTCCAAACACAGAGAATCCTAAATTCTGTTGTGGTATATACTGGTGTCATTCAATTATTCACCTGCATGGTCTGTAAACTCTATCTGGCAATGGCATTGACTCTTTGCCCAAACTCACACATAAAATGAAGCAAGGGTGGAAGCAAGGGCAAAGTTAGCAAAATTAAAGCCCAAACCAAATTAATCTGGCAGGGGTATAAGAGACAAGATGGGCTTCTTCCATAAGTGCATAGATAATAAAAGGAAGGTTAATTAAAGGTGTAGAACATCTCACCTATGAGGAAAGGCTGAGAGAGGTGGACTGTTTGGCTGGGAGAAGAGAAGCCTCAGGGGGGATCCTATAATGTAAAAAATAACAAATGGGAGGGAGCAAGGAGGGTGGAGGCAGGCTTTTTCTGATACAGTCACAGTCACTGTAAGGGGAACTGAGGCAGAATTCTGACTTCACTGAAATCAGCAGAGCCTTGGTTTATGTTTGGTCAGATTAAAATTTGTCCCTTAAAAATTCTGATCTAAAACCTCTTTAAATCACTGGGCAGACTCTTATTGACTTCTATAGATCCATAACAAATCTGTAGACAAAGAGCTGTGCTTAACACTCAAATAATTTTATCAGAGAAAACAGGAACTTGACTAGGTGACCTGAAAGAAAAAGTCTCCCTCAAGTAAAAGGAGCTTTCATAACTTCTCCAACTCCTTGTACTTGAGAATTTTATGGGGACGAAAATCTCTCTCCCTGACACACTACAGATGGGCATAAAGATGTGGATTAGAATGAAGTTACATTTGTGCAGTTCTGTACAGCAGGCTCTGCATGAGAAATGGTTTCAGTGTAGTGATTTAGGTGCAATCCCTTTTTAATTGTATAGCCTTTTAATTACATCTGTGCTACACCTTGGGGAAATGCACTGGGGACTGATAAGGAATCTTGTTTCCAAAGTCAGAGGAGGATAAAACAAAAAGTGGTTTGCATCAAGTGAAGAGCTCTGCAGATGCAATTAATTGGTAGATAAGAAACTTGTGGCTGTTTCCTTCTTAAGCTTAACAATATTAGGTTTTTAGAAGTTTATTTTTTGTGTGAATAATCTGTATCCTTTATAAATGTTATGACCACCTCCCCACCCACAAATATTTATTCTTGGCTTTGATTATTTGATCTTGATGTCAATGATGTTGAAATATTTTTTCTCATTATTACATCACTAAAATATTTAGAGATACAGATAAAGGCCATTTTTTTTTGTGTGTTTGAAGGTCCTTACTTGTGTTTCCAGGTGCAGATTTAGCAGAATCTACTGTTAGTTCCCATCTTTCAAGTTATCTCGGTTTGTAACTAATAATTTTTTTACAAATTGTACCAGACTCCAAGGTGGAATTTTTCTTCTTTCTCACATACAAGCTCATCTGTTCCTGCTGTGGATTTTTTTGTTGTGGGTTTTGGGGTCTTTTTTTTCCCTTTGAATAGATTATCTCCAAACTATCCTTTCAGACTGATGCCAAGATTCATTCGTATTCATTCTGTTTCATTGCAAGACATAAATGGAGGTCTCTGTTCCTGTTTGGTTGCCTCTGATCCACCTCTTCTGTACCTGGTACAGATACACACAGTGTTGGCTTTTATCTTTGAGTCTGTTTCTGCTTCTTGTGGACACCTTTCAGAATCATTCCTTTCAAAATTTAATGCTGTGGGGAAAGTGCTTTTTTCTTTCTTCATGTTTGCTTTTACAACATGTGAATATTTGGGGATGGGTGGTGTACTTCCTGTTCTCTATCAGATCAGAAGCAAGAGACTGGGCTCTAATTTAGGACAAATCTAACTGAAATTTGTTATTCCTTTTAAATACATCTGTATTTAATGTTTGATGTGGAAAGAGATCTGTTATACACCTGGAAAAAATACTCAGGGGAGACTGTGGAAGTGAAATAGCTGAGGGAGACATTTGCAATGCCTGATATCTGAAGTTCATCTCACAAACTGAGGCTGTTTCTCCTACTTTTAAATGACTGTGGAAATTTGGAATGACCACAGGAGCCACCAGCAAGATTTACAGATCATTTAAAAAATCTCCCCAGTACTTGTTTCAATTTTCTTCCCTTTAAGAAGCTTTACTTTTCATACTATCTTAAAAATGGGGTTGGAAACCTGAGGTCAGACAGGAATCATAAAGCTATTATCAACAGACCATACTGTGATGTCCCTGGAGCAGCACAAAATCTTCCTCTGGCTCTGCCAGTGCCTCAGTAGCTATTAGACTGGTTGGGAAAAAGTCAAGTGGCCCTAATTTGCCTCATGAGTTTTCTGGCTTAAGTATTTTGTCACATTCCATTAGCATTTCACCAATGACATTTCCCTGGAACAGATGAATGAAAGATCGGGTGAATGTTTCAGCTTAATATTTGCATACAATTTCGGTGAGCATCAAATGACATTTCAGAGACTGTTATTAATATTGTCAGGAGATACAGTATAGCTCAGAATATCACTCCCAGGGGTCTGTGCTTTTGTCCTCAGATGAACAAAAGGAAAGCATCATTGGAAAGCTGACCTTGAGCACTGGTGCCCAAGCACACCAAATCAAAAGAGCCCGGGTTTGAAGGAGAATGACAGCACTTCCTAATAGTTTGTACTTAGTTCTTATCAGTTCTGGTTATGGGACTGCAATTACAAGCTGGCCCTGTTTGCAGCATCCTTCCCAGACTTCAGCACTGCTTGAGGTGGGAGGGAGCCTGACATCCCAGCTGCTCATATTAACAAACTTTCCATTAGGCAAGCTTGGAACATGCCCATGACAAAGCCATTCTGCAGTATCCAATGGATAACGATTTCCTCTTGTTTGATTTTTGTTTATTCATCTATCTCTCACATTCATTACAGGCACATACGATGACCTTTCTTTCGTGACGAATTAAAATTCTTTTCTTAAATACCAATTTGAAGATCAGAGATTCATAGAATATCCTGAGTTGGAAGGGACCCACGAAGATCATCAAGTACAACTCCTATCCCTGTACAGGACAACCTCAAGTATCACACCACGTGCCCAAGAGCATTGTCCAAACACTTCTTGAACTCTGTCAGGCTGATGCTGTGAGCACGTCCCTGGAAACTCTATCCCAGTGC
This sequence comes from Melospiza georgiana, assembly GCF_028018845.1. NCBI lineage: Eukaryota > Metazoa > Chordata > Aves > Passeriformes > Passerellidae > Melospiza > Melospiza georgiana. The sequence continues at coordinate 8,441,570 of NC_080433.1, forward strand.
CCAACCACTCTCTGGGGGAAGAATCTTTTCCGGATCAGTCTAAACATCCCCTGACACAGCTTCAGGCCATTTTCTCCAGTCCTGTCACTGGTCACCAGAGAGAAGAGATGAGTGCCTGTCCATCCCCTTCCCTTCAAGAGAAGCAGACCACAATGAGGTCTCCCCTCAGTCTCCTCAAGGCCAAACAAACCAAGTGAGCTCACTCACTCCTCACACGGCTTCTGTTTTAGACCCTCCATCATCTTTGTAGCTCTCTTTTGGATGAGCTCTCTAGTGGCTTTATTGAAATGTTCAAAACTGCACCCAGGGCTCAAGGAGAGTGACAATCAGGTCCTCTGAGCAGCTGGCATCCCTGCTGCCTGAGGCACCTCAGGACACGGCTAGATTTTCATTTAAAAAACATCCAAGCAGAATATTAGATGTGTGAAAAATGCATGTATTTTATGATTGGCTTTTCACAAATATTAAAATGAATATTATATGTGTTGTGTTAGAAAGTTATGCTGTAGTAATTCTCTTAAGTACTGTGTTAAATATAGTTTTAGGTTGTAAAAATTGTTAAAATAGAAACTATGCTATGTGGGATACTTTTTTTAAAGAAAGGACTTGCAGCGAGACAGCAACTAGAGGACACCTGAATCTTTCAGAGAAAAAGAATTTATTGCTCTCCTACAGGAGAAACGAACTTCTTCCCACCTCAAAGGTGCTGTTAGGATTCGGAGGAAGAAGTTGAGGATGACCAGACAGAATCCTATGTTTGAATGGAATTTATGCATCATGTATGAAGTGCATGAATATTCAACAAGCTATTGCTTTTAAGGGTTAATCCTCTGTTGTGTCCTTTTTCAGGCTCCTACTGCCCAGAAAAAGGTACCCAGATGTCCGTAACTCTTTGTCTTTATTGTTTCATATTGTCCTAATTCAATTTGTCCAAATTATTATTACTCTAATTGTACTACTATTTTTATAACCATTTTATTTCTATTAAACTTTTAAAATTTTAAAAACAAGTGATTGGCGTTTTTCACAAGATGGGAGGGATTTTTGGTCTCGTTTCTGATGATTTAATTTATTTCAACTAAATTCCCTTAGAGGCTTTCCAGGGAAATTTCCCTCAGCTTGTCCTGCCGTGAGGGCAGCGTGCAGCTGGCAGCGGGCTTTGCCGAAGCGCCCTGGCACACGGCAGGGCGCAGCGGTGTGACGGGGTAGGAGCAGTGCCCGGGGGGTCCCTCGTGGTCTCTGTGTGCTCAGGGTGTCCCCAGGGTCCCCGAGTGCCCGGAGTGACCCTCGCGGTCCCCGTGTGCCCGGGGTATCTCCCGAGGCCCATCGCGGGCGCTCAAAATCGCGGCAGGCCCCAGCCGGCCTCTCCCCGCCATCCCTCGGGGCGGCGGCGCCACCTGGCGGCGGCGGGAGCGGCGGTACGCCGGCCCCTCCAGGCGGGAACGGTGCCGGGAAGCGGGGCCTGCTCACCGGGAAACGGGGCCTGCTCACCGGGAAACGGGGCCTGCTCACCGGGAAGCGGGGCCTGCTCAGCGGCTGCCGTCCCGCCTGCCCGAGCTCTCCGTGCACGCCGGTGATGTTCCATCCTGGAAGTGTTCAAGGGCGGCTCGGATGCGGCTCTGAGCTCTACTGGAGGGTATTTCTGCCCATGGCAGGCAGCTTGGATTAGGTGATCTTTGAGGTGCTTCCAAACCCAAACCATTCTGTGATTCTGTGATCTGAAGCTCTCAGCTATATTTATTTATTTATTTATTTGGTTGGTTGGTTGGTTGGTTGTGTGAAAAAAGCCAATCACTTGTTTTTAAAATTTTAAAAGTTTGATAGTAATAAAATGGTTATAAAAATAGTAATGCAATTAGAGTAATAACAGTTTCAACAATTTGAATTAGGACAATATGAGACAACAGATACAAAGAGTTGCGGATGTCCGGGTACCTTTTTCTGGGCAGCACAAGCCCGAAAAAGGACACCTGTTAAATGATTAACCCTTAAAAGCAATAGCCTGTTTCATAGTCATGCACTTCATACATGATGCATAAATTCCATTCAAATACAGCATTCTGTTTGGTCATCGTCAGCTTCTTCCTCTGAATCCTAACAGCGCCTTTGAGGTGGCAAGAATTTCGTTTCTCCTGATAAGAGAGCAATAAATTCTTTTTCTCTGAAAGATTCAGGTGTCCTGTGGCTGCTATCTTGCTGCAAGTCCTTTCTTTAAAAAAAGCATCCTACATAGCATCGTTTCTGTTTTAACAATTTTTATAACCTAAAACTATATTTAACACAGTACTTAAGAGAATTACTACAGCATAACTTTCTAACACAACACATTTAATATTCATTTTAATATTTGTGAAAAGCCAATCATAAAATACATGCATTTTTCACTGTTGGTTGGTTGGTTATTTGTTTACTGGGTGCTAATTCCTGTTGTTTGTCCCATGAAGAAACCTAGAGGGTCAATCCAGCAGTATTCCACTTCTGGATGCTGTACATAAGGGCACAAAGCCAGCCAGCCTGTGTCTCTCCCAGCCTGAAAGCACTTGCCAGCCAGGCTGAAAATGGCCACGTGGCTTTAGGAAAATCAGCTTTAGGATCCTGAGAGGTGAGGTATGGAGCTGTAGAGCACAGTGTGGGCTGTCCACTCTGCACTTAACAGCTTTGAGAGACTGCTAGGCTTCCTCCTGCTCTGGGCTTAAAGAAAGAAAGAAGAACAAAAAAAGAGATAATTCTTCACCTCGTGAAGTATTATTGTGTAGAGGAGAGATCTATTAAAGTTTGCCCAGACTCAGGAACTGAAGAACTGCATATCAGTTGAATTTAGTGCAGTAAACACAGCAGTGTTTGTCCTCCACTGATGGAAGTTCTTAGGACTTGAATCTGCTCTGGGTTAGGGAAGTGGAGTTAAGAACAGGACTTGCTCAATAGCCACTTATTACAGCCATTCTTCACTTCCCTGAGAATTATCACCATTCAGCCTTTTGAGGATATTCTTAAAGAGGGGAGTGAAGACCAAACATATCATCACCAACACCCTGAGCAAGTGTTTGATCTGCCATCCTTGATAAAATACTTCACTCCCTTTTGTTTGGGGAGTGAAGGACAATAGGAATAAATGTCTCAAGAGAGAAATTCTGTTCTTGCTGGATCTGTCTGAAAAGTCTTTTGTATATGGTTAACCATTTCCAACTAGTATAATGCATGGTCACCCTTAGTTTGCAACAAGATTGCTGATTAGTTTTGGTAAAATTTGCTTCAGAATTTACTTCACTTCATAATTTTGAATTTAAAATTTATCTTAACACCAAAGTCACATCCACATGGATTCAGGCCTTGACACTGCTAATAATCCAGAGTCGATGAAGAATGATACTGTTCAATTCATTGAGAGATTTCCACACAAAACTTCAAATCCAGGCTAAATGTGGTTTTTAGAATAACAAAGCCATAAAAAATAAATTGCTGTGTGGACTGTTTTACTAAAGAGCATGTGGGAAGTAATCTGTTAGTGTCAAGACAAAATTAGACAAGATTTTTTAACACTGAGTAAATTGGGATATATTAAGTACTTTGAATAAAGTTTAGATGACAGCAAAAGCCATAATAATTTCACTGTCAGTTAAAGGTGCAATTGCCAGAAAATTGAAAAATGTAGGGAAATTCTCTGCAGTGCTTGAAGAATCAACGTTGGCCATATGTGGCAGCACAAAGCTGCTGTGGAGAAGATAGAACTGACTGATTTTTCAGTGCAGTCTCTGATGCATGAAAGTCATTCTGAAGTTTAATTGAAGTTGGGAGAAGACAGTTTCTGACAGAAGATATTTGTTTTAACTGTTTTATGGGAAATGAAAGAAATCTTTAATTTCCAGCATGCAAAAGACTCAGACATTCATAGACAAAAGTGGTCTATTAAACTTATCACCTTCTTAAACTTTGGCGTCAGCAATTATTCAACCAGGGAAATATTTCAAGCTGTAAATATTATTTCATTTTTTTACTCAGGAAGCAAGCAATGAGTTTTCTTATAAATATAATTGAAGAAGGAAATTCTAACATCACCTCTGTCATCACACCTTTCAAAAAAGATACTTAAAATTGACTTGAATAGGAGGGCACTATGGTTAGTGTTCAAATCAGTTATTGCAAGCTCAATAATGCTTTGTTGCTGCCTCATTCTGTGCACTCAGAGTACAAGACCTTCTGGTCAGGGGTCTCCCTTTCATGATGCATGTGGATAATATTCCTGGATGGACATATAAACAGAGTTTGCAGCTGCTGCACTAGCACTAGTAGTAAAGCATTTCTATTGTGACCTCCTGAAATCTCTTTGCAATGCCACTTAATTAATGAAAATTAATGCATTCATTAATTTTCAAGCCTAATCTTGGTCCCACCAAACTTCTGTGGAACTGGAAAACTAGAAGCCATGTTTTCCAGAAACTGAAATCCTGACTGGGATTCAGTGACTGAATTTTGCTGTCTGGCAGGAAGCCATCCCCAAGGACCCCAATCTCCTCCTCCATAAACAGGGACAATATTGATCCTGCCTGGTATCTGCTCTGAGATCTGCAGGTGCAAAGTGTTGAGCATATATTACCATGGTATCATTGTTAAGGGATCAGACCTTAGCAGGGCTGCTTCATACCCTCATTCATCATCCTCAAGACAACTAGGATCATCCCAGTCTAGGCACCAACACAGATTTGTTTTGTTCTGCTCTGTAATTGATATAAACTGCTGAACTTGAAGGTAGGGATATATACATAAAGTTAATAGTAAGCTTATGAAAGGAATATAATTTTAGGACACGCAGTTGTGTAGAGGTCCTTTATAATTTTTTCAGTTTAGGGATCAATTTTTGTTTTAAAGGCATATCTTTGCCTTTGGAAATGTTTATTTTGTGCGGTATTATAGAGAAAAAATTAAGCTAACCATTTCAGAGAAAATAAGTGACTGGTTTACAAAGATAAATTACTATTTTGTTTTATTAGAAATCAAACATTTCTCTAATACTAAATTAAAGTTTATGAATTCTGTGGTATTGTGATATCTTTGACAGCATTAAAAGGTGAAAGCAGCTAAATTTGAGACAGGTTTAAAGAATATAGACACTTAAGAACCATAATGTTGCAATGCGCAGTGTGAGCTCTACTGAAACATGCCTTTACCAAGAAATACAGCTGCTAACAAAATGTCACCTTATCTATTCAGTGATTGTAGAAATGGGAAAAAAATGAATTAATTTTAAAGGGTTATCTGAGGATTCAAATAAAATAATCAGTGAGAAAAAAAATAGTGACAAGATAGTAATCACAGCCTTATCCTGTTTTGAACTGCTGAATGACACTGAACAGGCTCTTAAGAGCACTTATGTGCTTGGAGCTATATGGTGCATTCAAGGGAGAAGCCTAGAACAAACTGAAATTAAAAAAGAAAAAGAGTAGACACATGCTTGTTTAGCTAGATATTAACTGCTAAAGAGATAGTTATTTAAATAAACATGTTAACACTTTTCAAAATATAAATATATTTATAGAAATACACAGAACATCATCTGAATGCCCAAAATAACTTTCATGCTGTAAGGGCAAATTAAGGGCAGGTAATGCTGTTTTCAGTTCTTACACATTGGATTTCACTGAAGAATTTTGTTATCTACATTGTGCAGGTCAGTCTTGCCTACTCGTATTTTAGGATCTGGTGGTTCCTCATGATTTGAGGACCTGCAGGCCCAGTTATTCTTATATTTCCTCCTGCTGCCAGTAGTTGCTATTTCAACAACAGCTCTGAATTTCTGCAGTAATTAACTCATAACCACAACTACATGAGAATTCATGGAATCCATGTTTTACTGTTACAAATATCCTTTACTTTTTGGCTGCAAAGGCTTCCACAAATACTATTCCCTATCATTGTACATTTTCTGTTTCATTAAATCTCCTTGCAGGCATTTACTATACCTTTGTTGTGAGCTTTGGGTTGATACCATCCAGGCTGTTTTTAAGCTTTGTATTGAACAGTCTTTTAGAAGTTAAAGAGTTTCAAGTAAGTAGTTTCAAAGTTGCTCCTCTAGTTTTGCTTGTTCCATCATGCCCTGACATTTTCCTCAGAGGAACCAAGAGCAGTTTGTGACACAGCATGGATTGCTCAGATTTAAGGTGCCTGCTCTTCATAGCTCACTTCTGCTGCTGATCCCTAAATTTGCTCTGTTGATCATATTTTATCTGTCAACCTCACAAAAATACCTAGGAACACCTGGGTACACTTCAGTGGTCTTCAGTGCTAATCATTTGGAAAATGAACTCACTGCTGAGACACCTGGCTCCCACAACCTCCCTTGTCAGCAGAGAACTGTTGAGGTTCTATACCACAGGCTTTTGCCTTGTCATAAAAGGTGGCAGAAGCTCACATTGTCAGCAACAGAAAATAGCAGAACTCACTGCGACATTCTGTCCTCTGACTGTCACTCAAATGACCCTGTAGGTGTCCCAAAGATGTCCCATAGTTCCTGTGCTGAATCTGCCAGCCAGGTAGACATAGTAAGGTATTTTATCTTCTTAGGTGTTTTAGGGGATGTTAGATACCTTTACTTGGGTAACTGAATCAAGTTACTAATGTCAGACAGATCTTGCATTTCCTTACACTTGCAAATTTACCTTTCCAATACATATTGATTTTTGCACCTAGCTCTGAGTATTCACAGAAGAAATAGTCTTTCCATGACATAAACTGACCTTTACCCATGTCCCACATAGCCAAGATTTATTTTCACATACTTGACTGTATTTTCATCTATTGCAATGATTTGTGCAGGTTTTAAACTTATAATTAGAAAGAAACACTCCTGGTGTTTAAAGCAATAGTTCAGTCACAGTGTGTAGCTACTCTTGAGTGAATCCCACCAGGAAATGTTCTGTAAAGTAGTTGTTAGTGTTGCAAACACCTCTGTGTTGAATACAGAGGCATAGTGTTCTATAAAACACATGGCGTACTTCATGGATTATTTCTGTCCTTCTCTGCAGCCCCTTGGAAAATGGGTTTGCATCTTGCAGATCTGACAGTCCTGTGGGATGTTGGGACATTCCCAACATCTGCCACTTTCCCCTGCAGGCCATGTGCTCTTCCCCACCTCTCGCCTATCTTCAGACTCTTTGAGTTCTACTTTTGTTTTGCCTCTTATACTTCTGTGGACCCATGTTCTCAAAAATTCAGCCACAACTTTTCTCTTCTAAATACGTAATTCTCTCTGACTACATTGTGGAAAATAACAGGATTGCTTTTCTTTTAAGATTGAGTTGGGATGCTCTATCTCAGGTCTCTGAGCATCATCATAATCTGTTCCCTAATTAGGGATTCCACAAAACCTTCAAAATTGCATGTCTGGCTTAGTAGCCTCAGAGGTGGTATAAATGCTTCCAAAATTTTTCCCAGTTTTTGGTCTGTTATGAAACTGATATAGTTCTTTATTTTCTCTGAGAGTACAATATTATTTCAAATCTCTTTAGAACAGTTAGATAACAGTTCATTCTTCTTTCTGTAAGTGCAGGCTGCTAAACAAATGCAGGACTTCGCACACAGCAAAATGGGGAAAACAGAAAACTTTTGCTCATGTTATTTCTCAGAAGTTCTGGATCCTATCTTGAAAAACAACACATTTTCTCTTTCTGTATGTGTCGCTTTCCTGGACAATTTCAGATGCAAAGGAATAATGCTATAGACTTATCTAATTGCAAAGGGATGCTGCCCTATTTTGCTAGATTTTTCTTCTCTTCAAGCACAGGTTTTTATATCTTACATCTACTGAATGCTCAGGGTTTCTGTGTAGAGTTTATAGGCTTGAATAAAACACCAAAAAAATAAATAAAAAACTGTATGAGAAAGCTTGAACGAGAGAGGAAGACAGAGAGAAGTGCTCATCATAAAGCTGACTTTTCAGTTTAAAAGCTGTCAAAGCAAAATGTTCCAGGGTATTGGATTTCAGCTTTAGCAGCAAAAGTCCAAATAATTTTTAAAACATCTATTCACAGAACTAGCATATGTTTGAAGATATACATTGGGTAATTGCTTTGGGGGAAGAGCTTAAGGGAATGGGAAGATTATAGAATGTCTTTCCATGATGCTTTTATTTTCCTTTTATGTATCTATAGCTATATCTAGCTATATCCTTACTTGTGTTTGTGTGCATGAATATGGATGATTAAATGAGAAATCTTACTGATATATTTGCACACAAATGCTAAGAAACACATACTTATATATGCATATATGAAGAAAATGGAGGAGAGAATTTATCTGTATATCTCTTACTGACCAAAGCAGACTTCTCTGGGAAACCTTAACCTACATACAATGATATACAGAATTGAATAACATGAGAGGAACACACTCTGTGTTTGACTTATTGCATACCAGATAAATGCACATGCATAAGTTTGCTAATGTAGTAAGTAAACAATATGAAAAAAGAGTTTCAGAAATTAAGGAAAATAAGCAGAAAATATTTATTTGGACCAAACATCTTTATCTGAAGCATTTTAAAAGTCCAAAATTATTCCACAATCATCTTCTCTACCTTAGCTTCGTGGCATCCCATACCTTTTGATGGCTTTCCCTTCGGCAGAGATTTTTTTCTTGGTTTCTTTTTCCTTTTTTACGTGTCTATGCCATGTCCCTCATATCTTCCCCTCCAAGTTGTGTCTTTCTCCTTGATATTTTTCCCCTGCTTTTGCAACATCTGTGAGCTTAGTTTTGGTGTGTTTTGGTCCTTTGCAGTGCATCTGACATGGTCCCGGTCCATTTTCTTGTTGTCACTAAATTCCCAAATTTCTTTTTTTTTCTCCTCCAATTGCAATTCCTTTGATGGTATCTCCATTCCAGCGTGTTTGTAAGTCCTTCTTTTCTGTTTTGGCCTTCAGTGGGGATCAGTTTTGGCAAGCTTTGCTGCATGTGCCTGCACTTGATGGCGTATGGCCTGCCTGCATTTTGATGGCTTTGACTTTGGGAAAGATTTTTTTCTTTTTTTTCTTTTTTTTCTTTTTTTTCTTTTTTTTTTTTGAACTATCCATGCCATGTCCCTCATATCTTCCCCTCCAAGTTTTGTCTTCCTCTTTGACCTTCTCCCCTGCTTTTGCAACATCTGTGAGCTTAGTTTTGGCCTCTTTTAGTCCTTTGCACTGCAGGTTATTTCCTGACAGACCATTTTTTGAAGACACTAAATCTCCCAATTTTATGGATTTTTTTTTTTTTTTTTTTCAATTGCATTTCATTTGCTCCTATCTCCTTTCCAGAGTGTTTGTAAGCCTTTCTTTTCGGGTTCGCAAGATTCCATTTCCCTTCCCAAAAGGAAATTCCATTTCAGGAAGGGAAACGGAATCTTGCGATTTCACTGGGGACCAGTTGGGCACTCTGTGGTCCATGTCCCTGCACTTGATGGCATCCCATGCCTTTTGATGGCTTTCACTTTCCAGTTGCATTAGAAAAAATTTTTAACAGCTCTTTGTTCCTGAGTTCTTCAGGAAATGCATGAATTTTTAAAACAAATCCACACCCATTCCTTTTCATTACATCTTTCCCACTGTGTCTTTTTCTGTTTAAAAATATCACATCTTGGTGTTTTCTTTCTGCATAAGCACAGAGATATATGGGATTTTTTGGTTTTTTACAGAAAATATGATGCTTTTTTTCCCCCTAGCAATGATTGTCTGCATGTTCAATGTGGGGACACACACAGGAGGGATAAATGTGGGACATTTGCCCTTTTAGAGTCTGTTTAGGATCTTTTTCATAAAAGTGGATTATCTGTTTTCCATTTTCTTTTCTCATTATAACCTTTGTCATGTGTGTGGGCTCCCTGGGCACTAATGTCTCTTTCTTCATGAATTAAAGGGGGAATTCTCCTTTTCTTTGACCTTTTCAGTATTCTGCACTTCAGTGGGGTGGCATTTCCACTCCTTAAATACTACCACCTCTGCTGACTAATCAGCCAATCAAATGCTAATTACAAAAGTAAAATCAATTACGGTTGCTGTTAAAGCCAAACCTCATCTGACATATTTTGGCCTCCTCTGCCATCATCCACTGGGAGAGTTTAAGCTCTAATGACAGGGCTATATATGGAAACAGGCCAGATCCTTTCACACATACTGCAAAACCTTTTACTTGACTAACACAAAGAGGAATTGAACTTCTGTAATGGGGAATTCAGGGGTTAAATTTAATATTACCTTAAGTCTTGTCATTTGTGTGAGTATCAGCAAAACATTACATGCAATTCTATACACTCCCCAAAGAAAATGTTTAAAACCAAAATTGTTGAATTAATGTGTTCCTGTCTCCTGGAAGAGGATGCTGGAGCTGAGCGCTTGATCTGCACAGGTCTTGCCTCTGAACCCTTTCAGATGATTTCCCATCAGAGATCTTTGTTTACCACAAACAGAAGTGGCCACAGTGTCTGGAATTTTAAAAATACTCTTGAGCCTGGTATTTCCTATTAATCAACTGTTGGCTGCTTCCTTTTCAGCAGACAAGAAATTTAAATAATCCTAGAGGCGTATAGGCCTTACATACAGTAAACAGGGCGATAAGGGTGTCTCACCTGTTATCTTTGTTGATCTGAGAGAAAGTTAGGTGTGTGAAGAAGACTCTTTGAATCAGTGTTCCAGATATCCCTCTAGGCTTCACAATGTAAGGTATCTTCTGTTTCTTTGGTTGTTGGACTGTTAGAGACTAATTTTCCAGCTTTCCTCTGCGGGCATCCAGCAAAGAGCATATGGGAGGGAGACTGAATTTCACTTATAATAGACTGGTTCTGAAGTTGGCTCCTATTGCAGGAATTATTGTGCTGTTTTAAAATCTTGCTGGAATGGAGGTGATGACAGTGAAGACATTTCAGGGGGGAGGATGAGGATTTTGTTAACTAAATATTCATGTCAGTTGTTTTAGACTTGCTATTCCGTTGACCTGTTACAATCTTTATTTTTTACATGTGATCCTCCCTTATGTCTAAAATTGTTCTTTAACGTCTTTACTGGAAGATGAAGTGTTACTTCATTGTGCTGATTTCCAGAAATATTTTTGTTACAACTCCCTACATCATTTAAAACACTTTTCTTAAAGTCATGGGTAATAACAATTTAAAAGACATGAGTTGAACTGTTTCCTCAAAACCCCATTGGAGATCTGCAAGCAGTTGCAATAAGACTTCCTGGATGTCATAGAAGGGATCTCGTGGTCAAAAGACTGAGTTCTTTGTACTCTTTCCCTTTTTCCTCAGTTCTAAATGAAGAGGTAATCAGTTCCCCCAGCATGTTATTATCATTCCTCATGTGTAGCAAATACTCTGTCATAAATTGGATAGTATTTTGAGACAAAGGGCAAGATTCATCTCAACTGTCTTGAAAAAGTTAGAAATTAGGGAGTTCCATTTAGGATGAAATTCAGACTATTAAATTTAGTTGTCTGAAACCATCACCTGAATCTCAATCTGAACCACACGTCTGTCTGTGATCAGAGGAATCCCATTACAGGCTTGTGATCTGAAACTTTTATATCATTTCCCTGTGAAAAAATTGCTAAAATGAGACACCTAGCTTTTTGAAACCTAGATGAAACACTTCAGTTTTACAGATCATGTATGTCTCACCCCAAAAGCCAAAGCCAACGTGATTTTGGGGTGATGTCTTCAAATATCGCTCATGGCAATCATCCTGCAAAACTTGAACACAATGAAAATTCCTTCAGAATGTCCAAGTGTGATCCAAAGCCCTTTACAATCAGCCGGAGACTGATCCATTCTGGAAAGGAAGATGTTTAAAAAGAAACAAATTTTGCTGACAGAATCCCCTTCTGCAGTAAAAAGAGAAGCCTGAAGGGAATGATCATGCCACAAGATCTGTTTTGTCTGTCTGTTATGGAGAAGTCCATGCCACACACTGGTATATTTTAGCAACCAGAGTACATATTTTAGCTGGTTAAGCAGAACAAGCATCACTGATGTTCAGACAACTCTCCCTTAGGGATGTTAAGGACAGTTCATCTATCTATTGAAAATATATTTTCCATCCACAGAAGATTTTAATAACTTGGAATGAAGTCTGCATTGCACGGGGTTGAGAACCCTAGATTTGCATCATTCAGAGTCATTGAGGTTTCCAGTGCATCTAACTAACTCATTACATTCCTTGAGAAAGGACAATGTTGTACTTCAGCATGCAAGACTGTTAACATGTCATGTTTTGTTTGCATAATTTGAGTGGTCTGTAACAGCATAGAGTTTTGAAACTTCATTTCTCTGCTAAAAATAAATGTATGATTTCTCCTCTCTGGTGGGCAGCGACAGGACCTGAGGGAAGGGCACGAAGTTGTGCTGGGGGCAGTTTAGTTTGGATGTTATTAAAAGGTTCTTTCATTCAGAGGGTGGTTGGGCGCTGGAAGAGGCTCTGCAGGGCAGTGGTCACAGCAGAAAGCCTGGCAGAGTTCAAGTTTGGACAATGCTCTCAGGCCCAGGGTGTGATTGTTGTGGATTGTGCTGTGTAGGGCAGTGGAGTCAGTGGTCCCAGATACATGCCAAGATGCAGCTGAAGCAGCTGCTGTCTCTTTGCTCCCTCTCTCCATACAGTTGTCACACAGCCTTAGCTCCCAGATATCACTTTTGGAGCCCAGGAAAGCACCAACCCCCCTGCCATGGGCAGGGACACATTTCACTAGACCAGGTTGCTCAGAGCTCCATCCAGCCTGGCCTTGAACATTTCCAAGGATGGTACATTCCCTTCTCTGGACAGCCTGTTCCTGTTCCAGTGCCTCCCCAGCTTCACAATAAAAAAAAAATTATTCTTAACATCCCATCTAAACCTACTTTCTTTTAATTTCAATCCAATCCCCCTTGTCATGTCGCTACAGGCTCTTGTAAATAATCTCTCTCCATCTTTCTTGTAAGCTCCCTTCATGTACTGGGAAGCTGCAGTAGGGTCACCCCAAAGCCTTTTCTTCTCCAGGCTGAACAATTCCAATTCTTTCATTGGAGAGGTCCTCCATCCCTCTCATCATCTTGGTGGCTTCCTCTGGACTTGCTACCACAGATTGATATAATTTGGGCTTAAGATGGAATATATGCAAGCTAAAAATATACCAATGCCTAGAAATAAGCTATTTTGGAATCTAGAGTCCATTCCTAGCCTGTGGAATGAAATAAGTAACTTCAGAAGGCAAATCTCCCCACTTTTTTTCATTAATTTTATCGGGATTAGATTGATTATTGTCAGGGGGTGCATGTTTTATCACAAGATACACAGCCACTGCTAAAATTTGATGCAGCTTGGACTTTGATAAATAGCTAAAAGTGGCTTAGATCCAAAATATGAATCGTGTGCAAAAATTGGTTAATTAAATATTAATTATTAATATTAATAATATATTTTTCTCAAATGGAAACCTCCAGAAATATATTAAGGAATTAAAATGAATTAATCTATTTTAAGCTCTATCAGGCTGGTTTTAGGATGAGAGAAAAATATTTCCTCAGCTAATACATTTTGTGCATTGTTGGTGTAAGATGGAGAGAGGAGGAGCAAGAGAATAAATGAATGGAATGCAAGGCTGCACAGAAGACATAAATCTAATTTGGATATTTCAGACTATTCTTTCAACTAGAACAAGAACCAGATATCAGCCACTCTCTTATACCTTCCAGGCAGATGTATTTTTATGCCCATTCAGAACTTCTATGGGATACAGAAATTTGTGAATACAGGAGCAGGGAGAATTGCACAAACAGCTTGCTGGCCAGACATTTGGCCTGTATGAAAACAGAAGACGTGGTAGATGAGATGATAAACCTCCTCATTATGGAATAAATTCTGAAAATCTGTTAATTTTACAACTATGCAAGTTATATTGCAAATGGACACAAATATCCTTCACGAGGGAGTGATTTCCTCTATAATTTGTTGCCTGTCCTTTGTTTTGGGACTCACTTCACTAGAGATTAAAGCAAAGTAACATACAGCTATTATCCTACACATCAGAGGAATGGTTAATACACTTCAACATAGTGAGTGTAAAAGATAGAAATCTCTTTTGAGAGAAGAGTAAATAACAGAGCTCCCACATCACAGTCCTTCTCTTTTTTTTTTCCCTAGGAAAAAAGCCAGGGATTGTTCATTTGGAGAAGCTTGAAGAAACATTTCTGGCATCAAACAATTCACTTCTTATTAAACAGTATATATTGTCAGTTACAAAATTCCATAAATAACTGAAGAACAGCCAAATGAAAAGGCAAGATAAAACCCAATAAAAAGTGCATGGAAAAGATCGATTTCCAATAGTAGATTGACCAACTTTCCAACTTCCATTTATGGTTTTCAAATAAATAAAAATAGTTAAAATTAATTGTTTTTTCACTCACATTTCATCAGCACTTGGGAAATTACAGGACACAGAAAAGCTAAATTTATACAACCTCCACTTAATCTAAGATTACTTAATTTTACCTTAGATAACTCCATTATTCTTTAGAACCAGAGAAAAAGTATCACAATCAACACAAATTACTTCATGTTAAGAATTTCTGCAGATTTTATTCCCCCAGAAGTGTTAAAAGATAAAGGCAGATATTTTATCAAAGCACTTCTGAGAAAGGGACAAAAAAAGTGTTTTGATCTCTGGTCTAATTCATACAGAATAACCCTTTGCTTCTACTCCCATGTGATTTCTTGGACCTTTACACCTGAATTTTTCTAATCTGCTCACTTTACATCTGGAAACTTCAGAGGATTAAGGTTATTTGGTTTGTATATCAGCATTTCTGATCTTTAACTTAGTTTCTGCAGCATCAGATACTGAAATGTGTTTATACATTTCTTCTGGCTTGAAGCTCATTCTGTTCTTCATGGTTATCTTCTCTTGTGCATTTTCCTCTCTGCAGATCCACACTGCAGAACTCTCCCCTTAGCAACTGCTCTTTCAGGAAGTAGGTACTACCCATTCTAATCTCTTGAATTCCAGGGAATTTTGGAAAATCCATGTAGCATTCTGCCAGGGAAGATAGGCCAAACTTTGAGAGCAGATCTGTTACATTCATCAACCAAATTTATATCAGATAGTTAGTTAATGCTTTTGGAATATGTACATCATGGTTAACCATCTTAGGCAGGTACAAAATATATACGTCATATTAATAGAATGAAATAAAGCATAGAATTTTCCACATTTTCCATAGTAATTTTTGCAACCTTGCTAGCACACACACGAAGCAAGACAAAAAATAACCCCAGGCTAGTTAGAAATATTTTTCTTTATGATTTTTAAAAATTCATTCTTCCTCTAAAGGTGTAATACCATTAGAATGCATTTCACAACCCAGCAGGTTTATGACTGCAAAGCAGTAGCTACAATTTGTGTGGAAATAGCAGTGTGTTAATGTGCTGGATAATATTCAGCATGAATAAAATTATTCAGGCTTTTGGGAGATGAAAATCTTGATAGGCTGTGAGATATTAATAATACTGCATTTGTTTTGGTGGCTGTGCCAGATTGCAACAAACTAATTTCAAACCATCTCAGGACATAAAACAGTCTATAAATAAAGATTTAATTACGTAGTACCTGAACTGTGCTTTGCCCATAAAATATAGACTGTCCAGTCTTAAAATAAAATGCTTTAAAAATGCTACTTTAAAATTTTTTAGAACTTTTTCTTTAGGAGAAAAACAGTGTAAAATATTGGTTCAACTTCCTTGTTGCTGTTTTTGAGGAGAGATTCCAAGCAATGGACAAGAAGATCTGTCCAGTAATATGTGTTCCTGGTTCTGTGTTCTCTAACAAAATTAAGAGTTCAGAGTTAGACTGGAATTTGTCTGAAGATCTGGATAGATAATATTCTTGAAGAACATATGGCAACAATATTTCATCCACACTTCTGGCAAACTCGGTGTTGGGTTTTAAATATGGTTGAACAGTGCTGTGGGCTTTGATTCAGTTTTAATCTATCTCTGTGTTTCTTCCCAGAGTTTGTGTTGGCTGATGTTTAGTTAAATGAATGACCATGTGTGCACCAGCTGAAGGAAGCTCCTTCCAAGACCTTTCAGCTACCAATGAATTACCAGCAAGTTATCAATGCATGTCAGTGTGTGTGAGGTTTTCACACCAGGTTCTGACTGTGACCTTGGCATAGGAGAGCAGTAAACTCACCTCATTCAATTTGTTGGTTTTTTTTTCTCTTACTCTTGCATGGTGGATGCTGTCCCAATGGGGAATAATATCCTGCAGCCAGGAAATTTTCTGTAAAAAAGGTGCTAGCAAAGACAGCTTTAACTGTGTTGATCTCTGTCTCTCATCTTTCTTTATCTCACATGATTTATGTGTATAAGAATAATAGATCAAATACTTGAACCTGTATTTATAAAATATCTCGGGGTTCTCCAAACCATCCATTATGTCTCTTCTTCGAAGCTGATCTTGCAAAAAAAGTTTCTTCAGTGATAAATAATTCAAAAACTGTTTCTCAGATTATCAATTTCTCTTCATTTACTCTGTCAACTGTTGTTTTGCTTTTTCTAAGTATAATGTGTTTACCTTAGAGGTTACATCTGCTGCTTCCTTCTATCTGGACCTGAATTTCCAGAGTCTGATGCTCCTGTGTAGTTTTACCTGAGTGGGCTACTCTTATCATCACACATAAGAACAGTATTTAGAACAGTATTTGAAGGAGTCTCTTGGGTGTATTAGAATTGAGTAATTCAAGTACTGCTATGGGTAACCCCAGCCTTGCATGTTGTTTCTCCATTTTATTTTCTTTCAGAGAAACAGGTAAGCCACAGCACATCTTCTAACCCACTTTTAGACTCTGCTTATCTACTGACATATGTAGCTTTAAGGGCTGAGGACTGACAAATACCATTTCAAGGGTTTTCTAACAAAAATCGTGGATCTAGGCTCCATGAGTTCCATTTGTAAGCATTTTAGGAAAGAGGAGCCTAAGTTCTAGAGGATTGCATGAAGTTGTCTTTCTGTCCATCCCTGGTTTCTAGTAGACTTTATATCTGGCTCCTCCTTTTAAAGTGCCTTGTATAAATTATAAATCCATTTCTTATGTAGTCACCTCATTGCACTAAAGAAGTAATAATCCAGGATACTAGAAAACAATCTCAAATTTTCTGTGATATTACATCACATGCTGGCTATGCCCAAATCAGGACGTCCCTTTGTTCTGTATCCCTTTATTATCTAGCATAATTTCCAAATAAATTAAACTTTGCTAGAAAAATCACTGAATGTCTCTTTCTGTCTCCATTGCACAGTATTTTAATAGAAAAGTCTTTCCTGTTCTTATCAATAGCTTCTTCCTGAGTGCCTTTGTTCAAGGGTTATAAGGTTTAATGAAAGCTAATGCTCCAGGCAACCATTTACATGTCTCTTGAACACTAAAGATTTTGGAGGCAGCCTTCTGAATGAAGATGCTTTGTGCTGTAGTGACTAAAGGAACAAAAGGAATTTCCTTTACAGATTAACAACTACTGCAGCACAGGGAAGATTACATCAGGTCTGAGCAGTTTAACAGTTGTGTGCTATGCTATGGGCTTGATAGGACAACAAGATTAAATGGGGGAATAATTCAATTTAGAATTAATTCAAGTCTGCAATATTCTGTTCAAGATAGCCTATTTGAGAAAAAAAAAAAAAAAAAAAAAAACAAAACAAAACAAAACAAAAAACCTAAACAAACAAAAACCCCATGCCAAGTACAAAGCAACGCCAACACAAAAAACCCAAACCCAAACAGTAATATACTGGCTTCCTCAAAACATGTACAGAATACCCCTTAGGTGGCTAATTGATGTGGAAATTTTCTCTTCAGTCCAGCACAAATCAGTTTTGGTTAGTTTTTGCAATCCTTGTATCACAACATAAAGGCATCTTATATCCCCCACTTTTAAGGAGCTCATTTAAAGTTTTTAAGATAACAATGAATCTGCCAAGTTCCTTGCAGATTTTAGGACCCATTTTGTTCTCCAGGGAGCAGCATATTTCAGAAACCCACTTTTTGATCTTATCTTGTGTAGCCTAGTAGGGAGGAACAGGAAGAGGCAGGACATAAGGGGGTTGAGGATCTCTTTTAGTAGAAGTTAGCCCAGAATGTCATAATGAGGAAGGTCTTATTAATTAAACATCAGTTGAATATCTGCAGAGTTATTTGCACTGGAGGAGAAAAATCCAATTTCTTACAACAGCATGAGAAGAGCAATTGACTGCGGTGCTAATATCTGTTGATCTCTTTGTCACATCAAGAAGATACATTCTTCAGTGAAGGATGGTAAAAATGATGTCAAGATAATAAAGGTTGCCCAGCCAGACACTGAGGTGTGATTATCAGTGTTAAATTGCAGATTTGTGCTATTACAAAATGCAATAGCCCAAATGGGGAAGGAGTAATCATCTGTTGATATTGTTCCTGATAGAAAACTGAGAAGGAGGAATTCATAGGAATTGTTGGGAAAAAACAGGGAGAGAGATAAATATGAACAAAACAGTTCTATGATTTGGGATCCATTGATTCACACCTTCAAGAGAAAAGCCTTGGATGTGGCTGTGGTATGGAGTGGGGACAAAGGGCTGGAGTATCCCAAGGGATGGTTTTTCTGGGTGAGTGTAGTTATCCCCTTAAGCAGGGAGAGAAGTGAATTTCTGAATTTTGTCATTTAATTGTTAAGATGCTCTGGTATCAATATTGTTCTGCTTGACAGCTCCTGTGTGTGTGGTTCAAGAAATTCTATGTGTCAGGGTCTTTTTTGGCAGAGACAAGATTGCACAACATTTGTCTCCCTTAACTTCAAGCTATTCTTCCAAATATCTTAGCAAGATTTCCACCACCCACAGCACATGCAAAACATGTCCCCAGTTTCCCGACCTTGAAGCTGCAAGACTTTCTACTGTTATTTCAGATTCTTTACAATATGTTTTGGCTTTTTTTTAGTCATGCAACAAATATTAATTGTCTGTTATAACAATGGGAATGTGATGTTACGTTTACAGCGGACTGAAGATTTGTGGGCAAAACTGACTGTTTCCCTTTTCTCTTTTACCTAAAGATGGATTTTTTTCTCTGAATTTTCATAAATAGTAGAGTCTTAGCTGATTACTGGTACTATTACTATATTGTTTAAATGCAGTTGATAACCTGCATTAAAGTCAGCAATTTTAGTGTTTTAAATGTTTGACTAGGAAAGGTCATTGTGGAAAATTGCATTTTAAAAGGGTTTTCTGTGGTGTACAAGTCCATGCTGGAGCTGTTGTCTTAAAATTCAGATCTTAAAAAATGACTTGTCTATCCCAAATCTGCTCAGAGAGGTTTATAAACAAGTTGAACTCAGATATTCACTGTGTTGGTAGAAACACCAAGGTCAAAACTCAGTGGAAAAACAAATAAAAAAAAAACTCAAAAAGGACCATTCAGTTGAAATCTCTACTGCAGTTACTTCAATGTTGTTAGGATCAAGCATGACAGAGTGAATTGATTCCCTCAACCCCTGATATGGTGAAAAGCTAGCTCTATAAATAACAGTACCATGAAGGTCAACATTTATATCCAATGTTCATTCACATTTATGTCTAAGAAATAAAAAATTTATTGAAAGAGCAGTTGGATATAAATTCCTAATCTCTGACATATTGCTATTGTTCCCTCTTCAAAAAAAAAAAAAAAGTATAAAACTTCATGACTCCTTCTCTTGGTGAAAAAACAGCTGGTAAGCCAAAAGTCAGGAGCCTAATGAAGAAACCACCTTTGCCATCATAATTGATTGAGTTTTTTTTTTTTTAATGTGTCCTCTTGCCAACTCCATCACAGAAATGCATCTGTCTAATAAACCTGGGTGTTATTAGACCAGGTTTTTATTGGACCAAGTTTTATTGGAAAGAATTTTTTTTTTGTCTTTCCCAAGGTTCTTGAAAACTTTACCGTGTAGATGAGAAGTGTGTCAAAATTACTTGTTTGGGGTTGATAATTCTGAAATTTTATTCCTTCCTTCCCTTCTTTCATTCTTCACCTTTCTCTCTTATTAGAAATAAATGAATCCAGGGATTTCAAAATCACTCTCAATGCAAACTACACTACCAAAAATAATATGAAATGTTCTGGCATCTATGAAGCAACTTATTTCAGTTCACAAACTTTCATCAAAATACTCTATTCACTTCTAAATATTGTTTTGAATTGAAGGCCAAACATTGGCAAATAGAAAATTTGCCAATGAAAACAGAATGAGGGAAGGATGTCACAAGTTTGTCCCCTTTTCCCCATGGTAACTGAAAGTTCTTCATAGTTGGGGAAGAAACAACAGCTTTGGTAGCTCAAATACCTTTTGCCAGTTTACTCATGATGTCATGTCAGGGGACTTCTGTCTCTCTCCTCTTCCATAGAAATTGCTAAAAAGGCACTATACACAGAATCCTTTTAGTTTCTCAATATCTTGAAAATAACAAGATTGGCAGACAATTGACCCCTCATAGATGAACCCAAATTTAAGGTTAAAAAGCAATTCCCTGTACTCTGAAAAATGCAGTTTATCAAATCTAAGACATACAACTGGCATTTCAGCTGCCTACCTGATAGCTCTTTTCAAGATGATCTTTGTGAAATATAATGGAAAAATCCTTTAGGATGGTGCAAGATAGACCTACCACGGTTTACTCTCATTGCCTCAAACTAATTGACTTGGTACAGAAAATAAAATCCATTTTTCTGTCATTCTGTCTTGTGTCTTGAAAAGCTAAATCAGAGCAGGATAGATGGAGTCTGTTTGACATTACTGACAGCACAGTTTGTATTCCATTTAGTCAGTCTCTTAATAATGCCATCAAAAAGCTCTAGGCCACCTAAGCTCCAGCCATAGGAGGGTCTAACAGACAATTTTTTCTTCAGCAGAAAGATCAACATGGGACTTCACAGCTACAAGAACCACAGCCTTACAGCAGCCTGTCATGCTGTGGGAGTCTTATCAAAGCTGCTGTAGCTTAAGTCCATTTTCTTGATCATAGCCTTTAAAAGAGCCCCTCCTGAGCAGCTGGATTAGGAATACTCCTTTCACATGACAGCCTGAAAAAAAAATGAAAGAACAATGTCTGTTGAAAGAAGACATTCTAAGTAGACTCTGCCATTAAATCTGTGAGCATTTCTTTAAATGAGAGGCATTGGTGTATTAAAAGTCCCTGAGCAATTTCAGCTTTGCTTTTTTTATTAGTTTTATATATTTTTTTCCAACTTGAAAATTAGGACGATTGTGAGCAAGAATGATGCAAAAAACAAGTTATAAAGACATTTAGGTATAAATTGTCAATAGTCCTGCATTTTGAAGTCTGGTTTTTGTTGTTTGTTTGGTTTTTTTTCCCAACACATCTGTGAAGCCAACACATTTAGAAATATAAGCAGAGATGTGCAACCTTAAGGTGTCATGGTCAAACTCCCAAGATTACCTGAGCTGGCAGTTTTTAACTCTGCACATCATGGAGTAGAATCATGAAATGTATTTCCTACCTGCAGTTGTATACAAATATCCATATTCTTTATATACTTAGAGAGTAATCAAGATCACATATAATTATTTTTGTACCTCAACTGCACCTACATCTTTAAGAGCCTTTTAACGATTGTTTTATTTACCATTTATGCAAAATAATTAATGTAAATGTACTGATGAAAAGCCTTGGTTCCTCTGCTCTTTGGTATGTCAGAAGAGTGGTCACTGCTCTGCAGCAATGTGCAGAGTCCAGAAAGGAGAACAAAGACAGTGGAGCCTCTTCAAGTTTTTCTAAAAAAGGCATTGTTAATTCAAGTAAAATGACAGCTGCAACACAGTTTGGAATGTAGCTCTGCAAGGTCTGTTCATTCTGTGAGCCATGCTGTTTAGCTGGTCTTTCCTGGACTACAGGCCTCAAGCTTTTCCATCTTTTTAAAATTCACTAGGATTTTCAAGCTTGAAGATTGTCACTTTTATTGTCTGCATCCTTCCAGTGTTTAGAAAAGAAAAGCTCCTCTTCTACATGGCTGTGAAATGAAGAAATAATTTCCTATGTAAATCTACCCTAATTATTGTGTGGTATAGACAGAAAGTATTCTTCTAAAAAGGCAAATAGAGACAGCTTCCTGAAACCAGGGTGAGAATTATACATGTCTGGGGCTACTTTTGGTTTGCCCTGGATCCAGCTGCAAACACTTTGCAGCAAAACCTTCTTCTTGTCATCATTTGAACGAGATGTGGGACTGGCAATAGGTCCTAGAGCAAGTGATGCACAACTCAGGGAAGCTGAGTTCAGTCTTGTAGAAACATCCTTGAATCCAGTGAGATTACCTGACCAAACCTGCTGTGTGAGCTTGGTTTCTGCTTGGCCACAGACCCTGCACACTGAAAGGGTGTGCAAGAGATGAGACCAAACCAATAAATAACACTGCTAAAGGGCCACTGTTGAGGAACATGGATAAAGTGAAGGAGAAGGAAACCCATTGCAAGAAGGGTGAGAGAACCCTTCTGAGCAGACATACCTCTATGATAAAGCTATTTTAAACTATTTTTTTCTGATGAGCTGCAGCACAGTCCTGGGCTCTGATGTGTCAGGGCTGTGAAAGTCCCAGTATTACATGAGACTCCCAGGGTGCAGCCTGCAGGATAACAAATTAGCATGGCTTCTTCCAAAGTGTCAGTGACTGACAGGCGATGAGCTGGTGCTGACAGCACAGGGGAGCTGGAGCTGCTGCTCCACTGCCTGAAGAGCTGAGCTCAGTTTTTCCCTGTCTTAAAGAAAAGTGAATGCAGTCCACATTTCCCTTCCTGTTGGGTTATCGATTGCTCTCAGCACAGGGTGTGCCATGAAGGGATTCTCTCCATTTTAAGCAGAATATGGCTGGGCTATTAAAACAAATGTGAGAACTTTGGTCTGGAAATATCAGAGTTTGATTAATGGACATTGAAGGCACATGTGGCTCTAATTAAGAGTAATAGAAACATGAGATCTCAGCAGGTTATGATGAGGGTGGGTAAGAAAAATCTCTTTCAAGTGTGAGGCAGAAGAGCATCAGAGCAGCAAGGGGAAGCAGGGGAGCCTCATAGGAGCCCTTACAAGGTTTGAATGGATCCTCACTGGTCTCTTCTGTGCTGTGCTACATTCAGCCAGGCATTTAGCTGTCTATTCCTGGTACTTTGTGCAGTAATGAAAGGGTGTTTGCAGAAAGAGAAGAAGGGGGAAAAAAGGGTGAGGAAAGCAGCCAAAATTTCCTGCAGAGACCCAGGATATCATCTGCCCAGGAGAAAACGTTTGATCCTGATTTTAGAGATTTATGTGGAAAATCCCCTACCTTGCTGCCTTTCATCTTTGTCCATTTTCTGGCCATGATGGGATTCACTCCTTTCTTCCACTGCCTTTGGTGTTGGTCTGCAGTACCTTAGTGCTGCTGCTGCTTCTGGAGTATGGAGCCACCATCTGGGGCCACGTGCCTCCTGCTCTGATGGAAAATTTAATTATCCCTCTCTCCTTCCCACAACTTTGCTATAGGTGACGTGGCAAATAAAAAATCTTGTGTGGCCTTGAGCCCATCCTCCAACAGCCCCCCAAGGTACCAGTCAGAAAAGCAGAAAAAGTGTTTCCCTGTTAGGGGTTATTGAATAAAGCTATTTTTAAACAAAATATCTATAGTGCAAAATGGTCTTTGAATCATTAAGACTTTGTGGGGAGGGTTTCAGCAAAAGATGTTTAGATTATGCCTGTGACAGTAGCATTCCAGTGAGGAATAAGAGTATAGCAATAGCTAACAGAGTGGCTGATGCTGGTTAAGAGCACTTTTATATTATAGATGAAGTATAGTTGTTGGCCTCAGTTCCCTCATCTGTGAATTTAATACTTATTGGCTTCCTGAAGGACTGAGCAGTATCTTGAGGTTTTTTTTTTATCTCCATGTTGGATTCATATACATGTTCTTCTGTGAAGTAAAGAAAACTGTGATTGTTCTGTTTAGTAGTGCTAGAAGAGCAAACACTATTTTTCCCTTTACTGTACTGTCGAATTCAACAAACGGGAGGAGAAAAAAGGATGAAGAAAACATAAAGAGAAAAGGTTGTTTTAGTTACTTTACAACAGTCAGTTCAAAAGCAGAATTCAGCATTATGACACACTAATCCACAGTCGCCAGAAAACCATTGAATTACATCTCTTGTCACACAGAGTACTCTTTGTGAAATCCACCACATTTTCCTCTACAGCAGTCATTAGGCAGGTCGCTTGGGGGCTGCTGACACCACCTGCAAGGAAGTCAAGTGCCAAGAGGCCTCGAGCAGAGCTGGTGCAGGTGCACCTTGGGGTGTGAGAGGTGGCTGGAAAGCCTTACAGTTAACAGTGGGAGGGGATGGCCTCAGTCCCTGACTGATGAACCTGGAACTATAAAGGCCCTGACTGATAAATCTGGAACTATAACTCATTTTACATCCACAGTGTAAGTTCTAGACCAAGACAGTGCTTCCCAGTTCACATAGCCCAGTAAATGGCCTGTGCCCTGTGCCTGTGGTTTGAACTCCAGGATGGGCTCCTCTGCCAGCACTTTATGATGGGCTTAAATATGCCAGGCTGGGCAGAGGCAGGAGTGAGGCTTGTATAAGCTCACAACCACTTTTATGCTGCATTGTTCACCCAAGACAAATGATAGTAAAATATTTTAAAATCGTAGAAAATTCAGGGAGTTAGAAAGAAAGTTAGGCTTAGTAGGCCCTGGGAAAATGTTAAAGTAGGCCCTGGGAAATGTTAGGCTTTGTATTTGCTATATAATGTTAAACTACACCTGTGCTGTCAGTATATGATAAATTATACAATTGTTAGGTGTGATTAGATATTGTTTAAAGAATCATGAGAAACAATGCTAGGGGTTTGAGAGGGATCACAAGAAATCCATGCTTGGATGAAGTCAATGTATACAATAGAACAACGTGAGTTTAATAATTAATATGTAAGTTATATAATGATAGAATATAAAACATGTTCCACTCAAAACCACATTGGGTCAGATTTGGGTCTGTGCACCCCTGACACCCAGAGCTCTTCAATAAACGCACCTGCATATAATAATTTCGTGATTATGTGTTCCTGAACGCTAACAGGGTTATGGCGATGGCAGCAATTTCTTTCCCCAAGTCACAGGTCCGACTGTCCTCCTCCAAAACCCAGATAGTGAGAGTCCCCAGATGCCCCAACTCGTCTTTTACCTGCCTCTATTCTTGTGGTACCTCTGTCCCTCAGAGAGAAACACCCAAAAACCAAATTTCCCCCTCCCCACTGTGTCTCAAGCACTCAGCCATCAGTGCTTCTTAGCGACTCAATGGGAAAAAATTACACAAGTAACAAGGAAAGAAAAGGAAAGAAAAACCCAACCCCCGACATCCACTCAATTTACTCATTCCAGATCTCTCTGTGGACAATGGAAGAAGGTTGTTGCACAGATTTAATCAAATTTGCTCAGTCTTGACCACATATTAATGGTGGAAGATGTACAGTACAACATCAACTTCAAGCAAGTGTTTCCTTTGACAGCTATTTACACTTACAGACAACATCAAAATAATTTCAAAATAATCTCTTTGTTAAATGATACAGGGATAACTGCATCCAATTTCTTACATGAATGAAACTAGTTATGGATAATAGTTTCTATGATATATTGAATATCTGGGTTCAGTTTGGATTTATGCAGAGTGTGTGGATGGGTACAAAAAGTACTCTTAACATCAAAATGCATAATGATCACACTTGATCACTATCACTCTTGCTCAGTGCTGAGGAACTGACTTAGAGGTTTACTCTCTTTTTTCCTTTATCCAAATTATTATTTTCCCCTCTGTGCTCAAACCATTGACAATATAGAGAACAGAAACCCTCTTTTCTTCTATTTCTTTGTCTCTTTTTATTTTCTCTGTAGTTTTCCATTCTCTCTATTCTCTTCTGCTGTTGCTTTGAGAAATGGATAGGTGTGAGAGGGGGAAGACTTACCTGTATAGTTACACATGCTGCCATCATCAGTGAATTTGCAGCACTGTCTTTGGACTGGGCAGACATTTCCAGCCTCTCATTTTCTTTGTCAGAGTTTGCAGGTGTCTTGGGGCAAAGTCCTTTGAGTCATCATGTTCACTGATGCACACTTCCTTCTTGGCATTAAATTTACTTGCATAGGGAGAATGTAATTTTTTGACATGCAGTTATAGAAACAGCAGTTGTGTTTGTGTGCTGTATGCAAAGAAGTTGCCTGTTTACTGCTACACCTCCAAACCTCCTGTTCCTTGTTGTGGAGTGCTGAGACTAAAAACATCAGAGTAAAAAAGTATCTGTGAAAGGCTGTCATTGTATGCCAGGGGAAAGCTTGTCCTGAAGAGTGCAGGTACAATAGAGAAGGTTTTGAATTTCTTCTAAGTTCTTTCAGTATAAATAAAAGAATTCCAATGAGGCGACCTGTCTAGAATTTAAGAAAAACAACAGGCTATTAAAAAATAAAGAATCTGTTCTGAAAACAAGTGTACAAAGAAGAGGGAGAAGATAGAGTCTGCTAGGTATTGCGGCTGTCCTTGCTGTCAGAAAGGATGAATCATCATGAATACCCATCTGAATGCTCCCCCTGCCCTGAGCCCTGTGCTGGGGTGTCCCTCTCTGCCGTGGAAGCCAGCAGCACCTCCTGGAGGAGCAGGACTCTCCTCGGCACTGCCCTGATAGCAAATTGAAATGAAGAGCAAAATCCAGCCCTCTGCAAGCCAAGATCCCGACTAATACTGTGGGTATTACCTTTCCCTGTGAGTGGAAATTCATTGCACAGCCATAGTGTGTGTGTACATTTGTGATCTATAGTACATACTATAACTATATGTAATTTATAGCATTGTCTGTAAATACATTCACTCCCACTCCCAGATTACCACACTCATGGGTGACCCCAGCTCACAGTGTTCTCTCTTTAACCCTTTTTGCATTTGCACTGTAGCTACAGAGTGAGACATCTGAAGTCTCACTATTTTTATAGAAGGATGCATGAGATGGATGTTACAAATGTACTCTTTATTTCCCTTGAGCAACACTTCATTGTGGACAAAAAATCATTCTCTTTCTACAGGTTCTTAGAGGAAAGGTCGTGGAAGTAGCAAGAAAAGCTGTTCTTTGCCTCTCTGCGTGTGTAACCAGAAACACACCTGAGGAGGAAGTGAATACCTGGGATTAAATCTCATGTACCTGTATAAAAATTTTAAAAGACTGGAGAGGAATGGAATGGAATGGAATGGAATGGAATGGAATAGAATAGAATAGAATAGAATAGAATAGAATAGAATAGAATAGAATAGAATAGAATAGAATAGAGTCTTCTGGATGCATTATATAGAAGGTTCTGGATGCTTTATATCTGTTGTAGGACAGGTGAAATAGACTAGTAAATAAAAACTTAACAGTGAGAAAACACACAGCTGTGTGAAAAAATCAATGACTTTTTTTGATGTTTCCTACAAATGAGAACCAGTGTGTTGGGGCCTGATAGTTTGGTATAGAGGCAAACCAGACAGTGTGATCAATAATCAAAAGCTACTCTGGTGAGCCTTACCATTGATCTGACCTGAACTGATTTTGTTGTTGAAAGTTTGAGTGAAAGCAATATCTACATCAACAAAACAACTGAAAAAATGTTATTTGTTCCACTGCGGGAGATGAAGGACTTAAGCAGACATTTTATTATCTTCTCAGCCATGCTCTGAAATGCCGTGTCACCCTACTTACACATTAAATAGCAGTTAGTAAAAATAGTTGCCAAAAATCCTGGCAGCACACAATTGCATTTAAATGGTTTAGACAGATTAGAATCCTATACACTCATTACTCACCATTTCCTAATTTAAAAACAAAAAAAATCTGTTGTCTGTCCCATCTCAAGCACAAGGCTTTACAGCTGCATGCTCTTGTCACTTCCAGCTTCCCCATCTGTTGCTGCAGAGAAATGATAAATGAAGTTTCAATGGGATCATAAAAGCAGGCTTATAATTTTGACACAAAACAAGAGTTAGATAACAAAAAATAATTATAATGTGCTCTTGTGTTTGGAATGAAGAATTTCCATGACTTCAAAAGCATGAAAAAAATGATATGTCAGAATTTAGAAAAAGAGCAATGAAAATTGAATTCCTTAGAACACATAAAGGAGCACCGTTTTTGAAGGCAAAAAGCTTCTATAATTTCTCGGATACATAACATAGATTTGGGACTTTCTTTGACATTTGAAATTGAAATAGGATGTCAGGTACCATCATGCATCTCAGGTGTTGCATGTCTTACTTGATATAACAGATTTCAGATTCATTCTGTTTGATAAATAACCTGTGAATATGTAATAGCAGTGATAGAGCAGTGTTTTCCATGATGGAGAGAATTGAGAGGATAATAAGCATTGAAATATCTTGAATGATACTCATTAAAGGCTGACATTTCTGCTCAGTGCCATGTGACAGAGGAGTAACAAAAAGCTGGTCAGGAAACCCTACATTGTTATGCCAGACTTGACCACCTTGTATAAGTTACTGCAACATCCCTCCAAAGATACCCACAGCTTTCACAACATTCACTTCATAATTTGCACTGGTACTAAGGCATACAATTTAAAAAGTTAAACAAAATCTAGTGTAAAGTCTTCTTATGATGGAAGTGTACCACATTAGCCAGCATATAGATGGCCTTTTTTTCCTCTCGGGAGGGGGAGGATAAAGTTAAATGAAAAGAAAATAGTCAAGAAGTATCATTTTAATTGCTATGCAGGTTCTATAAATGAAGTCAATTTATTTCTTAGAGTAAGTTAAAGAGCTTCTGTTTCAGAGTTAGATTTTTAAAAGCTATTTTTAAAATATAGATTTAATTGTTTTGAAAAAAACATATTCATTCAGGCTTTCAGTTTTTGTGGAGTGTTACCTTTCCTCCTTCCCAAGGCAGTTTATGCCAATGATTCATTACTCCATTTTTGAAAGCATGATTTGTTTCTGGTCCCCATCCAGCCTCATCTGTTAGATCAGACAGTTCCACCAAGAGAAACATTCCCCTTCTGTGGACATCTGCAGAATATCATCAGATCTGTTCTCTTCACTTTCGCGTTACTGAAACAGATTGCCTCTCCCCCTCCGTCAGGCTTCCCGGATTTAAGCACCTTGTCGTGCAGTCCATTCCAGGCATGAGTCATGTTCAAAGGCAGAGATGTGCAGAAGCAATCCTCCTGGCCACAGCCAGTGCCTGTGCCCGTGCAGCAGAGCTGCATCTGTTCCATCTCATTTCAGCCCACACAGGACTCGTAGATTTAGCGAGCATTTGTCCTTAGGATGTGAGCACGGGAACAGCGGGGCGCGCACCGGAACGGGAGCTGCTTGAGCCAAGGGAGCTGCAAGCCTGAGGACCACACATGCTGGATGCTGGGTTTGGAGAGCACAAATCCCTCGGGACGAGAGGCTGCAATGCTGAAATTGGCTGTGTGATATCACAGGTGCTATTTTCAGTAAATTACGCTAAATTTTTTTTATTATGGCAATTGAGAAGAAGCCAGTTTTAAACAGAGATGTAGTTAAATAAAGGGGATAACTGGACTCAAGAGACCTGGTATTTAGATGAATAAAACAGGCTATCACTCAAGTGTACTACTTTTCATCTTCAAGAAACCACAATCATTTTGCCGGACCAATAAGCTGATATGAGGTGCAGACAAACAAAATTTCAGGCACTACTAACATGCAGAAATCTCTGAATGACATCTGGCACATGGCAGACTATAGCCAGCAAATGATCAGAATAATAAACTAAAAGGTTAACAGACCTAACAAAATCTTTCCCAGAAATCTGCTCAGTGTTTTGAATGAATATGTGCATTATTCAACAGAGCTGGCAATTCCATCCAACAGGGATTTGCATTTAAAGGCACGAACTGTTCAATGATGGGTCCCAAAAAAGTATTTCAATCTCTTAAGCACATATAGGTGACCATCTCAATATTAAAAAAACCCAAAAAAAAAAAAAACTGATTCTATTTATTTTGACTACACTTTTTGGCTGAAACATTGATTGTATTTTCTTTCTGTCCCCCACTATGTGCCCCATCTCCTCCCATCCCTTTGAAGTTATTTTTGAGGTTTATTTTCTTTTCACAGAAAAGCTCCTTAGTAGGAACAACTGAGCAGAAGGAATTCTATTCAAACTTCAGCTTTCCGCAGAACTTCTGATGGTTTGCACAGAGTTTGTACATGGTTGTGAAATATGTTTGTGCTCCAAATTTAAAACAGATTGATGTGCTAGTCATGATCTTAATTATCCAAGGTTACAATGCAAATTCTGGACATTACATCAAACTGTGCCAGAAACACTAAATTTCTTTTTCTGCATTACTAAATTAGGTAATCTAAATTGGTTTTAAAAAAAGGTTGTAAAAGTCATTATATATAATGGCACTTTCAAGCTGTGTTTTATCATTGAAAATAGCTGTATGATTCCAGTGTATTAAGCCAGAATGTACTGCCAAGATATCTCTTGTCAATCATCTAATGCAGATATTCTTTTATCTTTAAAAGTAATGGCCTTTTTAGTTTTACCAGAAGTTTGGAGTTGATTCTGTTGTTCATTCATTGCACTGTGGCTGCCAGAAACAAATAGCTCTCACTTCCAGTTTTGCTGGGTCCTATACAAATACTGTAGCTACTGCCTAACTGAACTGAGAGGCTTGTGGTGGAATCTACAGGCTTCTTTTCTTATATCATTGATGCTATTCAGTTGTGAAATCCAGCATGGACTGGCTTCTTAAGTTCTGAGAAAACCAATATTTATAATCAGTGGACTAATACAAGTATAGACTCGAGAAGAATGATTTGAAGAAAAGGAGTGTGGAGAAAACTTGCCACTGCTTTCCATTCCCTAACAATATCTTTAATTTGATTTCTCTATTTCTCATGTGTGTTTTTCTAAGCTGTGGTTATGTTTCAAGTTTCCTGCCTCCTTTGGGAGCATCCAACCCACGAGGTTCTCAGTGCCTTGCCACCTCCCCTCTCAGCTGCTGGCGACACAACACTGCTGGAACTGTGGCTTACACCTTGGAGGACATCGCTAAAGAGTTCAAAGAGCCTTGAGAAACTTCACAGGCTATAGCCAGCTAAGGGAGA
The DNA here is from genome assembly GCF_028018845.1 of Melospiza georgiana. Lineage (NCBI taxonomy): Eukaryota > Metazoa > Chordata > Aves > Passeriformes > Passerellidae > Melospiza > Melospiza georgiana. The sequence continues at coordinate 8,472,745 of NC_080433.1, forward strand.
GATGATACTGTGAGACAGAGAAAACTAGCACCTAAGGGATTTAAAGTGTAAAAATCACACCAAGAAAAATAGAAAAAAACCTAAAAATTAAAAAAAAAAAAAAAACAGAGAGTTGCAACATGGCAACTTAGCACTGGCAGGATGTGCAGGATGGGACCAGAGAGTGGTGTGGCTCAGATATTCTTTCCACATTCTCCACGTTTCTCATGAGTTGTAACTCAGAGATGATCAGCTGAACAAGAGGGGATAGCATTTTATTTCTGCTTCCACTTATTGAACATTTGAAATTCAGCAGGTCATGGGTTTGACTCCAAGGTTCAGAAGAAATTCATGGGGCTGTCTGCAGCTGCAATATAGAAATAGTAATTTTTTAATGATTCTTCAGTAGAATAACTTATAGGTTGTCAGAATTTTAATTCATAAAAACAAAGCAAAAGATTAAAATAAGTCTGGTGATTTTTGAAAGGCTGTCAAAGGAGTGCCAGCATGAAAATATTCTTTGGTCAACCTTCTTCACTGACTTGGGTGTAGCTAATGAGTCAAAACTAAAGGGTGGTTGATTTAGGAAGCTGGAGCTCCTCCAGATATTGCTATGATTCTAATTTACCCAGGAGCTGTTTCAGTGCAGTTTTTTCACAGAGTCATGATCCAAAGCTCTTTCAGGGCTTTTCACATCCAGTAAGATGTAGACTGGGCACTCACAGCTTCTACTGACAGCCTAGAATGTGCTAAATGCAAAGCAACGTGTAAATGTGCAGTTAGTGCAAAAGATCTGAATGCCGCAGAGGAAAATGGCAACGGGGAAGAGGAGGTGGAATCAGGAAAATGAAAGAAGCATTAAGAGGAATAAGGAAGGATAAATAAATAGCAGATGAGGAGAGAAGCTGAGGGAAATACAGTATCCACATTCTGGTTCTGCTTTCAGCCAGAATTTGTATCTTGAGACCGGCTGCCTTTGTAGTGGTACTACAACCCAAAATCTTCACTGAGAGCCAATAAGACTTCTGCTGCTGGAAGGTTAATGCTGCAGTTCTGCAAATATTTGGTTTCAGTGAGGACAATTCTGTCAATTCAAAATAAGCAAAACCAGATTTTGATTCAAAGTTAAAAATAGGCTTATTTTCAAAATATTTTTACATAAAATTAAAAGGTTTTTAATTCATATTTTCTAAGTGAAAGATTATAAATTTTAAAGTGAAACCTAATACATGTTGGAAAGATGCATTTTCTATATATTATGTATGTGGTATGTATCAGTATTGCTGAATAATTTCTCTTCTGAAAGAAAAATAAAGATTAAACACTGCATCCATATCTAAAATTGTTTCAGGAAAAGGTTCCCCTAAAGTAGCAAGCTGAACCAAGCTGAGAGAAAGCAAGCTGAGTATAGCCTATCCCAGAAAAAAAAAAGTCTTAGTACTATTTGAATTACACAAACACTTCCTTTTCCTCTACAGTTTTTCACTGTCTCTCCAGAGCTACATGTTCATTCAAATAAGCCTTTATTGGTCTTATTTTCTTTTTGGTTACTTAAAGAGGCACCTTTATCCCTGTAAAATTGCATCCAAATGAATTTCCAAGTAGAGTAACCACTCACTAAAATATTCCACCCCCCCTTTTAAATGGCTACATTAGGTGAACCTTTTCAGAGTAGACAAGAATAGAGTATGTAATGAAAGTATCCCTATTCAAGTAGTGTTTCACTTGCAGGTAACTTTCAAGAGAAAGTTACATTTTTAATGATTATTTAGAGCCTTAAACTTCAAGTATTGTATTAACATAGCAACAGTACAGCAGTCTTGTATAAACTCTGTTAAAAGTACATTCCAGAGGCACATGTAGGTCTTGCTACATATTCAAACAGTAGGTTTAGTAATATGATAACTGTTTAAATATAGAGCATCACATTTACAGCTATCCTTCTGTTTCAATTTCCTTCTCTTACTGTATGCTATTCGATCCAAAAAGCTGAAAAAGTACTGCACAGCTGTTTATTATCTCTTTAGTGTCACTCTGAATAATACTAGTTGAAATCCCAGTCTAAGAAATCAAGTAGGTATTTTTTCAACAGATTAAATTTTGAAATCTTTGAAATCTGCATTGGAAGAATTACATAAATTAATTCCCAGCCTCATTAATTTATAATCTAAACAGACCTAGAAAAGTACTCCTGCACAGTGGATAACATGATGTCTAAAAAGCACTTTTACAGAAGATTATTGAAGGGAAACATATTTGCTTTTCAAAATTTTCACTAAGAAAATATTCAGCAGGTAAGTAGATGCCTTGATACCTTCAAGCCTTGTGCAGGCATTAAAATAATAGGTGGAAAAAGAGTTCCAGAAATCAAAGCAGGAGCACCTGAAAATAAAAACAGCCTCAGTCTGAGCAGCTTGCGAGCCAAACACGTGCCTTACACTGCTGGTGAACATTGTGCTTACAATACTGTAGCTTGCCTCTGCCACAAAATTGCATTTTCATTGCATGTTTCTTGGATAATTGCTTTGTATAGCAAAAAATTTCATTGACATGTTACAGGATATTGTCAGCTGTAGCTATTAGAGGCTGTTCTCAAGCAATGCCTCCTTCAGAATCATTAAGTTTATATTTTAGCACTTCTTAGAGAAATGAAGTGTCATAATATTTAATAATCTCTTAGTCATTATCATAATAGGCACAAAACATGGGATGGCTGATAATATATAGAGAACTGTGAGGCACTATTGCACATGTGATGGTTTGGAAACAGTGAATTGCTGAGATAATATATGCCATTGGTGCTTTTTTTCTTTAAATAGAGAGAATTCTCAAAAAACAAAGGCTATATTTTATGGAAATTGAAGTACAGATGATCAGCTTTGTCCAAAGAGAATGGTAGGAGCAAGATGCACAAGGAAATATTTTATAATTCCAATAGTCTAAAAATTTAGACTATCCAGAGAAGATAGGTTTTAGTTTCTTAATTAAATATTGTGGCCAAAGTACAACAAAAAAACCTGCTGCCAAATTCAGTGAGGTGTGCCATATCCAGGGTCTCTGGTTGCTGCTCCTCACCTGAATTCCCGGCATGAGTGGTCTATGAATAAGCTTGGCCAATGGTTTAACCACTTTTCAGATTGTTTTTTAAAATGGACTGATAATTTCAATTGATTTTATCAAAAGCTTTTTCCTTTTGGGTCTTTGCTTTTGGTAGTGACAATTCAGAACAAACTGTGTTGAAGGGAAAGCTTCTGGGAGAAGTCAGAGGCACAAAGAAGCCCTAAAACATGGATAAGAGCTCTGTGGAATAGCTCCTATAAAGAAGAAAACAGAGTTATTTGTGCATCAATATTAAAAGGCAGGAGCTGACATATGGCAATCACCTACAGAAAAATATTGTAAATGTTTGCCTGCCTAATAGTTACACAAAGCAGACTGTATAAAACAGATGAAGATTAGTATAGTGAGTGGATTCTGTATTAATTACTACCAGAATTTTAACAACAGTTTTCAGAGTTCTCCGGGGATAACATACTATGAAATGTTATATCCTCAAAGACAGAGATAATTAGCATTTTAATTGGTAAACCAGTAGAAAATCTATGGTATGAACTGTTAAAAATAACTTTTCATTCAAGTGCAACAGTCACAGACTAAACTTTTCCTGTGACAGTTATTGGCTGGGTAAAAAAAATTGCTTTAGTGCTGGTGGCATGGCAACAGAGCTGCAAATACTGCAGTACAACTTTATTTATAAGTGAGATTTTTCTCCATATATTCCTGTTCAGTAAATGCTGGATAAGTCACTGATGTGTTTTCTCCAGAGGAAACACTTAAGGCAAATAGGTCAAATGTCAGAGCTTAATCCAATTGAATGGATAGGCCATTAAGCTGGCATACATGAATGTTTATTCAAACTTTTTATGCATTTGTCACACCCATTCACACACAACCATTGCTCTGTCTGTAACCTGTCCAGAACTCCCTAATTTGCTCCATTAAAGCAGGCACTAAATCTAAGACAACATGTCTTTGTGTGGTGGGAAATTATTAAATGGGAGAACATGAAGAATGTAAAATAAAGGTTAATGCTTGATACACCAGACCCAACAGTGTACACTTAATGTTTCACCCTTTGATTTAAAAATTGATACAATACTATGCTACCTTTGATTGCCTGTGAATGGGCAGAGCTAAGGTAGTGCAGAAACCTTGACCTACACAGGTAGCCCTGGACTGGATGCAGGAGAAACCATGGGCTGCATCACCTTTACTCACTTGGCTCTGAGGACAGGATTGTTCTAGTGATAGATAATCTTGAATCTATAGGAATCTACTTGCAAATTATTATAAAGTATTCTCTATATTGTAATTTATTATATATTATCTCCAAAGTAATATAGAAAAAAAAATGAAACCCAAGGTGATTGACTTTCTGTAGTCTCAGTAACAACATTCATTATATTGACAAATTTTATTACTACCCATTTGCATGGTGACTAAATATTAAAAACAGTATTAGGCTGGGATGGATTATGTGGATCAGACAGTGACATAATACTGTCATGTCAAAGTGCCTCTATTGCAGTCACAGGAAAAGCTTACCAAAGCTCTTTTTGTTATCCACAGCTCTAGAAATTCACAGAAGTAACTACAGTGTCATTTTATCCAAACAAGTTTTGAGTAGCCAGTGCTTCTGCAAAGAGCTGGTACTGCAGCAGTGGGGAGCTCAGTGTATTTCAGGTGACAATCCCTGTTTGAAAGGTTTGATATGTGCTTACCTGGCTCCTAAACAGACTCAGAGAGCTGCAGCTGGAACAAAACCGGCATGATGCCGAGTTTAGTTGAGCTGTGCTGTGGACACAATAGAAATTGCAACTGAGAAAATGTGACTCTTTGGTAAAGTGATGTTGAAGACACTTATGTAAGTTTAATTAGGGTGCCTCAGAGTTGTTGGAGGCAGACACTGTAGCTGCTGATCTGCAGAGTGAAGCAGGCGAGTCTAGCCTGTTCTCCACCACGTATGAAGACAAGAACAGGATGGAGGAGGTGGTACAAATATCTCTCAGAAAGAATTCATGTCAGAAGATTTTGGGGTAGGCGTGGGAGGTTCATCATTTCAGCGGACAGCATGTTGGGAGTTGAGGAAGCGCTGCACCACACTTTGTGAAATGTCACACTATGTTTAACTGTCTTTGCTGGTGAGAGCCTGGGACAAGATGCAGCAAGAGCTGAGGAGATCCTCATTGCACACACCAAGTGTGGTGCAAAGGTCTCTGCACAAGCAGAGAAGTCAACCACAATTCTTTGTGAGGACCCTGAAGAGCTACAAAGGGGTTCTGGTCTCCCTAACACACACATTTTCCAACAGCAGCTAGAAAGGCTGCCACAAGGATTTCAGTTCTCATTGTGGTGTTCTCTAACATGGCAGCTGGACTTTGCAAAGCAGTAATTTTGGAGCAGGCTATGTGTGTGTATGTGTGAACACTCTCAGATGTCTTGTGACTTTGGGTTGATGTACCTCAAAAGAATGTGAAGCTCTTATTCACTTCTCATGCTCAGAGTCTTTCTCTCTTTTCGTGAGGTTAAGCATATAACAGCCAAGTTGTATAATATGCCCACAATAGTAATTCTTGACACATTTTGAGCATGTCTGGATACAAGATATGTTAAACCATACGGAAAGAAGAGATTTTGCAAATTTTTAGGTTTGGGTGTTTTGTTTTCTTTTTACAAAACTGAATTTTTTTTGGTCACAGACTTTGCTTTCATACCTCCATTTTGCTAGTGGCTAGGAACTTCAGTATCTTATTTATAAGCTATTTCTGAACTCTGCTACATCTTCCTTTCGAGGTATGAAAAGACTTTTTCAACAAATCCTGTCAACAAGCAGAAATGTAATGAAAATGAGGTGATTTAGGTGAGAACATTTTGACTTTAAGCAGTATACCCAGCAATCTCAGTGTGTCTGTAATGATGTTAACTGTGCATTCTATTAATGCACTATTCTTCACAATATGCATAATTTGTGAAACACAGCTCTAAGTTGATCTTCATTCCCCAGAGACCATGGGTCTTCAAGGAGGAGAGACACAGTGCAAATTCTGAAGTGCTGGAGTTTGTTCAGGCTCTGTCCTTGGAAAATGACCCTTTTTAAAATAAAAATTATCTTTACTTTGAAAACCAAGAATGAATATCTAAATATTCAGAATAAGTAGCTAGAAATTCTGCTTACAGATGTCTCTGACCAGAGGTCCATGGGACTGAGCTCCTGCCACATTCCTCATATCCAAGTGGGAACTGAAGTCTGGTTTTCACTGCAGAGGCAGCAGAAATTGAAGGAATTGAGATGCTCTCATACACTATTTTTTTCTTTTTTACGTGAGCTCTATAACTCATCAGTTTTAATAAGCAGCTGAATCTTTACAGCTCTTCTCACATTTCTCACTTTTTACAAATCTATACAATTAAAGAGACACAAAGATCCTCAGTTAGGGCATCTCCTCAGCTTTTCTATATTTGAGGAAATATATTCCTGTTATCTCTCACAGGCTTTCTAGTAAAAAGTAGAGATGGTTGTTTCTAAAATCCTGCAGTACAGCACAGAGGTACCTGAATTTGTGTATCAAAAGTGATTGAATATTTTCTTGTTTTTTGCCAACAAGGATAATGCAGAGAATAACTGTAGTGTAGTTGGTCCCACAGTAACATGCTTCCTCAGGGAAATGACACTAATCCATGTGACCAATGGTGGAAGAATTTTGTACACGTGATTATCTTACTTATTTAAATTATTGTTATTAATTGCTTTAGTTTCCGCTAATAAAAATGGTGGGTCACCTTACATGATATATCTTTTTAAATTAATTACTATTCCCATGACTGCATAGCCTATAAAATCAATTAAGGAATAAACATTTAAGATTTCTCCTCTGCTATTTACTATAAAACATGACGAAAATTGAATGGTACGTCCTGTTCCTATTAACTTATGACAGCAAGCAGCTGTATATTTGCAGCTTGCATTTGAAAGGGCAGGAGAGAGACAGAAGAGCTTGGTTTTCAAAGTATTGATTGCAGATAACAGGAATATCTCACAATTTAAGCAACAAGGGAAATGTTACTTGTAATTTAGTGATCCCTTTTGAAAAGTGTACATCATAATCCTCCTCTCTCAAACTGAAAAGGGATGGGAAACTTTTCAAAGGTTAATGAACTTTCTTCTATGGAACTCCTCAAACCTAGGCCTGAAACCTGCACTTATGCAGTTTTTAGTTTATTCAATGCAAGTCATGTAAATGTGTAGTTTTTAGATGTTCACAGGGTAAGTGTGTGCAGATCACTACATCCTCAGATGCACAAGATCCACCAGAACAGTTATGGGATGGTGAAGCCCTCAAACAAATTACACTGCTTTTTAGTGGGCAGAATAGGAATTTTGGGTTTATTTTCTTTCAAATGGCATGGAATTAGGGCAGGAAGTATTGAATCATACTTGAACCTTTATTCCTTGATCTACTGTTCTCACCAGAAAACAGTCAGGAGTATCTGTCAGAGATCCAGATGAATGCTTTGGTTTCCAGAAGCAAACTGTAACTGCAAAAGATGTGCATTATCTTAGGGGGAAACTTGTCTCAAATATTTCAAAATTGTGAGGTAAATACATGCTACAGACTATGGAGTTAGGAATTGTAACACTAGAGTTCACAGCTTCCCTGGAGAGCTTGTCTCTTTTCTGGCCAGGCACAGGCAAAAACCGAGAGGGAAAGAGAAGAAGAAATAAAGCTGAAACACAGCCTAAGATCTCTTTTTTCCCCACTTATGTGATCTATCTCAATTGCTTTCAGAATGGCTAAGCCAGAATGAGCATACTTTTCTGAAATGGAACAGCAGAAAAACATATCCTGGCTCTAAGGCTGCTGTTTTTCTCTAATAAAAGCCAATGTCCCTTGGCATTCTCATCACTATAATGTCACAGTGTAGAGCAGTGTATTAAAAGTACCTTTCTCAATTTAAATGTAAAGGGTCACTTCTATAAAGAAGGAAAAAAAAAAAGCTGTAAAATTGCACAGGACTGGAGATAAAGGTTTAAAAGGGCTCTCAGAAAGTTGAACTGAGTATTCGTGTGGAAGTGAAGGACCAAATCTGAAGTTTTGTTTAGGTACCAATACTTGAATTGAAATTGCTTTTCTAACAAAATTATTGAGGTATTTTTCAATAAAGTTAAATTGTGAAATATATGAGGTGTTCCTTCTTCTGCAGGCAGACATGATTAGTATTTTACTCTTTTGGATTATAATACTAAATTTCATTTTTTTGCCTGCGTTGCCATGTCTGGCAGCTTTGGCTTTAGATTGCTGAGCTGGGGCTGGCTTCTGGCTGTAAAACTCTCCCTGCTCGTGTATTAACCTCTCCTCAGAAAACTCATTCTGTGGAAGGGACACCTCCAGCCCTTGGAATTTGTGCAGCCAGGAAAGGTCCTTCCCTCCAGCTACACAGTCAGTCCCAGGATCCCCAGGCACATTAAACAGTGTTTTTTGAAGGAAAGATATTGCTGAATTGCCAATGTTCATCAGCCTATGAAGTCTACTGATATTTTTCAATTAAAAGAGAGACAGAATGAATTTAAATTATTTGATTTGAATGACACAGCTTCCTTTTAAATAAAGTAACTACATTCCTGAGTTTGGTATTTTTTCACTCCTATGCCAAACTGAACAAAGACAACCAGTTTTAAAAGATACTCTACATCCCTTTGTAATTCTGTTCCCTCTTATGTAGAATTTACCTACAGTATGGATTTATCTTTGAACTTCTAAGAGTTACTGTTGAAACAATTTATTGATGAAATGAGTATCCCTGGAAGGTCAGTAACTAACTATTTCAAAAATCATTTTAGAAGCTTGTTTTTTACTATTCCTACCTATTCCAAAATAGCCATGATTTAACACATTAATTACTATAGAAATTATGCATAAATAGAAGCTGTCACTTTGAGAAGATGGAGGAGACACTTATAAACAAATAAAACTTATAAAACCCCTCTGTTGAATCAAAAAAGTAAACCAAGATTAGAACAAAAGGTGCTTTATATCTACGTGCATATCCTCGAGTTACATGGAACTGCGAAACACACATGTATCAAACTGTGTGTGTATCCTTGAGTTACATGGTTTTTACTGCAAAATGCAATATATTCTCACGGTGCTAAGCCCAGCTTTGGGAGGTTTGCTGAAGCTCTCAGATCCCAAATGAGAGAGCAGTCCTTCCTGCTGTCCATGTGCAGGAACCCCACAGGAGCCCAGCTTTGTGTGTGCCAGATGCTGGGAGCCAGAGCTGTGTGTCCTAGGGTGACATTATGATTCTTGTATCCCCATCCGTGTGTTCTGTTTATGCTGGATATTATGTTCTGTGCCTTCAAGATTGGCTCTGAAGAGTGAAAGTTTTGTTTTGGTTTCTTATCAGCTGCTCCCCCATGGACACACAGATGGGGCAGTACATGGTGCTGCTTTTGCTTTTTTTTAACTTTTTGCTTTTGCTCTCACTCTTACTTCTGCTTTGCTTCTGCTTGCTCTTGCTTCTGCTCATTAGCTAGCTTAGCTAAACAGTCCAAATTTCTTCCTGGACTGTTTCTCCTTTCCTTTTTTTGGACCTACTTGAGCCTGCTCTGGACTGGGCCCTAGGAACACAGAGAGTTTGCACCCTGTGGCCCAGCGGGGCCTACTCTGGGCAGCAGCTGCCCCAGCGCCGGAGGGACTGAGAACAGAGCGACCACCCCCAGAGAGACTTTCTGAATTTGTCATCTTTTTCAGAGCAGTGACAGAGTGGTGTCATCCAGTATTGTTCATTTTGTGTGCTGGGGGTGCTGCACCTGTTAAATAAACAGGTTCTTTCCACTTCTCTGCAAGGAATTCTTCCAGAACTGGTTGTGGGGAGGGGCTGTGTGGGTTTGCATTCTGGAGGGGCCCCTTTGGAGGTTTTCTCCCAAATTTGCTCAAAACCATGACACTGTGGCTTGCATGGGGCCCCAGCTCAGGCTCAGCAGTGCAGAACATTCCCTCCAGCCCTTCCCCACCTGCCAGCTGAGCCCCAGGGCCGCCCTGTGTCCCATCATCTCCACAGCACCCAGGAGAACCCAGTGGAGCAGACAGAAAGTCCCTGGGAGTGTTCAAGGCCAGGCTGGATAAGGCCCTGGACAAAGTGATGTACGACGTGCCATCCCTACTCATGGCAAGAGGGTTGGAATGAGATGATCAAGGTCACTTCTGACCCAAACCTTTCCATGGTTCTATGATTCTCAGATAATGGGTTTGGTGAGATACTGTGTCAGACAGCAGCAATGCTTTTTTCCTGCAAGTGTCCAAAATGTGTTGGTTTTCCTTAAATATAGAGGAGCCCAGTCCATACAATAAGTGCACTCTATTTTGTCAGTTTGAGCACCAACCCCTTTTGTGATGGTGTTCACAGGAGTCCGAGGATGAGGGAAGAGATGAGGATCTGACTCCATGTTTCAGAAGGCTTGATTTATTATTTTATGATATATATTCTATTAAAACTATACTAAAAGAATAGAAGACAGGATTTCATCAGAAGGCTAGCTAAGAATAAAAAAACAAAGAATGATAACAAAGGCTTGTGGCTCGGACAGAGAGTCCAAGCCAGCTCACTGTGATTAGCCATTAATTAGAAACAACTCTATGAGACCAATCACAGATCCATCTGTTGCATTCCACAGCAGCAGATAATCATTGTTTACATTTTGTTCCTGAGGCCTCTCAGCTTCTCAGGAGGAAAAATCCTAAGGAAAGGATTTTTCAGAAAAGATGTCTGTGACATGCGTTTGAGTTGTGTCCTTGAAGAGATGACTCTCCCTACAGGAAACTGTGTGGTGAATATACAATTTCTTCTAAAGAATATTACAGCATGATTTAGATTAACTGTTATACATCATTAATATTTGTCCAAACACACAGTTCTTGCCCTTCAGCAGAAGGACAGAGAGGCACCATGTAAGAGATCTGCCCAAGGTAAAAGATCAAGTTCTGGACTGTAAATTCTAAATTAAGAATAAACAGTGTACTAGAGATGTGCTCAGCAGGGCCAAGGAAAATTCAGGAGCTGCAAGTACTGACCTCTCCTATCTCCTGCAAATTTTTAAGTTTAAATTGGGAAAGAAAATTATATTCTCACATGTCACCCTTGTGAGATAAACACAAGCGTTCAATTCTTTCCCTTTTTACAGCATACTCTCAAAATAAAGGATATAGAATTTAAGTAATTTATTTGTGCTTACTCTGAATGATCTTTCAATCATTGCTCTGCTTTAGGAGAATTCTTTCTCAGGGAAGAAAATGATTTAAAAATGCAGAAATCTTTATACCTGCAAAATGTATAATATTTGTCTCTGCTCATTGAACTGTTACTGTAAGGCTGATTTCTTTCTGCAGAAAGATGAACCTGCATATCAACTGAAATTCCATTTGAGTGTGGAAGGAAGGAAATACCTGTCATCTGAGCCACTCAGTTTGAGATATTATTCCTATCATCTGGAAAATAATTCCAAAATTCTCAGAGTGTTGGTAGAGTTTACTATTGGAGCAGCAAATTGCTTTTGTCCTAAGAAGCCATTAAGCTCCTGGGTATTTACAGTATTGCCCCTTTCCTTGGTGTTGTGACAGTGCAGGACAATCAAAAGAACAGTGTGACAGAGGGACAGGTGAACACAAAACTGAGGTCATGATGGGCTGGGAGTTTAATGTCAGTTTGAAAGTTTAAAGTTTAGGAGCAAATTCGGGATATTTTTATATGTGACATTCCCACAGCTGTGGGACAGGTGAAGCTGTCATTTTCATTGTTACTGAGATTTGCTGGCTGACATTGTGAAAAGGGAGTCCATGTGAATACAAAGGACTAGGTCTTACACAAAGGAACAGGTAGAGTCATAATTAGGGTAAATTTTTGAATGTGAGTCTGCTTGATACATGCTCCATTGCACAATCTATAGACACAATGAAAGCTGCAGACATGAGCAGCTCATGGACTGTGGAAAAACCTTTCTATTGAAAGGATTTTGGGAGAGAAAAATGGATGGAAAGAAAGGAATCTAAAAGAAATACTGAAAAAAGAAAATACTCATTGTCCTTACTTTCCTGCTGTCTTCAGTGATAAAATAGTGAAAACTCCAAGACCTATACCCCTATGGTCTTAATTTGATTTGCCCATCATATGTTTTTCTGTGGCCAAGGTTTCTAGTTTTCTTGCACAATATTAGCCAGAAATCTGTTTTGGATTATAACTATTTAATAATTCCTGAAACTATGCTTTTTCCAGAATCTGCAAACAATGGAAAACGTGTTCCCCAGTTTCCATTGATTTTTTAGGATCATCTGTAGATGTTAGAACTTCTTCACGTACAGGTTGTGTTACTTCTTGTCCCCACATCATGTACAGGGATAAAAATGAGCTTTGACTCTCTTTGAGGTATATCCAGGTTCAGAAAGACAACTATATTTTCCATGTCTAGGCTTAGGAGTGAGGGAGTGACAATACTGATGATTTTAAAAATTTGTCTCTTTTGGGGGTGGTAGAGAAATGAATTTACCAAGGATGTCATAGACACCTTTTGAAAACTTTTCTGTGCGGATGGAGATTGATAGCTTGGGTTTTGTTGTTATTCTTTTTGTTGCTGTTGCTGTTTATGGGTCATCTTTGTCAGACATCATTAACTCACTGTAAGCTTTTGTATAACTTTCTGAAAATCAATGGGCATTATATGTATTTGGCAAAATGCAATTAGTAAATTTGAATGTCAAAAATAATGCTTGTTCTTCAGGCAGAGCAATATTTGCTCTTAATACAGAACACATCAACACATCAAAATCTTGCAAAATCCATGAAAATCTGTCTCTTTCTGTAACAGCTGCTCTGACTACACAAGAGAAAACCTGTCAGTGTGTTCAGCAGACTGTACTGTATATAGATTGTATGCCTCCATATTTTCATGCTGGCACACTTCTGCTTATTTAAATGTTTAAATCAGTGGTATATTCTTATTAATATGAAGAGTTTGAAAAACATAGAAAATACTACATATACAGTCCAACCTTTGGAACTGCAGACATGAGCATACAGCTGCCCCCAACATAAAACTAAAAGGAAAGGTGTTGGTAGGGAAAAAAAGGCTTGTGGTTTGGACACTTAAAGTAAAAGATAGGTCATACTCTGAAGAAAGATATTGTATTTTAGTTCAGTAATGGAGTATATACCCAGTATATTTTCTGGGTTTCTGTAGAGGTTTCTCACCTGATCTGCAGCCATGATATCACCATGGGATCAGCAAGGTGTGGGTTGCAGTGGATTTTATGGACAGTGCAGCAGCCAGGGTGCTGACATCAGTGCAGGGGTAGTTCCTCTTGGGCTTTTTTGACTCCAGTAAAAGATATCAGGAGGTAAATAGATGAAAGTGTGAACACTCATATCCACTGTTCCATAAACTTAAAATTCTAAAACTGACAGATTTTCATGTTGTTTTATATCACAAAAACTAGTTTCTAAATAGCTCTTTGGAAATTTTTCCTAAATGAATATGAGAAATCCTCACAGCAGTTTAGCCATTTGGCCTGCAACTGCCCAGTATTTTAAGAGATGTTAACAGAGAGATAATTATTCCAGTTGTCAGAATTTGCTTTTGGGAATGTGCTTATGTACCCTATTGAATTCAACAGGAACTCCATTAGAGACAAAAAAATGGCTTTTGTCATAGTGTGAAATTAGGCTAGCATTATTCCATGAAATTACAGGACTTCTTTACAAACACTTTCTTGTACTGTAGACATTTTAAAAATATTTTCTTCCAATTAAACAGCACAGATTAAAGGACAGATTTCTTATGGGGCAAGATTTTATCCTAAATAAGTACAAAATGCCATTATTGCATTTCATATATTAATATTTTACAAATCTCCTCTATATTTTCCAAAGTCACATAACCTAATCAAGTCTAATCTACCTTGTTCTTGTCCTTCCATTACTCCTGGAATGAGAAAATACTTAGAAATTGCCTTTGTCTTTCAACCATGACATACTTCTTTGGTGAGTCAGGTTAGTTTATTCTTTAATACTGTCACTATCTACCACTTCCATTCTTCTCTGGTAGGTATTAATCAATCTCAGTTTAATAAAAATGTATCTTTCCACATGGCTTCCCTAAAGCATTCATACAAAGTACAATCACTTTTGAAAAAACTTTTAAAAAGTTTATATCTTTTCCCAGATTTATGATATAAAGCTTTTCCTTTTGCAGAATAGAGATTAAATGTTCTGATAGAAATTCCACCAAAGTCAGAAGATATTCCTTTCTGAGACAAAATGCAATTGATTGCCTCAGTGATAATATCACACCTCACTGTGGGAAGGTGCAGGTCCTGTGTTAGATCTAGTTCAGTATTTAACTGAGTTAGCAGCTCAAAGCAGCACTTTCCCATATAAATCTGTTTTCAGCATTTCAGGCTTCCAGCTTTTGACCTGGTCTGGGCCCTGTGTACCATTTAACATCTGCTCACACAGATCTTTGGCATCTGTATTGTGGCTTTTTGATTTGTGACTATTGCGTCTACTCATCCTGATTATTTTCACAGTATTTGTGCAAAGAAATATATTTAGCATTCTTCAGAAATGCCCCAAACAAGCCAAAGACTTGGATTTTTTTTCTTCCATGAATAAAATCTTGCTATGAACAACCATTGATTGTGTACCTCTTATTGAAAGATAAATTATTTGCAGCATAACTTGAGAAGTAACTTTGAAGCCATTAGAGTGACTAGCAAAATAAACTTTACTACAAATGACTGAATAATCCCCAGTATACAAGGAATCTTCTGGCTTCTGTAAATTTGTTGATGTCAGGGATCACTTGCCAAACAACGTCAAAGCTTAATAATGTAACGCGCTATTTAACACATGAAATTGTCCTGCTTTTATTATTCCCTTGAAGGTTAATTAAGTTAATTTTGTTTGTTATTTTATTTTGGCATTTCATCAATCTCTCAGGGTTGGTTTTTACTTCATGTTACATCTTTATCCATTCCATCTAAATTTTTTTGTGAGGTTAGCTTATCTGATTGTGATTTAATTATTTAATCAGGACAAAAATGTTATATCTAGCTAATATTAACAGTGTTAGAGTAAGCTGAGGTGATAAATACAACCTCCACAAGAAAGAGAAAAAAGTCTCTTTATCTTTTACTGTCTGCCACATTACTGAAAAAATATTTTAAAATGTTTAAGAATTGAGAATTTTTACTACACTTGCATTAAATGCATCTTTGCCACCTAATCCTAAATAAATATGGTGTCCAAGTTTGGGGAGGGTGTTTTTGTACATTATATCTCTAGGACATACTTCATGAAGATAATAGACAAGACAAAATCCTCTTTTCTTTGTTCATCCTCATCAAGTCTATATGGCAAATTGTTAATAGATTTCAGAGACCTCATAAAGCTCAGGAATAAAAGTTCACAATAAATGGAGTAATAGAAATAGGAAGAGCAGAAAAGTTCTCTAGAAATTATCTAGAAACAAAGTTTGATGTTTGGGTCATTTTGATAACTGGATGACTACCGAAAGAGGACACTCCTTTGGAAAAATCATCTGACCTAATTTTGGCTTCTGGGGCTTGCACCACTAACAGAAACTCCTGTATACTGTGCACTGCTAAAATGCCTCTTCTGAGGCATCACTGTTGGAGCCCAACATCCCAAAGGGCCAGAACATGAACTCCTGGATGAGCTCTAACACTTTTGTATCTGAGAATATATCACTTTATATTATTTTTTTTTTAATCTGCATGAAGAATACATTGAAATTAAAAGAACAGACTACAACTCGTTATGTTTTCCAGTACAGTATGTTCCCCTCCAGTAGAAATTGAGACTGTTTTTGCAAGCTGAGCACTTTGTTTGGGTTTCTGGCCATTGATTGCAGAACAGCAAAGGATAGGGCTGAGTTTCATCCTCCCTCTTCCCGTGCTGTTGCAGAGCACGTCTTCAACAGACCATCCAGATAAGTAACCTTAAGCATTTGCATTTGGGGGAAAGGTTTTGAAGCTCCCACAGCTCTAGTCAGTCACAGCTCATTGCTCCTAACCTTGTTTCCTCTTTCAGGATGGATTTTATCAAGCCTCCCGCTTATTTCACAGCCCACATGCTTTGCCAGCTGTCCTTGCATAATGCAAAACTCAAGGCTGTTACCTATTCAAAAATCAAAGCATCCTCTGAATACAGCCTTTAGAGAAGCCCCTTCTGCAAACTTTTAAGATAAGCACTAACCATAAACAGCAAAGTTAAGCTAAGATACTTCTCTCTGTCCATTTTTATTTTCTTTTAATGCTCAAATCAACCAAAGTATATGTATATAACTTTGATGGCAAATCACCTTCTGTCAATGGCCTGTTTCAGTTGGAAGGACTCTTGAGACTTTTCATGCTTGGGGTCCCTAATAGTCTCTTCTGTCAGAAGAAAATTGGGTTCCTAGTAAAATGTTTGCTCTAAAACTGCATAAAAACTAATGACTGTATCAAGCTATGTACATTGCCGGAAGCCACAGTCTGCTAGGAGAATTGCTTTTATTTGGAGGTTTGATATCATCATGCTGTCAAGGGCCTCACACTGGTTTTTGGCAGCCAGGACAATGAGTTCATTGCGATTTTCATTGCAGGAAACCTTAAAGCCAGCCTGCGGCTCTGTCCCCAGTGGAAGCTGGTAATTTTGACAATGATGCTCATCCTGAAATTTTCTAATCAAAACGTTTAGCTTCATCAAGTTGCTGAATGCCCTTCAAACTTGTGTATGACCATTCAGGACAGAAAGAGCAGGTGGCTGTTGCTTGTGTTGCTCCTGAGAGAGGGGCCATGTAGGGCAAGTTGGGACAAAAATGTAACAGAACTGCCTTATAAGTCAAACATTAGATGGGAGCTGGAGAAAATTCCCATAAAAATAGAAATATAAGCCAAAATATAAATCAAATCCTCAGCCACAAATAAAAGAATAGTTATACTGAGCCATCCACTTCTTTTGTCCTTAAGAAAGGATCTTTGAGAAAAATGCTTTCCTGAAAGGAGACCAAGGGAAGGCAATAATTTAAGTAGTGATCTGGTTTTTTTATATTAAAAATAAACTGAATAGCTATATTTTTTGCCAGAATCATTAAGCTATCTGTGTTCTGACATATGTAGAGCAGAAAGGTTTGCTTTTAGCTGTCAAATTTCTATTTCTCCATCGATGCTATGGCTTTCCATGGGCACATGGTGCCAGGGCACTGTGGAGCTGGCAGGTCCCTGAGCTGTGGAGTGCCAGGGATTTTAGGGACAGCACAGGAGCAGGGCAGATCAGGGGGAGCCAGGACAGCTGTATCCTCAGGTTTCCCTGGGGATGGGGCTAGGACATTGGCCTGGCTCATGGCTGGGCAGAGCAGGGCTGTGGCAAGGCTGGCGATGGTGCCCTGTGATCCTCCCACTATCCCAAATTGCTCCAAGGCCTGTCCAACCTGGCCTTGAACACTTCCAGGGATGGGGCATCCACAAATTCCCTGGACCAGGGCCTCATCACCCTCACAATAAAGCATTTCATCCTAACATGTAATCTAAACCTACCCTCTCTCAGTTTAAAGCCATTCCTCCTTGTTCTGACATTTCATAACCTTGTGAAAAGTCTTTGTCCAGCTCTCTTTAAGGCCTCCTAACGTATTTCTACTCTGATCAATACCTCATTGGATTTCAAACTGTACAGCTGTGAATTGAAATGGTGGACATCTCTGACATTTGACACTAACACAAAAATCTGGAATCTTTTGGTCTAAGTCTGTTAATATACATTACATTTCTGCATTACGTATTGTACTATAAAGCTGTCCACACTAAAGAAATATCTGGATTAACTGAAATGCACAAAGAATTTAAGTGCTTTACAAAGTTATCAAATCTTTTATTTAGATGTGAAAAAATATTTGGCATGTAAGAATACCTGCAGTAAAAAATGAAGTAGCTGAAATAATTTTAAAAGTAAAATCTGTTTTTCAAAAGATTGTTGTGAAGGCATATGAAATCCTTATAGTTCAAAGTGTAAGGCACTAGTCTAGGATGCAGAAAATAAAAATATAAAATATATTTTTTGTCTGAATTACCATTTTAGAAATAAAAATTTGCCTTTCTGTCCCCTGAATTGGTCTAGAGAGGCTCTTAAACTTGTTTGTCTTGCAGGCTAGGGATGTTGATATCGATTGCAGAAGCCCTAATTCTGTGTCTTCTTCCTCAAGGTTCAAGCCTTTGGAAATGTTTCTCCTTTTCCACTGGACTAATTCTGATGCAGAAAATATTTCTCCTGAAATGGAAATTCAAGATACCATTATAGTGCATATCTGTAAAAAATAAGTTATCTAGCCAATCATGATTCAGTGGATAAAGTCCTGCATGCTGATGCTGTTTGGGACTTCAAGAACACAGTGTTCTAAGAAATAGGGTAACAATAAAGCCTGATATTCCCTTCAGAGCCATCATTCTCTTAATACAGGATTTCCCTGAGGTTTTCAGCCATCTAGCAATATTACTTCACTTCTCTGCATTGAATTAGGCCCAAAGACAACTGTATAAATGAAGCTGATGAAACAGAATAGAGCAACTTTTCACATACCTTCCTCTTTTCTAGTTTGTGTCCCGTTTCTTTCTTTGCCCATTCAACAGATTACTGTTATTAATAAATTGCATAAAAATTGAGATTCATGTTTGTGATGCATTAGGAGGAGGAAGAATTTATCCTGCATTTTTAGGACATCTTTCAAAATGTACCACACAAACAAAAGTCTAATTATGCCCAGCAGCCTTCAACCATTGCATTACAAATAATGTAGCAACAGTTCAAAACCCAGGCCGATGGATTCTTGTCTATTACTCCATGGTGTTGCATGGGTAATTTTAATCTTATTGACTCAGTGGAAGTTCTGTTGTTAATTACAATGGGATTACTCTAAGATTACACTTTGGAGCTGACACCAAACCTGAACGCCCTTGCACCAAGGTGGGATCCTTTGGTCCCCACGGGCAGCTCAAGAGCTTTGAGGCCCCATCCCAGCTGGCCATGAGCCAGGTAACCAGTGGCATGGGGAGGTGTCTCAAGCAGGGTTTGTGTTCCTGGCTGAGCCTCAGGCTGGGATTCCTGCCAAAGCTCAGAGCACACGTGTGTCATCTGTGTGTTTGGAACGGGAGAGGAGAGGGATCTGGCACAGAACTCAAGGCAACACAGGCTCCAGCTAATAACATTATATCCTCAGGTTAGGGATGAGATCCAGACAGGCACTTACAACCCTAATAGGCAGCTTGGGTGGAATAGAGGCTCTCAAGTCCAAGTGATTAGGACGTGTCCCAGGGAAGGGAATCTACAACCATTTCTACGCTTTGTCTGGTGATGCTTTAACACAGAGTTTATGAATAACATCTTAGTCTTCACATCTCTCCTCAGGGAGTGAATTCTGAGTTCAGCCTGCCTGTTATGACTTCTTGTGTTTGAACTTGGTGAGATTCTCAGCAGAGCTGTGCCACTCCAAGAAATAATCTTTAGGCTTTGGCTCTTACCTACCGTTAGTAGACTTTCTCAGGATGGAGAAGATTTAAGCTGGAAATTTTCCACATCAAACTTTTAGCATCTAGGTAAAAATCTTAAAAATATAAGACTATTATGTAAGTTTGTAGAGGTCATTGATTTGTTTGAAATTTCTAGCACACTCCTCTTGTATAACTATAAAAAGTAATGCACACACAGAAGTGTTGACTGGTTTTCTACAGCATGTCCTGCAGGGTGGCTCAGGTGTTTCTTGCTCAGAGTATTGACTGTACCAATGCAGCATTCTTTCTGTTCAGTGTATAAGATATACAAATGCTCAAGTGAATAGCAAAAATGCTACACAGTAAGCCAGGAACCTACAGTGGCACCATAGTGATGCTTAATCCTTTATCAGTATGAGCCCAAATCCCTGTGAGTTCTCCATCCAAACTCTTATATTTTAGCTGCATTTCCCAGACAAATTTCTCTTTTTTGAATAAATTTTTTTGCATAAATACCCACATATCTGACATTCCTTTAACCAATGACCATTATCACTTTGAAGAACATATTGTTTCTTAGAATGTGGCCATAACCTGCTTTGCACTGAAGCATCCAAAAACTGTAGAAGAAATAGAACAGAAAAAAACACTGTGTATTCAGGTGAGTTACTGAGATTCAGCATTAATAATTTTAATATGAAGGTCAGTAATTAGAACATCATATTCTGCCCATGGTTCAATGGTAAATGCCAGAAACAAGCAACTGGGTTTTCTCAAATCAAAACAATGCACCTGCCATTTTCTAAGCAGGTACATCATTTCTAAGCATTTTCTACCATAACACTATACTTTTCTTGTCCACAAAACATTATATGCTCAATATGTGATCAAAACATGTAAAACTTGAATTATTCCCTTGCTTTAACAGACATAAGAAGGAATGGAAAAAAAAAACCAGTCTTTTTTATTATGGTATGAGATTTAGAAAAACAGGAAAGCTATGTCTGGAGAACAAAATCAAAAGTGAAGCTTTCAGACTGTAAATATCCTTGTTTAATGAATTAATATTTAATAATCTGAAAGTTCATCCATTATTAAGAGTCTTAACAGGGAAATAAGTTTAAAAATCTAAAATGTAAACATTTCATTTTGCTCTATAAGAGGGACATTGGCTTTCTGCATTGAAACACAGGACCTAAACTTTTCACAGTCTGGGAGTCTCTGTTGTACAGTTTGACTTTGTATCCCTGTAGTTTTTATGCTTCACTCTTGAATTTGTTTCTTCTACTGAAAAAATTGGTAAATTACATATTGTCTATTCAAACAACCTAGGAAAAGAAGGAAAAGAAAGAAGAGAAGAGAAGAGAAGAGAAGAGAAGAGAAGAGAAGAGAAGAGAAGAGAAGAGAAGAGAAGAGAAGAGAAGAGAAGAGAAGAGAAGAGAAGAGAAGAGAGAGAAGAGAAGAAGAAAGAGAAAAGAGTGAAAATAAATGTACAGCCAGCTCTTTAGTGTTTAACTAAAATTGTTTCATTAATTAATTCCTTAATCATTTAAAACTGTCTGTCCATACATATTTAAGAAGGAAGATCCAAGGATGGTTTAATGTGCAAATCATCATCCTTTCTTTAACAAAATAGGGTAATTCATCTGCAATTATTCCTAACTGACTGAAAAGGATTTTATATGTGGCACTTGCACCTGTGCTTGGGACTCTCTTCTGGAAGCACACACAGGGTTGAGAGGTTTGGACTTAGGATCCATTCTGCTGTGATTGAAGGAAACAGGTGAGACAGGATTTGCTATAGGAACTCCTATACTTCTGTGTGTATGCTCAATCCCAATTCCAATTCAATTCCAATTCTGAAAGAGTTACACTGCCTTTTCCAAGTGTCACTAGGGAGCAAAGCATTTGTCATTTGCATCATTTTCAACACTGTGGATTTCTATGTTCTACCACTTTAAGTTATCACTATTTTTAGTCGTGAATCTTCACATTTTCTTTCCAAGGAAACCTTGGATTAAGTTCTGCATTTTTCACAACAATATATATATTTTCTGTTGGACACGAAGACAGACTTCAGAATATGGTGATTCATTTGTAAGCTCAATGTAGCATAATCTACAAACAACACTTGGTTTTTGTGTTTCATTATTCTTTGGATCATGGCATTGTGTAGTCTCTTATATGGGCAATCATTATCCCATTACTCCTAGATAAATTAGAATAATGTAGCTGACATTTATCAGCAAGGTATCTGGTTTTCCAGGTTTCCAATGGTTAATTGAGACTAGCTTGACTTGTCTAGTGGAATTACTGCTCAATAAATTGCATTTTGAAGAAAAGCTGGGCTACTGACTTTCATGCTGTCACCTTTCACAAGCCTGTCCCCTGAGCCCTCAGCTATGAAGATCAGTCACTACTTGAAGGTTAAATATGACACATAACTTTCTTGTGAAACCTGGTAGGCTCCAGATGCAAAACAAGTTCAGTGCATGCCTGCTAATGAAAATTTTCTCCTTTGCTGACAAATTTGGATGCTTTTGTGCTTGTAACAACTGCTTGCACAGCATATCCTCTGGAGCAAAATATGGTGTGGATCTGCATTTGGCAGAGAGTTTCTCCCCTCTCTCTTGTCTCCCACCAAACTTGGCAACCACTTCCTCCATGATTTCCTATGCAAGTCCATCATTTCTTACCTGGGAACAGGTCTGCTGAGGTTTCACTGACAGCATGGTGAGATCTGCCACCAGCTGCCCCGTGCCTTTGCTTTTACTCTCTCAGCCTACAGATCACTCTGGATGCTCACAAAACTCTTTCTGGGAATCAGTCCTGATTTCTCTTAAATTTCAACTCCTGCTCACTTTGGGCAAGAAGAACATTTTAATATTTTAGATCTATAGGCAAGGATGTCCCCTTGCCCTAAATAGCACAAATCCAGCAATAATTCCTGAGTGCAGACCCATACTTTAAATAAAAATTACCTGTGAATTTTTATTCAGAGCTAGAGGAACAGGATAAGAGCAAGCACAGATGAATTCAAATAGAGGCAAAGTTAATAAAGCTGTGATTTTTTAGAAGTATAAATAAGTAACAACTATTTCACAAATAATGGTTTGTCTGTGTGTTGGTTGCATTTGGGCAGAATGTAATTAAATTTTGCATTTTCTACGGTTGCTTCTACATTTCTTGTAAGACTTAAAAAGAATCCTTTTACTGCCTTCATCCTTCATGCAAGACATCAAAACCAGATCTATTTACACTGTATTTATAACATAGAATAAATACTCCTACAAGGTCTGAGCCTCACTTGGATGAGCTGGCCCATTAACTTACGCTGATGTTGGATCAGGATTCAAGTTGAGTCAGAAGAAGCTTTTCTATTAATTTCCACAGGTTTTGAATGAGATTCTTGAGTGACAACAATTCTTTTTTGAGTGAGTTATCCAAAAGCTCATTAGTGACTTAGGTACATTTCTGTGTTTGGAGTACTTCTCATCATGAAGTGAGAAAAGTCTTCTCATTGTCAGTGAAAAGCAGTAAAGACTTTCTGTTCTGTGCCAAAATCAGTATCTGCCATGACAGTTCAACAAACTCAAACTCCTATGGATTTGACCAAGTACATCCAAATCTACATCAAACATTTATCTGGGAGACAGATTTGGGATTCTAGCCCATACAACAAACTCCAGTATGCTGCAGAAATAAAAACGTATTTAGTCTATGAGCAAAGTTAAAAATAATGGGGAAAAAAGAAAGAAAAAAAAGGGGGTAAAAATCATTGCAATTACTTTTAGAACAGAAGATAAATTTTCTAGAGTATAATTCTTGGAATTCTCCAGATTTACATGGGGATTCAGTTGGGGTTTGGGGTTTTTTTTCTGACTTTCATTCCAGTCAGTCAAAGCCTTACCTTCCTTCTGTAATATGTGCTTTTCAGCACATATTGGACCCTTTTAAAGAACACAAGCACACAGTTTAGAAAATATATATAATAAAGTTTAAGAAAAAAAAAGAAAAAGAGAAATTTTCATAATTTCATAATGTGAGCATAATTTGAGTTCTTTGCTGATTTGAACTGTAAAGAACTGGCACAGTTAACATTTTAATATATATGAGATGACAAGAACTCTATCCTTCCCATGGCATAAGTTTTACCATGCACCTTCCAACACATAATTTCTCAAACATCTGCAGCATTGACAACAGCTTCACATTTCACAGCTCTATGTCTTTATTCATAATTCTTCAAGGCACTTAAGCATCTGACAGTGAAATGCCTTGCATGGAAATAAGTATTAGTAGGGAAAAGTATGTGTTTTCTGTGCAAGCCAGCATCTGGATACTCAAAATACCAACATTCTGAAACTATTGATGTCTCAGCAAAATACCAGAAATTGCACAGATTTGCTAGTGAATGACAGTCAGACAGCAGTGATCCAGCTCTTTGGCCTGTTCTCTTTGATTTGATGATTAAAATTTAATGCTGAGATCAGCCATTTGAAGGCACAGATTTTATCAACCATGCAAGCATAAAGACCTCTGTTACACACTTATGAGTTCCTGACATTTAAATATTTGCAGATTACAGTTAGTGGCAGTGGCACAGTTTAGCAATTTGCCTTATGTTTTCCACTATAAAATTCCATCTTCAGTCATGTTACCTGTCCAAACTGTAACTGGACACTTGCAATTTGAACACCAGGTGTCTGCCTCAGGCTGAATTTCTCCAAAAAGTTTCAGCAAATCTGTTTGCTGACAACAGGGTCAGGGGACAATGAAGTTTCCGTGGAAAAGTGCTGAATTAAATAAAACTGTTTTTCTTCAAACTTTCAGTTAAAAGCTTTTGCTTTATGAGTCAGCTCTCTTGGACACCACAAACTGCCAAACTGGGAGAACAATTTCTCAAGTGTTTCTTCTGTCACACTTGAAAAATTATTTTTAGCAATCATTTTGATTGAAAGATGTGACTATTTTTCTATATAGAAGTTAATGTTTTGAGGTTTTTTATATGTGATGGAATGAATAAAAACATTTGATTGGTGACTGTATGCCTGAGATTTCTTCTCACACACAAAATTTCAAATGCTCATGCAAATCTCTTAAGTCATATTAATAGCATAACATAGCATTATTTTCCTTATTTTTAAACATATTTGGGCATATTAAAACCAGAACTATTTACAATCTACCTTTTTGGGGAACATAATAGACAAATACCTCCACTGCAAAATTCTGATTTCTCCACAACAATTTTTTATTTTAAGTCAGTGGCTGTCAGCTGTGCAACCATACCTCTGGTCTGCTCTTTCAGTAGCACAGGAGTTGTGCTTTTCTGGCTAAATCCTGGAATTTAGAACTACTAAATTGTAGTAGTTCTACATTCTATCAACATCGACTACATGTTGCTTAAAAGTTGTATGAACTGGGTGCTCATTTTGCCAAATAGATGCTTTTAAGCTATTAAGAATTATGTGAGGTTGAATGTTGTACTAAACACAGATGATGTAGAGGGGATGTTTTCCTACTGAAAATCTTGTCTGTAGCTTGCACACAAGCTCCTCCTAGAGGAGCTGAGAATTATTACAGTGTAAGTAAAATAAAACCTTATTTTAAATCTGCATTGTATTTACCACATTTTGCCGATGCCAACAGACAGCTCACAATTCTCTTATCCTGGCTACTCCCACTATCCCTGAACCTTTGGTATTGGCCCAAAATGCCAAAATATTTGGTGTGATATTTTCAGTAATAGCATCGTTCATGGAATTATAGAATCATAGAAACATTAAGGTTGGAAAAGACCTCCAGCATGATCAGGTCCAACCTTTGACCAAATACCACCATGTCCACTGAAACATATGGCAAATTGCCACCTCTGCTTGTTTGTTGAACACTTCCAGTGATGGTGACTCCACCACTTCCCTGGGCAGCCTGTTCCAATGCCTAGCTTTATTCTTTCAGTGAATAAATTTTTCTCAAGATCCAATCTGAATCTCTCCTGGTGAAACTTGAGGCCATTTCCTCTTGTCCTATTGCTAGTTGGCTGGGAGAAACCACAGCCTCCTCTCAGGAGATGTTTGGAGGAGAAAACATCATTCAAAATTCTTTGAGGTGAGCTCTGTGTACACAGAGCCCAACTCTATTCTCAAATAGCTTCTATGTCACCCCTAGGTCCAAGGTGAAGAAAGCTGAGAAAGTGAAGGATTAATGTATCTGTAGCTTCTTCATCATCCAAGTTCATGTGCAGTGTTTGGCCTGGGCAAAAGGAGACAAAGGAATTAAAGCAGAAAAAGGAATGCAGAGAATTGCACTTCACTGGCATGGGTCTATATTTCAGCTGTCCATCTGAAGAGAGACACTACAAGGAATCCATCCTTTTGTAGCTTAAATAACTATTTCATTTTTTTTAAATTATTCCAAATTTATAAGAACAAAAAAAAAAAAAATGGAAAAATCAGACAAAGTTCTGTCCCTTAACAAAAGACAAGCTTACTTAACATTTCATATTGGTTAGGTGTGCTCTTATGAGGCTGTGAAGATGCTGCAAATCATAAAATTAGCAGAACAAAAAGGGGGTAACTCTTTTCTGGAAGACACCCAAAACCACACCCTTCTACCCAATAGAAACTGAATTTCATGGTTTAAAGGGGAAGCTTTTCTTTAGCAAGGTGTTTGAGGTATTGATGTCTGGGGGCAGTAGAACTAAAGCATATCTGACAGCCAGATAAAAATGGATTTTTCTGAGCCTTGGGAATCTTATGGAAAAAACCTCCTTTCAGCTGCAACCTCCTTTACAATATCAAGGGAAGTCTAAAATCAATGTTTCTGCTTTCAATTTATCCACACAGCAGACTGCCACATATGAAAAACAAAATAGATAAAACTGATAGTGTGTGAGACAATCTGGCATGGGGATGAGTGGCAGGAGAGGCAGGAGAAGTCCCCAGACTCAGAGAGGAGTGAAGACAGCACTGGACTGGCTTTATAAAACTAAGCTGTAACCAAGATATGTGTGTGTGTGGTGTGGGTTTGGGGCATAAGGGAAATTGAGTTCAGTTTTGGGAAATGACCCTGTTAAAAAAATTCACGTGTGTGAGTGCACAAATAAAAGGTCAGGGTGTGAGGGGAGGATTTTTAATCCATCTGGAATTTTAAATGTTGTTACTGTAAAATATATGTTTATTTAAAAAGATTCTATGATATGGAAATCATTCTCCATCAAATTTAAATTGAATTTCTAGAATTTTTGCAAGGAGGTTATGTCAATCTGTATTTCCATAGCCATCTGCAGAATGAGAAGTTATGATTAATTTTTAACATACAAATTTTTCTCTCTTTGAATTTTATAATCTGAAATATTTCATAATTGGGAAAGGTGGATGACACTGTAAAGTAAATTCAGGTAGAACTGAATATTTTTAAAGAATTTTTCGTTGCTTATTTTTGCCTGTTATTTTTGATTAGTCTGAAAACTCTGGCAGAAACATAGAAAATGCACATATTAAGAAGTTCTTAAGGAAAAAGAATTAAATACTGATTTTACATTTGTAATACTTCTAAAAAGACTCAGCTACTTACCTGTTCAGAGCAAACAGTGCCACATGTCTGTGCTCAGTCACAACATACATGCTGTCTAATAATTATAAATTTCTTTTTTAGAGAAAACATTAGATAAGGATTCACCGTTAATACTGCTAACACTCATTAGTTTGTAATATATCCACACACTGCATTATGCAAGAGGATAAAAGGATGGAAATGCAGCATCCAAGGGAGAAGATAATAAACAGAAGAAAATCCCCTATAGCAGTTATGATGGCACAGTGCAGAATTCTGAGTGAAAGTTGCCATGACAGCTGCAACCCAATTTCCCTGCAGCTGGCATTGACTTCTCTACCCAGGGAGATAAAGTGTGGGTCTCAGGGTAAGTAAGGACCATGCCATAGTGTTCAGGCAAGGCAGGATGTGCTACATAATTTCACAATATCAGTAGTCTCCATTTCTCATAATTCCCTGCCCTTTACTCAAGAAGGCCTGAAAAAGGAAGTTTGTACCTCAAATGTCAGCCTACCTTTATCTGCAAGAGAACTTAATGCCAAACGTTTTCCTTTAAGTGCCAGGCAGCAGAGGCAGCAATTGACCATAATTCTCTTCAGCTC
Organism: Melospiza georgiana; assembly: GCF_028018845.1. NCBI lineage: Eukaryota > Metazoa > Chordata > Aves > Passeriformes > Passerellidae > Melospiza > Melospiza georgiana. The sequence goes on from NC_080433.1 coordinate 8,500,475, forward strand.
TCAATTTGCAATTGTCCACACAGGCACCCTTGGAGGGAGCAGCACCATGGCTCAGTTTATATCTGTGCCACAGTGTGCAGATTACACTGGCAAATACTCCAGGGTCTTGATTTGAGGAGACAGGTGTCTGCTAAGGAAGGCAGGAGCCTCCTCTGAAATGGAAAATATAAACCCCCTCCCTCCAAATTGTTATAATTTTGAAATTAAGGGGCTCTCAGGCAAAGATATGGGAGCAGGAATAAAAGTTATTTATTAGGGAAGATAATAAAAATAAAATAAAAATGCAAAACAACACAGACAGAGTCAGAATATGACCTGACAGCCTGTGGGTCAGGGTGGTGGCAGCAGTCCCATTCCATGGCGGCTCCAGTCCTCCTGGAGGGACAGGTTCTGCTGGAGCAGTGATCCTGTACAAGGGTGGAGTTTTCCGCTGGGGATCCAGTGGTGGTGTAGATGGGCCTGGTCTTCCTTTGCGAATCCAGTGGGAAAAGTCTGCTGTGGTGTTCCAAATCCCATATTATATCCAGGTAGGAATGCTTGGCTCCTCCCCCTGGGTGGGGCATCTCCCAATGGGATGATGGAATTTTATCAGCCATGCAGGGACACTCAATGGCCCATGAACAGAAGATATCTCCCTGGAGGGAGCATTGGTTGTGGGAGAGATAAAGAAAAGTGCCCAATTAACAGAAGATAACTGCCCCATCTCTAACTGATGGCAAATAGAATACATACCCCCATTTCCAACCCAAGACACCCAGAATAGTACAGTTGCAAAGTCACAGATCCCTTGTCATTTCAGGTTTATCCAGCAGACTGGTGGGATTTCAGAACTGCCTTCCAGAGGACCAGAAACACAACTTGGTGTAAACTAGTTTTATAGATCTAGCAGTAGGATCACATGGCAGGACTAACTAATATTACAAACCAAGAAGCCAAATTTTACCTCGTGGTCTATCTCAGCACACACACAGTACTGAATGTTTGATAGCTGTCAACTGGCTGTTTGCCTGACTGCTTGATTCCAAAGTCACTTTGGAAACTATTATTCCCAAAGTGAAAACAGACAGTACCATTAAGGGCCGAAGATTAAGGTATCACTTCAGTCCCCATGGAAAGGCAAAGCTGTCAAGGGGAAATGGACTTAATACCTGCAGGTTCTTGGTCTTAATAAAGAAAAAAGAGTATAAGCATCAGTGCAGTGGACAAACAAATCCATCTCAGAATGATTGTGAAAAATTTCAGCTCCATAATCCACACCGAAGACAAACTACTCCCTTCCACCATAGTTATTTTGTATCCTGAAGATAATTTGAGAATGGGAAAGCTGCCAAAGTGTGCCAACTGACATAATAAATGGAATAAATCTGTAACTGCTGTTGTCAGGTTGCTATCTTGCCTGACAATGCATTTAGCTCCCAAATCAGGGGCAAAGTGAGCCTTGCAGAACATAAGTTCCGTTTAAATGAGCACAGGAAATGGCATCTGCAGAAATTCCTCTTGTTGCCAGGACTGTAGCTGTTGTATTTTCAAGAAAGTTGTCTCCATTTATCAGGAGTTCAGCATTATCAGTGCATTAAATGGCCTTTCTTCAGAGTCTCATATAAACCACCTCTCTACCAGCAAACATCTTGAAATGCTGGATACGTATCAAAAGCAAGAAAGTTTCTGTCTCTGCATTAATTTTGATTAAACAATTACTGACTTTGCAAGTCAGTAGAATTGCGTTTCCTCTTGCCCTTGGTTTAGAAGGTGCAATAAAATACTGAAAGACAGAGAAATTGCATACCATGTGGCTTAAAAATATTTGGGAGGAGAAGGAGTTATACTTTCTATGGAGCTGGGGAAGAAATTTTCAATCACTACCAGTACATCTGCAGACCTGTGCAGACCCAAGATCCAAACAGCTCTTGTTTTTTTAAGTAAAAATGAAAAGAAACCAAAAGCAAAACCAAAAGAAAAATAAAAGAAAAACACAAAACAAACAGCTGAAAGGGATTGTAATAGTTGAAGAAGCACGAAAAACCCTCCAAAAATGCAAAAATGCCCCGGGTTATTGGTGGGCAATGCTTGCACAAGAGTAAACATGCCAAGTGTGAGTTTTTTGCAAAAATTTGAAGAGCTCTAAGTATTAGATTTGGTGGGGTTTTTTTTACTGTGATCCAATTAATTTTTTTGAACTAAGTTCCATTACATATCACAGGAGAAAAAGAATATTTAATTTTCTAAAGGTAAGGAAGGTCAATTTGTGAGATCTTCATTACATGGTTATTTGAAATAACAGTGGATTTGGTGCTGTAACCTGGAGCCTTTATGCCCTTTTCTCTTTATTTTTTTTTTTTAACACAAAAGAGCGAATGTTATTTCCTTCAAGACTGTTTCTTTATTTTCTCAATTTATATGGCTTTGACCTTCCAAGCTACAATACGTTTGGTGTCATAAATTAGCCATGTACTTTTCAACTTGTCTGAATCCTGACATATTACCTGTGAAAGCCACCTGGAACAGAACAATAAATAATTCCTTTGAGGGGAGATATTCCCTTCTGATACCTGCACTACAGAGACGCATTTGTTGTGGGCTTCCACAATAGCTTGGCTTCACAGTGTTTGCTGCAGAGCACTATCTCCTTAGATATATTGAGAAATTGTGAGCTAGAGCAGCAGTGTCAGCAAATATAGCTTCTTTCCCTCAAAATTGATATGCATAGTGTATCTCTCCTTCCAAAAATGCAACATCCTTAAATTAAAGAATCAGTGTGAATCACATCAGAGCCCACTTCTGCCCACTTATTTATAAGTAGCAACATATGATAGTTTATATGAAGCTAAGACCATTGCTATCGTTTTGATATATTCATATCAGGAATCAGGACACATTTGTTGGCTGCCATGAAAAAAACACTGCATTATTTTCAGATATTCTAAACGCAAGTTAATTGAAATACTGCCAATTTTGCTTCAAACATTTTTTTTTTAGAAAGCCATATAGGACCAATATTAAAAGCTAGGCTAAACACCTCTGCTTTCAAAAAATAAACTGACAGCTTTCTCCTTTAGTGTGAAAAACTGTGATAGAAAAATATATTTTAGTGGATAAATTATCACAGTTCTGTTGATCTCAGCTGACAGTGTCATATTCTCTCTCTGAAGGATTGTCCCACCTTCCCACCAACAAAATACATGTTTCTTGTTTGAGGCAGCTGAAAGCCTGATGGATGTGAGGTTGCAGTGTCTGTGTCCCAAGGTAGTGTGAGAAATTGGTTACTCACTTTTCATAAGTTAGAAAGGTTTATTAAACCTTACCAAAAATACAATAGAAGACTGAATAGAGAAAAAGCTTACAGCGCTGGGAGCAAAGGATATTCCCACCATGTGCTCGCCCAAACAATGGAGGTTTTGACTTTTAACCCTTTAACCCCTCCCAAAGTTCTGTCCGTCAACCCCTTGTTTGCTGTCTGGTGGTGGAGATCTTTCCCTCTAATCTTGATTTCCTGAAATCCAGCCCTCCCAGATGTCCCAACCCTGGCTGTCTCTTGATAACTACATGAGGGGTAAGACATAACTGTAAATCTATAAAACTTTTCTTAACCTATATGCATGGTACCTGTCTGTTAACTGTGAGAGCCAATCATTGCATCACTCATCTATCACAGCAGCAAGGCTGAGTGTGTAATCTCTGGGGCACACATCCATAGACATACAGACACACATGCATGGACACACAGACACACAGGCACACATGCCTAGCTGGCACATGGGTCAGCACAAGCAGCAGGGCATCACCAGCACCCACAGAAATGCACACAGCCCCCACACAAACAGCAGCAGTGTGGATGGCCTGCTCCTCTCCTTGATTTGTGGCTATTGGAATGGAACTCCAGTGGTGGAGAAAAAAAAAATAATAATCACTCTGTTATTATAATAATAGAAACGAAAATATTAATCACTCTGAGGGTGAGCCCTTAATGCTCAGCCTATCCAGTATCTGCTTCCCAGCTGTCCTGGTCTCCCCAGTTTCTGGGACACAGAGATACAGGGCCCAGAGATTTGCAGCTGTGCTCCAGTAGCTGATCTCTTTTATCCTGTAACTGGCACTTTTTATCCTACTTGCTGTCCAGTGCAGTTTGAATTTCACATACTCAGAATAGAGAGCACACCCATAGAGAACCAGAAAGAGGATTTCATGAGAACACAGTGCAAACTGCAATTGTGAAAGGCAGTTTGACAAGTGTAACAGCAACAGACAATTAAGACAATTGTACCTGATCAGCTTGTTTTATTGCCTTTTCTCTCTATTCTTTCCTGCTTGTTCCCTCATAATGCACCTTGCTAGCTCCCTTTCCCACTTCCATTCCTTCCCTAAGCATTCTATAATGTCTCATACATTGCCACAAGTCCTTTAAAATACCCCATAAGAAGTTTAATACAACCCTCAAATACTGCTTCTCCTGGTATCCCAACAGGAGACCTCTACCTGTGCAGAGACCTTTGCTCAATCAACCTCAAGGTGTTCTGAGAGGGAGAGATGGAGACAAGTCCTTGGTTCTTGGTCAGCTTCTCACCAGGAACAACATTCCCACCACTCTCCTTGGATTATCCCAGACTTGTTAAGGGCTCCTCAGTCTGGAAACTTCTGCTGATCCTCACTGGGCCTTTGTGTCCTTGCTGATTAGTTTTAAACCACATAATGGTAATTGGCAGTTCATGATTCCCATGAGTTCTCCCATGAGTACCAGGCCAGTGGCTTTGTATCCATTTTGTGTGTCTCAGTCTTCACCCATCTGTGTGTTTGTGGCTTACTCTTGTCACTGGTGTGCCTGAACAAGGCATGGATGTATGAACCAGCCTGTATCACCAGCCAGGTGCTCATTGTGGTTTTTCCAGAGGGTCCTGGGGAAATGCCTGCCACAGTTCCTTTCCCTCCTTCCTATTTCCCATCTTTTCAACTACTGGTAGTAGCTTTTCTGTTTCTTTTCCAAGTCCCTTTTCCACGGTTCATATCCAAAATCTCCTTCACTCTTTTATCTTTGGAAAGTAGATGAAATAATATAATGCTCTTTATGAAACAGGGCTGTAGCAACTTAATTTAATTCCCTCCATTTTCTGGATTTGGGCACCAAGATATGCAATGAAAATTGTGGAAAGTGTGAGTTATTCCTTTCAAATGTTTCTTTCCATTTCTACATCTGCCATATTTTTAATCACTCTATTTAAGAGACACTATATTTAAAAAAAAAAAAAGGGTAACTTTACTTAATGAATTATGAAGTGTTACCCTATGTTTTCACAGAAATCATGCATGACATATGATGACAAACTTGTCATTTACCAATGACTGATTTGTTACTTTGTGTGGGATTCATTTCAAGATGAAGGCATCTATATTTAGCTGTCTATATAAGCTAGATGTCTAAGACGTTTTAGATCATGGCATTCTAGACAATACAGTCAGCAGAACCTGCCAGAGCAAATATATTTGGAAAATGAACACATGGCTGGTAAACACACAACTGGACCTATGAGGGTAAGTTCAGTTGCAAAAGCCAAATAACATTTATTTCAGCTACTTTTGGATTTCCAAAACTTTCTTATAGGCCAACAAATATGATGGACCGAGAATAGGTCACATTTGCCAAATATTAAACAAAACAAGGAAACAAAAGGAATCATGATTGTTAACAAAACCAGCATAAAATGATACACCAAGAATAAACTCTTAGGGCACTACAATTCCTCTGCCCTGGAGGTAATATCAAACTCTTAGACAACAAATTAGGGTGTTTAGGCAACTGTATTGGATCCCAGACACACAGTGACTACCATGGGATTCTGGGTCTAGATGGAGTCTTAAATTCAGGTACAACTACTTTGAGGTTTGAGACTTTTCTTAAGTAAGGACTTCTATCAATATAACACATAAAAAGTTGTAAGATCATAACAATAATGGTTTGTCCCCAAAACCACCACAACTGAATTAATTCAAAGAATTATTCACTTGTTGAATGACCCATGATCAAATATGTATCTTCAAAATAAGTACCATTGATCTTAAAGTGAATGTCTTTTAACTTCAAGTGGATGTGGAGATCTGAAGATAAGACAGACACAATGTGATCTGGCTCCTAACATAAAACATTGGAAATATTTTTTTAAAGTTTTCAGAGCTTTCAGAAGAAAGGCTGAACTGTTTTTTCATTCTAAAGGCTCGCTTCCAATGAGGTGATGGAAATTGAAAATGTTCAGGTATATTAAAGGGCTAAGAGTGAAATGTTTCTTACTTATTGCTTATTGTCAGAAACCCTTTGATTTTGGTGTTAAAGTCACTCCATACCTTCTATCTCTTTTTCTCTTTGTGAAAGAAAATAATCTTATCTTTTTTTTTTTTTTTTTTGTTTTGTTTCAATGCAAGATTTTATTTTTTAATATAAAGTGAAATATGGAGACGGAAAAGAAACATTTGGTCAACTCAAAGAAATGGCTAGAAATCAGATCTTCAATTCAACATAATCACTATAAGAGAAGCATATCACTCTGATGTACATCTTTAAAAGGCGCAGCTTAACTGGTGCTGTCAGCTCTTACTCCAGCATCTAGGTAGAGCTGTTCCAGACTTATAAAATTAATATCAGTGTTTGGAACTTAGTTTCACTTTGGACAAATTAGTTGCTTTGTCTGATTCCTTAACTGCAAACTGCCCTTTTTTAGCATGGCAGCTATACATACATAATACATGATAGTATCGAAAAGATGAAGGAAAAAAGAAAAAAGAGGGATGGATAGTTATTCTAGGAAAAAATGTTTATTTTACTACATCTGTAACCTTCATTGGAAGAATCCTGCTGTACTTGCAAAAATTTTCTCTAAGACAGGGAAGTTGTGCTGTAGATACTCACATGGGATTTAACCTTCAAGCCTCATAGGAGCAAAAATCCTTTAATATTGACTTTGGTATCTGGTGGTACTGCAGCTCTCTTCTAACAGTTGTAAGAGAAATATCCTTTTTGTCCTGAGTGCAAAATCACAAACTTCTTAAATACAAGTATCTAAATGAGAAAGCAGATTCAGATGCATTTTTTCAGGTTTTATTCTTCTATCATTTGTGTGATTTCAGATGAGAAACTAACAAGCTATGTTCAAAGCAGACAAAAAAAATCCGGAAACTAAACTTAGTGAGTGAGCAGTGAGCAAAGCAGATCCACACACACATGATTAAAGCAAGAAAAATGCAGAATTTGATATTTTTCTTTTACCTGATGTCTGTTTGGTACAGTGTGATTCTTGACGGTGAAAGAGCATCTCCTCACCCAATCTAGAATGGAGTAACTCCAGTAGCTTTAATGGCTCATACCTTCTTTTTGCCTCAGGTTGTAATTGTCCATTGCAGACAGCTGTCTCTCCAAAGGTTATGTTTTGTTTTATTTCTCAATTTATTTATTTTCTATTTCCCAATGTTTATCTCCTGTCTGGACCATTATAAAATGAAGTTTTCACAGGGGCCATGGCACAGTGAATGCAATGGCACAGTGCTCAAACCAGTGTGAGACTGAATTTTTAAGGGATAATGACTCCAAACATTCCCAGTGTGTGGAGAAGCCTGGGTGCTTAGCTGAGGTGGAGGAGCTGAGCTTTTGTGGTGGGGTGATCTCATAGGTCAGAGGGTGAATGGTGGGCTGTGAGTGAGACAGGAGATGAATCCCATGGAGTTGGTGCCTCCTGACACGATAAACTGTCTCCCCTGGCAAAAACCACTGAGTTCTGGCGCCCCCATCCTCCCCTGGGACATTGGTGGGTGTCCTGAGGCTGTTCATCTTTGGTGATGAGTCATAACAGGCCATAAATAATTCATCTTTGGGGTGCAAGGGGCAGCTGTGATGTCTTAGAAGATGTGAGGGCCTCCCAAAGCATCCCTTGATCTGCCTTGATCCAGCATGAGGCTTCCCACCCCAGGGGTACCTGGGCATTCCTGATTGGATGTGGATAACTATAAACACAACAGAATTTGTGTTCTGGGGATTTTCCAAGGATTTTTCTCAACCATTTCTTCAGGGCTTCCCTCACCCTGACAGATCCAGTCTGTGACCACCAATGAGACCAAGACTGCACAGCAGCCAAGTCCCATCATGGGGCCTGGGGGCGATGACAGTCCCACCTCTTGTCCTTTCTCTCTCTTTTGTGCTTCACACTTTTGTCATTTTCCATCCTGTCTTTTCCCTTGTGCATGTCCTTGGGTGATATTTTTGCACTTTCACATTGCAATGCTTTCATGTTGCTATTTTACTACAGATGAAAATATCTGATGTCTATTGCAACCGAATGGTTCTACAGCAAAGCCTGCACGTGTATGTTTACAAGCAGCGATCACTCAGAGCTGTTTCACTCTAATCCACCCCAATGGATCTGGTAATTAAAGATTGGGTTACCCTCATCTTCATTGCCATGGAAAGCCACCCTGGGAGCAGAGGGACCTTGCAGTTCCATGGCAGCACTTCCCACTCTGCTCCTGTGTTTCCTCCATGAATCTATTCAGTTTTGGGGGACTAGTTGTTATCCAGGCAATAAAATCAGGCAAACACTACACTAATCTTCTCAATTATGCAATTTGAAATTTTGCTAGATTGTTGTTCCAGTTGTTTACTCTATCAATTCTTCTAAATTTTGTTCATCTGTCCAGGGATTTGTTGATCTCCATTACCTAAACAGATAATCTCCTCAAATTAATTAAGGCTGTTAGTATTCCAGATGTCTCACTGTGAAAAGATACCACCAGCTTTCAAGGTCCTGTTCTGTGGTGCAAATTATTTTCATGTCATTATCACATACAACATTTTATTTCAGCATGAGATATTTTTTATTTGCTTGTCTTTAATCTACCTGTCTTTACATAAAGTATAATCTTTCATGATTAGAATCCCTTTGAACACAGAAAGCCTGTCATTCTAATTACTGAAAAATACATAAAAGCCAAATATTACATGTTATTTTGTCTCAACCTAAATTCTTCCTTCATCTCTCTCCCACCTGCTAATCATCTTTCATCTCTCTCCTACTTGCTAATCAAAGACAGACAAAAACAGTCTAGTACCATGCCTTTTACACTGTGCTGTCTCTTGGTATAATCTCATTTTAAATTGCAGAGATGCATGACAGGCAAATATGTTATAGCAGGAAAAATCTTTGCTAAAGAACATTTTGCTTTCCTTGAATAAATGTTAACTTGAAACCATGAGAGTTTAATCCTATTGCTTTTGCCCGCTTGATTCCACCACTTCTTTCTCTAAAAGAGTAATTATCATAGTAATTACAAAGTAAAGAAAACTAAATATTTGCCTACTATAAATGATCCTGGAACTTCATGAATTTTAAGAGAAAAATTATGAGGAGAAGCAATCTTTCTGAATAGACTTGATGTATTTTTTTTCAACTGACCAGACATGCATAAAAAACATTTAAAGGATCAGACCTCATCAATTTTGGTTTCAGTTTTATGCCTAAAGACCCTTCACATTTCCCCCTTAATCTTTATACTCTTGACAACAGAAAAACACCACAGCTCCTTAGAATGGCTTGAGGTAAAATACAGTAAAAGATAAATAGATGCTGAAGAATTGTGCCCTAGTCTCTGACTATGTGCTTGGAGATGGTAAACCTATGCATCTTACAATCCTTACTGGACAAAATTTGAAGGGTCCATCAGAGATCTGTGGGTATTTTATATCTGGGGAAAATATTAGCAAGAACTGAAAAATTCGGGTTCTGTTTAGCCTATAATTATCATATTACTCTGGTGACATCTCTGTCTTATCATTTGGAGGAATGAAGTCTGTTTTGTTTTCTTCTCCATCCTGATAATTTAGGTAAGAGTCTAGAAAATAAAAATCTCTGGCAATGTAAGAGACAAGCTATCAGTGAAAGGTGCAGACACATTTACCACTTGGGTAAGAGTCTTGCTGTCTGCAAGCTCAGATGGTGGATGAGGTTCCTGCCATCAGAGCTGTGCTCAGAGGGGAGTTCAAGACTTAATTCTACAATTCAGGCTTGTGTAGCAGTTCAGGACTTCTGTAGTGAAGTTTGCTGCAGCAAGCACTGAGGTCAGACATGCTACGAGGATGGGTTTGGCTACAGGGTGTTTTAGGAGGGGTTTTGTATTTGAACATGGAAATCACACCGGGAACTCACTGCTCAGCCAGATCAAAACTGTACCAGTTTCAGATCTGATACAGGCCCTCTGAACTCCTGCATCCTGGGCACAAAACAAAAGTATCATGGAAATCCAGATTAAACATAGGAAATTGCAAACTGGGATAAATGGAGACTCAGTGAAATTACAGGCATGAGGTAAAGCAATTCAGTTTTTACAAGCTGAGGTGTAAAATATACATGGTCACACAAGTTTATATCAGAAATTTCTCCTATATAGATATATCTATATATCTGTATCTATATATCTGTATCTGTATCTATATCTATATCTATATCTATATCTATATCTATATCTATATCTATATCTATCTATCTATCTATGTATTTTTCTATCTGTCTTTGTAACAAAAAAGTGCCCATGTTTTGGGTTCATAGAATGATTTGGACAAAGTTCATCTAGTCCTAATCCCCCTGCCATGGGCAAAGACACCTCTCACTAGACCTGGTTGCTCAAAGCATGCACTAGTGCACACTTCAAACATTGCTAGACCTGAAACTCTCCATGTTTGAGATTGTCCTGTGGCTTTATCAGCTTCAGCATGAAGCTGCTGTCTCTGTTCCTTGTCTGGTTCAAGTCTGGCTGTCCTCAGTTAATGGAAGCCTGTGATACCTGTTGGGTTTGGCAGGAGGAGCCCTGAGCATGCAGCCTTGGGGTGGACTTTCCAGTTCCAACCCATTATTCTCTGAACTGCCCTCTGTGATACGTTCCCTGGCACAGTGCAGCCCCACAATGTCTCCAGTTTTACGATTTCATACACTGGGCATTGCCTCAGGTACTGGCTCAGCAGCAGAGCAGGCAATGGGGAGGCTGAACATGTGCAGGTTGTGCATCTTGGCCTGCCAAGAGCTACAGATGTGATTGATCTCACTTGCATGTTTCCATTTCAGTCATTATTTCTAGCCCATTCTGTCACTCTGAGCCTAAAGCAGCAATCATATAATGTCAAATTTTTAAAACTAGGGAAGAAAAATACTTTAATTCCCACACTTTTTCTGGGGCATTACTCATTCTCTTTTATTAATTGGCTGGGAGTTGGTCCTCCTTTATCCATTCTTAATTCCCCATTTCTTTTTTTAGCAATATTTACTTCAGCTTCCCTTACCTCGAGGTAGAGTTTTCCCTAAAGTTAGGACATGAAGCAAAGGTCTAGAACACATACAGAAATAAACACCAACAGTTGCAATTTTCAGGGATCCCAAAAGACTGTATAAAGTTTTAAATAAATATTTGGCATCTTGATTATATTGAACATTTAGGATTTACCCAAAAATGCCTTTTTCTAACATAAGAAATCACTTTTGAAAGTAGATGTAGAGTACTGCATGAGATTATGGTGAAGACAAGGTTGTGGAAATTGCTAGTATTGTTCTCCTTTTTGGGCTGAGTCAGAGCATTTCTGTGAAATATTATGTGTCTTGATTTGTCTGCTGGAAAAACTAGAAATAGCTTTAGTATTGCCAAACACCCCTCTGGCTTGCTTGCAGTACTTGCTTAAAATCATTGCTAATCTTTCACTAAGGAAAACTCCAGTGGGGTTCTAATTATGAGCAAGGCCTCCTACAAAACCACCACTTTGCCTAGAAAACCTGAGTGGATATTTTCCACACTACAAGTCCTTCTCATAAATAATTTCCAATATATCTAAGCACTCCTTATGTTCAGCTATAAATGTGGAAAGATTAATTCAGAAGACCAAAGGAAAAGATTCAATAATAACTGGAATTTCTTCCTTGAGTTACCAGAAGCTCCAAGCCACTCAGAGTTCCTGAATTCAGCTTCTGTTATTTATTTGTATGTCTGTCACTAGATGGCAGTGGCAGTATATGTAAAAATCCACCAGAAATGCTGATTCCCCAGCATGGAATTATAGATACATATTTTGTCCAGCAAGGGACAATGAGATTAACCATGCAAAAATGGGAAGATTGAAAAGATCTTTGATCAGTGATTAAATAGTTTATATGTTACATTTTGTTTCTGTCAAGTTCATGTCCTGAAAAGATCTCTTTAATTTTCTTCCACTGATTACATCCAGCTGCTAAACTTAGGATGCAGCAAATGATCTCTAGATAATATTTGTCTGTAGGTTCCACATTCAGTTCAACAAAATTTTTGCCATTGGATTTCAGTCCTCATTACCCATATCAGAATAATTCATCATGTGAGTCATTTAAGACCAAGTGAGATCTGCTGGGCTGGTACAAGTATCTGGTATTTTTCTGCTTGTCAGAAAGAGCCAACATCAAATGCTTCCCAGACTTCTCTTTTGAAATCAGTAGAGGTCTAAATTACCAATATAATTATGCAATGTGTCAGTGTTGTAAAGAACTCACACCTTCCTACTCATCTGGAAAACAAAACCACAAAAAACTCTGATTTGTGCTTTGTTCTTGGCATCAGTTTATAATTTTCTCACCTGTCATGTTTTTGCTGATGAATATAAGATCTCCAAATAAATTTTTAGGGCAGATACTCATGGCTGCAGTGTCTGAATCTTTGTATGGAAAGAAATTAGTGCAAAGTTTTATTTTAGCCACTAGATGGTAGCAAGACTGCACACCTGGAGGAAAGAAAACTAAATTTCTGTTTGAGTTTGTACCAAAAATGACTAGAACTACTTGGGTACAGGTAGTACCCAAGCTGAATTTGGCAATTCAACTTTCAGATGAATTTTACTTGTTTTAGTGTTTCACCTCTACATAAAATCAGTTGTCATCTCCTGAATCTGTGTGAGCAATCTTCAAAATTCAGATTTTTAGTTCAGGCCTGTTTATATTATTTTGATTTTGTGTTTTGTTTGTTGTTGAAAAGGAGAGAAAAAGGAAGGTTAGAGATCAAACCACTGCACATCAGATGAACCTACAAGGTCAGTAATAAACACAAAAACTAGGAACTTAAAACTACCCAGTGTTCTTTTTCTACTGGTTGCCCTCTTCAAATTCATATGATAAAAGAAAATGAATTTTCAAGTTGCAAACTTTGAGAGACACAGGGTTTCACTGGTAAAAGCAAATGTCCATGAGCATTATTCAGCCCCTCAGATAATTTGTTAGGATGTTATCATATATATGTCTGCTAAGAAGGTCTGTTCTTGTTTGAGGGACACAAGACTGACCAAGTTACACATACTGTATCTTAGGCAACTAAAAGATTTGCTGAACTCTGGGTCTTTGATACAGCTCAGAGCTCATGTTTGGGGCTGGTTCAGGTATCTGAAACTCCTGCAGAACATGGAAAAAAATGAGCCATTCCTGGCTATGATGATGGAAGGATCCAAGGACGTTGTACAAACTGCAGAAATATTTCACCATTTTTCAGGGATGGGTCTCAAGAAGTAGCTGTCTTCATTTTCAAGGGCCATTTAGAAAGTGCTCCAACATCTGCCACATTTTAGGAGTTGGCCTGTGCAGGCAGGCGTGATGTTTGGAGCGGATGGAAGGCTGAGGTAAAGCTGCGTGCAAAGAGTTTGGCTTGGGAGAGCAGAGCAGAGCTTTGATTGTGCCAGTATCTCTAGATTAAAGTTTGGCTGTTCTCTAAATCAGTGTTACCATATCTGAACTCACAGAAAGCACGGCTTCAGTGTAGTAAAATTGTCATTAACTTATCCCCCTCCCAATCTTCTGTCATTAGGACTGTATTTTAAAAATCTGTTTACAGTACAAAATATTTCAGAGGTTTGTATGAATCTGGAGGATATAAAAATAACCATGGTTCTGGATCAAATGAGAGGTTTATCAGTATTCTTGGAGCTCCTTAGCTTTTTCAATATATATGTAAAAGGAAGAGATCGGGAGCCCCTTGGTAATGTTTGTGAAAAATGTGTGCTAAACCAAAAGCTGAATAGATTATGAACAAAAATAATTAAAATGGCAATATTCAAGTCTGTAACATAATAGATCCAAGTCCTCCTAAACTTTATTCTGTTCAAAACTTTGCTTGCTAATCTTTTATGATGTTCTAAAGATCAGAAGAAAAGCAAAGACACAAAGGGACATAAATAGAATTTAAAAATTAAGTTTCTGTTTTTAAACTGAAACTTTTGCTATCCACAGGACAATTTTGCAGACGTAAAGGTGTGGGAGCTCTCAGCAACAATTGGAGGGGTACATTTGCTGAAGGACAAGTTGGCTGGCTCTGGAGCAGACATCTCAGGTCTGATAAGAACACACAGTCTCCAGGACTTGCAACCAGCCTGCCAAGGCTTCTATGTGGAGCCTGAAACCAACCTCAGCTCAGAAGTGAACATGTGGAACCCACATGTGTTTACCAGCTAGCTGGGTCTGGGAGAGCCTCTGGCTGTTTATCCATGTGTCTGTCAGTGCACTGCCTTCCTGCACGCTGCATGTCAGGGTGCAGTCCTTTCCTTGTGCTTCTGAGGGCTCAGATTTTTCTTTTGGTGTGTGTTTTTACAGGGAAGAACTTAAAAAGAAAAAAAAAATACAACCAGACCGACTACCTCTCAACACTATCTTAATGCAGTTAATGTATGTGCTAGGGTTGTTTGTATCACTTCATTTTTATCACTCTTTGTGCTTTGTCTCCAGAGGCACTTGGGCAAGAATAATCCTGTTGCATAGTGTCACTTTCTTCTAAACTTTAGCTATTATCATACCAGGAGTCACAGACAGGGAAGTAAGCTCTGCTGATTAGGGGAAATCAAAGATGTTGATGTGATATTCTTTGTTTAGAATTGAAAATTCTTCCTGCATAGCACAGTAATGTGCCGTGGAGACATGCCTTTTCAGGAAATTTCCCCTTTAATAAATGTAGTGATAACTTTATTAACTACTGTTATTTATTAATAACTGCACTCAGTGCTGTGAGTGACTGAACAATCATCAGCTGTGCCCAGGCAGACAGCCCCAGCCTGGCAGAGCTCTGTGTAGAGGAGGTGTCAGCAGGGCACAGGCAAGGGCTTGGGCTCAGGAATATGATTGGGGTTGGATTTCGTCATCAAGGTAGCATTGGAAAGTGATGATATCAGCTGCTAAAGGCTGTGCCTTCAGTGCCTTGGTGAGTGGCTGTGAGCACCCAGCTGTAAATGCCTGCATGGGGACTGATGCTGACTGAAGCACAGCCTGAAGGAGCAGGGAATGAGGCTTGTGACAGCTTTTGGATAATGGGATAGAGCACTGATTTTAAAAAGTCCTTAAAAAGTGCTCTAATTCTGGTACCTCTAAAAGAACTAAGGTTACATAGGGCTTGTTAGCTTTGGCATCCAAGCCACAGGATTCTGATTCCTCACACTATGGAGTAAGACCAGACTTCTGCAGAATTACTCCCACTTGAGACTTGTGCCATCTGTCTTCCAGATTCAATGATTCCTTCTTTCCTCAAACTCCTCACAAAACACCTTTGTTTTTTAGTCTATCACATTGAAGAATATCAAAACTGGGAGAGGCAACACAATTAACTTGCTTTCTTATACTGCTTTATTCCTCTGAGGGACTGCTCTGAGTCCTTCATGTTGATAGAAGAAAGAGTCTATCTGTAAATTTCATGTCCCAATTCTCTAATTGCCAAAAGTTAATATAAATAGGGAGCATTCAAAATGAAAGAACTGACAGAATCTGTGGCCTTTTTTTCTAAAAAAACATGATCTTAGGATCTTTTATGCAGAATAGGAGAAGAGGAAATAGACATTGAGGTGGCTGTGTGACATTAATCTCCATTTCAAATAAGTAATGCCTTGAAGGAGGAAAAAAATAGAATTGTGGTCAGCTACATTGAGGTCTCATCACTCTCATATATCCTTTTAATTTCTTTTTACTTCAATTTATACTGGCTTTTTTCTCCTTTCAGCAACTCTTGTGGCACTTTTTCAACTCCAAGTTCACAAGTAGAATCATTTATTTTAATAATGTCTTTGCTTTAGCTTCTAGTTGAACACCATTTGCAATGTTCCTAAGCCTTGCTAGCTACAGCAGCATTACAGCAATGATTTAATTACTTCCTTCTCAGTATTTATTTGAGACAAAAGCTCCCTGACAAATCTCAGATCCTGTACATTTGTTTTAGAAAAGGAGCATATGTCACAAGTACTAAGCAGCCAGGTACTCCTACTGAAGTATTCCCTAACCACTATTCAATCATGTTAGCAAACTGTGAACATTTCTGGCCAGACTTATTGCACTACCAGCAAAAGAATAACTTTGATGTTCCTTCTTTGTAGGCTTCCCAATCCCTGTTCTTCATAATGAAATAGAAACAGCCATCATATACTACAGATGTATTTGCATAGGACTTCCGCAAAGTTTTGTCCTATAGCACACAATAATCCTTATCTGAGGACAGATAAGGGATCTGGAATGTACAGTTTTTATGAGACTTTTTAATATGGAAAAATAATTGGTAAAATGTGCTTTACTGGAACACTTTAACAAAGCTTTTCAGGGACTTTTGTTCCCAAACTAGTAACTTTTGTTCCCAGAAGTAAAATGTCTCTTCTGGGTGACTGAGTTTCCTGACAGTATATTCTACTGCAGGTGGTATAAATTCATTTAAATTCACAGGATATTCACCTTATTCAATCTGAGCATTGGAGGAGGGAGGAGATGTTTCAGAACACTGAAAGGACAGACCCTTTCCTGCCAAACTTGGCTATTTAGTAAATTTGAAACTCATGTTTTTCGAGTTATTGGTATGGAGAGTGGTGAACCAAAGCAGTCTCACATGAGCTAAAAAACTCCCAACTTGTAGGGGTTGGATACAAAAACAAAAAACAAAAAACCAACAACAAAAACCCAAAAAAACAGCAACAACAACAACAACTACAACAATAAATCCCCCAATATTATTATTGTTCCATACCAATTCAGAGATTTTTTAAAATTATTTATCTTGAGGACATCCTGCTAACCTTAGAAGGGACTAAAACATATGTGAGCATGAAAGCAGAAGAAATCCTAGCAGGAAAGGAAAGCAGGCCCAGCCTTTTAGTCTCTGCACTTCCCACCCTCATTGACTACACCACTTTTCACTACTAGAGGAATGAAACACAAAACAAGGGAGGATTGTCTGTGAGGAAAGGGACAAAGTTTCTCTTTGACACAAGATTCTACAATGATGATAGAGGAATATACTGATCAAACAGGTTAGATAGACACACCAACTTCCATAAGGTGTAAGACTGAAAATACAGGAGTAGCAGAGCTGCAGCTATCTCTGCAGCATGAGAGATTGCCTCATCTCCCAAAACCCTGGAGCCAAGCTTCCATAAGAAGCAAAAGTCCATATTAGGTGGTTAAACAATGAAAATATTCAAAGCAGAAGATGAGACAATGAACCACAGCAATACTGATGTGTTTTGTGATGGAAGGACACCACCCTTCAGACCCTTGAACTGTATATTAATAGTTCTGAACATCTGTTGCCCATCTTCTCAGTGGTAGGATATAAAAGCACTGGATTTAGCTTCTTTTTGTACTGGCTAGACCAGCATCTCAGGGGCCACCCTGAACTGTGCTCTTGCACTACTTTCACCATAATTATTCTTGGTTATCTATAATTAAAACCATCTGAGAAAGCTACAGACTTGAGGCATCTCTGAAACACAGGGAGTTAAAATAGTGATTATGTAAGGTCAGTAACAGTGATGACTATGAAATTTTGTCAGACAAATCTGTACCTTTAAATTTCACCCTCTCTTCCTCTTTTTTGCCAGTAATTTTTCAATGGACATCTATTGAGTTAATAATAAACAAAAGAAATCCCTTCCTATGGTCTCTTCTTGCCATTCATACAAATACATCCCAGAACATTGGAGTAACTTTCCCATGACAGCCTTCATGTAATTTTAGAGTGTGGTGACAGTGCTCAGACTTCAAGGTTTGTTAGGAACCAGCAGGATGCATGGGGCTGGATTTGGCACCTGAAGATGTGGATAGATATTCATTAGAATCCCATAAGTAACTCTGTGCTCGACTCTCACAGCTTCTCATGAATTAATTATCTGATTATCAAAGAAAATCTCAGTAGTTGCTCACCCTTAAGGCATTCTTAAGGTTGCCATTCCAGACATAAGTCTTGATGTCAGAAAGTCTACAGTTGCCATGTATTGTGGAAAAAAAAAAGGTTTTCTGCTTGAGAAATGTAATGCTCTGCTGCCAATTACATACCCAGTCTGGGTTGTTGACAGCTTCCTTTTCCTTTCACACTTAGGCAACATCTCTGGTCACAGAAAATGAAGCAAAGGCCTCAGGAAAGAAAGAGAGAAATTTATTTTAGGGGAGAAAAAATTGAAGCTCTGAGCCAACTCTCTGATGGCTGGTCTATTGAGATTTACACAGGATCTGCTGGGTCTGATTTATGATGGATTTTTCTGGGCCAGAACATCATCTTCACAAAGTAAAACAAAAGAAAGCAGGGGTCATGGCTAAAAAATACTACATGTACTTTCTTCCTCTTCTGAAACTACTCTTCAGTCTGGTGATGGTGATTCTTTATCATACAGGAGAACCATAGCAGTGCTAGCAGGAATAACTGGAGACAACACGGAAAAAAAGTAGGCAGAGATCTGAAACCACAAAAAAAAACCAAAAACAAATTGAGCTATAAAATATGGTAGAAAGAAAAACACTGGAAGGCAGAAGAAGACTAAGACACATAATTAATTAATAATGCCCCATGACATGAAAAGATGTTGGGTTTTCAAAAACAGTGGTAGGTCCATGAAGTTGGGTTTGTGTGCTTACTAAGCAGCTCTTGGAGTGAGGAAACGCTTGCCTGCAGGATATTTGTGTGCGCATGTGGGGTGTTTCTTGGGGTAGGGAAGTTTCCTTCCTTCAAAATATTTTGTTCCCCCAGTCTTGGATCTAATGAGAACCAAATGGTTCCTGGATGTAATTATTTCATAAGATCTGTTGAACAGACATTAGAACTTTCACCTGCTGTAATCTTAGCTCAAAGACGGTTTGCGAGGAGGAGGAAGAGTGCGGCATCCTAGAGCCTTCTCGACTGAAATCCTTCAATTTGTAGATAATAAATCACTTAGAGCTGAAAACCACATTTAAGTAACACCTCATTGAGCCTTTTTAAAAACATTTTCTCTTGGTCTACCACATGTATAAATAGAGTTGAATAAAAATGATTTGTCTTGTTGATAATGAGACTAAAAGCGCCGGTAGCAGAGTAATAATACATGCCTTCAGAAAAATCCTGTTAATGTTCTTTAAAATCCTTGCCATCATTCAGACAATGGAAAGCTGTGTCTTTTGTTTCTTATACTGGAGGAAGGAAATGTGAAAGCAGAAGATCTTCTGTATTTTTTAAAGGACAGATTTATTTGCTATTAAGGAAAAAGGAATGTGTGTTTAAGGGAGTATGGAGGAACACTTTCAGGAAAGTGCAGCTATTGTGGTGAAAGGTACTGGTGTCCTGCTCACTGGACAATACTGACTTAGATATACCAAGATGAAGGCCTTAATTTGAAAATGGAGCATAGAGGGCCATGACAGACATGCCAGGGGAGACAGAGTCCTCTCTTTTTATTTTCTTCTCTTTTGTTTGTTTTTCATTTTATTATTTCATTTTATTTTTTATGTCTAGGGACTATTCTGCTTTTAACTTTTCTTTCAGTGTAGCTTTTCAGAAATTGTGTTCACAGCCAGACCCTCCTTTCCCAAAAAAGGCTGGGACTAGGGATTTTTAAATTGCAAAACTGTAAGTGCCAAGGAAAGGGAGATTGATGGTAAATCAGTTACAACTGTGAGAGAGGCACAAAGGAAAGGCTGCCTCTTCCAAGAATGACAGAAATTACTTTGATGGAAGTGTCTGCAGCAGTAAAAGTTTCTAATCTATATCTGATTCCCCTATAAAAACACCTACAATTGAAAAAAAACTCTGAAAAGTTAAAAAAAAAATTAGAGAAAAGAGAAAGAATGATGATATTATTAGAGAGAAAAGATGGGAAGACTGTTAAGCGTCTCTGAGGAAAGCGTTTTCTTTACTATCTCACACTACAGCTAATTTAATTGATGGTATTTTTGTTGCTTTCTTATATAGACATCCCAAAGTTTCTTTTCATGAAAATTTCTCTATATCCTTAATTAGAACTCAGGCCTCAGAGATGCCCTTATGTCTTGTGAATATATTGAGAAATACTCTGTCAAATGATCTTGCACAGATTTCTGGTCTTCACAATGAGGAGACCATATTGCAAACCAAAGAAAGTACCACAAAACATCTTTCAGCAAGGATATCTTGCTGCATATGCCTCTAGGGTAAACTGTGGGATGTTGTGGTATCCTAACAGAGTTGAAGAGCCAAAGTATTGCTCAGGCATTTCTCAGATCGTACATCTCCCACAGAACTTGCTTCAGAAATTTAAGAAACAGTCATGGTTATTTTTCCATGTCAGGGCATAATGAGGTATGTCACTCAGCCAAGACTTTTAGGAAATGAGGCTGAAAGGCAATGAGCCATACTTAGGACACCAGGAACATTGGCAGTGCTCATTAGAAGGAAGTCAAACCTTTTCCTGGTAGATTCAAGGTACACAGGAGATCAGACCAACATCCTTGCCCAGCTGCCTTCCTTCTGACAGTTCTCAAGCTGCTTCATCGTGCACTAAATCTAACATTAATTGAGTGTAAGTCCATGCAAGAGTGCTAATTAAAACAATGTACCTATCATGTGCTCTCATGCCTTCCAGGCAGTGAGAACACAAGAGACAGCTGCTGTTCCACGTCAGGGTAGGGGAGGATAAGAGGTAATTGACCCTGCAGTTGTTAGGTTAATTCACAAAGGGAAATCTCTTGCACAACTGGTGTTTCATCTGCTCTTGCATAAAAAACAACTGCACCAGAAGCATTCTCTTTATTAGTATACAGTCATGAAGACTAATTACTTAAACAAGGACTTCCACAGGCACAGGAAATAAGGAAGTCTTGTGCTCCATATATTTCTGCTGCATGCCTGACTGACTTCAGAATCAAAGAAAGCACAGGCTCCATTTGAAACTTTTCCTCTGCCTGGGGCCTGCTTAAAAGCTTGTCCCATGTGGGAGATGCATAAATATGAACATCTCCTTTTTACCTCCATTGGGCATTGCATACAGTTTTTGTTGCTGTAGCTGGCCATCCATTTTCACAAAACAGGTAGAAGCTTAATTATATTTGGTATTCTGCTCCCCTGCTGAATTCCTTTAATAAAGTATTGGTTTCAGTGGGAGGAAAAAGGAAGCACAAAATTAGGAATGCACATGGACAGGCACGCTGTCAGCAAAAGCCTCATGGTGCCCTTGAGAAGTTAAAACAGCCACCTGCAGTCTCAGATAAGACAATTTTCTTTAAAAACATGAGACTGTTGACTTTACTCCAAGGGTTCCAAAAAAATTATTTTTTTCTGTAATAAGGAAACCCACAAAATCCTGCAGGAACCCACACAAACTCAGTTGTATTCAGTGTACAGAAGAAAACATAGGCCTTTATATGCTGGCTGAGTGACTTTTAACATCCCTTATTCCTTGACTGAGGGAGGGGTGATGTTACATCCCTCAAAGGTTCCCTCTAAGAAGCACAAGATTATTCTCAATTAATGGCTGTGTGTCTGGTGAAGAGGGCCTAATCCACACCAATTGGATTCAAACATGAATCTGAACTCCCTGAAGGTGCTCATGCCTGAGGTTTTGGTTGTTTTATAGTGATAAAATGACCACCTACGTGTATTTATCTAGATCCCAGACTACTGCTTATGGGTAAAAAGTGGGGTGAGTTTTTCAGTTAAGATTAAAAAAAGAGGTCTTGATCAAATCAAAGTTGCATTTTTCAAATACTTTTCAGTTTGCTTATGGGAAAAGTTCAGAGGAGCTTCTGGAATGTAGAAAGGATTGTTTAACAAAATTAATAGACAAGTTAATACCAGTCCTTTGTAAGAAAATCTCAATCAATGCCTGCTAAAAAAGAATGGTTTTTTGGTTTTCTCTTAATTGAAAAAAAAACCCAGAACCTCCTCATAATATTATAGGGCTACACGCCAAAGGAACCTCTCATCTAACACTGCCCACCAGCATCTCTTGCCTCTTCTGCACCGTGAAGAGGCAAGAACTCATTTCCATGAAAATAATTTTTAAGAACTCAGGCTTAGATATGCAAAGATTCATAGCTGATAAGTAGTGCAGTTTGTCTGAACACTGGACACCTTCTAGAACATCTGAAGTTAATTTGGTTTAGTAATCAAGTAATTGGCAAGGAACATAAATTAAAGTTCTGTTCAGGCATTTCCAAAAGGGATGCTCACTAGTACAAACTCATGCAGTGATTACCAGCTTCAATCTGCTGTTCCCCCAAAGGTGGTTTACACCCCTGTGCTGGAGCATGAAGGGAAGGGAGCATCAGTCAAACCAAAGTCAAATCAAAGTCAATCTGTGCATCAGCAATGCTCTCTGCAGCTGCTCCTTCCTCAGCTGCTGCTGCAGCACTTCACTCCTCACTGGGCAGTTGCCTCTCCTGGCTGAGCTAAGAGCTCAATACCTTCCATTGTTTACATGGGTAAGAAAAAGGATTAGGTACTGCATTTTTTAACTTCCATGGCTCCCATGATTTAATTGAAGTTTCATTGCACTAAGTGATGCTCCCCCTGCCATTTTCTTTGAAACATTGGATCTCAGATTTACAAGAATTTTCATCTTTCATTTTCCTGAAATGATGTTTTACTTCTGATTTATTTAAAATTTTGGATGGGTAATGTAAAAGCAGAGTTGTTACACTCCACTACATGCTAGAATACTATTGTCCTTGGTTTATGCTCTAAAAATAAAGTCAAAATAAATATTACTAAAGAAGAGTTATTATTTGGTGCTGCTGGTTGTCTTGATAAAGTTACATACTTACACAGAGGAAGAACAGAGTAGCTTAGCAGGATATGACTGAATTGCTCTTAGATTAAATTTATTTAATTTAGGCATCAGGAAGCTCTTGAGCCTGAACCTTTGTGTTTTTATGACAAAGCTGAGATATTCTGTCTTCTTCTTGAGTGCCACGTGATAGAAACACAAAGGAATAAAAAGATTTCTGGTAAACAAAGGGAGGAAAGAAATCAATCCACTCTGGGCAGATTTTCAGCCTCATTACTGCTAAATCGTAGAATATTTCTTATATCTTCAACCTAGATAATGTTAACATCTGGTAACTTTTGCATTACTTATTCCTGATTTTCAAAATAGCTGCAGCAAGTGAAAACAATTTTAAGGCATCTGTAAACTCAGGAATCCAGTCTGGCATAGAGATACAGAGAGATTAGGAAAGCTGAAGCCACCTAGTTTCCAGTATTTTTAAATTGCATTAATTGCTCCTTAGAGCAGACAGAAGGGCTTGGATCTGCATTCTAAAGGAAAAGAAAACAGAGTGAAAGAGGAGAGTCAATCTTGGCGTGACTCTATCAGCCCATAAAGTGATATGAAACAGGATAATATGCCAATATAGCTTTGAAGTACAAGCAAAAAGAAGGCAATCCAAATATTTAGCTATTCATACAGTAAGGGGGAGGAGGAGGAGGCAGGAAAGACATTCTGCTCATAGGAGAAAGACTATGAGAGAGATCTGTGCCTTTGAGAAACAGCTGTGTGGTCTGATTTCATCTCTTATTCAAAATAGAAATGGAAGTTTTCCTAAGTACGTGGAGAAAAAGTCATCCAGAGAACTATGTTTTATGGCATCCCAAAATGAGCTAGCACGTTACATGCCACAGAAACACTCAATGGCTTGTCGTGGAATTCTCTGCTCCTTTGAAGTAACTACATGAATTGCTCTTTACTCTGTGGACAGTTTTCCAGTTGTCCTTTATGACTTAATATTAAAAACGTGATGGAAAACACAATATTTGCAGCTGAGGGAAGCCCTTTTCAATGGAGTTCTGCTCTGCTCTTCTTTTTTTGAGAGTATCTCTATGTGAAACAGAGTTGGTTGCCCTCTCCTGTTGCTGGTATTGGGATATTCATCTGCTAGGACCATAAAACCTGCTGACAATCACTACTCAGCCTGAGCCACATGAGTTTCTCATTCACATCTGCCTCATGCCTCAGAGCCTGTATCAAAGGAGTGAAACATATAAAACAAAAAGATTCCCTGGATGAGATCTGTGAGCCAAAAGAAACTTCTGGGCAAAACTGAATCTGTGTTTGGAAAAAGTAAAAGACAAGGCTGCCTGAAGCTAGAGCTGTTAAATTTGAGCAAATCTTGGCATTGCCATAACTAGTTTAACCTTTTAACAAGGAAAAAACCCAAACAAACAAAAAAAACAAACAAGCAAACTAGCAAAATTGGTCTGGCCAGTTAAGAACATAGCTTTTTTTTTCCCAGTTAATTCAGAGAAAAGTATTTCAGGTGACTGGAAACTCTTCAAATGATTGCCCAGGTTGTGACAATAGCAAAAAGAGAACCAAACTCTGGTGGAAAGGAGTGGACCTGTGGAATAGCTCACCAAGCAGGGGTGGGAGTAGCTCTCACAAGCACATGTTGAGTCTCTAGAGACCCTCCCTGGGGTATGGTGGCAGAGCTTCAGAGCCCCTTTTCTCCCAGTGCAATGTATTTTATGTCTTTTACATTTCAGATTTATGTCCAGACACTTCTTTACAGGACTTCGTATTGACTATTTGAGTAGTAAATAGCCCAGAAAGAGGAAGCAGATTCCACTGTCCTTAACAGATACTCAGCATGGGGGTAATTGTAGCTCTGATTAGATGGAGAGGTGTTTGTTTCTAGCATCCTGGATGAACACATATAAATCTACTCAAGATTTTTTTTTTCCAGTAATTTTATATGTATATAAAATGACTGGAAAAAAAAAAAACATAAAGTAGTTCTGCAGTACTTTTATTTCTGGTTGACTTAAACCAATTCTACAGTGTTTATTCATGGTTTTATCACCAAACAGAAATACAGCTACTCATAGTCCTTTTATTTCTGATAGTTTAAGCATAATTACTGAACTTAAAAGGAGAGCTTTTCTCTTTGTAGGCTATACCTTGTGCATGAAAGATTGTGCCTTTAGTTACTTATCTGTCAGCAGCCTACATCAATTATGACTGCCAAGCCTGGAGTGAACAATGGTTAAATATTTTTCCTTGGCTACAGGTATCAGAAATGTTCTTCAATTAGTTAAACTGATGGATTACTTTAAAAATATTTTTTAATAAAGATTATTTATTTATTTATTTTAGTAAAAGACAGCCTATGTTTTAAAGACTGTTGTTTTGTACTGGGGGCTTAGATTTTGAGAAATGTTTGGAATCTGACTTTATGAAACTCATAGCTCTTAAAAGCTCATTTGCCACAAGGTGGCAAACTAAGTCTGCAGGTCCAAATTGAAAACCAGCAAGTAGAGGTGTCAAAACAACTCAGAAAATATTTTCTTTCTTGTGCTTGAGTAGATAACAGTATCATATCAATACCTGGTGTATTGGTACCATGAGTGAGGAGGAGGAAATTTTGTTCTTAAGAAGCAAGACAGCATGCAGAGAGGGAAAGAGGCTTCATCATGCTGATGCTTTTAACTCACCACTTAACTCACAGAACAGGCATTTAAACCTTCCAGGTCCTCCTAAGACAGTACTCTAAATTTCATCAGGAAAAAAAAAAAAAGTCTGTGGAAGTAGCTGCTATTCCAATGAGCAACAATTAACACAGTTATAGGGCTTGGCTTGGTGGAACTAAGTTCTATACCAGTTTGTGTCAAAACATTTTCTCCCTAATAGGGCATTTTGAATGATTTTCCATGGGGACTGGACTTGCATGACATACAAAAGCACAGAAGGAATATTTGTTGAAATCTCTTTTAAAAGAAATAAATAAACAAAAAGAGAATTCCATAGCTAAATGATTCTAAATATGCATGTTGCAAAGGTAAGTCTGAAGTTAAAAGTTAATTTTATTTTTGTATGTGCATTAACTAGAATAAGTAGGAGGTAGTTGGTACAATTGTTAGAGTATCAAGGAGAAAAAAAGCCCAAACAAAGAAACAATAATATCAAAGTTTTTTGTCCTTAACAAAAGGCTTTTGTAATAACAATGAATGTGTCATAAATGTGGAGCTTCTTCTGGAGAAATCTATAAGAAGGGACAGATTTAATTTATTACTTTTTTTGCTTCATTGCAGCTGCATTAAGTAGTAGTCTAGTGCTTGACGAGTTTCTGATTGTAACCATTTAGATCAACTCATGCAATTGCAAATAGCAATCCAGAGGAGCCACTGTTCTGAAACAAAGAGCAAATACAGTTTGAAGAAGTGTTTTTGATATTTTATCAAGGTATAACTAAAATTCCTGAAGTGACCTGTTGGGTCTTTAAAGAGAACAAGCCAAAGCAAAAGGAGAAAAAGAAAGAACATGGCAACAAATTTTCAGTGTATGGAAAGGAAAAAAATATGTCCCTTTGAGCCCAAGTTGTAGGTGAGGATTTTTACAGTACTTCTTAAGTGGTGCTGAAGGAAAAGACTAAGATGATTATTCCTTCCCCTCCTGAGATTCTGCATTTTTTTCCTATCAGGTCCAGTCATATAGTGAGCAAATGCTTTTTGGGCAATCCAGAATGAACACCTAGGGGACCAAGCCCTGAGCTAGCAGGAATTATGTTGAGCTGCCCTCTCAATTTGGGGGGGAGTTAAGTGACAGACCTGTTCTAATGGCTCTACAAATGATCCATGCAGAAGGAGTCTTTAAATAGTTGCTGACAGTTAGTGGATCTTTCCTTCTCATTTTTGAGAAAGCTAATGGGAAAAACAGAAGAAGGAAAAAAATGCTCATCTGTATCATTCCACAGAGACTTTCTTTATCTGCCATGTCAAAGCTCCATAAAATGTACAGAACCTCACTGACACTAAGGAGTTAATGTCTAGGCTGAAATCCAACTTTAGGTCTCCCAGACTTTCCTCTTAAGATTGAAAACTTTAAAATAGTGAGCTCAGCAGTGGATTAGTGTCACCATGCTTTGATAAAAGTTTCCAGTCCTCCATAGAAAGACAAGCTGCATTTACCATATAAATGTACTTTTTGCAAGGAAGACTTTACCCTGAGCCACATTTTCAGACTGAAATACCTAAAACTTTCACCTCTGCATCTGGAGTTTGGTGGCTAAAGGTAAAGTTGTGTCCTAGTAGCTGACAGATTCTGAGTTACTGCTCTGAGCAGCTGTGAGACACATCTGCACATGAGGACAGATGAGTGCAGAAATCCTGCCCTGCTGGTGAGCAGCTCAGAGGTGCCAGCAGGCACAGATTGCTGAGACTGAGTGTAATTACAGTAAAGTTGATAAAGTCTGATAAAGGATGGAAACTCTGCTCAGAGAGATCAGCAAGGCAGAACATGGAGCACATGGCTGGAATGTGATTTCACCTGTAAATGTGAATTGCAGAGATCAAATTATCAGGTAGCACATAGTGTTAGAGAGAATTCAAAGTCCTGATGTACTGCAGACTGAGGTTTTCCACTTGAATGTGCCTTGGACTTACACATCCAATTGTGTGACCTGGCTCTGCATTCAGGAGGTTCAGCTTGTGATCCAGGTGCAGCAAGCAATCAGCAGCATTGCCATTAACCTGTGAGAGAGCACATACTGCAACACATTCTGAATAATAAGGAGGTGGAAACAAAGAAGTGGGATGGCTCTGTTAGTAATGACTTGCTAATCAATTATTCAGAATAAAATCATCATCAGGAAAAGGTATAAAATCTGAGGAAAAGAGGTAGATTCAAATGATGATCAGCAGTGCAGACGATCAGTTTGTTTTAATGAACAGCAGAACTTAACATTTCTGCACTTCCTTGGTGCCAATATGACCAGCAGACACTCCTAAGATGACTGTACTTCTGTGTGTGAATATGTTTTCTATCCTGCCACATACCTATCCCAAGGCAAGCCATAGCTTTTCCTCAAAACACACTTGTTCTAGCCTATGCCTATATGCAGTAGCTAGTAAATAATTGTACTGTGTCTCTGTGCCTGATTCTGCCCTCAAGCCTCCACACTTGACAAAAGAAGCCAAAATGAAAATGATCCAAAGATTTGAGATCCCTAAAAGTGATTTGGAAGCTAAGACATACATGAAAAATCACAGTGATCTTGATTGAATTAAACAGACAGATGTTTTGAGCCCTTGCTTCTTCTAAATCTTCAGGTTTGCTTTTCTTTGATTTTAGCTACTCTCTATTTGTTTCTTTTTGCTGCATATGTGTATTTTGATAGGTATAAAATTACATATTTTCAATTTTATTTCTCCCTGATTATTGTCAGAGAGATTTTCTTGGACAGCCTGTGGAGTTTGTCTTTTTGTGCAAATATGAATGAATGTTTAAATATACCACTGCTGAATGCATTATTTTCATGAAATCTGTTTAATTAAGAACTGCACCTCCCAGTCACACCACATTCATTAGCTTACTCTGGATTTACCCAATCAAGGGATAAAGGCTAATATGGACCAAGATCCGTGTGACTGACAGTGAGGTTCAAATTGCAGTTATAAAATGCTTGGTGTTCCACCTTGTTCCAACTGGTTTTGTCATCTTCAAATGTTATTGTAACCAAAAGGCATTAAGCTGAGGCTTCAGAATTTTTACAAGTTATTCTTTCATTTCAGCTGATTTATGCCAAATAACTGTCCCAGAGCAGGCACATGTTGAAAGAGGAGAATGTGTGCTGGGAGGAAGATCTGCCTCATGTTAGGTTCATTGTGGGCAGAGACCCATCAATCAGACACAACCCTTGAAAAACCCTTCAAAACAGAGAAACTAAGTACCAGACACACCCAAGACCTGCACTTCCAGCTAAAAATTTATTTTCCTACATAGTATGAAATAATGTACATATCTGTAAAAAAAAAGTTTGGAGTTGCATGTTAAGATTGAAACATTGAGAGAAATGAGAGATGTGATTTTGATCTTGTGTTGATTTGTAAGCAAGAATTTCCTATGGAACATTGCTAAATTCAAGTGCAAAGGTCAAACAGCGGAATGAATTCATATTTTCTGTTTATAACTGCAATTTAGCCAAGAAATACATCTATTAGAGCATATGCTGTATAATTTCTAGCATAAAGAAGTCCATCTGACCCCAGTTACTAGAATACTTTTTTCAATTTCTATTGTTTGTTTTTCTGTACAGTAATTTTCCCTGTATATCTATAATATGGATGTGCTATTAGTTGTGCTTCCATAATAATAATAATAATAATATCCTGTTCTCAGACTGTTTTCCCATGTTAAAGCTACCCAGAGAAACTTAAAGAAGGCACCACTGTTGGTATCCTTTTTGCATGGATGAAGAACTTTGCCTTTATATATCTAGAAATAATTTTTTCAGAAATATATCTTACACATATGAGCTAATTTTCTTCTCTGCTCTTTACAATTGGTCTGCCAGTCCATTGATCAAAAGAATGTAACACCTTCTATTACAGCAACTGGTCCAGCTGGGCAGAAAATAGTCAGTAGTTCAGAGAAATCTTTCTTTAGGTTGACAGTGAATAAACCTGATGTTTGTGCAGAGGAGTTTGTTTTGCATTTAGTAGAATTAATATACAAGAGTATAATTTATTGTAAATTCCTATACCCACAACATCAGAAAGAACCAAAGCCTGGAGTAAAGTATAAGTCAGTGCACAAGTAGACAACTTCTAAAATATCTTCAGATCTTTGGCTCCTGAATAACATTTAATGTCTGTGAAATATGGGTACCCAAGTCTCTTTTTCAGAGCAGGCTGAGATCACTTAGGTTATTTTGCTGGGTAATATGTAGTAAAACTTGGAGTTACTTCCATATGCTCCAAGTCTGAATTTGATCCTTCACCTCAAAACTACTTGAAAATTCTTTGTTGGGGATGATTTTTAGGGAATAAGTGATTAATAAATCAAGATATTAAGTACTACCAGCTCCTACAAAGGTTAGAAGTGCCTCAGTTCTGTACCTCCTAACCAAGAGTGTCAATTATTTCACGTCTAAGCTTCTGCTTTATTTCTGTGTTTTAAACAATACTGGACTTTTATTGCTTTTGGCGAGCACTGAACATGTCTTTGATATAACACAGTCCATAATTTTGCACACAAAAGGGATTTTGACACAAAAATTGTAATAGCTTTGGATCAGTCTTCAGGAAAACCAGAGGAGTATTAGGCTTTTATTTTTTGTTTTCTCTACCAATTATATATCTAAATTCTTCCATGAAGAATGTCTTGACAGGCGAGATAAGAAAGATTCATTCTCCCCACAGTGCTAGAAGATTATAAAATACCTTAGTAACAGAGTTTAAAACCACAGAAATATTTCCTTTGTTAGCAGTTGATCCTCTTGTTTTCCCTTTCATTCACGAACTGATGATCTTCAAGAAACAGATATTTTTGAGAAATGCGGAAGAAAAATTAAATCCTCTTGAAAATTCTGCAGAGCCAGCTGCTAACAAAGTTCAAGCACTGCAGGGTAGCCCATTCTGAACTGCGGCCCAAGATTCACTGTTCTGTGGTCTGGAGCTCATGATCCAATTAGCGTTTAGGAGCTTTTTTAAGAATATTTTCAGTTAAGGGACCAGATAAGATAATGTGATGATGTATGGGAAAAAAAAACTTTGATTGAAAATCCATTGATTTAACATTTGGTTAACTGATCTATTCAAGCATGTCTAGATTACAAGAGCTTTATTTTATTACAACAGGGACTCTAGTAATTCCACTGCTCTGGAGTTAGTCTTATTTATAAGATCAAAAACCTATTCTGTTTATTATGATATAATTGAAATAAATAGAGAGAACTCTTACCCTAAAAAGTTTGAAATAGGAGATTAAAAAATATTTTGGAGCAATATTGAAAAATATGTGTTTTGATGTTCAGACAAACCATGCACAACTAACTTGCATTTACTGAGGGCTGAGGTTGTCATCATGATTGGGCAGTGCACCCAAGTAATCTTTTTAAGTGTCCCCATCAGGGAGCACTGTTTGGTGGCTGTAGTTAGGGACATACCTGTCCTTCAGCATATTTGTGATTCCAAATGAAACCAAAGGACATTATTGTGTAGATAGGAATTGTGAGCTATTTAATATGTTTAGAAAAAGTTGTTTCTATGCATTGCCCCAAACTAGGTGAGTGAAATAAGAGCAAAGAGGAAAACTAAACTGCAGAAAAAGCTGGCCTGCTTCTGAGGAAAGAAACAGGTCATCCCTCAGCAGAAATACTGGAGAGAATGTTTTTGGAACATTCATGTTGATCCTTGCTGTTGCTGCATCTTTCCCTTAAGCAAAGCTGAGGGTGCGCAAAAGCTGCTCACCAAAGAAGGGACTGATCACCTGAGGACAGACAGGTCACAGATGGAGTAGAGACATGGGAAGAGCTGTATGAGGTTCCTCCTCCCCCAAGAAGTCTGAAGATATGTTCTGTTAGGTCTGTCACTTGTTCATACATGCTGGGTAGCAGAAAAATGGTCAGATATTCTATCAGGTCAGAATTCCAGTGGGGATTGGAAATGTGTACCCATAGGGATCAGAGAGGTGTATCTGGGAAGAGAGAGAAAAGATGTAAACCTGAAATGGGGTCAGCATGGAACAGCTGTCAGAAGAATGAACATATGTTCCAAAATTATTCCTGTTTCACTTATTCATGTTTAAACCAGAAATAAGTATATTTTAAAATATTTTATCTCAAGTGGTTTGGGGAGGGAAGGGGGAGAAAGGGCAGCCAATACTTTCTCAGATCCTTCAGATTCATATCAGATACATCAATTTAGGGATAAGCATAGTCACATACTTTTATTGGTTTCATAACCTGTTGAAGCTGTGTCTAGTGACTTCCCTGCTTGAAGGACTTGGACACTTGTTTTGAGGTCACACAGTCATTTACATCTTCTTTATGATTCAAGCCTGCAAATATTATGTTGCCATGGATGCTGGCCTTGATACTCCAGGAGCGTTTCAATACAATTTCAAAAAAATCATGAAAGATAAGTGTTTCTTTTATTTATTATTTTTTTTCTAAAACTGGAGTCTGTGGCAGGTACATACCAGGTCACTCAGCTGTTTTCTCCAGCAACAGGAGCAGTGCTGTACTGTTGATATGAGGTGTAAATTCCATGGAGGTGTCACTCAGGACTAACATCTGGTTTTCAAAAGCTCAGGTCAGTAAAGTGAAACAAATTAACTATGCTAAGCCTCTGTTTAAAGGATTTAATATATCAATAAAATAACAAAAAAAGATGCTGGAAAGAGAAGCAGCAAACCATCCAGCTTTGTGTAAACAGAGGTACTGGGCTTAGATGCTGAAAAGACATGCAGAGCCACAGAGGAGTTTTCAAAATCTTCATCTGTATTTCAAAGACAGAAGAAGGTGAAGGGCAATATCCAAATTCCACTGAGGTCATTGGAAAGTCTTGTGTTTACTTTGATGAGGTTGGATCTAGCCTTAAAAATCAAGCTGGTTTCCTCATATTACATGACAAATGTTGCTCAAGAGAAAGGAAAAGTACAGATAGACTGAGGTGTGTAGGCTGTGCTTGGCCAGCTGGCACAGAATACATTGCTGAGGATCATCCTGTGCAAACAGTTCATCTGGATGTCTGAAAATTATTGGATTTCCACTAGTCCACAAAAAATCAAAAGATATCTGAGGTACAGTTTGGGGCCAGTCAGGCTGATGCTCCTGGATCATTGTGGTTCTTGTCCAAGGCATTAGAGAATTTATCTTTTGAAATATTCTGGAAAATAAAGGCCTGTTCCTCCAGAGAGCATCCAAAGCAAGAGTGATCTTTCTAACCTCCTGCATTTTCCCCAGAAGAATTCTGACCTAGAGCACATCCTCTCGCTCAGGGCTTAGCTAAGGTGCTGAGATAGACTTCTGGAAAGCACTTATGGCTCCTCTGCCTGCATTGATTATACGAGCATCCCAAAAAGTTATCTTTGGGTTCTGGAGGCTTCATAGGCCAGCTGTTGCTGATGTTTGGCCCTCTTAAGTCTGGTATGACTTGCCTCTCCCTCTACTGGAGAACTGCTTCCCCTCTTATCCCAGTTACTTATTCAGCTCCACCCGCTTCTGCACAAGCTTTCCTTTTCCATGAGCCAAGCAATCCACTTAACACTTCTGTTGAGCACTACAGTCAATTTGCCACAGCAATTAAAGATTGCTTTTTGAAAAGAAAAAGGAAAAAAACCTAGACCTATCTGCCAATAATAATAATAATAATAATAATAATAATAATAATAATAATAGTAAAGTTACATAGCGTCTTTCTTATTGATGAGCCAATCATAAAAAAAGCCTGACATTCTTTCATAGCTGAAAGATGTAATGAAACCTACATAATTTTCTCCTTTTTTAGGGTTGTGTTTTCCCTAGGTAATCTCCTAGGAATTCATGGAAAAGAGGTATTTCTGTTTTCTAACATGAACCATTTGATGAGTAGAAGGACCATGACCATGGTTAGGAACAATGCACAGAAAAGCAGATTTTTGAAAAGGTTATAAAATGGATGAAGAGTCTCTGGTTGATAAACAAGAGGAGTTCTAGCAGAGGAAATGGAGAAAATTTAATGAACAATGAATAAAGGAATAGTTGAAAAATATGTTTAAGAGCTGACAAGAAGGGTGGGGTTGGGTGAACTGGTGAGAGAAAAATCTTGTGTTATCAGCCAACAAGAAAACTTTGAAGTTACCTTCAAAAGCTGTTTTCAATATTTCCTTTTTCTTATTATCAGCAAGTCTTGGTGGAAAAGAAACATGAACTTTTTAATTGGGAGAGAGTAAAACAGATAGCCTGATATCATTTGTACAAAGGATGACTGCAGTGCAATACTGTTACAGGCAACAGCAAGGCTAATGTCTTTAAGGCAGCTAAATCATGAAATGTTTATCTAACTTACAAGACCCCCACAACTATCATAATTTCTTTTTGTGATTTCTCACTTACCATTCCTTTTCCTTAGATGTCCTGTTGATGTTTCAGGGTTGACTTTAATGTCCTCCCAAAGGAAATAGCTGAAAGATCCAATATGGTTTCTTCTTTAGAAGCCAAGAATGTTTTAGCTCTTTCAACATTTTTTTGCATGGAAATAGGAATAAATGACACATGGAGACTGCTTCATATCACTGTTAACAATTTGACATTACTTTCCTGAAATACTTTATTTATATAAGAATGAAGTTTTAAATAAAGATACATCTCTTATAAAGGGTATTTATATGTGATATTCACTATTTGCCAACAGCTGTAGATTGTGAACCATGGAAAATATTTAGATCATTCTACTACAGCCGTAGGTATTATTTGGTTTCTCTAAGCTTGCTTTGCATCTGATTGGCAAATTTCCAATGTTTCTGTTTTTAAAAGCAGAAGCCTAATAAAAAATGTAAAGAACACTGGTTTAACTGCACTTCTTTCTGATGTTCTAGGGGCAGTTACACACTCTGGTGTTAAGACACAGCGGAGCAGATTCACAAGAGAATGTTGGTGACAAAACAGGTAAGAAATTTGCTTTCCTGATCAATCCCTCAGCAGTCAGTAATACACCCAGGGGACAGGTTCACTACATGTGAATTTGATCAAGCTGCTGTTAAAGTTGGATCCCGGACAAACTGAACTGCCTGTTGAGTGAGCTGCTCGACATCAAAGAGGAGCTTGCACATTACCCTGTTTTCTCTGCTCTACCCAAACTCTTTGTTCTGAGCCACGGCCTTATTTACATGTATTCAAAACCAAATGGAAAATAAAGTTGCCAGCAACAAAACTGAAGTGTCTTTCCCCATCAAAATGTATAAAAATAGCTGCTTTATTTCTTTTAGGAAGCCTTCTGCACATTATAGTACATCTCAAAGTGCTAATTTCTTTTTACTTTTTTTATTGTTGTTTTCTTTCTCTCTCATTTTGCCAGCAGAACATTGCACTGCTTGGACTTGGATAAAGACCATTCCAAGACAGCCTAGATCCCCGTCATGGTGCCACATTTTGCTAATAACTAGTTACTAATATTAACAGATGTGCTGGTCAGAGCACAGCATGCTGCAAATAACCTTCAAGAAGCAGAGCAAATCACTGCAACCTGAGTT
This sequence comes from Melospiza georgiana, assembly GCF_028018845.1. Taxonomy (NCBI): domain Eukaryota; kingdom Metazoa; phylum Chordata; class Aves; order Passeriformes; family Passerellidae; genus Melospiza; species Melospiza georgiana. The sequence goes on from NC_080433.1 coordinate 8,535,687, forward strand.
TCATACATGTAAAAGTAAACATTTGCAAAGGTCTGAGATGGTTATTTTAGTCATGTTGCTCTCACTGTGGTGCCTCTAAAGCAGATCTGTTCTGAAAGGTCAGTGTTTTTACTGGCATTACAAAGAGCCATCTTTCTAGAGCCCTAGTGTTAAGGTTCCTTGTGTTGTAGTAAACTTAGCCTTTGCTCGACTTTTTGTCAAATATGGGGAGAATTTGTTGTTGTGATTTAGGAACTGTGGGGACGCATGAGATGCTTTCACTAATTAACTGCTCCAGCCCTTCTCTTTGCTTGACATGTCCTGAATGTGCACAAAACCATGTTCAGGTTTCAGACCCAGTGAAGGCAGCAGCAATCTGCTTTTGTCTCTCCAAACCCTCAAGGTTGTGTTAGGCTGGTTCTGACCCTCTTACTGTCTGTGAGTGAAAGGACTTCTGTCTGTGGATAGGAAAGCTGGATTGTTACAATAACATTGAAATTAACTCTGAATGGGGTTCCTTTATATGGCTTTTGTGGTGATTTGTCAAGCTAAGGGCTCTTTTCTGATGGGAAATGTGCTTCATGGGCTGCTCTAAAATGTTGTGGTTATTTTAGTTATTCAGCACCACAGCCCACTATTATAACACACTTCTAAATTTTAACAGTGGCTATGCTGATGCCTAACAGCTTTGTATTGTCCATCCAGATCACTGTTGTTGGTGATTGCAGAAGATCTAGAGAAAAGAATGTAAATATAAGGTAAAAACCTTTTGGAACATTGCACTGGAATGACTTGTTGCACCTCAGGTACTCAAAATAATTTTCATTTATAAACACACCTGTGTGGTACCCCACTACAGCCATCATCTTTTGTGTTTTGGGGGGATCGAAACTCAGTGACCTGGGAGTGGAATGATCAGAAGCAAAATGAAGAGTCAGACTCAGCTGTAAGAAAAGGTAGAAGAATGTAAGTCTGCCACTGAGCACACTGAAAGGACTTGGGTGCTTTAATTAATTTCTGTTCCTCCCTTTTCAGGGGATCAAGAAGCAATGGAAGTGTATGAGAAATATACAGGCAGACAATTTTACTTTAAGGATTGATTCCTTGAGAATTCAGGTATGGATTATTGAAGACATTCAACTGAATAATGAAAAATTATATTGTTTTTATACACATATATTTGTTTTTGAAATCTCTCTGGATGATTGGTCACACAAATGTATTTGGAAATTAAGTGAGTTCTTAATACGTGTGTCCAAGTTTACATGGGACTAAAACTTGAAAGAAATGTAAAATTTGAAACTTTCTTTTTTATCTCTTGAGGGCACTTTTTTTCTTTCTTTTTTTTCTGTTGGAACTACATATAACTGCACAAAAATTAATTAGCTAAAAGGAATGCAATAATGCACTTTAATTTGAAATTCTCTTGCTTATTAATGGGAAAATTATTAAAAATCCCATGTACAGTCCTAGAGTAGTAATTAGATTTCAAAATTAGGAGACCAGTAGTTAAGTTAATAAAACCTAGCTAAATTAATAAATCCCTCTACCTATATCATTATGATCCTTGAACCCTTTTTAGTGTGTATCTTCAGGACAACCTGTCATAGGGTGATTCTAGCTCCCTGTTTGCATCTTTGAAATGTCTGGTGCCTGACTTACTGTGTACTTTAATGCTCTTAGGAAATCAACCAGCACATGATGAAGTAGTTACTGTCACAGCCTGAAAATTAAATAGAGACAGAAATCAAGGAAATAGCCTTGCTTAAGCTGAAGGCTTTTAATATAATTGAGCTTTCTGGTATTCACAAGCTATTTTATTATCTTGCAATATATTGGGTTATTACTGGCAAGCCACCAGTGCTCAGTCCTTCATTTGGACGTGTTGAACATCAAATCCTTAATTGACTCAATCCAAAGACTGGATTTATAGCTGAAGTGAAAATGACTTATTAAGTTTCCTGAGGCTAAATCCAGAGCAGCCAGATTTTGGTGCTTAGCAGCTCTGGGTTCCTCCAGCACATGAGAGAGAAATGCCTGGAGGCTTAGCACAGATCTTGGGTGAGCTGTTTCAAGGCTCAGGTCTGGACAAAGATTCCCAACAGGACCACACACCTAAGAACATAACACAAAGGAAACGGATTATTTTCTGCTGTTACTTTTAAGTAAATCCTTCAGGAGTTTTTCAGTGCAGTTTTAAATAGTGCAAGTCATTGTCCATCCATCACGTTCCTTCAGTCGGCTTTTTACAGTTGGATCAGGATTTTCCTAGATGTGGAAATAGTTGCTAGAAATAGCTTCCTGTGTACATTCTCTTTTATAGAGAGCTGTCAATAACCATATGTTACCATTCACTTCACACAGATTATTCCACATGTAGAAATGAGTATATAGGAACCACTGTTTGGTCTGAGGTAGAACATCTTGAGGACAATTTCTACAGTTTCAGATTGAGCAGTTTTTATTGTTCATGCCTGTATATGTGCATACACACATGCATATGTACAAAATAAACTGTGAAATCCCTGATTTCTCTAAGTTTTCTCTACATTGTGCAGCTTCAGCCTTAGAATTCAGTTTAGGAACTGTTTATGAGAGTCCTGTGATTATTCAAAGCAGTGGAAACATACACTGAACTGTTCTTAAGGAAAAATAACTGAATTGTTCATAATGATATGGAAAGGGAATTTAAACTTATAAGTTCCAGCTTGCTGAGATGTACCTGATGTTGTCTGAAGAGCTTAGATTGAAATGATACATTCCTGTAGCTAATTAAAACTGTAGATGGGACTTCTGTTATATTTAGTAATACATAAGTTTTCATTTTTTATGCTTGCATACTGGAATTTGGCTAAATAAGTGAAATGGCAAGATGATTAACTTAGGCTACAAGTCTGTGTGGCAGAAGAAATGGTGGCTAAATAGGTTCAGTTTAACAACTTAAAAGCTTTGGCCTCCATCTGGCATCTTTCCATTCTCAGAGCTATGTGTTGGCCTCTTACAATGTTTGGGTATAAAGCCAAATTGTTTTCCACCTGGGCTTTGGCAAGGTTACATCTTCACCTGGTGCTAAAGATGAGTTACCCTTTGTGGTGTTAAGGAAGCCCATGAAAAACAGAAATCCATTTTCAAGTTCAGGATTCAAATCAGGGTAAAATACAAAGGTATTAAAACTATAAAAATGAAAGTATTTGATGATGTTTCTGTGTTGGACAATGAAATAGTAGATTTTGTCCAAAAACTGTGTACTCCCAAGATGGCAGGACTCACTTGCTGTTTGTATTTTATTAATCATAAGTCCTATCATCAATGCATGTGTTTTCAATTTAACAGTGCAACCCCAAGGCATTGATTCTCCTTGTCTTATTTAGGGTAAACTTTGCTCTTTCAAGTTTACTGATCAATTTGGATAAAACAGGCAGGTTTTTTTAAGTACATTCAAACAAATATTTTTCTGACTCAGTGTTCTACATTTAAAAATAGTTTACATGATAATTGAAATAAAATAGAAGGCCTTGGTTGTTTTATGTTACTTATTTCAAGATTGTTTGAATTGGATCTTCCACATGTGGCAGACTCTTTGCCTTCATAGATTGTGTGATTCAATTACATTTAATGGGAAAGTGGCACCATTTTAGGCACTGCAGGACAATTTGCTAACCTGAATGTGCTGCTCCAGAAGGCTGCATATCTGTCAAAAGTTCTGTCCTGATCTGTTTACCCTATGGAAAGAAATATCTCCAGTACCATCACATATTCCAGTGGTGTTGGGTTAGGTGTTTGGTAGCTGAATGTAGAATTGCTCCAGATTAATTAATTCACTAATTAATTAATCTTGTGTGTTTTGTCCGCAAAGAAGATCAGAGACACTCAGAATAAGAATGTAGAGGCATTTTTCTTAAACCCAAAATATGATTTAAGAAGTCCAGCTTTGGCAAAAAAAAGGATTTGCCTCAATTGCTCTGCTTATATCTTCCTGCCCTCCTATGACAGTTTTTTAGAGAGGCCTTCCTCTGTCTACAAATAAATCAGCATAAAGACTTTCAGCAGATCCATTTAGGGGAATAAATAGAAGTTATGTGGCAGTTAAATTACCTAAATATGCCCCAAAAAGAAGGAAGAACATTTGACTCTGGTTTGTTACTATTTCTTGTCCACAGTGAATGTATGGAAGGCTGTTTCCTTCAAATGACCAAATTGCCTTCTGGATCCTGAACATTGAGTGTTACATCTTGGTACTCCAGTGTCCACAGCTAAAGTCTTTAGACTCCTTAAAGATTTTTGCTGAGCATATCCTCAGTATGAGGTTTTTGCCTCTAATTGAGGTCCTGCCATGACTCAAAGAGAGGCAGTGGAACACACTTACCTTGCTCTCTGGCTGCAGTGAGGTTTCTCCTCAGAGCACACTCAGCCTCTTTTTCCTCTCCCCTACCTGCACACCTGACATGGAGAGGAGCTCTGCTTTTTTCCTCAGGAGCCTTGCACTGAAGCACACCCTGCTTGGCTTCAAAGACCTTCCCTGCCCTGTATTTACCACATTCCAGAAAAGTGCCAGAATTTTCTGGGCTGGAAGCCCTCTAAATTCTTCTTGTGCTGGCTTTCAAGTTTTACATAAAGTGATAAAATATGCATTGGAGCAGAGCCTGCAGTCCGAGTTTTGGTCTTGTTTTACCTGTGTGCTGCAGAATCCTGGGCATGTTCTTCCAGATTTTCTCTATTGTTGTCTCTTTCTTCTCCTTCATACAAAATTAGGCTGTGCAAAGTGGGTGATCTTTCATAGGAGAAGCTGTAAAATTTATATTTTTGAACTAGGATCCCATTAAACATGTGGACTCAAGTCCCTGCAAAGAAAAGATAGCTCTGAACCGGCATTGGAAGAATTAGTTGCCCTTATGTTAAAATAAACCGCAAAAAGCTTTCTGAAACTATGGGAGGCCACAATATCTAGATAATAGAAATTTGGGATCATATAATTTTAAAGAACATATGAGGCATAAACCCAGAGGAAGACATAGCTGAAATGTGGGAAATCAAGTGCAGACATCTGCGTGGTTTGGAAAGAGTTGCTGGAGTAAAGTTGGGCTTATTTATACTCATCTTTATACTGTCAATACCATTGGGTGACTCCTTCCAGAGCCAGGAAGCTTCTGCACTGTCCTTAATATGCTTTGGGAGAGCTGAGGTTCCCTCACATGTCCAGTTTGTGCTTTATCTCAGACCCAGCACAAGTCATTCTCTTGTGTTCTGAGGCTGGTCAGCAGTTTCTGGAGCAGAATAGTTACTGTGGGGAAGTTGTCCATGAAGTAATAAAGCTTATTTTATCTAATCTGGCTTTACATTGAGCCAGCCTCTCTCTGCATCCAGGCCGTGGTTAATCCACCCACCCAAGCAGACTACACAGAACTGAAAGTTGACTGCAGACAAGATGAGAAATAACAGAGAGTAAAGGGATGGTGTAGTTCACTTGAGAGAAATGTTTGTATATGAAGAGTGGTGGAGAGGATGGTGGTGTTCACATTCTACAGTCTGGGCTCATGTGAAATGCTTTATAAAATTCTAGTTGTAGATTTTATCACTACTTATTTAGGATTCAGTCTGTCCTGTTCAAAAGGCAGATTCCCTGAAACATTGAACAATGTGGCAATGAACAGTGAGCAGACTTCATGAGAGAATGCCCTGGAGACAAAGGAGCCATTCTACCTACCTAATTTTGGGAGGCAATGTGAAACAAAGAAAATGAGTTCTAAATCCTGCCCTAAATCATAGCTCTCTTTGTTGAGTTGTGCTGTCATGCTTTGCATAGTAAGGTTTTGTTTGGTGCAACCAAATAAACTCTTTTGTCTGATTATTCTTTCTTATTTTTTTTTTTCCAGGGCAAGAAAAATAACTGTGGACATTAAGACAGTGGTCTTGTTGTGAAGCAGCAATTTTGCAGTAATGCATAAATTTAAAAAACCTAATTCCTTCTCAGTAATTTCAAGCTCAGGATGTGTGTGGTAGTACTCCCAGGCACAAAGTTCATCTGTGGTTTCCTTAATAAAAATATGAACTGCTGTTTATGAAGAGAAACTTGAGGGAACTCCTAGGTTGTGAGGCTGCAAGAACCCAATCCTCTTTGAAATGCAAGGGGGGTGGGTGCCCAAATCCCTCAGGGTCTCTTGGTCTAAGAGGCACCCATATCCCAAGGATTAATCCCCTCTCCACATCCTGGCAGTGCAGACCCTGCCTGAGCAGAGTGGGATGGTCACATATCCCTGCTTGAAAAAGTGCTTATTGCAGCCAGATAAGGAATATTCCTTTGGCCCTGGTTCAGATGGAATTGAAAAGTATGATTTTTCTTGGAAGAAAACTGAATCCCTTAACTGTTTTCTCCTGCCACCACAGCACAGCTACTGATTTACAGCAGCATGAGGTCTACTTTTCCATCTACATAATATTTGGAGAAAGCTTATGGCAACATAACGTGTAAATGAGTATAAGCAGAGGGTGTTTGCTTTTCCTTCCTGCTTGTCTGTACAAAGATGATCTTGACAGTATCTGTTTTGTGTTGAATGCTGCACACCAGGAGTTCTTTACACTGGTGTTTGCACTGCAGGTGACAGCTCCTATTTGCCTACTGGGAATAAAGATTACAGTTTGCACCATCTGGGAACAAGAAAACAGCAAATCCAATCTCCCCTGGAGTAAAGCAGGCACAAGAATTGGTGCCATCAGCACACTGGATGTTTACCAGGGAAACCAGCTTTAAAACCTGAATGAATCTCCTGAAAAATAGTGCTGGGGAGATGCTGTAAATCAGTGTATTTGGGTGATCTAACCTTACCTCTTCCCTAGCGGGCACAGGATTTTTTTTTTTCCTGGGCTGCTCTAAAGATTTCTCGGTCTTCCACTAATATGTCTGGGCTTCCCAGAGCAATGTTTGGGTCAGTATCTTGTCGAGCCAATTCTCTGAGTTTGTATTTTCCCCAATCTACTGCTCATTTCTGTAATTACATGTGTAGCCCTGGGTGTCAGAGATAAGAGATATAGCAACACCGACAACAGAAAAAAATATTAATGAGGTTCAATATTAATGACTGTTCATTTATTCTCTTGTGAGGTTTGATTGGTTGGTTGTTTTTTTTCCCCAAAGCTCTGCTACCTTTCTGGTATTTACCCATTTATTTCCTTTCCATGCCAGTGGCCAGGGACTGACAACATGCTCTGCTGATCAGAGCAAACAGGTTTTGAATTTTTACATGTTTCCAATTTGAAGCATTCCTAACTTTGACAGGGCAAGAATTACAAGGGTGCCTTTCAACTATTTGTAATTTATTACTGCTTTTGTGAAAGAATTAAATGCATTAGCTACAAGCCCAGTCTTGCATTCAGTATAGCTCCAAACCTCTATCAGTCGTAATGTGCATTTTTGCAAACATTCTTTTCACGCAATGTATCAGAGAATCACAGAATATTTTGAGTGTGAAAGGACCCACAAGAATCATCAATTCTGACTCTTAACCCTGCACAGGACACCCCAAGAGTCACACCCTGTGCCTGAGAGCATTGTCAAAATGCTCCTTGAGCTCTGTCAGGCTCAGTGCTGTGACCACTGCCCTGGGGAGCCTCTCCAAGTGCCCAGCCACCCTCTGGATGAGAGAACCTTTCCCTGATATCCAATCTAAACCTCCCCTGACACAACACAATGTAATTTTATGCGTCCTTGGAACACCACTTAGATATTTCACCGGAATTCAATTTAATCATACACTTAGAGAATAAAACATGGCCATACACCAGAATGTTGTTATTCTTCACAGATACATTGAAATCTGGTGCAGCATATGTTTGCCTCTAGTAAAAGTCCTTCTGAAACAAGCAAAAGCATTCAGGGATTTGGTGCTAACATTATAGATATTAAAGCCTTTATCTCAACAAATCATGTCATTACATAAGCACATATCATTAATTAAGTGTATTTTACTGATGGAGAAGATTATTATTATTTTAGACTGTATCTAGATAATTTCTCCCACTCTCACATGATAAGATTTTTCTGCATGGAGTCTGTGTTCCCTCAGTATCCACTCATCTGTACATGACTTTGTTTGCTAGATTAAAAGAAAAAATAAAGCAAAAAAAAAAAACTAAGCAAACAAACAAAACCAGAACCAAATAATCAAAACCAACCAAACAAAAAGCCCCAACAAACCCAAACCACAGCACACAAACAAATAACCCCCATAAAATTATAATCACATTTCTCGGCTTTTTCTGTGTTTCAGTCTGCAGACGATTTTTGTTTCCTCAGACAAGGGAAGTCCCTTTTGCAGTTAGATTGTCATTCTCAGTCATATTTCTCATATTTCAACTTTCAATTACATTGCTGACTTTTTTTCTGAGCTATTTTTAATTTAAGATTTCTTCTTAGAGCAGAGACGCTCTAACAAGACACAATAACCCCAGAGCAGCAAGCATGACAAATAGAGAGGTAATGCAAGCTTTCCACTCACTTTCCTTGGTTTTTATTGTACTCTTTTTTGGTAGGCATAAATCAGATTGAGATCATGATCAGCTATATATCCACAGTGCCAACTCTCCATTTTCATGATCACTGCAGCCCAGGAAGCATTCAAATATTTAAAGTTCATTGCCTACAGTTTTATTATTGGGTATATACATTTTTATTGTTGGTAATAAAGACCTTGTTAATCAGTTTTCTTCATTACTCTTCATTTCCAATGATTTACTGTGTGAAGGTATTTAGGAGCTGGGTGTTTTCAAGACTTTTGATAAAAATATTGGATAACAATTATATATGAACCATAAAAAAATTATCTAGAAACACACCCACATGATAAATTCCATTGAGAATGTGGAAATTGAACCACTAGCAAGGTTTTACTCCTCATAATATGTCATATGTTGATTTTATAATGTGCCTTTTCATAGAATGTTGTGTGATAACAGTCAAGTACCCTGTACAATGTATATTGCATCATTTACCTTTATCAGCAGGAATTTGTAATCTCATTGAAAGATACTTTGACAAGAATTGTTTTCATAAACCCACGTTGACTGACTTTAATGGCATTACCCTCCTTTGGATTTTGAGTAGTAAAGCCCTATATCAACTATGCTATTATTTTTCCCTGTGTCAATGTCAAGTTGTCAGGAATATAATTACCAGATTGTCCCACCTACCCATTTAAAATATTGGCACAATACTAACTTTTTCCAGTTCTCTGGAATACACCAATATGCCAAGACTCATGCAATCAAAATACTGTTATTGTTGTTGTTAAAAGCAAAACAAACACCATTACCCAGAGAATTCCTAACTTTGGTCTTATAAAACTCTGAAACTTTATTTTAACCTAGCTACAAAATTGACCCTCCCAAACTGCCTTCTGTCTGCAGGTGTTCTCGGACTGGAAAGTGTAGTTTATACTACTTTCACTCATTTATACAGTTATTAAGAGTTTTTTAATGAACTACTGAATTAATTCTGCCAATTCACACCCAAGACAAGTAGTTTTATATAGAGGTTTTCCCATAAAAACTAACACTACTTTTCTGTGTTCAGAAAAAAAATAAGCCCAGATATTCCTGAAAATACTTTTAACACACTAGTTGGATCTAAGATGTATGTTAGAACAATCCTCACCACCCCCATCATTTTTTCAGCAAGATTATCTAAAGCCATTGGAACAACTATTTCCTTCTTGTCTGTGGAAAAATGTGTTACCTTTCACAGGAAACCCTGCTTGACTTAAGAGAAGTGATGCACACTCAATTCTCATCAAACAGCACAAAGCTGGCACATGATTATCGTGGGTAACTGGGAAAGCCTCACTGGTTTCCTTGGCTAATGAGATAAAAAAGCAACAACAAAAAAAAAAAAATAGGCTTTAGGTCTTATGTGGTACCAAGCAGGAGACTTCAGTGGGCTGCAGCTCTGTAGGAATGCAGCGTGCATGTAGCCCTGCCTGAGTTCATTGCCAGTGGCAGTGAGAAGTTATCTCACTGTAGTCAGCCTGTGCCATGTTGATGGGATGAGCTGCACCCCAGAACACTTGGTGCTCTCTCCTCGGGTGAGCAAGAGCTTCTCTGTGCTGCACAAACACCTTGAGGATGGCTAGAGTTAGTTTGTAGAGGATTCCAACATGGGTGGTTGTCCTGATTTCGAGCAAATTTGGGAGAAAACCTCCAAAGGGCGCCCCTCCAGAAAGCAAACCCACACGGCCCCTCCCCTCAACTGGTTCAGGAAGGATTCCTCAGAGAGAAGTGGAAAGAACCTGTTTATTTAACAGGCACAGCACCCCCAGCACACAGAATGAACAATACTGGATGACACCACTCTGTCACTGCTCTGAAAAAGATGACAAATTCAGAAAGTCTCTCTGGGGATGGTTGCTCTGTTCTCAGTCCCTCCGGCGCTGGGGCAGCTGCTGCCCAGAGTAGGCCCCGCTAGGCCACAGGGTGCAAACTCTCCGTGTTCCCAGGTCCCAGTCCGGAGCAGGCTCGAGTAGGTCCAAAAAAGGAAAGGAGAAACAGTCCAGGAAGAAATTTGGACTGTTTAGCTAAAGTAGCTAATGAGCAGAAGCAAGAGCAAGCAGAATCAAAGCAGAAGCAAGAGTGAGAGCAAAGTGAAAAGCAAAGCAAAAAGCAAAAACAGCACCATGTACTGCCCTGTCTGTGTGTCCCGCCAGCCGTGGGGGAGCAGCTGATACGAAACCAGAACAAAACTTTCCCTCTTCAGAGCCAGTCTTGAAGGCACAGAACATAATATCCAGCATAAACAGCATACACAAATAGGGATACAACCATCATAATGTCACCCTAGGACAGGTGCCCAATTCCAACATCGTCAGACCCTTCTTGGATGAGCAGTGATCAGCATATGATGCTCGTGATATAAAACAGGGATGTTGGCACTATTACCACCAAATTTGGGTTTAGGAACAATGGGTACATTCAGAACTTGCAAGGAATGCATTAAAGTACCTGTCCATAATTACTTCCCAAATCAGACTATATTGAGGTTATTTCTTTCTGTGGCTTCAGCAAAGTTTTCTGAGAGGAAGAAGAAGCCGCACAAATGAACTCAGAAACTCCAGTCCTTACATTTTCTGTGTGCTTACTTATGAATTATCTCCATTCCTTTTTCTAAGGTTTGCATCACTCTCTGAGGGCTGTTCATGTGCAGTATACAACAATATCCTCTGGATTTTACCCTCATATTTAACAGCAGAGCAGTCAAAAATTAAGTGCAGTTATGCACCAATAGGTATCTAATTTAGATTTGCCCCATATTCTTAAAAAGAGAAGAGAATAACTTTGATGTACCAAATCACTTCTCAGAATAAATTTTTTATCATTTAGGGTTTTGTGGTTTTATTCAAAAGCTTTTAAGACATCTAATGAACTTGAGACAGCTTTATTTCCTGAAGTGATACTGTGAAAATTAAGGTTTGCAAATACTTTCAGCCTCCTTGTTTCTTAAATGACATCAGTCTTACTTTAAAAAGAAACACGACTGCAAATGATCTCAAGTGCAAAATGAAATCAGTGATTAAACTTTTCAAGTGAGTCTTATTCATTCAAAAAATATTTGGACAGTCCTTACTCACAAGCTCGCTTTGTTATTTTTTAAGCTATCTAAAAATCGTGTTTGATTCCTGGTATGTTTATTCAATATAACAGACATATTTCTAGCCTCACCTGCCGACATTGGGTTTTTCTTTCTATTCACTTCAGACTTTGTTGTGAAAAAAAAGCTAATGACTTGTCTGTCTTCATTCATTTAAGGAATTTCTGTTAGTCAGCTCTGCTGAGGAAGGAAGTGTTTTCTAGTAATTGAGGACCGGATCCAAATCCAGCTGAAATGAAGAGTAGAGTTAGTTCAGGAATTTTTCGGTGGAATGTTTTCATCAGGAAATTCCAATTCATTAATGCTTTTCAAAGGACCATGCTGGTTTTGATAAAAACTTCATTAGGAAAATCTTCTCATATGCAGTGTGCAATTTTTGGTCAAAACCAGAAAAAGACATGCTTGGATCCAAGCTACCAAGATGCCAGTGGCAAGAGCAAACACTCCTTTGCTAGAACCAGATTCAGATTCTTCTTTTGCAGTGGACAGGGCAGACATTTAAGTTTGAATTTCTCTCTTCCTTCAGGAAGGCACAGGGGTCAGTGGCTCCTTGCTGCTCCTTACTTTCCTTCTAGTGTGAAGAGGATTACACTCAACATCTCCAGTGTCTGTTGAGACAGAACCATGCTTTTTCCTTGCTCCAGAAGAGATAGCTTTTTCTCTGTATATGGCTCACATTTCAGTTTTGGTTCTCATGAGCAAATCCATCCTCTACCAGGTCTAGGTTTTGTCTAAATCTAGGGTTGCTGCTGTGATTTTGTATACTTGTATTTGAAAATAATTTTAATTTCATAGTATTCAGCATGTAGAATCATATCAAAAGGAAAGAGCTTCCTTTAAAAGATTCCCTCTAGTGCATTGTCCTTTGGTGTATCCATCAATAACTCATCATTTTTACAGAGAGGTTTTAAGGATGAGACTTTAGAAAAACACCAAACAGAAATTCACTGAGAGCAACTCAGCAACGGAAAAGCAATAGTTCATAGGAAGGAAATGCGAGAGAAGCATCAAGTGTGGGAGGAAAAGAGCACAAAAAAGGAATATTCACATCAGAACTTAGGGGTGAGTGTGTTAACAGGAGCACTTACACCAAATAGGAAACAAATCTGAACATTATAAAATGTGCCAGAACAGGCAGGGATTTTTCATTACATAAAAGTAGATTATTTTTCTGTGATTATCCTCATAAAAGTTTTAATTTCTAAATAAATTAGGTCATCAAACAAGTAGATTTCTAGTAAAGATTTCATGGTACCATTCCTCTGTCCTTCTCTAGCTCCCTCTTACAGGATTGTCTTCACCCTGTAAATTTTCAGGCTTAGAAGTCATGTTTAAACATGCTCTCCACCACTTCACAAGTCTGCCTGTCAAAGGCTCCATTTTGCAGTTGACATCTGCCAGAAACTTCAGGTGTCCCCTGTGACTGATTTTATGGAAGTGCAGATGAGGGGGATTTGCTCACAAAGGCTGGACACAAACCTTGGCATAGCTCAGAGCTCACTGGGAACACTGGGGCTTTGTTCAGAAGTTAAGCCTTACCTCTTTAAAACAGGGCTGTTGACTTTTCCCTTTCTTACATACATCTTTTCTGAAGTACCTTCCAAGCAGCACAGAGACAGGAATTTGTATTTCTTTTTTGTATTTTCTTCAAAGATCTCATTAACCTTATGAAGTTACAATGTTGAGTCTGCAACATAATGGTGAGATGCCTTGTAATTCTGCCTCACAATTAAGCTCTCACTCAACAGATTCTCCCAGCCCCCAAGGGCTGTGCTCAGGGAAATCTTAACAATCAGGCGAGTGAAGCACGTCTCTGTGTGACATTAAAGTGGAGTGAAGGAGCTTAACATAAAGCCAAGGTAAAGCAAAGTAGATGAGAGGCTGGCAGCTGAATGAAGGGCTGAATCGCTGGTTTTGGAAACCCTTAGGGCTTTCTTAGTTTGTTTTGAATCTCTGCTGATCAACCTTTTTCTGGCTTCTGTCTTTTCTGCTGTCTGATAGGTGCCAGACAGTTTCAGATGAGCCAAACCTGCAGTGTTTAAGGTCAGGTTTGGATTCAATGTATTTACACCAAATTGTATCTGTCCAGCATGACAGCCCTACTGAACTTTCAGAAAACAAATCCAAAATGTAAACAAAGCACCCAAACTTGCAAATTCTTTTATACTGAATTTAAAATATGGTTTTTCTATTAGCAAAAATACTAATTTGTACTTTTGCAGGTGTTATTGCTTATTAAACATGCACAAAGCTCAATATAAAGTTGCTGGGCCATGTAAATGCAACTATCCTAATTTTTTTTTAAAAACCTTCCCTTTTAAGAGCTGCAGGCTTCCATTTTATCCAATATTATCTGCTAAAAATTTAGAAGTTCTTTGTGTGCTTTTCATTTACAGTCCCACCATAGTAAATGGAGGGGGTTGTTCATCTCTACAGAGCAGTTGTTCACATTTCAGCATTGGTGGGATAAATGTCTCTATTGTGCCAATATTACTCTACTAACTTTTGCCAATTAACTTAAACAAAGAGTTAAGATGAATTCTGGTGAGACTGTGTCCTTATGTACTGTGACCAATACAAGCAAATACTTTTACAGTGTGAGCATCCCAAGAACCAGAGTTAAAGGCAGTTGGAGATGCTCCAAATTCTGTTACCTGAGCAAGTCTGACCTTCCCCATTTTTATAATAATAGTACCATTGTTAACCCACATTTTCAATGTGACTGGAAATATGTATAAAACATTCACCAGTAACAAAAAATATACATGTGGGCTTAATATTTTACATACGTGTCTTACTGTAAGGTACAGTATATAAATATATAAATATATAAATGTCTGCAAAGACCACAGAAAATTTGAAATAGTAGTTCTGACTAGACTGCTTAAAGTAAAGAATCATGCCAAATCCAATGCAAAACATAAACTTAGAGTATCCCACCAAGGAAGAACCACCATGGTAAGAGTAATCATAGGCCCTTGGAATATCATGTTGATCTGTAAAAAAACACATGAAGATGAAATAACACAATTTCCACTGCCTTATAATTAAAACCACTGATGCAGTCACCCCATCCAAATTTTGGGAAACATGAGAGGAGTTTTCTGGCTAAACTGTACCATTTTAATGCATTAATTTATCATCTCACATCCAGATTTTGCTGTAGTGATGCACATCAGGTAGTGTTGGATTAGCAGTGCACTTTACACAGTTCCTATACCTGGCATAGGTAACAGGGAGCCTTTCCAAAAGACAATATGTCAAGACAAATTTGCCAGTTAAATTATCTGAAAAGGAAATGTACAGTCAGTAGCACTTGGCCTTTCTCATGCTAAATCCTTGACATAATCCCAAACACAATAAAACTGTCAGAATATTTCTTCTACTCACTTCTAATAGGACATATATTAATTAAAACAAGCAATGTGTAATAGGATGCAGAACTTGCTCAAGTGTGCTCATGTATTGAATTTCAGAGATGAGAATTCCTCCAGATTTCTGCTTTGCAGTCAAAAATTTGGTTTCTAAGTCTTAGGTTTTAGTGGGGGTGTATGGACTGACTTCTCCCTGTACTCCAGACAGGACTAACTGTACACCAAAGTCAGGTTCAGGTCTTCATTCCTCTTTAATTTTTTCCAAAACTCAGGCCATCAATCATCCAGTTCTCTCTGGCTGGAGCAATGCCCTTGAGCCTTCCCAGCTCTCCAGAGGGGTCTCCTCTGTGAATCATTTGGTTAATGGTCACAAACTCTTCATTTTGTCAGAAAAGGTAACTTGGATCATACAGCTAACCCTACCCAGATGAGTTCTTTAGGTCATTGTAGGAATTAGAGAGGACTCTATAAATAAAATATTGGATGATATTTAGAATACATTTTCCTTCTTCTACAGAGAAGGGCAAGAAAGTGTTTGGCTCAAAAAACCTGAAATCTTCCCATCTCTTCTCTTTCCTTCCTCCTCTGAAAGAAGCTGTTGCCTTGGTCATCCACAGAGTCATGAGTAATCTCATTTCTACTGCAGATGTAGAGTTCTTCCCATTTGATTGCACAAGGCAGGAAGGCTGTAAGTTCAAGTGTTGGTTTCCTGAAGATCCCTTGTCCAATATTTTTTTGGCTTGGAGTGCAAAACCGTGAAATTCAGAAAGCTAATTGTTTCCTTTTGTCTTGTTTTTGTGTGTCCCTCAGTGAAACAGACCTAAATTTACTGTCACAATTTCTCTTAATATAGACTCATTCACAGTGGTTAATATTTGTCATTATTGGTCATGATACTTTCAAGCTGTTTGCTATCTGAATTTCATTGAACAGAAAAAGTAGGTAATGGTAGAAGAACTTTCTTTCTTCATCTATAAAACAATGTACAGTATTCTTAGTGCTGAAACTCCTAAATAAATTATGTTTAATTTCATAATTAAAGTGGCTCCATTTTTTCTGTTGGTCAAATGCAGATGATTAAATATTTTTTTTGAATTTGAACCATAGTGTTTCACCATACAAGCAACTTAATGGTCAAGCAGATAATTATCTTAACTTTAGTGAAGTTTATTCATTACCAGAGGTGTTTCAAGTAACCAGATTCTATTAATTCCAGAAAGGAAAACCTCAGAAGAGCTGATGACCTCAGTAGAGTGAAGAGGCATTTCAGATTTCTTTTCTCCTCCCTCAATAAATGTATTCACAGATTTAGGCAGTATAAACTCATACAGGCTATTGCTACAGTAGGCAAAGAAAGACCTAAACTCAAATCCATTCCCTCACTAAACTAGTTAGTCTTTTTTGTATTTGCATTTGGAAATACCTTTTAAACCAAAGACAAAACTATTCCAGCTGAGATTAAAGCTACAGTGCAAGCATTTCACATTTTAACATCTCTTCTTACCCCCATCACCCAGGGTAGAGGAAAACTGATATATTTTAATTTTCCCCTTGATTCTTCTCAAAGCATGAGTGAACATAACTGAGATTTAGGATGGCTTTATTTTTCATGTTTCTTGGTTTTGAGCTTCAGCTTTTGTGTCTTTCCTGAGCTTGAGCTTGTAATAAAAAAGGCAACACCAGAGGTATGTAAAGTGAAACATATTATGCTGTCTAATCTATTGGTTTTCCCTGCTGTACCATGGCATCCTCCCTGTTTCTCTTCCTCTTTGGTGTTACAGTAAGGCTAGATCCAAAAACAGCTTGGATTTGCTCTCGGAATGGAATCCAGATTGCTGTGCTAGGTGCCAAGGTTTTCTTTGCAACACTAAGAATAAAGAAAAAGATTATGCTAAGCTTCAGAAAAGTAACCCAGCCAGTCCCCTGAGCAAACCTAGTTGATTGGGAGATCTAGGCAACAGGAAACATATTAGAAATACAAGCAGTGTGTTGTCTGAAATATTATCTCTCTCTGGAGCTTAAGTGCATTATTCCCAACTTTTGTGGTTGCATATTTAGTAGTAAGCAAAATAAGCCACAAACCATTCAGTGATCCCAGGATTAGCTGGCATATGACATTTCAGCTAAACCCTCTTCCCCACCACAAAAGAGTAGCCACAACAATATGATCCATTCGCCTGTGCTGACTCCTGAGTCAGACCTGGGCATTGCTTTCAAGAGTGTTCCTTGGCCTGGGCCAAGAGTTCTGCTGCTCCTGTTGGGGATTTGGCTGTGTAAGGCGCTGTGTGACAGCTCATGGGCACGTGCCTTGGCTTTGTCACACTCACTAATGCAGATAGAAATTGTAAGGTAGCTTCATTGCTTCCAAATAAAGGAGGAACAAACCCTGTGTCTTCTCTCTCAAATAATGTCCCTAATTGTGCTTCTTTTTAAGCTGTGATGCTTTTTAAGGGGAGTGAGAGCTCAGATTTTCTCACATCCTCTTTTTGAACTCTAGCTCTCTGAAGTGTGAGTATTAAACTCTGTGCTCTGCAGTTCCTATATTGTACACACATGATAAGACACGTCAGCTCGTGCTCTCTACTTTTCTGTGATCAGAACTTTGAAAATACCAGCTCATATCAGCCTGATTTTTCACAGGCTGAGCTGCAGCATTCTCATCTTCAAAGCTTAAAGTAATTGATCATCTCTCTTCCCTTCTATCTGAACTTTGTCTCATACTCAAATAAGTATCTCATGTCTTTAACTTTTTGCTTGTTCTAGGAAATTTCTATCCCAGAGTTATTTGCTCTCTGTTGTTTTTTGACTGTATGATTGTTTTGACACTGAAGTTCAAAGAGGGAGGTTAGGCAAACATTAATTACTGTTATTATTACCATCCCCAAGGTAGCAATATAGAATATGTAGCATTTCAGTGTAACTTTTTATTTAAGTAGGAAAATGGTGAGCAACTCCAGGATGATAACTGTGAACAGAGTAACCCCACAAGAGGCTGGAAAGGCCACAGATCACCTGCACCTTTCTGCTTTGTTCTCTGTTGGTAATCCTAGATTTAGAGATTGGGATGTCTTGTTACAAGCATGTAAATTAAGAGGATTAAGATTCTTTCAGTGTATGAAATCCTGAGACTCTACAACCATTATTTCATTCTGCATAAGTTGCAGGAACATGATCATGGAGGAGTTCACTTGATGAGAGATTCATAAGAGAATTGAACAGCAATGCAGGACTCTTGGCAAACTGATTCTTGCATCAGCATCCACAGTTGTGACAACCCAGTTCCCAATAAACATATGGAGGAAATTTCACCAGTGACTGCATAACATCAAATATCTGGGCAAGGAGATAAAATAACCAAAGTTGTATAAAATTGTGAATAGCATGGAGAGGGCAATGATGACTTGGTTATTCACTGTTTTCCAGCACAAAAATGAGGCCATATCACATGAAGTTAAGAAATTTGATAGAAACAAAAGGAGATGGTTTCCTGGCAGTGGGTAGTAGTTCAGCAAAATTCCTTGCCAAAGGATATTGTGTACACAAGAAGTTTATGTGGATTCAATAAAAAAATTAGTCATATGCTTAGAAGAGACATCTGTTGGGGGTTACCAAACAGAAAACCACACCAGGCTCAGGAATTCTTGTACTGAAAAGAGCTGAAAGATTTAAAAATACGATGAAGGGAGGATGCCACATTTTTGGCTGCCTGCTTCCTCTTCCCTGGAGTCTGCTTGCATACTCTGAGCTTTGGGTTTGGCTGTTTAGAAGTGCACCAGCCCACTGGGTGATGAAATATAAAAAATCTTCTCAAACCTTCTCCATTCAGGCAGCTTCAGCAGCATCCAGGCCAGGGAGGAGCCCTCTCTGCTGGTGCTGAACGTGGCACTCTGCAGCTGGGAGGCCCTGGGATACCCAGAGCCCTCGTTAGTTGCACAGAGGGTTAGTCTGGGTGCTGTAGTTAGGAGAGGGCCTGGAACTGCTGGGTTTCTTCTTTTTCTGAGGTAGGATACAAGGGAAATTTGTACAGGGAGAGATCTGGGGAAATGATCTGCCATCAGCATCCCCCATCCACTGAGCAGCAGGGATGGGTGTGGGATCCATTCTCCTGATTGAAAACTCATCATACTGTTCAGTTTAATTCATTTTCATGCCAGTTTTATTCTTCCCTTACTTGAAAAATCACCAGAATGAAGTCCTAGGTTTACTCAGCAGGGAAACAAAGTCTGTGCAAATTGTGTACACAGTTCACTGCTGCTTATGGAAGTGAAGGTGTTGTTATAACCTCCAACACAGCCTGTACTGAGCATTTCAAGAACACATCAGAGGAAGGATGGTTCCTGCACACTCAGGCCAGCCAATAACTATTCACATTAAGAGAAGAGCAATATCTTAGTCATCTCTCTTAAACTTGTTGCTGATGTAGGAAATATAAGCAAGGATCCTCTTCCAATATATGGACTATGCCAAGCCTAGATACTCAGTTCTAGTTGATGAAAGCAGGGAGAGGATACAGTTCTGTAAGGGTTGGATATGACATAACCCTAAACCCTTGCTTTACATCCTGCTCTTGGCCCCTCAGACTCCTAAAGTGTACTGCTGGAAATGAGAAAATTGGAGATGGACCTCCCATTTGAACTAGTGCAGCTGTACATGTGTTTTTTGACAGAACTTGGCAAAGATACTGAAATTAAGCCTCCCTATTCCCAGTGCTTTCTCCAAAGCTAGAGATATCTTTGCACTTTCCCTCCTTCTCTCTGATTTTAAACTGAGTGGTTCAGATGAAGTAGGCAAAGCAATGCCTGTTTCGTGCACCCAGAGCAGCATTTGCATGCAAGGTTGAAGTGGCATTTGCATGCAAGGTTCAAGCTTTCTCCAAGGCCAGAGACATTTTTGCACTTTCCTTCCTTCTCTGATTCTGAACTGAATGGCTCAGATGAGGTAGGCAAAGCAATTCCTGCTTTGTGCACCCAGAGTAGGTAGCATTTGCATGCAAGGTTGAAGTTGCATTTGCATGCAAAGTTCAAGCTTTCTCCAAGGCCAGAGACACTTTTGCACTTTCCCTCCTTCTCTGATTCTAAACTGAATGGCTCAGACAAAGTAGGCAAAGCAATGCCTGCTTCATGCACCCAGAGCAGCATTTGCATGCAAGGTTCAAGTTGCTCAGTGGTGTTGGGGATAAAACACTTTCAAGAAGAGTTTAGATGCCTGGAATCTTAATCCATTGAATTTAGTTGCTAAATGTCTTCTGGCATCTTCAGAAGGAGGAGGTGGCTGCACAGGAGTTTTAAGAAAACGCTGATTTGAGCCCCGCGGTTTCCATCGCGGCAAACAAGAGCGTTCAGGGCTGTGCCTGACCCCCAGG
The DNA here is from genome assembly GCF_028018845.1 of Melospiza georgiana. Classification (NCBI taxonomy): domain Eukaryota; kingdom Metazoa; phylum Chordata; class Aves; order Passeriformes; family Passerellidae; genus Melospiza; species Melospiza georgiana. Next base: position 8,556,034 of record NC_080433.1, read on the forward strand.
ATGACCTGTTCCTCTGCTCTGCAGGAAATCCCTTGACAAGCTGTACCAGCAAAGGGCTGGGACTGACCATGGCAGCCAAAAGGGAGGAGAGCTATAGAAAGGTGAGGCAGGGAGCACACTGCAACAGCCGAAGGGTCGCTGAGCATGAAGTGTGCTTTATGTCACTGTGTCAAAATTATCTCCCCACGGGAAGGCTGTCTCCTGACATATAGATGTTATTGCTGTGGAGGGGACTGCCTACTCTAAATCCTCAAGTGGGGGAGGTTAAAAGAGAATAGATCATATTGTAAGACTGGGGTTAATATAGAATAGATCATATTGTAAGGCTTCCTGTGCCAAGGGCAGCTTAGTGTATGTCTGGAGAATAAAAACTTTTAAAATAATTTATTTTCAAAGGTTTCCCCTCATCTATCCAGCAGATTGGAGATATATTTTTGCCTTTAGCTACAACCTCCCTGATTTCCCTGTACTTTTCTAATATAGCAATTTTCATAAGGCCGAAGACCCACCCCCTTCAGACCCTCACTTTGGTAGGACAGAAATATTTTAGTTAATTTGCAGTCTTTGGAATTGACCCAAGAAAGAATAAGTACGCAAAAAAGCAGCCTCAATTTCTGGTATCATAGCAGCTCTGATATGTACATAGTGTTCCTCTTGTCTTGGAAATCCATAGGAATTTTCTAGTCTTTAATAAGAGCAGCATAATTCAGAATACAATATATGTATCTCAGTGTAGATATCTAGACTGGTGGGCTCACGTTTTCCTATAGTTTAGTTATATATCAGCAATCCTGAGACATAATGCAGCAAATCTCTGCTGTTTATGCTAACATTATTACCTAGAACATTGTGAAACTGAAATTGCACTCATTGGGATGAGCAGGGTTCAATTATATAATTAAAGATCTAGTACAGATCTGTATTTTGCAAGTAATTGTGTTACACACATTGAGATTCTCTTTTTATTTTGGTCATCAGTTTTTCTTACACTATATACAGTTGTTTAATTAGGTCAAGAGAGTAAATAGTAGATGACAATTTAAGGATATTTTCCAGATAAGAATTTGGAACAAAATTCTGCAAAATCTGCTAGGATTATAACATTTTAATCTCTTGTTTAAATGGTTTACAGTTCAACCAGAGTAAGACTCATAAAATAGACTGAAACTGAAATAATTCTTACTGATGGACAAAGTTTTGAAGCCAACATCTATACCTGATAAACTAAAAAAATCTTAAGGTCTTATTTACTTTATAGAATTGTATGTGATGTACATAATAGGTTAGATGTTGCATGTACCTGTTTAAAAGCTATGAGAGCATTTATAGTGCCAAAAAAGCCTTTTATTTTTTTGTAAGTTATAAATACAACAGAATGGAAGCAAAATAATTACAGAACATGGCTTTAAAAGTCTAAAGAAATAAGTTCTCATGAAACAATTAGACATCTATTATGCCTTGACCAAACAGGGAGAGGAAAAGCACCTCTAGAGGTCATGTAAGTCCAAGTTCTCCACTGGTAGCAAAAAGTACATGACATTTAGAGAAGTCTGAGGAACTCCAGCAAATAATTTTTGTTTGTGTATCTGCAAAAGCCATCAGCAGCAGAACAGCATCAGGCAGCCTGAGGAGATTTACAGTCCTGGCTGCACAGGGAGGAGCAGGGCTGCTGGTGCATCCTGACAGGGCTGCAGAGCTGCAGCTCTCTGCTGCCCCAAGTCACAGCAGGTTCTGTCTGTGCGCAGGCACTGTGAAATGCAGAGAAAAGGCATTGCCTGATTTATTGAATGCACAGCTCATAGTCAGGATGGACTTCTCATGACAATTACATGTGATTTAGGAGCTTAGGTTAATCTGGCCAGTCTGTGAATTTTGTACCCATGTGGAGTGTGGTTTAAAATCAAAGACAATTTTTGGCTGGCTTAGGTTCTTAACATTACTAAGGAAAAAATCTTGTTGCGCCCCTGTTTTCACAGTGTATATCAGAATATCCATCTACTAGGAGGCAGTATCCTCAGTAATCTCAAGTGGTTTGTCCCCAATTAATTCATTTTCTCTAAGCTAACTTCACACCAGTTCAGAAGTTTATCCACTGATTTTGCTCAAGAAGGACATAAACCAGACATGAACTAACAGTTCAAGGGAGTCCTTTAGACTGACATGTAAATAATGCATAATCAGACAAAAAAAAACTTGTTCCAATTACTGCCTTCTTTCTACTTCATACTTATGAGCATCCCTGTGATGTTTAAATATATGTTGATTTTATTAATTTGTGAGTAAAGACAGTCTCTTCCCAGACTTTTCATTAATGTTAATCCTTACAGTGTTCCCACATCAACAGCTCTTTATCAGAGTTTTATAGTACCCATGTCCCACTTTCTGTTCAGTATTTATTCTTTGAGATTATCTCTTTGCTCAGAGTGCCTCTGTTCCTGCTTTATGACTTGTTTACAAGGATCTCCTTAGCTACACACGTGTTGATGTAAGCTTTTGGATGAACTTTTCAGGCAATCCTCCTGGGGCTGGAATCCACCCCACCTTTTTGCTGAGTGGTGTCCTCCTTTGCAATCCCTGCCAACTCCTCACGTTTTAAAATTGTCATGGGTAGTGTTACAGCAGCTTAGAACTCAGTCCCAGAAATCATTCCTACACCATTACTTGTGATGTAACCTACTGCTCTTGTATAAAAATGGCAATCATATCTTTGCTGTTGAAAGAAGCAGTAAAGTTAAAACAGCCCACAACACTAAATTGTTAAAAGTAGCCTAATCATTACTTTAGATCGGGTAAGGATTGTGTGTTGTACTTTTTTGTGATAAAATAGAAGAGGGAATCAGAAATCACTTTTATAAGCTGCAGACACAGGGTTTTCCCTGCTGATAAGGAAGGGAATTTTTTTGCTTTGGCTGCACCCCCTAAACAAATGTTTCATTGAATCACAAGTTGTCCCTACATTTTTGTTGGGAAGACATGAAAACCAGGATGACAACATCTTACTGCTGAGACACTGAAGCACTCAGACCTCTATAATGGATTTCTGAGAACACAACAACCTGCAGAGAAATTCACAGACTTGCCTTGGATCCAGAATCACTCTGATTTTACTTTGCATACCTAGTTGTACAACCACTTGAAAGGCCCTGAGGTATCTTTCCCGATTTCCAAATGCCTGTCCAGGAGTACAAAATCCTATGCCATGTGCACTCTGTGAAGCCTCAGACAACTGAAATAGAACCTCTGGTCTTCACAAACAGCGTGGTATAAAACACATTATGGTCTAGGGTCAGGAGGAAATAAAACATTACACCTGGAATATTGTGAATTTAGACTCCCAACAGCACTCGGACCCGAGAACAGACAATGCTAAGATGATCTGTCATTATCAACAGCTCTCCCATGCTTTCTCTTAGCTGTACAGATGGAAACCAGAGGATGCTGAAGTTGAATGCTGAAAGCTCTATTGGCAAAGCTTTTAGACTCAGAATTTGACAGATCTTTGGTTTTTAAAACCTGTTTGCAAAATCCAAGGATTTTTTAAAAGGTTTATTTTCCCCTCAAGGAGTCTAAGCAATTGGTGCCAACAGGCCAGCTGTCAAGTCCCAGTATTATATATCTGTGTAGAGAGAAGTTAAATTAGTGGAAAAAATCAGAAGAAAGATTTCAATGTTGAGATTTCTGAAGAGTTTGCATTTGTAATAAGGGGGTAGGGAAAAATCATTGGCTATTATTCATATCTGGTTCTGGTTTCTCAAATCTGGCTTAACTGGACCAATTCAAGGACAGGCCACACAGCTACGGCTTTGTCAAAAAGGAGATTATTAAATCTTATGGACTCCAGAATAGGTAATGAATTAACTGTATGCCATTGACAATCTTTAATAATACAAAAAATAACAATAAAACTATTTTAAAATCAAGATGAATACATAGAATCCATTAATATGATCTCATTAACTCCATATAAAAAGGGCCCATGGAATTTTGAATGCTAATGATTCAGTGGACAATAGGGAGTTTGAACGAGATGGATTATAAGGACAAACTATCTAGAACATCTGCTAATTTACCAGTCTTAAAATAAACTTATGACAACAGCAACATGTGCAGTCAAATCTGCCAAGTATCAGTTATTTATGAAGTGTAGCTGAAGATTTTGTATAATTGCTTTACAAGAAATAGTATTTTTCCAAAACCATATCTGATGGAAGGATCAGACCATTTCCCCTCATAGTCCAGCCCTTCACTCTCTGGGCTCTTATGGTGGTGGTAATTGGATGATCAGTTGTGCAGTTACAATCATTTATTCAGTGTTCTAAAGTAAAACTGTATTTTGCCCCAGTCGACTCTATAGCCTCCTCCTCTGTGAGGCAGAACATTGAGATTTTGCTCAGTGTATTGTCTTCAGCAACTTCCAAAGAACTGGTTCCCACCTGCCCCTGAAATCTAAACATAAAACAAAAAAAAAAAAAAAAACACAAAAAAATAACCAACAACCTCTTTGTTTGAGAATGGTTGAACACCTGAACAAAATGTTCAAAGAATCCATGGAGTCTCCATCCTTGCAGATTGTCACACCCAACCTGGGCACAGCTTGCCTGAGCAACCTGCTTTGGGCAAGGCAGGTGGGCAAGAGGCTCTCCAGAATTCCCATCCAATCTCAACCAGCCCTGTCATTCTTTTATTCTCACTAGCAACAGACACATGTTATCCTCTAAAGGCTGAAAGGGAAAAACATTCTTCTCTTTGCTTCCAATATGACAGCAAAATGTTTTTCCAGTGATAAATGAGATTCACCAGTTTACACAGGAATGCCAGATTTTTGAAAAACGGGGCCTGCAGATATTTGGGCAGCTAAGTATTACAGTTTTAAAAGTGCTGAACTGGTCTCCCCAAAGGGCTATGAAAATCAGGCCAGTATTGGTTTTGCAGCCAGGAGTCCCAGGTGTATCAGGTGGTTCCTTCACTGTTGAACCCTCATGCAATTTTAAATAAACAACTTTACTGGTCCTGTCTCCCTGATAGCCTGAGACTCAGGCAATCATCTGCATCATTGAAGTGAAACACTTTCTCAGCTTTCTCCAGGCAAAAAGCAAATGGGTTAAAATTAATCAGACTTTGAAGGCAGGGGGAGAAAAAAAGGGGTCTGGATAAAGAATTAACATTCTGAAGTGGAATTTGAACTCTGAAAAACAAGTTTGTTAACTAGGGCCAGGTGACAAAATCCTTACTCGCTCTTCCTTGCAAGGTGTCTTTGTTATATTGCTATAAATTTAAAATGCATTCTCCAATTTGGAGGGTTTTTTTGGTTTTTTGGCTGGACTGAGCAGCATTGTTCATTAATTGTGATCCAAAAATTGGAGGTTCCTACAAATGCATTTTGTGAGATGAACTATAGGTGTTAGGATCCTGATCAAATTCTCTTCTCACCACCACTTTCTTTTGAAAAAAAAATACAAATACCAGAAAGATATCAATCAGTGTTTATGCCATACCTTAATGGTGAGAGCACTGTCTGTAACAATTGCAGAGCTGAGTTTCATTTCCTGTTCAGTCTGAAAGGGTCCAAATTCAGAAATTCTCCATCCTAGGGAAGTTCCTTAACTCTGTGGCTGAGCTGGGAACAGTCCAACACTTTTGCATCCCTCTTTTTAGTATTATGCTATTAAGCAAAGGCATGAAAGATTTATGAGCTCAGCAAGCAAAACACTAAAAGAAGTTTAGTCTTTCAGCTGAAAATGAAGAATTTTATTTTGTTTCCTGCCTTGGTCCCTGTTTAAACATTTTTCATTAAGCAGTTGTTAAATGGAATACAGAAACAGGAGCCCAAAGCATCCTGATGTTTTCCATTCAGCAGGGATGGATTCTTCTTTTAAAGCACTGAGGAGGAGGCCATGATTCCAAGGGTTAGTTTGCTTCCTAGCAAGCATGAAACCTGGGTTCTGTTTTAGCATTAGGGATTCAAAATTCCTTTCCAGAAGACTGCCTTACCCACAAAGACATATTAGGTATTTTAGAGGGAATAAGCATTGTTTTCCAGTTGGCCCAGTGTGCAATTCACAGGCCAAAACCAAGCACAAGCAAAATGGAAGTTACTTCATATTACAAACTGGGGGCTCAGAGAAGACCTCATTTCTAAACTCTTTCCCCCCCCATTCCAATGGTACTCTTTAATCTAAACTGCATAAACAGCTAACAGAGCAGGAAATTGAACTCAGATGGAAGTTGAAATCATCTGAGGTGAAAGAAACTGTGAAACCAGAAGGTCCTTTCTTTTGTTGGAGAGTTACATGAATGCTCATCTGTTATGGAACTGCTGGCATAAAGCTGGCATGGTACAATTTAAAAGAGGTGGGTCTGAGTTTTTGTTTACCCAAAAAAAAAATTTCACAGAGCTGAGATTTGGAGTGAATACAAGCAACTCCATCCTAGCTCTGCAGACCACAGGTTGGATGGTGGCAGAGCACTCAGGTCCACACTTGTGATTGATGTTTTTGATAGGTTACTCCTGGGTATCTTTCCATTTCTTGTGTAGGTTCTGATTTGCTGTAATGAGACACCTCATTCTCCCACCCAGTTCAGGGCACTGTGGTTTTTTAGGTCCTTGAGGGAGACACCCAGCACTGAGAGAAAATGTGGTGCCCAACTTTGAGGTGTCTCCTTATTTCACCAGTCCAGGCTTCAAACTACATTTGTTTTCTTGCCTGGTGGATGGCTCTAATCATAATTATTTGTGTATTTTTAATACATATGCACAATTCTTTGAAGATTTCTGTATGTTGACTTACAGCAAACCTATTTTTTAATCTCATAGTAAATCTCCTGGTCCTCATTAAAATGAATAACTTACGTTTATAGGGGTATAATTCATTTTGCATTAAATAATACAGCTACAGAAAGAGCTACAGCTGTAATACATCTTACAAGGTAAAGATCAACAAAAATGAATCTTATGTGTTGCACCATTAGCAAATCACTGATTCTTTCTCCAGGTGGAGGCAGGCATCTCAAGAGGGGAAAAATATTTCTAGAATGACAGTAATTTAGTTCAACAGTAAACATGCAGTAATGAATTCCTGGATTAGAAGAACATGGCTATTTTGCTGCAGAAATTAGCCAAGTTAGTTGGGAAAATTATTTGAATGCTGTCACAAAATATCCCAAATGGCACCAGAATCTAATAAATGCAGTCACAGTTTTCAATCCTTTCTTCATTGCTCTGTGTATGAAGTAGAAAAGGATTTGAAAGGAAATTGATGTCAAGAGAAGTGAGGGTGCCTTGAAAGCAGAGCTCCTCATGAACCTGACTGCATTCTCATGGTTCCCAGATGCTTATCTCCTCACCCAGCTCAAACCAGCCCATCTAAGGCATATCGATGTATCACACATAGTAATTAAAGCAAGCACAGCTTAGGGGAGATAAACTGAAAAACCCTGACAGCTCCTCAGCTGGTTTAAATCAGCACAGATCCATGATGTCAACAGGCTTTTGCCAATTTACACAAGCTGAGAATCATGTCCCGTGTGTCCACATTTCATCCAAGCCCAGTTTGGACTCACTGCAGCTCAAGTGTGAGATGGAGAAGATGTTTCTGAAAAGCCACTCTATTCCCTTCATCCCAGACCATCTTGGTTTCAGAGTGGCTCCTTGCCTAATTTAGGGGACAGCCCTGGCTGCTTGGGTACTCTTATGGGTGCTGCAGTGCGGCAGCTTTCAGGTCTACTGATGCACAGGAAGAGCATCACAGGGAGGAGACAGAGTGAGGAGGTGGAAAAGGTGAAAAGAAATGAAAGAACAATCAGGCAGTTATAGAAATAAAATAAGCTTTGCCACTAAGTTTCCTGGACAAATCTGGTTGGCTTTAAACTATCACCCCATATTTTTCCTGAATAACTTCTGAGCCTTGGTGTTTCACATTCCAGTTGAGTCACCACAGAATTTTGTGCCCATCTGTTTATCCATGCATTCTCCTGATCTATTCCCTCTGCAGCAGCACCAGAACAACTCTACAATTTATTCCTGTGCCTTCTTGGTTCTCCACACTCCATCACAATTTTTTTTCATTATTGAGAAAAACACAAAAAAAACTAAACCCAAACCAAGATTTCTCAGCTGTTCCTTCCTTAATGGTGTCTGCTGTCTGGATTCACAAAATGTTTTTAATTAGTGATCACAGTCTCCTGATGTCAGAACAAACTATTTGATGCTTGTCAATTATTTTCCCTGCTTATAAGGAGCCTTTGTGGCCACAGACAGATCTATTTATTTCATAACCTTTTCCTTCCAAACAGTTCCATTTTCTACAGATCTTTCTCCATCTTTCATTCATTTTATTTTTTTCTTTCAGTTGCCAGTATTAGTGGGATATGGTTGGGTCACTATTCTTCTATGTCACCTTCATTTTTGTTTCCCACTGAGAATGACGTAAAACAAATGGACCCAAAAGCTAGCGTGGAAAAAGAAAGTTTATTTTTGCTTTTTAAATCATGCATATTTATTTTCTGAGTTTCATGACAATGAACAAGAGACTTAATCTGTGATCCATTTAAACTTGTTTCAGTGTTTCCAGTGAGAAACTTCTAAATAAAGAAATAAACCATCTGCTTTCTTCAGGAGAATTCTGAAAAAAAACAAGTAATTGTTACGATTTCTCCTTCATTAGAAATCAGTCTAGTTATGCTACTCTTGCTTGAATTTTATTTCAAAAAGTTGAATGAAATTCTGTATGTGCAATGGACTGTCCATTCATCCCACATACACATATTAATGACAACTTTCATGTAGTTCTGGTAGTTGTCATTATTCTGTGAAAACTTACATTAACTTCCTATTCTTAAATTCTGTTGTTTTATTATCAGAAACATTCACCTGTGGGACTGCCTTGAGAGACCAAAAACAGTCCATTATTTATTAGCCAGGAATATTTGAGATCAGCAACTCTGCCTGCAATGGATGGAAACAATGCTGAGAGCTGGAAAGTGACATAAGGATTTACACCAAGCAGCAGAGCAGCCTGACACTTTTCTGCTTTGTTTACTGCCATCAGTGCAACATCCAGATCTCACACACAGTTTTCATTAAAGTTGATGGGAGATGTTTCAGTGGAGACAGACATGAGGACATGTTTACCCCAATGTGTTTGACACATGCACAGCCATGCACCAGCCCTGGCAGACACTCTCACGATATCTCACCAGGCTGTCTTTGAAATGAGTACATCTCTATAGACAGGGAATTTGCTGGATTTTGTCTTGGCTAAAAACCTGCTCCTCGGGTTGCTACTAGTGGCACACTTTCCTTCAAAACAGCTCCCTTGTTTATTTTGTTTCACTGGTTATGATACTCCTGCAGAAAAGAGACAGAGACAAAAGATGAAAAGTGAACCAAACATCTAAAAACTTGAAAGCTAAATTTAGATTTTGATTCTATAAACATGACTCAAGGTTGTCGAAAAATTCAGAGAGGAAGGTTTGTCTTGTGTAAAATTCTTGACACTGTTTTCTACAGACTCACACATCTTTCAGAGCACACCTCTCATTTCAAAAGGGGTACAGGAACAATCTGTCTTTTGCATATACCTCCTACTATAGTTATAGTATTCTGACATTTCATACCCTGAATCTTGCTTGCTGTTGAGTGTGCCCCCTTCAAGTCAGTGGAGTTTGTCCTGGATAAGCATTAACAGAACATGACCGTGAATTTACCTCTGTGTTTATTTCCTGAAAACATGAAATTAGAGACAGAAGAGACACTAAAGATACAGAAAATGAAAATACTTGGGATGCACTTTTTTCCCAATGGCTACATATTACATATTGAAATATGCTTCAACTATTTTACTGCTTTGCTCAGAGATGATATGCAGTGATAGTTTGCAAGGGGAGAGAAGGTAAAGACATGCCAAAGATATGCAGAAATAAAAACATTTCCAGTCCAGAGTTTCCTTATTTTTTTAGCCTCAGTCCTAAAAAAATATGTATTTTGGCTAGCAGGTTTTGCTTCAACCTACTTTGAGAGCAACCTTTAGCATGATCACAAGCAGCCAAATACAAGCTGTTACAATGCTACTGATGACACTGGTTTACATCCATGTTGAATCTGGACTATGACTGTGCAATTAATGAAATAATAAATTGAATAGTATACTCACTACACTAAATATCATTTTTAAGCCAGAAGAAGAAATGTAAAAAAATCTAACATTGGGTTGAAAGACTTAAATTAGCAACAGTTTTCCACTTTTAACAACTGGAAATAAGATGTCATATACAGTTCATCTCATATAATGTTAATATATATAAGCCATGCTAAGTACTTAATTCTGCTATGTATATAAGAGTACAATTCACAAGCATAATTTCCTAGTGAATTGATAGTGTTAAAAGTTATTTATATCTGATTTAATGAATTTATGTAAATATACAAGCTTTTGTATAAGACAATTAGCAAGCAAATATTACTTTGAAAATCCTGCAATGTGTATTTGCTCCTTAATAGATTTTGCAAATAATCTCTCTCATACTTTAACCATGTCAACTTCTACTTTCCAGCATGTGCACTCACTCTAGAGCAAAGCTGGGCTTTCTGTGGCAGTGCCTGTTACCTAAATACTTCTGTGAGAAATACACCAAAGGGAGAAACGCAGACATCTGGGGAAATGGGTGTCTTGTTTTGCATGCCTGGGAACAAAACCTATTGTCAGGAATTCAGATGTGTTACACTGTGTAGTGCTGAGCAAGAGCTCCTGTGCAGGTCTGTAAATGTCACAGATCATATCCAAGATCAAACCTGGTCCCAAACTGTTAAGCTGTGCTTTCACCAACACCCTGTACTCCATTCTTTGTATCTGGATATTTTGAGTTTTAGTAGCGATATATTTTTCCAAAAGACCAGATGGAATTTATTATGATTTGAACTATTAGAGCATTACAAAAACATGACCTTTTCTTAGATTATGCAGCTTTCTTAACTCTTTGCACCATGAATTCTGTATTTCTGTATTTTAACAATACAATTATAACTAAAAGTTTTAATCTTAAAGAAAAAATGAAAAGGATACATTGAAGTACCTGAGGTTTTCACATGCCTAAGACCTAGTTTTGACTCTAAGTGCACTGCCTCTGTATCTTGGATGAAGCTGTTTGGTCATTTGATGTTTGAGTTGCTAAAGTTAAAAATTTACCATCTGACACTGATGTTTGTTGACTTGATAGCATGAAAATAGGGTCATGTTGGAGACACAGAATCACAGAATCATTAAGGTTGGAAAACAACTCCAAGATCATTGAGTCCAATCATTAACCCAGCACTGACAAGTCCACCACTCAAACTTGTATCTGAGCACCACAGCTGCACATTTTGGAACATCACCAGGGACAGTGATTGCAGCACTATCCTGGGCAGCCTATTCCAGTGCCTAACCACTTCCAGTGAAGAGGGTTTTTCCTGATATCCAATCTAAACATTCCCAGGCACAACTTGAATCCATTTCCTCTTGTCTTTTCTCTTGTTACCTCAGAGAAGAGCCCTGGCTACACCTTCCTTCAGAGAGCTGTAGAGAGCAGCAGGGTCTCCCTTGAGCCTCCTTTTCTCCAGGCTAAACAACCCCAGTACACAGCTGGCCCAGTTCTTCACTCATTTAGGGTTTTCCTGCTAAAGGTTAACTAAAGAGTATATGACATGGAAATGCAAATTCAGTGAGTTACCACTGGAACAATCAGCTTTCCCTGGGCAAGAATTAGGATAAATTAATAAAGTGATAAGTGATCCCCCTGTGTCACCCTTACTCCAAAACCCAAGAGCAAAGTATCCAAAGGGTAAGCATTTCAGGCAGGGAAGAATTTTCAGCTGTTCCAGAGAAATGAAATTATGTCATAATTGCAGTTGCTCAGAAGACATGGAGGCATTTAGTGTGAGTGAAGGAGAATGAGTCAGATCCTTAGCTGCTGTGCCATTGCACAGGACTGATTAGATTAGCTAATTACCATCACTTGGTGTTACACTCAAGAGAGCAATAATCAGAATTGATTAAGGAACAGGCAGCTTTACATTCAAAATTGGTTTTCATTTCACCTAAATTTGATATAAAGGGCCATAGATGAGTAAATCAGCTTAGGAGTAGCTCAGAATAAGAAACAGTTTTACAATGTCTCTTTTTCTTCTCTTCATTATCCAAAATGTCTGTGCACTTAACTTAAATCACATTTGTCTTTTAGACCACTGCAACAAAATTTTAAAAATTTTCACCCAACAATTTTAAATTTGTAAGAGGCTTATGAAATAGACTGGTAGCCTAAATTTAATGCCGATGAAAAAGTGTCAATACTAGAAAAAAATAGCCCTGCAAGTCAAGAGTGAGAAAAAAGGAGTCAAACTGCTTATGGTCTTTCCAAAACAGGCATTCCCAAAAATTATGCCATTGCAACTAAAGACAGTCGAAAATTTTAGGTCAAACTTTACCAATTGTTTGAAGTAGGAGTAATATATTTAATTTAATTTAAAATATTTTTTCATGTTTAAGTTATTTTAAAAGCCTTTTTCCTTATTTTTTTTTTCATTTCCAAGCAAACTATTTTGTTATCTTGGAGTGGCATGATTTCATTGAGAGACCCTTGTAAAGAAGGATTCTGATATTTTAAAAATTTCCCCCAATTGCCTCCAACTTCCAGTTCCTTTCCAGCTTTCTCAGTCACCTATGCCTTTTTCCCTTTTTCTTATTGTTGCTAAGGTGCAGAAAATAACGCCTTGTTTTAACATATTTATATATTTGAATTCAGCAGAAACTTCACATTTGGGGTGATCTTAATATCTTATTTAAAAGAAAAGGTAAAAATGGTACCATGGAAAGTACCAAAGAAGAAAAACAGACAAATTGTCAATACACACATACACAGAGTGAAGACTCAACATTGTTGTTGTTACACAAAGTTTTACTCTAATTTTTAATAGGAAATGGAAAACCTGTGCAGAGAAGATGTTTTGCCTGAGAGCTCTGGTCTGGTCAGAAGAAAGATCCCAGCTCTGGCACCTCTCAGGACAGGTTAGGGTCTTCTGCAATGACAATGACTTGAAATAGATAATTTAGAAGGGTTTTTTTGAGTTTCTGCACTGCTATCCATTACCCAGGCCTATTTTAAAATAGATTTATGCATGTGTGCATTGCAAGCAGATTTCCAAATTAGATTACTTTTTTTCCCCTCTCTATGTTACTTGGAACAACTTGCCAGTGAAAGGAGTGTTTGTTAATTGCCTTAAAAGGGGTATTTCCTATTACCACCCTGCTCCTTCTGGAAAAAATATATTTAGCCTGATTTTGTCAGTGTCATACATGTTGGATCTTTTTAAAAACCTGATAACCAGATTACTTGAGAAACTGGAACTCTTCCAAGACAGCCGTTTCAAGTTTCTTGGTAAATAGTCTGTACATTGTATATATTTGCAAAATGTTCATTATTTACTTTATAAAGTCTTCTGATCTTCCATAAATCTCTGCTCACAGAGTAAATTTTAAGGCACTGTTTTCCCACTTCTTGGGAGCTGGCCCCTTCATCTCTGCAATACCACACATGAAGTCACATGGAAAAGGTTCATGCGGGATGTCTTTGAAGTGGAGCCATCGGACATCAGATGGACCGGCTTTCCAAAGTGAGAAATACAAATTATGGCTGTTTATTGTCTCCATGAGAGAAATTCAGTGCTCTGTTTAAAGTCTGTCCTGAGGTGAACACATGCCTGTCTCTATTGTCACTGAATGATACCTGAAAAAGCAGTTTAAATGGTGAAATCCTGTTCTTCATGTGATTTGATTCTTATATGATTTGAAGCTTGCAGGATGAATTTTTGTCATTTTTGGTGGTGGCAGCTTTGGGTTTGTTTTTTGTTTGTTTGTTTGTTTTTTTGTGTGTGGGTTGGGCCTTTTTTTTTAAACTATGTTATTTGATTGGAACACTGTAAAGAGAAACGGTCCTGTACTTTGGTTGCTCTTGGTTCTCACTGAAAGCAGGCTGGTAGTTGCAGACAAACCAAGCCTGCTGTTCCTGCCTTCAGCCTGAGTAGAATGGGCAGATTGCAAACCAGCCTGGATCTGAAAGCTACTAAACTGTGTGCAGGCAATACCAGCCTAGTAATCCCTGGACATGAAGATTTGCCTGTTCCTTTGGCTGATTTCACAGCATAGACCTGCTCTGTAGTGCTTGTCTCTGCAGGCAAGGATCACTTTACCATCCAACTGTCAATCCTCACCAAAATGTAGGGAGCAACAATAGAATTATTACTCTTCCATCAAGAAAGTAGACATCATGATGTAGCTTGACAATGTCTCTGTGGCAGAACCAGAATCTGAAGCCAAATCTCCCATAGAGTCCTCAATTCTTGCCACATTATGAGGCATCAAGAGAAATTTCACTGAAGTAAAAGAAATTATTTTTCTTCTAAATACCTAGAAGAGGCTGAAAAATGAGGTATGAGATCCTGAAAATCCCCACTGTTCAGCAGGTATTTGCCCACTCTGCAATGTCATTTGGGCTTAAAACCAGCATCCTTTAAATAGAGCACCCCTGTTCAGAAAGAACTGTGTTTTAAGCTTCTGATGCAAAACACCTCAAGGTTGGCATAAATTCAAAATCACACTTAAGTCCAGATCCAAATTTTGTGCTGTTCCTCAGTAAGCTAAGCCAAGGACCCCTCTCCTAACATCTGTGGATATTGGGGTATTTGAAATCCAACTCCAAATTCCAACTTAAGCCACGGCCTAATGTAAACAAAGTTAATGGCTTGTCAGCATGGGGCTGTAAAACAATGTGGGTACTGTCATAATATTGATGTAAGGAAACTTGAAATATATAGCCATTTTTCTGAATATAACAGTGGCTTTTGCTCTTAGGGAAAAGTCATTAAATTAGTATGTCCAGGTTATGTAGCAGCCAGAGAAAATATACAATTGTGGCAGCCAAGAAATTACATGGAAAAGAAATTGTACCTTGACCCATTGACCGTAGTGCCAAACAGTGACTGCCATTTAGTGTTGTATCACCTGGGTTTTATACCCACACGCTACAGCTCACAGGCAACTGGGGCTGTGTGGAAACAGGAGAAACACGTGTTTGACCTGCACCTCTCCAGGGATGGCTGAAGTATGAGCCAGGCAGAGAGGTTGAAAGAGTAAAGAAAACAAAAAATAGATACTGTGCTGGAATATATGATCTATTTTTGGTTTGTACCAATGAGGAGTTGTTGTCAGCAGTATATCATTGACTGATGGTGAATCAAGGTCTGTTTTAAAGACTTAGGTGGAATTTCTCAGGTGACATACTACAAACCCAGTGTGTGATTGTTGTTGTTCAAATATGTATATTCCTTGAGGATTACTTTCTAAAACAACTCAAAATAATTTGAATTGATTTAATGATTAACAACTCTTGGGAAGATCACTTTGCAGTGATCTGTAGACACTGTGCATATTGAAGTATATCAACCCATCTCTGTAATAAATTCTTTTAGCTTCTGAATTGATTTACTTCCGTATTCTTTTTTCTCAAAATTATCCATGAGTTTATAATACTGAAGTGCCAAAAAGGTATTTTATATGTAATAATCCTTATGCATCTTTATTGTGCCTTTTAATCTACAGGAATCACTGCATAATATATTTTTAGTGTGAAACTCTGGCCAAAGAACTTTTTTCATGCACAGCAACAGCTACTCAGTGTAAAACGTGTGCTTGGACACATAATAATTTTCCTGAGTTTTTGTGAGGTGTGCTCTGAGACCATTCTCTCTCTGTACTGCTATTTTGATTTATGCCAGTAAATATTCTCTCTATCCTTGTCTGTCTTACATTAAACTCAAAGTTGTACATGATGGGATGAGTTCAGATAAAGATTTGGACTGATTCTGGAGCTTTGGAGAGATAAAGCATTAATACTTTCCAAAACTTCAGCAATGATTTGGATTTGGGTAAGGGCCCATGTCTGATTATGTTTAAATATTTTGACATGCATGGTATTCTATTTTATGAGATAAAGAGATCATAAGAACTTCATTTGTGTTGTTAGTCTATACTATGGAAACAAATGACATGTTTCACCCATATTGAAGAAATTCAGGATGAAAGATCACAGAGCAAATCATGTTAATGTATAACACATACAAGAAATATTACAATTAAGAATTTACAGATGTGACTCAAGGATAGGCACTAATTACTTGAGAAGTAATGTATTTAAACTCAAGCTTCCAAATTAGTCATTGAGATGAGCTTTCAACTTTTTAGGGCTTGTGTGAGTAAATATTGTGGTAATATATCACCATGGTAGAAAACTGTATTTTACTAAGGTTGAAAGGAGTGGTGATAAAGGTTGAGCAGCTTTTCTCCATTTCTCAAATCTGAGGCTGGACAGTCTATACTGACCCTATTTTTGCTGAATTTGGATTCTCTGAAGCCTCAGGTCTTGTTCAGTGTCACCAGTTGTGTTTCTCTCTGGATACTTTCCCTGATGTGCAGCTTGATTTTTGTCCTGACACTGGTTCAGTCAGGTACATAAGTGTCTGAAGTGTCAAAGTGCCCTTTGGTTGCAGTCAGTTTTAAAGAAAATTCACAATACTTTAAGTGTTTTGAAAAATTGTCCCATAGTGCTCCAAACCAAGCAAGCTGAAGTTCTGCAAGGTGAGGGAAAAAAGGATTTAGCTAAGGCTACTGGTTTACCAGCAGGCCAGAGGACACTGTGAGCAAAATCTGACATAATGAAAGTTGGTTTCAATAATTTCCCATTGCTTTAGGAGTCTTGATTTGTTTTTATCCTGTTTATACATTGTCCTTTACCAGCAGAGAGATTAGCACGTAGTCAAGAACTTGGACCATGAGTGCTATGTCTTATAACATTTGACATTTAGCTTTCTGGCAACTCACTTGAATATTGACCAAAGTGCTCAATCTTTAAGTGTAGGACTCCATCTGATTTATTTCCCTGAAGATGACCACAGAGAAAATGTACTAAACATGAGATTATGTTAAAAGTAATATTTTAGTTATTATGTAAGCCTCAATTTGTTTTTTTTTTTTTTTTTTTTTTTTAATCCACGACTGTATTACAAAAATTTTGCATGTAATCTTGACCAATATTTCATAGAGTCACAGAATGGTTTGGGTTGGAAGGCACCTTAGAGATCATTGAGTTCTAATCCCTTGTTTTGGGCAAGGATGCCATCTGCCAGGTCAGGTTTCTCAGGGTCCCATTCAACCTGGCCAACAGAGTTTACTGTAAATGTGGATTATCTCTGCATCACAGTTGGTGTCACCCACCAGAAAACACAGGAAATATCAGACTACGCTAAATCCATTTTCTTCAGCTCTGCCTGATGATGGTGTCCAATATTTGGATTCTTTACAGGTTGCTGGAATTGCTTTCTTCTTTCTTACCCTTTCCGTGCATTTCTCCTTTCTGATACTTAGAAATTGTCTTAAATCTACAGCACAAAAGGACAGATGTAACAATTAGCCTTGAAAAAGACATTTCTCTGCTTACATGTAGGCATGTACATCACCCAAAGCAACAAGGCTGAATTCTAACTCTAGATGCTAAATTTTACTCTGCTTTTACAAATCATTAGTTTGTTGTAACATTGTTAATTGTCAGATATTCTTAAGTGTCATTAAATTATAACACATAAAGTTAGAGCACAGAATCATGTTTTATGTACACGTCTTTAAAATTAATGAATTATGAATAAACTCCCTAATTGCACTGAAGTACAGATGGAAGCAATCTTCATGAAATTATAAATAATCACCATGCTGCTGATTGCAACAAGTGGAGTTTAAGCTTGCCAAGCAGCCTTAGAAGTTTAATTAAATGTACTAAAAAAGCAATTTGATGCTTTAAAAGCCAAGCTGTTGCATGGCACTGAAGCAAATCAAAACTTCAGTTAGGTTTGCAAACCAAGCTTTGCTGCTGACCTTAGAAATGCCAACATTCCCAGCTTAGAAATTTTATGCTTTGCAAGTTCAGTGCCTCGAATAAATATAAGACTTGACTTTTGGAAATATTATTTAGGTGAAGACATGCAGATAAGCAAGAATGATTTTCAGACACTATAAATTCACATGCCTAACAAGACTAGTAATTTTATATAGTATTGAGAGAAGAGATCCTCTGTACAGTACGAAGGAGTAAGATGTGCCAGATGTCATCAGGCAAGTTTAGAGTTTATGGAGTGTAGACAAATATAAAGGAGCTTATGTTTAAGGTTGTCCCTTGACCCTTTATGACCTCCTGGATCTGTGAATCTACACTCAGAATAACTAGAGCAAGAAGAAAATTTTGGCAGAATCTTGGCTCCATAACTCTCCAGTGAACTATCAACCCTGCAGAGACATGTGAAACCTGGTACTCTGCTCCTGATAGACAATTTCTTCCTTAGTGTATTCTTCAAGTACAGCAGCTGAGCAATGCAAGGCAAATGTAGTTCTGGGCTTGGTAAGTAAAGCTCAGATCCCCAAAGGAATTTATCTTTTATTCATTCTTGGATGCTTGACTTGAAATGAAGCTGGAGTATAAATGCTGAAAAGTGCAATATGAATAAACTTTATGCCAATGCCTCCAAATCCCACCCTTCCGTGATGAATCTCTACTTGACTTCTGAGGTCTGTTTCTACTTCAGGTTTAGCTGGAAACAGCCCTAGCCTGAGAAGTTCAGAAATTATTTCAGATTTAGTAGCATACATGTCTGGAGACTTTTCACAAAGACTCCAGTATCCTGTATGAATTTTTCTTCTAGTATCCTGTATAAGTATCCTGTATGGGTTTTTCTTCTAGTCTGGAAGGGCACAAATATTTTTGGTAGGTATTTATGTCTGTCCAGCAACTTCAGAGCATCTCAGATCAGATATCCTACCTTGAATCAACCAGCCAAGCGATATGATGCCTCAGTGTTTGCTTTCTACCTAAACATAATCAAGACTGAAGCAAAAAGCTTCATCCCCATCTGAGCTTTTGACTGGCTGCCTGTGGCCCATTAAAGTGCATCTAATGCACGGAGAGATGATGGCTCTCAGTAAATCCATCTGAGACAAACCCTAATGCTCTGACATTGGAGCAGTAAGTAATTGCAGAGGTGGCTTTTAGTGTAATAATGTACCACTTAGACCACTTGCACAGGAAGTGAGGAAACTGGTTTCTCTTCCTTCCTCAGACGGAGGGGAGCAGACCCATATTTCCTCATTCCCAGGAGTGTGAATGACAGCCAGAATTTATGCCAAGAGGGTTAATGGGGGAGGGCAGACGCACCTCCTACCTCTCCAATGGAGAAATGGATACAGGATTTACTGTCCCCAAGAGTGAATTAGGAAAAAGAAATAAGCTCTAACTGTGTAATATGATGGTTAGGGCTTTTTAAGAACAGAGTCACAGGTTTTGTTTCCCCAGTTAAATGCCTATATTTTGTTTTCCAGTAAATCCTAATTGAATAAAATTAGAAGGCTAAGTTCCATGCTATCAATTGAATGTCCCTACTCAGATTGTCAGTAGATATATTTTTTACCTTTGGCTTATACTAAGCAGAAAGTGTAAAAGTAGGGGTTTTTTATAATGTTGCTAATTCAGAAAAATAAAATATTCCAAATGAGGAGGCTCTGGGGGAAACTTACCACTCCCTACAGTTATCTGAAAGGAGGTTGTAGCTAGATAGGAGTGAGTTGTTCTCTTCTCCCAGGTAACAAATGGCAGGAGAAGAGAAAATGGCCTGAAGTTGCTCCAGAGAATGCTTGGATTGGATATTGGGAAAAATTTCTCAACTGCAGGATTGCTCAAGCATTGGAACAGGCTGCCCAGGGATGGGGAGGAATTGCCATCTCTATATTTGTTCAAAGGGTGTGTGGATGTGGCACCTGGAGACAGGGTTTAGTGGTGAATACAGCAGTGGTAGGTTAATGGCTAGATTTAATGATCTTTGAGATCTTTCCAACCTTAATGATTCCATGGTTTTATATTTTTTCTTCTGAAAAATATGTTAAATGTGCAGATCAGTTTGTTTTCAGGGAAATTGATTTGTAATGTATATTCAGGACTGCAGCATGCCTTTTTAGAGGAACATGTAGTAATAGTTAAATTTTTAATTAGAAAAGTAACAGTGTCATTTGAAAACACTGTTGGTGTCTCCTGATACCTCCCCAGTTCACTCCAAAGTAGTGATCGGCATTTACAGGGGCAACCTCTGAAGCACAGGTTTAGGATTTTATGTTGTGCATTAGATCTGTAACTGGATGTCACACAGTCACACATCCAAAGAGCTTTTGGATGCAGCACAAAAAATAAACGGGAAAGCAAGAAAGTCACAATTGCTTTAAAAGATCATATTTTCACATCTGCCTTGCAGGATATTTGGCAGTTTCTTTTCTCTGTAGAAGGGGCTACATAAAGAAAGTACAAAGTTCTTTTGATCTAAAAAGTCTCTGAGGGATTTAATAATTTATATCAGAATTTACCAGCCCAGAGGACCCCATTTTTATATACTGGAGTAATTTTGCTTTGCTTTTGTCAGATCAGCTCTACTTGAAACAGAGACTTGCTATTAATGGAACTGAACTATATTTCAATGTCTCAGATACTTTGGTGGCTTTCATTCTACTATATTTCACTCTGGTTCCAGTTCAGCTAAAATCTTAAACAGATTTCTAAATCTAATAATTTCAATGGGATTGAAGACCATATGTAGACATTTTATAAAAATTGGGTCGGCTTATAAACTCTTCTTTATAATACTTTTAATGACAAGCAATATGTTGAGACGATCCTTTTTGTTTCATTTTCTTCAGTAACTCACTCTACTGATTGAATATGAAATAAAGCACAAATATGAGGCCTGGAAGAAAAAATCTTGCTATTTTCTTCTGCACGGAGCCATAGTAACAGGAATCACACAAATCTGACCCAACCAATATAGTAGATGCTCTCATTTAAGATAGGCATCTACATTTCTTTAGTATTGGTGGGCAGAAATCCTTGTGTTTACAGTTCATTCCACTTCTCCCTCACACAGATGCCTGAAACAACCCAAAATTCTGTACTCCGGAAGTGTCTGTTGCTCCTATCAGGCTATGAAGAGAACTTTCACGTGGGCATTTACTCAGCAGATATCTGAGTTTGATGCATGAGGTGACATTCATCCCATGGGACATTTAGAGCAGAGGGGAGAAGGCCTCTCAGACCAAGGTCCTCCTCACCTCCCATCTTCTCCCTGAGGCTGGGCAGCAGCAGACACATAGGCAAAGAGAAAAGGAGCAAACACATGGACAAAAATATCTTGGTCTAGCAAATTTTCCAGTAATCAGTGGTTTTAGAACTTCATGATCCAGATTTCATTCTGGCAAATCATGTTTAGTAACACCAGTTGATTTACTCTCCATTCATTTGCTCCTTTTTACATCCATGTGTATTTTTTACCTCCATGAAATCTTGTGGTTATGAGCTCTATAATGTAATTACATGTTGTGTGGAAAAAAATACTCTGCTTTGGTGTATAACTCACTCCTTAATGCTTTCATTATATGTCTGCTGATCCTTGTGCTATGAGGTGGAGTGAATATTCACTCTGTTCACGTTCTGCACAGAGTTTATGACTTAAAGCCCTCTGTCATTTCCCCCTATCAGTCATCTTTTTCCCAAGCCTAAGAATCTTAATGTATTTGCTATTTTCTCATATGGAAAACATTCAGATCTAGGCATTAGTGATGCAAACAGGATTTTCAAAATCAAAATTTAAATGGCTTTAGTATTAAGAAAGTCAACAATGACAGGGGAACAAGCCCTCACCCTAACAGTGTGATATGCAATAAACCCCACACAAATATTGAATGCCTATTAATCATCATGGAATCCATTATATCAAATTTTGTGTGATTATTGTGCATGAATTATTTATAAAGAAAATTGAAGCTGTTTATTGTTTTAGCTATTAGAAAAACAAAATCCTTCAGAAGAAAAAAAACGTGGACGCACTTGGTTACTTCTTTTGTCTCCATTTTTATATATGAGACCCTTCAAGCTGGAATGCAGGGCATGCTAACTCTTCATGTCTCTATTAACAGTTACAAATCAGGCAATATCTTATGCCCATTTGGTTGCCTCCATCATTATGGGAAGATTGTATTTTGACATGAATTGGTGGACTCAGTCCAATTCCTAATTGAAAGAGTCATTACCCCAGAGTGACAGGACAGAACAAAGAATTGAACATGCATGAAGGTATTTCATCTCCCTTAAGATATTTCTATGACTCTACATCCAGTGGTGTAGCCAAACTTGTGTTCTGGGTTTGTTCCTGCTATTTATTACAAGTATTAGTGCACCCCCTAGAAGCTCCCATGAAAAATGGAGTCCCATTGCGAATAACGTACTGATTTCCAACACATTTTATGCACACATCATTCAATAAGAAGTGTGTCTCCCAAAGCAAAACAAAACAATGTGTTTTGCATGATTCACTATGCTTTGCTGCAAGAAATACAAAATAATTGAGCAAGACTGCAGTAACTCTCCAATATTTGTTATGGTTTTTAGCTATGCTCAGCAGAATAAAGTGACCCTGGTTCACAACTCCCAGACTGTATTTGCAAAGGTGAAATTGCACATTGAAAGGTTTCTGTAGAGGACATAACTCTGAGGGCTGACATTTTAAATCTGTAAAGTTCATGGAAAAATGAGCACTCTTTTCTCTGTGGTGTGTGACACATTTGAGTCACCACGATTTCGCTCTCAGTGGTTGTGCTGGGGAACAATATATTCACAAATTGTCACCCACATTCACCATTTCAATTTGTGTGGTGTTTAAAGCCCTGCACTTGTCAGCTGTATAAAGAGGGGAAGAACATTATTCTCTTCAGTAAGGAGTTCATTGTACAGGCAAGAGCTGGGAATAAGCAGGTGAGGGTTCAGACGAACAGACTGACAGGCCAGCTGTGCTCTCCATGCACTGGCAAGAAAATCCCTGTCAGGGAACGCTTCAGCTTTACTTTGGTGTTCAGTGCTTCAGCAGAGCAGCATTCTGCTGAGCTGCTCTGTCTCATATTGGAGCAATCTTCACCCATGCCTCTGCAGTCAGCAGGAGAGCAATTACCAGCTCCATGGCCATATAAAGGCCACAGGAGTAATCTGTGACAGACTTGATGACAGCAGGGGAAATACTCCTGAGAATTGTAATTGTAAGGGCTAACTGCAGACCCAGATAGCTCTCAGCTGATGATCAGGAATAGCCCCAGAGTCAATGGCTACTCAAGCTTCAAAGATAAGAACACGCTCTGATTTAAGAGCCTATTTCTGTGGGCAAGGCTGTGAACTCTTTACTGCTGTTGAAGACATCCATCAGCCCTTTGACATTAGCAGGATTAATTCCTGGTTAGGAGATCAGCAATCTGGCTCAGTGACACTGATGCATTTCTGCTTGTGTGTTGTCATATTTTTTTTCAAGCATGCACAGGAAAAAAACCCCAAACATGGGCAATGCTGGTTGCATAGAAATTCTCTCTACAAGGATGTGTAAGAATGGAACATGGTTCTAAGGACTTGCCTCTCCAGGGTCAGCTTATTTCAGCCCAGATGCATTCCTGTGTCCTGGCTCTAGTGCTGTTGTCTGGTGTGGCTCCTGTGTATCAGTTTGTGACAAAGAATCATAATGAACTGGAAGAATCTGTCTATATCCTTATGAAGGAAAATAAGTCAATGTATATTATAGAAAAAGTCACCTTTATGCATGGTGCATTTTCATCCTGATTAGTTACACAAGGATTGGCCTGCTTTTGTGGTGCAAAGATGAGTGTGTCACAGCAAAATGAGTGTATTCTCATGGCTAAACTTTTCACCCAGTTCAGTCTGGACCACCACTCAATTCAATAAGGACATCCCTTTCGTGACAGTGTAAAAATTGATCTCTGTGTCCTGTAGACTCTTCTGGAGTTCCACCTGAAAAAGGGAGATGATCAAAGTACCCAAAGTCTGGCCTCAACTGAGAAGTTCAGCAATGGTCATTCAAGGATTTGTCCAGTAGAAACCAGACTGTTTTGAGGTCTCCTCTGAGATTAGATGGCAATGGTTAAGAGACAACAAAACTTATATTTAAATATATAATAATCCTTTAGATACTCTAGCCTCTTTCTTTCTCACAATGAGAGCCGTCACAAGTTAGCAGTAAGACAGTCCTGGCTACCCATGATAAAGTCATTCAGAAAAATGGAATTCCAAACTGAAAAATCAACATTCTTGAGTTGGTTGCTGGAACACATCCTTCCAGTTCCAAATTTTTACATCCATTCCTTATAATTAATAACCTTGTTGTCTGTTTGTTAGACTAGGAAGACTAAAGAACAGACTTCCCACAATAATGCCTGTAATTGTGCAATTCATGGATTAAACTGCTAATGCTCTGCAAAGAGGTAACAGGGGCCAGTCTAATTTCAGCTCATTTTCTTCTCCAAATTTCAGAGCGGGTACTTTTGAAAGAAATATGCAACCTTTTGCCTCTGACTGCTATAACTAATAACCATATATTTTGCTTATGTGTTAGAGAGTGAGATAAGGCATTGTGGATCAGAAAATACAAATTTTCTGTGATTTGAGCTGAAGTCCATCACTGGAAAACACAACAGCTCATCCTGATGATAAAGTGACCCAGAAGAAGGCCTAAGAAATACCAGCCAATGTGTTACTTCCATGTGGGGTTTGTGCACACTCTGTGTATGGAATATAAGAAGGCAATGAAATGCATTCACATTTTCATATTCCATAAAATAAAGGCTGTATTACTCTATAGCATTACACAAGCATGGTGTCATAAGACGAAGCAGAAAAATCTCCCAGGCCTGTTTCTTCAGTAATACTTGTGTTTTGGTTCAGTCCCCAAGGTTTATGGCTTATCAGATGCAGACAAAAGTGAAAAGAAACAGCACCAGTGAAAACTGCTATAGATCCATACATCGCGTGATGCAGAGTGGAATGAGACTGAAATGTGTTCTTTAATAATGAATACTAAAGTCAACATTTATAATAGTAACAGGAGATACTGAGTTTTCTTTTCAGTTGAAGGTCAAGAGTTAATGCCATATCTCAGCTAGGGAGCTCAGACACACAGTGCCCCATTTATTACCACTGCAGTGTGTCAGTCGGACGCCAGCAGACAATGTCAGCATCTGGCACAGTTTCATGAGCAATGAAGGTTTTACAAAGACATGATCACTTCTGTATTAAAGTCTGATGATATGATTTCTTAGGTAAACTGCAACTTCTCTAACAGTAGATGTTTTCTGGCTGAGACTTTTGCTGTGAATGACAACATACTTTTTGCCTTGTTTCCATTGCTCATTTTAGCTATGGAAAGGAGCAGAGTTGGAAAATGCTGTCCTTTGTAGCATATTCTGAGGCAAGGCTCTTGATTGTGTCCTGAATCCAACATATTCCAAGTCAATAAGGTAATAAACCAAATACAGTTGTTCATCTCTTCACTTGTGTGCATGTGTTTATATGAAGATTGACATTTGATCATGAGTTTTTGCCAAACACAGACTTATAGTGTCAACACCAGTTGGAGAAATAAGCAGGGAAGTGTGCAGGGAGCTGCATGCAGACTACTGTATATACAACACCAGTCCTGGAGGTAAAAACAGGACATTAAATTAAACAACAGACTGTCCGTCCCTTTTTGTTTTCAGTACCATTGGCACAAAATCGGTGTTTTCATCCAATACTAATGTGAAAATCTGAGTATCTCAGTTTATATTAAGCCTCAGTTGACCAAGTCATCATTCTCATGCTCAGTGGTGAATATTGACTTGCATGTTGTGCTCTTTAATATTCCCTAGTTTTTCCTGCAGAAATAATGGATTAACAAGAATCATTGTTACCCAAATGGCTGTTACTCAAAATGCCTTTGAAATTATAACAAATCTTGTACAGAGGTAATTCCAGATGATTTTCTAACACACTGATGTAAGAAAATACAGAAGGAAAATCAAATCTCCACTTACATCTTGTAAACCACTGCTGAACATCTATTCAGCACATTCAGGTGCTCGGCTGTGGCTGCTAAACACACACAAGTTTTTACACATCCTACTCAAAGACTTGAGATACCACCTGGAAGAGGTGAAAGGGTTTGAAAATTCACTCTATGTATCGAATGTAAGACTTTTCAGAGCTCTCCATTGACTGAACAAGGTACGGAAGTTCAACAATGAGACATCTCAATAGACATTTAATTTTGTGGTAGCCTTCAGAGATTCTGTTGTGAACAGAAACCTTTTCACCTGTTCACACTCTCAAGAGAGGCATCTTTTCTCTCCTCCAAGGTAAGGAAACTGAGAACTGCACAGACAGCAGCTTGCTGAGCATATCTGTTCCTGTTCTGTTGCGTGACTGCTGGTGGGGAGGAGACCACCCTCTTTTTTCTGAGTGTCACAGAACACAGCTTGAGTTCTGTGAGCTGGGGCCAAAGTTTTCTTTCTTTTCTTTTTTTCTCTCCCTGCTCCCCTCCTTCCTTCCCCCCACATGGTGTCTGCTTTCAAGATCGCTTCAATAGCCAGCATTGTAACATACAGAGATGGATTCCCACAAAATTAATTTCAGGGCTTGGATAGGAACTGATTATGAATCTTTGTAGTCCTGCAGATGAAGTCATTAAGAAAGAACTCAGAGTGGAATGCAGCCAAGGTTCTTAGCAAGAGCATGGCAGTGGTTGCACAACAGAATATGGGAAGAGCAAGAAAAATGACACAACATAATCATTTCATATCATTCATTAGTTTCTCTAAACAATGAAAGAACACAGTGGCACATGTTAAATCAAAACAGGCCTCTAAAAAAAGTAGCAAAACTACACGTGTGATCCAGCAGGATTTTGAGGTGAAAGATATTTGGCTGAAAATCTTGATTGTCACAAATCTGTTTGAAATACATCCATAATATTGTAGTGATTTCTGTGATATTTTAAAGAACCATTTAAATTTCTTCATGTATAGTAATTTAATACAGTAAATAGAATTATAAAAATTGCAACATTGGATACCAACAACTTAGAAGTTATATCTTTAATTATAAAATAGGTTGATAATTTTCCATCATATTTTTCTTAGATTTTTTTCTTCACCTTTTTTTTCTCTTGAAAGGAGAGGGAAATAGCAGTAGAAGAAGGAGAGTGATAAGGTGCTCACTTAAACTAAGTTCTACTTAATGCAGTTTTTTATGGTGCTCAGTTAACAATACCCACAGCATTCTCATTAACATCATTTATGCTATCTCAGTTGTTACAAGATTAGGTTTGTTCTAAAGACCTGTAGTTTATTTTCAAAATCAGTATTTAATCTTCAAAAAAAAGATTACGATAAAAAAAACCCCACCAAAACAGTAAACCAAAAAAACAAACATATATGTCGAGGTTTTTAATTCCAAGCACTTTCAGCTGAATGCAAAATATAGCAAATATTTGGACAAGATATGTTTAGGATGGAATAATTTTATTCCCTTTTCTGTAACTCAGCTGTCCAGTGTGTAAGGTTACCACTTGGATCTGGAAAAGAAATGCTCACTTTCCTTCTCTATCTGATCTATACCAGGGATTTCCAACACGTCCCTGGAAAGGACTCTTCACTGTTGAAAACAGGATGTCTTGAAGGATTCATGATCTGTAATTCCTGCAACCCTGAGGATAACTATTTCAGACATAAAAATGATCTGATAAACAGCTGAGACAATTCTCCCTTTGAAGCTGGTTCTCTCTGCAGATGGATGTGTTGTTGAAAGAAGTATTTCTCCCTCTTTTCCTCTTAGTGCTCTGTCTGTATGCCCCATGTTCTGGCAGTGTGACCCAAGCAGGTGACTATAATCCTCCTCTGGGGTATTTAAGAGTTTTGTATAAAGTCAAACTGCTTCAAAAATAATAATGGGAGAGCATCAGGCATTATTCCATAGAATCATAGAGAGTTAAGGGGCTGGAATGGACCTTAAAGATCATCTAGTCCCAGCCTGCCTGCCATAGGCAAGGACAGCTCCCTCTAGACCAGGGAGGCCTTATCCAGCCTGGATTTCATTATCCATTTCTTTGCATCACCCATTTCTCATGGAAGGGTGTAATTTCTGTTGCAGGTTACAGCTACACATCCCAGTGGAGTGTTGCCCAGAGAAATTATTTTTCTCAAAACCAAATAGAGATATTACAACAGACTTATACCAAAGCTATCAGACTCTGCTACTTAGTTGGAGCAGATTTATGCTGACTTCCTGGGCTGGCTTCAAGGCATGTCCCTTTGCTCAGGTGTCTGTGAATTACAGCCCTATCAGAGTTGCTGAAATGGCCTTAGATAACTCAAATAGAAACGGATTTGCCTCTTGACACAGCATTGATAGTAGTGTCAATTCATGTGAACTGTAGGCCTTTGAGGTCTGGATTCCTGTGTTAATTTCCCTATGCTCTTTTTATATTCAGTGAAGAGACACAGAAATTCTTGTGGCCTAATTTATCTCATCTACTGAAATATTTCAGATGGATTGCTAAGATATTCCTTTTTCTGACCAGTTACTGTAAAGAGAGCATCTGCTCAGCAGCACATGCCTATACTCTATTTAGGTGAGAAGAATCTCACCTCAGTCGTCTGTCACTTGCCTCACTCTTCTTGCATACCAAGAACACATCATTATACTGGTCCTGAGTGTCTGAATGCTCCAGGCAGGATTCACTGATGCACTGGGGATTGAACAGCACAGAGGAATTTCATAGATGTGAAAGAGTTAAAATGACATTATGAGGTTGATATTGTGAGCTGATAAAGCAAAATAAAAAAAGCAAATAACAGAGCAAAATTGCAGAGAGAGAGAGAGAAAGTTCATATGTGCTGACATGCCTGTCCTGGCACAGTTTAGCTTAATCCACCCTACTTGCTTTTTTCACCCTATTCTTCAATCCTCCCTTCCAGGAACAGATTTAGGTATCCCTTTATCTCTGTGAGACTGTACTTCAGTTACCTTCACCAGTAACTTATTCCATATGTCTCCTTCTCTGAGAGTGAAGCAACCCTGCCCAAGTCCCTGTTTGCTCATTCTTACCTAATATTTCAATTTAGCCCCTTAGTTTTCTCCTTTAAGTAGTAATAACAAAAGCCCACCCTTTGAGGTTGCTTTATATTTTCACTCCCTTCCTCAATACTGAAAGTTTCAACTACACCATCTCCCGGATTTTCTTGCCCATGGAGAATAGCACCACTTCCCACAGATTTTTTTTTCAATTTGCATACACATATATATGTGTAAAAAACCCCAGAACTGTTAAGAATAAAAATTTAACATTTCCTCTTTTTATTTTTTTTAACACATAGCAAGAACTTGGTTCTGAAAAAGTCTTTAATCAGGTGATTAATCCAATTAATCCAATATAACAGACAACATCTAAGAATTCCTAAATGCTAACTTGGAGGAACAATAGTCTCATGTCAGGTAGTCATAACACACATGGGCTTCTCCAAGTCATGCCACCAGGAATAGGTGGAACAGTATATTATAAGCAGAACAAGCAAAAAGGAGAAAGAAAAGGCCTCAAAAGCTCTGACATTTCTTCTTGGAAGGAAGATATATTTTAAACATTTTTCTGTTAAAACTGGTGCTAATGGTAAAAAATCAGATTTTCTTATCTAGAGAAATATAGTGAAATAATAGAGCACTGAGGTGCCAGAGTAAGCCTTCCTTTTTTTCTTTTACAAAGATAATATAATTGTTTTTATATACCTTCAAAGAGGATTAACGTTGAAGAGATAAAAATGGAAAAATGGAGAAGAAAAAGACACTTTTTACTGCCTGATTTTCTTCTGTCTTACATTGAGCTCTGGTTTACACTGGCAGCTGTCCAGTGGCTTGCTGCTGATTTATACCTTCATTGGTGAACTTCAAGCTCTGAGAACAGGCTGCTGTTATAGTTAATACACTAGACACAGATTAAAACAATTTGACTTTAATTCCTGGGGTTGCCAAACTGTCCTAAAAAAAGAGCCTAAGAAAGATGTTTCTGGAAGCAGATCCATGATTTTGGAGCTTCCTAAGCATTTTGCTGAGTTACTTAGGTACTCTGTCTGATCAGTTTTCTTTGAAAAAGGGTTCTTGGCTGCATTCATGAAGTGATTTATAGGTCTGCATCTTTAGATTCAAAAATGAAAATTGAGTTTTTCATGGACCGTCTTTTCAACTGATCCTAAATTTGTGAGCATTGTAAGTCTATTTCCTTCTTTTTGGCATGGCATTTTACAATCATCTTCAAGTCTACCTAAGAATCTGCCTCAACTTCATTTGTACTCTCATCTCTCCCATGTTCAAGTGCACACACAAAAACCTCCTGCCCAATCCACTTGGTGTTGCACAATGTACTTGGAACATGAGATTCTGCAAAAAGTATTGGTGAAGATTTTGCATTCCCAGGTTCTGCTATTAATACATAGCTCAGGGGTTAGGACATATAAGGAAAGTAGAAAGGCTGCCTTTCTTTTTAGCTGTAAGGAATTTGAACTTAACTTGCCCCATGCTTTTTTCAGTCGAAACTGCTCCACTTTATGCAGAAAAATTAAATATTAACTGGGCCCAAGACAGTGACCTAGTTTATGTCTAGCTCTTGCTCTACAAACTAGTTAATGTAAACCAAGGAATTATTAACTAGAAAAAGAAATGGAACCCAGAGCTATTTTTGTTCAGGTGAATTCTATAGCTGTTAAAAAGAATTGTTTTCTTTTGTTATGACCTAATTTGTGCTTGAATATTCCATGCAAAATACAATACTTTCTTTCACAGGAAACACAGACATCTTGTAATATCTGGGTCACGTCAATTATTCTTCTAGAAAGTAATACAATGGATTTGGATTACTATAGGTATTGTAAAAGAATAGATTAATTATTAATTTCAGGGGGAAAAAAACCAACTCTCAGAGTCACACATTAAATAGGGGACGGGGAGGGTGCGTTTTCTACAACCCTACAAACTCATTTTTCTGTGGCTTTGAAAGACAAAATATGAATAAGACCCAGGTTCTCCAATGAAAATTTGGTGCTTTTCATTCCCAAGAAGGAGACCTTAGGGACCAGGGTAAGGGTGTAATGTCTTGGAGGAGTTTTATTGTTTCCTACAGGCCTTAATAAGCAGCCACAAACGAGGAGATTCAGATAATAGGGCATGGTAAAGGAATTTAAGTACAAGAGGTGGTATATTTTCCATGTGTGACCTCCCAGTGGAATTCACAGCCTCTGAAACAGTAACATCAGCTTCCCACACAATGAGGAGCAAAAAATAAGCACCTGAAAACAGAACTCAGAAAAGCCAGAACTCTGAGTGAAAAAGTGCCTATAGTCAGGATGGAAACCCTTAGGAGAAGATAAGGATTACTTAAGTAGTAAATCCTTCCATTCAAAAAGAAAACAAACCACTTTCCCTTCATAATAAATAACTCATCACACCGAGCGCTCTGACATTAGATTAGATAGCTCAAATTCAAATCTGACTTAAGGGATTTGAACCTAGAGAACATACCTTCACTGTCTAAATCTTCAAACAATGAAACTCACTGAGCTGTAGCTCTTGTTGAAACTTGACTAAAAATAACATCTGAGAGAGAGGGGAAAATAACTGTACTGCAGGTGACTGCCACACTTTCTTGAGGGACAGATTTAATTCTCTAATTTAGTACATACTTGAGTACTTCACAAGAGGTGAAAATATTTCAGAAAAAAAAACCTGATTATTGCCTGAGATGGTATTCTAGACCAAGGGACAGGACATCTCTGAGAGGTGAGAGTGGACTGGAAGCCTTGTGTAGCAGTTTGTGGCAGGGGTGCACAACTCATGCCCTGCCTGAGCCACGAGCAGAACAATGCAGATGTGTCATGGAGCAGAACTATGCAGATGTGGCGTGGAGCAGAACAATGCAGATGTGACATGGAGCAGGCTCAGCACTCCCACACCCCAAAGCATCCTCCCTTAGGAACTAAAGGTCTAATGCAGAGGGGAATTAATTGCCTTCAGGAGTTACTTACTTCCATTTCACTGTGGAGAAACCAGGGACACGGAGTTGATGGATTCTGTGATTATGAGTGTCCTAGAAAATGTCTTCCTTAAGCTCTCTGCATCTTATAAAATAAGGATGATGCTTTGTCCTACTTTTGTCTCTTCCAGTTTAAGTAATTCCTACCCAGCAGTAGTCTTGTGACATTTCCCAAGCCTGAGGCATGTGAAAAATATTTGTTATTGTGATAAAAATAATAACAATAGGATCATCTCGAATCAGTGCTTCTCTCCATTTCTGACTGATATAGGCTGCCTGTGAGGCCTAAATCATATAATTAACAAATTTTCTATCAGAGCTTTTACCTATTTTGGCAACAGCTGTTAAAACGTGATTATAACCTGTGAGCTGGTTTTGTTATAAAATGCTTGTATAATGTTTTTATAGAAAAAATCTTAGTTTACTTTTGGTGATTTCACTGTGCTGTGATTTATGTTTAACACCTCTGTTTTCCATTGTCAGCAAGAGCCAGTACTTCCAAGTGTTCATTTTACTGATCAGAATTTTATGAACAGTACAGAAAGCTCACAGCAAGCTGGTGTTCATTACTAGAAGTATAGAATTTTAAGATTAAATTTATAGTTTAATAACTCACTGATATTTTCACCAAGAATGTGTTCACTGTTGGATACCCAGTTGTTTTTTTAAATTTAGGCCAGCCATCAGAAATTAATGCTTGCTTCTTCTGAACTTAATCTGATTTATAAACTACAGAGGATACACACACACACACATGTCCACACTCTATCATCTTACACAAAGTGCAAATGATATGTGACATGACATTGCATAGCCTGTTGCTTTAACTCAATGCTGTCAAACAATATTGAAGTAAGAGTTTAAAGCAATGGCTTACAGGAATTCCAGTAATACATACAGTGTTTTGTTTCTTCTGCTTCTGAATTCAGTTTCAAGCTTTTCTCAGTGATGGAGAAGAATAACAAGGATGTTCCATACCACTGTATGAATAATTGACAGCAATTTTTTCTCACTGACATGATACATTTGAGCCATATGATGCAATACTTCATGCTCCAAGACACACATACCTGCATACATAAATATAAATATAAACATACACATAAATATAAATGTACATATGTCAACTTTTGAGCCTGTTAAACAGCTCCACACAAGGAAACAGTCCTGTAAATACACAGCTTTTATTGAGAATAAGTATATGTAACTGTGCTGAACCCAATACAGCTGTATCAGGTGACACTAAATAAAAATTTGGCCCAATACCAAATGACACTAAATAAAAATTTGGCCCAAATCTTCTCAGCTAGACCTCCACAATGTAGTAGCCTTTTTTATTGTGTCAGCAGCTAGGTTTCCATTCATGTAAATAATTATTAGTTATACCATTACCATGATTAAAACCTTAGTATTTAATGCTATTTAAGCCTTGTAAACCTGAGGTGACAAAAAGCAATAACTACTCTTATTTCTCTTTAAATGAATTTTCTTTATAATGAAGTAGGATGGATTGAATCAGCGTTCAAGTCATGGAAGTGAACAGTATCAATAGAATAATCAGGGTAGGAACAGCTGGGTTTTTAAGAACGTTTGTTAAATTGCTGAGGAGATTGGTGTAACGCTATAAAAGGCAAAACCAAATTTTCCTTTCATAATATATTAAAAAAGTCATATTTGAAGGAAAAATTATATGACATTAAATAAACATCAGCTTTGTAATGAGATTTTAGAATATAATTTAGCAACCAAATAAATTTTTTGGGAAAAAAAGGGCAAGTTAGCATATAAAAAAATTACTCCGTAACCCACCATTGCCTTGCTTTCATTCTCAAATACATTAAGTTTTTGAGGCTAGAAACAATTATCTTTTTTTGGTCTGAAAAAATATTTTATAGCATGGATTTTTCCTATCCAGCTGCTGATTCCTTTAAAATTGTTTTCTTTCTTCTACAGTCTGTAGGTTTAAGGATTTCAAGAGACATCTCATTTAACATATGAGAAGACAGAATTTTCAAAAGTTTCCCTACAGTAAATTCCCTAGATGCCAATCTGAATTGAAACTTGTCCATGTTTTTCATTTGACAGAAATTCTGAGAGGGTTTGATTCCAGACTGAGTGAAGAACCACTTACTGGCAGAGCCACATGGCCAGGGACCTGGGCACAGGTCAGTTTCATTTGAAGATCAATTAGAATTGAAGATTAATTTCCCAATTGAAGATTATTTTCCCAATTTACACAATTCAGATCCATGGCGTTTGGTCAAGCAGTGACATTAAGGTTTGTAAGCTAAGAGGGAAAGGCTCAATAATTAGTGTTGTTAATGACCTATCTGGAGAAGGCTTTAAGCACCAACAGGACCAGGATTTGGTGTTCATGGATGCTCTTGGGGGACCACCAGAGCACCCTGTGAGCAGGTGTGGCTCACTGTTTATCAGTGTGGCTCCCTGGAGCTGATAGCAGTGCTTGACTCACATCACACACAGGTGGGAATAACTACTGAAAAGGAACGTGGGCCAGTGAATTTCAAGTTGTATTTCTCCAACTCTCAAGCTGGAATCCACAAACATATGTTTCCCAACCAGGATTGCACTCTTTTAGAACTCAAGACTCAACATGTTTCCATTAATTCCAGTCAATGTGTTTTAGACTTTTCCTTCATTTGTTTGGAAAGCATCCAATGCATGACATGATTTCTCTTTCCTCTCTATCAGTTATTCTTATGCTAAGTGGAGATATGAAAAGCACAGAAATGTTCCCAATATCACTTACTCATTTGCACAGTCTTCTACCCTCCCACGCTGCCTGCTGTGCTCAAAACCCCTTGTCTTCAGTTACATACTTAGCTAAATAGGTTTCCTTTAATCTTAAACTATTTCAAATGTAAATCTTGAAGGCCATGATATTGCACCCATTGAAGTCTTTCCAATGTGTAGAGATGGCCCAACTATAAAGAAATATCACCAAGGGAATTCTGATGCAGTGGGGAAGATTGAACAAAAGGCTGGATAAAGATGACAGTGTTTCATGAGTGACTGTGTTCAAATGTAGATGGCAATGTTGTACTGTTTCTGCCACTGGTGGATCTTGGAAAGTCAGCCCTTATGAGACCAGAAACTTGACTTTACCATCGTGTCCTTCTTTGTCAGAATAACCAACAATGAAATTATATTTACAATTTTCAGGAGGCCTTAAAAGTACACTATGAGTCTCTTGCCTCAAGTGTCCTCACAAAGCTTTCTGTGAAGATTTCCCATTGCCTTATACCTGGTGTAATGGGACTCTGTGGTGTGTGCTCACAAAAATTATGAACATGGAGAGTAAATGAGTGGGGCTGTGTGATCAGGAGATCCATCCCAGTAAATATTTCCTGGTAGATTGTTGTAAACCAAAATACATGCCAATCCCCAAATCTTAGAGCTGTCAGAGTTTATTGTTGAGGAACAGCTTTAAACTGAAAGAGGGCAGGTTCAGATTGGATATTGGGGTGGTGAGGCACCAGAACAGGCTGTCCAGGGAAGCTGTGGATGTCCCATCCCTGAAAGTGTTCAAGGCAGCTGCAATGGGGCTTTGAGAAACCTGGTCTAGAAGATGGCCCTGCCCATAGCAGGGTGCTTGGAGCCAGGTGAATTTCATCCCTTCCTACCCAATCTTGAAATAATGTCTGTCATGAAAAACGGTATTTTCTGAAGAACAGACACTGCTGCTCACAGCTTGAAAAATGCAGTTTTCTACATTTCTAATCCTTTCAGTAACTAGAGCCACTTATGAGAATTCCATTGTAATAGTAATATTTCAGATACTTAACTTGGTTATAATTTTTAATCTTGTGAAACATTTTCACATATTTTCCAACCTAAAATGATCCTAAAATGATAAATGCCTGAAGGAAACACTTGGCTGTATTTTGTAACTGGTAATCTATAAATATGTTTAACAAGAACTATAAGCAACAGGAATTATTCATATCCTTTTACTCCTGCTCTTTACCTAGCATAACTCCAGAGTGAAAAGCAAGATTTTGAACCATTGATTCATGGTTGATGGATTTGCTCTCTGCATTTTGTTATGCTATGGTGGATTTGGAAATGGAAAACTTGCAAGCAAGATAATTTCATATCAATGTTGGTATTCTCATATACCTCTTTCCCACAGCTTTGATGGTGTTGTTTTCAGCTAATGGCATGCAATAAATATTTTGTGAAACACAGAACATTTCTGAGGTTTTATTAAGGGATATTTTAAAAATATACAGCTCTATAGCATTTCCTGAAGGATTTACCCTTGATTCTCTTTAATGAGCAAGTAATGCTTATCACAAACCTGAAATGTGTTACTTTAAATTTTCCAGTAGTTATAAAGCACCTTTTTTTCCAGACACTTGCTTTACAGCACTATTACAAAAAGAACCCCATGTATTTGCAAATGGAAAACTGGGAAACCAGCATTTTTAGCTATCAAAACGGGCATAAAAAAACCATCTGAACTGAAAAAAATTGAGCATTAATTCCCATATAACCATGTACGTCTAAAAAAATTAAATATTCAAAAATATATTTTAGATTAAAAAAAAATGCAAATTCTTGTTTGTGAGATAACAAATTAATTATTCTAATCATAGGATGTAGAGATGAATCTAAATGTTAGAGTTATTTTAGGCTAGAAGAAACCTCTAGAGTTATCTGATCCAACTGCTTTCTCAAGAAAGGTTTAGATAAAGCAGGTGCTCAGGACCTTGACAGCTTAAGTGTTGAATATCTCAAGGTCCAGTCTGTACATCATCCCTGCTTATACAAGCTGTAGTGTAAGAGGAAGCAAGAAGAATTTCATCATATGTAATTTGCACCTAATTAAATTAGCCTTGTGTTTTGGATCACCAGCTTATAGAAAGACAGCCTGTAGTTCAGACATCCTTAGGACAATAAAATATTCATTTCCTTAGGGCTCTCAGTAACCACACCAATAAGCCTCCAACAACTCCAGCTTTGATGCATTTTGGAAAAAATAAATAAAACTGTGACAGAAAGTTAATAATGGGGGAAAAAAATCCTAAAAATAACCCACAACAACAAATTTGCAGAATCAAAGCATAGCTATAAGTAAATCTTTGAACTAAACTGCAACCATTGTGGCATTTCAAAACCTTGGTGCAAAAAGCGTGTTGCACATATAAAGAGTGTAAACTTCCAGTTGAGAAACGTAATTGTCATCCAGGAATTCCTAATAGTGAGCTAATACTGAGATGAAAGGCTGGGATCAGCAGAAGCCTGGGTTGTGTTGCTGTTCTCTGCTGTGGCTGTTCCCACATGAAACATTGCTATAAACCATGGTGTGTTTTTGCTGTGCTGTGCATAAGGCTTTTTTGTTTCAGACAAAGGTGAGACTTGTAAACTTCTTCTTTCATATTTTCCTTTATTTTCTGCAGAAGTAAATCCATACTGCCACTGTCAGCACAACCATAATCTCAGTGATTTCTTGCTGGCTATTTCATGTTCTTCTCCTAAGTGATAAAGCAATACCCACTAAGTGGGAGATTATGCAAACCACAAAGCTGTTATGATTAGTTATTGGAAACAGAATTGTTTTAATAAGACATCTTTATCTGAGTCTTTTTGTAGTGCCATAAGAACAGAAACAAATACACTGTAGACAACCAAATGATAATTTTATTCACAAATTTTCTTTTTAAATGGTAAGTTTCGCTGGGAATTTGTATAATGAACTGATCTGTATGTTTTAAACAAGAAATATAATCTTCCTGGAATATGTTTCAGGATTCTTGGGTTCATGAGCCTATAAGGAAAAGGCAAATCGTATGCAAATTAAAGGAATTTTAAAAAGGAATTTGAGAAAGACCTCTCAGGTCTGAAGTCTTTCCCAAAAGAGGTAAAATATCAGCAAAATCAATGCAGATAAGTTAACTTACAGCAGTAGAAAATCTGGTCAGGATTTTTTCCTATCAGAATTCCAGTAACTTTGTAAAGATCATATTACTCTGTTCTCCTGGAATTAAGTGGAAAATGTTGTGACATCTAGAAAAACTTCTTGGAGAGATTTTCTGTATTTTCTGGGTTTGGATAGGCTGTGAAGCTCATAAAAACCCTCCCTCTGAGCCAAATGTAGTAAATTTAGAAATATAAACATAGAGCTGATATTCATTTTCTTCATCCTCAATGAAAAAGTTTCAGCTCAATTGACTCTGAGTTCTGATTCATTTCATTATACTGAAAATGTCATCTATCCATCTGCCCTGCACATATTCCTGAAATGTATATTGTAAGCTACGTATTTGTAGAAAAGATTGAAGAAGTTCAGGTTTAGCAAATAATTAAATCACTCAAAAACTGGCCTGTGATCACAAGAGTTACCTCATTAACTTGGGCCCCCGCTTAAAGGTCTTGACTGAAATTGTTAGCTTGCTAAAGCCAGTGGGATTTCTGCCATTGTTTTCCATAGCTTTGAGATTTCAAATATCCTTTGAATACATCTTGCAAAATATTCCACCAGAAACTATTTTTTATTGGGATGAAATTCTCAATTCTTTTTCAGGATATGATCATTATTACCCTTTGCTTGGGGTTCAGACTGTCTTTGGAATAAATGTTCAGAATTACCTTCCATTGCTTCTCATAGGTGACATGACTGATTTTCTCACTGGCTGCTCTCCATGCATTAAATTAATTGAATTACAATAGAACAATTGGAAATAAAGCCCAGTATTTTCCAAGAACCTAAGGAAAGCAGTATTTAACCTTCCTTGAAGTAAATAGCAATTTTACACTTAATTCCTTTAGGCTTTTTTTATTATTCCATGCCTCCAGTTAATAAAGAAGTAAAGTTTTCTGGCCTTCTTTATAAAAAAATATTCTATGCATCCCAGAGTACATACTATTGCAAAGGAGCTGTTCCCTTCTCATTTTCTAAGTTCCTTAATTTTATCCACATGCCTCTCACCAGTGTCTGTGCCCAGACTGGGAAGTGAGATGTGTGTCCAAATGTATTTTTACGAACAGACTGCAGAGCCCATTAGGCTTTAAAACTTGATTGCCCATCAGCTGTTCCCTGTAATTGTTTGCTTATTTTTTAACTTTAACAGAATACAAAGAGTCTCAAAGCTCAAAGCATGGGTACATTTTAACTCTTTCTCTCCTTGTCTTATTTCACATTACCTTTACAAGTCATTAATTAGCATCTGCAGGACAGGATCTTAGCCCTGAATTTCTGCAACAGGGAATTCCCCAAAGTGCTCTAAATTCAGCAATGCTTGCACACATGAAAAGGTTACAACAATATTGTAACATCAGGGCCCTGCAGTCTGTCAGGACTTTTCCTTTCTGTTCCTGGTTGTATCTCCCTGTTGATATAGCAACTTGCTCTTCACTACAGATGGCAGGGAGAAAACCCTCCTGTGGAGCAGCTTTTCATCAAAAAAACACTGTTCCACCAAAATAGGAATGTTCTGTGAAAATGCTTCAGTATTGAATTTATCTTGTTCCAAGTGCAAAATAGGGAAGGATGCACCAAAGAAGGGGCAGGTCTGGAGTCTGCTGCTCCTTGTCTTAATTTTTTCTTTTGAGACAGTGACAACTTACTCTTGGGTGCAAAACTGGTATCAACATCAGGAATGTTGATCTGCTCCTCCGAGCCAAGAGATGTAGGAAGAAAGTGGTGGAAGAGGCTCCTGATCCCTCTGGCCCCTTGTGATCCCTTTGTCTGTGGCAGTGGCTGCAGCGCTCTGGCTTCAGCAAAACTGGAGAGAGGACAAGGGCTCAATTGAGTGGTTTGGGCACCTGCCTGAGAAAAAAATAACTGTAATTTTGGGTAACTTTAATTGAATTTTTACAGTCTAAATTGAATTTTTACAGTCTAATTTCTTGCTCCTTAAGAAATTTTACGAATTTTTGCTTACAAGCACATGCACTCAAGTTTCAGATACTTTATTTAGCCATGCACAAAACTGAAGAAAACCCTTCCTCTAGAATAAAATGTTATTTAGTAGAAAAACATTTTACAAAGTGATGAAAAAATTCTTACTCTATAGATTAGATTATGCTGGAATTGTAATTATGTATAGATTTTCAAAGATCCAAGCAAGAAAACATCATTTATCTTTCTTTTTCTTGATTTCATTCTGACACATTAGTTAAAATAATCAAAACACCAATCCATTAGTTGAATATGGTTTGTTCCAGGTCAGCATTTTTCAAAATAATGTCATTTTTTCTTCCATCTAGTGTGTCGAATACACGTATAAAAATGTTTCACACTGTAATCAATTAATCCGTGACTCTCATGAATTTTAGAATAAAATTAATTGTTTATGTATAATTTTCTATGGTGTAATTTTTTCTAATTGGAACATTGTTGTATCATTAGGACAAAAAGTCTGGGTAGAACAGACACGGGAAACTCAGAGCAGATAATCACACAGAGATCACTAAATAGAAATGCTATGCACCTCTAGTACTAAATTACTGACAGCATGTGTTTAACAGAAATTTGAAAAACATGTTTTTATTCTTTCTGATACTCATCCACAAGCTGTAGTCAACTGGCTGAACGTCCTGGGATAACACTGATGTCCTGTGCATTTTTGACATGTGAGAATCTCATTTGTAGTGACTTGAAATTGAATCAAGCATGTCAAAGGGAAGTAGAGTGCCTGTATCATGTTTCCCAAAGTTTAAGAGAGCAGGCAATATTCTCTTTTCAAGCTTAGTTGAGGTAGT
Source organism: Melospiza georgiana (assembly GCF_028018845.1). Lineage (NCBI taxonomy): Eukaryota > Metazoa > Chordata > Aves > Passeriformes > Passerellidae > Melospiza > Melospiza georgiana. The sequence goes on from NC_080433.1 coordinate 8,596,811, forward strand.
ATTCCACTAAATGCCTCCTGGCCATTGAAAACATCTTCCCAAATACACTTTCATAAGAATCTAAGCAAGAGCAGACACTGATAGCAAATATTTTTAAAGGATCTAAGAACAAATTGTGAATGTGTAAACTCTAAAGAAAAATGGTGCATAGGCAGTGGGCTTTGCCTTAAATTTCTGTTTGTTTTTGTTTGGGTTTTTTTGAGGGGAAATAAAAGAGGCAAGGACACACACTGTCCCCAAACAAAAACAAACCACGAGAAAGGGTAAAAAGCTGATGTCATCCATGATGATCAGATGTTATTGATTATCCTGCCCTCTCAAGATCCAGGAAAAAAAGGAGGAATCAGCTCTTGTCTTCACAGCCATTGTTTCCATCCACCAATCCAGGCCAATTCAAGTACTGAAACTCCACAGATTTTCTGCCAAACCCTGAGATATCAATGCATGTCCTGCATAGGCAAGGAGGGAGGGCTTTGTCAAATCAAAGTTTGATCATGCCTTTTTAATGGGGAAAATTCTGCTATGAAGGTGCACTCTAAATATGAAAAAAACACAGGGAAATTTCTCCCAGGCATAGCTTCTGATTTTTGACCATGTCAAAAGATATAATGGACTATGGTAGGACACTGTTCTGTCAAAGATGGAGATGTGGAGAAGGACAAAATCTGTCTGGTTTTAGGGTCCTGATTTAGTTTATATTTAAATTAGAGACATGTGATCTCTGTGTGAGCCTCATAATCAAAATTTTGGGCAACCATCATGTGAAAAAGCACAGGGAAATTAATATTTTTCACTTTTTTCCCTGTGGTTACAGAACATAAAAAGTGTCAAGGCCTTATGCCAAAGTGTTCTTTCAAAAGCTGCCATTGGTCCTTACAGCTTCTGTATTTAAAGCTGGAATTTTGAAAACACCTGGAAAAATAAATCATGAAATTGTAAAAATAAAGATTTAAAAATGAAATAAAAAAGAGACTGACAGAAACTACAGCGAACTATTTTTCCTTCCCCAGCAAAAATGTAAGTGTGATTGGGTTTTGAGTGCCCCAAAGCTCGTACAATCCCTCTTTACTGTTGAATTCTTTCATGCCTCAAAACTGCTCTAATATCAGTTGAACCTGTCTGAACTCCCCACCCAGCAGAGCCTTTGGCAGTCATTTGACTTTCAGCTTATGTGAGTGACTATAGCTAACAATTAGTCTGTTATTTTACTTCAACATCTTAAAAAAACCCTACATTATGTCAAACAGCAGTAAAATCAATTGCTCCTCTCTCTATGGCTTCTGCTTTGTGTTCTCAGTTTTGCCTCAACCTACTGTGAACATAAAAGTGAATTTCCAGCCCTTGGTGGTGGTGAGAGGACACACTCATTCAGCTTCAGACAGCATGGGAATGTAAAAGGAGGTGTCTTTGGGGTAGCTGACTCCTGCATTCTATTTTTCTCCTAAATTTCAGAGACTCACATTCTTAGAACAAGCAGTTTGAACATACTGCTAGAATTGAGCAGCACTGCCCACTCAGTGAATATTTAAATAAGTGAATTTAAGTGTTACAATAACAGTCTGCTGGATTAAAATGCCTTTTCTGAATGTTTCACTCTACCAGTCCTGGCATAGACAATGCCTTCGATAAAATTCCATCCAGGTTTTGTTCTGTTTTTTTGTTTAAACTACAACTGCATAGATTGAGAAGAAGGGTTTTTCCCCTCAATTTCTCACTCCTAAATACATTTTCAAATGTAATTTTAAATTATGTAGCAGTTCAGAAGACAAGTGAATCACTCAGTCTCTCCAACTTTGATAAAAATTCAATTAAAAAAAAATTTAAAATGTCACTTACTATCTCAGGATCTTGCTTAAATCCATGCAGTAGAAATCATCTGCTGATACAGACTTACCTCAGAGAATTGTTCACACATAACAAATCCAAGGGTGTATAAATGACCTCAAAGTCCAGGGCATTTGTGTTGGACAGGTGAGGTGAAACACGGTGGGCTTATTCAAATTCCATCGATGTAAAAATCTGAAATGCCACAAAATTTCCAATTTGCAAGTACATTAATTAAAGCAGCAGCAAGTGATGACTCTGACAAGGTGACACAAAATGGATAGAGATGAAATAGATTTGCTTAGAGGCAGACTGCAAAATATATGTATTTTGGATCTGCAGTAACATAAACATACATCCACCACTATTTTTATGAATGTATAAATATATGTGTGTGTATTGACACACAAACATAGATTTGTTACACATTCAGTAGTTAAAAATATATTATTTGGGGCATATAAATGTATAAAGCTGTTTCTTGTGACATTCAGTCACTGACCATCAGTAATGAAGGCATAAAACTTGACTTTTGTTTCTTTATTTTACTTAGTTCTTTACTTTCTCCTACCACTTCTTTCCCTTTTTCCTTTTTTTAAGCCCTTTTATTCAAACATAAGATGTCTGCTAATATCTAAACAGTATAGAGGCATTTACGAGTAAGATGACCAATGTGCCAAATCAAACAACATTTATTTTACCAGGGGAGAGGAACAGGTTAGAAGAGAAATCTGTTTTTATATTTAGAATGTATTCAGAATGTTTGAAGGGAAGCAAAGCGATCTCCCGCAGTTTTCTCTCAACAGAGCACACTGAGTCACCAGCAAGGCTGTGCACAAAAGAATGGCTTTACCTCCCTCTTCTTCCAATTTTCCACCTCAGTTTTTCTCTTCCTTGAAAAGGTTCATGGATAAACCAGAACAGATATAAATCAGTGAGCTTGCAGCAGACACTCAGATCAGCTGTGTGCTGCGTCCTCCTCTGAGAGAGCACAGCACACTGAGCGCCTCTGGAAGATGATTTGCTTCCTCTGGTGCAGCAGCAGAGGTTGAATTCCTCTGAAAATCACTCTGCCATGATAAGGATACTTAGGAGGGTTTGATCCCAAGAGTATGGAATTGCAGTAAAAGCTTTGCAAGGCAGCAATCACCAGCAAAGCTTGTTTATTCATTTCTTCTTAAGGGAGAATGCCCAGCAACATGCCCTTGGTGTACACTTTCTGTTTGTATAAAAACATTTTTACACTTTGCCCTTACTTTTTTTCTTACTAAAATTGCAAAGAAACCCCAAAACAAAACAAAAAACCCCACACCATCCTATAAAAGCCCAAACAGTTTTACAAAGTTACTAATATTATTTTAAAAGGAGCAGTTATTTTAGAAAATCCTTTATGCTGGCTTCATTCTTCAAGAAGGATTCCAGAATGATTTGTGAATATTATTTATTTTAGATTGTGTCTACTAAGAACACACATTTTGAAATGTAATGTGAAATGAGTGGCACACACTGATCTGTGTTCAAGTCTGTCCACACCAGCATAGGTGAGTGATGTCCTTGCACTGTATTTTTGTGTGTGTTGGAAGAGACTCCTTTACTTTTATCTCACAACACAAGGTATAATGATGGCATTTTTGACAAATACTTCTACAGATAAACATGTTCTAAGTCTTGGCATATTTGGATTAAATGCAGCTCCTGAGGACTAGGCTACTCTGATTTCTTTGGATTTGTTTGTTTTCAAGCATCTCTCTGAACAGAGAGCAAGGTTCCAGGAATCCCTCTGCTAGGCAGCCATGTACCTAAAAAGAGCTTTTCTTCCAAAGTTTGGATTCTTCTTGGGTCTTGCTTGATTGCTGCTTTCTGCTTTTCACTTTTTCAAGCAGTCATTTGTCCTTCTTTCATAATTTCTTCTTTTTTTTTTTTTAATTGAATGTGCTGGTTTATTGGTTGAAATACCTGCTTTGCTTTAATAGAAGGGTTAGGATTTTTTTTTAATAAGTAGGAACATAGAAAATTCAGCAGATCATAATCATAATTTCACTCTTTCAACATTGCTTTCAGCATTCATGGAGCTTTTAATTGAATTTTATATTAGTCCATAAATAAACTCATACAACCAGAACACCTTAGAATTGGTGGTTTTGCTTTTATCCAGGTAGCCTGAAGGTTTACAGCCTTGTTTCAATAAGTTCATTGATGGGCAGGGGTCAGCTTGGCTGGAAAAAATCCAAGGTGCCTACAGGTGTTAGAAGCCAGCGCTGCTGGCAGTTTTTTCTTTTTGCATTTCATAGAATCTTTAGGATTTTATGAAAAAAATGAGACATCTTACAGGTGGGTTCAGCTCTCAGATAAAGTGGAACATCAGAGTGCAGAAAATCTGGCAATTACACTTTTTGAAAGGACTAACACACATGTTATCTAACAATATAACCTTTTGAACTGAGCATCCTGACTCAATCACTTGATTTCTAGCTTCAACTTCTGTGTTCCAAATTTGAATTATAATAATCTCTATAAAATGCATCCATGGATTAGTAAATGGATGTTCCAGTTTTCTTTTCTCAAATTTATGAGGAGGTTAAGTATCAGAATCTTTCATACACTCAAATATTACTTTGGAAAAGAAATCCATCAAGCTCTTTGTGTGCAAGTGCAATGCCTGAGTACATCAAGCACTGATGTCAATGGTCCTCTCGATGATTAAATGTTAGTAATGTGCTGAGTTTGTATCAGCTCCAAAAGGTGTGTCTCAAATTATGATTTACTGACACTTGTATGCACTATTGACCAGCTCATGTCTTGTGTGCTCAGCAAAAAAGGATTTTCAGCTTGCCAGCTACTCACTTGACATGGCTTTGTGCGTTTCTGAATGCTTTCATCAGCTTTTCCATAATCTTTGCATCAGAGTGCCCAAAGTCTTATATTTTGCCCTTTAACATTGACTTATTTCACAGCTATATTTATATTTCTGCCATTTCGTTTTTTATGTTATTATACTTTCCACTTCTTTAAATTTCCCCTTTTCTTGATAAATTAATTTTGTAAATTAAATCAACATGGCCTGACCCAGAACATATTAAAATGCCATTTGAATCAGTTCCAAATTCAGGTGCTTATAAAAACAAATTTGAGGAGCAACTGTAATTCCAATCCCTCCTATGTTATGTGAGCAATTTAAAATTATGGAAATACTTCCAATTTTATAGGCAATTTGAAATGGAAAACAACCAGAGTTCTGGGCATATGCTCTGTATATAGGGATTTTGCAAATAGAAATGCTTTTAAAGTTAATTTCCATGTGCACCCAGTTACCTGGTTCTGTATTTGTTAAAATGAAAATTGCACATTTATATTTTAAAATTCAAAATGCTGCTTTTATTGGACTTCTAGCCAATAAAGAGAACATCTGTACTATAAATGCAATCTGTCTGTTCAATTTGTACTAAATTCATGGATCTTATAATGGGTCTATATATTTACTATTTTTTCCATGTAATAGAACACATTCTGTGGGGAGAGGAAGAGAGGAGGCTAAGTGTTCATTGGCTCCTTATGCTATAAAATATTAAAATATAAAATCTTTTACTTATGCCCATATATTGCTATAAGCACACAAAATCCTGACATATAGACATGAATATCTTTTTGCAATGCTTTTTTTTTTTTTGTTCCTTGCACACATGCATGTTATCTTGGTTTTATCCTTTTTCTGCCACAGTGAATCTTTAGGCAGGTGGAAGCAGTAGGAGCATGAGGTTCAGCTGTGAATATCAGTGGTAGAACTTCACTTCAACAGTGCTGCTATTTATTCCTTCATTAAATGTAAAATTATTTCCTAGCTGACACCTTAAGCACCCCTATAAAGTATGAAGGTTTGTTTAATGAAAAATTAGGAAATATTTCCTTTAGTAAGAATAAATCTATAGCAAACTAAAACTGCCTTTAGTCAATATGGTTTATACAGAGCTGATGTGCTGATACCTGTCACTGAGGAGAAATATTGAAGTTAATCAGGGAGCGCAGCAAAGACTTAGATCATCTCAAGGTGGACTTACCACTATAGACATACCCTTGCATTTTCAGATGTCTAATTATTAATAGGTGATTAAATAAAAAAAAAAATCTAAACTAAAAATTAAAAATAATCTGGTCCCTTTCCTGAGGAAGCTGTGCTTATACTGTGTATGAAAAGACATCAAAGGAAAGGTTGTTAAAAGCTTATGTTCCCAGTTTTTTGTCTGGTGCAGACCACAACAGCTCCACAGATGGATCCAGGCACCATCAGAGGACAGCAGCACTCAGGAGCAGCTGGGCTTGCTGAAAGTGAAGGCCCAGAGCACTCCTGATGGTGGAGAACTGTAAATTAACCTCCACATGACCAGGCAGAAATTTGGGAAGGCAAAGGTTATGATGGCACTGCAAGGGTTGCACAGGGTAGAGTGGTTCACATTTTTCAGGAACTAGGCTATCTGTTAGAAGAGGAAGCATTAGATATGGGCTTTGTCCAAACCAAAACAGAACTAAGGGTCTAAATGGAAAAAAATTAAACTGAACATTGCAGAGAAACCAAAGGTGCAGAGAGGCACAGTGTGCAGGACTGTACATTCTTTAATGACAAAGATTAAAACCTTTATTCTCAGGCAAAAGAGAGTCACTAAAATATTCTTGAAAGAAAATATGCTGAAAACCCAGATAAAAATTAGTAAATAAAACCTGAATAAGGGCTAATAATTTTGAATACATTTTCTCCTGCACAAGAAGCTTGCAAACAGAAAACTCTGGAGGTTAACCAATTGTTTTAAAGGAATGCTTTTTAGAAGCTGCCCTCCATTTCCACCCTGTCTTTAAATCCTTCCCTAGGCATCCATCATGACTGCTGAGAGAATATGTGACTGGAAGCACTATTGCCAAAATCTATAGCTGTAGAAAATGCAGAATACCAGGAAGTTAAATATCAAACAAGCATACTTTAAACCAGAATGTAAATAATTGTTAATATGTATAAATCTGTTCCTGTAGGTCAGAAAAATTACTCTAAATTAAAGTGGTTTTGACCTAGTCATGCCTACTGTGAAATGTCTCATTTGTTGCCAGTCCTTTCTAAAAGAGGTATTAGAGCTGTGGACAGAGGCCACTTTCCTGCCACAGCCAGCAGATCACTTTAGGAAGGTTTTTCAGTGCACTTGGGCTCTTTTGAATTTTTAGTTGTTCAAACATTAATAATGCACTCTTGTGTACATTATATGACTCATGTAATAAAATATTATATTAATATTGTTTATAAGCACAGGGTGTTGGGCTGAATGAGATGGAGCCTTGCCCCCTATTTGTCAGAGAGGCATAAAAGCCTAACTTTAGCATGTGAAGTCAGAATTCCTGTTACTGTCTCACCATTTCCAGAATTTTGTTATGTTTCTGGAGCTCAGCTTCTTTCTGTCCAGGTTAGAACTCCGAAACGTGAAAGGTTCAGAGGTTTGTATTTATGTGTCAATACTTTTTGAATTATAAATTTATAGACACAAGCTTAAAAAGAAAGGATTTTTTTTCATGACATGACATTTCTTGTTTATTTGTTAGCTTGTCCATTACATATTCCATGATAACATCAAACTAGCCACACATGGCCTCTGAGATCATCTCACTCAGGCAGTCGTGGAACCACCCAGCAATTTCATCATTCTAATGTCGTTTGAAATTTTCAAAAGTAGGCTTCATTATTTTCTTATGACTTCACCCAGATTTTTTTTCCAATCCTAATTTACAGTCAATTTTTGTGTTTCAAAGCTGAATTCTCATCTCGCATTAATTAGAATATTTGAAAAGCACATCCAGCAGTTATGGCTGTGGTGTTCCCCACTTCTCAAAGGCAAGTTCTGCTTCAGAAACCAGTAAGACACTGGACTCAGTGATTTTGCTTTTTCTGCTGGCTGCCTATAAGCTCCATTCACAGCTTACTGACTTGAAAGAGAGAGTCCAGTGACTTCCATGGGTCTTTATTAGTTTTATAAAAGGCATCTGATTAGCATGATATTCAACTCTGTTGCATGGTTCTTGTATTTAGTCTTATTTTTGCACACAAAAGTGGCAGTTTCTCATGATGTAGATGAGTAATGCAACAAAGAATGTGTATTTTCTAACATGTAGAATTTATATTAAAGAAGAGACATAGGAAGAGACTTCTGTGCAGCTGTAATGGCGCTGCATCAGGTGGTGTCCCACAGGAATCAGTGTTGGGCCCAGTTCTGTTTAATATCTTTATTGATTATCTGGTTGAAGAGATTGAGTCTACCAATAGCAAATTTGTGGGTGACACCAATGTCCTCCTGCTGGAGGGTGGAGAACACTGTAGAGGGACCTGGACAAGCTGGACAGATGGACTGAGACCAACTGCAAGAGGTTCCACAGGACCAAATGTCTGCAGGAGGGTGTAGTCAGGTGTGGGTTGGGCCCTTCTCCAGGCAACCTGTGACAGGACAAGATAACATGGTCTTAAGCTGTGACAGGACAAGATGACATGGTCTTAAGCTTAAAATAATGCCAGGAGAGGCATAGGCTGGATTTTAGAAAGAAATACTTCACAGAAAGGGTTACTAGATGTTGGAATGGGCTGCCCACGGAGGTGGTGGAGTGACCATCCCTGGAGGGTTTAAGGAAAGCCTGGACATGGCCCTCAGTGACAAGGTGGTGTTCAGCCATAGGTTGGACTTGAAGATCTCAGAGGTATTTTCGACCCTAACTGATTCTGTGACTCTGTGAATTAAGATAGTGCTATCGGTAAGATTTTTACCAGTATATCTCACTGTGGCTTGAATACCTGCCCAGGTCTCCAAGAATTCAGTGCATTTGCAGTTCATCCTACAAAGGAGTTAATCAAGAGTCCTGGATGTGATGAAATAGAAAAAGTGAAAAGAAGTGACAAAAAAGCCCTGACTTACAAAGCAGATAATAGGATCAAAACCAGATGTGTAATGTAAATGTTTTGGACCCTTTTAGGTGCAATGAATCTGCTGGAGCTGCCAGTGTTTCTGTGCTGACTATAGAGGAAGACCAGATGATGAGTTAAGGCAAAGTTGCTAACATCTGAATGGCTAAAATTAGGGAGAGTTAAATGCTACCTACACCCTTATGAAGGAAATGTGAGACAAGCTCATGAAGCCACAGTCAGTCCAGAGACTGTAAGGTCTTGATGAAAGGAGGGAAAAGCAAGAAGGAACACTTGGGCAATTTATTCAACCACCCTGTCCCAGACAGCCCTGCTGTGCATGATGGGGATGATTCATTCAGGCAGTCCCAATGCCAAGGAAAACAGCCCTGTGCAATCTGAAATGAAAATGGGCCGTCATGAAGTTGAGGAACAGCACATTTCCCCAGGGTGGATAATATCCATGCAAAGCTACAGAGGCAGAAAGGAGACTTTAAGATATTTGGTAGATTATTCATCATTGTTTCTTTCAGAAGTGAGTTGGATGGCTGCCCTTCAAGTGCTGAAGCACAAACAATCATGTAGTGTGCATATTTGGAAAAAATACATCCCAGTAACTTGGACATATAGCCCCACTGGATTTTGCTGAGATCTGAGTGCAGACTATTTATTTAATCACACCAGCAGAGGAAAACAAGTCCACCAAATAATGTAGCAAAAGAGCATTCTTGACATGATGACCAGGACTGGGCTGTCACTGAGGGAAGAAAGTTGATTGCATGGCTTAGGGGAGAATGCACTGGGCAGTGACTGTATGAGACATAAAGAGTTAAATAGGAGAGGCACAGATTGCTGAAGAATGTTGCAACAGCACTGGTAGGCCAGTGGATATTTTTATCAGTATACCTGTATTATGCCACTATACCAATTTTGCTGGTTTATCAATATATCAAGATTCCTATGAATACCAGGAGATATAAATATACAGATAGATTAGATATAGATATAAATAGGTATAGATATACATCAGCAGTAGCACAGAGAATCCCACCTCAGTTCAAAAGTTTAAGCAATCAGCTTAATTGTCTTTGGCATATTATTGTTCCATCTAAATGTGGAAGTGGGAGTGAAGCTTTGTAAACAGAAAAGGCTTCCCAGGGGAAGTAGTTAGGGCAGCCAGCCTCCCAGAGTTCAAGGAGCATTTGGACAATGCTCTCTGGCACTGGTGTGATTCTTGGGTTTGTCCTGTGCAGAGCCAGGGGCTGGACTTGACAGTCCTGGTGGATCTCTTCCAACTCAGCACATTCTGTGATTCTGTGATGTATGAACAGCAGGTGTATTGAACATATGCTGCTCAATTGGACTCACTGCTAGGTCCATGCTTGTGCACAAAATAAACACATACTTGTTCAAGAGCCTGAATTTACTGTAGAAACTGCTGCAATAAGATTAACTCAATTAGTGGCTATGCAGACTGCTACAATCTATGCTGAGCTAAAACACATGTGTCTGGGTGACCTGGGGTCCAAACACCTGCAAATCTCTTCACATTTTATTCAGTGTATTTATTGTGGTTTTATCCTATTTGTTTTGATTGGGTGTCATTTGTTTTTGCACAGAGCCTCGTCTATTTTAGAAACAGAAGTAATATATACAAAAATGTTTCATTATTATTACTATTACTACTACTACCAGCATCTGTAGGTTGAGGAATTGGTTTGGAGAATTTTCCAAGATGTTAGACAGAGTTTGTATCAGTGAGAAATGAGCAGGAGAAATGGGACAGAACAAAACTGATGTGACAGGAGCAACTGGAGAGGGAAGAGAAAAATCTCAGAACCATCAGAGGAATAGATTTGACACCTTCTGAATCTGCAATAGACCTCTCTAGTGGAGAGCACCATGATGAAGGATGGTGTGATTTAGCTCCTGAGTACTACCTTAAATTTTTCCTGTCACCAGCCAATCTAAGTCTCATTAACAATGCTAGGTAGAAGGGTGAAATAAAGGCATATATGTCAGATTTAGAGGCTGTTCCTGAAGCTTCCACATATGATTTCTGTTCTGCTGAAATATTATTTCCCCTCACCACATCTGAGATGTTGTTTCACTTGAAGCCCAGCTCTGTCTAAGAGAAGGCCTTTTTCCAGCAGTGAGATCAGAAACTTATTTAACTTGAAAAGATGATTGTTACCTAATAACACAGATAGAAACCTTCACATAAAACTCAGTTTATGGGATGAAAGCACTGTGAAATGAGAAAAGTGTGACTAAATATGAAGGAAATGGTGAGGAATATGTACAGACATGGCTAATAAGGTATCATTCAATGAGCTTTTGAGGCCTGGAGTTACTCTTAGCGCCCTTTGGAGACTAAAATTGGCTATTCAGTATTCACTGTGACCTAATCAGAAATTCAGGCACTTTTCTTGAACCTGGGTGGGCAGTTTGGCAGTTTTCTAGAAGAAGGGGGTTGTGTCCCATTGGTTATTTTTTCAGTCAGCTGGTTTCCCTCTGCTCCTTAGCTCCTGAAATTTTCTGATTACTCTGCAAACAAATCACAGGCGTGGGCCAGGAAGGGGTTCACAAAATGTTCACCTCATTTTGCACATGTCATTAATGTGAATGTTATAATTTATATGTTCATCACATTTAGATTTTCTGCCTGGTGATGGTTCTTAGTTTTTGATTTACTGAAGCTTTGAGCCTTCTTCCTCTGGGGTGGTGTTTGCATCATGTTCTTTTCTGACCAAATTACACAGTAATGCTTTTATTAGTTCTGACTTCAAAACCAATTTCTGCCTTTATGAAAACCATTCCTTCTTTTAAATGATTTTTCCTTCGAGATAAAGCAAATCTCTATTAACATCCTCTCCTTCAGTTTGCATGGAAATCCACTTAAAAAGTCCCCAAATCTCTGTCAATAAAGTAACTAAAAAAGTACAAGTAACTACTTCCTTCTTCCACCCTAATTCCTTCTCCTCTTACCAGAAATCCTCTAAAAAATGTAATACATTCTGAAAAAAAATGAAATCTGAGTGTTCTTTTCAAGTAGAGAAATGGATAATGCAAGAAACAGAGAAAAATAAGTTGAATTTGGTTGGACTTCTCCATATCTTTTTAATCAGCATTTATTTGTACTTGGAAAACCACTTCCCTTTTGAATGGTTCCCTAACATTAAGGCCAGAAAGTTTCATCAACATTTTACAAGCATGACTGAAGCTAACCAGCATATTTATACTGGATGGCATCAACTTCAAGGAGATAAATATTGCAGCTGAACGTGTTGATGCAAAATTGTGGTGAAAGGAAAAATAACTTGATATTCTACTCAGAGATATATCAAAAATGTGACCAGGTTAGTATTTTAACTCAGAGCTGAATGTTCCTGAAGAGTCTGGGGGCCTGTTTGGTATTTTGAATATCTGCCATGAAATGTCTGGCACAGATTTGGAGAAGAAGATTTTATACAAAGCTATTCCTCCGCAAACCTCGAGTCATTTGGATTATGAGTTTAATATAGGAGTAAATATGCAGGGTCAGGGTTAAATGTTTACCTAGTCCTGTGTCCTGTCTCTGACATGTCAGCCAGTGGCCATGTCGGGGGAGGACACGCTACAAACAGGGGAAGGATTTAGTGACACTTTGCAATTATGGTCCTCCAGCTTCCCGGGATATCTCCCAGCTCCAGGACTTTCTTTGCCAGAAATTGTAACCTTGTGGTTTTGGGAACATTAGAGAAACAAGTCCAAAATTTATAGTGATTGAATCCAGCTTTTTTTTTTTTCTTTCTCCCCCCCTTTATTTTTTTCCTTTTTTTTTTTTTTTTTTTTTTTTTTAATGCATTTCACAATCCCTCAAACTATTGGAAATATGCACACAATTTTTTCATACTTGATCATGGAAAGCATAGATATTTCTCTCCTGTGACTTATGATATGTCACAGGAATGCACTCCCTTGCAAATCTCTGTACTTTCAGGTTTTTAGCAGAAGCTGAAGTACTTCAATTTTATATATGTATATATATATAAAGAATGTGGCGTTTGGAACAGTTCCCACCTTACTGCAAGAAGGAACTATTAGAAATCTCACAGGAAAAATTTTTCTTATACAATTTTTTTCCTTCATTTGTAATAAGTCAGGTACTTTGTACTTTTCTTAGATAGTTCATACTTAAAGTACAAAGCTTACTCTTACTCTAATAAGAATTTCAGACTAAATCAAATTAAGATGAGATAATAAAGGGATCAAGCATTACTCTATTGTTATTTACGTAGAATAATAGATTATGTACATATATATTTATTTATTTATGGATAAACTCTGTGGACATGAAGCTGCTATGATGAAAATATGTAGGAGTATACATGCATATATCAGACATAGTTGTGATTTTTCCTCCTGTTGACATGCAAATTATTGTAGGACCTGGCTTTCCAAGTGGATGGGAGTCAAAATTCCTGCCATGTCCCTGACTCTTATATTCTGGAAGTCAAATCCCCAGAGTCTCCAGACCTCCCTCCAGATGCAGAATGTAACTCTCAGCCAGATAAACATGCGTTACTAGAAGGTTTTTGCTTTTATAGCTAGGCATAATTTGCATTTGATACGTAATTAGTCTGTAAAATAGATACACAGGAACAACCACAGAAAGAAATTTGCTGTGGCTATTCCTCTGGCTTTGAGAAGTGGTGGCACATCATATTGGTCATGTGGAACTTTCCCTGTATCATTTGTGCACATTATTGTTGACTAGGTTGCTACTGATAAGTAGAGACATTTCTAATTTCCAGAGGTAACAGTTTTGTTCTATTTAATTTGACCTACCTATCTGCAACCACCTTGCCAGAGCACTGCCCAAGTCCTAGGTACTGTAGCTTACTTTTTTATTGCCATCATTCTGATTTTGGGACTTTTAAACTTTCTTCTATGTGAAAACTTCTCATAAACAGTTTACACTTTTAAAAATCCTACTCTTCCTGTATTTTTCAAGGTGAACTGAAAAGCTTTAACAATCAAAACCCATGTGTCTGAATATCACAACATTATGAATGTTCTGATTCAATTCATTGTAATTTCATTCTCCTTTTTGTTACATGACAGTACAACAATTCAGTTTTGCTTCTCCAGTCAAAGAAATTGATGATAAATTGTTCTATATCACTTTTGTCTCCCTTGTGTGTTATTGATTATGTGTAATACCTTGGTTATTTCTTATCTCTGCTCAGTGTGAGTTTATTGCTTTACCACATGTATTGTTTTACTTTTATGTTGCCTTCATGTTCCTAGTGAGAAACACACATCTTGTCAAAAAAACAAAGGGGGAATATGGATCCTCAAGAACATTTAGATAATGCAATATTTACACTAGAAATTTTGAAAGTAGATCATCAGCTTTGATCACTGGCAGAGCAATACTTCTCTGAAGATTTGTGTGCGCAGAACCAATTTCTAAAAGTTTTAGATAAGGATGCACAATTGGGTGTGCAGTGGCAAGGCCTAGCAGATTTGCTGACCCAGGGGAGAAGGTACACGTGTGTTTTGTCGCCAGCAGTTCTAAGGTCGTTGCCTGCTCATCTGGACAAACATCAATTGTCTCCAAAAGATGAGGCCCAGTGAGAAATAAAAATGCCTAATCACCATCCAGCCCTCGTGGCCAAGGCAGGAATAGAAGCAGGACTCCCAGGAACATGGCTGTGTCTGGAGGCTTACAGAGGCAGCCTGCTCACAGAGGCCTTGTGTCCCACTGCACTCACCATCAGGGCATTGTGTTCCTACTGACCTTCCAGTTATTCCCTGTTCCATGCTTCCAGAAAGATACTCAGTAATGTCAAATTCAGCATTTCCAGCTAATGGATTTCCTCCAGCCTAAACAGCATGGCCTCTGAGTTCCAGCTTAGGCACTTTGCCATTTATTTCCGCTTCCTGGAAAATTGGGCATTATCTTTCTCTTTTCCTATGCTGCAGATCTCTTTGTCAGTGGCATGGTTGTATTTGATAGGGTTTTATTGATTGTGATCTGTATTTCATGTATCTTATCCTGTATCCAGCAGATGACCAATAATAGTCTTAATAAGCTAATGGCCTTAGAGGTGCACACTGTTTTAGCATGAGGATACACAAACCCTTCACAAAAAAACCAAAGAAACAATGAAAGGGGGACACTGACTCATATTCACACTTCCCTGAAGAAAAAGGTCTTCTGGACACCGTCTAAGCATGCCTAGTGAAGGCATGGATCAAAACCAAGCCAAAGCCTGGTCTAGCACACTACAGAGAGGAGTAGGTGTAAGGCCCTGAGCCCTGATCATGCACCACTGAAATATTTATGGGCTTTTCTGACAGGCAGTAGCCCCTCAGATTCCTGTGGTTCCTGACAATGTTATTAAAAAGAGCCGTAGGTGAAGATCAGAAATAATTTATTTATGTAATAACCAGCCCTACTGGAAGGCTTGGGTGTGCAAGGACAGCAAGGCCATTATTTGAACGTATGCAGTTTAAGAAAGTCATTTCACGGCTAACCTTGGAAAATAGTGTAGACCTTGTCACCACTTTGTCTTCTCTTAGTATAGAAGTGGGTGGCTATATTTGTTATGGAAAGCTTGTAAAAGTAAACAGTGCAATTATTTTAATCTCTTAATATGTTTGGAATTACAGCTCATGGCTGTTCAAAACACTCTGGTCACTGGGGTTTGCATAACACATATGCCATAGAGTCAGCAAATGTCTACCATATGAGCAACAAATATAGAATGATAAAATAAATTCAGAAGAAGACCTTTCCAACCCTGGATACCCAGGAGATAAGGGTAGTAAAAGTGACAGCTGTCTTCAGCAAGAGAAAATCTATTCAAATACTGTTTTTCAAAGGATTCCTCTAAGTAAGGAAGATTTATTTTACCATGGGCATGCCAGAAATGCCATGATGTTAGGAAAAATATTGTAAGAGTTATCTGAGACCCAAAACTCCACCATACCACAAGTCAGTTATTAAAAAACAAATAAATGGATACTTCAGTCCTCAGGCATACAAAGTAAAGTAGTAGTGCCACATTTTCTCTTTTTTCTAGGATATATTAATTTTCTATAATATTGAACAAAATAGATTGGATCCAGATCATGACAAAGGTATTCACATTGCAGATTCCCATGCAGTTACTGGGAGTACTTCTGGATTTAAAATGCCATTCATATAGTTAGGTATGGTAATTTTACTAGCTGTGTTTAGAAAAGAGCAATACTTTATAAAGTGAAGTATCCCACTGGTGCTTTTTCTTAAAATTATATTTATCCTAAGACATATTATTCAATTTGTTTATTACATTGATAGAGCAAAGGTACCGGAGTATAAGAGCCTTTCCCCTCAATGTCTTAGATCAGAGCTAGGATTGCTGCTGATTCTTCCAGTTCAGTAGGGAGGATTCTGTAAAATATTACTTAGAAGAAAGGCACATTGTAAGATTAACATGATAAATATGGCATCTCCTTGTTGGCAGATATAAAGTGAAATTAACAATATTTTAAGATAATGTTTCTCCATGTGAGTAAATACTTTCTAAAACACAGTTTATGTGCTATCTTTGACCACAGGTATGGGGCTGGACCACATCAAATGCCCATTTCTGGTCTCTGGATATATTATCCAAAAGCTCTGATCTTACTTCCTAGTCAGCTCTTGGTCCCTTGGTCTGTCATCTTGCACAGATACAAGTGCTTCAGTGCTGTTTATTAAACATACTTGTTTATTAAATTCCATTGAAACTTTCTCTTCTTCACTAGAAACCAGCTTTGTCATTTAATAAAACACCAATAAAAAAAATCCCAGACAGATTTCTCAGCTTCACCACAAAAAATTTTAACACCTACAAAAATGGAAGAAAGTTAACACAAAACAAAAGAGGCAGTCACAACTTTCATGTAAAAAATAATTTCCCAGAAAGTACCACAAGAATTTTCAAAAGCCATCAGGATTTTCCTCCTATTGATCATAATTACTGTATTTAGAAAGCACAAACAATAAACTGAACATCACATTAAGCGCTGAGCAAGTAGCCTCCAAGGAAGGCTAAAGGCAGATCACCTTCTATAAATTTACAACACAGCATGAGAGTACAAATTCCAGAAAGAAGTTGTTGAAATACAGCATTAAACTCCTTTATAAATCATTTTTAGTACAGGTAATTAAGCAGAGGCAAAAGCCATGGCAATTTGGATTAGATTTGGAACTATATTTTACAATCTGTTGTGTAATTCCTTAGTCTACATGAAAAATTTCTGCTTGAAATTTATACTCCAAGGGAGAATAATATAGTCCATAAGTGAAAAATAGCAGGAATAACTTGATGAATGGAGGCAAAGATATGATCGTTCTCCCTGAAGTTTAGGATGAAGTTGGACACAGTAAATGCGAACAAAAATATATTTATATATATTTTTAAATCTAGCACAGCAAGAAGCATGAGTTGCAAATGTCTGAAAAATATTATATTGCACATGATACTGGTTTAAAATAGTGCTTGATTAATTCAGCAGCACGCAGCCTCAGTCTCTTTAGGCAATATAGACTTAGTAAATCATCCTTAACAAGAGAGAAGCTGAAATTCAAAGAAAGCAGGGACTAAGCTAACGAAAACATATGACTGCAAGAAAGCTTTCTCAAAAAAAAGTGTTTATTTAATTTCAATTTAAATAATCATACTAATAGAGATTATCAGACATGGTTTTTATACTCTGCTTGTGTGTTAGAAAGTTAGCTAGGCAAGTCTGGGGACCTTGTTTGGGAATAGAAAACAGAAGTACTAAGAGGAAAGATTTTTGTAATAATTGTTTACGACATGTCTATTGGGTGTTCTGAAGGATTTAAATATAATATGACAAGGTCAAATTACAAAGGAAGAATTTGTCACTATCAGACCTAGAGAGTATAAAAATCTGAGTTTTACCAATTAATTTAAAAGGAAAGAATGATGAGATTAAGGAGAAAGTAATAAAACTATTTGAAGAATATGAAGCCTGACAAACCCGAAGATTTGTCAAGTATATCTTGAATTTGATCTAACAAAGTTACTCTAATTTTAACTCATCTCAGCCTAATGTTTTTAAACTGAATCTAGAATATTGTTTTGCATTAATGACATTTATAGTAAACTGGAAAAAAACCCAATGGCATTCCCATCTGGACTATCCCATCTGAGCAAGCCATGCTATGCTGGTGATCTGTTTGCACTCTGTCTGGGCTAAGAGTTGTCTGTGAAAGGACAATTCTGCATGTGAGCAACTTCAGGCAGCAGGAGATGGGATGCACCTAACAAACACATTTTCAGCTGGAAATGGTGCAAGGCTTTAGAAATTCCTCCAATAAAAATACTAACAGAAAACAGTGGAGTTCAACTTTAATGGTTGAGCTCCAGTTTATGGTGTAACTGCACTTCTGTAATGGGACCTGGGTTTGTGATGGTGTCTTTCTGAAATGGAGGTCATGTGGGGCCAAGAGGGAAAGGAGGAGCCCAGACATGCTGGGGACTTGACGCAAATTCTGAAACCAAGAGACAAAGTCAACAGCAAACCTTCCTGTGGCTTCAGTGGTCCCCAGATGTATATTTGAACTTCTGCAGGCCTAGCAGGACCAAACCAAAGCTCTTGAGTTTCAGTCATGATTCATCTGGCAAAAGCTGCTGTTAAGTCTACTCAGCAACTAAAATGAGACATTGCTAAAATCTCCTTGGCAAGTAACTGCTGCACTGGAGCTGCCTTTCAAACACATCCACAACTGCAGTTGGTTAGGATTGATTCTTACTGCTGCTCACTGGGAGAAGAAAAGAGGAGAAGTCTGTCTGGGGCTGAATACTGGAGAAAGCAATTTTAGTCTTAAGAAAAGAAGGAGGTAAATTTAGAAGTTCAGCAGCTTCTGAAATGTACATGTGTACACATATATAGCATGTGTGTATCAATACATATAGATGGCATGTGTATATATGCGCATATAAATCTACATCTACACTTCTAAGATTAAAACAATATTTTTCCATCTTGTGAAAAAGTTCCTTTTCTCTGAACACAAACCATTAAGCACTCTGCAAGTGTGCCAAATGCTGCTTTGAATAAAAAGGGAACCACTGACATTGTTTCCAGCCCGCCAAAATAAACCCACCCCGGCTGCTGAGATGGAGACCAATGGGACATATGTGTGTGATAACCTCATTCCAGAGTAAATCCAACCACGATACCAAGGTGTAATTTGAATAATAAAAACGTTTCATTAACTGTAAATCAAAACACATTTTATGCCTGGAAGGCGACTTTGAGCTTTCTTCTTCTTCCTGCTCCCTTCCTGTACCGAATGAGCTTGAATCAAAACTAGGATGCCAAGAGGCTCTGAACACCAAAGAAAATTTGAAATTGTGTATATCTGCATTCAGTGGATGATTGCACATTTCTGGCAGAATTTTAGTTAACCCAGGTAAAGTGTGCTTTCACCAAAGAGTAGCTTTCTTGTGAGTGGAATGATTTTTGCCTGTGACTCTATCAGTAGTAGCTTTCTGTGTGATTTCCTGCCCCCTCCTACTTGCAAAGTAATGTGCTATGTCCTTAATCTCCTGCAAAATGGTTTATGCTACACCAGTTAATGCATATTTGCAGTTATCCAGAATGCCACGGTCAGCAGTCACAACTGGGCTGGAAAGCAACAATGCATTAAGCTGTGATAAATTAATCACTTGGAAACTTGTGAACATGTCCTGAGGAACTTATGGTTGCCCCTTAGCAGAGTATTTGTTCCACTCTATCATTTTAATGGCTTTAGCCTCTCAGCACTACTGTTCTCTTTTTATTATTTATTTTTTTCCTAAAAAAAGAGATTTAGGGCACAGAGAGGAATGGTCACATAGAATGCATATGTCTGAAAAGGAAATTAAGGCTAAATCGTCTCAATCTTATGTGGATTCATTAATTGCTGGACAATTCTTCCTCTTGGGATTTTTTCAGCCCAAGATTTTAGGACTGTTTTTAGGCATTTGGAAGGATGAGGAGGGCGAGGAGTCTTATCAACATTAGGAATAAAGAAGACCAGATTCAGATAAAGTAAGAATTGGCTGAAATCCTTCCTCAAACCTCAAAGCCCTTCTGAGGTTTGAAAAAGTTTAGCACACTCCTTTTATTTGCTTCATCTGCTTCAATGGCACTTCCTGACACTGGAGTGGAGAACAGAGCAGTGAAAATACCATTGAAAAGCTGGGGTTTGAGTGAGTTTTGCCAAGTGCACACTCCCTCAGTGTTTTTGTTGAGGATGTTGTTCAAGATTATTTTTATTAGGCTTCTATAAACAGAAAAAACAATACCAGCACAGTACACTCAGATATCACAGATATCTGAGCATCAGGCCCAAAGAATGCTGTGGTATGTGGACCAGACACAGCTCCCTGGGCTCAGATCAGCTATCAAGCCCTTTGGATGCACCCTAGCATTGCTTCAGGAACACTCCAGGGAGCCCATGAGTGTAAGTGACATCACCTACTCAAAACCTTTCATGGTGACTGTCAAACACATGGAAAAAAATGTGAGATAGAAAGGAGGTACTTCACTACCAATGAAATATTTGTATTTTACTGATGTTCTTTCAAACATAATTTCTGACAGTCACAGAAACACCAGAACCACTTCTGGGATGTCTGAATTAATCATATGTTGGTTACACATTTGTTGAAAAAATATTTTTGAAGACCCTATACAAGCATGCACATTTGTATTGCCATCATCAATCTCCCTGAAATACAGAAATTGCAGGAACATCCCCTTGCAATGTTCAAATGAATTTGTCCTTTATGGCCATAATACCTGACACCCCCCAAACTTCCTAAATTGTCATGGCAATTTTTTCCCAGGCTTCTGCAATAGATTTTACTCCTTTTATTGCTTTGAGCTTTTTAAAAAGCCATGCACATGTTCAAGGTATTCCAGAGTCACCGTTTTAAGGGTTTTAGCTGCTTTTTTAACCTACCCAGTCCACCTTTTATATCTATATATGATAATCACAAGTGAGAGTTTGTGATCGAAAGATCCTGGCAATTTTCAGTGGAGATGAAATGAGTTACTGCTATCAGACGACCATCTAGAAACCTGAGCAATTCAATTAGCACTAATTGAAATGGTAATTGGCAATGTCAGCTCAATGGCCCCAAAACAAATGAGCCTTAAATCTGAACTGTTCTCTTATCTCCAGTACTTAGATTTATATCCTGGAAATGCTTATTGACACAGAAATGCATTTGTTGGCAAATTCATTGGAAAAATTACTGGAAGTGTATCAAATGAAACTGGAAGAAATGTAAAACTGGAAGAAGGACCTGTGAATGTATGATAAGGTATCACTGCCCTGATAGGAAGGAAAGTGAAATGTCTAGATGCTGTAATTTAAAAATAGGATTAGTTTTCCCTAACTTTAGGTGTTTATGGCATAAGCTTTTTAGCTAAGATTTTAGTTCAGGGGTGTAGTAACTGGCACCTAGAGCCATTTCTGCTGACTCGTTAAATCCTGTCTGATGCCCAGCTCCTGTTCCAGGTTGTCACAGATTTTCTGGGAGTCCTATGTAATTTTTCCAGCTCCAGATGCATTTTTGGTATGCTACAGAGCACCTCAAATAGCAGTGGATATCAAAGTTGTAGCAAATGAATCATGCCTGTGGTGCCTACACTCTTTTTAGGGGAGAGGAGATTTTTATTCAAGGAAGAAGTCTCACAATCTGTGGCTGTGATGGTGAGAGGCTGCCCACATGTAGATAACAGCACAGTTTGAGATGCCTTAGGACTGGCCTAAGCACACATCTCCCATAACTCACATCCCCCAGCAAATACCAGACAACCCAGGGCTCCTCAAATGGCACAGGACACCAACGTGTGGGCAGCTGAAATGAGCCCATAAATCTCTGAATTTTGAGCTGTATCTCACATTTTATGTTAGGGGAAGTTAATCCTCATTTATGTCCCTACTTAAGAGTATCTTCTGGATGCATTCTGTGATTCAACACCAGGAATCCATGCAAAAGAGAAGGCATCAGTTTTCTGTGCTGTGGACACAGCACTCCCACTCAGCTTTGAAACTGAGGATGTGGAAATGAGAGTGGAACTAATACATGGGGATCTCAGGAGTTTAAGGTTCTAACCTTTACCTCTAACCTTGTCTTAGAGGGTTATTTAAGCAGCCAACCTGGCTGGTTTATTGACATAAATCTGTCTTTGAAATATCCATCCTGAGCTATCATGGTAAATTTATACACTCAGAACAAATAAGTAAGGAACAGAGAAGTAAGGAACGGGGTCAAAGCTCTAGCTGAAGGAAATTCAGCAAGTACCTGGCTAAGCATAAGTCCTTGTAATGGAAACCTGCGTAGCAGAAAATCCATTTCCACAGTTACTGAAGGGATGGATGGACACATGACACCTGGTGTGCTCCAGAGGGAACCCACAGGACAAATGAGTTTCCTAAACTTGTAATTTATTGAGGCTGCGGTCCAGAAAGACACTTAAGACACATCTGGGTATCTTTCATCATTGCTGTGAAAAGGAGTAGGCCTGCAATCTTGCAAGAGTTTAAATACCTTATTCTAGTTTGTCAGAAAACTACTTTGTCTGGCTGATCTATTAAGCTGCTCTACCCAGCTGGAAAACACTCTGCACTTTCATGTCCCATATTATTCCACCACTCTGTTTATTTTGCCCATTAATGAAAATGCTTTCAGAGTGGATTAGATATAATCAAAATATTATGATCTCCCCACCTTCAAGGTTTGGCAGAACATAAAACACAGGCCAATGCAGCTGACCAGGCAAGGAACAGATTATCTGTGAGAGATAGAGAGTGTCATGTTGCTGTTGCAAAACAATCCCCTGCATGTGTGAGTGGCTGGAGGGAATGCATTAGAGAAATAAACTTGTAAAGAAAATAGGATATGTTTGTAAACACAGAATGCTCATCTAAGAGTTGCATAACCTAACCACTGCCTGTGAATACCACTTGAAAAACTACTAATATGCACAAAATAAACTTTAAAATGAGGGTTTAGTGATAAGATGACAACACATTTCCTAAACGACTCAAACTTCAGAGAATATCTAAGGTTACCAAAGGTGACAATCTATGAATGAACAAAATGTGTGTTAAAATTTTTGGAAATGGTAGCAACTTCAGAGATGAAATTTATTTTGACCCAATGCTCCCATGAACAATGAACAGTTCCATTTTTCCCACATAACAACAGATTGGATTTTTCTAGTAGATGTAAAGCTTACAGAGTGCAATGTTTGTATTATGGATCATTATAATGATCAAATCATCCTAACACACTGAAGGCAACTAAATATGAGCAATGCCATATAAAAATAAATGAGAACAGAGTGGATATTCATACGGTTCCTTCTCCAGAGGCAAATAGGGGATTAAGTACTTCATGAATGATGATGAAAAGACAAAGCACTGCAGTAAACTCAGTCCTGCTGTAAATAGACACAACCCCATTGACAACTGAATCTGTTCTTATCCAAAGCCATATTTAGGATGGAAGGTTTCCATCCCCATGGTGCATTCATTATGTCTGTCTCACACTGAAGCAGCTCCATTGCTTTCACTAAATGGAGCATGTCATCTTCTTAAATAAGTGCCTGCCCATAAAAAGACCCCAAGCATTCATAGAACATTGTGTGAGAAAAACAGCTTCCTATTCTGATCCATGCCTTTGATTTCACAAGTCCTGTTTCTATCAGCAATCACATTTATAGCACATTCATTTTAATTCACCTAAACACTGCATTTATATGAGGGAATAAACCTTTGTTATCAAAACAGTCCTGATACACCTCCACAGTTAAGCTGACACAAAACACTTGACCTTAGCTCTTGAGAAAGTACAGCAGGTAGATTGCAGGCTCAGAGAGCAGAAGTGGACATGTGAAGTTCTCGCTATCAATCCACATTCTTTGGGATTTAGCTTTACCTGGGATTTCTCTCCTGGAGCTGTGACACAGAATCCAAGTTTCTAGGTACCAGAGTTCCCACAACAGTGCAGGGTTACACGAAAAAGTGACCACAGACTTCACTGACACATGGCTGTGTCCTCATTCCCCAGCTATCAACATCAGGTTTCTCCTTTGCATACTGAAATTCCTGGCTGGAACATTTACCTGGATTTCCTTTCTACAAAACGCCTGAGCACAAACAAGAAGTTGCTATAACACCAAAGTTTCTGGGAGATTGGTTCATTTGCTGTGTTCAGCACAAACTGAGAATATAACATTTTCTGATGGGTCAAAATAAGGTTAAGTGTTTTATTTAGTTATAATACCATTTTGCCATTAATACATAGTTTTCATTATAGATATGATTACATCAGCATCATGGTTTATCACTAATTGTCAGATCATGATATAGCTGTTATTTCCTGCTGGCAATTAGGAATTTTGAAAGTATGTCTCTCTCTTTTTTTGTGTCCAAAGAAGTTTCATCAACCTCAGAAGCACTTGTGTCAGATACATGGGGAGGAAATCCATTCAGTGTGGGTGTCAGAAGAAGAGAGTGTTGAGCAGATTTATAGAAATGATTGAATGTTTGCAGCAGACTCCACAAGCCACAGTGGGCTCCTCCAACAGATGTGACTCCACTCCTGAGGAACAAAGTGCCTACTCCTATACAGGTGTGCATTAAATTGATGTGGAACTTACTGAGATTTCTCCATGAATCTTAGAAATAATTGGATTAGAAGTATGATCCATCCCTGCTCTGATCTCCCAGCCTGTAGAAATACCAATATGAGTAGTAATGGGTACCAATCCAAATGACTTGCTGAAAACAATCCAGATTGAATAAAACCTAACTTTGCTGTTATGTGCATCTTTACCCAGCCTCTTCTGGGATGGAATTGCTGTGTTTGCTTTATGGGTGCATAGGAAAGGCATAGCGATAAATGGGCATACATTGCATGATGAGTTGCATGATGAAGTGTATACAAAATAAAAATCATAGCCTTTGTTACTGTTCATCCTGCATTTAACTAGATTACCTAAAGCATGGAACCAGGGTTAGGAAGGAGTATATAGCAAAAAAAAAAAAAAAAACCAAACAAAAAAATAAAACCCACAAGCTATACATTTAAATGAGAGAAAGGGTAGAAATGTATGGTTAATAAAGACAATGTGTCATTCCTTGCTCTCCAGTTCAGAGTAAATAAAACAACTCTATTTTATTTCCAACACATCAATCAAACCATTCCATGAGTACAATGACACCCCATTGTTTCTTATGGCTTCCAGAATGAACGTGAAGTTGTTTATGTTTTGCTTGGCAGAATTGAATCTTCCCCTCAAATCCCACCAGCCCAGTCCCAAGACTTACCTTTCTCTTCAGAACCTCCTGTAAATCATTATTTTTAATTTGAAGGATCTCTTTCAAACCTTTCTTGCACCTCTCATTCCAGGCATCCTCAGGGATGTTGTGTGGTTTTGGAGCACGAGAAAGTGCTGTCTGTTTTCAGACTCTTTTGCTGTCCCCACCCAGAAGCCACTAGCATTTTTGAAGAAAAGTTGGAATACTTCCTGCAACATCTTCTCCTTCTCATTTTTACTGCATAGGAGTGTGAAGTGAAGGCATTCACCAAGAGCAAGGGCATGGCTGGAGTTCAGCTCCTGGGTAGGGAAGCAGCAGGAGAGGCTTCTCTCTGCTTCCCCACACACTTTGCTGTGTTTGCAGAGTTTGATCCATGGCTTTGTGGCTCACCATATCAGACCTGACCTTGAACACAGGCTGCTAAAGCTTTATGAGGAAGGAGAGGGGCTGCTGATGTCCTTGTGGATGTCCTTGAAGACTTGACACCTCCTTGACCCTGATGCTGCTGACTTGTCTTGAAAAATGTCCCTCTCAGAATGCCCCAGAAGGGACACTGATGGCAGCAGCTCACATTTTCCCCAAAGGAGAGAGGTGAGCACTGCCCCTGCCCAACTCAGTGCCTGTGGATCTGCACTTTGAGCTTTTCTGCAGCTTTTCATGTATCTACAGTGATGTTAAGAAGAAACTGAATTTTTCCTCTAAGTTGTGCTCAGACAAGTTAAAATAGCACTTAACAGACTCTTCCATCTATTGTGGCAACCATGCTCAAAAGACAAGGAATGCAGAATCCCCTTTTCCCCAAATCTTACACAGTTAGAACAGAAAGGCATGATCTGTAATTGAATTTCTTATCAGAAGTGACCTGCTTAGTAATAATTTCTGACGTGTTGGACTTCTGTGCTATTAGAAATTCTTACTTCCATTTTCACAGGTGATTTAGACACATCCTCGTGAAACGAAGTAGTGATATTCATTGCTGTAATTTATAAATATTGTCATTCAAAAAACAAAATTATCACATGAACAGGAAACAAAGGCCAGTCTGGACCTATAAAATCTTCCATTTTCTGCATTTCTGTGCTTTAATTGACATCTATGCAAAAGAAATTAGATCTACCTACTGGTTACACACTTAGCAGTCTCTCCTTCTTAAAACATTTATTTTCATCCAGTTCACTAGCAAATAAATGTTAAAGCCATCAACATTGCTTTTACAAACTGTGGTCATGCTCCTGACTTCTCTGCTCAGCTTCATCCATGTGTAGAAAGACACAATAGAGAAAGGGAGTTGTTAAGGTAATTACTCTGTCACTGATGAATGTCACTAAAACAATAAAATAATACCAAAGGTTAAGGAAAAGGACTCTGCAGTAATGTTGGTTCAGTGTTTGTGAGATGGCAGGAGAGTTGGTGAGATAATTCTGGCAGAGAAACTCTTGGGATGTTGTGGCCTCTTTAAAATTTAGTTTAGCAGCAGTGGATGCAGTTGCTGCACTTGAGTGGGTCTCCTAGTACCATAGAGTATTTGGTGTCACAATACATTTATTTCAACTATATTTATTGCATCCAAGCATTTCTGTTTAGTCACATTGGAAAAATGTGAGATTGCTGGAAGTCTTCTCTATGCTCATTTCTTCTTCCAATTTCTCATTTGCTTGAGGCAAATGATTTTCTGAGAACCTTAAATGTGACTAAAGATGCAATAATTCTTCCCAGAAAAAGCAATAATACCATCCAGCAATATCACATTCCTACTTCTTAATTACAGTTCTATGCTTTGGTTATTTGTTGACAGTAACCAACATGCACATAGTTCTGCATAATTATACCACAGGTTCATTAGGATCCCTGCACATATATGTGTTTGCCATTTGGAACTCACATCCATCCAAGCCTGACAGAGATCATGTCAGTGAAAATAAAATTAGTCTTAAAAAATGAAATCTAGTAAGCTATGGGTAAAAGCAATTGAAAATTTTAGAGGAATTGGACTTTATGGAGATCATCATTTTTCCACACTACAGAACACAAATGTTCCTAATATAAATTTGGGAAACCTAAAGTAACAACTGAGGTAGAAATTGCTATATTTGTATAGGTTGAAATTTTGCTCCTGGTATTTCTCAATGTCAATTGCAGTTATTTTGCACAATGTAACTTTGGGTGTCACACTGGGATTTAACATGACTTTTCTCAGAAAAATTTTTGCAATCAACAACAAAACCCAGAAGTGTGAAGTTTAATGGCTATGGCCTAGAGGTCATGAGAGACTTTACAGTGATGCCTAATTTGAAATGTCTTGTGCTGCTGCAACTGCCAGGGCACATCTTTAGCAAAAGGCTCTAGAGACTCTTACAGACCAGACAGATTTTGCCTCAATTTAAGCATTTCAATGAGACATTTAGGAAAGGGATTTGGTCATCATAGACTCTTTGTTAGAGTTAATGAGGACAGATAAAGACCTGCAGAGGGAGAATAAGTTGTTTAGAAGATTGAATAAAAACCTGGCATGTACATGGAGCTGAAACACCCTCTGAGATGCTCAACCTCCTCCTGTCCATTGGCTGGCACCTGGAGAATAGAGGAAGGAATCCAGCACTCCAGAGCACTGCTACTTCCTAAGCATCCTCCCCAGTGTAAATATTCCAGTGTCTGTGTCAATTCTGAGTTCTGCTTATGCTCTTTGGCCAGCAGCAGTTTGGATCCTGCTCCCTCCCTGGTCTGGAAAACTGCAGCTCATTTCTCTGAAAAGTGACCTCATCACCCGTAACTGAGATTGCAGTCACTGTTTACTCCTTCTACAGAGAAAATATCACTGTGCAGACACTAATGCAGAAAAAAAACCCCAAAACACAAAGATGACTGGCTTTAGCTGAGGTACAGCAGCATTAACCTGCACTGGGCTGGGGACAATGCTTTGAAATCCAGAAATTTCAAGTCTTTCACTGCCACCCAATTGCTGATGTTTCACACCCTTTTCCTTTATGGGTCTGTCACTTAAATACCCAGTTAGGACTGGATATTCACATGGTGCAGGAATCATTGGGGAAAATAATCACCTAGGTCCTGATGCACCAAGGACAATGCAGAGAAAAATAGATGTAAAATATCTTTGCACGTAATTCTTAGGTGTATGACAGTTCAGTGTGATGGATTCATCTGAATTCAGCCAGTGAGTTGAGAAGATCAAATTAATCTTCTTTGTGTTCTTATCTTAGTCTGAAAAACTCTTAGTAAGTTAATTGTATAGGGTTCTTTTATTATTTAAATTTCAGCAACAGTTTTAAAAAGAAGGGAAAAAAACATGATAGATAAATTTCAGCAGTACTATGTGAGGTCCCATTTCCAAACTACAAAGAAATGTAATTCAGAGTAGGATCATGAAATGTAACTTGTTATAAATTTCCTGGAAAAAAAATGGTACAGAGGAGATTTCCATTTAAGGACTTTGCAGGATATGCCAGCTGCTATTATCTATCTGCACTGAACAGCTAAGGAATGCTAAAGTAAAGCCTTTAAGTATGATCCCAATTTAATTTAATTTTCTGATAGATATTAAATGTTGCCCTGTTACTGGAATCAGTATTTTTAAATTAACCTATCCTTTTAAATTTCAGTCTTTTTTGATGAAGCTGATTCTGAATAATGTTCCTGCTCTTAAGAAAGCTCTTGTTTAGGGCAGTGATTTTTAAGAGCAGGAAACTGAAACACTTTCAAAGCAATCAGGGCACTTTCACAGATTCCCCAGGGTTTCTTGGAAATGTCTTGACTTGAATGAGCTGCTCTGAGTGCTGGTAATTCATGGATCTAAAGAGAAGGCTGTAAGGTAGTAGCTAATATTAGCCAAGAAAGCTCTGTGGTATCCTTATGTTTGAACCATGAGAGTCCCAAGAGAGTTCATAACATCTGCCTAGACCTCTAACAAGGTTAGCTCTACTCAAAGCCCACTCAGCTTTTGTAAAATAAATCATGACATAATGGTAAGTTAAGTATTCCACTTCCTCAGCTTTATGTGCAAATCACCGAGTTCAGCTATAAAACTATCATCTGTTTCCAGATACTTAACATTTATTTTTCCTTCCATAATCAAGAATTACAATCACAATAAATAAAGCTCAGTTTATTCTGCTGTTATTCCATGGCATCCCAGTGATGTGAAACACAAGCAAGCAAGGTTTTATTGTCAGATACAAATGTCCAACATCCCTTTAAACATCTCTGTGTACATGCACTTCCTGTGGGTTGGATAAACCCAGCTAGTAAAACTGCTGCTGTAATGAGCCTGAAGTGCAAAACTCAACAGAAAACATATTTTTATTGAAGTGAAATGGAATTCATGCCTGATTATGCTGTCTTTCTAAGAAATCACCACCATGATATGCTCTGGGGAATCTCTGCAAGGCTTTCCAGGCTATAAGAAAATAAGCTATTGAAGTAAGAATAATAAACAGTTAATTAACTGGTGCTTTTGCATGGCAGCTACTGGATACTGAAATAATACGGAATTCTCACAAGTCATATTGTCAACTTTACTGGTTTTGGAGGTTTTTTGTTGGTGTATTTGTGGGGTTTCATTGTTTGTTTTGTTGTTTTTTGGTTGTTTTTTTTTTTAAGGTGAGAATTGTGAACTTTTTAAAAGCAAATTCAGTAAGAGTGAAGCACAGATGCTTTATGGGCAGCTCATTGTCCACAGTGTTTTATTCATGCTTGGTTCACAGAATTACCCAGTAACTGTTTCTCCTCAAAATTTTTAGATGAGTAAGAAATCATTAAATGGATTTCAGAAGAGTGTTCGTAGTAGTTTTAGTAGTTTTCAGGGTTTTGTTAAGTTTTTGAAGCCACAATTCATGTGAAAATTTCTCTAGGACAGTTTCTGAAGACAAAAGACTTAAAAAATAAGGTTTTAATTGCTTATGAACAGTGCTAGAACCAGGGGTGCACTCTTTTTAAACCATGCTGAGATTCAGATTGATCTTGTCAAGTTTCAGCGCTAAAATTTATGTATGCAGCCCCAGTCAGCAGGGCAGGCTCATTCCACAGTGAAAATAAATGGAGAGCTCCACTGGGACATTCGTTTTGTGTATTCTCAAAACCTATCTTCAGACAAATCAAATCATCTCTTAGCAGTGCCTGTGTCTTTGGACTGATGAAAAAGAAGCTTTAGTGGTGAATTTAGTCCAGAAATCTATTTTAACACACAAAATACTGCCAAAATGAATCCCACCCTGAATGAGAAAATAAAGATTTCTAAGTGTCTTTGTGTGTTTCTGCTCAAAAGTTTCAATATTTTTTGTATCAATGAGATATTCCTGAAGATTTTCAGGATTTCAGAAACAAAGACATTACTATGGTCAGTTCTGAGTGTAACCTGGATGTGTGCTCCCATCTTTTGGGACATAATTCTGAAAATCAAAACCCATGCACAGGTATGAGGTTCACTTACCTAAAACATCTCAATTAAATACCAATAGTTTTGTTTTGTATGTACTCTAATTTAATAATTTTAATGCAATTCGGTAGGAATAACTACTTCTTTGCTAATTATATTCAGAGAGATGACTGCAGTTACTGCAGATGTATGAAAATTAGTTTTAAACTCTGCTGTTTTGATAGTAATGCACTAGCAACAGAAAAGGCGTGGTTAGAATGAAATAATTTTACTTTTTCTTGATTTTTGCAATCCTTTTCCTCTTTTCCTGTGATACAGAAGCAAGGTTCATCAATCTAGTAGGTACTGGAAAAGCATTAGAAATATTTTTATCATTACAGAATTCAGTCACTAGTGGAAATGCTGCAGAAATTGTGAGGGGTATTATTATGTTTTGAGAGTTAAATCTTGCATGTCTTGCCTTTTTGTAATCATGAGTTTTTTTTAAAAAAGCACACTATATTGGTGAACTGACTGATATTTACAAGACAAGCTGTCCTAAGAAGAGTAAAAATGACATATGAAAAATAAAAAAAAGCAAAAAAGAAAGTGCATTAAATACAACATGAGAGAGAAAAAACGTGATTCATCTAATGGAGTGACCACAGGCATTCACTTGTGATCTAGTTAGTAAAGCTGAGGTGCCTTTGTAGTAAGAGGAGAGAATAAGTAATTTCTAAAGTTCAATTCAGTCTGAAGCAAATACCTGGAAGATTTTAGATAAATTATGTTACAATTCTCCCCACTGACTGCAAATAGAATCCAGAGTGACCAGCTCAGCTATTGACACCTATTAATATAAATGCTTAGGTGAGACAAATCCCACCCCAACAGTCTGCAAGAGGATGTCTTTTCCAATCTTCTTTTTCTGTCTCTCTCTCTATCTCTGGGGTAAGATGGAATTTCTGGGAAATCTGGACTGTCACAAGAAAGGAAGTTACAACTCCAACAAAAACCTTTGGGTGTATAAAGAGCCTATGAAAGTTTAGGCCTCAAAACACCCTTACAAAACAGAAATTGATTGCTTTTGTTTTCTAGGATTAAAAGGACAATTCTTTTCATGCATACCTAGAACCAAATTGTTGGTTAAATCCTCTCAGATATCTGTACTGCTTTTAGAGGGAAATGATGAGCCAGCCATGCTGTACTGCAGAAAATGATGGTTAGTTCACTGGAACAGGGGAAGCTGTTTGAGGAGGTGAAGTCCACTCTGTGTTACCACTATGCAGAGACACCATGAGTGACGGGAATGCTTAAGGAACCTTTATCCCAGCCTCACTGCACAGAGACAATAACAGGGCAATGAGCCCAGTGTTATCCTGTTATACAGGGTGACAAAAACCAGCCTAGCTCAATGACTATAGGCTTCCCAGGTCTCCTTCAGGAGGGAAAGGCTCATCTAAAGACCAGAAGAGAGTTTTATTTGACTTCTGGACAATTCTGTTATTCCCTGATAAGTCATTCTGGGAATAGAGTGCTTCCATAAATTTAGCCTTCCTGAAGGTATGTAGGATCCTACATAGAGGACTGAAATGTATTTCTCTTTTTCTGGATCATTTAACCGTTATGAATCAAGCAAGAAAGTAAAGTTACATTCAGGAAAGGGTACCTATTGTGCTGCTACAACTTCCCAGCAAAGAGTTAGGTAAGTAATAAATCTGTAATGCAGTAGTGATGCTGAGAAAGGGCAAAGCACTGGCTTGTTCTCTTTCAATGATCTTATTTCATAAGGTAGATTGAGTTTATTAAGAATAGAAAGTAACTTTTTATTTTTCTCTTTAACTTTGTAAGTTCTCATGTTAGTCTTAAAATATCTGTTCCTCCAAATCTGCTTGCTGAGAGCAGAGCTGCACAATACCAATATACACTGTGTTAACAAGCCATCTGACCTCTTTAAATATGTGCCTATGTAGTCTAATAATATTAAAGAAAGGGATTCAAATACAAATGATAGACTGTTTTATATCTATAGAGAGAGAGAATCCAGTCATTAGGGATGTGGAATATGGGGAAAGACACACGGCTGTGTAGGTCTGGATTAGGAAACAGCTTCCAATTGCTTCTGTCTTTGATGCTGTGGAATTTATTTGCTTTGTTCTTGTAAAATCATAGGAGAGCTAGTAGGGAAGAAATATAAATCTGTTTGAACCCCCAGAAATACCAGGTGTAGGGGATTAAAGTAAAGCTTTTTAAAAGTTCATATCAAGCAGACTCTATGAAGCATAACTCCGATCTATTCTTCCCTGGGTAAAAATTCAGAAAAAAAAAAAGAAATAAAAGATGCAGTGTGTAAGTACAGAAGGTTTACAATTTTCCCTTCTGTATTCAACATTTAAATTGGATGGACATGGGCCAGTGGCTGGAAGAGAAGAAGTTACATGGGACAAGTTAATATGCATTGGCACAGAGCTTTGTATTCAGGCCTGCTTGCATAGCTCCTGCTGTTGTTATTAAAAGCTCTGGATATCCATTATAAGAGTCATGTACTTTAGCAATCCATACTGTGGAGAGTTTTACTGAAACAAAATTATTACTTTCTTCTAGTAATGACTTTTTTAAATGCCCTTTTCTTACCATAGCAAAGTTATTTGAAAAATGTGATTTGTGCTGCAACTTCAAACCAGAGAAACAGAGAGAGATACATAAACAAACACACTTTTATTTCTCCTCCATTTCTTTACAACTATAGCATTTAAATGGCTCTAAACCATTGCACCAACTGGCTGCTTAGGGTGCCATTTCCATATTTTATATCAAATATAAATGAAATAAAAATACTCTGCGCTTTTTCTGACCACAAGCTGAATGCTAGCTGACCAACATGAAGGTTTGTTTGTTAATGCTTTGCTATTATGAAGTTGAAAATATTCTCTTTTTCATAAATTGGAGTACCGATGGTTGGATCCATTCTCCTTTTTCATTCTTTGTCATTTTCCTGCTCCAATATCACCATGTGGTTCTGCAGCTTGATTCTGGTCATGAGGCTGAGTTTATCCGTGCGTGGCAGTCCTCCAGTGACAATGATAATAATCATTGTGATCATGGTTAGATATGTACACAGGAAACATGCAACCAAAAGAAAAGCTTTATCTCTCTTTTTTTGGAATAAAAATAGAAATGATTGTTGCTTTTGTAAACAAAGATTCTGACTTGAAGACTGCATTTAGGGTAGGACTTGGCCACAAATTTGTTACAGCTCAAGTTCTATACAGGAGTGAGGGATCTAAGCCACTGCTGAAGTCCATGAAGATCTAGTCAATACAGTCAAGAGGGCTGAAGAGGAAGGATGTCCTTTGTTTTTACTTTTGTTAAGCCGCATTCACTGATACTTTTCATACAACTTTGCTCCCTTTCTCTGTTATCTGCTCCCCCAGACATCCTGCCAAGGAGTGATGCAATGAAGAGAGTTTTGCAGCAGACTGGATGTGCCCACACATAAGATGACAACACCCCTTAGCTACTGCTACCACCTCTCTCTCTCTCATTTGTTTTCCTGCTACATCAGCAGAGCTGAGGTAATGCTGCAGAGAGGAGCTGAACTGAGGGGTGAGAGGTGGGAGAAGATCAGGACCTCAGGGTACCACAGGTGTGACCTGGAGGGATGCAGCTCTGGACCACACTGCACAAACAGAGGTAGCCCACCCCCATTCAAAATTAATTTACTTTACTCATGCTATCTGTCAGGAGAAGTCCTGTTTTTGCCATGCTTGAATCGTGTCAAGGCATTTCTGAAAGAGAGGGAATTGACACAAATCAAATGCTTGTCAAGGATGTGAGAAATGAAACACTATTTGTAGCTACAGCACAGAGCTTGAACTGGTTCAGATTCCCCCACAGACACTCCTTGACAGAACAAGGCAGCACAAAATACACACAAATTGATCTCAAAAATGGCAATTTCTTTTTTTTTTTTTTTTTTTTTTTTATTAGGGTGGATGAAATCAATTAGTTGAATTAAAAATGCATTCAGAGAATGTAAGGGTTTTCTTCTTCTTTCCTGTTCACTGTCAAGTTGGGAAAAAGGGAGGAAAAGGATGAGCACACTGTTTTTTCAGTAAGTCAAGCTTAAAAGAATCTTTGGGGAAAAAAAGGGCAAAAGAAATTATAATCATAGCTTTAGAAAGAATCAAATCAAATATTTTTCATCCTTTCTTGTGACTGGAACTATTTGCTACAGCGGTATTCATTAATTTAGTTGTTCCTCAATTACATTCATGGAAACTGTTGTATTGGTCTGAAAAAGCCAACAGAAACAATAGTTAAAGGTTACCCTAAAAATGTCTTCTGGGAGATTATTTTCTTGAGTTCTCATGGTTGTCTGTGGTAATGTGGCAAAATGTCTGGTGCATGTGGGAATCCAGGTATTAAGACTCTAGTTGTGTCAAAATTCCAAACAAAATTAACTGCTTCACTTAAACCCCTAGGCATTTCATTTACAAAAGAGTTAATTTTTTCAATGGCTTTACATTTTGTGTGCAAAATATATTCTCCAAATATGGATAGTAGCACCTACACCAAGTGCTAGTTTAACCTGATATTATTGGGAAATATGAAATTTCCTTCCCATCTGTTTCATTGGAAGATCCTGCAAATTCTACTCCCTGAGAGAATTTTGTCTGGGAATTGTGGCTTGGTCTTTGCTAATTTAGGTTCCTGTTAGTGCTCCATGGGGCCGAATCACTGTCGTGTCTGATAAGTTTCCCTGTTATTTGTGGTGGATATGTACATAATCTAGTTTCACCTGGGGTAAAGATTACATTATTTATTGCTGTTCCTAAAGTATTCTAGGTGCTCAGAGTTAAGTCATGCAAAAACAAAACATGAGAACTGAAATCTTGAAATCTTTCCAATATGTGTTTGGCTCATAGAACGAGATGAGAGAAAAAGGGAAAACCTCATAGTTCAACTTTTTGGGGGTTTTTCCCTACAAATCCACAATATTCTGTTTATTTTAGAATGATGCTTACCTCTGTAACCAGAACAAGTGGTACATGGATGTACTTGCATTGCTCTAATTTTAATTTTAAAATGTTTAGAGTTGTATATTGACAATTATATTCTGATTAACAAAAAACTTGGCAAGCAAAATTGATGTAAGCACTTTTCTATGCTTCCCTGATTCTTTTTTAAATTTTTTTTTTAGTACCATGGTCTGATCTCCTACACAGAGTGAGGAACATCAAAGTCCAGAAATCATCTCATTTTCCTCTGTTCAGCCTTAAAACCAGATTTGGCTGCGATAAAATTAGCAATGGGTAAGGATTCAATATATTGAACACTGCTCTCCTCTTCCTGGTGTTTGGCTTGTCTGAAGTGGCAACCCCACTATTACTGCAGTGCTTGTTTCATCACGTCTCCTCAGGTTTCCAGAAGCGTCCTTGCAAAAATCACAAGAGTTCTTTGCACTTTCTGCATCCATTTTGTTAATTATACAAGTGACAGAAGTGAAACTGCATAACTAGGAAGAATCAGCTCTGTGCACTTAACAGCAAATTAGGGAAATTTGCAGAATAAGAAGAAACCTAAGTGTTCCAGTCTATCCTCCACCATGCTGATGATACATCCAACCATATTTTTCATAATATTTACCTGCACTATTTTTTTTACTTTGGTTCCATTCAACAGTTAGGACTTGGGCAAAACAAATTAACAGTGGGAGTGAAAGGGAAAAGTAAAGCTAAGTCTCAAAATCAATTATTGTCCTTCAGAAAAAAACTTGAGCTCAGATCCTTTTTATGGACTTGTTGAGTTTCCTACTTTGCAAGCAAGATCCTCATAATTTACATATGGTGAACTCCCATTCATAGGAAAATCTCACACATGTGTGCAAACCATGCTAATGGCAATACTTTTCTGCAAGTCCATATGCTATGTGTTGAGGGCGTTTTGTTTTTCCTTTCTCAAAATGCCACGTGCTTGGTGTTCTAGATGAAGGAATGGGAGAGTGGTTGGAATATTCACGTATTGTAACAGTCATTCTTCACTTTCACACAAATTCCCCACAAGCAAAAGGGTTATGACATAAATCTACGTGTGTGAAAAAAGAAGGAACTGTAATGGTTACTTTCTCTCACCTCTGTGTGTGCTGACAGCCACATCAAAGAGCTTCACTGGCAGCTGCTGTGACCCAACTTGTGCCCATCTACTTCTGTGTCAGAGCCATTGGGGCACTGGGACTCCCTCTGTCCTGCTTGTCAGAAGCCAAGCCATGTTCAGCCAATCAAAATAGTGCAAGAAATACTTGCTTTTCTTTTTTGCTAAAACATAAGAATTTTTAGCACACAATTTTAGTTTGCATTCCTGATCTGGGAGAGCAGAAGGGAGTCCCTCACTACACCAGAGCAGACTGAAAGTCACACCTGGTGCAGGTGGAACACATGAATATGTGAATAATGCTCTGGCATAGGCCAATCATGTATATCTTGTCTCATTTTCTAAGAAAACCACATTTGCTCCAACACCATTCGCATAAACTTGTGGTGTGTGTGGGTGCTAAGACAACAATGATTCAGAGTGGAAGGCATGAATCAGTTTACCAGTGCAGATACATCTTTAGTCTCCCCTTCTGTAGCACCAGAATCATGAAAAAAACTCCCTGATGCATTGCAACCACCTTCACAGAATGACAGATCACACAATCGCAGGATGGGTGAGATTGGAAGGGATTTCTGGAGTTCATCTTCTCTACCCCCTTCTGTTCAAGCAGGGCCACACAGTTGCCAAGGACAGTTTTTTGTAATATCTCCAAAGATGGATATTCTACAACCTCCCTGGGAAACCTATTTCAATGCTTGATTATCCTTACAATGAATGTTTCCTGATGTTCAGATGACCCCCCCAGTGTTTCATTTTTGCCCACATTCTCTGGTCCTGTCACTGGGCACCACTGAAAACAGCCTGGCTCTGTCCCCTTTGTATTCTCCCCTCAGCTATTTACACACATGAGAAGGATCCCCCTGAGCCTCCTCTTCCCAAGGATAAACGGTCCCAGCCCTCTCAGCCTTTCCTCATAAGCGAGGTGCTCCTTGCTTTCACATAATTGAAATGAAAAACACAAAGAACTGGAATTCACTAAGCAAATGTCATGAGATTTTTTTGGCTTAAAAATGTTGCTGCATTTGTAGAACAGCCACACACCAAAGGATAGTAGTTTTTAATTAGTCCAATTCATTTGCTCAGTAGTTTCAGTGTATGAACAAGATGAAAATCATCTTTTAAAAGGTTCAGACAAGGACTCTGTCTCATTGTATGATGTCTGTCTCGTTTCAACAGAAACCTCTCCTAGAACTTCCCCCTGGCTACATCTTGTTGCTCTAGTCATTATTTTTTATAATCTAGTATTTCAATACAGGAGGGAAACCCAGTGATTTTTATCCTTTGTTATTAAAACACACATGGGATCTGTATTGGACGCAGACAGCCTGGTCTTTATTGCTCATTCTGGTTTGTGCCATTGGGAGAAACTTTTCTCTGGCTGGTGTTGCACTGTGTCAGTTTGGGCTTTGTTTATTTTTCTCTTCTCACAGTAATAACTACTGAATATTGAGACAGAAAAATATAAAGCAGTTGCAGACCTACTTTACAAAAGGAGATCATTGCACAAAAGAGGTCAGCAGTGGGACATACTGAGGCCACTCTCCCACTCTCAGCATATAAAACAATGGTCTTCTCTTAGATATTCCCTATTCTGCTTCAACAGACCTAGTTCATATTAGGGTTTTCTTATCAGAGAAATATCTAGTCTTGATAAAGCTGTTTTGTTTAGGAGCTTTGGAAGGCTAAAGAAAAGGTGGGTGTGATCTTAGTGCTGCTTGTTGTAACATTTATGTGATAAATCAAGATGCAGGTGTGTGTGTGGGAGTAGCTTGTTGCCACTGCTTGTGTAAGCTGTGGGAGGGAGAGGAGATCAATAAATCAATCTCACTCATGTCTGTGGTCTTTTGTAGGGCCAGAAAATCTAGCCAGATGCAGCTATAATGCATCCCATGTACCCCCTGATTTGTGCGCTGGAATTCGAGTCAGACTGCGGTTAAACGGTAAAATAAAGCTTTCCTCCACAAGCAGACATTTAACCACTCTACAATAATTTTGTCCCAGAGGGCAGCTTGGCAAAATGCTATTAATGAGGGAGTGTAGCAACGTGGAGAGCTTCCTGGCACAGCTTCTGGATGCTGGCTGGTGTTACGCAGTTGTAACTGGAGCTGTTTGTAAATGTTGTGGTGCGGCTCTGTTCCTTTAGAAAGCTAAATCTGAAATCCTCTGGTCACAACATTTGTTGAACATCTTCCACCAAACACAGAGTGTTGACTTCTTGCCATCCCCTGCATCCAGTGGCTGACAGAGCTGCAGGCATGGATGACTTTACCAGGGAATCGATCCAGGACCTTGGGTTGCTGGAAGTGTTGTGTCTCTGGGTCTGCCATGGGGAACACCAGAGACAGAGGGACTCCAGGGACTCTGGGGACTGGGACACACCATCTGGGGAATGTTTAGGCATAGGCAACTTCAGACAGTGAGCAAAGGCATCAGGATAAGGGAATAACATTATCAGCTTCAAGGGAAAACCCAGAGTCCACTACAAGGTTTGTGGATTTTTCCCTCTGGATTGCCGGGGATGGGTTTAGGTAAAACAGCAGCTAGACAGGGGTTTGCACCCCTTTCAAGTCTGGAGAGGAACCTGTACTGTGCGTGCATGTAAATCTTTGCAATTTTAGTGGAATTCCATTCAGAATTCAAGACTCTCCTGTCATTCAGTCACTACTAAACATTTTTCAACTGCCTCTGGTTCAAGGCCATCAAATGTAGCACTGATTTGCATTGCAGCTATCACTGCAGCTGGATTTCCAACAGGATCAGACTTGTTGGGGGTTAAAAAAGCAGAAAAGGGCAGAAAATTCACTGGTTCCACTCAGACTGTAACCTGAGTGAGCTTTTCTGTAATTGCTACAGCAATGAGTTTTCTTGCAGTTAGAATGAGTGCAAAACTGTGAAGGAAACGATCGACAACAAAACATACAATGCCATAAAGGCACAGTTTGATAGAAACCCAAGTATATTAGATTCCTAATTCTTTGAATTGTCTGTGTATTCCCACTCTGGCTGCCATCTTTGGGCACTGTACACTTCAGGAATCTTGCAAGACAGGTTAGAAAGAAACACTGTTTTTTTCAAATGTAATTCTCTGCATTGTATAGAGCAGTGAACCTCTCCCAGTCACATCCATGTTGTAATTCCTGTATTAGTTACAGCATGAATATCACTTGCGTTTTTTTCACTTTGAAGATTGCACATGTTGGATAATTTGCCACATCTTTCATCAAACTTTTGCAATGATGAATTATTTATATTGTTAAAATGTGAATTTCTAGTCTGAATTTGCTTCTGGCTGTTAGATCTCACACATGCTATTTCTGATCTGTGAAATACATACTGTCAGAGGTGTCTCCCTTCACAGCACCTTGTGATACCAGACCTCAAAACAGCAAAATACCAGAGGAAAAGGGCTCTTTTACTGTTTGTGGTACATGTACCTTGCAGGCTGATTTTTCCTCCTTTCTTCATTCAGCAGCCTGAAACCCTTCCAGCCAAAGCTGTCTATGAACAGCAGCTCTCATCAGCCTTGTACCTTCCCTGACTTCCACTGAAAGACAGAGGCAAAAAGAAGTAAGTGTGAAAATTAACCCTCTGGACATGTTTTTCTCCTCACCTCATCTGCAGGGGGAACCTGGTGAACTTGGGAGGCCAGGCAGCTTTTGGAAAGCTGATGGATCCCTTTTTATGTGACACAGGCTGCTCAGAGGACAACCAGTACTTAGATACCACACTGATTGGCACTCTCAAATGAAAATATAGGGAACGAGCCCAGCATGCCTAAAACCCTTGCTTTCTGCTTGTCAGCTGTGACATTTTAAAGTGCCAGCATTGTGAGCGCACTAGGGAGGGTCGTGGGAACCCTGAAATTTCTGGCTGCAGCCAAACTGAGTGATCCATCGATAATTTGCCATTATTAAGGCTCATTTAACTTTCCATCTCGGATCTGTCCAGGCCCATACAGAGCTCAGAGGGCCTTGGTTCAGCTGAGCAGCAGCAGCACAGGGTGAGCCCACGGCACTGCGGGGGCTGACCACAAGCACTGAGGGATGTGTGCCCACTAAAGGGGGGCTGAATGACAGGGAAGGGTTGGCACTGGAGGGCTCAGGGGCCAGATGTGCTCCTACAGCCCTGAGGAA
Organism: Melospiza georgiana; assembly: GCF_028018845.1. Classification (NCBI taxonomy): domain Eukaryota; kingdom Metazoa; phylum Chordata; class Aves; order Passeriformes; family Passerellidae; genus Melospiza; species Melospiza georgiana. The sequence goes on from NC_080433.1 coordinate 8,637,586, forward strand.
TCCAGGACAGGATGGAAGGAAGGGAACCCGCCGTGATCCGCAAAACCAGGCACTGACCTCATCGTGTTTATAGTGGAAAGCAAATGAGAAAGGAGAAAAACAAGGCAGCAGCCTTGTTATGAGCACAGTTTTTAGTGTTGTGCATGGAAATACTGAGGGACTCTATGCTGGCATTTTGTGGAAGGGTTTGGTAGTGTCTCAGTGTCTCTCTCTGTATCTCCTAGAACACAAAAATAATGTTGACTCCAACTATTTTCTAAAGAATCTCTGCAAGATCACCCTCCAGTGAAGCATTGTGTACAAGAGAATGGCCAGGGACGGCCAGGGCTGGGTGGAGTTCAGAAAATAGTGGGCAGCTGAGAGAAAATGCCTGATTCCAGAGCCTTGGAGAAGTAAGCCAGAAACTTGATGGAGCCAGACCATAGCTAAAGCAAATCTGCCTTTTGTCACCACCTGCAACTAATTTAAATTCTGAAGACCTGCTGGGAACTCAAGGCAACCCATCAGCTTGACCAAGGCACAGAAAATATATCCATTTGTTGTACATGCTTTTCACTTTTTTAAAGTTAAAGACAGAGTCCAGAAAGGCATCAGTCTGAATCCATGGGCTGCAAAGCAGACTGGACCAGAGCCTGAAGATACCTATAAGCTGATGATTAAATATGTACACAGGAGCCAGGCATCTGGGTTTTGTTCTCCTCCAAGGTAAAATGTCCCACAATTTTAGGTGAGCATCCTGACTACTTCACTATTGCACTCACCTACAAGGGGATAAAATCTCTCCCCCTTCCTCAAGCTTCTGAATTTTCTTTTTGTGTCTAGTACTTAACAGAGTAATTGCTTTCAGCATCTCCAAATTTATGACTATTTCTTGAATGAACAAAGTCCAATTTACAAACTGCATTAGTTCCCCAAACCCACATACTGAGTGAATAAATAATTTTTAGTGTGAGAGAGAGCAGAGCTGCTCTGCTTTCAAAAAATTGTGGTGACACAGGCAATTCTCCTTAGAGCCACCTCATTCACTGCCTTGTGAATAATCTGTGGATCAGACAAACTTTTTCCACAGCAACTCAGAATTTAGGTTATGGGAGTATGTAGTTACTGCTTTACTTTTTTCTCATTGCTATTTTATTGTGCAATATCCTTTTCCTTTAAGTTGTCTGTTGTTATATTTAGATAGTCAATGCTGCTGAACTTTTACTCAGAGAGTACTTGGCGTATTGGGCTCTTTTTTCCACTATACAGATATTTCCTAATACAATTCCTCAGCACAGCTGACAAATGCTATTTTTCTATTGGTGTAATCAAAAAAAGTCTAATTATGGTGAAAATAAAACAACCAAGACTTTCCCAAATGAAAAGACAGCAAGTTTGCTTCTGTGCTTAGAAATGTTTTCCCAGCTGCAGATGGGAGACCAGAATCATTGTCAAAGCCCAGTGGCAGCATTGCCCTGCAAATGCAGTTTGCTGTGCAGGGGAATCATAGAATTATTTAGGTTGGAACAGACCTCTAAGGTCCAACTGTTAACCCAGAACTGCCAAGTCCACCTCTAAACCACGTCCCCAAGTGCCGTGACTGCACATCTTTTAAATAACTCCAGGGATGATGACTCAACCACTTCTCTGGGGAGACTGTTCTAGTGTTTGACAACTCTTTAGATGAAGACATTTTTCCTAATATCCAGTTGAAACCTCCAGAAGTACTTTATGACTATGGTGGTGGGTGCTATAGCTGAGAATGTAAGATTTCTAGTATAATCAATGTAAACTGCTTTTCTTACTTATACATTCTCCATACTCTGAGAAAGAGCAGTACAATATTAGGAGCCCTGCTTGGACTGGTACTGGGCTGCATTTTTTTGTTTATGGTCTGCTCTCTGAGATTTACAGCACGCTCCAGGCCAGAGCTTGGCAGGCTGCAAACACCGGAGTTAAGGCAGGGAATGAATTTTTATCTCTGAGTCACCAGGACAGGGTGGGTGACCACAAAGCCCTGAGTCCACCCAGCCAGAACGCTGAGTCAGGAGTCAGCTCGTGGCACAGGCTCTACACACCCCCAGAGTGCTGAGCCTCAGCAAAAAGATGAAGGAAGGGGACCCCAGTGAAAGCACAGGAGGAGGCTCCTGCAGCCAGCACAAAGCCTCTGTGTGACACAGACAAGGAGGGCAGAAATCACAGGTAGGATTAGAGATGCATTACTTTACTTCAAGCACTTGCTGCAGGGGAAAATGCATGCCAGGGGAGTAGTAAGCACAAACACACAAAACGTGCTCCAGTTGGCTTTGTAAAATTAATCTCTGAACACAAACATACCAGAGCTATTACAAATTGTAAACCCTGTAGTGTGCAGGGCTTTTCCAGCCTGTTTACAGCCTTCCTTTTTTTTTTTTTTTTTTTTTGGCAAGTGCAGAGAGATGTGAAAACCCAGAGTTTAAATCATGAAATGAGCCACACAAAAGCAGAGACTGGCTGCTGTAGCTTCCAGCTTCATGGAGAGCAGCCTGTGAGCATGACAGCTGTGGTTCAATGGGTATTGAACAAATACTGCTTCTTTCCTCTTTCCCAGTTCATGATTTGCTCCCAGCCCTCTGCCATACCTTTACCTGTTGTCTCTGAATAATAAATAAATTGATGAATAAATGTTCTGCATTTAACCTGGATCTGTTCCTTCCTCTCATTCATAATCCATCCACTCAAGTAGGTGCATGAGAAAATGAGTGAGTGAGAGCAAGCAGGGCCAGGAAAAGAGGAGCAAGTACTGAAGTCATGGGGTTAGCAGAGGAAAACTGTAACAGAACATCAGTCTAGATGGCCCAGTCTTTCAATCACTCCAAAGCATTTCAATCTTGGCATTGGTGAGAGGCCAATATGCCTTTGTGTTAACAAACTTACAGTGAAAAGCTGGGTCATGCCCCGATCTGGACAGAGCTACAGACTATAATCAGTCCTGCCTTTTTGGATGCTGCAGTGGTAGTTTAGGATGCCACTGCCTCTTTCTGTTCTTTATGAACTCTCTCATCAAGCTGGCTATCCTTCCCACATCAGTAAATGCCACACAAACATCACTTACACTGCTTATTACAACCCTCAAAGCCACTTGGCCTGTTTTGGTCCTACCTGATCATTTACCACATCTCAGTCACAGAAATGATGAACATAGGTCATGGGCAGTCACACGCAGCTCAAGGTATTTGCTAGACAGTTTCAGTGCATTTGCTAGATCTACCAGAGGACATCTGAATGTGCCTCAAAATCAGGACAAGAATGTAGGACCCTACCTGGCCTAGATGAAAAATGTAGCCTAAAGACAGAGGTTGAGAGATGCCTGTATCCACAACATAAATCCAAGAGCTCATAAAATATTTTAGCCAGGTCTTTAGAAGTGATGTTTTACACTTGGAAATCATGAAGGCAGTGCATGATTGGTGTTATACTGCATCATTCACTTCATTCCTGTAGGATGTGAGGTGTTCATTTAATGTAGGTGTGGATTATGAAGAGAAGAAACTTCAGGAAACAGGTCCCACTCACAGACCAAGATACTCAACTTTGATGCCTGACTGTAGGTTTTGGACACTTCCCTCTCACCACCTGTGATCTAGTACACATTGACCAGGAGCTATGAATATCATGGAGCAGCTCTCCATAAAATGCACACCGTTTCAGTCACCTGGTGAGCTCTACTGGCATTACTAAGCAATTGGGATCTTGGCTTGGTCAGGTGGCTACTCACAGGAAGCTGATGTTATCTGTGGTGTTCCAGGGATCCTGCCTGTTCACCTATTGTCTGTCACTGTCATATTTTCTGAAAAATCCTCTTTGCCCAGGATTTTCTCTCGGGAAGCTGAGAAACCTCAGCTTCTCCTGTGTTTGCTGCTCTCGAATTGGTCTGGAGATTGTTTATCCAAACATGTGAATTGTTTTAACTTAATGACCAATCACCAACAGCTGTGTCAGACTCTGAGGAGTCAGTCACGAGCTTTTCATTATGATTCTTGTTAAGCCTTTTATCAGTATCTTTCTCTTTCTTTAGTATAGTTTTAGTATAGTACTATTTTATTATCATATAATATCATAAAGTAATAAATCAGCCTTCTGAGAACATGGAGTCAGGTTTCTCATCTCTCACCTCATCCTGGGGACCTCACAAACTAAACAACTGTCTCTTCTGGAAGTTGTCCAGGTGTCCCTTGGAGGCCATGTCTCTTCTGCTCCTGTTTTGAACAACATCTAGCACCTCATGTGATAAAACGCACAGGCTTAGGCAGCTGGATCATATCCCTAGTTTCTGTTTCATTCTAAAAAGGGGTCACAGAATGAGTCAAGCAAATCAGTAGGGTGAAATGGCCCCGTGTAAAACTGCAGTGAAATCTAGGGGTTGCACATAAAAGCTTATGAGCAGTCTGTTGTAGGTGTGGGGACCACAAACAGCTCACAGTCCATGCCTTTAGGAGTTCACAACCCAGCACTGTCATGTATAAATCCAATAAATGGCTCTGCCTGTAGGTTGCAAGACCAGGAGGAGCTGTGAGTAGGGAGCCAGACCTGCTTGTGGTTAACAGAATTCTTGCAGTAACTCAGGGAAGCTTACATTGGAGCACACATTGATGCCTAGCTGAATGTTTCCAAATAAGAGCCAAGAGGAGTTGCCTCTTTGCTGCCAACACCAGGATCAAATCCACATTAATTTTTATGTATTTAGTGTGTACATTGGCTCGAGGCCATGGTTATACCTGAGGTTAGATAAAAATCACTGGCTGCATCTGTTCTGGAGGTGCAAAGGCCCTCAGAGTTAGCTGAATACTCTGCTAACATGATGTGGAATTAAGGGTGAGCCTGTGCAGCACAGGCAGAGTGTATTATGAACTGTGAAGTACAGTGCAAACGTGTGGTAAAGGTGGTCCCTGTGTCAATAAATAGACTTTTTCCCCCAGAAGAATTTGGGAGATAACAGCTACATAAGCAATTCTATGGGAAAGATGACAGAGCAAAGAAAATTAAGTCAGTCGTTCCTGTACAAACTTGGAACCACAGCTCTCCTTTCACCTGAAAGTTTTGCACACAACTGCAGCTTTATTTTCACGTGTGTTTAAGGGAGCCTGATTTTCTTGTAAAATGTGTGGTTGAATTCTTAGCTCTAATGAGACCTCTGGGTTCAGTTTTCTGCTCAGTCTCCAGGGATTCACAGCAATACCTGTTACTTTCTAGTGCATCTGACATGGATGACCTGGCAATGGCACTCTAAATCTTACTAGTATGTGACACTATTCATAAAGAAGGTAATTTTCTTTTTGCGTTAAGAAATGAACATTTCATAGCTTGGTTAGGATTTTTGGAGGAGAAAAGGGAGTCCTATCTATGAATCTTGTCAGCATGATGTATTTTTACATCTTGAGTAATTAGGTATTAAAAAATCCATGGAAAAACCTCAAACTAATGATTCAACTTTCACCCTTTAAGTTTTCAGAAGACCTTGGTGAACTCCAGCCCAAATCTTTTGCTCAGCCTTTCTGGACAGGCCACACAATATATTCTGGAGGCAGGAAAAGGCTATAGGCTGTCATCCTCCCTTAGTCCATGAGCCATATAATCAATTTGTATTTGCAGTAGGTCTTATTTCTCTCACGAAAGCTGGGCTTGCTGCTTGCTTTGCATGGCTACTGGAAAAGGTTAATTTATCTATAATTTTCAAAATACACTTAGAAGACCAAAGCATTGAGGAGGATCTCTCCCAGATGTTTTATTTCTCATCAGCAGTTCTGGAAACCTCCAGTACTCTCTTACCAAGGCTGGAGCATGATCGTATGTAGGCCAATTTCCCTCTGCAACCCGGTCCTTATATTGCCCAAAACTTAAGGGAGGAGGAACATGTTTACCACCTAACTAGTCATGAGGAAGAAAACAGTGCCCAATATCTGTAAGGCACTCAGAAACAGCTTTCTAAACAGCTATAACAGTTGTATTGCTCATGCTAACATGGACCAGCACACCTTTATTCTGGGCCACCAAATCTCTCTGAATCTTAACCAGAGTCTTTAAAAATGAGTCTTAACCCGTCTTTAAGAATGTGAGCTGGAGACATGGTATGATGTAAGGCCCAGCTCATTTTTATGACAAATACATGGTAGGGACAAAGACAGAGTTGTGAAACTACAAAAAATTTCAGCTGTTCTCATTTACAGACACATGTTCAACATGGACATCATTTAAAGTACTTTGTTTTCCATGGTCTGTGTTTTCCTGAAGAGTAAGCATGTCATCTAGTAATTTAATGAGCCAAGCTCTTTACATGCAAACAATTTATGAAAAAGCTGTGAGATTATATCAGAGCCTATCTATAGCTAATATTAAGCTGGATTAATAAATATCCTTAGGCAGCATTTATTTAAATATTTAGGTTTGTATTAAGACCATTTAAGAACTTATTACTTGGAAACTAAACCCTTAATGTTGCTAAACTGCAAGTCTGTGCAACCTTTTTCTGTACAGAAGGGCAAAGAAAAATATTTAATTTGTGTTTCCTCTGCATATTGTAATGAAACCCAACCCAAGGTTCTATAGCAATAATAAAAATATTTTAGTCTAAAATATGATGCAAATATGATTGCATCTCTTTAACATCCCAGAACAGAATCACAGCTGAAATGCAGGGCAGTTTGAGTAACTCAGTACTGTTCCAGCTCATTTCAGTACTTTAGTACAATGGTCCCTAAAGCAGTGGGGAAAATATGAGTTTCACAGTGCACCTGCTGGGACCATGTGTGACTCACTGGCTGAGCAGCCTGTGGAAGTCAGCTATCATATAGCTGCAACATTAACAGCAGATCCTATTACTGTCATCCCCCATCAAGAACATGAGTAATGTGGAAAGAGACACACAAAGAGAATAAATATACACTTTTCTGCACTTACAGTAAAAGTTGCCATTTTGAGCAGAAGCAGTCAGAATGTCTCCAAAGTAACCCATCCCTTTTGTGAGGCACCCTCTGTAACATCAATAACTGGAATTTATTTACCTTATAAAAATTACCTCAGTGCTATAGAAGCATCATTCATGCTGCTGTGCTGAAGGTTATGACAGTGTTTCCAGTAAAAACTTCAAACATACAGGATTCAGCTGTGCAAATCTGGGAGTCGAAATGAAAGTACACACACGGAACAGCTGCTGCAGTGGGACCTCATAGGGAGAAATGTACACAGAAGTGGTGTGGAGCTGGTAGCCTTCACATTACAGAAATTATCAACATGGGCAAAAAGGCAGGAGGGGTGAGATTGTTCCATCCAGCTGGCTCTGCCCAACGTGGGAGGCACATGGAGGGGATGGGAGCCAATGCTCTCCTCCTTCCCTCAAATCCCAAATCTGCAGGGTATATCCCACCCTCTTATCTCCCAGTCTGGAAGCATTCTAGTTCACAAGTAAATGGGAGCAAGCAGAGGAGAGTATTTTTGCCTCTGAGTTGCCCAAGCACCACCACCCTACTCTGGAGCAGTGGGGATCCAGGCAGAGGGATTGCTCATGACTGAGGCGCTCAGAGACCACAATTTACAGAGCAGAAGATTAAGGCAAACCAAAACTGATGCTATTTTATTTTAAAATACTCCCCCACAGAGAACGTGGTCCTTTTTCCATCAGCAGCTGGCTAGTGGGATGTTTTGTCATACAAACTGTACTGTGTGGCCTCATGACCCTTCTAAGTACATCTTCATTAGTGTTTTAATTCACATCAGAAGTGTGAATTTGAAGCTAGACACCTACTGTCCTTAAATATTGTACTTTTGGTTTGCTTAGAGAAGCAGTCCCAAGGCACACAAACTGTTTCTTTTCACAAAGCCACAACTGTTTTCCTAAAGCAGAAGATAAGATCTGGGAATGCTCTAATGCCAAGGGGCTTCCTGGCAGATCACAACTAGTTTGAAGTTTTATCCTAGAGAAGCCCCCATCTTGAGCTGGATTTCAGGTATGGAACACAGTGTTAGTACTTGAATGTTAGTACTCAGATGCCCTGGAGGATTTTCTTTCACTGGGTTTCTTTTCTTTTTTTTTCTCTTTTTTTCCTTTTTTCCTTCTTTTTTTTTTTTTTTTTTTTTTTCTGCTAAAGTAAGATGTCATCATTCGATGAAAATCTAAACTTTTCAGCTGACAAAAGACAGAAAGACACAAAAGAGATATATTTTGATTGACAGTGCTGAAAAACATAATGTTGAATTGTACTAAATACCTGACAAACACTAGCTTTTTAAATTCTTTTCTTCTGAAAAGAGCTGCTTTTGTTTGCTTTAGCAGATGATCAATGTTTTAACTGTCTGGAAAAAAAAGTAATTTGGACTTTTTCTATTCTTTGTATACTCTTTCCCTAAACCAAGGAAAAATCTCTTCTGCCATGGCTTAGGTTACAATAGCAGGAGTGTTATCTCTTGATATACATTTCTTAGCATATGTTCATGTTAAATTCAACCCATACTGATGTAGTTTCACTAAGAGTCAGTAGCTGGTGAAAAGGATAAACCTACTGGAGAGCACTGCAGGTGTCCAAAAAGGCAAATATGGTTCCCTTAGGGAACTGAGCAGCAGTTTGAGAATTGCTGTGCCTGCTGGTGTAAATATGGAAACCATCACAGAGTTAGGGATACATCAAAGGTCTGACAAAACTTTATTTGACTAAAGAGAAGTATAATCAAACCCTGACAATCTGCACTTATGTGGTTGTTGTTGGCCATTTAATGACATGTTAACCAAGCACAGCTGACTAAAACGTCACTAATTGGTCTAACATATATAGCCTGCTTCTCATGCAGTATAATATAACATCTAAGGGTACATGTGTTTCATATCTATCTTCAGTAGCTGTGTGTGAAGGCTGCAGCACTGTAAAGCCTTAAAATTTGTGAAGGTGTCACATAAGTGAACAAAGTATACACAAGATACAGGTCTCCCTATGCGAAATTTTCAAATAGAAATTCCTTTTTACTCATTATACGTACTCAAAATCAATTGAAAAAGTTTCAGGTTTGACCCCTGTGATGTACACTGCCACAATTTGGCCATATTGCCTAGCTAGCCCTACAAGGGATGACAAATAGCAGAAAAATCCTTGGAAATTGGCAAAATGAGACAATAGTAGTCTCCAGCCAACAGAGACAAAAATGGCTAAACAGATTGTGCTACCTAATCCAAGATACACTTGAGATTGCTCAAGCCTTTTCAAGATCAGAGTTGCAGCCCTCAGGGAAGATCCAGCCAAAATGCAGATTCTTCCCTCCATGGACAGGAGACTCCAGACTGGGCTAAGTGTGGAGCCAAATAACAGCATTTTACAGGTAAGAAAATGAAGCCCAAAGTAATTCTCTGTCTTTCTGGTGCTGAGTCTGTCACACAGGAAAGAAGGTAGGGCAGCGCTCTCATCTCCAGTTAGGTCTTTTAATATATTGGAAATTACTCTTTTAATGAAATTCCACCACTGAGAGGAAAATCAACATGATTGTAGTAGTTGTTGTGGAGTTGAGTTTGTCTCAACATCTGCTGCCTTAGAATAAATAAATTTGATAATTAATAGTAATATCCCATAGGACAGCAATGCCAAAGCTGATCAAACACAACAAACCCAGTAAGCCTCTGACATCCTTTGCACCATTTTGCCAAATGGGTGAAATAATAGCCATGATCTTCTATGAAAGGAATAACTTCTTATTTTTAAGTTGTTTTGGTTTTTTTTTTTTTTCCCTTAAGGATGAAAAGCAATGGGGACACTCCTAAAAAGACTGAGTTGCTTGTCTTGCTTGTCCTTGCCACATATTTGCTAGAACAAACCTTCCCCTTGGCTGCCTTCCCTAAGGCTGGGCGGGGCAGGTGGGACCGGAGGCGCGTTTGACATTTAACGTCCAAGCAGGGCCCGTGGAGGAGCCTTCCACTAACCGGGGGAGAAAATGTGTTTTTTGGAGTTAGCTCACCCACTGTTACCATATGTAGAAGGGAAATGATGGGGTGCTGACTAACACTGTGGGGAAGCTTGGAAAATCCTCTGAAAACTGAAATAGGAGACTATCTTAGGCATTTCCTTCACCTCTGTCTTTTAGGTGCTTTCTCTTCCCATCTGCTCAGCCTACAATTGCTTCTGTGTTCTTTCTGCCTTCTACATTGCTTATTTTGGGCTTCTGCTGGAAACTGCCTTGAAACTAGAAAGGTGTTTGTTTTAAACTAGACAAAACATTGGAAATATATGACTCTAGAGTGACAGGAAAAGACATAACTATTTCAATTCAGAGTTTTCCTATTTCCATTCTTTTCTTCCTTCCATTCTTTTCCATAAGTAAGAAATGCATTAAGAAACATTTAGAGACATTTTTTAAAAGTGTACAGTTTCATGCCCTTCTTCTCATAGAAACCAAAGAGAAATCACCACTGACATTAATGGAACAAATATAGAAACACTTATCTTATGCAAGGATGTTTTAAATTTCCACTTTTTGGCACAGAGAGAGAAAGAAAATAGAAATGGCCACAAACACATTATTTTTATTATGATTATAGTTGTAAGTTATAAATTATAATTGCTAGGCATACTTCTTCATTTCTATACTTCTGGTTGTCTTTTAGATAACCTGCCAGTGTGTTACCAGGACAACTCCTAGAGGGAACAGATCTTCTGAAAAAGCAATGAAATGGAGAGATTATGCCTCAAAGAAAGGGAGGAATGACAAAAGACAGAAGCATTTCATAAAAAAATCACAATAAAATGGACATTAGCATCCCCTTGGCCAATTCTGTGTCCCTTAACCTTATTTTTCCCCAAAATGCTTTCTTCCCCTCTTCCCATGGCTACTTTGTAATAGCAGAACAACAAGCCCTTTCTTCTTCAGGGTAAAAACGTTGCTTATGCTGTTTGAAGGAAACTGCTTCTCCTCACAGCTGATATTTCAGTGACATTTTTTACTCTGTAAAGTATTGGTACCTAATGTTTACAGAAACGGCGTGCCATGGGCAATTTTATAACTCATTTACTATACTTCTGAGCTAAATGTATGAGGCTTTAAGTTGTATAATGAGCAACATACAAGATGCCAGTTTGTTTCCAAGAACTGCATTTATTCTAATTACATGCTGAACTACAAAGAAGAGTTTAGCAGTGCTCCCCACACTGTTTGCCAGGAAGTCTGTGAGGACCCCAGCACTCATCTTGTACAAAAGCAACATCTCCCTGTTCTGAGGCCATTTCACTTGAGTTGGATGGAGAGGATTTGTTCATTTTTGCAAGAGAACGATGCCAAAGCCCCCAGAGCTGGGTCCAGAGGCAGATCCAGCAGATCTGTGTTAGCTCAGCATTGCTGATCCAGCCCTGCTGAGCATCAGAGCTGCTTGGACAGGACGGTAAAGTACCGGTGCTGCTGTACCAGGCTGCTGTACACAGAGCCATACCATGGGCTGCAGCTGAATACATTTTCTTGGGAGGATGTCCGGCATGCATCCCTTAATTCTTGGCAGATTTTTCAAGTTTGGTCCATCCACAAACACCTAGGAATCATAGTTTAAAATCCCAATGATGTCTCGTGGCTTGCCTTTTGCTGGGATATATTATTAATTAGCTGATCACATGGAAATAAATACTTAGTTTATGCTCCTGGGGTGTGCAGGGAAATTATCTTAAATGTTTGTCTAAGATTTTATTTCTTATTTATTTGCACAGCTTCTAGCACAACACTGTAACCACAACATTGATTGTAAAAGTAAATCTAACAGAAGACAAAAGCTGTGAATCCTTGGAAATACAGGGACATATTAAATAACATACCATTTTATAGGTGAAAGTATTCACTTTATAAAGGTGAATTATTTTCTTAATTATTTTTCATCTTTTGGAAAACTGCTTTGTCCATAAGCACACTCTGTCTTTCTCAAACATCTGGCAAATGCGTTTTAGGGATGGCCTAAAATTGTAGAACAGAGAAAATACAAATAGCATAATTATGGCTTTATTTTGGTCAGCTCATGAAATTGAAGGATTAGCTGTACGGGCCAGCTGTTAGTCAGGGAGGTGGCTCAAGGTCAGAAGGTTATTCTCTTGACTCCAAAGAAGATCCCTGTACTAAAGAGAAGAAAGCTTCAGACAGTAGCAAATTGATGTTTTAGCTTAATCTCTTAAGAAATGAGAATTTATGGGATCACTTATGTATACCTACACATTTTGTCTTATCCCCTTCCTCACAATACCTTTTGCATCCACTTGTCAAATTCAGTGCATTTTAACAAAGATCTGAAGTTCTCAAAGATATTTTATCCCTTCATGTGTTGAAGCAGCTGACTAAGGGTGGGGGGACAGTATTTTTTTCCTCCTGAGTGAAAGACTTTATCAAGGGCTTAGATTCACCAGATAGGGTGAGACATAATGAAGATGCCCATTAGAGGGAGAATTTCTGTCAAAGCCCACCCTAGAGACCCCAGCTGTGAAGGATCCATCAATAAGAAAACAGGTTTATTTGTTATAAATTTTACTGTAGAGGAGATGCACTAGTACAGATAAGAAGTTTATGTGAAATACGCAGTGCTGTGTATACAGAGATGGGTGCAGTTTGCTGTGATCTGGCTCATCCTGTCCTTTGAGCTGACAGAGGCAGCCCCAGAGCAAAAGTGTGCTAACCATCTTAATGAAGAGATTTGTTGGAGCTGATGTCTGCCTTCCAGCAAGGTCTTGATTATCTCAAACACAGGATGATATCTCACGTTTGATCTACATGGGAAGAGAAGGTGAATGCCCTGAGAACAATTCCAACAGACACTGTGATCAAAGCTCTCCCCATTTCAGTTCAGTGGGGTGCTTTAGCCACAGCTTGCTTAATGGCTTACTTTGAGCAGAGGTTTTATCCTGCACTAGGAAAAGGCTGATGCTTAAATCAAGAGTGATGTGAAAATGGGCATTTGGGGTTTTTTCCTCTGTTGAAAATTCTGGTGTCCAACAGGGGGAAAGTTTTAACTGAAAAACTGCTTGCTGTCCCTTTTTACTTCTGTCTCTTCTGAAATGTCCCCATAATGATCTCGTCTGTTACTTTGCTCACTCACCTTTCCCTTCCCCTGCTTTCTCCAATGCTCTGATCTTCTTGGAACTAACTTTCCTCAGAGGCATCTGCAGTCAGCAGCTAACTTAGCTTATCTCCTCTTTACTGTTTCCTCTGGAGACATTCCCATTTGCCATCATGTTCTGCTTCTTGTGTCTGTGGCAGTGGCCTCGTGGGACATTCTCATCAGGCAAGCCCTGTACATCTATTCCATATTCTGTTGCAGGGATGGGTTTGCTCCAGGACCTACAGGGACACAAGGACAGGGCAAGACTCAGACTAAGCTGAGAACTGCATGGCCTCACATACTCTGTGATATGCTGGGAGCTGGGAGTGAGATCAGGAGGAGGCAGGAAACTCCTCTTCCCTCTGGGAAGTGAGCTGAAGGAGCAGCAAGAGCCACCAGATTTGGCTGGAAACCAGAACTAAGAGTCCTGGAGCACTTCCTGCCTCCCCAGCAGCCAAAGTTTTACTCTGATCAATTTTCTCTATAAGAACATGTTTCTACCTGTCTCCCCAACACAGCTTTGATATGTAGTGCACATAAATTGTGTAATAGTATAAAACAATTTTTAAAATATAATTTAACTAGAGCTGTCAAATTCAGAGACTTTGATCTTTGAACAAGGCATTCAAAGTCAGATGCCAGAAGTTAAGTACCTAAAAAAAATATGTGGCTAGCTCATTAGAAGTGCAGAGGACCTTTCAGTGCTGTTGAAATCTGAAAATCAAACACAAAACCCAATCAGAACCAATGCTTGTCACTCTGCCAGAAAAAAAAAACAAAACAAAACAAACAAAAAACAACAACCCCAATAACCCACCACCTAATTTAAACAGATCATCAGACTACAACCTTAAAAATAGATTTACATTTATCACTGCAGTCAGAAATAAGGAAGGCCATTAAAGTAGTAAAACAGCAAAACTCAAGAAATAATATGTAGGTTCACAGAAAAATGGCATTCATTTACACCTGCTGATCTTGTAACCCGTGATTGTGAAGGAGATAATGGATTTTAAACTTTACCTTACTTACCAGGCATGCAGAAAAGTCCAGGTGTTAAAGGAAGAAAATGTGGAAGTTTCTGAATTCTTTCATCTGCTCTCCAGACCCTTGAGGCAGTTTTTACTTTAAAAAACCCTCTCTAAATCCTCCTTTAGTTCAGGAAGGGGGATTGCTTGAGACTGTCCCTGAGGGGCTGGTTCCATGCTTGTCTGAATGACAGATTCCTGGACAATGGGACACATGAATATCCACACTCTATTCAAGAGAATAAAAAGGTAGGAGAGCTGACAGAATACAGCAGTACCTTTTCTATAGGATTATCTCAAAGTTTGCTATCAAAACTATCTTCTTTTCTTTTGAGGGTTTATTGATTGTTTTGCTGTTGCTTCTTTTCTTTATGCATGGGATTAAGAAGATTTTCTGTCAATGTCAAAAAAGAATAGATTTGCAGAAACCCACCAAACCTGAAGGTTCCACACATAAGGAGAGGCAGAGTTTCCTAAGCCCAGGTTGATGTTTGGATCAGGATTCTTCAACTGAATCGAATAACATTCCTGCAAGACAAATGTCTGTCCCTGTGTTTTCAAGGGCCACAGAGAGAAAAATAAAAATTCTTGACATGGCTTTCAAAGGATTGAAAGAACAGAAATAGAAGTAGGAAATCATGTCCTCCTGGGGTGAAATGCATCTCACCCCATGTCAGCTATCTAAGGGCTAGGCATCGAGTTTAAGCCAGCCATGCCAGTACTCTGTATTGATGAAGAGGCAGGCACCTACAAAGGATAATTCATCTTCTTGAAGGACAGATGTGTATGAAGGATGAGGAGGAAGTCTGTCTTTCATCAGAAACTACTAGGGGAGCCCAGATGATGAGCTGAGGCCAGATGCCTAACCTTTGGACAGCTGATGATAAAGGAGATGAATCTGTGACTTTATCAGAAGATGAGTGGTGATAGTACTGCTGTGTGAGCTGACAAACAAACTGGTTTCTGAAGAATATGTGCTATCAATTTCTTTAAAATCAAGCTGTATTCTCTCCTGATAAGAAAAACACATCAATATTTGATACTTAATTCACTGGATAGCCTTTGCATGAGTTTCTCCATTAGTTTTGGACAACTACTTTTCTGACAGCAGAACTGGAATGTCTCTAGCCAAAATTACTTACAAAGGATGAGAGAAGAGAGGATGATGGAAAGAGACAAGCTTGCTATTAAAGTACATTACACTCAATAACTGCTGCTTTAAGGATGAGGGTGTTAAGCTGCTGCTCTGATGTGTCAACTTTTTAAAGTATAGCAGGAATGGAAATAAAACAATCATAGGATATGCTGAGTTGGAAGGGACCCATCAGGATCACTGAGTCCAACTCCTGGCCCTGGATGGGACATCCCAGGAATCCCACAGTCTGCCTGAGAGAGTTGTCCAAACTCTTCCTGAACTCTTGTCAGGCTGGTGCTGTCACCACTTCCCTGGGGGGTCTGTTCCAGTGCCCAACCATGCTCTGGGTGAAGAACCTTTACCTGATATCCAACCTAAATCTCCCCTGATTCAGCTTCAGGCCATTCCCTCGGGTCCTGTCACTGCTCATGATAGTGAAGAGAATGAGGTTTACCAGCACTCCATGCAGTGATGGGAATGGATAATTGGGATCGAGGCTCTTGTTGACCTCAGAACAGTAATAATGGCACAGAACAACATACCAGGCACTAGGGGGCTTTCTTCCATAACCCTCATACTGTTTCAAAGCTAGATCTAAAAAATGTAGAATCATAGAATCAGTGACTTGGAGTGGAAAGGACCATAAAAACCATCTAATGCTGTAGGCAGGGACACATTTCACTATTTCACAGTTCACTATTTCACATTTCACTATTTCACGTTTCACATGTTGGTCAAAACCCCCCTTCCAGAGATGGGGCAACAACAGTTTCTTTGGACAACCTGTTCAAGCGCCTCGTCACTCTCACAATAAAGAATTTTCTTCCAATGTTTAATCTAAACCTGCAGTCTTTCAGTTAGGAGCTGTTCCCCTTGTTTTGTCACTACAGACTCTTACAAATGTCTCTCCCCATCTTTCTTGCAGGCTGCCTTCAGGTACTGGAAGGCTGCAGTTAGGTCACCTCTTTACCAGGCTGAACAATCCCAATTGTTTTAACTTTTCCTTATAGGAGACGTGCTCCATCTCTCTACTCATCTTGGTGTATCCCTCTGGGTTTGCTCCAACAGGTCAATGTTGTTCCTGTGCTGGGCATTCCAGAGCTGGATGCTGAAGAATGACACAGGCACCTTGAGCTACCTAAAAACCCATTTCTTGTTCATGGCATCTAAGGATTCTCATATGTAGGCCATTCATACCCTAAACCACGCAAACTTCATACCTCAGCGCTTTTTCCCTATACAGAACACTTTGCAACTGTGCAAGACAGCTGAAAGGCTTATTTCTCAAAAAGGATTTAAATCACACAGGCAAACCTCATTCCATCACCCAGGACAGCTGTGTTAGCCCTGATAACAGGACCACCTCCTGTTGGCTTACTTTAACAGAGAACCTCTGTGTCCTGAGCCATTCACATGAGGTATCCAGGATGTGTTGGCACATCCTTACCAGCCACAGGGCTCCTGGTAATGACAGTACTACTAGATAGCATAAAAATACAGGAGCAAGTGGACCAGGTACTGTTCTTCATTTTACTTCTCATTAAATCATTATTGACACCCTTCAGCTTGGCACATATTAGGGTTGTGGAACATTTAGGACTTTTCTCCTCAGAATTATTCCCTTTCCATCAGCTTTTTCAAATGTGTCTTTCACTTTCACGTTCAGAGCTAACTGGTTTGCTGGATAGGCAAAATTGCAGCCATGCTGTTTCCTGAGCTGGCATGGCAGACCCTTTATCACAGGAGAAGGTCCTGAGCTTTGGACCAGCTAGAAGCAGAGGGTGACTGCTTGCAGCCTTCAGTCAAATATCAGACTTCTCTGCACACAACCCTATGCTCCTGTTTCTATCAGGTAGTTGTAAATGACCCACCTGCCACACAATGGCTTTAAATGTACTTCTTTCTCCCCAGATTTTCTATTGGAAAACTGCTTTCTGCTGTACTAAGACATTTCTGATTTCCACTTCAGGGAACAGGGAACCACTCTGGCATTTAACTCGCAGACAATGAAACCTTTCACAGGGCCTACCTCTTTCCCTATAAATCTTGTCAGTGAAGGAGAGGAACTCACTTGTCAGTATCTAAGCCATCTACAGCTACTTATGGGTAAATCCGGGCAGGTGTGGTGCAGTTTTGGGTTTCCTCCTGTAGGCCTGCAGCCATATTATTCTGTGCAGGAGACAGACAGAAAATTTACAGCTATGCAATTATTGAATAAGCAGCAATGAATCGTGGGGAAGCCTGTATGTAAAGGAATCCCTGCAGAAAGAGATTATTTCATCTTGTTTTTATGCTAGTCTTCTGGATTGATAATTAAAGCAATTATATATACAGAAACATCCCAGTTATTAATTTACTTGAGAGTGTTCATTTTCCTGCCTTCAGAGGCGAACATCAAAACTCTGTTAAATCTGTTGATTCTCATTCATCTGCTTGACAAAGTAAATTCAGTTTCTACAGAATATTTCCCATCAAACTCAATTAGCCCCCTTGTAAATAACTGAAACAGCTACAATCAATTGTCATAATTAACATATTTTACTCTCTTCTTTCTCCACCTGGGGCAGCAAAAGCTGTTTGGTTCAAAGGACCAGGGCTGTGACTTCATGAGGCAATAAATCTATTTATAACACTTTAATACATGATCAAAAATTCTGCAATCATATGAAGTAAAGCACTGATATAGTCTGTGTTTTGGGTTCACTCACTGCGCTGTTCACTAATTTAAGCTTGTTCCTAAAAGTGTGACTGGCTAACTTAATTCCAGGAATTCAGCTGTTAGCTCTGCTCCTGCTGCTGGCATCCAAATGGAATTAGCTGCTACATGATTGTGTGTGCCTACCTGGCCTTATCCATAATATCCTTGTGCCACCTACCTGCACTGGACTGGAGGAGTCAGCCAGAGCCAGGACATCACTGTGGCAGCAGCTTTCTGCACAGAGGGGCAGTGAATCTGGTCAAAGACTTTTAATGGACCATTTTGGCCTTTTCTTATAGATGCAGAACCCACAAAAAGAAAATGTTTGTTGGTTTGGGGTTTTTTCATGATTGTGTACTTCAGAAAATGTCTCTCAGAAATTTTTTTAAACATTCTGTAACTTGAAAAAAAAAAGGTCTTAGAATAAATAACTTCTGGACTACAATTTCAGCTAGTAAAACAGATGGTGAAAAATTAGCATTGTAATCACATTACACATTTCTGATATTTTCAGAACGTTTCCACTTTCACAATTTGCATTTGTTTACTGGTATTAAAAGTTTGAGATTTGCTCTTTTCATCCTCATCTGTGAAAGGGGCTCCTTGATTTGTTTGCTTATCTTTTTTCAAAAGTCTAAATCTTGCAGTTTGAGAAAAACAGCTTCTCCCTCAGCATAACACTCCACATCGACTTTAAAAGCCTGTCAAACATCTTTCTGTAGATCTGATTTATTGAAGCCATGCCAAAGGTGGACGGCACAACTCTGTGCTTACTTGACCAATTCAAAGGGGGTGTTTGTGGGCAGACACTGTGGCCCAGAGGACGTTATCTCTTTCCCACCCCCTGCCAGGATGGAATCTGACACTTCTCACTTCGTTGATGTTTTCTTCTCCCTTGCCCCCGGCTGTGGCTAAGTGATTGTTTATGGCAGATACTTTAAATCATTATCACCTCCCGGGCCTTTGAGCACAGCGACATAATCTGCTGTTGCATCAAGGAAACTCTTCTTTCAGTACAAAACAAGGCCAAATGTTTATCTGGTGAGATGATAGTCAAAGTGTCTCCTCTAATATTTAAAAACAAACAGCAGTGTCCCTGCTCTGTCGCAATGAGCATCTGCTGGCTGAAGCTGAGCAGGATTCCTGACACTGCAGAGTATGACAAAGGACTGCAAAGGACTCCTTGGATGTTTGGGTTTAAAACATTAATAAATACGCAGGAAACTTGGGGGATGGTGGAATATATGAATAAGCTCCGCAAAATCTGTTTTGTTTATGGCACTGCCTGAGCACTTAGAAGCCTGGTTTGCAGTGTGGTGGTGCTGTCACACCAAGGACAGATGTGCTGTGTCCAGCAGGGCAGCAGCCGACAGCTGGGCAGGGCAGAAGGAGGCGCTGGGAGCACCAGGAAGGCCATGACCTCTCTGCCCGACTTGGGAAACCAAAGCTGCTTGCTGCTCCCCGGGGGAAGATAGGAGTTCGAGGGCTGTGATTAGTGATTATCATCAGCCAGCCATATCCTGGGCTGCACCAAACCATGTTGCTCTCCCCCTCTACTCTGTTCTTGTGAGATCTCACCTGGAACACTGTGTCCAGCCCTCAGGCCCCAAATACAAGATGGAACTGCTGGAGTGAATCCAAAGGAGGCCACAAGGATGCTCTGGGGGCTGGAGCACCTCTCCTGGGAAGACAGGCTGAGAGCTGAGGTTGTTCAGCCTGGAGAAGGGAAAGAGCTTAGGGCATTTTGCAGGGGCTACAAGAGAGCTGGAGAAAGACTTTTTACAAGGGCATGTGGTGATAGGAAAAGGGGTAATGACTTTAAACTGAAAGAGGGTAGCTTTAGATATATATAATGCAGAAATTCATCACTGTAAGGGTGTTAAGACATTGGCACAGTTGCTCAAAGTGACTGTGTCATCCCTGGAAGTGCTCAAAGCCAGGCTGGATGGGGCTTTGAGCACCCTGGTCTAGTGGAGGGTGTTCCTGCCTGTGACAGAGGGGTCAGAATGACACGGTCTGTGGATCCCTTCCAACCCAAATGATTCTGTGAATGGTTTTATTAAAACAGCCTCTCCCTGAACCCCAGTGACTACAGTTGTGACCCTCCCAGCTCCCTGAGAAACAGTGTTTTTTCACGAACATGCCCTGCTTCTTGCCTCCTTGATTGTGCCTCTCATCCTCTTAGTTCTCTACATCAAGGCAGCAACATTCGGCTTTTTAAGGGGTTTAGAGACCTTCAGCAGGCTCAGGCAACTGCCACAGCAAACTTACAGCTTGCTAAGGGTTTGCTGTAGTTTTCAAGTAGTTTGTTGGCAGAGGGGAGTTCAAAGGAAGCAATGCAACGATCCCTGTCAGTCGGCTGGTAATAATTATAGCTCCTCTTACACACTGAGGCCAGGGGTATTTTCTGGGAAGCTTCTATTTCAGAAGGACTTTGAAAACAAAAGTCTCACCTATTGAAAGGGCTCAAGTGAGTGTTGAATATTTTCTGAATGGAAATTGGCCCAAAGTTCCAAGTCTTAGGTATCTTAGATCACTTGCTACTAAGTGAATGAGAAAAACACTGTCAAATATTACTATATAAAACCCTAAAATGAGAGTTTACTTTAGAATTCACGTGGAATTTCATATTGGAATTGAAGTTCAATGATTTACTTGGTAAGGAGCTGGTGTTAGAGTAGGAGTTGATGTATAGGCTTAAATTCTGGTTGAAATGACGTTCCTCAGGGCTTTGGCATGGACCAGAGCTTTTTGGAACCTTTTTTAAAGGAAGTGGATGGAGAGAGAGGGGAGGAGTGGAAGGGAGATGGGACAGGGGACAGTGATTAGGAAAGAAATAAGCAGGTTTCATGAATTTTCCCATTCTTCAAAGGGAAGCTTGCTGTCCAAAAACATTAACATCAACAGAAATGTAATGGGTTTACATTTTTGGTTAACCATACAACCCAGCTGTTACCTCACTTCGCTGTTCAATATATTGCAGGTTTAGTGCATGAAATCACTCTGACATCCAAACTAATCCAAAACATGGTAGCAGGAATAAACAAAACTAAATAAAGAAGTCCTGGTTGTGGCTTTGAAAGATTCCTACTGTTGCACTGCATTGAAAATGTCCAGAGTTGTCAGCACAGCTAAGGCTGACTCTCAGCATGGGTGCCTAGGAAATGTTTTAGACAGCCAAAGGAGCTGCAGTTACAGATCGAGCCAGAGACACAGTAGTTGTTTTGTCCTTTCTATTATATTACCCCCTTCACAGTAATTGCCTGACAAAGGCAGTAGTGGGGAACAGCACAGGAGCATTTTTGTTGACTTAGCCCCTGTGAGCATGAATTAAAGAAAAATCTCCCTGTGCATAGGAGTAATTAAGAGGTAGCACTATTTTCTAGCTTGGGATATCAAGGACCAGACATGGACTATAATGACCTAATGAGATTTACATTTTCAACACTGAAAGAGAGCTTGAGTCTGGTCCTTTCCTTATTCTTTTGGCTTTGCATTTAATAACCATATTGAATGTGTTACCTTTGCACTCATGTCTTTCAGCAAAATATTCCTGCTGTTGTAGTTATATCTCCAAAAGCTTTTTTTTTTTTTTTTTAATATCACCCAGCAAGCTAAGCCTGAAAGGACATTTATTCACCCAGATCCAAAACTTTGTGAATTGGACCTAAGCAATCACATTTTTTCTCTTTCAGCTGACTGATTTATTCCTGGATAGATTTCATTCTCCTTGCTGTGCCTAAACTTCCTAAGCACTACTCTGCATATTATTTTTCATGCTTTATAAATAAACTATTTCTTGCCTTACTGGAGTCTCTGACACAGCCTCACATCAGCCTTCTTCTTCCCTATTTTGACCTGTATTTTTCCTTCTGTCTAATCTTAACATTATTGACCCAGTTTTGCCTTCTCCTTCCACTGCCTCAAAATCTTACATAGTCCATTCCTTTTTGTCTTGCTTTGCATACCTCTCTCTTTAAAATGACCTCAGGATGTGAATGATTCCCTTAAAGTGGATCAATCATACTTTTACCTCAGCAATTCCAGAACAGATAGTCAGTGTGGAGTTATTTGTCTAATATCCCCTTTTTGAAGTTCTAATGCCAATTTGAACTTCAATATGTCTAAGGATAGAAGTACTAATTCCTCCTGGTATCTCTTCTGCTTGCTTTTCTCCACAGCTGTTGGAAACTTCCCCTCTCCATGTTCACATTCTTGAAGTAGTTTGAGTTTGTCTTCTCCTTGTCTCCCATGCTTTCAGTCTTCCAGCAATTTTTATCATCTCCTTGTCCAATATTGTCGAACTTCTCTCTCTTCAAACTGTTGTTGTTCTGCTGTTAATCAGTCACACACTTGTGATATTTCTTGCTTCAGTTAAGGCAGGCTTTAGCTTTTCAGGTTTTTATGAAGGTGTAGATACTGTGTTTGTCCATACCTTGCTCACAATGCCTCCTGGGGATCAAACAATTTTTTAACTATTAGTGTGTCAGTCACTGTCATGTTCTTGTCCAATTTATTTTTTAATTCCAGTGTATGAAACAAAAGGTTTAAAGAATGGCCTGGTAGTAATTTTTTAAAGCTTTTCTTACCCCCATGTTTTTCCCTCTGGGAATTAAAATGATATGAAAAAGGCTGATTCCACACTGAAGAGAGGTGATGTTACAATGTGTTCTTTGATGTATAAGCCAGTGTTATGTGGGACTTGAAACATCCTGAGTCAAATATTAAATCCCTGAAACAGAGCAACAGATTTAGAGTATTATTTTTTACCACCAGCTCCAGTCTGAGAATTTTCTTCCATAAACTCTTCAGTCTATGATTCCTTAATGTTGATATTTCCTCTGAAACCTGGTCTGCTCTTCAAAATACTGCAGTGCTCAAATGGAAAGAAATTAGGATCTGGAAATCCAAACTATTAGATTACAGAGTTTCTTTTCCTTAGTTCAGTACTCCTCAGTATGACATAGAGAATTTTCTCAAGGTATTTCAGATTACCCTGACCATTGAATTATAGGGAGCCACCTGCTCTAGGGATGTCAAAATTAATTAACACGAAAGAATTATGATTGAAATAACTTTTTTTTTTCTAAATTTGGCCATATTTTTGAAGTGACCAGAACACACTGTATATAGTGATTGATTTTTGAAACTCACACAGCTGATTCTTTCTATTAAGACTGAGATACAATGTGCCTTTGGTGGCACTTTTTTTGTAGCAACATACCTTGATTTATGTGAATCTAAAAGAACCAGAGGAAAAATATTGAATGGCATTATTGCCATTTTTATCCTGCTGTTGGACATCTAGCAGAGATTTGTATGTTTGGTTTGGTTTACTTCCCTACTTAAGTAACATTATTTAACTGTAATAAGAGGGAAAGGGGCGGGGGACAAATAAAGGAAAACAAAACCCCATATTTGTAGATTATGAACACAAAGATAATATGAATATAAATTCTGTTTCCAGCATGACAAAAACAATTAAACCCTTTAATTAACAAGAAGGATTTACAAAAATGTGTCCTCATTGGAACTTGGCCAATAGATGAGAGCTTTAATTGCCTTAAGGAGAGAGTTCTGCTGTACTCAAACTCTTATTTGAAATACGAATTGTTGTGAGTAGAAGGAAAGGGTTATCCTTTCAATTCTACCTTCTAGCTTGATGAGTATTTCTTTTCCACTGACTGTAGTCACAGCTACTTGTTAAAATAATACACAGTGCAATGTAAAGGAACATCATCTCTGGGGATGCATCTCTGGGGAACACCATTCATACTGTCTTAGATCATAACCCAAAATGAGCTGTTGATCTCACCAGTTCTCATTTGTTTGCAGTATAAAACCACCACATGGTTTGGCACAAAGAGAATTCCCTATCCAGGGAAGGCTGTGGCTTTTGAAGGGTGTAGCAGGTTTAGTATATAATTGAACGCAAGGAATACACGAATGGCAATGTAGTTTAATCACTGAACTAATTTGCACACGGAAGAAATATGTTATTTGTGTTTTCTAACACCAGATACCTTCCTGGCTTGATTTTTTTTTTTTGTTTCTCTTTAAATTCTGTGATCCTTTCCTACCAGTATTGTGGAAACAGTCTAGTCAGAGTATCTATGAGTTCATTGTCTAGATGCTTGCATCATTTAGTAATAAACACAGCTGACACTGTTTTAGCTGATCAAGTCAAATTAAACCTTCCTTTCTCAGCAAACAAACCTGACCTGAAAGACAATAACACCTTGGTCTATAGCGTGGCCTCTCATTATTTTCTGAAATTAATGTTAAATGAATAGGATGTTGAAAAAGGTTGTTTTGGCTTTTGTGCACATGAAACTTGATTCTGCCCTGAACTGTTGCATGCTCATTAACTCTTCACTATTGGAAGTCAACACACAATTACATCTTCTATGTCAGTGTTCAGATTTTGAGGAGGAAGTATTCAATTAGCATTGTCAAATGAAAATGTAGACATTTGCTATAGAGAAGGAACCTTTTGTTGATTTAGAGTCAAGCTGTGTCAAAGGCACAGCAGGAAATTGCCATTAGCCAATCTGGACTTTCTCAACATGCAGCTCTACATCCCATAATCATCAGCTTCTGAAGGAGAGCAATTTAGGTAGCAAGTCAATCACATCTGCAACTTTGGCCAACCCATCCTTGGCATGCATCCACAGATGGGATGAAGATTGCTTACACATTCCAGCTCCTGGACCTACTGCTTGACTTTTCTTTATCAGATGTGCCAAACACCATTGGGAGACTTGTTATTTTGGAGGCAAGAGATAACTGGCTTATCTTTAAAGTTAAACCAGCTGTTTCATTTTATACAGCCTGTACTGCAAATATTCAAGGTTGCATTTGGTAATTTACATTTATTGCCATGTTCAGGAGATGAAATTGTTGAAAATTTGGATTAATATTCAAATGGAAGACTGAGTCATATGGAATGTTTTTAAGCAAATTTAGAAAGATGTGCTGAGTATGAGTCCACAATTCATTTCCAGAACCAGTCAGCACTGGAGCCATGTGTCATGTTTATGGCATCATTCCACCTCACAACTGAGGCTCTGTGATGGGGTTGCATGCAACGATTGTGAAGTCATAAGCTCTGACTGACATTGTGCAGCAGCTGTACCATGAGGGAGGAATGGACTTCCAAATGTCCTGCTCACTCAGCTGTGTGGAAATTTAGTTCACAGAACCTTTCTGAAAGAAAAATCTTACAGAATTTAATGGAATGAAAATTTTAGAAGATGTTTATGAGGATAGATTGTGCCTTTGTTTATTAGAAACTGCAGTTATTCTAGTTTTAACTAAAAAATGATTAGACTCAACATTGAAATGTGCAATAAAGATTTATTTGGTTTCTCTTGGAGATTCAGGTTAGTTGCAAATTCAAGGATAAGAATTAAACAAATTAGTTGGTTAAACACAGACAGGATGATATAAAGTATCTTTCTATTCTTACTTTTCTTTCATTTTCCTTTGTAAGCATGTGAAATGATTCATCTCAGATATAATTTCTATAAATTTTAATTTGAATTTTGATTGGAGAAAACAGCACAAATAGTAAATACTTTATTTTAAAAGGTACCTTATCTGGAGAGGGAACTTTGCTGAAAATGAGTAGATAAGTATGGGTAGCAATAAATATCATGAGATAAATGTTAACTTAAAACATCACCCACAGTGTATTTATTGCCTAAAGAAGGCACATCAAGAGATAAAGCTAAATATTCCTTTAGGCTGTAGATAAAGAGTACCATAAAAGATTGAGTATGCTCCTTGCAATCAAATGCCTTAGAGGGATTCAACAAGGCTGCCAAATAAATTCCCTGATCTTAGCCTGACTTGCTATTTTTTTCTCATGAATTTGCCTTTACATCAGTTTGAATAACTGCTGAATCCAAAGCCAGGCTAATTTTGGCAAGAAATTCCAGAAATGCTGACAGGACTAATATATAGAGTGATAGAATCATAACTCAGCTGACAGATGGAACCAATTCTGATACACTGGTCTGTGCTTGTCCATTACAAAATCATCCCTGGCTCAAAAAAGTAGTTCAAATCATGGAGTACTTTTCAATTGGCACATAACACAAGACCATGTGTTCTTACCTTGAATAGCCATGAAAATTGAGTTTAAATGTTTGGAAGTTGCTGTTGAGTTATAAGTTAGGTTCAGCCTACTCCTGGTGATGCAGTTGCAAATCCATGATGACAGAATAACTGATGGTATGTCACACCACTGAGGAGATAATGTCATTACTGATCTACACTTTAATAACACAGCAAACACCATGATTACTCCTCTACTGGTGACCTAATCTCCCACTTCTGAAAGAGTAATAAATATCTTGCTTTAGAGGATAAAACACATAAACCATTTTAAAGGAAGTTGAAGCCATAATCTCCAAGTTTTATGTTATGCAACCTTTTGTTATGGTAAGAACAGACATCAGTTTTCCTAATAGGTAGAAATAAAACTATGTTTGCAGTACAGCAGAAAACTGATTATTTGATTTTTTATAACCTTAAAAGAAGATTTTACTAGATATTAGGTGATCAGAATCCTAATAGAGATGTATTAGTATACTTTAAAAGGCTCAAAATCAAAAAGTCTGTTCTGTGGGAAAATCCAGGGCTTCAGGAGAAATCTTATCCCAAATCTGAACAAAACCCAGAAAGTCTGAATTTTCTCCTGGAAAACAAAATTCCTAAAAATTTTACCAAAGATTCTGGCATCAGAGGTTAAGCTGCTCTCCTGACTCAGGAAGCCCCTGATAGTGCTGAAGGACTAAGCATTGGCAGCATGGGGAAGATTTCCTTGCACCTGGATAAGAAGCTCAGAAGACTTAGGACAGCCAGAGGGCTCCCCCACAATCACACATCTGTGACAGACCTGGAAAGTTTTCCATCTATCTGCACAGAAGGATAGGTGCAGAATATAAGGTCTTGTGAACCCCAGAAATGTCTGAGTGACTAGTCTTAGGACCACAAAAATACTCTGCTGGTAAATTATCAAGCAAGTGCGATACACTTGTGATCAGGTTTTAGGTCATCTGTCCTTCTAATCCAAGTCCCTCATTGACCAAAGAAAAAACTATATAGAGATAGATACATAGATTCATAATTCATAAACAACAATTCATAGAAATCTATATGATCTCCTGAAAAGAAAAAGTCTCTGCAGGAAACCAAATTGAAAAGTTTTACTGCAAGTTCTTCTTTTTCAGACCTTTTCTCTCCTTTTGTTTCCTTGACTCCTCCTAGCTGAGAACAAACCTTTAGAACTGAAGTTATGAATTTTTAATTTTTCTCTCTGCTGATGAAAAATAAATATATTTTGCTGACTTTAGTATCATATGGAAAGTATACAAAAGCAGACAGGACAAAAACAACTCAAAGGCTTCTTACTTCCACAGGTGCTATTTGGTAGGGCTTGAGAATTAGAACGTGGCAGTGCTTTTCATGCTGATTTTTACAATGTGTTTGTGTAAAGGATGAGAAATGTTTTTCTGGCTATTTGCAGTAATGAGCTGGAGATCTCTACATCTGATGAAATTCACCCCTCCATCATGTGAATAAGTGGTGCCATAAGGTTTGGTTTTTTTTTTCAATTTATTGAAAATATAATTTTATATTAATGTACATTTAATTCCTGAGGTTTTATTTCATCAGGGACGAGTAAGTATCAAAGAGTACAATTATCACTGCAACTGACTGAATGCGTTATCTATATTGTTTGTGGATTAGGAAACTGAATTAACTTTTGGCTCTTTCTCATCCAATCTGGATATTCTTCTCCTGGAGAGACTTTTTTTCCTGAAAACCCCTGTACAAGCAAAAATATTTTTCAGGTCACTTTAGACTTTGTCAAATTATTAAAATATGAAGAAATATTTATGAGAATATGAAGAAATTAAAATTATTAGAATATGAAGAAAAGGTAATACATACAGGATAAGGAGCCAAAGTTAGAAGAGCAGAGGAAAAGCTTTGGTAGAGATGGTAACAGATCTGTCATTCTTGGCTATGCTGGGTGATTTCATTACTGAGAAATTAACACCCTCCTGAAGTTTAGCCTGAAAATACATGTGAAAAAGAAAACCTAAATATACTGTGGTCTCACTGTGACTTTTGGCATTAGGAATTCTATTACTGAATTACTTTTTAAAAATAATTTATTTTATTTTTTATTAGGTCTTTAGAATTTCAGACCATGTGACATTCCACTCAAACCAATGGAAAATATGTCACCAGCTGGCTCTTTGTCTTTGTTATGCCCGAGTTAAAAATGCCTTTTTCTTCACTGACACAATGTCATGAGGCATGAAATGAGTTTCCTTCCCCAGATTCTTGGTGCAGTCCACAAGAATGTAATTAGATCTTGGTCATGTAAGCTCAAAGATGAAAAATTCTGTGTTCAGAGGTTCACTGTTTTTAAGAGAGGTACAAGTAATGAAGTGTGTCCTTCAGCAGTTTAAAATTGTCTGGAAAATAGTTAAGAATACAAATCAAACCTCCTAGTTGTTCAAATGTCTCTATTTGTCCCACTATTACCCTGTTTGTATCATTCTGCTTATAGGCTTGTTAAAATTCATTTAGGTGAAAACTGCTTCCAAAAGCTGCCTGAATCTGATCACTCCAGAATTGCTTAAGAAGAATTATCAGTCAGGAATAACACATGGAAATTTTTTGATGGCATTATGTAAGATGAGTGCAAGATATTTTTGGGGTTGGGTCAGGAAGGGTGGAGTGACAGGGTGGGAATAAATAAGAAAGAATTAACCTTTCATGGTGCTTCCCTGTAAGGTTAAAATACAGAATATTTGTTGTACTAGGCTATTAGCAAAGTTCATTGCATATTTTTACTGATCCCTTAGGAAGCACTTATTAACATCACTCTTTAATAGAGATCCCAGTGATGGATGAAAAAAGTAATGGATAAAAAAATAAAATTTCTCTGTTTTTATGTGAACTTAGTGTTTTGTCACACTGGTTGTTGGAAATTATGCTTTAGATGATACAGGTTATAGTTCTGATTCAGATTTTTGTAAGCAAGTAAACCTGACATTTGGTGCATCAAAACCACTTCAGCTCAGATTCACAAAGGGCTGGGTGTGACCTTATAATGAAGAATAATTTTAATAGGATTCAGTTTCATAACCTATGTTACCCTCTTTTCCCTCCAAGGCTGTGTCCTTCCACCCTCTCATCAAGTCAATGGGTTTGCAGGTGCAGTAAAATTCTTAGGAGTCAGACTATATTTAGTTTTATTTCAAATTAGGGCCATATTTAGTTTTATTTCAAATTAGGGAGTGGTAATTGTGGACCTGAAAAATCTTTTATTACCAGTAAGATTCCATGACATTTCATATTTCCAACCTGAAGACAGCAGCAAGTTTTCCTGCTGCTTCTGCTCATCCTCTCTGGCAGCAGCTGTACAGAACACAACACAGTTTAAAATTCTAACTCAGTTTGTGCTTTGCTGATGAAGGAAGCAGGAAGAAAGAGAAAGGACTTGGCTTCACACTTGGAGCAAATGTGCATTTTCTTCTGGATTTCAGTGTTCAACCTGTAAGGGATTTTCTTCAGTAAATCCAAGGGACAGTTGCCTACAGAAACCCTGATCTGACTCAAGAGCTCTTCTGACACCACAGGCACGCACTGACAGTTCTCTGGCTGGGATTCATTTTACTCAAAGCTGCTTTCTCTGAACATGCATCTGACACCAGGCCTTGCTCCATTCAGCCTTTTCTAAATCCTTATTTATAAAGGATTAATTTAAATCCTTATTTTAATTAAAATTGTTAAATTCTGCTCACCGAGAGGCACTCTGGGAAGGGCTCAGCTGCAGGGCAGGTGAGAGACCTTGAGAGTCAGTTGAACATGGGTTTAGTGCCGGTGGGAAGCCAGGCAGTGATTGGCTGGGGAGATGTGAGGGCCATATGAACAGAGAGCTGATTGGATGCAGTTGAATGGCAGTTGAGTGCCGGTTGGAAGCAAGGCAGTGATTGGCCAGGGAGATGTGAGGGATGGGATGCAGTTGAATGGCAGTTGAGCGCCGGTTGGAAGCAAGGCAGTGATTGGCCAGGGAGATGTGAGTGCCATATGAACAGAGAGCTGATTGGAT
Source organism: Melospiza georgiana (assembly GCF_028018845.1). Lineage (NCBI taxonomy): Eukaryota > Metazoa > Chordata > Aves > Passeriformes > Passerellidae > Melospiza > Melospiza georgiana. The sequence goes on from NC_080433.1 coordinate 8,667,640, forward strand.
GCAGTTGAATGGCAGTTTAGCGCCGGTTGGAAGCAAGGCAGTGATTGGCCAGGGAGATGTGAGTGCCCTATGAACACAGAGCTGATTGGATGCAGTTGAATGGCAGTTGAGCACCTGTTGGCAGAGAAGCAGTGATTGGCCAGGGAGATATGAATGCCATATGAACACAGAGCTGATTGGATGCAGTTGATGTCAGTTTAGCACCGGTTGGAAGCAAGGCAGTGATTGGTTGGGGAGATGAGAGGGCCATATGAACAGAGAGCTGATGGGATGCAGTTAATACCAACTAGACTTGCTCAGTTACCTCATCAGTGCTGCCTCCTGTTTTCAAGGCCTGAAAGAGCAGCTCTGCAACAGAAAAAACATCCAAATCATTTGCCTATGCTTGCTATTACTGAACATTGCTTTCAATTTCCATCCTAGTGTTACTGCATACTCCCCACCACTAAAAATCAGCACTTCAGTTACACAACAGTGTTTCAGTGGCAACAGTGAACAGCTGTATGTTCCAGCCTTCCCCTCTCTCAGCATGTCCCTCACACAGACAGCAACAAAACTCACAGCCAGACCAGCAGATTAACCACCTGCAATAATCCTGGCCCTGGGTGGACTGTGCAGCAGGAAGCCATGGGGGCTGTGCTTCTCCCTGACTCCAAGCAGTGCTTCAGAGCCCACACAAGCTGTGTGGTCAGGCTCAATGACACACAGGGATCGAGGCCTTTCCACTGAGAGCACGTGTCCCTGTGGAAGCGACTGATGAGCACAGGAGCTGGGGCAAGGGAGAGGGGAGGTCTCTGCACCTGGGGGCAGAGCAGAGGGGAACAAAGTGGGTGTGTGTGTTTGGAGGATCAGAGTGGGGAGAGTTTTCTCCTCCTTCCACAAGCAGGACGAAAGGGGCTGTGGTGGGGGCAGTTCTTGCCCAGCAAAGGAGACAAAAGGCAGGGACCTCTGCAAGCACAGTTCTCGCTCTATCAGTGGAGCAGCAAATTCGGCTGTTGGCAGCGATCCAGCTTCAGCAGGTTCCTGCTTGGTATCCCTACAGGGAGCTGCTTGTTCCTGTCCCCACAGCAGGCTTCCCTCTCTGATATGGGCCACAGAATCTTTCTTTTCCATGCCTTGAAGGAGAGGGAACTTTTATAAGGAGAGAGGGAGGATTGATTAATTAGTATTTTAGCAGTGTTGACCATCATGACTTCTGGCTGAATTCAAGAGGCAAAATTAATAGCCCTGTGTTGAAGTGCTACAGAAGTTGAATACCAAGAAGTGACTGCTGAACATGAACACCATTTGAGACACTGTCATTTTTTTCAGGCAGCGGCACTGGAGGGACATTCTTTAAGAAATGGTGGGTTAAATAAAAAGGAGGACACAATTCTGGCAATTTGAGAAACTTCTCTCCTTTTATTACTTCTTTTCACATATATATGTAGCTATTACTGAAGGGCAGCTCTACCAGGGTAGCTCAATTTATTTGGACTGAATTGTTTCCCAGGAGCGTATAAAAGTGACAGTGTAAAGAAAACTTTTCCAAAGATTCCTAAAACTTTCAGGAGTACGATGCTGTACAAGTTGAGGCACTTCAGAGCACTTACAATCTCTTCAATGCACTTCTATAGGAATGCTCGAGAGACAGCATACTTAGTATGTCCAACATCTCTGTTTGCAAAACATCTTTATTTCAGATACGGATAGAGGAAAGACATCCTCTAAGATACAGAGGGTTAAATACAAAAAAAGACACATTACAGGCAATTTGAGAAACTTATCTCCTTTTATTAATTTTACAAACGTTGATATTCAAACATTATTTAAAAGCACACAAATCAGTACAGTGGAGTAGTGACTAAACTAAGGGCAACTTTGCAAAGCTGTCAACAGTAAAGGGCTTCTAGAAGGAATGCTTATAAACAAGTCTATTTAAAGCTACAATTGCAACTACTAGTAAACCTACACCTACAACAGAACTAAAGCTACAATATAACTACAAGTATAACTAAAGATATAGCTATGTTTACAAGTACAACTTACAACTACAACTGCAGCTACAACTACAACTAAACAACTACATAAAGCCCCAAAAGTCTAGGTTGCTGTCTTCAAGGTGCTCCAAGCAACCTCTATCAGCGTCATTGTCATGTTTGGGGATGTACAGGTGGAGCAGGTTTCTGCCTCAAAGACTTGGACAGCAGCACTGTTGGAACTGGAAGGTGAAGGGCAAGGCCATCCAGAGATGTGTCTGCACAGCGAGTCCATGTGCTGCATTTTCCTTCCGCAGGAACAGGAAAGCAGCTTCAGGATTGCCAGTGACAAATGTATCAGCTATGCAGAGTTCAGGTGGCTCCATCGGCTGTGACACCCCATCACAGCTTTGTGCAGGGAACTCCTCTCAGTGGCTGGAGAGCAGCACCCCGAGGCGAAATCGCAGCCGACCATAAGCTTGCCTTGCCTCTCTGTGGGCGGCCGGATCTCGGGCCAGGTGCTCAAAGAGGTTGGGTGGCACAACCCCTTGCATTGCTGGTGGCAAGCTGATCTCGGCAGGAATCCTCTCATTGCCCAGCACAAAGTGCCTCAGGTGTGTCAGCTGCAGGCAGCGGTCCAGGTAGGCCATGATGTCCCACAGCCGCCGTGCAAATGCTCTCCTGTGCCACCGGGACAGCGGTACTGTGGTCAGCATGTGCATGACCACAGTCTTCCAGGTAGAGCTGGAAAAACCTGTGCCCCTTAGGATGCAGGTGAAGAGCTGCAGGCATTTCAGGTGCAAGCTCTCACACGGCAGCTGCCTGGCGATGTGCCGGAAGAATTTCGCCTCTGCCACAGCGTACGTCTCTGCCCACGCTGTGCTTGCAGTGATGGTGGCCTTGGTGGGCTGGCTGCTCACAAAGATGTCAGAGTCCCCTCGGCACACCCCAAAGAGCATCTCCACTGTCAGGCTCTCGCTGCCTTTGCTCAGCTCCAATCGGCAGGACCGGCTGCAGGGCTGAAACACCACGTACCATGAGTGCCACTGAGGCACTTGCAGCCACGAGCTTCTCACCAAGTGGCAGAACCAGCGGGAGGTTTTCTCCACGTCCAGGTAGGAGCTGGTACAGAGCGTCTCTAGGAGGCTGCGCTTCTGCTTCCGCCGCAGCTCCTTCCGCGAGTGGTGCAGGAAGCACAACGGCTTCTCTTCCACCTGCTCCTTCTCGCACCTGCACACCAGCTCCACACAGACGTTGAAGGTCCTGTCTGCCACCTGCCCTGCACTGTTCGGCTCCAGGTGGAAGGCGTGCCCTGGTGGGGGATTCAGTGGGACCAGCACACGGTACACCCCATCCCAGTCACGGGGACTCCAACCCTCAAAGGCACAGCCCACTCCGATGGCTTCTTGAGGCACTGGGTAGAAGCTATTGCTCACGCTGTCCACAAAGACACGTGTCAAGCTCTCCATCAGCTCAGCTATTACTGAGCAGCCTCTCTCCAGGTCCTCCACAGGCCATTCTATGCGGTCCACTAAAAGGATTCCTTGCTCATTCCCAGCATATCCGGTCTTTTCTCTGTCTTCCATTCCATCACTGCCACTTTCTCCCTTGCCACCATCATGGTCTTCTTTTTCTCTGCTTCTCTGTTCACTGGCATCGCTGCTTTCCTGCACCTTCACCTCCATACATTCTTCCCATCCATCTACGCTGTCTTCTCCTTCACGTACACCATTGTTGCTGGCCTCCCTGCTCCTTCTCCTGCAGGTAAACCACAGAGCCAAGAGGAGCAGGACTCCAGCAACGACCCAAAATGGCCACTGCTGCAGGGCACCAGAGAGCACAGCTCCCCAGCCCTTGTCCTGCTCCTCCAGCTCCTGCAGCAGCCGAGCCATCTCGTGGTCCAGCATCTCCTGACGCTCCTTCATTCGCCGGTGCGTGGCCTCATCCAGCCCATCCCCAGCTGGCTGGGGGTACTGGATCAGGCTTTCCACCAGCACGAAGATCATTGATAGTAAAGCCATGGTCTGCAGGAGGACACACCGAAGGGGTTCAGTGGGGCCGGAATGAAGACAGACATGGGGCACAGGAGCCACAGGGATGTGGCAGCAGGAAGGAGAGAGCCCCGGCAGCTGGCGGGCGGCCAGGCCTGCACCGCTGCCCCAGCAAGCACCGCGCCCTCAGCGAGGCGCTGCCGCCAGGGCCAGGCCCTGGGTGCGGGGGCAGAACGCACGGCCCGGTACCGGAGCTCCTGCCCCAGCCCTCCTGCAGCCCCTGCCCTCCCCCAGCCCTGTCTCCTCACTGCTGTGCGCTCACCGCTTGCCCAGGCTCTACTGGGGCAGCAGCACCCGCTGAGGCCTTTTATACCTGCCCCCATTGTGACACGGCCCCTGTGCTGTCACAGAACCCAGAGCGCATCACAGGCCAGCCCCGCCCGCCCTCCCCAGCCCGCTCAGGGAACTCATCATGGCCCTGGGTCCCCAAAGCCCCAACAGACACCAAGTGCAGACCCATCACTCGGGAACCTGGCAACCCCAGAGCTTCCCTTGACAAAGCAGGCACAAGGGCCCTGCAACGTAACTCTTTTCAAATATATATTTGGGTGGCATGACCCACGGGTGTTTTCAGTATACAAGTGTATGCTTTTAGTTAATACCGGTGGGGGACATTCATTATTAGTATTATTCATACTTATTAATTTTGGGGCAGGATGTCGTGTAGGCTAATGCTGTCTCCCAGATTTAGTGAGAAATCTTCCTGAAAGAAATATAGGTTGCCTGGATGGTGCACAGGAAGATTTAATATCATCCTAACACACCAAATAACTTAATTACAAAATTTTGGTGCCTTCAATAGCCTCTTAGCTCTCAAACACTATAGTTCAACACCATATTAAATTTCAGCCATTTCATGGCATTTTCACTTCAAGATTCAAGGATATTTATGGGAATGCTCGAGAGGCAGCACACTTAATATATCTAAAATCTCTGTTTGCAAAAAGTCTTTATTTCAGATAGGGATATAGGAAGGACATCTTCTAAGATACAGACGTTTATATAAGAAGAGTGACATTCCAGGCAATTTGAGACGCTTATCTCCTTTTATTAAATTTATAAACGTCGATACACAAACAGTATTTAAAAGCACACAGGCAAATACAGTATGTTATCTAAATTCTCTAAACTCAGAGTACCTGGGTAAATTTGCAAAACAGTCTAAACCAAAGGGTCTCTAGAAGGCATGCTAATAAACAAGTCTAATTAAATCTACAATTAAAACTACAACTAAAGCTATGCCTACAGTTACTCGTACCGCTACAACTACAACTAAAGCTACAGCTACAAATACAGCTATTAACTACAACTAAACAACTACATTAATCCCCAACAGGCTAGGTTGCTGTCTTCAAAGTGTTCCAAGCAACCTCTCTCCACTTCACTGGCAACTTTGAGGATGTGCAGGTGGAGCCAGGTTCTGCCTCACACACTTGATCAGCAGGACTGTTGGAACTGGAAGGTGAAGGGCAAGGCCATCCAGCGATGCGTCTGCACAGCGAATCCATCTGCAGCGTCTTCCTTCCTCAGGAGCAGGAAAGCAGCTTCAGGATGCCAGTGACAAATGTACCAGCTATGCAGAGTTCAGGTGGCTCCATCGGCTGTGACACTCCAGCACAGCTCTGTGCAGGGAACTCCTCTCAGTGGCTGGAGAGCAGCACCCCGAGGCGAAATCGCAGCCGACCATAAGCTTGCCTTGCCTCTCTGTGGGCGGCCGGATCTCGGGCCAGGTGCTCAAAGAGGTTGGGTGGCACAACCCCTCGTATTGCTGGTGGCAAGCTGATCTCTGCAGGAAGCCTCTCATTGCCCAGCACAAAGTGCCTCAGGTGTGTCAGCTGCAGGCAGCGGTCCAGGTAGGCCATGATGTCCCACAGCCGCCGTGCAAATGCTCTCCTGTGCCACCGGGACAGCGGTACTGTGGTCAGCACGTGCATGACCACAGTCTTCCAGGTAGAGCTGGAAAAACCTGTGCCCCTCAGGATGCAGGTGAAGAGCTGCAGGCATTTCAGGTGCAAGCTCTCACACGGCAGCTGCCTGGCGATGTGCCGGAAGAATTTCGCCTCTGCCACAGCGTACATCTCTGCCCACGCTGTGCTTGCCGTGATGGTGGCCTTGGTGGGCTGGCTGCTCACAAAGATGTCAGAGTCCCCTCGGCGCACCCCAAAGAGCATCTCCACCGTCAGGCTCTCGCTGCCTTTGCTCAGCTCCAATCGGCAGGACCGGCTGCAGGGCTGAAACACCACGTACCATGAGTGCCACTGAGGCACTTGCAGCCACGAGCTTCTCACCAAGTGGCAGAACCAGTGGGAGGTTTTTTCCACGTCCAAGTAGGAGCCGGTGCAGAGCGTCTCTAGGAGGCTGCGCTTCTGCTCCCGCCGCAGCTCCTTCTGCGAGTGGTGCAGGAAGCACAATGGCTTCTCTTCCACCTGCTCCTTCTCACACGTGCACACCAGCTCCACACAGACGTTGAAGGTCCTGTCTGCCACCTGCCCTGCACTGTTCGGCTCCAGGTGGAAGGCGTGCCCTGGTGGGGGATTCAGTGGGACCAGCACACGGTACACCCCATCCCAGTCACGGGGACTCCAACCCTCAAAGGCACAGCCCACTCCGATGGCTTCTTGAGGCACTGGGTAGAAGCTATTGCTCACGCTGTCCACAAAGACACGCGTCAAGCTCTCCATCAGCTCAGCTATTACTGAGCAGCCTCTCTCCAGGTCCTCCACAGGCCATTCTATGCGGTCCACTAAAAGGATTCCTTGCTCATTCCCAGCATATCCGGTCTTTTCTCTGTCTTCCATTCCATCACTGCCACTTTCTCCCTTGCCACCATCATGGTCTTCTTTTTCTCTGCTTCTTGGTTCACTGGCATCGCTGCTTTCCTGCACCTTCACCTCCATACATTCTTCCCATCCATCTACGCTGTCTTCTCCTTCACGTACACCATTGTTGCTGGCCTCACCACTCCTCCGCCTGCAGGTAAACCACAGAGCCAAGAGGAGCAGGACTCCAGCAACGACCCAAAATGGCCACTGCTGCAGGGCACCAGAGAGCACAGCTCCCCAGCCCTTGTCTTGCTCCTCCAGCTCCTGCAGCAGCCGAGCCATCTCGTGGTCCAGCATCTCCTGACGCTCCTTCATTCGCCGGTGCGTGGCCTCATCCAGCCCATCCCCAGCTGGCTGGGGGTACTGGATCAGGCTTTCCACCAGCACGAAGATAATTGATAGTAAAGCCATGGTCTGCAGGAGGACACACAGAAGGGGTTCAGTGGGGCCGGAATGGAGACAGACATGGGGCACAGGAGCCGCAGGGATGTGGCAGCAAGAAGGACAGGGCCCCCGGCAGCTGGCGGGCGGCCAGGCCTGCACCGCTGCCCCAGCAAGCACCGCGCCCTCAGCGAGGCGCTGCCGCCTGGGCTGGGCCCTGGGTGCGGGGGCAGAACGCACGGCCCGGTACCGGAGCTCCTGCCCCAGCCCTCCTGCAGCCCCTGGCCTCACTCAGCCCTGTCTCCTCACTGCTGTGCGCTCACCGCTTGCCCAGGCTCTACTGGGGCAGCGGCACCCGCTGAGGCCTTTTATACCTGCCCCCATTGTGACACGGCCCCTGTGCTGTCACAGAACCCAGAGCGCATCACAGGCCAGCCCCGCCCGCCCTCCCCAGCCCGCTCAGGGAACTCATCATGGCCCTGGGCCCCCAAAGCCCCAACAGACACCAAGTGCAGACCCATCACTCGGGAACCTGGCAACCCCAGAGCTTTCCTTGACAGAGCAGCCACAAGGTCTCTGCCATGCAACTCTTGTGAAATATAAATTTGGGTGACATGACCCACGGATGTTCTCGGTATACAAGTCTAGGCTTTCAGTTAATATTGGTGGGGGTCATTTTTTGTTAGTTGAATTTATAATTATTCCTTTTGGGTCAGGATGTCATGTAGAGACCGCATACTTCCTATATCCAACATCCCTGTTTGCAAAAAGTCTTTATTTCATATATGGATTTAGGAAGGACATTCTCTAAGATACCCAGAGTTAAATACAAAGAATGATGCACTTCAGGCAATTTGCAAAATTTATCACTTTTTATTAATTTTTCAAACATAGATATCCAAATATTATTGAAAAGCAGACATGGCACTTTAGAACCGCAGTTCAATTCTCTAAATTAAGGGTAACGCAGCAAAACTAACAACACTAAAGGTCCCTTAGAAGAAATGCTAATAAACAAGTCTAATTAAAGCTACAGATACAAATACAATGAAAGCTACAGCTACAGATACATGCACAACTAATGCTACAGCTACAGCTTTAGTTAGAACTAAAACTAAAGCTACATGTACAGTTAGAAGTACAAGTACAACTAAAACTAATGTTACAGCTAAAACAAATTAAGTACATTAAGACCATAACAGGCTAGGTTGCTGTCTTCAAGGTGTTCCAAGCAACCTCTATCAGCTTCAATGTCTTCTTTGAGGATGTGCAGGTGGAGCAGGTTTCTGCCTCACAGACTAGGTCAGCAGCAATGTTGGAACTGGAAGGTGAAGGTCAAGGCCATCCAGAGATGTGTCTGCATAGCGAATCCATGTGCTGCATCTTCCTTCTGCAGGAAAAGGAAAGCAGCTTCAGGATTGCCAGTGACAAATGTACCAGCTATGCAGAGTTCAGGTGGCTCCATCGGGTGTGACACCCCATCACAGCTCTGTGCAGGGAACTCCTCTCAGTGGCTGGAGAGCAGCACCCCGAGGCGAAATCGCAGCCGACCATAAGCTTGCCTTGCCTCTCTGTGGGCGGCCGGATCTCGGGCCAGGTGCTCAAAGAGGTTGGGTGGCACAACCCCTTGCATTGCTGGTGGCAAGCTGATCTCGGCAGGAAGCCTCTCATTGCCCAGCACAAAGTGCCTCAGGTGTGTCAGCTGCAGGCAGCGGTCCAGGTACGCCATGATGTCCCACAGCCGCCGTGCAAATGCTCTCCTGTGCCACCGGGACAGTGGTACTGTGGTCAGCACGTGCATGACCACAGTCTTCCAGGTAGAGCTGGAAAAACCTGTGCCCCTCAGGATGCAGGTGAAGAGCTGCAGGCATTTCAGGTGCAAGCTCTCACACGGCAGCTGCCTGGCGATGTGCCGGAAGAATTTCGCCTCTGCCACAGCGTACGTCTCTGCTCACGCTGTGCTTGCAGTGATTGTGGCCTTGGTGGGTTGGCTGCTCACAAAGATGTCAGAGTCCCCTCGGCGCACCCCAAAGAGCATCTCCACCGTCAGGCTCTCGCTGCCTTTGCTTAGCTCCAATCGGCAGGACCGGCTGCAGGGCTGAAACACCATGTACCATGAGTGCCACTGAGGTACTTGCAGCCACGAGCTTCTCACCAAGTGGCAGAACCAGTGGGAGGTTTTTTCCACGTCCAGGTAGGAGCCAGTGCAGAGCGTCTCTAGGAGGCTGCGCTTCTGCTTCCGCTGCAGCTCCTTCTGAGAGTGGTGCAAGAAGCACAATGGCTTCTCTTCCACCTGCTCCTTCTCGCACGTGCACACCAGCTCCACACAGACGTTGAAGGTCCTTGCTGCCACCTGCCCTACACTGTTCGGCTCCAGGTGGAAGGCGTGCCCTGGTGGGGGATTCAGTGGGACCAGCACACGGTACACCCCATCCCAGTCACGGGGACTCCAACCCTCAAAGGCACTGCCCGTCCCGATGGCTTCTTGAGGCACTCGGTAGAAGCTATTGCTCACGCTGTCCGCAAAGACACGCGTCAAGCTCTCCATCATCTCAGGTATTACTGAGCAAGCTCTCACCAGGCCCTCCACAGGCCACTCTCTGTGGTCCATTAAAAGGATGCCTTGCTCATTCCCTGCATCTTCGGTCTTTTCTCTGTGTTCCACACTGCCGCTTTCTCCCTTGCCACCATCACTGTCTTCTTTTTCAATGGCAGCCACGTTACCTTGTTTGGCTTCTTTTCTATCCTCCTTTGTGTTTGCTGCCACATTCATATCACCCTGTTCTTCAACATTCACATCCCTGTATTCTTTCTGTCTATGTACTCTTTCTTCACCTTCATGTACACCATTGTTGCTGGCCTCACCGCTCCTTTTCCTGCGGCTAAACCACAGGGCCAAGAGGAGCAGGACTCCAGCAAGGACCCAAAATGGCCACTGCTGCAGGCCACCAGAGAGCACGGCTCCCCAGCCCTTGTCCTGCTCCTCCAGCTCCTGTCGCAGCCGAGCCATCTCGTGGTCCAGCAGCTCCTGGCGCTCCTTCATTTGCCAGTGCATGGCCTCATCCAGCCCATCCCCAGCTGGCTGGGGGTACTGGATCAGGCTTTGCACCAGCACGAGGAGCAATGGCCGTACAGCCATGATCTGCAGGAGGACACACAGAAGGGGTTCAGTGCTGTCACAGAACCCAGAGCGCATCACAGTCCAGCCCCGCCCGCCCTCCCCTGCCCACTCTGGGAACTCATCGTGGCCCTGGGCCCCCAAAGCCCCAACAGACACCAAGTGCAGACCCATCACTCGGGAACCTGGCAACCCCAGAGCTTCCCTTTACAAAGCAGGCACAAGGGCCCTGTTACGCAACTCTTGTGAAATATAAATTTGGGTGATATGACCCATGGATATTTTCAGTACACTAAGTGTAGTCTTTGATTTATTACTACTGGGGGACATTTTTTTATTATTAAAATTGTCTTGGTTTGACGCTGGTGGAATGCCAGTGCCTCCATGCAAATAAATTCTATCTGGTGTCTGCTGTGAGATGTGAGTAGGAATAGATCAAAGCAGGCTCTTATTTAGGAATAAAGTAGGAAAACTTTATTAACTTCAACTATATTTTAAAAGCAACTCACACAGAACTCAGAATGAAAACCTTCTAAAAACATTCCTCCTCCCCCTACTAAATTTCTAATACATTACAGTAGTACAAAACCTTGGATTCTCAATTCAGTTACCAACCCTCAGATCACCAACTCTCAGTCTATTACCACCTTTCAGATAATCAGTTCTCAATTCATTAAGAAGAGAGTAGTCGTTCTTGTACCATAGGCTCCCCCTGGAAACACAGTTGATACTTCTTGTGTTTCCTTTCACATGTAGCACCACCCAGAGAACATTTGCCATCGTGACCTCTTCCTTCCATGCCCAGTGCTCTCACCACTGCACATGGACCAGAGCTACTTCTAGGGTTCTCTTTTTAAGGATGCTTTGCTCTGTTCTATAAAAACCAGTCTCTCACATGTCCCCCTAAATTCACCCCCTTGGGCCGAGGGGTCTTGAGAACAGAGTTCTTCTTCTTCCCTGAAGACGGCGGGCACTTCTACTTTCCTCACTCGTCATCTCTATTCACACACTCCCTCATATCACTGCACTCTCTTGGCTCTAAGCTACTGCCTCCCCCTAAATGCAGTCTTTGTGTCACAGGAAAATGGTTCTGTCCATGGCTATACAAGAAAAGTCCAGCCAAAGGCCACTCCATCATCTCCTCCCACCTAGGATTCTTGTCAACTTCACCCAGACATCGTTCACTTGCACAAACTTACATCACACCTGCCTATTTCCTCTTATTTCATCTCTAAAAAAAACAATCAACGTTTGTAAAGTTTCCATCATCTGGAAAAGAAGTTAAAATCTCAAGCTCTACCTGTCCAAAACTCCCACAGCTGCCCTGCCAATCACCTTCTCACCACAGCCCCCCACTTCTCCTCCACAACCAACCGTACTATCAAATTTCAAAGTAGCACAAACACAAACAGCAGCTTTCTCTCTCTCCTAAAAAAAGAAGAATGTAACTGTCGCCGACATCTTTTCATGAAAATCCTTTCTTTAGGATTTTTTCCCTCTTCTGGGAAGCTGAGGCCCCAGAAAAGGAATGTAAACAGCGGTTATCTGCTGCTGCGAAATGCAACAGGTGCACCTGTGATTGGCCCATGTTGCATGTGTACAATTAAGGGCCAATCAGAGACCGAGCTCTCTCTGGGACAGAATCACAGAGAGCTTCTTTATGATTCATTCCTTTTTTATTCTTAGCATAGCAAGCTTCTGAGACTTTTTCTCTCTATTCCTATTAGCATAGTAATAATGTAATATATATCATAAAATAATAAATCAAGCCTTCTGAACATGAGGTCAAGATTCTCGCCTCTCTCTTCCCCCTGCAACCCTTGCAAGCCCTGTAACATGTAACTGCCTAATACCTCTCAGTACTCCTCAACCCTTCTATCCTGCAAAAGCCTTCACCTCCCTTCTCTGTCCAAAGCCCCAACCTACCTCACCCAGCTGCATTTCTTCCCTTCCCTCACCCAGCTTGCAGATAAACAAAAAAAGTCTGACCTCTTTCACAAACAAAACCCAAAAAAACTTCTCCCTAAAAGTTCTCTGCTTTTCATCTCCTATTGAGGACATATCCATGTCCTCAATAGCCCCAAGAAGTGCCAATATTCAAATCTAAACACCTATTAATTTAACCAAAACAACACAAAAAACTCACTTCCTTGTCAAACCAAAACAGTATTTATACTTATTACTTTTGTGGCAGGAAGTCATGTAGGCTAATGCTCTGTTTCCGATTCAGTGAGAAATTTTTCTGAAAGAAATCCAGATTGCTTGGATGGTGCACAGGAAGATTTAATACCAGGACAAAAAGGGCAAATAACTTAATTACAAAATCTTGGTGCCTTCAATATCCTCTTAGCTCTCAAACTCTATAGTTCAACACCATATTAAATTTCAGGCCCTTCAGGGCATCTTCAATTGACGCTTCAAGCATTTCTATGGGAATGCTAGAGAAACAGAATACTTAATATATCCAACATCTCTGTTTGCAAAACGTCTTTATTTCAGATAGGGGTAGAGGGAGGACATCCTCTAAGATACAGAGGGTTAAATACAAAGAATGGCACATTTCAGGCAATTTAAGAAATTTATCTTCTTTTATTAATTTTATAAACAATATTCAAACATTATTTGAAAGAAGACAAGCAACTAGAGCAGGGAAGTTAAATTCTCTAAACTTAAGGTACTCCGGGTAAATTTGCAAAACTGTCCACAAGAAAGGGCCACGACATGGAATGTTAATAAACAAGTGTAATTAAAGCTACAATTACAACTACAACTAAAGCTATACCTACAGCTACAGCTGCAACTACAACTACAACTAAAGCTACAGCTACAAGTACAATTACAGCTACAACTAAAGCTACAGCTACATTTACAAGTACAACTACAATTACAATTACAGCTATAATTACAACTAAACAACAACATTAAGCCCCAAACGACTAGGTTGGTCTCTTCAAGGTGTTCCAAGCAACCTCTCTGAACTTCGCTGTCATCTTTGAAGATGTGCAGGTGGAGCCAGTTCCTGCCTCACAGACTAGGTCAGCAGCACTGTTGGAACTGGAAGGTGAAGGGCAAGGCCACTCAGAGATGTGCCTGCACAGCGAATCCATGTGCTGTAGCATCTTCCTTCCACAGGAGCAGGAAAGCAGCTTCAGGATTGCCTGCTGATACATTGCATGCTGATACATTGACAAATGTATCAGCTATGCAGAGTTCAGGTGGCTGCCATCGGCTGTGACACTCCATCACAGCTCTGTGCAGGGAACTCCTCTCAGTGGCTGGAGAGCAGCACCCCGAGGCGAAATCGCAGCCGACCATAAGCTTGCCTTGCCTCTCTGTGGGCGGCCGGATCTCGGGCCAGGTGCTCAAAGAGGTTGGGTGGCACAACCCCTCGCATTGCTGGTGGCAAGCTGATCTCGGCAGGAATCCTGTCATTGCCCAGCACAAAGTGCCTCAGGTGTGTCAGCTGCAGGCAGCGGTCCAGGTAGGCCATGATGTCCCACAGCCGCCGTGCAAATGCTCTCCTGTGCCACCGGGACAGCGGTACTGTGGTCAGCACGTGCATGACCACAGTCTTCCAGGTAGAGCTGGAAAAACCTGTGCCCCTCAGGATGCAGGTGAAGAGCTGCAGGCATTTCAGCTGCAAGCTCTCACATGGCAGCTGCCTGGCAATGTGCCGGAAGAATTTCTCCTCTGCTACAATGTATGTCTCTACCCACGCCGTGTTTGCAATCATGTTGGCCTTGGTGGTCCGGCTGCTCACAAAGATGCTGGAGTAAGCATTCTGGGGCTCTGTGGTCTGGCTGACCACAAAGATGTCAGAGTCCCCTCAGCACACCCCAAAGAGCATCTCCACCGTCAGGCTCTCCCTGCCTTTGCTCAGCTGTAATCGGCAGGACCGGCGGCAGGGCTGAAACATCACGTACCATGAGTGCCACTGAGGCACTTGCAGCCACGAGCTTCTCACCAAGTGGCAGAACCAGTGGGAGGTTTTTTCCACGTCCAGGTAGAAGCTGGTGCAGAGCGTCTCTAGGAGGCTGCGCTTCTGCTCCCGCCGCAGCTCCTTCCGCGAGTGGTGCAGGAAGCACAACGGCTTCTCTTCCACCTGCTCCTTCTCGCACGTGCACACCAGCTCCACACGGACACTGAAGGTCCTGTCTGCCACCTGCCCTGCACTGTTCGGCTCCAGGTGGAAGGCGTGCCCTGGTGGCGGATTCAGTGGGACCAGCACACGGTACACCCCATCCCAGTCACGGGGACTCCAACCCTCAAAGGCACTGCCCACCCCGATGGCTTCTTGAGGCACTCGGTAGAAGCTATTGCTCATGCTGTCCACAAAGACACGCGTCAAGTTCTCCATCAGCTCAGCTATTACTGAGCAAGCTCTCACCAGGGCCTCCACAGGCCACTCTCGGTGGTGCATTAAAAGGATGCCTTGCTGATACCCAATGTCTCTGGTCTTTTCTCTGTCTTCCACATTGCCGCTTTCTCCCTTGCCACCATCACGGTCTTCTTTTTCACAGGCAGCCATGTTAATTTGTTTGGCTTCTTTTCTATCCTCCTTTGTGTTTGCCGCCACATTCATGTCACCCTGTTCTTCAACACTGACATCCGTGTATGCTTTCTGTCTATGTACTATTTCTTCACCTTCATTTACATCATTGTTGCTGGCCTCACCGCTCCTTTTCCTGCGGCTAAACCACAGGCCCAAAATGAGCACTACTCCAGCAAGGACCCAAAATGGCCACTGCTGCAGGGCACCAAGGAGCACGGCTCCCCAGCCCTCGTCCTGCTGCTCTAGCTCCTGCAGCAGCCGAGCCATCTCGTGGCCCAGCAGCTCCTGACGCTCCTTCATTCGCCGGTGTGTGGCCTCATCCAGCCCATCCCCAGCTGGCTGGGGGTACTGGATCAGGCTTTGCACGAGCACGAGGAGCAATGGCAGTACAGCCATGGTCTGCAGGAGGACACACAGAAGGGGTTCAGTGGGGCTGGAATGGAGACAGACATGGGGCACAGGAGCCGCAGGGATGTGGCAGCAGGAAGGACAGGGCCCCTGGCAGCTGGCGGGCGGCCAGGCCTGCACCGCTGCCCCAGCAAGCACCGCGCCCTCAGCGAGGCGCTGCCACCGGGGCCGGGCCCTGGGTGCGGGGGCAGAACGCACGGCCCGGTACCGGAGCTTCTGCCCCAGCCCTGACCCTCTGTGAGCTGCACTCACCGCTTGCCCAGGCTCTACTGGGGCAGCAGCACCCGCTGAGGCCTTTTAGACCTGCCCCCATTGTGACACGGCCCCTGTGCTGTCACAGAACCCAGAGCGCATCACAGGCCAGCCCCGCCCGCCCTCTCCAGCCCGCTCATTGAACTCATCATGGCCCTGGGCCCCCAAAGCCCCAACAGACACCAAGTGCAGACCCATCACTCAGGAACCTGGCAACCCCAGAGCTTCCCTTGACAGAGCAGGCACAAGGGCCCTGCCACACAACTCTTTTCAAATATAAATTTGGGTGACATGACCCATGGATGTTTTCAGTATACAAGTGTACGCTTTTAGTTAATACCAGTGGTGGACATTTTTTATTATTCGTATTTATAGTTATGGGGCAGGATATTAGTTTTGGGGCAGGATGTCATGTAGGCTAATGCTGTGTTCCAGATTTAGTGAAAAATTTTCCTGAAAGAAATATAGGTTGCCTGGATGATGCACAGGAAGATTTAATACCATCCTAAAACGCCAAATAATTTAATTAAAAAATTCTGGTGCCTTCACTAGCCTCTTAGCTCTCAAACACTATAGTTCAACACCATATTAAATTTCAGCCATTTCATGGCATTTTCACTTCAAGATTCAAGGATATTTATGGGAATGCTCGAGAGGCAGCATACTTAATATATCTAACATCTCTGTTTGCAAAAAGTCTTTATTTCAGATAGGGATATAGGAAGGACGTCCTCTAAGATACAGACGTTTATATATGAAGAGTGACATTCCAGGCAATTTGAGAAACTTATCTCCTTTTATTAATTTTATAAACGTCGATACACAAACATTATTTAAAACCACACAGGCAAATACAGTAGCATATCTAAATTCTCTAAACTCAGAGTAACTGGGTAAATTTGCAAAACAGTCTAAACCAAAGGGTCTCTAGAAGGAATACTAATAAACAAGTCTAATTAAATCTACAATTACAACTACAACTAAAGCTACGCCTACAGTTACACGTACCGCTACAACTACAACTAAAGCTACAGCTAAAAATACAGCTACAACTACAACTACAACTAAACAACTACATTAATCCCCAACAGGCTAGGTTGCTCTCTTCAAGGTGTTCCAAGCAACCTCTCTGAACTTCACTGGCATCTTTGAGGATGTACAGGTGGAGCCAGGTTCTGCCTCACACACTTGGTCAGCAGCACTGTGAGAACTGGAAGGTGAAGGGCAAGGCCATCCAGCGATGCGTCTGCACAGCGAATCCATCTGCAGCATCTTCCATCCGCAGGAGCAGGAAAGCAGCTTCAGGATGCCAGTGACAAAGGTACCAGCTATGCAGAGTTCAGGTGGCTGCCATTGGGCGTGACACTCCCACACAGCTTTGTGCAGGGAACTCCTCTCAGTGGCTGGAGAGCAGCACCCCGAGGCGAAATCGCAGCCGACCATAAGCTTGCCTTGCCTCTCTGTGGGCGGCCGGATCTCGGGCCAGGTGCTCAAAGAGGTTGGGTGGCACAACCCCTCGCATTGCTGGTGGCAAGCTGATCTCAGCAGGAAGCCTCTCATTGCCCAGCACAAAGTGCCTCAGGTGTGTCAGCTGCAGGCAGCGGTCCAGGTAGGCCATGATGTCCCACAGCCGCCGTGCAAATGCTCTCCTGTGCCACCGGGACAGCGGTACTGTGGTCAGCACATGCATGACCACAGTCTTCCAGGTAGAGCTGGAAAAACCTGTGCCCCTCAGGATGCAGGTGAAGAGCTGCAGGCATTTCAGGTGCAAGCTCTCACACGGCAGCTGCCTGGCGATGTGCCGGAAGAATTTCGCCTCTGCCACAGCGTACGTCTCTGCCCACGCTGTGCTTGCAGTGATGGCGGCCTTGGTGGTCTGGCTGCTCACAAAGATGTCAGAGTCCCCTCGGCGCACCCCAAAGAGCATCTCCACCGTCAGGCTCTCCCTGCCTTTGCTCAGCTCCAATCGGCAGGACCGGCTGCAGGGCTGAAACACCACGTACCATGAGTGCCACTGAGGCACTTGCAGCCACGAGCTTCTCACCAAGTGGCAGAACCAGTGGGAGGTTTTTTCCACGTCCAGGTAGGAGCCGGTGCAGAGCGTCTCTAGGAGGCTGCGCTTCTGCTCCCGCCGCAGCTCCTTCCGCGAGTGGTGCAAGAAGCACAATGGCTTCTCTTCCACCTGCTCCTTCTCGCACGTGCACACCAGCTCCACACAGACGTTGAAGGTCCTGTCTGCCACCTGCCCTGCACTGTTCGGCTCCAGGTGGAAGGCGTGCCCTGGTGGGGGATTCAGTGGGACCAGCACACGGTACACCCCATCCCAGTCACGGGGACTCCAACCCTCAAAGGCACTGCCCAATCCGATGGCTTCTTGAGGCACTGGGTAGAAGCTATTGCTCACGCTGTTCACAAAGACACGCGTCAAGCTCTCCATCAGCTCAGCTATTACTGAGCAGCCTCTCTCCAGGTCCTCCACAGGCCACTCTATGCGGTCCACCAAAGGGATTCCTTGTTCATTCCCCGCATATCGTGTCTTTTCTCTGTCTTCCATTCCATCACTGCCACTTTCTCCCTTGCCACCATCATGGTCTTCTTTTTCTCTGCTTCTCTGTTCACTGGCATCGCTGCTTTCCTGCACCTTCACCTCCATACATCCTTCCCGTCCATCTACGCTGTCTTCACCTTCACGTACATCATTGTTGCTGGCCTCACCACTCCTCCTCCTGCAGGTAAACCACAGAGCCAAGAGGAGCAGGACTCCAGCAAGGACCCAAAATGGCCACTGCTGCAGGGCACCAAGGAGCACGGCTCCCCAGCCCTTGTCCTGCTCCTCCAGCTCCTGTAGCAGCCGAGTCATCTCGTGGTCCAGCAGCTCCTGACGCTCTTTCATTTGCCGGTGCGTGGCCTCATCCAGCCCATCCCCAGCCGGCTGGGGGTACTGGATCAGGCTTTGCACCAGCACGAAGATCACTGGTAGTAAAGCCATGGTCTGCAGGAGGACACACAGAAGGGGTTCAGTGGGGCTAGAATGGAGACAGACATGGGGCACAGGAGCCACCGGGATGTGGCAGCAGGAAGGACAGGGCCCCCGGCAGCTGGCGGGCGGCCAGGCCTGCACCGCTGCCCCAGCAAGCACCGCGCCCTCAGCGAGGCGCTGCCGCCGGGGCCGGGCCCTGGGTGCGGGGGCAGAACGCACGGCCTGGTACCGGAGCTCCTGCCCCAGCCCTCCTGCAGCCCCTGGCCTCACTCAGCCCTGTCTCCTCACTGCTGTGCGCTCACCGCTTGCCCAGGCTCTACTGGGGCAGCGGCACCCGCTGAGGCCTTTTATACCTGCCCCCATTGTGACACGGCCCCTGTGCTGTCACAGAACCCAGAGCGCATCACAGGCCAGCCCCACCCGCCCTCCCCAGCCCGCTCAGGGAACTCATCATGGCCCTGGGCCCCCAAAGCCCCAACAGACACCAAGTGCAGACCCATCACTCGGGAACCTGGCAACCCCAGAGCTTCCCTTGACAGAGCAGCCACAAGGGCTCTGCCATGCAACTCTTGTGAAATATAAATTTGGGTGACATGACCCACGGATGTTCTCAGTATACAAGTGTAGGCTTTCAGTTAATATTGGTGGGGGTCATTTTTTGTTAGTTGTATTTATAATTATTCCTTTTGGATCAGGATGTCATGTAGAGACCGCATACTTCATATATCCAACATCCCTGTTTGCAAAAAGTCTTTATTTCATATATGGATTTAGGAAGGACATTCTCTAAGATACCCAGAGTTAAATACAAAGAATGATGCACTTCAGGCAATTTGCAAAATTTATCACTTTTTATTAATTTTTCAAACATAGATATCCAAATATTATTGAAAAGCAGACATGGCACTATAGAACTGCAGTTCAATTCTCTAAACTAAGGGTAACGCGGCAAAACTAACAACACTAAAGGTCCCTTAGAAGAAATGCTAATAAACAAGTCTAATTAAAGCTACAGATACAAATACAATGAAAGCTACAGCTACAGTTACATGCACAACTAATGCTACAGCTATACTTAGAACTAAAACTAAAGCTACAGGTACAGTTACAAGTACAACTACAACTACAATTAATGCTACAGCTAAAACAAATTAAGTACATTAAGACCTTAACAGGCTAGGTTGCTGTCTTCAAGGTGTTCCAAGCAACCTCTATCAGCTTCAATGTCTTCTTTGAGGATGTGCAGGTGGAGCAGGTTTCTGCCTCACAGACGAGGTCAGCAGCACTGTTGGAACTGGAAGGTGAAGGGCAAGGCCATCCAGAGATGTGTCTGCACAGCGAATCCGTGTGCTGCATCTTCCTTCAGCAGGAACAGGAAAGCAGCTTCAGCATGGCCAGTGACAAATGTACCAGCTATGCAGAGTTCAGGTGGCTGCCATCGGGTGTGACACTCCCGCACAGCTCTGTGCAGGGAACTCCTCTCAGTGGCTGGAGAGCGGCACCCCGAGGCGAAATCGCAGCCGACCATAAGCTTGCCTTGCCTCTCTGTGGGCGGCCGGATCTCGGGCCAGGTGCTCAAACAGGTTGGGTGGCACAACCCCTCCCATTGCTGGTGGCAAGCTGATCTCAGCAGGAAGCCTCTCATTGCCCAGCACAAAGTGCCTCAGGTGTGTCAGCTGCAGGCAGCGGTCCAGGTAGGCCATGATGTCCCACAGCCGCCGTGCAAATGCTCTCCTGTGCCACCGGGACAGCGGTACTGTGGTCAGCACGTGCATGACCACAGTCTTCCAGGTAGAGCTGGAAAAACCTGTGCCCCTCAGGATGCAGGTGAAGAGCTGCAGGCATTTCAGGTGCAAGCTCTCACACGGCAGCTGCCTGGCGATGTGCCGGAAGAATTTCTCCTCTGCTACAATGTATGTCTCTACCCACGCCGTGTTTGCAAACATGTTGGCCTTGGTGGTCCGGCTGCTCACAAAGGTGCTGGAGTCAGCATTCTGGGGCTCTGTGGTCTGGCTGACCACAAACATGTCAGAGTCCCCTCAGCACACCCCAAAGAGCATCTCCACCGTCAGGCTCTCCCTGCCTTTGCTCAGCTGTAATCGGCAGGACCGGCAGCAGGGCTGAAACACCACGTACCATGAGTGCCACTGAGGCACTTGCAGCCACGAGCTTCTCACCAAGTGGCAGAACCAGTGGGAGGTTTTTTCCTCGTCCAGTTAGGAGCCGGTGCAGAGTGTCTCTAGGAGGCTGCGCTTCTGCTCCCGCCGCAGCTCCTTCCGCGAGTGGTGCAGGAAGCACAACGGCTTCTCTTCCACCTGCTCCTTCTCGCACGTGCACACCACCTCCACACGGACACTGAACGTCCTTGCTGCCACCTGCCCTGCAGTGTTCAGCTCCAGGTGGAAGGTGTGCCCTGGTGGCGGATTCAGTGGGACCAGCACACGGTACACCCCATCCCAGTCACGGGGACTCCAACCCTCAAAGGCACTGCCCACCCTGATGGCTTCTTGAGGCACTCGGTAGAAGCTATTGCTCACGCTGTCCACAAAGACACGCGTCAAGTTCTCCATCAGCTGAGCTGTCACTGAGCAGCCTCTCTCCAGGGCCTCCACAGGCCACTCTCGGTGGTGCATTAAAAGGATGCCTTGCTGATACCCAACGTCTCTGGTCTTTTCTCTGTCTTCCACATTGCCACTTTCTCCCTTGCCACCATCACGGTCTTCTTTTTCACAGGCAGCCATGTTACCTTGTTTGGCTTCTTTTCTATCCTCCTTTGTGTTTGCCGCCACATTCATGTCACCCTGTTCTTCAACACTGACATCCGTGTATGCTTTCTGTCTATGTACTCTTTCTTCACCTTCATTTACATCATTGTTGCTGGCCTCACCGCTCCTTCTCCTGCAGGTAAACCACAGGCCCAAAAGGAGCACTACTCTAGCAAGGACGCAAAATGGCCACTGCTGCAGGGCGCCAAGGAGCACGGCTCCCCAGCCTTCGTCCTGCTCCTCCAGCTCCTGCAGCAGCTGAGCCATCTCATGGTCCAGCAGCTCCTGACGCTCCTTCATTCGCCGGTGCGTGGCCTCATCCAGCCCATCCCCAGCTGGCTGGGGGTACTGGATCAGGGTTTGCACGAGCACGAGGAGCAATGGCAGTACAGCCATGGTCTGCAGGAGGACACACAGAAGGGGTTCAGTGGGGCCGGAATGGAGACAGACATGGGGCGCAGGAGCCGCAGGGATGTGGCAGCAAGAAGGACAGGGCCCCTGGCAGCTGGCGGGCGGCCAGGCCTGCACCGCTGCCCCAGCATGCACCGCGCCCTCAGCGAGGCGCTGCCGCCAGGGCCGGGCCCTGTGTGCGGGGGCAGAACGCACGGCCCGGTACCGGAGCTTCTGCCCCAGCCCTCCTGCATCCCCTGGCCTCCCCCAGCCCTCTCTCCTCACTGCTGTGCACTCACCCCTTGCCCAGGCTCTACTGGGGCAGCAGCACCTGCTGGGGCCTTTTAGAGCTGCCCCCAAAGCCCCAACAGACACCAAGTGCAGACCCATCACTCGGGAACCAGGCAACCCCAGAGCTTCCCTTGACAGAGCAGGCACAAGGGCCCTGCCACGCAACTCTTGTCAAATATAAATTTGGGTGACATGACCCACGGATGTTTTCAGTAGACAAGTGTACACTTTTAGTTAATACCAGTGGGGGACATTTTTTATTATTCGTATTTATACTTATTAGTTTTGGGGCAGGATGTCATGTAGGCGTGTGCTGTGTTCCAGATTTAGTGAAAAATCTTCCTGAAAGAAATATAGGTTGCTTGGATAATGCACAGGAAGATTTAATACCATCCTAAAACGCCAAATAACTTAATTACAAAATTTTGGTGCCTTCAATAGCCTCTTAGCTCTCAAACACTATAGTTCAACACGATATTAAATTTCAGCCATTTCAGGGCATTTTCACCTCAAGATTCAAGGATATTTATGGGAATGCTCGAGAGGCCACACACTTAATATATCTAACATCTCTGTTTGCAAAAAGTCTTTATTTCAGATAGGGATATAGGAAGGATGTCCTCTATTGGAATACGGTTCCCAATATTACCAGTTAGATTGTGCCTGGGCCAGTCTGACCCTTGCTGCTGGGCCAAAGGCAGCAACTGCGGTGTGTCACCCCAGAGATACCTTGGCTTGCTGGAGATTGCAGCCTGGCACTGAACAAGTCCAGGCTTGTTAGGAACCCCGTTTACGTCAGGAGGAATGGCTTCAGGCGATGGTGAATAGAAAAAGGAGAGGATTCTGCTGGAGGGTTTAATGTCCAGAGGTTTATTCCATGGTTACAGAGGTCTGAACGCGAGCAACTGCTCCAACAGAATCCCGGCCGCATGCTCTGATTCACCTTTTAAGCTCAGGGACAGGGGGAGGGGAGGTACAGGTGAGCCACCAACCAGGTGAGAGGGGCAGGGTCTCAGGGGAAGATGACACCCAGTCAGGCCAATGACCCCTGGGCCTGAGGGGCATCCTTTGAACTTGACCAACCACGCGACGCCTTGCTGGAATGTTAAGCCTGATTGACAGGACTCACTCAGCATGGGGGCAACGGGGAAGGGAGAGAGGTACAGGCACACCTGGGGAAGTGACCTGGAAGTCTAAAATGGGACATTACAGCACACCACAACAGTCCTCTAAGATACAGACGTTTAGCTATGAAGAGTGACATTCCAGGCAATTTGAGAAACTTATCTCCTTTTATTAAATTTATAAACGTCGATACACAAACAATATTTAAAAGCACACAGGCAAATACAGTAGCATATCTAAATTCTCTAAACTCAGAGTACCTGGGTAAATTTGTAAAACAGTCTAAACCAAAGGGTCTCTAGAAGGAATGCTAATAAACAAGTCTAATTAAATCTACAATTAAAACTACAACTAAAGCTATGCCTACAGTTACACATACCGCTACAACTACAACTAAAGCTACAGCTACAAATACAGCTATAACTACAACTAAAAAACTACATTAATCCCCAACAGGCTAGGTTGCTGTCTTCAAGGTGTTCCAAGCAACCTCTCTCCACTTCACTTTCTTCCGTCAGGATGTGCAGGTGGAGCCAGGTTCTGCCTCGCACACTTGGTCAGCAGGACTGTTGGAACTGGAAGGTGAAGGGCAAGGCCATCCAGCGATGCGTCTGCACAGCGAATCCATCTGCAGCGTCTTCCTTTTTCAGGAGCAGGAAAGCAGCTTCAGGATGCCAGTGACAAATGGACCAGCTATGCAGAGCTCAGGTGGCTGCCATCGGGTGTGACACTCCTGCACAGCTCTGTGCAGGGAACTCCTCTCAGTGGCTGGAGAGCAGCACCCCGAGGCGAAATCGCAGCCGACCATAAGCTTGCCTTGCCTCTCTGTGGGCGGCCGGATCTCGGGCCAGGTGCTCAAAGAGGTTGGGTGGCACAACCCCTCGCATTGCTGGCGGCAAGCTGATCTCGGCAGGAAGCCTCTCATTGCCCAGCACAAAGTGCCTCAGGTGTGTCAGCTGCAGGCAGCGGTCCAGGTAGGCCATGATGTCCCACAGCCGCCGTGCAAATGCTCTCCTGTGCCACCGGGACAGCGGTACTGTGGTCAGCACATGCATGACCACAGTCTTCCAGGTAGAGCTGGAAAAACCTGTGCCCCTCAGGATGCAGGTGAAGAGCTGCAGGCATTTCAGGTGCAAGCTCTCACACGGCAGCTGCCTGGCGATGTGCCGGAAGAATTTCGCCTCTGCCACAGCGTACGTCTCTGCCCACGCTGTGCTTGCAGTGATGGCGGCCTTGGTGGTCTGGCTGCTCACAAAGATGTCAGAGTCCCCTCGGCGCACCCCAAAGAGCATCTCCACCGTCAGGCTCTCGCTGCCTTTGCTTAGCTCCAATCGGCAGGACCAGCTGCAGGGCTGAAACACCACGTACCATGAGTGCCACTGAGGCACTTGCAGCCACGAGCTTCTCACCAAGTGGCAGAACCAGTGGGAGGTTTTTTCCACGTCCAGGTAGGAGCCGGTGCAGAGCGTCTCTAGGAGGCTGCGCTTCTGCTTCCGCTGCAGCTCCTTCCGCGAGTGGTGCAGGAAGCACAATGGCTTCTCTTCCACCTGCTCCTTCTCGCACGTGCACACCAGCTCCACACAGACGTTGAAGGTCCTGTCTGCCACCTGCCCTGCACTGTTCGGCTTCAGGTGGAAGGCGTGCCCTGGTGGGGGATTCAGTGGGACCAGCACACGGTACACCCCATCCCAGTCACGGGGACTCCAACCCTCAAAGGCACTGCCCAATCCGATGGCTTCTTGAGGCACTGGATAGAAGCTATTGCTCACGCTGTCCACAAAGACACGCGTGAGGCTCTCCATCAGCTCAGCTATTACTGAGCAGCCTCTCTCCAGGTCCTCCACAGGCCACTCTATGCGGTCCACTAAAAGGATTCCTTGCTCATTCCCAGCATATCTGGTCTTTTCTCTGTCTTCCATTCCATCACTGCCACTTTCTCGTTTGCCACCATCATGGTCTTCTTTTTCTCTGCTTCTCTGTTCACTGGCATCGCTGCTTTCCTGCACCTTCACCTCCATACATCCTTCCCGTCCATCTACGCTGTCTTCACCTTCACGTACACCATTGTTGCTGGCCTCACCGCTCCTCCTCCTGCAGGTAAACCACAGGGCCAAGAGGAGCAGGACTCCAGCAACGACCCAAAATGGCCACTGCTGCAGGGCACCAGAGAGCACAGCTCCCCAGCCCTCGTCCTGCTCCTCCAGCTCCTGCAGTAGTCGAGCCATCTCGTGGTCCAGCAGCTCCTCACGCTCCTTCATTCGCCGGTGCGTGGCCTCATCCAGCCCATCCCCAGCTGGCTGAGGGTACTGGATTAGGCTTTGCACCAGCACAAAGATCATCGCTAGTAAAGCCATGGTCTGCAGGAGGACACACAGAAGGGGTTCAGTGGGGCCGGAATGGAGACAGACATGGGGCACAGGAGCCGCAGGGATGTGGCAGCAGGAAGGACAGGGCCCCCGGCAGCTGGCGGGCGGCCAGGCCTGCACCGCTGCCCCAGCAAGCACCGCGCCCTCAGCGAGGCGCTGCCGCCGGGGCCGGGCCCTGGGTGCAGGGGCAGAACGCACGGCCTGGTACCGGAGCTCCTGCCCCAGCCCTCCTGCAGCCCCTGGCCTCACTCAGCCCTGTCTCCTCACTGCTGTGCGCTCACCGCTTGCCCAGGCTCTACTGGGGCAGCGGCACCCGCTGAGGCCTTTTATACCTGGCCCCATTGTGACACGGCCCCTGTGCTGTCACAGAACCCAGAGCGCATCACAGGCCAGCCCCGCCCGCCCTCCCCAGCCCGCTCAGGGAACTCATCATGGCCCTGGGCCCCCAAAGCCCCAACAGACACCAAGTGCAGACCCATCACTCGGGAACCTGGCAACCCCAGAGCTTCCCTTGACAGAGCAGGCACAAGGGCCCTGCCACGCAACTCTTTTCAAATATAAATTTGGGTGACATGACCCAAGGATGTTTTCAGTCTACAGGTATAAGCTTTTTTTTATTATTCAATATGGAACTTTTTTGCTATTAATATTCATATTTATTACTCTGGTGGTGCATCTTCCCTCTCTTGCTCCTTTCCAGGCTGCAGTGTGGTCTGCGAAATACTTGTTAGGCCTTTGCCTTGACACACCACCTGGGATCAGATCCTATTTTTTTTGTGCGATCTCAAGCGCACCCATTTGTGACAATTACTTTGGGGGCAACATGTCATATCAGTTGATATTATTTACTAATTTAGTGAGAAATAAAGAAATCCACACTGCTTGAATGATGTAGAGGAAGTTGTAATGCCATCCTGTGTTATGGCCTACACTTACTTTACACCAGCCCTGTCCTGTGTCACAGACCTTTTGTGAAAACAAAGATGTGTCAGGGTTTCCCTACTGAATTAGGAACGCTTCCACAGATCTGTTTATTGACTGACAAAAGATCACACACAACCAACTTATGGTTTGCACAGCAGTGTAAAAATCCACAGGCCCCTACAAACTACTTCTTACACCAGAGATGGCTGATCAATAGTCTGGCTGAAGATTGGGCAAGCCACTGTAATCATGAAATACAACTTTTAAAATGGAAAAAGAAAAGTTCTTGAAATACAGAACTTTTGAAGCTTAGCTCATTCCACTCTAATGTACCCTCCCACAAGAGCACACAAAGATGTGCTCATCCTGACACTTGCTGCAAATGGCTACCCTAGCATGACAGCCATTCTGAGGGAAAATCTTTTTTGTATGGTACGTAGACATGTCTGCATTTGGATGCCATCCTGGATACAAACCTCTTTCCTTGCTATTTTTCTGCTTGGAGATCCTTGCTACTGCCTATGATGGAGCTGTTTCTTGGGAAGAGTTTCTCTGATGCTGATCACAGCACAGCAGGAGGTTTTTGCTCCCTTGGGCTTCTCAAAGTCTTTTTGGATGATCTCTTTATCAGCTGAGGGTCCACAGAGCACAGAATGTCTGAATAATTGCCTTTCTTTTCTCCACCCATGACACAAGAGTTGGCTGCACTCAGAAAACACAGTTTTCTGAACCATCCTATATAATAACAAACAATGCCTTCTAAATTCTGCCATCAAAATGAGATCACTATTGAACAGTTTCTAGTCCCAAGTGTTACTTAGCAGGGAGGGAAGAAGAGAAAGACAGGATAAGAGCAGCGACTGATCAGTCATTCACAGGCATTGACAGGAGGAAACAGGAGAGAGCCATGAATTTCACAGGCTACTGTGTTTCAGCAATCCATATCACCCTGCTCCTTTTAAATCTCTTCTGATGACAAGCTTTCAGTCTCATCACAGTTCTCACTCGAGGCACGGGAGTAACTAAGATGAAGAATATGGGGGATAATTTCTTCTGACCTCCAGTTACTTGAGCATCAAGTAGACAAGAGAAAACCTTTGCCCTACTCTGAAGGAGATGGTTTAGACTCACCTATAGCTAAAGCTGTTCTGAAAGCCCACATTATTAGACCCAGAGTGATAAAGAGCCTATGAATTTGCTGGCCCTGGGAAAAAGGCAGCTTTAAATGAACTCTACTACTCCTCCTCTCCCTAGAACTTCAGGTTGAGATGCTTAGGACTAACTAAAGAAAAAAGTAATTTCATTCATGTCTTGCTCAACCATTTCTCAGTCTCGTCCCTCCCAATGCACCAGCCAATCAAACACAGAAAAAAGCAAGATACCCATGGTAAGCTTCCAGTGGAAATACTGGCAAAATCCTCTTGGACTGCATTATTTGAAGGACCTGAGGTCAACTCACTGACTGTGAATCACTTCTACTGCTCTGCTTAGCCTACCAGCTCAGCTCAGCTCAGCTCAGCTCAGCAACCTCCCAGCTACTTGCAGCCGCATAAGCCCATTGCTTGCAATCAGAAAGGCATGAGTCTTACGAAAGAAAGCAAACATGGGGAATGAAGGGTGGAGATTAGTCCACACTCTGAGGAACAGGCAACGCTAACAAACACTTTGGCAATAGCTTGTGTCTAGAAGCTGTGTACCTTCAAAATCACCTCAGGGGTTTGGGACTTGTGCTGACTTTCACAAAGGAACCCCTCCACCCTGCAGCACTGGGCTCCTTCTTTCCAACCTGGATGGAGACATGCCCTGCATTTTGCAAGCATGTCCAGGTGTTGAGAATGGAACATGCTGATCATATTTAGCACCTTAAGGCATACAGCTTTTCCTTTCTCAAAGTATGTTTTGTGAAATTATAGGTAGTGCTATCCCTACCTTTCCAAACAAATTACCCTCATTATATTGAACTTGCCTTCAAAATACTGCCACTCCTGTGTTTCAGACTTTGCTTCCTTCAGAAAGATGCACAAATAGTTGGAGTAGTTGCAAGCACCTGCACCTGCAATTTTCAACTAACTGCATCTCAGAAAGGGTTCTGACAACAATACATTCTCTGACATGAACATGGCATGCTGAGGCAAGACAGATGAGTTTGCTACATCTTCTAGCCCAGAGATCTCTGAGGCCAGAGTCACAGTCCTTGAGATAAAATGAAAAAAAAAAAATCAGGAAACGTATTTTTGCCAAATGAAAATGAATTAAATCTATTGTGGGTTCTCATTCTGTTTAAGAGCAGAGTTCAATATACCTGAAAAACAGGTTTGTAAAGGAAAGGCTTCCAGACACGACTTTATAAGAATGATAATAGGCACCACTGTGTTGAAGGCACAGATAACAGCCCAGTTAAGGAGGATTTTCATTCACACACACACACACACACACACACACACACACAATTTAAAACCAGCTCCTTACTTGCTTTCTTTTGTCATATTCATTGTGAATTTTCCCTTCTAGGAAAATGTAAATCATTGTTTTCTATTTATGTTTCTCATGAATTTGCAGTTACTTTGTAACCATTGTTACTCTCAAATTAGTTTCCTTAACCATTGAAAAGATGAAGAACAGCATGGTCTTGGCTGAAGAGAGTGATGAAGAGAATAAAAAAAGCATGGACTGTTTTTACTATTCTCATCTATTACTATAGGTTTCATAGGTCAGCATATTAATTTTTTTTCCTTTGGTTCTGCCAAGAAACCCACTCATTCTAATTCTTAATGACAACACCTTTCATCTTTATTTATGTCTTGTAAGTTATAAGCAGAAAACAAATTGTCAGTGAAAAATGTTACTCACTCTTCTCTATTTTCTCCCATTCTCTCTTACTCAGCACAACTGAAACAGTTTACTTAGTTCAGTAGTCCTGGAAACAAAGATAAAAATTGTCTTAACAATTCTGATAGCCATCAGTTTTTCAGCAGATATTACAAGACTGTCTTATCTCCTAATTAATCAGGAAAGCACAAATTGCACTTGTGAATTTCTATTTTAGTTGTACATACATCTTTTGCTTCTAGAGAAGCAAGATGATGGTAAAAAGATCTTCCATGGAAACCACTATGCAGCCTCCTGACCAAGAGGTTTTGAAGTTTCTGATGCTGAAATCTGACTTCATTAAGGGTAAACACAAACAGCTACAGAGCTGCAAGGAAGACAGTGAAGTTCTCCTTGAGTCTGTGCATTTTAATAGACGATGGTAATGGGAGAGCTAAAATAAAATGCTTGTAAACCCACAATATAAAATCAGCATATGAAAAGGAAAGACCTGAAAGATTTAAGAGTCCATAGGAACAAAACCTGATGGCAACTTTATTTCATCACTCTCAAAACCTACAATAAAATTTTAAAAATTGTTCTCATGAGGTAGTATGAAGGTGAAGGTTTAAATGTGTGAAGAGAAAGGAGGAGGTGTTAGGAATGGTATGAGTTTGCTGGATTAAGTGATTTGGCTCCTAGGAAGCTGTGTTGAGTGATGAGGAAGGGACAAGGAAAAATGAGGAATTCCATTCTAGCCAATAAAACATTAAGGAGAAGCATTACATGAAGAGTTCATTCTCTTGCAGCTTGATTCCTCCCTGCTGAATGTAAGGGCAATAAATACCTCATGGTTTTCAGGAGAGAATGCACCGAAAATTTTTGTTCCAGGAACTGTTCCATTCTTTTATCAGTGATGATGTGTGCTGCATGTAAACAGTTGCCAGGAAGGGTAAAGTGATAAGAAAAGGTTAAACTTACCGATGAAAAAATTGCACGGTTAAGGCTTAAAGAACTTCAAGTCTGAGACATTGTTTTGAGCTAATGCCAGCATGTTTCCTTCTTCTTGAGAAGAGCCACCTTGTTGCTGTGCTCACATATTTTCAGCTTTTGAGACAGAAACATGCTCCTTTAGAAAGGATCTAAAAGAGCATCTACTAAACCTGAATATGGTGGGCTTTTGCTCTGCTATTGCTGAACAGCCCGTTCTTATGAGGAAAAGTTTTCCTCTGAAAGGAGATCTAGGGAACTTCTAGGCCATAATGGAGACGGGAATGAAACAAGACTGAAGTATAGTAGGGAAAAATTATTTGCTGTATTCTTTATGCTCAGATCTTTCTGAACAAATATTTGTGTGTGCAGAAGCAGCCAAATCAACCATTTTGTCTTGACTTATTCCTTCCTCCTTAGTTGGATAAGATGCACAACAATGAACATGAGGGAGGCCAGGAAATGACAGATGTAACAGGGAGTTGCTGTCATGTTTCCTATCCCTTGCAAAAGTGTGGCATAATAGTATCTGAAGGCCTCTGATTGTTGAGTTGAGATCTTCAACATGGCTATCTTGCCCTTATGACACTCACAGTTATGAAGGATGGGTATCCACATTGTCACAATGGCCCTTCCTCAGTGATTCTTCCTGCAGGGGAGTGTGACTCAGCCAGCCTGAACATTTTTCTCTGCATTTGCACCCATGAAACACAATGGAGCAGATGCAGCCTTTATGAGATTTGACCTGTGATTCATAAGAGGTGATCCTCACTTTCCAGTCTGCCCCTCTTCCTGAAGCCTTCCTGCTCAGATTTGATTGATCACTGAATGCATTTTCCAGATATGCTCTTTTGCTTTTATTTCCCCTCTCCCTTCTCCTTCCTCACTTCTGAAATGAAGCAATGAGGGGGAAGAAATGAACTGTAAAAGAAGCACAAAAGCAGAGATTTGCTGAATGACTACAGCAAACTCAAGGAGCCTTCAGGTAAGAATGGAGTAATTGGACAACAAAATATCATATGATTTCAGGACATGATGTAACAAGCATTCATATGAACTTGAATTATACATGTTCAAATGCTTCTCTGTCTTCAACCACCATTCTTCTGGGACCTCTTTCTGTATCATTTAGCTCAAAATGAAAGATGCTTTGTTCCTTTAGGCATACATAGGGTTTCTCAGATATCTTTCAGCCTGTATTTAGAAGGAGGAGAGGACACACATTTGCAGCCTGTCCTGGCAAGTGTGGCAGGTCTGTGACTGCCCTCATAGCTGTTCAGTTTCCTCTTCCTCTCCTGTGGTTTTTATAGCTCTGCATCCAGTCCAGCTTTCCTCAGCTCACCAGTCTTCCTGAACACATATCCCATTGGGTCCTTGACTTTCAATGCATTCCAGGAAATGGTTTTGGTTTTAGAGTTGCTCTAAGCGAGTTTTCATCTTCTTGCAAAAATTTAGTCTAGCACAGTACTTCTCTGAAAATATAGACAAGTGAGAGGATTGGGAATAAGGCCTAAAGAATACAAGACCAGTGCCTGAGAGTTTTCCTGTATGTTGTACATTTCTTAACCTGGAGATATAGAACCTCTTCCTCTTTCTGAGTCATCTGTTTAGATTGAAAGAAATCTCTCTGCAGCACAGTGTGGCACACAGTGTGAGAGTCTCAAAACTCCGTGAATAATGAAGATGCAGGGAATGGGAATTCCTTTCTAATCACAATGTGAAATCCACAGCAGCTTTTAAAAAAGCATTCTTAGAGCTAGGCTGATTAGTACTGCTTGGTTGTTCAGAAATGTCTGAGAAGCAGACTGTATCTAGATTATTTTAAAATGTGTTACTCTTTCAAACTGTGGGGAGTATCCAAAATGTGTTTCATATATGTGTAATTACAAATAACACCAAATATGAGATGCATCATTTGGGTATCTCCACACTGGGTTGGTCACATAGAACA
The DNA here is from genome assembly GCF_028018845.1 of Melospiza georgiana. NCBI lineage: Eukaryota > Metazoa > Chordata > Aves > Passeriformes > Passerellidae > Melospiza > Melospiza georgiana. The sequence goes on from NC_080433.1 coordinate 8,699,772, forward strand.
TTAATTTTTCTTAATGTTTCTTTTCTGCTGAAGAAGATTTTATTTTGCATACTGTGATGGATGAGTAATGCGATGGTTGACTCACAATTAAAAGGCAAATATATATGTTAAGAGAAGTTTTATAGACTTATGTGTTACCCTGTTTGCCTTGTTGTCAGAGGGGGGGCTGGGTTCTGGAGGGTTGGCTTGTTGCTATGACAACAAACAACTGACCTCCAATCAAGATTTAAGGAAGTAAACTCCACCACTGGACAGCGAAGAAGGAGTCGATGGACAGAACTTTGGGAGGGGCTAAAGGGTTATAAGGTAGAACATCCATTGTGTGGATGAGCACGTGGTGGGAAAGATCTTCTGCTCCCGGAGCCATAATATTTTCTCTGTTCAGTCTTCTGTTGTATTTTTGATAAGGTTTTAATCAACTTTCTTAAATTTTTGGAAGTGAGTATCATTTCTCACAATACCTTTACAGAGCCTTAAAAGAATAAATATTATATCTAATGAGTATTAGATATATTTATTCTTTTAAAAATTAAATTTACAGAAATCTCCTGACATGCATACATCATGTCACATAAATCAATTTTGAATACACCTCTTCAGACAAGTTTTGTCCAGATGTAGCTAATGTGGTGTAATTAGGAAAATTCTTCTGTGTCTTCAGGAAGGAAACCCCCCCACCATTTATTCAAAACTATGGAATTCTGTTCCTTTTTCTGAGCAGCATATGTCATTAGTAAACTTAAAATATGCATTGGAAGTGCCTACCTCAGGGCCATGTTGCTGTGTCCCTCTTCTGTCCCTGAGCATTGAAAGTGAGCTGGAGTTCTTTTAAGGTTTATACAAAGTGCGGTTGTAAAAGACTTTAAATCAGTGAAATTTGCAGCCACTTGAGCAAGCTTCATCTCTTCTTTCAGTGGCAGAGAAAAGAAAGGTGAATGTTTTCTTGATTAGAAGAACATGAATGGGGAAGATCTGCAGAAAGTCAATAGTGACTGTTGCCTCCATTCCTGTGACTTAAGTACCTTTAAAAGAGATTTGTTTGTATTCAATAAAACACAGAGTGTTACAGTCCTGCAAAACAGAGAAACATCCAGGGAACAACACTCACTCCTGCATCAGTATTGTTTGAACCTTTGGCGCAGGGAGGCTCCTCTCCCATCCAGGGGAGGTGGAAAAAGCACAACCTAGAATTTTTTATGCACACAGAAAGCAAGAAGGTCTCTTCTTCCTTTGGGTATCTCTCCAAAAATCTTCTGTTGCATCACCTTTTCCTATTGCAGAATCCTCATAGTGGGGTTGAGTGCAGTATGGAATTTAGCCTGCCTCACGTGCCAGCCATTGTACTAGCCCTTTTTTTCCTTTTTACTTACTTGTTTCATACTCATCTTTCTGTGGCTTTGACTCTGACATAAATATTTATAGGCTTTTGGATTTCTTTTTGCTGTAAGCGATTGTTTTTAATCAGTATAAGCTCCTGGGAAGTCACTGGTCCAGAAACCAAAATGTACTTTTTCCTATGTATGATAGCAGAAGAGGAACATAGGAATCTGTTCCCACTTCTCAACTAGGAGTCATTTCCTTTGCTCTCTGTACTAATGCTTCTCAAACCGAGGCCAAGAAAGCTGTGTAGATTTTATATCTGCACTTTTGACCCCCCTAAGATAAGTGAATATGTACAAAGATGTTCTATGTTTTATTCTAATGAACAAGGAATAGAGAGGAAACTGGTGACTATTTTCAGAGTAGGTACACTTTAAAATCACAGAATTGTTGAATGGTTGGGGCTGAAAGAGACATTTCAGATCACCTAGTTTCAATGCTCCTACCACACAAGGACACTTCCCACTGAATCAGGTTTCTCAAAACCCCATCTAGCCTAGCCTTGAACACTTCATGGATGGGGCATCCTCAGCTTCTCTGGGCAACCTGTGCCAGTGCCAAACCACACTTGCAGAAAATACTGCCTTCCTTATATTCTATCTAAATCTACCCTCTTTCAGTTTAAAGCCATCCCTCCTCTTGTCCTATCTCTACATCCTTGGAAAAAGTCCCTCTCCAGCTTTCTTGTAGACCCCCTTGATGCCCTGGAAGGCCCCTGTAAGACCACTTTGAAGCCTTCTTTTCCCCAGAGTGAACAATCCCCTCAGTAATATTTCCTCATAGGAGAGGTATTCCACAAATCATCTTTGTGGCCTGTGGACTCCAGCAGAGGTTTTGTCCTTCCTCTGCAGCACCCCATCACTTCCATGATGCTGGTTCACTGCTGAGCATGAGAACGTAGCCTCTATACACCATCAATTATCTTTTAAACTAAACATTTCCAAGTCCCAGGTGCCAGCTCCATGCTCCATACCTGTGGAGAGTTTGGTTCAAGCATGGCTTAAAGAAAAAGGCCATGAAGGCATACAATTGAGGGAAAAGTAAAAGGTAGTTGTAAAGCAGTTCCCAGGCTTGATTCTATAAACAATTAGGCTCTCTCAAGCACCACTTTATAAACAATAAGATTCTCAGACAGTCTTCCCATAACAGGCAAAACACTCTGTCCTTGGGCTCTCTGGGAAAAGATAGCTCCCTGGGAACAGATATGGAAGTTTTGGGAACCTTTCATATCACAGTGGGAACACTGATCCTGTTTTTAATAAACAATCATAGGTATTGTAAAACAAAAGGAGTGGTTAGAGTTTTCTCTGTTTACCTGTCGTGAGCTTGGATTTTGCAATATGCATGAAGTTAATTAACACTGTTATATAAAGTGGCTGATTGATCAATAAATTGGAGTTCGATGCTCATCAATCGGATGGTTGTCTCCCTTCACTTCAATACATACCCACACTGTGGTTTAACCCGTGCTGCCCCAGGTGTGCCTGTCCCATCACTGATCTGCTGGAAGCAGCATTTTGTTATTACTCTGTTCACAGTACCAACCACAGACATTTACAGACAGGGGTGTAAATATTGGAGTCTCATTTTCACCCCAGAGTATCCTAGTGAAAGGTGGGAGGAGGGTATGTTGTGGACAGTTGTTGTTCTTGGGAAACAGGTGATGGTGTGGGAATGGAAAACCAGGGTCATACACGTGCTGCTTTGGCCTGTCACAGGGCCAGTACTCTGGGCTTTTCTGAAAGGGTCTTGTGGACAGTCCTAGCACAGCAAATTAAACCTGGGATCCTTTCCCTAAAACTTTTCATCCCTCAGATACATCCATTTCCAACACATTCTTCATTACCCTGTAATAGTCCAAGAGAGATAGGATTCATATTGATAACAGCTGTCTGTTTCTTCAAGCTTCCAGAAGCCACACGTTCATCTCCAAAACAACACATCTGCCATGACATTATCATGGGAGTTTTCAGGGTATTTATATTGATCTGACTGAGGATGATAAGCCCTTTGCAGTGTTGTCTTCCTTCATGAAGGCCCTAAGTGTCTAGTGATGTTCTTGCAGCTCGGGTACACAATATCCACTGTGATCTTGAAAATCTGAGATCTGATCTAAAAGGCAGATCTGAATTTTGTCAAATGTATGAGTATCCCCATTGCACCGATTGAACCATTTAGGCATTTGGAGAAATCTCCCTTTGACAAGAGTGCACATCCTGTGTTGTCTAAAGCGTTTCAGTGTACATGGGTAAGGAGCTGTTTGAAGTCATCCTTACTCATATCTCTTGCTGCAGTTACCTCCATAGGTCAATTAATCTGTTAATTTACAAAAGAAAAAAGAATGCTTCACACACTGGATTGTGGTGCTTTCTCCTCATCTCTCTGAGAAGTGTGATGATTTTGCTGTGAGTAATGTGAATGGTACAGTACAGTAAGTGTTAATTTGTAAAACTGTGTAGCTCCACCTGACCTAGATCCCCAGAACCCCTCCCCATGCATGTGCAAGTGCTCCTCATGCTAATGAGGAAAGCATGCTCCTAGGAGAGGAAATACACACATCATGCTTCACATCTTAAAGTACTCAAGATGGTTTTTTGACATGCCAGAGATAAGTAGCACGAGACACAAACACATCCAATACTTGATGAGGTACCATACTACTTGATGAGATCGCAAAATATACACAAATCCATTATCACTCAGCTGTCTTCCACTACACATGCTGGGACTATCAATAATCACACTTGGTTTGGATTTCTGGGTAATATCCTGAGTTGAATTAAAATACAAGTATAACCTGGCACTAAGACTTTTTTCCTGCATTACAGGAAAAGCAGAGCTAATTCAAAAATGTGTTGGATTCACTGAGAATTTTGAAGCATGTATCTGCATTGCTTGCTGCAACTGTTGTTTTTTTAAGTTTTACACCCTTTTTCTTCTCAAATTTTCCAGCTTTGACTTAGGAAAGTACAGAATAAGAAGGTAATAATTTACTTTTCTTATATTTATGATAAAATTGAAAAAAAACCCCCAGCATAAATTCAATATTAATTTTTTTTTAAGAGGTCTGGCCTTGGTTAACTGCCTTTGAAAAACAAACCAACAGAAGCTTGATTAGACTCAAAGGTCATGCTGGATCAAGGATAATAGTTAAATTATTAAAATAAATATAACCAGCCAAAAATATTATAAGCATTTTAATGAAGTCATACAATTCAAAAGAAAATAAATTATTGACTGGCAGACTGAGCGTTTGGAAACTTGCAGCTGGCAAAGAAAAGAAGCAAATGTGTTCTTTGCAGTATTTTAAATTCACGGATTACTCCAGTAGTTTAGAAATAGGGCCCGTAATAGGACCTGCAATCCTTAGCCAGTGACTAGCTGGTTGTGTTTTCCACATTGCCAGTGAATCAGAAAGCAAACACCTCAACAGCACTGCAAATTCCTGTGGGGTTTTTACTCATATTATTATTTTTGCAAGGTCTGACTCATGATCTACCTGTGTGTAGAAAACCCTTATTCATGTCAATTGACACAAATGTAAGAAGAATGCTGTATTTTACCTAATTTCTGTATTGAGTAAAACAGAAAAAATTTGGGTATAAGTTGTATGAAATAATCACTATAAGGAAACATCTCCATCTGGATGTGTATACTGCATTCAAAGAACTACTCATAATTACTTGGAAATGGACATTATTTGCAAGACAAATGGATAATATTGCAAAACCCTGTCATGGGCTGAGAGCAAAAATAATAAACCAACCTAAGTACTATACTGCTCTGGGTTGTAGGCATGGCCAGAGAGAATAAAAGTATGAAATAACACAGTCCATCCCAAGTCCTCCTTGACATGTCAACAGGACTCAGAGTCAGATCATTACACGCCCCCTTGCACAATTGTATTGCAATCGTGTTTTAGTGTGTGAGCCCCTCTTTCCTGCAGTACAGCTGCATCCAGCAGAGCACAAGATACATTAATACAGGATGGTATTCCATGAGTGAGATTGAGATTCTTTTCCATTTCTTACTCTTCAGTATAACACTATGCCTCATTTACTCCACACCATCTGAAGTTTCCACAGAGGAATCTTGTTTGTTGTTGCCCATCTGATTCTTACTGTAACAGTATTTGTGCACATCTTCAACAAGGACAAACTCCTCCTTAGCTCCCAGTTTGGGGCAAAAAAAGGGAGAGAAAGAAGAGATTTAGCCACTTTATTTGTATGATATAAGGAGCAAAAGCCAAGGGCTCAAAAATACCCAGCTGTCTCAGATTGAACTCTAGCACCCTAATTCAGTTAATCTCTTCTGTTCTTGCTGGTTTAAACCCCTATTCCTTGTGGTCTCTGCAATGAATGTGAGAGTTCCAAGACTAGCAAACATCGTTGCAGGACAGTGCTAAGTTTGGCACTCCCTGCTCAGCAGGGAGCTGTCTGTGAGCACTGTGGAACTCAGTGGGTTCATGTAGCAAAAACCCAACAGCAGGGCTAGGATCACTTTGGGATTTAATGGCACTTTCCCAGTGTCACTGGGACAGACTCAGAAATGTTATGTTGTATTGTGCAGTGGTAGAGGAAAGAAGAAATTCCACTTTGTAGCTCTATTTTCTGGGCAAATATTGAACAGTCTGGGGAAAGGACAGCAGTGAAATGATAGAGCTGAGTCTATGATTCAACAGTGAGATGGTGTCAACATGGGTGGAAGTGTCTTGTGGTACCAGATACTGCCTTTCACAGCCAAAGACTCTGCTTCCACTAGCCAGTCCTTCATGAAGGATATTTGGAAAAGGGGGTTTTACCACTTCTGGTATTTGCTGATTCCTAGCACTGGGATAGAGCAGCTGTCCCAGCCTTTCCCCCTAATGTTGCTCCATCCTCACAGTGCTCTAATTGCTCCATTTCCAACACAACTCTCATTCACAGGGGAGAATGGGCAGGCCTTTCTTCTTGCAGGTAATGCAAATTTTCTACAGAGAAATATGTTAACTTTCCTGCAGCATTGTTATGAAGAATTTCTCTGCAATATCTGACATCCTCCAGTATTTCTATCATTTGGCTTGACAGGCTTGATGTGGGCTGATGTGAAATATGTGAAGTTTTTACTTGTTTGCCAATAAGTCTCTGACCTGCCTATTACATTTCAAGTGTCTGCCATCCAAGTCCTTCAGTCATGATGTGTTTGGGATTCAGTGGTAGCCCTCCTAATAATACAAAATGCCATCCCTTATTTTTGAAGATTGGATTTCCTAGGGGAAAAATCATTTTGGACTACTACTTGGACAGAGAAGAAACAAGATATTCCACATGGAAAAATTAAAGCAGAGAGGTAAACAGAACTGAAAGAGGTCTCAGAGTAATCTTTGTGTAGCTTTAGGGATAGGGATTGCATTAAACTCTGAGTATAACAAACATGCATTTCATTGCAGCTTTAACTCCAGCTGGGAGCCAGCTTTGCATGTTGTAAAGTAACACAGGGCGAAAGGACAGTTGTATGGTAAAAACAAAGCATCAGGATGGACTAGGCACTGAAATGAGCTGTTTGCTTCTCTCTCCATTTGAATAACTACTTGTAAAATTACTTTAGTACTTGCACACTTCTTGGAGGTGATGGATTGATAAGCTGATTTCATTGAGGGCTATTTTAGGTGGAATACAAGGTGCTGAAACATTATTTGAGACACTGAAAAGAGTATTCCCTGTCTGCCTTTAGCATAATTCTTAACCATTTAACTAAAAATGTTTCAGATTATGACAAGTTTTAGCCAGTATAATTGGTGTAATCAAAAGTGTTTAAATGTACTGTTTTGACCATGGATAGGCTTTTGGGGTTGTTTTTTAAATGGTTATTAGTTTATTTGATTGGTTTTATAGATATCCAAATTAAAAAAAAATCTAAATATAACTTACCAACAGTCTTCCTGGGTCATCTGCATATCCCAGACAAGACTGTCATCCTCCAAACAGTCATTCTGAATCTTGAAATTAAATTTTCGTTTGAAACTGGCTTTCAAAAGAGTATTTCCTGACTGTTCAGTGACTACAGGATAGTTAAATAATGGATGCAACTCACCAGGTTTCAGTGCCTGATAGGTACATCTTCACCTGAACTACTCCTTTAGGCTCAGTGGGGAGAAATACTTCAGAGTATAAAATACACATCTCTCACAAAAAACACACATTTGTCCAGGCAGCCATAAACAGAATTTAATAGAGTGGCTATTAAGTAAATATTTCCATTGAAGAAGTCTCAAATTATATTCCTGATGTTTAAATACCTCTTTATTCTCTGTCCTCTACCTGTCCTGCTTTGAAACAGATGTCCTGATTATCCTTAGCATTTAAATAATAATAACTTGATTTTCCACACAGCTTGAAATAAAGATTATTATCCCCAAAACCTAAGTATATAATTTGGTGTGTCTCTTACTGTGAAGTGACAAAACTTTTGTTGAACCAACTTCTCAGGTTCAGGATTTAATTTTTAGGAAGGAATGCAAAACCCAAAAAGGCCAGCACTTGGGGAAAGCTGCCCAATTTAGAAGAGGAACATGAGGCTTGGCTCTTTTCATGCCAGATGCAAAGCTTATCCTCCACAATGTTGGCAGTTCTACTCTAGGCCTCTCTTTTTCCTCTGTCTCCCACACTCCTTGTTCCCTTCCTCCACCTCTGAAAAAGTTTTGCCAGGTTTGATTTCCCTTCCTTCGCCATCAGAAAGGAAACACTGTTTACAATATAAAATCTGTGAAAAAAACACAAGATAATTTTTTCAGGTCAGTCTGCTTATAAGTATCCTCAGCATCAGCAGAGCAATATAATAGTTTTGTTTAAGTGGCCAGAAGCCTCTCTTTAGGAAGGGAAAAATATGCACTGCAGCAAGCATTAAATGAAAAAACCCCAAACCCCCAGAAATACTTATGAAATGGAAATTAAGCTAGTGTTTCAAAACAACTTTAACAAAAAAAAAGTTTCATTTCATTTTCTGGCTTCATTCAGTTTTCTGTTTCTATGTGTTCCAATTGTTTTTTTTTAAAGAGATGTATTATTGAATTCTTTTTGCTGAAGATACTGCTTTGTGGTAAACAAAATTTGATCCCTCTTTTTCCAATCCTTTTGTCAGGCTAAAGAAAATGATTCTGATGCTTTCTGATTTTTGTTTAATAAGAAGTTCACTCGCATCTTCCAATTTTCTTTCTTTCAAAACATCAAGTAATGAAAAATTTCTCTTCTGAATGTTGTTTTCACCTTCATTTTTACTCCTTTTTAATATATTTTACTCTCTCTGCTCTCATTAAAGGAGTAGCACTATCTTGCTTTATGAACTGGGAGACTGTCACAGGAAAAATGACTCCTGCACAGATGATTTTGCTTACCTAGGGTTACAGAAGTTTTTTGTGAGACTCTAGCTGATAACAGATAAAGGACTCCAGTCCTGTTGTGAATATCCTAAAGTGGAAAAGCCCATCTTCATTTATCATGAAGGTTTTCTCCTTGCACTTGGCCATTCTTCATCTCTAGTCGTGCTGCTCACTGCCTGTTCCATGACCTTCCTATCACCTTTTCTCCTTCAGATTTCTTGATCTCCAGAAGCAAGGTGCTTCCAGAGCCTGTGTTAGAGTTAGGTAAATCAGTTGCTTGCTCACTCCAGGCCACTGCTATCCTCACAGGCACCTGAACACCCATGCTAGTACAGAGAGCAAAACTGATGCACTTAGAATCATAATCCTAGAATTGTTAAGGTTGGAAAAGATCTCTATGATCGAGTACAGCCCTTAACCCAGCACCACCATGTTCACCACTATACAGTGTCCCCAACTGCCACATCCACCTGCTTTTTTTGAACATTTTCACGAATGGCACTTCTACCACTGCCCTGGGAATTTGTTCCAAACCTGACCACCCTCTCAGTGAAGACTTTTTTCCTGATACATACTCTAAAACCTTCCTGTGAGCCAGGCTCTCAAACCAGAGGAAAGCCCAGGCAATTTTCAGACAAATGACCTCTGCTCTGTTCCTTGCACTAGAGTGATAGATATATTGTGTCATTGTCTGCACAACACACAGCAGCTAGTTCAGGATGTTTCTGCTCTTTCTTATTCTCTTCTGGGTGTTGATTGTGTGCCCAGTCTTGTATAATGCTTAAGAACATATTGTTCTCTTGCAGAAGGTCATTCTATACATATTGGATCTACAATGCAATTCTAGACCTCAAAAAAGCTCTTTCAAAGTGATTTTCTTTCACTTGCTAGTAAAAAAGGTCAAGAAACCACTGCATTTTTCACTCTGAAGCAAATCAAAAGCAGAGTTGGATGCTCAGGAATTTGTTCTGCCAGAGATGATGTTATGCTTAGAGCACACGGGTCATTAAATATACCAGTATGCTCTGACAAGAAAAAGGCACAAAGGCTTCAGCATTAGTGTCAGATACTAAGAGTGAGGCATACTTGAATCAGAACCATGCCATGACTTTTTAGGTCCATCTAATAAATATCCAGGAACCTCAAGTTTTGTAATCAATTTCTCAATTCCTAACTATTGTCAACTACATTTTAGAAATTGATTAAATGACTCCTTTGTGAAACACTTTTTGTGAAGAAGGGTAAGTGAGGATGGTGAAGGGCCTGGAGGGGAAGCCATACAAGGAGCAGCTGAGGTCATTTGGCTTGTTCAGCCTGGAGGAGACTGAGGGCAGACCTCATGATGGTCTGCAACTTCCTCACGAGGGGGAGCAGAGGGGCAGGCACTCATCTCTTTTCTCTGGTGACCATTGGCAGGACTGAGGGAATGGATGGAAGCTGTGTCAGGGGTGGTTTAGGTGGGATATCAGGAAAAGGTTCTTCACCCAGAGGGTGGCTGGGCACTGGAACAGGCTCCCCAGGGCAGTAGTCACAGCACCAAGCCTGGCAGAGTGCAGGAAGTGTTTGGACAATGCTCTCAGGCACAGGATATGATTGGTGTGCAGGACCAAGAGCTGGACTTGATGATCCTTTTGAGTCCCTTCCAATTTAGGATAGTCTATGATGTTATGGTTCCTCAGGAATGTCTGTTTTCTCCATTACCTTTCAAGTGACTTTGAGGTGGCCTTCATATCCTGACACCAGCTTGATGAAGTCTTTTCTCTCTATACAACTGCATTTTTACAATCAGTCTACATTTTCCGATTGCAATTGTACTTCCATTTCAGCGTTTGAATCCAGCTTCAAGGCTTCCCTGACAAATAAATCCCAGAGTGGTTTAGCATCTGTACAAATTACATACTGCAGACACAGTACACTGAAATATGTTGTAAAAATTCAGATTTTATATGGTAGTCTAGGATATTTGAGTGAAAGCACAAACTGTGCTATCTGAGAGCAGATGTTAATTAATAAGTCTCGTATCATACGTGTTCTTTGCTCTTTATTGTGCTGTTTCAGAAGTGTATTTCCAGACTACCTCAGTTATCTCCAAGACAGTTTGGATCTTCTATCATCTCATCAGTCTAAGAGGGCAATCAAATTCTTACCTTTTGGAGAAGATATTTTGTCTGAGCAGTTCCATGTGTGCTGAAGCATATTCATCTGGCATCTGTGAGGGAAACTCAATGTGATAAATATTACTACAAATTAGCATAGTTTGAAACCTTGGCTCCAAAAGGATTTAATTAACTTTATTTACTGAATGGTCTTGGGATGTATTTTAGAACTACTCCCTGCAGAGAGATGAAGGTAAACACAGACTTTGACACTGCATGCTTGTGTTTGTATGTGTGGATGTCTGCTCTGAAATTCTCTCATCCAAAATACAGGTTTTGTTCTCTTGTTCCAAATGGAATATCCAACAACTTAGTCATTGGCAGTAAAACTTTTGGGTGCCTGAACTCTTCAAAATAAAATGTCAATAGCTGTTTTTTTTTTTTTTTTTAACATATGACTCAGGGTAAAAGCGCTATTGCCAAGGTTTATCAGTCATTAAACTTTCACTCAGTGCGGATACAATCTGTGTGCCTGGGAGTTGAAACAAGAAAAAACACGTATTCCAAGGCATAAACAAAGATCTCATATGATTATAGTGCTGACCTATTATTGGTTAAAATACCTTCCAGAACAGCTGTGGATCACTAGGCACATACGTATGGACAGGTATATTTCATTGGCAGATTGATGGAGGTTCTGCTTTTGGCAGCAGCAAGAATTAGGTGTGGGATGAACAGCAGTGGAGAAGCAGCCAGCTTTGTGAAGAAGTGTGAAAGTAGCAGCAGAAAATTAGGAAGGGCAACTGGAACCACTTCTAGATGGCTAGACAGATGGAAATGCATTCAGACACTTCGGAAAGTAAATTAAATTACAACTCAAGTATGTGCAAAAATTAAGAGACTGATAACAAAAGACATTAGGAAAACTTTAAAAATAAATAAAACACGATTCAGCAACTGCTCTGCTTCGCTGTGTTAACTGAAATAAAACTCAAGATGAACCAACATCAAGATATGTAAATATGGTGAGGATAGTTTAGATTGATATCTTGTAACTGGCATTGTACACTAATAGACTGATCCACCTACAAAATATCACACATTCATAGTAAGGATTTCTGGAAGACAGAAAGAATATTACTTCACAGAGTGAGACTGGGTCAAGTCCTCAGCTGATGCAAATTGCCATAGTTACTTTGATTTCAGTGGAGTTATGCCAGTTAATTCTGGACTAAATCTTCAGCTGAAGATTTTACTTGTAAAAGTTTCAAATGTTTCATTAATACCTTCTGTGCTGAAGAAATTCTCTCTTCCCCATTTCCTCTGTACTTCTGGGGTTTTTTTATAAAAAAAAAATTACTCAGCCTCTTTTATTAGTGATTAAGGCCTTTTTCTGAATTAATTAAATTAGAACAAATATTTTCCAGGAAGACATACTAGGAAGGCATCACTTGGATTCATTTGCAAGGCAAAGCAATCCTAGTTGAAAATGAGGTTTCAGTTATTCATTTTTGGAATCTAGAGTTACATTGGTATTTGTCTTTTATTTGTTGGAATCTGGAATTGACTTTCAACCTAATTTTGTTTTTTTTTTTTTATAGGACTTTTAACTCAGTACATGTGAGATTTGGTGTCAATGTAATATTCTTACATGTATATATATAAGTCAGTTTTCTTTTAGGTTTGTGTGCTCAAAAGAAGTTATAGATAATTTTAATATATAAGATATAATACATCAGGAGATTAGGACTGATAATATTTCCCAAAATATTTCCCAAGGTCATAAGAAACATACAGTTCCTAATTCTGAGATTTTCTATGCTATTTTTGAAAATGGCTCACTCTCTTTGTGTCAGTTCCCCTTTACCTGTTGTGATTTAACCCCAGCTGCATCTAAGTCCCACACAGCCACTCAATTCCTACCCCACCAGCAGGATCAGAGAGAGAATTGGAAGGGCATAAAAGCCAGAAAAACTCATGTGTTGAGATACAGACACTTTATAAAGGACACAAAAGCTGCACATGCAAGAAAAAAACAAGGAATTAAGTCCCCTCTTTCCATGTTCAGCCTTCTCCAGGGAGGGCAGGGCCCCATCACACAAAATGGTGAGGTGAGCTGGGAAGACAAATCATTGCAAATGTGTCCCTCCGTTCCTCATATTTCCCCTTGCCTTATGAGCTGCCCACAATGTCCTGTGGTCTGGAACATCCCTCTGGTCAGTTTGGGTCACCTGTCCCAGCTGTGTCCTCCCAGCCTCCCACACACCCCCAGCCCCCTCACCAGCACAAAAAGCAGAGAAGGCCTTGGCTCTAAATCCTGCTCAGCAATAACAGAAACATCTCTGTGTCATCAACCCTGTGTCCAAGGCAAATCTGAAACACAGCCCTGTACCAGCCACAGTGAAGAAAATTAACTCAACCCCAGCCAAAACCTGCACATACTTCTGTTTAATGAGACATATTCTCATTCCTTATCAATAGATAGCAAGGATAAAACTGCTGGTACCTCATGTGCTGCCTTGACATGGCCAGGTGGAATCAGATTCATCCCACCCAACTTTGTCTTCTGTTCTATAATCTTTACCTTCACTGACAAAGGAGCAAAACCTGCTTCCAGAAGATGCTTGTTCTCATCCATCTTATATTCCTCTCATATGCCAAGGTGAATCCATCCCTGAGATGGATTTTTTCTCTTTGGGTTGGAAGGAGCACAGATTTCTAATCTTGAAATTGGTGAAATTAGAGAACTTAATCACACATTACTAATTGATGATTATTTACATGTACAGCCAAATAAACTTGCTCGAGAAGACTGAATTTTATAAATTGTGATATACCTAAGACTACTCACAAAATCACTGATGTTCATTGCTGCCTGGGGATTTCCCAACAATTCATAGCAGAAGTATCTGAAAGAGGAATTTCAGGGGGGAACAGATGATTGCAATATATTCAGGTCAGTCTTCAGGGACTATTTGGAAAAGATAATCATCAACTGTATCTTTATTATAACCTCCCGGATATTAGACAAGCCATGTGTCAGTGCTTCTGAATTTGAACGGGGGGAAAATATTCATGGCTGGAAGCAAATCTATGTATGTGTTGATGGGTATCAAGCAGATATAAAATTAAATTTAGCCTGGTTTATGCTGGTTACAGAAACATTAGAGATCTATGTAGAAGCTTAAATGATGTGTCACCCTTAAGATCTATAAAATTGCCTGTTCTATGGGCAACCTATTAAAGTGATCTCTTATACCTAGAGGAGTTCAGGATTTTTTTTTTACTTTTTCGGTGCTTTGGTTTTTGGGCAGGCCATAAACTCAAGACCTGTGCCTGGAAGGCAGAAGTGCTCTGTTTGACCTGGGATTGCTCTGTTTATGCCAAAGCAGAGGAACAACATACAAGTAAGTCAGTCTTCTGTTAGTAGGACACATTTGCATGACCACAACTTCCTTTACGATTTCTCAAGCTTATAATTTATATATAATTATTTTTATATAATTTTTCTATAAGCCAAGATTGCCTTTGGCAAACACCACAGCTGAACTGAATTTCCTGCTCCACACTGAAAACTGTACTCCTTTTTGAATCTCTGTTTGTGTCACCCATGATTTGTCCTTCAGTTTTCCCCTGCCTTCAGAGATACATGTGGTCTCTGATGCAGTTCTTCATGCAAGGCAATGGTCACTGACTGTGTCCTAAAATTGGAGGGGAAGTCATGTTAAGAATTTTGAAAATTTGTGTATAAAATGCACTTTATGAATAGTATAATGAATAATTTAAATTTCTTTTCTTTGTACCATATGCCACTATCCTTAGTGAAATGTTAGGTTTTATTAACTTTCCATGGAATCTCTTGGGTGTTTTCACTTGACAAATTCAGAATAAGTATCTGAAAAAATATGTTAAATTTAATATACTGCAATATTTTAGATCATAACCTCTCTCTACACACTCAGACTAAATTATCACGGCTGTGTAATGCCCTTTTGACTGAAGCTGGCAGCAACTCCAGACAAGAAACCTGTGCATTAACTTTTCTCTTACACACAGCTTCCACTTGGTTCTCACTCATTGCTGACTAATCAGCTCTCTGGCAGGGTCTAGTGTATAAAAGTCACCAAAGCAACTTAAAGCCACTTTTGTTCTCCCATCACTGGTGTGAGGAGGTACAAAATACACAATTCAACTCATTGTGCTTTATACCACTTCATAACCAGCCCTCATCTACTTTTCCTCTCACTAATGGCAGTAAAAGGATTCTGACTAACTTGGGAAAAGTATAGCTTTAAATAATTATGGTTTCCTGAACACGGCTCAGATGGTAGATACACTCAGCCTTTGTATTTCCTGGGATATTGGCCTAACCAACAACAAAAAAATGCACAAAAACTTCATTCACATCTCTTTTTTTAGTAGCAGAAAGGGATATTATGTAACTTTGGAAATTCGATAAAGACGCAGCTTCAGAGATGGGTGAATTAATGGAAGCATTCTGGTTTCCTCAAAAGAATGATGTCTCTTTGCAACAATCATGGCTGAAGAGTCCCCCAGGGCTTGAAGTCCTATTCTGTACTGCTGAAAGGATAATATTTAGAACAGAGACAATCAGCCACTCATCCCCTGCCCTGATTTATGCTGTACATTTTGGATAACACTCAGGCAGTAGCGGAAATTGTCAAAGCTTTGCCTATCTTTTAATCCCTGGGCAAGGATGGAAGGAGGATAAGAAGCTTGAATGAAACACAGAATATAATAACACTCTGCTGCTGTGGATAGTGGTTATAGACACATTAAAATGCTTCTCTGGAAATACTTTTGACCTCTAGGTGGAATAAGAGCTTTTTACCTACAGAATCTATTCTGGGAGGCACCACAGAGAATGGCTACTACAGCTGATTTACAGTGTGACATGAGGCTTAAGGAAATGCCCAGAAATACACACCTGGAAAAGGAGAGAATGTCAGAAGACAAGGAAGACTGGATGTATCACAGGTGAATAAGAAAATACTCTGCTTAACAGAAAGCCTTGAGGTTTGGACATGTGTTCACTAAGACACATAATTGGTAATGGTGACAGGGAGAGAATTTTTGTTTGATGGCATAGATCACGCTGGGATAAGAATGATGACTGGTAGGTGAGGTAACTTATTCACATATTGTTTAATAGTTTTGACATAACTAAGAGAAAATATAATCCTCTTCTCTAGGCTTTCAGTAATTTATTAGGCTCTGGGCCACCCAGGCAAGTTTCACCACCAGACAAGTTCCCTGGAGGCAGCAGTGGGGGGTACTGGAGGGATTATTCTTTAGGCAGCAATAGCACAAATTTTTTTCCAGATAGGTCAGTGATTCTCAAACTAATTTTCCTTTGCTTCTCAATGGGGGGGCTTGGGATAGGACACAGTAATAAATATTTGGCTCTATGGCTCCCAGGAACTATAGCCCCTGTTTTCTGCTTCTGCATGTGCGGTCCATCTGTGCCCCTAATCAAAATTACTTCTAGGACAGATAGAAACTTTGTGACTCTTAACTGCCACTGCTTCTTGTGAGAATCTGCCTGGCAATATGCCTGATCTTCTTTTCCATTCTCTTTGTCTCTAGTTTGAGAACTCTGATCCTAAGACAGGTTTTGCTTATTTATATATATTTATATGTATTTTTCTAAATTTAAATTTAAATTAATTGGTTTCCTGAAGCTTTCAACTTCCTTGAGGAGTTGGAGTTGATTTAGTGAATCATTTCAACCTTTTTGCTTTGCTGGTGTCTTCTTTATTTCTCCCCTCTCCTTTTGTATTTTAAATTCTCCTCCCTCATCTTCATGATATTACATTGACAGCTTGGGAGGGTGGGGGAGGAAAGGAACAATCCCTTTTTATTTTCTCATTTCCCTGCATTACCTCTATTTCTCTTGTTTTAACATTGGGAGAAACCATCGCAGTGTTGTCATGCTTTTTCATTGGCACAGATTCAATGTTCTGAAAAGCAACTTCATGCTCTGAATGGCATCTCTGTTTGCCAGGAAATCACTTATTTACTCATGAATGGCTACACCCCCTGCTGAAGCTGTCAGGTGTTCTAAACACATCTGGAACTTCTTTGGAATATGGAGGTTTTGGCTTAGCTGGCATCTTAACTAAGAGGCAGTACATACAATCAAAGTGGAAATGATCTTCTTGAATTAAGTAGACATCTTTACAAAAAAGTTTAAAACAAGGGCTTAAAGAAAAAGGAGGGAAACTTACCAAAGATAATTTCATCTTTATTCTGTCTTGAAAAACAATTCTCAGTAAGTTAAATCAGGCAGTTACAGGGAGCCCTGCCTGTGACTGTTTTGGACTCAGAAAAGTTATTTTCTTAATGAATCCTCCACTTATCCAGGTGTTACTTGCTCCACATAGTTAACACTGTGGTGTGTTAATGCCATCCTAGACAGACCCAGTACAGAGAGAAATTAAACAAGTCCATCACCAAATAATTACAAAATTTTAAGCATTTGTACTGAGTGATCAAGTATTGTCAAGAAGTAGAAGCAACGGAAAAATGCTGCAGGATAAATATAGCAACAAGTTTAAGGAAATAAATATGATTCTGTATTTATGAGATGTGCAAGTGCTTCCAAGAACTTCTCTGACATCCTTCCGGACAAAAGTAATGCTCTTGTAGACATTGGCTTGCCTGCTGCAGTGCCTGGCTAGAAAGCCTTCACATACAGAGAAGGGTGATAAGCAGGAATTTTGTAGAAGAGAAAATTCTCTGGAATTAATTACCTGATTGGCTGCAATAATTGGTGTCGACCAAGCAGGATTGTTCAGAGTGAAGCTGGTTTTCTGTTGTCTCTTCCCAGGCAAAGATTAGAATTAATTGAAATAGAAGGTAATATTTGAATGCTTATGTCCATATTCTGAAATTAAGATAATATCACCTGGCTTCTTAAATGATTTCTTGGTTCCAGCTGATTTTTTTTTTAAGGTAGAATGCCCATCTTATGAAAAGGATATTCAATTAAAATTCCTATGCTGAACAGACACATTCCCTGAAATTTAAATACTAGCAAGTGCAGTACAACTAAAGACCTTAGATAATTTGATATTAATGATAACAAAACAAAAATATTGGTATTTTTTATCTATTTAAACTCTTAAAATTGTGAAAAATAAACTAATATTTCATCAATTTAATGTGACAAGGCAAAGAAAAAATGCTCTGCTAGGTAAATTCATACCTTTATCACAAAATCTTATATCTTTAAATAACATAAAATTTATATGCTGGTCTTTCAAGAAGAAACCACTGGAAGATATTGGAATGCTTCATTGTGAGTGCTGTAATACTGAGACACATTCATATGCTTTTTTATAAAAGTACTCTTTTTAGATGACAATTTTAACCAGCCATAAAAATTACTGAGCTCAACTCCACCTTCTGTGTCTAACACTGAACAATTGTACTGTCAGTCATTACACACAATAGTGAGATTTTGGCATTTTCAATGTAACTGAAAGTTCTTATATGACAAAATTAAGGTCATTAAAATACTGCCAACTTGAAATCTTCATGGACAAAAGGAGGAAATGTCTAATACAGATGCACTTAACCCAGTTTAACCCTCATTTTGCTTGTGAGAATAAATCTTTGGGTTTTATCACTGTAAAGAATAAATTTCTGTGTGTGTCATTGCTTTGAATAGGTTGGGTAAAAAACCCATTCAAACCAATTGAGCTCTCCCAACACTGACCATGCTTTAATCACACTCACAAGCACAGGCAAGAAAGGCCCTTAAATTTTCAGAGCATGTCCCAGTGGAAACATTAAAGATCTTGCTAGTGGAAATGGGCTATCTAATACCACAATAAATATAAATCTGCCTGGAAAGATCATGATTATCCTGGAAGTCTAACAAATTGAGACACTTGGTTTTGGTTAGGAGAAAGCTTTAAGGTTCCTCAAGTGTTATCTGCCCAATATTCATTTCATCTCATGCAACACTTCTAGATTTATGTTAAACTGAGGTGTACAAGCCCTTCTATATTTTTTTTAAGTTAAACAAAATGTTTTAGAGCTCCTATGGCTGAGGGTTGATGAATTAAAATGCGAGCTTTGGTGGGATATGTAATTAGTAAGGATGTTAGATCAACAAGAAGGAAATAAAAATAATAGTTAAACTGTTAGAGTCCTCCAGTTTTATATTGCTGTTGTCAGGTCTAGAAAGATGACAATGAACTGTGCTTAATATGCTTTTTAATTTGGCCAGTGTCTAACATGATGTATTACTTTAAATAAATGTTTTGAGTGAATCATGTCTACAAGAAGACATTTGTTAAAGTCTTATGTTCATATAAATATACATCTCAGACCTTATAATTTCACTTATGAGCAAACAAATAAATGATTGTTTGAGAATAAAATATGGGATTTTTTATCCAAACCATTCATTTTTTCCTACTAGAGTAGACAATAAAGTTCTGAAATAATTTTCCACATGTCAGAAGAAAATGGACTTGTAGAAAAGAAATGGTTTTGTTCTTTGATGAAATAAAAGAAGACTGTGTTTATTAGATGTTATTTGGGGATTTAAAACAATAGATCTTCTGAGGACACCCAGGAAATACTGTTCTGGTTGTGAAACTACCAAATTTGTAATATTTGGCTGATCATTCTGAAACTTTTTGTTCAAAATCTGGATCTTACACTGGATTGATACCACCAGTTACATTCATCAGTATTATCAATACCAGTGCGTTCTTGGTAACTTCTAATGCTTTGATCTCTTCTGGATACAGCCTAAAGTCATGGTTTACTTTGTGTTGCCTTTATATGTGTTAAGGATTCAAATTATTCATGCAGAATGTAAATGTATGCTATAACTGACAAAATCTCAACATCAAAACCTTGTGGCTGGTCACCTGAGACTCTCTTTGTACACAGCAGAGCTAGTTAGCAGAGATATATTTCATCACATCTTAAAATAAATGTCAAAAATAGGTCAAGTGTATCACACCCTGGAAGTCCTTAATTCTGCCTATTGACATTTGCAAACTCAGCTCTTGATGTCTGCTGCAGAAATCCGAGCACAAGTGTTTATACTTTCATTGTCAGATATGATTAGGAACTTGAAAATAGCACTGAAGTGATTGGAAAAACATTCCTGAAGCCTCTACTCCAAATCTGTCCAGCTATTGAAGAGATGTATTTATTCCACAATGAGAATTAAAAAAAAAAACAAAAAACAAACCAGTTTGGAGTTTTGATGATTTTATTTTCTCTGATTTTAGGATTGCAGTGGCACACACAGGGGCACAGGTTTGTGTGTGTTGATTGCAAAGTTCATGAGAAGGCAATGCAGCCTGGCATGACAGGTAATGAGCACCAAGTTCACATTTTGTCACTAGTACAGGCAGGACTCAGCAGTGAAATAAATCTTACATGATAACAAGTATTCTGCCTGGCATGAAAAGTCATGAAAGAAAGAAAGAAAGCAATAGAAGGGCTCAAAAAGGATGGAACTCCTTAAGTACTGAAAAAACCTCCTGATATTTAGAGCAGTTAAGCTGAAGACAAAGAGTTTTGATCAGAGAGGGTAGAGAAACTAATTGTTGCAGCAAAAAAACACAATAGGATGAGAGAAGATAAAAATCCCATGCAAAAGAGGGCCAAGTGGTTCTTTCTGTGCCTTTTGGAGTTGCTGATAATTGACAGTTCTTGGATTCAAACCAAAAGTCTTGCTGTATTTGATATAAAGATAACCCCAATAGCTTGGAGGGAGTTTCATGAGTGCATCTTATCTCACTTCATGAAAACAGTATGTATTTTTAACTGATGACAAGTTCATTTCTGCAGAGTAGGAAAGAAAGGTGTGGAAAAAATGACTGATTTCCAAATACGATAAGAAAATAAGGTAGTGTTTAGTTTAGAAGGTGTGTCTGACAGCAAGCTTTAATTTATATGCCCAAAAGCCTTGGAAAATCTGGGGTGGGGGAATAAACCTCAACAAAAATAGAACAATCATCATTCTGAGGTGTAATTTACCTGCATTAAGGAGGCAATACATATCATGCCTTGTTTTGAGCAAAGTCTCTGGATGTATAGAGATTAGATCCAGCAGCAATTAAACCATTGCCTCTGGAAAACTGCACATTTTCAGGTGTGTAACACAGGGTAAGAGGAAAATTGTATTTATTCAACCACATGAGAAAGAAAGAAAGAGAGAAAGACAGAGAGAAAGAAAAGAAAGAAAAAAGAGAGAAAGAGCAAAGAAAGAAAGAAAGAAAGAGAGAGAGAGAAAGAAGAGAAAGAAAGAAAGAAAGAAAGAAAGAAAGAAAGAAAGAAAGAAAGAAAGAAAGAAAGAAAGAAAGAAAGAAAGAAAGAAAGAAAGAAAGAAAGAAAGAAAGAAAAGAAAAGAAATAGAAGTACATGTATATTGTTTATCCACTATTCAAAATCATAGTATCAGTACGTGGAATACAAACTGAATTATCATTGTTTAATTCATTACTGTCTGTCACTATTTTCTGGAAATAATGGATATTTTTAGCCCACCACCAGTTGTGAGGTTATAAATTATTTGTGAGGTTTTAAAACTGATTTGTGTTGCCTCACGTGTGAAACAGGATGAGCTCAAATATGTAAACATATGAGCTCAAATATGAGTGTGCAATAACATTGCTAAATCCTAATTAGGTTGTGTACTCAAGTCACTGAGCCATTGGATCTGCACTCAGTCACTCAGGAGCATGCAGTGGAAAAAAATAACCTTGATTTCACCCAGAAATAAATCTGTAAACTGTCTAGGACAGCTTTCCTATTCCAAATCAACACGATTTTTGAAGATGACAGCAAAGGAAATCTGCATTCATTAAAGGCAGACAGGCCAGTTTCTGAGAAGTTCTATTTTACTGCAGGAATGGATTTAACCAGGTCAAAATCACAGACTTCCAATGTATCACGTGGATCAGAAATTTACAGTGTTCATTTCTGGATTTTTTTGTTTGGTTTTGGGGTTTTTTTTCTCCTTATTTACAAAATCTGTTGTACAGGGAAACAGGTCTTGAGGTTTCATTAAAACTAATTCTGGTGCACCTCTCTTCAAGAAAGACTGTCCCTAAAGACAAGAAAACCATAAAAGATCATGAAAAACTGCATTAAATGCAGACTCTTCTGGAAAACTGAGGTTCAGGGTCACTGGACTCCTCACTGTGATCCTAAAGGTTTAGCCCAGCTGAAGCTCTGGGACTTCATTGAATCAGGAATTGCAGTCTACCAGATGAATCACTCTTCCCACGGAGACCATGGAAGCTGTGGCTTAACTGGTTTATTTTACAGGGAAGGCGAGCTTAGGGAAAAATCCACTTAACCCTTTCTTGGAGTTAGCAGAATGGTCATTGAACTGGAAATGCTTCAAAACAATCTGAGTTCAATAAATCACTCCTGAATTAATGCTGTTAATTAAATTTTCCAACAAGTTTTAAAGAAAAACATTAAATATTTCCGTTTCTGGGTCTTTCAAATCATAGTCACTGAAAGGAAAACACATATATGAATTTCTTTCCAATGTAAATTAACCAGGTTTTGTGTACACACAAGGGTCCATTTAGAAAGAGAAATGAAAAGGAGTTTTGACTGCTCAACAGCCAACAGACTTATCTGCTCCCAGCAGAGTCTCCTTGGTGTTGAAACACTGCTCTTGTGTCTAAATGGAAAGCAAAAAATTATCTGTTTAAAGAAAATTCTGGTGTTGGTGTTGGGATCTCATGAAAGATGGGACTTTTTAAGGAAACATGCTAACTTCCTATATGCAATTACCAGCATGCTGTTTTTTCCTTTAAATCTACAGTTAAACAGGAGCCTGCTTGGCTGCCTATAGGAGCAGCATTAAAAGATGCAATCTGTTCCAGTTACAGTAACCTGCAGCAAATATTTCATAATTGAGAGCTGTGGAGGCGTTGAATCCATACCTGAGACATTAATATCCTTAAAGCACATAAACAACTTCAGTGTCAAAAATCTTTTCCCATGAAGTTTCATTATGCTATTAAAATTCACACCTGAAGCTGCAGGGTAGGCTTGTTAACAGCTGACTTGGAATAAAATATACTCTAGATAGGGTTTATTTTATTAAACTGACTTGTCAGTAGTTTCACTTTGTATTCTTTCCATAGAGCTTGATGTATGAAATGAATGTCTTAAATTAAGACAGTAAATGAAACTTGATACTTTGTGTTTTAAACATAGGTCTGTGTACAAATAATTGATGGTATGGCTGTATTTTTCATGATGCAATGACATTTTGCATAGTTGTCAGCCACTAATGAGGTTTTAAGAAACTGCATTTTTAACAGTCAGGCTATGTGTGCTCATGGAATATGAGCCTCAGAGAAAGCCTGTCACACTAAACAAGTTATTTTTCTGTGAGTTATCTGATAAGTGGTCTATATCCGTGCAGAGCTCAAATGTAAATCTTTAAAAAATGTAAGAAAGCCTCAATACGATCACAATATGGTCCTGGGTGTTTTGTAAAGCCAACAACTCTTCCAGCCAACTTAATATTCCAGCCCTGGGAGGGGCTCCTCCCTGTGTTTTGGGAGCTCTACAAGTTGTTTCTGAAATTCCAATATAATTACTAGCTTTATACCAGAAATCCCATGGAAGAGGCCTGATTGGAATGTATGCATTTTCAAAAACTGTATGATGTTTTAAAGGCTTCTTTTTGTAGCTCTGTTTAATGGAACTGACTCCAACCTCAGCCTTACAAGAACAGAAATACTTTCCTTTCCAGCATGTCAAAATATGGTCACTTGCTCAGTTTGAGAAAGATTATATTCATATTCCTTTCCCTGCTGCTTCTCCTGTCACATCCACAGGGCTATCCCTTTAACTTTCAAAGCATTCCTTAAAATTGTTCCCTGGGCTGCTTACAAATAAGCAAGCTAACATCAAGATAAGACCTTTTACCACTATTAGTGATCACCAGATAGACCAATGTTATTTAATTTCCTTAAAAGCCCTTAGCTGCCTCTGCATAACAGTTTCACCTCCACATTTATTTTTCAGCCTTTGGTAATATGGGTTCAAGGTCCAGCAGGCCTCCTCCCTTCATTCAGTGTAGATGCTGTGGCATTTTATGAAAAACAGACTTGGCATGGCATTTAGATCAAGATTAATAGGTTTACAAGACATTTTCATGTGCTGTATTTAATATCCTTTCTTATTTATTTACAGTATAGTCAACAGCATCAATAGGATTTGAGGCCGTACAATTCACTTTTAAAGAGACAAAATAAATCCAGCTCAGTATCTCAGATTTAGGCACCTAATGCCATTTAGGATGCTTGAGAGTCTCAAGTATAGAGACAGAACTGACAGATCTGACACTCTACCAATGATCTTCTGAAGCAACACTTCAGGTCATTCCAAATTACACTGAAGGTGTATTTGCATCCTTCTCCTGCAATGTAATTGCATCCTTACTCTGAATTCCACATTTTGCATGTCGAAGGTAATCTAGATTATGTAAATTTATTTTGTCATTAAGGAGAGATGAAGTGTTTAAAAAGTTTGGGAAATTTGTATGAGTGCTGAGCTACCTGGAGCCCATTAAATATTATCTCTATTCAGATGTATATCAAAAATTCTTCTTTTCAGTAAAAACCTTCCTAGGGTTGTGCATTTGTTCATTTGGTCTTCCCTAGTCTGGCAAACTCTTTATTTCTAAACCCATGCAATTCCTGTGATTAATGCCTGATGCCAAGACCAAGGCAAAAATACTTCTCAGAACTATTTCCCTCTAAAGCATTCAGTCTATGGTGTAGATAAAAGGTACCAGCTGGACAAATTGCTTGTATCTTTCCTTCCAGAAGAGAACGTTTTCTGAAAGTCTTGTAAAGAAGATTTATTCTGATCTAGCTGGTGGTTAAACTGGTTCTGATCTGGTAATTGCTCTTTTAAAATACACTTTCTACAGGACTGTAGCCTAAATTTAGCATAGTGAATGTTTTTGTTCAAAGGCCACGCTAGTCAACAATTTCCAGTGCTGGAAAATATTATAAAAATTACTGGGAACAGCAGGCTGTCTGTTTTTTCCAAAAGCATTAGAAATTACCAGCTCTGAAATGAGACCCAGGCTCCCGGCTAGCCTGGAAATGGAATAAGAACCACCTATTTCTCCAGTACAGTTCTTGAATTAATTCTGGCTTCTGGTTGGAAACATAATTAATTTTCCTTTCATTTTTATGTTCTTGAAAGTTTTTTTGATTGAAACTGGGAGGTGACATGACAGGAGAATGCCAACTTGGTGCTGCTTGATTCTTGAGAGCAAGAAAACCAGTTCCCTGATGGAGACCTCATGGAAAAGTTCTGTAAGTCAGAGAGGAGGAATGGGCTGAAGGGGAGAGGGAGATGGGAAAACAGAAGAGATAAACAGAGATTAGTAAAAGAGAAAGCTGAAAACAGAAAGCTGCAAAGTAGAAACTGAAAAATTTTTGTGTTGCTGCGTCCAGGATTTTGTTCTGACAGGGAGGACTTGCTCCTTTTATGAAAGGAGTAAGTTTGGGAAAGCAAGTAGAGGCAGAAATGGTTCCTGGCCTAACCTTTCACAACAGCTTGGCTGAGTGTAGACAATTTTACAGTGGAGATGAAACAAGTTTGGAGACAGGCTTGAGCATGGAAAAGAGGTGAACTCCAAAAGCCCCAGGTTTTTAAAGAAAAACAAGAGGTTGTG
This sequence comes from Melospiza georgiana, assembly GCF_028018845.1. Classification (NCBI taxonomy): domain Eukaryota; kingdom Metazoa; phylum Chordata; class Aves; order Passeriformes; family Passerellidae; genus Melospiza; species Melospiza georgiana. Next base: position 8,725,324 of record NC_080433.1, read on the forward strand.
TAAGGCTTTAAAGAGCATCTCAATTAGAGACCTTGGCTATGCTATTATGATTTGTAGATATACAAAGGGCCTTTGCTGTGAGCTGATAATCAATGTTTTCCAAAAATGAAAGTGAAAATCTTTCAGTGAAAGATTATCAGATTCATCTCTATACAAATAGCAACTGTTATCTATCTCAGAGGCTTTAAGTAAATGTTAATATTTGCATAATTGCAGACAAACATATTTAACAAATAGGAAACTTTGACATGTTCTGAAAAAGCTTCTTAAAAGAAAACCAGCCCAAAACTCAAAACAAACACCAGAAAAACCAACTAAAGTCCTGCATGGGAAGCATTTCATTTTAGTTTATTCCATCCTCAATTAGTTTAAAGGAAAATATTTCATTACAGAAACATGGTTTAAGAATAAATCTCTGTTCAAGTCAGCACTGGAGTAGTTACTTACTTTCCATTGGCACCTATGGGACCTAAGCACATGATTCATATTAGACAGATCCTTAAGTGCTTCCCTGAATAGGACCGTGACACAGTGACCCAGCCCCAAAAGTGTGTTAATGTATTATATGCAGTCTCTATAATATTCCAGTAAACCAGAAATAAAATGGCTGCTTGTGCCAAAAACATCTCATGACATTTAGTTTACAGAATGGTACATTGTAGGTTTACTACTGTAATTCACTTTTATCACTGCAGCTCAGCTGATTTCCCGACAGAAAAGGTAAACAGGACAGAAGAATCAGCACTCCACGATTCCTCTGTACCTAAAGAGATTTATTCTCAAATAAGCTTAGGGACATTCCTCCTGCATTCTGATAGACAGCGAGCAGATTGAAGCAAGGCCATGCTGTTCCTGGGGCTCTCAAACAGCAGAGAAAATAAAAGGATTCCTAAGACATAGATTGTAACTTTGTCAGCACTAACTAGAATATCCTCAAATGTAAGTGAAAAGCAGAAACACAGTGGAAGAATAAATTAATTCAACAATTCCCCAGTTTACTAATTTAGAAATACCCTCCCATATGACAGCTAGGATAAGACACATTTTAAGATTGTTTCCTTATTTTTATAAATTTGTTGTGTAGATGCTTCCAATTCTGTAATTAAGTATCTTACTCTTTTGCTTAGCTGGAATACAATTTGTCTTCCTATTAAATCCAGAGTTCAAAGTGATTAGATAAATCTGGGGGAGTACATAACACATGTTCAAGCAAAACCCCCAAATAAATCAGTGTTGCAAGGAAGTTCATTGCAGGGTCTATAATTTGAGAGGAGTTGGGGGATTGAAAGCAGTGGCATTCTCTTGATAAATTCCAATGCTTGGATCAAGGTCTGAAGGAAAAAGGAATTGCTGCTAGATGGTAATAGGCAATTCAGGACTTAAAATTACACTGTCCCAGGGAAATAAACCCTGAACTGCTCATTGCATTGAAAAGTGCTGCAGCTGGAAGACTAGGATGGAAAAAACCCAGACAACTGGAGCTGGAGAAGTGACAACATGTAGGTGAAGATGTGCATGAGATGAATTCAACAAGGTGAAGTCCATCCTGTGATACAAGAGCTCTTGCCGCCTGAGTCCCAACAATGGCAACACGGGCACTGAGGAACAAAAATGCCCCAACTGGGAATTTCAAAAGTTTAGTGTTGAAGAGGATTTAAACAACAAGGTTTAAATTACTGTGTTTAAATTGATTACCACAGTTTCTGAATTGAAGCTGAATTTTGATACAATAAGTGAATTTTATTCTAACTGATGAAAAAGATACATGACTGTTTCCCATGCTGCTGCCAAATAGTCACTGCTCTTATTGCATTTATACTTGCTACTTTTTCTAAATGGACTACAACATGCATTTGGTCTGACCTGATTTTTTGTTTTATTTTTTTTTCATGGAAAATTATTCTATTTTATATATTGCTAAGATGGGCCTGCAGGCAAACTTTCTAAATCCTCTTATCTTCATTGAAATTGCCCCAAAGAAATGAAGGAAGTGAGATTGATTCCCACCTTACTCAATCCAGCCCTAGAGACTTGGGTTTGGTGGTGATACCTTTTCTCAGAGGAATTACACAGAAAAGGCCTGCTTTGAATTCCTGGGTTGATACAGATCTGAAATCATCACCCACCTCTCTCTTTTTTATCTTCAAAAGAATAAACAGAATTGCACACAACCATTTAAATGAGCTTAAAGTGCAATCTGTGAAAATATTTCCCACTAAAGTCTTAGTGAGGAAAACCTGTTCTGTCATTCAAACATGTCCAAATCCACAGTAATCATGTATCTTCTGTTTTCACAAAAAAGTCCTGGTAGGAAATATTAAAAGAGAATACAAGGATTTTCTCTAAAAAAACCCTTACAAAATCTCTAGTTTGATTGCAGTTGTTTTTGAGTGCCTAAAGCACTGTGCTGCTTTGTGAATCAAAGGTTATTTTTATTTTTAGATACTCTTTCAGCCACTGATGGAATTTCTAATCAACAGGAACATTTTCATCCTTTGTTATTTTGTATAAATTGTTTTAAAAGCTCCTATTTACATTGAGGGCACACAGAGCAAAATTTCATATATTGCAGGAAAAGTAGGTTGTGAATGTCCATGATGTCTAATTTAAAATATAATTTAAGGGTTTCTATTGTAATGTGGGATTGAAGATGCTTTGCATAAAGAAAAAGGCAAATCATACCCATTGTCTCAGTGAATTTACTTGCAAATGCACATCTGCCCAGAAAGGTGTCCAGACACAGTAATGTATCCTAAACACATTACCTGTATCTGAAAGTAGGAGAAAATGAGAGAAGTTTGTTCCTCTCTTACTTCATTTGGTCTTGCTTTGTCTTTCTTCATAAGCCAAACTAAATATCAAGTGTATAAAAACCACTTGGAAGTGGAAAAAACAACAAAATACCACATTGCATTTCTTGACTAGGGTGCTTCTCCCAAAGCAGAACTCTTTTGGGATGTGGTGTTGGCACTCTGAGCCTGTATCGAGGCAGGGACTGAGCTGTGGGTGATAAGGCACTTCCTCCAACCCAGATTTTCTCTCTTCCAGTCTGTCAGATGTTATTTGTCCATTTCCCTGCATCATTGTGAGTCTTAATCACTTAGGACAATGCTCATATGATCATCTGTGGAGAAAGGTTAAGGGTCTTAATGTGCCCCAAGCACTATAAAAGCCTCAGGGAAGAAGTTCAGTGACTGCACAATATTATCATAAAGGATAAAAAATGCTTTTTTTCTCTTTAATGTATGCAACAGGATGTGCTTTTACTGTAATGAGCAGAAGTGATTATAAAGGTCACTGATAATACTCTGTATTTATAGAACCATTTAGAAATATTCCTATATCTTCTCAACATTGTGGAGGAGTTTTACAATCCTTTCCTTTCACCAGGATGGCCAATGACACAATTTCTTCTACAAAGTTTTTGGAACATGGGTAGAACTTGAAACAATAGTCAGGAATTTGGATGTACACGCTTAGGTTGTTACTAATTCTTCAGAATCATTAAAAACCTTTATCTACTCATGGACATTAGTGAAACTTTCACAGTTCCATATATATAAAATCACTGATTTAGATAAAAGATCTCTGAGATTGAGCACCTTCAAGAACTTACTGCCCTCTTATTATCAAAGTAACCATCACCTACCCAGCTGATATTTCAGGTTCTAGGTTTAGCAGCCCTGACATCTCACACTCTCCTTGTGTCCCTATTTTAAAGCAGTGAAAATCAGATGCCCCACCACTGTTTTAGCAGCCATTTTAATGGGTCATGGAACTTTTTTCTTTGAAATGCCAATTTTGATACAACAACGCACACCCTAAATTGAATAGTTCCAGTAAAAGGATCAGTGCAGCCAACTTGGCTTCAAATTGATGCAAGTTGGCCTAGCACACTGAGTAAATCCTCAGGAGGATGGTGTTAAGATACCAGAGATACTCTACCATTGACATCCAGAGTACTTCCAGAAAGCAGTCCTACATTTCTGTTTCACCATAGGCACATGTGAGTATGTGAGAGAAGGGCTCAAGTCTGAGTCATGTGGCTGTGGAGGCCTGAGAAGCTTTTGTATACATTGTGTATAAAAGGGATATTTCAGGCTCTGGGATGTCCATTTGGCACTTCTTCAAGAATGTAAAAAGCAGGCTTAAATGAAAATTTCTAAGTTCTGTAATAGCTGATTCTTCCACATATTAAGAGACAAAAGAATTCTTTACTGAAAGCAAAAAATGTTTGTCCAGTAAAATAATTCTAAAATAAACAAAATCTCTCTTTTTTTTTTTTTTTTTCCCCCACATGATGTGATCAAGTACATTTGTCATGGGTAATTTGTAAAGTGCATGCTTTTAACACTGTGTTGGTCACAAGATTTGTGCATTGCAAAGGCCCAGTAAAAGCTCAGAAAAAGCTTGGAAAACAGATCCTTGCTCATTGTAACTAGAGCATGGAACAGACTGATATCTGAGCAGTGAGCTAACAAATGACCCATTGCAGAGGTTATTTAAATGTTTGGAATAAAAATGGTAATGCTTCTTTAGGTACTTCCAATGGCAACACAGGAGTTTGAATTCTCTGTTGTAACAACAAAATGCTACACAATTTAATGAGAAGAGCCTGAACTATTAAACCCTACAAAGGTCACAATAATTGAAATCTATGTGTAAGGCATTTAACTGGAACTTGGTTTTTTTTAATCTGGAAGTTGATTTTTCCTCTTTTGTGGTTAGGGTCTATCATTACCTAAATGTTTACACAATAACATTGATACATTTTCTCATTTTTGAGGGAATGTGTAGCCTACTTTTTGCAGATTGTGATGACTATCACATTTCTGTATTTTTGTTTACCTTTACCTCAGTATTTTTAAATATTAAGCACTGGTAACATAGTCACTAGCAGTAGAACATTGCCTCCATGCACAGTCATGAGGGTATGGATCTGCACCACAAATCCACCCACAGTAAAAGGGGTGTTTTTTTTGAAACAGTGTTTTTAGGGCATTTCAAGTGTGAAGGCATTTCTTTAGAGCTGAGAGACCCTGAATTCCAGGCTGGAGGTGAGAAGATTTACTTTGTTCACCTCACATACATAATGGATTTTACAGGTGCTGTAGTCCTGACTCCCTCTGTGCAGTGACAGGTCCAGAAGATCACTCAAGTCACCCATTACAATATCATCCACTGAGTACAGTCTGTTACACATAAATGGAGTTGAATAATGCTGCAACTGTCTTTAAAACATAAAATAAAGCATTTTTAATGATGGTTCTCTGAGTGTGGAGGCTCTGGAAAGCTTCAATTAATTTACTTTGCTATGAAATATTTTCTGTTCACAGAGAAATGTGTAGGGTTAATGAATACTGACACCTGAAAGTCTTGGAGATCTAAGTATTGGAAACACATCCTCTTACTGTACATCCCTAGAGTCAACCAATGGCCCTTATCAGTCACTGGATTGGCAGCTCCACTGTCTAGGACTTGTTTTCCTTAAATAAAGATTGTTTCATATGGTCCTCAGAAATGTAGCACAGCAAGCCAAGCTAATAGCTTTGTGCTTCATTTGCCTGAAACAATTATTATGGTCTTTTCACTTGGAGAATGTTTTTTACTCAGCAGTGATGATTAGAGTTTGGCTGACTTTTTTTCTGTCTGGTCACTCTAAAGTTTTGTTATCTGGTACATGGATAAAACTCCATACAAACCAATCTAAGGTAAACAAAACAAAACTTTAGAAAAATGGAAACAAACAAATGGGAATTGGAGAAGTGCTCCATGGGATGTATAGCATCTGCAGGCTTGCTTGCTATGCTCAACATTTCAGATAAAGAGCTGAGAACTTTAGCCAATTTCTTTTCCTCTCATCTATAATTTAGTGTTCATTTTTGTATCATGGACATAAACCCATCTGCTGCAAAAACACATAGAAATTTTTTTCTATAAATCTGAAACTGTTGTGGTAAACAACACTTTTACTTCATGCAAGTAGAAAAACTCAGAGCAGTTTTACAGAACCATAACTAGAAAGAGTTCTTTAGCAGAACACTTTGCTTTGTAACTAGAATGTATAAGGGAATAAGTGATGGAGCTGCAGCAAAGCAAAGAATATTCATAGCAAACATATGGCTGTACAGTAGGTTTATAGATAATATAGAATAATTTAAACTTAAATCAAATTCTCTCTTGTAATTAGATAAAGTGATTCCAGACCATTTTGGCTTGTAGCCATTAAGACTACTAAATCCTTAGCAAAGGTTCATGTTTTTAGATCTCTCTTTCCATTGGTGATGACCCTTTCAGGGAAACTATTAAACCAATATTCTTCATCATTTCAGAGACAAGCAGCACAATATTCTCTTTCATTCCTTTCCAGATCTCATTCTTCTCTTCGGCTAAATTCATAGACCTGTGTATGAGGTCCACCACCTATCAATGATCACAATGTTTGCCCTTTCTTACTTATGAGCAATCTGTCAGCTGCCATCTGCCACATTTTACCATCATTCATTTTTAATTAGAATGTTGAATTATTATCTTGACATTATCTTTTCACTTTAGCACCTTAAAAATCATTCTATTACTTATATCCAGATGAAAAACTGGAGAAGAAAATATAGACCAATATAGAAGAAATTATTTTGAATAATTACTTTGAAGTAAAAAATTGGGGGGAAACAATGACTGTTAGCACCTAGGCAGTTAGCAATTTGTAGGCCTCAAGTCTAAATCTGGACCCCTAAATTTAGGAGACTATGAAGAAATATCTTCAGGTGGTTGAGAGACTGAATTCTCTCATAAATCATTGGAGACCTAGCACAGGATTTAGTCTGGTTTGATGTCTTACAGCATTTCAGGTTCCTTGTGGCAGCTGCTTGGCCTCTCCCTGCCAACTGAGAAGGATGTGGCTCCCCTGTAAGATTTTTGTTGTATCTCCTAGTGATGTTAAAATCTCAGACTCCCTACAGCATTTCATCTGGTGTCAGACAACTACATTTAGATAAATTAATTGAACACAGTAAAAACTAGAGGTCACAGCTGGCCAAAAACCAGGTTGCCTAATCTAATCTAATCTAATCTAATCTAATCTAATCTAATCTAATCTAATCTAATCTAATCTAATCCCATTTGAAATATTTTATAGAATCTCAGCCAGGCTCCAGTTGTCACTGTCATGCATCTCTCCATTGTTCTGTATCATCTGATAAGCAGCACATTTTGTGTGCCAGGAGATGCATATACATCATGCAAATGAGTCATGCCATAGATTTCTGCTCAGAGGAGCTGAATGCCTTTTTCATGTGCTGTAATTGTATTCTATCAAAATCTCTGTTGATAATGATGAGATCTTAGACATCTACTGAACATATAAAAGTCTGCATATATGTTCCTGAATTTAGACCCATTTTATACAACCAAAATCTGCACTACATTAAGTTTCATTTATGCCAGTCTTTTGATAGTTATAAACAGCCCTGCAGAGGGACAGGCTTTCCACCTACCCTTGTTCAAATACACAGATCCAGGAGAATAGCTGGAGGTGTATCCATGAGAGTCAGCAGAGGACAGTGGTAGCTGGTAGCACTCCACACTCACACCCTTGAGAACAGCTGACCCGTGGTTTGGCTTTGTGCTCCACAGTCAGAAAACATCCCTGAAGGTGTTCAGTGCAAAAGTGCTGTGTTTTGTGCCTAAAGACTTGTTAGGCAGCAGTTCCAAGTGGAATGCTGTCCATGATGGGAGTCTGGACTTAGTCTGATGGAAGTAATAGCAGGTGTGGAGAGATCCCTTTGGAAACAAAATGGGCCAGCACAATTTCTGTGTTAATGCAACATGTGTTCTTAGTTTCATTTGCATGAAAACTTTTCTGTCCATGTGCATTTATGCAACTGAAGAGAAAAGCTAACATTATATAAAAGAACACAATGCAGCTTTTGGAAAGCAAAGTGTGTATTTGGGACACAACTGTTCACATCAAGGCCCAGTTGGATTTTTTATAATATGAAGGCAACTCAGTAAAACCAATGAACAATCTTGTTGTAACTGAACAAGATTTATCCCTCGCTGTTTCAATTTTACAGCTGCATGGGGTGCTTATAAGGGTCAGGATTCTGTCCTTTTTTTTTTTAGCCCTATTCCCCAAAATCTCAGCATTCAATCAGCAAGGTCACAGAATCCTTTGGGGGAAAAATACAGAAATTGGCCAAGAATTCATTCTTGCTCCTCTGCTTTTTTTTATATTTAGGAGCTACAAGCTTTCTTTGAGCAGCATGAGCACAGTGTTTTTACTTTCTGACACTGAGAGGTTTTTGGAAATGCTTGATGTGATTTGAGTTTACTCTGAGTTATTTCTGTCTGCCTTGAAAGAGTGCTCGATATTTCCAATGTATGTACTTCTGGTGTTTGAAAACTGAATAGTGATAAACACAAACAAGCAAAAAAAACCCCAAAAATCCTACAAGCCAACAGTAGAACACATTCACAGAGAAGGAAAACAAAGCATGGAGGAGCTCTGTTGGAATATAATGGTGAAGATGGGAACTACATTAACACCTCTGAGGAGAAACCTTGAATCTTGTTCAATTTGGATTTTTCTCGGGGAAATGTTTGGGAACAATTCTGTTTGAGTTAGCTTGTTGTAACCTGGAAAGAAATCACAGCTTTAATAATATTCATCTGTGAAAATCTGAACAAACTAATTATGTTTGGGCATGCCTGGGCTGAGGTGTTGCCCCAATTTAAGGCAACATTTTGTGGCTTAGCAGTGCAATAGTCACAAACCATAAGGAAACACAGAGGAGACTATTAAGTCTCCTCCCACCAGGAAGAACTGTGTGTGGTCCTTCATCCTACAAATACTCTCAGTTATATGTAGAAATCACTGGAAAATAAAGATGATTAGTGGAGCAAGAGGACTCAGCACAGTGAATGGCAGCTCACATTTCTGGGTCAGCTGGATCTTAGATGTGCCCTTACTAAATTTCATGACTTGTCAAAGCCTTGGAAATTGTAAATTGTGAATGGAGCATTAATATAGAGTGTCTGGGAAGCAGCCAGTTGCCCATGCAGTTGCTTCCCAAGAAATTAAAGAAGACTTAAAATGTTTTCGGAAGTACTTTGGGCAAAGGATAACTTCTGATTGTATATAATGCTGGTTTTTATTGCTGTGCATTTCTAAGTCCACATCCAAAAAATGGTGTATTTGTCTCCTTGATTGCAGGAGCACCTAGACAGTTCACTCTACTTTTACCAAGATACTCATTGGGAGATATAATTTGTTTTTATTAGTGGTCCTAGAAACCTAACCTGGCCTATAAAACTGTCTAGCTGAAGGATTACACATATATAACTTTATTTACTCTTTTCAACTTTACCTGGCAAACATTTCGCAACTGCACACCGTGTTTCAGTGGAAAGTAATCATTGTGCTGCCAATGGCTTAGAAGAGGGTCTCCATGCTCAGCTGTAAATTTACCAATCTCCAGCGAGCAGCTCTGATCAATCCCAGATGAGTACGTGATTCTCCAAAGCCGTGGTCGCAGCGTTGCAGATCTGGGATGGAAAACCAGGGGTCACATTTCTGTTTGGAGTGGCACATTCACATCTCTGGCTGCCTTGTGCTTTGCATACCTTAAAATCAACAAATGACTTATCTAACCTGGAAGGAATAAAGCAAAACAAAACAATACCCCACAAAACACTCTTGTGAAATGAGGAAGATTAGAAGCTTGCCCGTATGGCCTTTATATCGGTCATATCTTGCTGACTATTTTGCATTCCTATGCTATTGCAGCAATTTCTAAATATCAAACCTCCTTTTCAGTGGTGTGTGTGGTGGGAAGTTATAAATTAGACCTATAGACAAATACAAATCTGAGGCAGAACATTAGTGTGGATAATTCACAGCAAAAGAAGGAGCTGTCTTTACCAGAGCTGTCAGTGACTCTGCTATCCCACCCAAAATACTAGATAATAATCTGTAGGAAAGAGATCTGTGCTGGCAACCAGCAGAAGTAGCATTAATAGGTCTTTTTTACTTCCATATTTTAAAAAAATCTTTCAACACAAGCATGGTTTAGTGGATATCTGGGGACTTAACTGAAATATGTCCACTTCACTCACATTGTGGTAAAACCATGTACATCTAAGCATGGTCTTTTTCCACCTTGTAGAAGGAAAAGGGCTTAGGAAGCAAAATTCTGCTTTAAGGAGTTAAACCTCTGATCAAATACTTTGTTCCCACTCTGTGTGACACTTTCAGCTGCCTTTTCAGTTTTCCTCTCATTTGAAAATTCTCTTGCAAGTGGGGAGATGGTGCTCTGGTGATTAAACACAGATTTTAGTGGCTTGCTTTATTAACAATGTCTCTGTTTCTGCCAAATGTTGTTGTTGCTTCAGGATTCTCTGGTGTGTACCAAGAGCTGGCACATCTTCCTGCATTTGTTCTGGCACTTTTCAGTCCCCACAGTGCAGCAGTTTGCTGGGGGAATAATCCAGCAAAAAGCCCCAGGGGCAGAAATGCCAACCAAGCAAAGCCTGACTTGAGTAATGCAGCCAGCATACTTGAACTGTCCTGGAAAATGGGAACTGGAGTAATGGAATTGAATTTTACAAAAGATACTATTAAAGAAAAAAAAAGGTCTGAATGGAGTTCAGTTTTAAAGCCAATGTGAACCTGAGCAGGGAGCAGTGCAGAGCTGCTCCCAGGGCAGGGCAGGAACCAAACTGGCCCACATTTTCCCTGAGAGCATGAATATGATTGATGGCATCTTTCTCACAGGCATTGATCGCTTTCTGCTTAGCTCTGGCTAGTGGGGATGAGAGCTGCCTGCCATCCCTTCCCACCCACCTGGGCATGAGGGGGGCAGATTTTGACCTTCCTTTATCACAAAGCCTGAACACCCTCCAGGAATGCAATTGTCCCCATGAGGGACACTGACCCGTGGAGAGCAGGAGGGGTCTGTGCCCATCACAAGTGAGGCAGGAGCACACAGAGGCTCAGGGATACAGACTCAGGTGTAAAGCTGAAAATGGAACAGCTCCGTGACCAAGAACACAAATTTGCCCCAAACACTCCAGAGCAGCAGAGCCATGGAGCACCAGGCTGGGATTTGAAGCTTTTGTAGTTTTCCTTGTGGAACCTGAGGTCTGTGCTGTGATCTGCAGTGCAATGGGGACATCTCCAACCCGCAAGGTGCCTCAACCCAGAGATGTCCCTGTCAGAGAGAACACACAGCTGGGTGCACTGAAAGCAGCTTTGTCAAGCTAGCTTGGCCTCATTCTCCTGGAGAGACCAAACATGTTCCAGTTCTGCTCCCACCCTAATGCTGGACTTGCAGAGAAGTTTCAATGAGGGCAATTTTCCCCACCTGCAGTATGGGAATTATGGTTCCTGTGCAAAGTGCTCTGTGATCTGCAGCTAACTGTGAACTATTGATTTCTTTGTTCCCTGCTCAAGAGAGCCCTTGCCTCCATTTAAGAATAAAACCTTTTTTCTCAGAACAGTAATTTTTTTGCTCTATCTCCAACAAAATTATTTTTAAATATTATTATATTAATTTTAATTTAACATGTGAATTTTAATTTAATTTTAACATTAATTTAATTTTAATTTAACATGTGAATTTTAATTCAAACGTGAATCGTCTTAATAAATTTTTTACAACGCTTTTGCAAAAGCTTTTAAAAGAAATGTAATTTATCTGAAGAGTCACTTTTTAACACAGTATTTCTATAAAACGTAATTTATTTCTTTAGATAAGACAGGTAATATTTTCTTTCTGGCATCCCACTGACATTTTGACACTCTTCTGCTTCCCTCTGTTCTTGGATAACAGAAAACAACACTTAAGAAATTACAGAGGATTTATTTACAGTGAGACATTCATCAGTGAGGTGGCAACAGCCACTCTGGTACTCATTGCAATCACATGAGTTAAATAAATTCCCAAACAGCTGTGATGCCTCCTCTCTCCAGCTGTGCTGCCCATTACTATTGTAAAGATCATTAACAATACTCATGTAACAGCAGACTTGCAATCACCGTGCAATGTAAAGTTCCCGGACTAAACTAGCAATTTTCCATCACAATTTAAAATTGTTATTAATGGCAGGGTTTTGCATATCTTAAAATATCATTTTATGCCTAATTTGTCTTCTAATGGCTCCAAACATGCAGTGCTTCAGTAATGACCCTTTGGACCGTGTTCTGCTCTCTTTCTGAATTAATCCTGACAGCTTTCTCACTGTAAGAAATCATTGATTTCATAGTAGTGTGGCACAGATTTCAGTCACAGCCTTGAATCTGCATTTAGTTGTCATGACTGCAGTTGAACACTCTTCAAGTGTTTAAGCCCTTCGGCTACCTCAACACCTTGTTAGAAAAGGCACCTCCCAGTGCCCACCAGGAATGAGCCATCAAAGCAAAGGCAGTTGCCATGGTCTGGGGAATCACTGAAGCATCAATCAGGAAGCCTTTTTTCTCCTTTATTTGCTTGTTACCTCGGAAGAAACCCCACTGTTTTTATGTTATTGATTCTTCCTTGATTGCTGTCTCGATAAGCAGATTAAACATTAGCACTCTGCAGGGTCAGGCCACTCCTGCTGCTCATAATTTCCAGTTCTGTTACAAAGATACTGTCAGTTTGCCTCCAACTCCCCGGCACATGTGTTTCACTTTAAAACTGAAATCATCTCACACGGATGCAAATCGCCTTGTTGCCTCCCCAGGGACTGTGTGAATTGGCACCCCCCCATCACAACCTCTCCAGCCTGTGTGTTCCCTGAGAGCAGCCACTCAAATTCCACCTTACACCTGCAACACTGCTCCCTTTAGAAAGAACTGCTCTCACTCCACAGGGATATGTCAGAATATAGCTGGTGGAAGCCAAAGGAGTCTTCGAAAAAAGACTTATTATATTTGGAGTTGAATAATAAAGGCTTCTCTGCAAGACTGCAGATTACCAAAAGTCCACTTAAACCAAAATCTCTTTAGCATTCAAGTAATCATTTAGACAGGAACTCAGCCACCTAAAGAAACTCCTTTCCACTTCATCATCATTCTGGGAATCAAGCCCTGAGACTTTTCCAACAGTCTACTGGTATGAGACTGGTGTAAGAGGAAAATCAGACACAGAATTTTCAATTTTTTCCAGCTATTAAGTGCCTTTCAGTAATTTCCTTTTTTTGCCATTAATACCGAAGAATGCCACTTCCTCAACCTTTTTAATTCCCCCCTTTTCCATTTGGGTAATGAAAGTAGAAGGTAAGACTTATGGCAGCATTACAGCAATGAAATCATATTATCACTGCCTTCAGTTTCCCCTTTCTGAGCACCATGCTTCCTACTGAGTTTGTATATATCTATTTTTTCTGAGCATGGAACATTTTTCTTTTTTTTTCCCCTATTTTTAAACATTAAATATTAAAGGTCTTTACTTTCAAAGTTGCTCACTGGATAGATCTCTTATTCATTAAAGTTCTTTAGCAGTTTAACTGACTGCCAGTAAATTAAGGAAGAATGATTCAGGATTGGGTCAGATCTAAACTTACTACAGTTTAGTTGACTTATAGCATGTTATTTTCAAGATTATTTTTAAATTGCATTTTTACATCATATCTTTGCTGTTGATGATATGCTGTGGGAGCAGCACAGGTTTTGACCTCTGCTTCATTGACACACAAGAAGCATTTTCCACCTCCTCAGGCCAATTATCTCATGCACTTTCCATTTCAAAACCTACCAACTGAATTCATTTGCAAGGAAATAATCCTACATTAAAGGATGTCCCATGGGTAAAGGCTACTTAGTCTGTGTAAAGCAATGAAAAAATCACAGTCCTTAAATTCTAATGTTGGCATTTCAGCTCTTTAGTTTCAGACTCCCAAGAGCTGTTTCCACCTTTTTGAGGTGGAAATAGTAATTTCTATTAAGATGTGACAGCATCTTTCCATAGACAGTGTATCTCAGAGAAGTTTTGAGAAATTTGTGCCAAACCTCTTATTTGGTTCAGTTGGTATTGGGAGACTCTCTGATGGTCAGTTCTCATGGTTGCTTGGAATCCTCTGTGATAAAGGGTTATATATTTATTTCTTATTGCAAACCCATCCTGATGGGTTTTGCAGTGCACTCTACCCAGAATTCTTGTGCCAATTTAAAATTCCCTGCTGCCATGTGAACAGAATAAACTGTAGCAATGGCATGCAGACAAACGCGTCCCTTTGTTTATTGCAATCGCATAAATCTGTGCGTATTGATACCGGTGCAAAGGTCCCTGATGATCCTGAAAGAGAGAATTTGGGCAGGATATCAATCTCTTATGATCCTGAAATAATGCCATGAGATCTTTAACTTCCACTTGAACAAGCACTAAAGGCAGAGAGATGGAAACTTGGATTAACTTCTTAGCCAAGTGACACCTCTCGCAATGTTTTTGACCCTTACTTTAAAGCTGTCACCGGTTGCCTTGATTTATGGAAACCCTATCCTTTTAAATCCTCCTCCCTCTTATCTCTGCAGGCAGTTTCCTGATTTGCTTTTCTTTCTCTTAGATCATCCATATTATTCCTTGACAGAGGCTGTGTGGACAGCCACACTTTCGATGGTACTCAGAAAGAAAAATGATTCTCTGTTTTCCAGCCGAACAGAAAATATTACAGATGGTTTTAGTAGTTTCACTCAAAAGACTCCAAGACTTTTTGTTTCAGGTTACAGAAAGAAAAATAATAATTCTTCAAAAAATGCAGGAAAATATCACTGCAAAGTCGTTTTCATCTTACTCTAATTTCACAAGCTAAGTTTCCCAGGAAAATCTGAAATGCACTGTAGTAACAGGATACCTTTTCCATCATTCCAAAGAGCTTTCGTCAGTAATAAAGAACCTGTTGGGCTAACTCTGATTCACCAACAAAAATAAAAGCAGGCCCCAGCCCCAGAGATTGTCTATACACTAGCGGTGTACAGAACCATGATGAGGGAACAGGTTAGATCATGAACACCCCAATATCTCTGTTATTTAACAGCTGCCATGATCCCTGTTTTGCCTTGTGCCATTTAGTGTCATCCAGACAATACCTGGGTGCAGTTCAAGGGACTGCACATGCCTGTTTCCCATGGGCAGTTGGGGTGTTTTCACCCTGGTGTGGTTTTGGAGAGAAGCAGGAGCCAGTGTCTGAAGTCAGGCCATGCCATATCGTCAGGGGTGAGGGGCACAGAATGGTCTTTGTCCATTTTTACAACTCAGACACGGGAGGGAGTGTGCAGATGAAACACAAGGAAAGTGGCAGCACAAGAAGACAGTGGAGTATCAGCCCAGGGGAAGGAAATTTTGTGAGGCATCACCTGGAGAAACATCATCTGTACTGGCATAGCCTCAACTGTGTTTAAAAGGAGCTTTTGGTCTAGGTGAAATAAATAATGAAGTCTGGCTTAAATGCTGAGAATAGATAATACAGTAGGATTGTTAGGTTTTGCTTTTTAGGCAGAAATGCACGTTAACTTTTAAAATTATATGAAACTACCATTGGCCACACAGTTATTATCCCCTGCCCATACTGGTGGCTTTCACAATTTCCTTTGGAGAGAGGATAATCAAGCTAATTTTGCTCTCATCCAAAAAAAAAGAGTGATGAGGTGGGACACAAATGAAGCAGAGCACATTTCTGCTACTCCAGTGGTGGCTGATCTGCCTTGTGGAAGCCTGACCTTTCCCAGAGACTCATTGAAACACACCCCATAAAATGTTCAATACTCTCTATTATGTTCATTTTTCTGCCATGGGTTAAGAAAATCTAAAAAAAATGCCTAAAAGGTAATTTTGCAAAGATGACTACTGTTAAGTTAGTTACCATATAACAGCCCTACAATTGAGATTGGTATCCCCTTTGGTATGTGAGAAACTGTAGAAATAGACTTATAAGAGTTTGAAAATATGGACAAGCAAGTTGTACTTGATGTCCTTCTGAAAAGGCATCCACAAAGGGAATAAAGCCAGGAAAAAAGAGTACAAAATAGTAAGTCAAATATGTCTCTTGAATGTAGACAAGTAAGCTCAACAGAGTAATAACTTGAATGACAAAACCATTAAAGGATCAGATCCCCTCAATTTGAAAATAAATGTGAAATAAATCCACCTCCAGCAAAGTCACTTTCCTTGTGATATTAGTATTGCAATGTTTGGCAAAGAGATCAAAACTGTCCCACCTTAATTATTTGATATGCAAAACAAACTGGGGAGTTGTGACCAAAAATCTCAAAGTGAACTCATACAGTTTTTAATCTTTCTCTTTCTCTTTTTCTTTCCCTTTTTCTTTTATTTTTTTTAACATGGACCTAAATTATATTTTCTTTCCTTTTTTTATTTTTTTAAGTTACTCTGGTGAAGAAGGCAGCTGTAACATGAATGCCAGAACTGTCTGCAGCACCATCTCCTGCTGCTCCAAACGAGCAATGTGGGTAAGATCACAAACAAACAGCACAATCCCAGTTGGCTCCAAATATCCTGAACTTCCACTCATTAAAGTTGGGCCTTAAAACAATACAATATGGCTTCCCCTAGAGATACTTTTTCTGAGAAAAAAAGAATAATACACTGAATCTTTAAATTTTTTTGCTGTGTCTTGAGACTTCTGTGATGAAGCAGGGAAAGTACAGCATGATTTCATTATGTCTTGACTATATACATTGTGAATATTGACTTTTTTGTCAATTAAAATGTAAACATAGCTTGAAGATTCCACACAGCTTAATATACATGATCAGCACAGTTACTCAGACTGTGGGTATTTTAAGAACATGCCTAGATTTCAGCTATTAGAAACAGATAATTTTATTTGATGTAATTATTGTGGCTTTCTTATGTGACTTAAAATGTGCAGCATTGAAGTTCTCTTTTTCCCAAACTCAATGACCACAAAGCTATGGGAGAAAAGCATTTTTTTCCACATGAAACCCAAGTTCTTAAGCTCTGTTCACACAGCTGGGCATGCAGAATCAGCAAAGCTCTCAAAAATTCCCCAGGGAATTAATGTGACTTAGT
Source organism: Melospiza georgiana (assembly GCF_028018845.1). NCBI lineage: Eukaryota > Metazoa > Chordata > Aves > Passeriformes > Passerellidae > Melospiza > Melospiza georgiana. The sequence continues at coordinate 8,742,354 of NC_080433.1, forward strand.
GGCAGGGTAACAATGGGATAGGACTTGTCACAGTCTTCCCAGAGACTTCCAAATAAAATAAAATGTAAAAAATAAATAAAATAAAAAAATAACCATTCAGCCTTCTCTGACAGAGGTAGTTGCAATGGTATTAACCAGCAAATTTGTTCAGACTGAAACTGTGACCCTCACTGTGTTTATTGCAATGAGACAACTGCCACAGTCACTGGAAGTGTAGTATGTGAGAATTTTTCATTGTTTCTGCACTAGTTTGTTCTGCTACAGTAGCTGAGGTAATTTAAAGGCCAACTCATGGGAATTACTGCAGCATACATGTTAAATGTGAGCATTATGTTAATATCACAAGCCAGTCTGATTTAGCAGCTCCTTAAGGCACAGTACAAGATGGTCCCTTGTCTCCTTTGAACTGAATATATGTCTTTTCTTACCATGGGGATGGTTTTTAACTGATCACTGAGAGACATTTTGAGCATTTTACATAATTTTACGGTCCTTATAATCTTGATTCTTTTTTAATAGAGAAAAATTGGCTGGCCTTCTCATGTGAATCATTCTGGTGTTTGGAAAGGGAAAACAGCCAGTAAATGTTACATAAAAACAGGAGGGGAATTGAGTTACAGACATAACCCCAAAGCATCCAAACCAGTAAAACACATCACATATTATCCTTGAACAGTGCAGCCTCTTCAGAGGTACTGGATTGCTTCTCCAAGGTCCTGTTTAATACATGATGGACAAGAAAATGACAATTCCTGTCTCGAAGCTGGCTTGACTGGCATTGGTGGAGGGGTCTCCTTTCATCCCACCAAGCCTGAGCACTGAGAGGTCATCCCATGCTTGGTATCTCTTTCCTGCTGTCACAGCATCAGCTTTGGGTTCCTGCAGCCTGTCACTGCAATCCTGAGTGACACAGCCCAGGGTGTTCTCTGTGCCACCCTTGTGTGTTGATGGACACAGCTGGTCCTTGTCCTCTCCTTCTTCCAGACTTTTCTGCAGTTGGCTCAAGTGTGAGGCCCACAAAAGGCTGATAGCAATTACTAAGCTTAGCAATTGCTAAGATTGTGAGGAGGCTGTGCAAAGAGTAGACCTGTAAATTTATTTGTTTTAGTTCCACAACTGAATAGAAAGGAGAGAGGGAGAAAAAGAAGGTAGTGTTTGACAATGCGCAAATCCATTCAGGTCAGAAAAGGTTAAAAATTGAAAACCTATTCCTTTGTCCAGCAACCCAACCTAAAAGACAGCCCTGAAAAAAGCTGCTTCTGGAAAACAGCCTCATGTCATTCTGCCTCAATATCCTGTCAGAATAAGCAATCAAACCCTCGGATGGATTCAAAGTGTTTAGGACTTTACAGGATTTTAGAGTGAGGTTCAGTGCATCTCTCTCCTGAGGACATTTGAACCTACTTCGTCCCACTTAGAGGAATGCCACAAGTGCAGCATTACTGTTCAACTCTTTCCATAGATTAATATTCAAAAAATTGGACCATAACTATCACTTCCCAAGTGAACACCTAAAAGAGTGTGTGGGATAACCAGTGCTGATGTTTTTATATGGAATGATGTATATTTAAATCAAAGTTCTTAAAGGAGAGCCTGGAGGAACCTCCAACATTTCTGATATAAGATTGTCATACTCACTCGAAATCATACTTTGTTTTATTGAACAGTGATTAAGAGTGATGAGAGGATTGCTGTGGGAGGAGAGGGATTTAAATTATTTTTTGTTGGTAGAAACAAAATTTGATCCTATTTCCCAAATTCTGCATAAATTCTATTATTGCTAAGTAAAATGAAGACATTGTTTCTGTTTCTTTTTAAGGCAGACTTAAGAATCTAGCTTTTTTCCTTCCAAACTCATAGAATTTCCTGGACACAGAACTCAAGAGTGCTACCATTTTGCAGAAAAAAAAGAAGGAAAAAAATACTCAAAATTACCCAGCTTTCAGAGTAAATCTTATTCTTAGATTTAATCTAAACCTAACCTAATCCAAGCTTCTCAAATTTCTCAGGTTCACCACACACTTCAGGGTCTTATTACTGTGTTCACACATCAGTATTTTGCCATTTATTTATCCTGAAAATTGTCTTCATCTTCTAATTCTGATTGTATCTAATGATATATGGGCTTTCTGATACAGTGAGGCAATAATTCCTATGGAAGGCACATGAGGATTTTTTGGGAACGCAAGAAGGGAGAAATCTGAGGAAGCCAAACCGGAGAGTGACAAAATAAATATTGGGTAGAAGATACTGTTTTTACTGCCTGGTGACATCACAGTCAGACTGTGTTCTGCACTGCATCTGCTGTGATATACTTTATTTGAAGAAATACAACTCCCACGGTACAGTCTTTCCTAAAGCCAAAATTGAATATACATGTAGAATTCACTAAAGAGAGAAGCTGAACAAAACAAATGACCTACAATAAGTAAGTGTTCCTAGACTAAATACTTGAACTGCTCATTTTGGACATCACTTCTCAAACTAACAGAGATGCAGGTCATGTTTTCCAAAGAGAACAGTCTTGACCTCTCTTGGCTGGGCCATAAAATTGTTGTGGGATGCTATTGTGGAGCTCGTTCCTTAGGTGAGTGTGTTTCAGTTTAGGTCATTGGACTCTGAGATAAAACCTCTCCTTTGGCAGTTTGCAAAGGTTTGGGCTCTTCACAAAGTCCATGCAAGTCCAAAAAAAGACAAAAAAACCCCCAAACCACAACCACAACAACAACAAAAAACCAAACCAAGCAACAACAACAAAAAACAAACAAACAAGCAACCCCCAAAACAAAACAAAAACCCAACAAAACAAACAAACGAACAAAAAAAAAACCCCACCCCAACCTGGGGAAAGGCATTGGCCAAGGTTTAATAATCTCTTTTCCAACTCTTTTCCAATAATTTCTTTTATGAGGGGTAGAAAGGAAGGCTGGAGGCAGAGAGAGAGGGAAGCTTACTTGGGAGGAAGGGAGGCAACAGAGCTAAATGATGACTTATGAATAATAATTTCTTTTGTTGTCATGACATTTTATTGCATTTGGCACCAAATGGCTGTGTCGTTATAGGAATTTATGTTCATGCCTCATACAAATGGAAAAAAAAAGGAATTAACAATTTGTTTCTAAAATAAAAAGAACATGCAGGAGCATCTGCAAGGAAAATGACTTCTTTCATTTAGTCCAGCTTTAATAATGTGTAAAAGTAGAAATTTACTGTCCAGCTGGTTTGGTCAAATTCTGTTTGGTTCCCCTGGGCCTTATGGTTAGTCAAGCAGAGGAAGAATCTGCTAGCCATGTTCAAAACTGAAAAAATATGGTTAAGATTTGAAAAGGTTGTTGTGCTTCCAGAGACTATCACTCAGGTTTTTGGTTCTGGTTCTTTATTAATTACAACAATTATCCATCCCTACCAGAATTCATCTAAGGACTCCCTGAGAGCTGAACACTGGGCAGGCTGTG